>NC_059102.1:258029078-259229078 GCF_020740685.1 Jaculus jaculus
AAATGTGGTTTTTTAAAGTGGGGTTTGGGAGCAAATGCCTTTAATTCAAGCATTCTTGAGGTTGAAACAGGATAATTATGAGTTTGAACTTAGTTGAGCTAGCTACAGAGTGAAACCCTTTCTCAAAAATAGAGCAAGTGGGACTGGAGAGATAGCTTAGCAGTTAAGCACTTGCCTGTGAAGCCTAAGAACCCCAGTTCGAGGCTCAATTCCCCAGGACCCACATTAGCCAGATACACAAGGGGGCGCACGCATCTGGAGTTCGTTTGCAGTGGCTGGAGGCCCTGGTGCGCCCATTCTCTCTATATATATATCTGCCTCTTTCTCTGTCACTCTCAAATAAATAAACAAAAATTTAAAATAGAGCAAGTGAAGCCGGGCGTGGTGGTACACACCTTTAATCCTAGCACTCAGGAAGCAGAGGTAAGAAGATCACCATTAGTTTAAAGCCACCCTAACGCTATATAATGAGTTCCAGGTCAGTCTGGGCTAGAATGAAACCCTACCTTGAAAAACAAAAAACAAAAAAAAATAACAAAAAAAACCCCAACAAAACAAAAAACAAAAGCAAGTGGGCCGGGCATGGTGGCACACACCTTTAATCCCAGCGCTCAGGAAGCAGAGGTAGGAGGATCATTGTGAGTTTGAGGCTAGCCTGGGACTACAGAGTGAGTTCCAGGTCAGCCTAGACTAGAGTGAGACTATCTTTGTGGGGGGAAGTTTAAAAATAGAGCAAGTATCTTGGGAAACTTTCCCCATGGGGAGATTTGAACACATGTCTTCACCACACATAAGGCTCAGATAGCAGACAGAAGTGTAATTGCACCATCGAGTTATTGGGGTTACTTACAGGAATGTGGAGATCCCAAATAGCCAATCTGTGGCTACTTCCAGAAGCTCCTTGTCCCTGCGCAGGAGGCTGAGACCACAAAACAGCACTTCAATAGGGCTCACTCTATCAGGATGACCCCACCCACGGATGCTCTGCCCTCGGTCTCAGGTGAGGAGCACAAGACTCCAAAGCAGCCCTTCCTGGGAGCTCACCATACGAAGCTTTACACCACAGGTGCTCCTCCCTCAGTCTCAGGTGAGGGCTTCCTTACACAGCATGACCTTTAGGCTTCATTTCAGTGGGACCACTATGTCAGGATTACCCCTGTGCATGCTCCTTCCTCATTCTTGGGGTGAGGGCTTACTTACAGAGCATGAGACCCCAAAGCAACACTCAGTAGGCCTCGCTATGCCAGAGTTGCATGCACAAATGCTCTTCTCCCAGTCTCGGGATGACAACTTACTTACATGAGACCCCCAAAGCAGCACTTCAGCAGGTTCTATATGGGGATCACCGCCACGGATGCTCCTCTCTCAGTCTTGTGACGAGGGCTTCTTTACAGAGCGCGGAGACTCTAAAGAAACCACCTCGATGGAGTTCCTCGTTCCCTGCGCTTTCACCATCTATGTACTCCATCTCCCCTTGCGGTCAGGTGACCTTGTGAGTTATTGCAAACAGCTGGCCTGGGTGTTGCCTCAGATCTCTGGTGGGCATCTGTTGACCCTTCCATGCCTTTGCTCATGAGTTTTCCCAGCTGCGTTCGATAAAGGTTGGCAAAGGTGTTTACTACTCTCAATGAGAAATTTTGCCATACAACAAGAAGCAGGTGCGATGGCGCAGGCCTATAATCCCAGCACTTGGGAGGTGGAGGCAGGAGGATCAGGAGTTTACGGACAGTGGTGCTAAGTTTGGGAATAGCCTAGACTACATGAACCCTTTCCTAAACAACAATAATACCAAATAAGTAAAAAGAAAAAAATTGTTTTCCCATTCTGTATGTTGGAGGGGCTAGCATGTAGCTCAGTGGTAATTTGCCTAGCATATGTGAGATCCTAGCATTACATAAATAAATAAATGAATAAATAATTGGCATGTTTCAAGTTCTTCTATAATTCATCTGTTAATGCACACAGAACATCCTGTTCTTTATGGAACTCTATGAGCCACAAACGAAGCCCAGCTACAGTGCTTGCAGGTCCAGGCACATGTTGACCAGCAGGTAAAATACAAAACTCAGGCACAGGCCTGTCTCAGCAGTTCATTGCCATAACTCACTGTGCTTTTTTACATCATTAGTGTCTGACACACCTTTGCCTGGAGAGCCATCCCCTATGACTTGCTTTTCCCTTGTGCATTTCTTCCTTTTTCAAGCAGTTTTAGGCTGGTGTACAGATGCCAAGAGGGAAGCCATCTGAAGGTGACATTTATTAGTAGCAACTGTGTTCCTCTGGTTTCTATTCACATATTCTTCTTTTTTAAATTTATTTGAGACAGAAAGAGAGTAAGAATGGGCACGCCAGATGCATGCGCCACCATGTGCATTTGGCTTACTTGGGACCTGGAAAATCGAACCAGGGTCCTTAGGCTTTGCAGACATGCACCTTAACTATTAAGCCATTTCTGCAGCCCTCTATTCACATATTCTTGTCAGTACAGGTGGCTTTGTTTTTGACTGGGGAGATGTGACACCTTCATGAAATGGTCCAGTGACAACTTTACGTTGCATGTTTCTGGGGCCAGGAAATAATTACTCAATAAATACCGAGTTTCTACTGGACCCCAGTGAGACAGGATGCAACACACAGATTTATAAGGCAGCATGCACACAGATGTATGTTATAATTATTTGAAAATGCAATTGTGGCCCAGGCCTGGTGGCACAGGCCCATCATCTCAGCTGCTCGGGAAGCTAAAACAGGAACATAAAAGGTATAAAAAAGGAACATAAACCTGAGCAGTTTAGCAAGACCCTCCTCCCCCATCATTCCAGGTGATACACACCTGTAATCTCAACACTTGGGAGGCTGAAGTAGGAGGAATCCGTAGTTTAAGATCACCTTAAAAAGTTCCAGGCCAGTCTGGGATACATAAAACTTTGTCTCAAAAACTAAAGATAGACAGATGACTGGGCTTCTGCGTGAGAATGAAAATACTTAGTAGCAGAGGCCAGAAAGTTAAAAAGGAGACATAAAGGGTAGAGAAAGGAAGGGAGGAGGATACTTAATAGGTTGATATTGTATATATGTAATTACAATGATTGTAATGGGGAGGTAATATGATGGAGAATGGAATTTCAAATGGGAAAGTGTGGGGGTGGGGAGGGAGGGAATTACCATGGGATATATTTTATAATCATGGAAAATGTTAATAAAAATTAAAAAAGTAAAATAAAATAAAAAGAGAGAAAACCAAAAAAAATAAAAAACTAAAGATAGGGATAAGTAAATTTAGCTGGTTGTGGTGGTGCATGGCAGTAGGAAATTGCTGAATGGTGGAGGCAGGAGTATCAGGAGTTCAAAGCCAGCCCCTGCTACATATTAGCCAGGTGTGGTGGTGCATGCCTTTAATCCTAGCACTCAGGAGACAAAAGTAGGAGGACTTCCATGAGTTCAAGGCCTCCCTGAAACTACACAGTGATAATTCTAGGTCAGCCTGGGCTAGACCAAGACCCTACCTCAAAAAAAAAAAGGAAAAGGAAAAGGAAAAGGAAAGAAATTAATATAGAGAACTTGGTGTGATGGCTCACGTCTATAATTCTAGCACTTGAAAGACCGAGGCAGGAGAAATTTGGCAAATTTGAAGTTCGCCTGAGCTACATAATAAAATCTTGACTCAAAAAGGAAGAAAGGGCCAGACATGGTAGTGCACACCTTTAATCCCAGCGCTTAGGCAGAGGTAGGAGGATCGCTGTGAGTACAAGGCCAGTCTGGAACTACAGAGTGAGTTCCAGGTCAGCCTGGGCTAGAGTGAGACCCTACCTCGAAATAAAAATAATGAAGAAGGGAGGATGGGCACAGGTGCATAATCTATCTTGGTACTAGGGAAGCTGAGGTTAGAGGAATCCCAAATTCAAGGAGAGCCTGGGACACCTAGTGCGGTTCTGTCAAAAAGAAGAAAAGAATAAAAAAGAAGAGGAAAGGCAGAGGAACAGAGAGCCATAACACAGAGAAACAGTTTTGTTGCTTTTCTCATGTTGCTTCCCTTCCTATTTGCAGATTTGACCTAATTTCTAGAGCCTCAACAGGACGGTTGAGATGGGGACAGTCTCAACCCTGGACCATCTCTCGCCTCTCTCCTCACTGTTACGTGCTCTTGGCCGCTAGATGGCGCTGGGGCCGCGTTATCGCTGCGGAGACCAGAAAACCAAAAGCTGGACCAAAGAACTGGAACACGCAGTCTGGGGTGGAACTTTTCTCTTACACATGAGTAAAGGGAAACTGGAGGACAGTAACTTGGAGTCCCGGGAGTCTTTCCCACTTCTCTTCCCGGACTCTGTTAAAACTTCCAGGGTCACCTCCTCTCTCAGGAAGGAGCAGAGCTCAGACAGAGGTCAGATTTACTTTCTGGAAAGCATTGTGACCCATACTTCTCCTGCCTTCCCTCTCGCCTTCCCTCTGGAAGCAGTTACCGAAAAAAGAACATAAAACCAGAAAACAAAAAATTTAAACTAGCCAGGCACTGTGGTTTGTGCATATAACCGCAGCATTTAGGAAGCTGAGCCAGGGGGATTGCCATGAGTTTAAGGCCAACCTAACCACATAGTGAGTTACAGGCCCCCTGGCTCACAAAAGCCAAAACCCAAAAGCAAAAATAAAAGTTTTTTTTTTTTTTTTTTTCTTTTTAAGGGCTGGAAAGATGGCTTAGTGGTTAAGGCGCATGTGTGAGTTGGAGGGTAGCCTGGGGCTACAGAATGACTTCCAGCTAAGCCTGGCCTTCGGAGAAACCAGACTCAAGGAAAGAAAATAAAGAACTGGGAAATACGCTTGTGCACGCGCGCACACATGCACGCGCGCACATCAAAGATGCTAACAAGTACACGCCTCACCTAAAAGAACCTACAGTGCGCTACATGAGAATTTCCGCCTTCTTTGGTGGTGCTGGGATGGAACACCTATGCTAGGCAAGTCCTCTGCCTCGGAGCCACATCCCTGGCCTCGGTATCCGGAATTTAAAATGGAGGCTTTTGTTTTCTTTTGTCTCTTGAGGCAGGGTCTCACTATGTGGCCCAGGCTGGCCTTGAACTCCCCATTCTCCTGCCTCAGCCTCTGAAGTCCTGGGATGGCAGCACCACCTCCAGCTGAAGGGGAGATTTTGGTGTGGCAGCCCCGGAGGTGGAAGAACACGGGGCTCTGGCAGGCGGGGGCAGGGAGCACCCCGCAGACAGCGTTCCTTGAAGGCTTAGCCGGGCGCTGAGGCTGGCGGAGAGCAACTGGAGTGGCAGGTGACCAAAGGGCACGGGCCCGGGCAGAGGCCAGCCTTGGGAAGGAGGGAACAGCTGCGAAGGCTTCGCTTCGGGGAGGTGTTCTGCTTAGGAATTTGTACTTTAGTCCCAGGGCTGTGGGGCAGTCAGGAAGGAAGGCAGCTGGGAGGATGGCCTGGACAGAGCTGCTGTTGGGCAAGGGTGCCCCAGCAGCCTCATGGCGACCCAGAGACAAGGACACTACCCGGCTGGAGGCCAGGGGCCCACATCGGACCGAGGTGAAGGGTGAGGGCCAGACGGCGTGTGTGGCACCGGGGCAGGGAGGGGAAGGCGTGGCACACAGAGAGGTTTCCCATCCGCCCAGCTTCTCTGGGAAATAGCGATTGCCGTTGAAGCTAGGACTGTGGGATCCCTGGTGCTTAAATTACCTATCAAGCATGGAGGAACTTAAATTTTAATGATAATGATAATTTTGGATAAAATGTTAACAATTGACTGATTTTTTTTTTTTTTTTTTTTTGAGGTAGGGTCTCATTCTAGCCCAGGCTGACCTGGAATTCGCTGGGGCTGGCCTCAAAGTCACAGTGATCCTCCTACCCCTGCCTACCGAGTGCCCAGCTTGCAATTGCTTTATAAATACAATTTAATGACATTCCAAATGGAAGTTCCTAAATGTATGTAGGGCCACTATCACTCAGCTAAAAGGGATTATTCTAGAAGTGACCTTCCACTCCCAACACTGATTAGAGTAGAACTCCCTTGGGGCTGGGGATGTGGCTCAGTGGTAGAATGGCTGCCTAGCATGCACGAGGCCTTGAGTTCCAACCCCACCACCCCTCTAAGAGACAGGAATGCCCCACCCCCGCTGGGACCTGAGTGGTTCTCCCCTTCTGGGACATGCAGTTGATGATTTCATTTTATTGTATTGGATTTATTTGTGTATGGGTATATGTGCACCAGGGTATCTTGCCAGTGCAAACAACTGCCCTTCTGGCTTTACATGGGTAACTGTGGAAGTGAACCCAGACGGACAGGCTTTGCAAGCAAGCGCTTTTAACTGCTGAGCCATCTATCAGACCCTTTATTGTTTTTGTTGTTTCTTGTTTTGGCAGTGGTAGGGATGGAACTCAGAGCCCCTTGAATGTTAGGCAAGCACTGTACCACTGAACTGAGGCTTCCTGTCCTGTTTCTTTGTGGTGGGGGTGGGGGTTGGTGCAAGGTCGCACTCTAGCCCAAGCTGGCCTTGAACTCACTGCTGCCCTCCTACCTCAGCCTTTCAAGTACTAGTGTAATAGGGGTGAGCCACCCCACCTGGTGTCTGTCCATGCTTCCCTTTTAATTATCCAAAGCCACTGGAGCCCTTTAACTCTGCCTGACAGTACTTCTACAGGCACTGGTGAGGCCGAGAACATTCTTTCCCGGGATCACCATCACCGAGACCAACCTGAAGTGGCCTTCTTGGTGGGCACCTAGGCAGCCTGTTTGCCTGAAGTTTCCAGCCAGAATGTCTGGAGTTTGAAGAAAGGGGTCATTCAAGGGTCACCCTGGGTGGCCACTTTCCCTATAAAGACTGTCTTGAAGCATTTCCCCCATCCAGAAACTTCCTGTTTTCCTTTGGTCTGCTGAAGTTCTAATTAAACTTCCTGTTGCTAAGAATGTTACTTATCCTCACACACAATCAAAGTTCTGTGAACAGAATCATGTAACAAATGTGTCAGGGTTAGGATTGGAAAGAGGTCAAGTCTTGGAAGGTCACTAAATCTGTCAGGGATGGGGTGTGAGGGGGCCGCTACAGATTTCCAAGTTTGAAGTTTTCTGAAAGGAGTAGTCATCAATCCCATTTTTGTTTTGTTTTGTTGCGTTTGATATGTAGCCTGAGCTGGCCTTGAACTCATCATATGGTCCAAGCTGACCTCATACTTACAGACTCAGCCTCCAGCGTCCTGGAATTATAAGCATGTTGACCATGCTTGGCTGATGGCTCCCATTGTTTGAGGGCTTACACTTTGTCACGACAACTGGGCTGTGCATGTCTGGAAACCCTCCAAGCCATGGGGGTTCACATGTCACAACCAAGGCTCACATGACATGATGGGGCGCAGAGCAGAGCCTCCTCCTAAGCAGGGGGCGCCATTTCTGAATTCATGCATGAATTAAATGAGCACTTCATAAACGGGGCTGGTAAGGAAGGCCTTTCTGAGGAAGTGCCTCTTAAGCTGAGCCTTGAGAGATGGAAAGAAACCACAATGTAAGGAACACTCCCGTAGCTCATGGGCTTAGGCAGCAGTGAAGAAACCCAGCCTGCGCTATTGACCAATACTTCCTCTCCCTGACCCTGGAAATACTCTACCTATAGGGAAAAGTGATTTGAGGTCCCAAGGCATCCTCTGCCCTCCTGGCCTGCAGTGGGAACCTGAGGACCAGCCATCTGCCCTGGTCAATTGCATTTGATTTATGAGACTGAGAAATTCATTTGCACAGTGATATGGTTAGTAGGAAGGACACTAAAACTTGGTGATGAGTGAGAGCTAGGTGAAATTCATGTCATTTGGTCTTCTTAACTTCACTCTGCCTTACCATCAATTTCTGGTAGGGCATAGGAAGGCCTTCATTTTAGCTGGGTGTGGTGGTATGACCCTGTCATCCTAGCACTTGGGAGGCTGAGGTTCTAGGACAACCAGAAATTTGGGAGACTGTCACAAAAATAAATAAACGGGGCTGGGGAGATGGCTCAACAGGTAAGGCACAGTTTGCAAAGCCTGCCAGCCTGGGTCTCGTTCTCCGGTGCCCAGGTGAATCCAGATGCACAAATGAAGCATGTATCTGGAGTTCATTTGCAGCGGCAGGAGGCTCCAGTGTGCCAATTCTTTATCTTTCACTCACTCTCAAATAAATAAAAATGTTTTAAAAAAATAAATCAGCCGGGCGTGGTGGCGTACGCCTTTAATCCTAGCACTTGGGAGGCAGAGGTAGGAGGATCGCCGTGAGTTCGAGGCCATCCTGAGACTCCATAGTGAATTCCAGGTCAGCCTGGGCTAGAGTGAGATTCTACCTCGAAAAAGAAAAAAAATAAAAAATAAAAAATAAATAAATCAATGAAAGAAAGAATAGAAAAAGAAAAGAGATCTCCATCTACCATACTTCTAGTTTTTTAACTTCTGTGGGTTATTTATTGATCTAAGACAGGGTCTCATAGAGCCCAAGCTCTTCCTAGTGCTCCCTGTCTAGCCAAGAATGTTCCTGAACTTCTAATTTTCCTGCCTATACCTCCCAATTGCTTGGGATTACAGGTCTGTGCCACCTGGCCTGGCTAAAAATGGGTTTTTAAATGAAACCAACAGTTGTTTGCCCTCCCATTGTGACTGTGGCATCACTTCTGGGTGTGGAGAAATTGTGTGAAGGGAATTTCTAAGGTCAATATGGAGGACGTAATCATGGGGTGTGTGGCAGCTCAGCCGGAGAGGGTCAGCCCCCTGAGGAGTTTCCGAGCGCTAAGTGGAAGCGGCTTTAATTAAATGATGCTTTTTCACTCTGCGGGCTTTGGGGTAGGAGGGCATCGGGAAGGCAGGGCATGCATGTTAGGAAACCCTCTACTGTTGAACTGCATCTCCAGCCCTCTCTCTCTCCTTTTCTTTTTTCTTTTTTACTCTGAATTAAACTCACTCATGCCATTTTTATGGCTTTAGCCAAATCTTTAGAGGAGGAAAGATGTACAAGTTTAAATCTGGAAGTGGAAGCAGGAAAAATATACTCAAGCAGAGAATGTACATTACTTCACTATTTATTTTTGGTCCAAAGAAAAAACAAATGTGACAGTCGGGCATGGTGGTGCACGCCTTTAATCCCAACATTTGGGAGGCAGAGGTAGGAGGATCACCATGAGTTCGAGGCCACCCTGAGACTACATAGTGAATTCCAGGTCAGCCTGGGCCAGAATGAGACCTTACCTCAAAACCCAAAAATACCAACAAAAACAAACAAACAAAAATAAATGTTAGACCTTTCTAGAAAGGCTTTGTTTGCATCTTTTCGGATCAGGCTGAATTTGGTCTTTGCTGGACATCAGTGTGAATTTGTGAGGCAGATGTAGTATGAAGGAAATCTAACGGATTTCTCCAGAATAGAAATGGTTCAAGGGCTGGAGAGATGGCTTGGCGGTTAAGGTGTTTTCCTGGAAAGCCAAAGGACCCAGGTTGGATTCCCTAGGACTCACATAAGCCAGATACACAAGGGAGCACACGCATCTGGAGTTGGTTTGCAGCGGCTGGAGACCCTGGCATGTCCATTCTCTCTCAAATAAATAAATAAAAATTAGAAAAAAAGAAATGGTTCAACCATTTTCTAGCTTTCTCTGTATTTCTCTATCTCATCTTTCTTTCTCCCTTCCCTCTTATTCGCCCTCTCTCCCCTGGCTTCTTGGCTTGTGCCAGGCTCCTCCTCTTTTGCTCTTTGCTAATGCACCGCAGTGAGCTCTTGTTCCTGGGATTCCAGCATGGCCACCCACTGCAGGTCCTTTCATCTCCTAGCCCTTCCCCTTGCCCGAGCCGTTAACAAACCAACTCCCTCTCCTCACAAGTGAGAGCTCGGTCCTTATTTTTGAACCTCACTTCTAAAAATGTTCATTTATTTATTTATTTGATAGGGAGAGGAACAGAGAGAAAGAAAATGAGAGAGAGAGAAAAAAAGAGAGGGAATAAATATGGGTGTGCCAGGGCTTCCTGAAGCTGCAAACACTAGACACTTGTTACATTGTGCATCTGGCTTTATGTGGGTATTGAAGAATCGAATCCCAGGCCAGCAGGCTTTGCAAGGAAGTGTCTTTAGGATGTCTCCAGCATCCACAGGTGCTGTGACCCGACAAAAAGCAGCTGAAGGAAGGAAGGGTTTATTTCAGCTCACAGTTCCTTTGTCATAAAGCGAATGTCAGAGATTTTTTTTTTTTTTCTGTGCATTTGTCTTGATACACATGGGAACAAAATCTGTCCTGAGAATTCAACTGTGTATTTTTCATTTAAATGTGTTAACAGTCTGCAGGTTTTTGCCTTTTTTTTTTTTTCTGGCATGCTTGTGAATTACTGAGCTAAAGAAAGCAAACGCCTAAATCACACACCCAAACCCAGAGCAGAACCCCAACACAAGCAGCACCGTCTACCATGATGTGCATGTCGATCTCCCGTGAGCAGTTCATGCACCTTGCATTAGATGTCCTTCTGCTGTTCTGGTAGCCTCTGCAAATGAACTCCAGACGCATGTGCCACCTTGGCATCTGGGTCCTGGAGAATGGAACCTGGGTCTTTTGGCTTCACAGGCAAGCGCCTTAACCAGTAAGACACCTCTTCTGCCCTCTATTTATTTAGGTTTTTTTTTTTTTTTTTGAGGTAGGGTCTCACTCGAGCCCAGGCTGAGCTGAAATTCACTATGTAGTCTCAGGTTGGCCTCAAACTCACAGCCCTCTTTTTTAAAAAAATATTTTGTTTGCAAGCAGAGAGAGATAGAGACAGAGAGAGAAGAGAGACAGAGACAATGGGCACATGAGGGCCTCCAGCTACTACAAACTCCAGATGCATGTGACACTTTGTGCATTGGGCTTTATGTGGGTACTGGGAAATTGAACCAAGGTTGTTAGTCTGCAGGCAAGCACCTTAACCACTAAACCATCTCTCCAGCTCCCCTTTTTTTATTTGGATGTGTGTGCACACACACACGCACGCCAGAGCCTCTTGTCACTACACACAGATGCACGTGCTACTTTTTGTCTGGTTACTACTGGGGAATTGAACCTGGATCTGAAGGCTTTGCAAGCAAGCACCTTTAACTGCTGAGACATTTTCCCAGCCCCCTTTCTACTGTTATTAAAGTTTGGCTGGAAGGAGAAAAGAAGGACAAAACAAAATAAAAATAACAAGAAACTAAAACTGGTTTTAGCTGCTTCTGAGGGCTCACCAGGGCCAGAATGCTCTCTACCTGGGTGGATTTACCAGAGGAGCTTAATCTGGGTCCAGTAAGTAAGGCTCTGAGACTAATAAATCCCTATTTCCAAATAGAAGCAGAGAGAATGGGTGCGTCAGGGCCTCCTGCCACTGCAAAAGAACTCCAGATGCATGTGTGTACCACTCTGTGCAGCTGGCTTTACGTGGGAACTGCAGAATTGAACCCAGGCCATCAGGGTTTGCAAGCAGGCACCTTTAACTGCTAAGCCATTTCTCCAACCCTAAAACTATTTTTTTCCAATTGCTAAATATCAGAACGTTTTTAAAAAGAGAAAGGGATAAAAAAAGAAGAAAAACAAAAATAAAAAGAGAGAAAGGAAATTCTGGAGAGTCCTTGGAGGCTCAGGAAAATCAGAATTGGGAGAAGAGTCTCAGATGGCCAGGTGAAGTCAGGAGACCTGAAATAATGTTGGACATGGGCTTTCCCAAGGAAGGAAGTGCCAGTACCCTCAGTGTGGGCATTGCTGAGACACAAGCTCACTCCTTCATGGGGAGGTTGCTGATAGACGAATATGTTCTACTTTTCTGGAGAGTCTCTTGAAAGATACAGTGTGCGCGGGAGTCCTAGGAGGATTCTGTGTGGTCAGTTGTAGGCATAGATCAACAGGAGTCTATGAAGTATGCAGTGCCACGATAAGGTCTCTCCAGGCCCCGTAGCTCATAACTTTAATGAATTGCTACAGTTCAGCTAAATTGTCAAACTTGTGTGAATGAGCTGTTTATGCTATTTCCTTGGCCTTTAATGTCTCGGGTCTGCAGCGTATTATTTCTTATTTTTAATTTCTGACTTTATTTTCTTTTTATTGATCTTGTCAAGGAATCAACTTTTTTTTTGTTCTTTCTTTTGTTGATTTTTGAGATAGGATTTCACTATGTACCCAGGCAGATCTCAAACTCCTAGCAATTCTGTTGCCTCAGCCTTCCAAATGTTGGGTTTATAAACATGTGCCACCATGCCCAGCTTTTGGGTTTATAAACATGTGCCACCATGCCCAGCTTTGTGTGTGTGTGAGGGGGGGTGTCTGTGCTCATGAGTGGTCCTGTGGAAGGCAGAAGACAACTTCCCAGAGTCACCCCTCACCTTCCACCATTCTTGAAGCAGAGCCTCTCTTTCTCACTGTTGTTCACTGCTAGGCTAACTGGCCCACAAGCTTCTGGGAAATTCTCCCATCTCCGCTTCCATGTCACATCAGGGAACTGGGATGACAGAAGCTCGCCATGGATTTTCACTTTAATGTGGAATCCGAGGATGAGAACTCAGGTGCATACTTACGTGGCATTTTATGCGCTAAGCCATCTCTCTAGCCCTGTTTTCTTTTATTTTGAGATGAAGGTCTCTCGTGTTGCTCAGGTTAGAGCTTTTGTTTTGATCGTATGACACAGGGTCTCACTATGTAGCTCTGTCCTGCCTGGAACGTGCTACATAGAGCAGGCCAGTGCCTTCCCGGTGCTGGCCTTGCAGTAAGGGCGCGTCGCCGTGTCTCGGTGAGCTGGGTCGTCATTTGCTGTTCGGGTCGGAACTCTTGTTCTGTCGTTTCATTTATTTCTTTATTTTTATTTTTTGAGATTAGGTCTCACTATGTAGTTCTGGCTAGTCTAGAATTTACTGTGTAAACTAGAGTGACTTTGAATGTGTGACAGTCTTCCTGCCTTTGCCTTCCAAGTGCTGAGATTACACATGTGAACCACCAAAACTAACTTTGGTCCAGATTAGAATTTAGAGGCTCAAGCGCTCGTCTTGCTTCAACCCTCACCGTAGCTGGGGCCCCAGGCCTGCACCACCATGCCAGGCTTCACCTTTTTATTGTATTTTTTCTCTATTCTTTTCCCATATTCAATGCTATCAATTCCCATTCTTTTATTAAATCTTTTTATTGACTATTTCCATGATTATAGACAATAAACCATAATTCCCTACCCTACTTTCCCCTTCGCCTGTTCTATTCTTATTATAACCTTACTTTTGCTTATTTTGGATTTATTTTGTTCTTAAGTTGTTAAAGATGATTAATTCTCTCTCTCTCTGTGTGTGTGTGTGTGTGTGTGTGTGTGTGTGTGTGTGTGTGTGTACATGCACGCTGAGACATAGACTTGCTATGTAGCTCAGGCTGTCTTCAAACTTTGTCTTCCTGCCTCAGCCTTCTGATGGTGGGAGTATAGGCATCTGTCACATTCCAGCCCTAGATTATCTTTTTAAAGTTTTTTTTTTGTTTATTTTTATTTATTTATTTGAGAGTGACAGATGGAGAAAGAGGCAGAGAGAGAGAGGGAGGGAATGGGCATGCCAGGGCCTCCAACCACTGCAAGTGAACTCCAGATGCATGCGCCACCTTGTACATCTGGTTTACATGGGTCCTGGGAAATCAAGCCTTGAGCCATGGTCCCTAGGCTTCACAGGCAAGCGCTTAACTGCTAAGCCATCACTCCAGCCCCTAGGTTATCTTTTCTAATTGAGACTTCTTGTCTCTTAAGCAGTTAATGCTATAATTATTCCCTAAGCATCATTTACCCGTGTCCTACAAATTTTCATGTGCTATATTTTCATTTTCCTTCAGTATATATATTTGGTTTTTCGAAGTAGGGTCTTACTCTAGCTCAGGCTGACCTGACATTTACTATGTAGTCTCAGCATGGCCTTGAACTCATGGCAATCCTCCTACCTCTGCCTTCCAAGTGCTGGGATTAAAGGAGTATGCCACCATGTCTGGCTTAATTTTACATATTTTCTAGTTTCTATTAAGACTTCCACTTTGATTCATGAATTGCTTAGAAGTGAGCTTAAAAAAATAAAAAGGCAGTGTCTCACTCTAGCCATAACTAACCTAGAACTCACTTCTGTAGCCCAGGCTGGCCCCAAACTCAGTGATCCTCCTACCTTGGCCTCCTGAATGCTGGGATTAAAGGAGTGTGCCACTGTGCCAAGCTTAGAAGTTTGCTTTTGACAGATATAGTGGCACGTGCCCATGATAATCCCAGCATTCAGGAGGCAGAGGCAGGAGGATCACCACATGTTTGAAGCCAGTTTAGTATAAATAGTGAGTTCTAGGACACCCAGGCCTATTTCACAAGACCCTGCCCCAAACAAATATACATTCAAGAAGTAAGCTAAAAAGCTAAAAATTTTCTCTGTGTTATTTTCTAGTTCTCTATTCAACTTAATTCTTTTATGACCAGAGAACAATTTTCTATCATTTTAAGTTCTACTGTTTGTTGAGATTTACTTTATGACCTAGAATATGAAAACTTGAAAAGGATGCATTTTCAGTTTTGTTTTGTTTTTTTCCCAGAACACAATACAGTACAAACTTATTGACTCCACTCATTCTTGTTCAAGATTTAAGCAAAGTAAACAGATGAAGCTGAAGGGGATGGTGCACGCCTTTAATCCCAGCCCTCAGAAGGCAGAGGTAGGAGGATCACTGTGAGTTCAAGGCCAGCCTGAGACTACATAGTGAATTCCAGGTCAGCCTGGGCTAGAGTGAGACCCTACCTCAAAAATAAAATAAAAACTTACATAATATTCTGCTTTTATGAGATGAAGTATTTCATAAATGTCAGCAAAACCCTTTTGGTGGTGGTGTTATTCAGTTCTATATCAATGTTTATTTTCTGCCTGTTTGTAATATCAACTCACTTAGAGAGGTGTATTGAAGTCTCCCCTGATAATGTGGATTTTTCTACTTCTTTTATAGATTCCATTGGGTCTTGCTGAATATTTTAACATTTAACGTACTTACCTATTTATTTGATAAAAGAGTCAGAAAGAATGGGCATGCAGTAGCTGTTTGCCACTATGAATGAACTCCAAATGCATGTGCCACTTTGTACATCAGGCTTTATGTGGGTACTGAGGAATCAAACTAGGCTGGTAAGAAAGTGCTTTTAGCCACTGAGCCATCTCCCCAGTCCCCTTACTGCATTTAAAAAAAAAAAAAACAACAAAAAACACATTTTATTCAATTATTTGAGAGAGAGCAGGAGAGAGAATGGGCTCTCCAGGGCCTCTAGCCACTGAAAACAAACTCCAGACACATGCACCACCTTGTACATCTGGCTTTGCGTGGGTGCTGGGGAATAGATCCTGGGTCTTTTGGCTTTGCCAGCAATCTCCCTGACCACTAAGCAATCTCTCTAGCCCTTGGTGCATATTTTAATGTAAGATGCATATATATTTAGGATTGTTATATCTTCTTGGTGAATTTGTTACTGGACTCAGGCCTAAAAGCTCATCCCATGGAAGAAACAATGTCTAATAGATTAATTTGGGAGATAAATAAAGTACACTGTTAGGTGATAAAGAAAGGCTGAATTCAGTGGATGAAAGAATGGAGAAGAGGGGTCTCTGTTGAAATCAACTTCCAGCTGGGCATTCCCAGGACTCTGGAGACTGAGGCAAAAGGACCACAAGTTCAAGGCCAACCTGAGCTACATAACAAGTTCTAGACCAGGCTGATATGCATAGTGAAACTCTGTATCACTAAAACAAAATGAGCTGGGCATTGTGGCCACCCTGAGACTACATAGTGAATTCCAGGTCAGCCTAGGCTAGAACAAGAACCTACCTTGAAAAAAAGAAAAACAAAAAATTGGGGTGGAGATATTATTCATTGGTTCCCCCAGTACCCACGTAAGCCAGATGCACTTGGTGGTGCATGCATCTGGAGTTCATTTGCAGTGGCTAGAGGCCCTGGTACACCCATTCTCTTTCTAATAAAATAAATAAAAATACAATATTAAAAAATATTTAAAATAAGCCGGGCATGGTGGCGCATGCCTTTAATCCCAGCACTCGGGAGGCAGAGATAGGAGGATTGCCATGAGTTCGAGGCCACCCTGAGACTCCATAGTGAATTCTAGGTCAGCCTGGGCTAGAGTGAGACCCTACCTCAAAAAAACCAAAAAAAAAAAAACCCTCAAAATATATATATATATATATATATATATATATATATATATATATATATATATAAAATGAGGTGCTGGGCTGGGGTAGGGTGTACTCATTAATAGAGTGCCTATGTACGAGACCCTAGGTTTGACCCCAATCATTGCAAACTTTCAGTGTCCTAAGGAAGTTAATCAATATGCACATGCTGAGCACTTGATAATTAAATTGGTAATGGCCAAGTAAACACCTTCACATAGCCAGCAGGTTATCTCAAAGGACCTGTTGTCTATGTGTTTATTTTTGCATTATCATTACCTTTAAGGTAATTTATCTTAATTAAACTGGTCTAAAAGAATATATTGATGAATGAAACCTAGGTGTAAGTGTTTTGCCTCTTCTCCTCATTTCTCTGCTCCCACCATGTCCTTTTCCTTCTCTCCTTCTCTCTCACTGGTCTCACTCATAGCCTGGCTGGTCAGGAACTGGCTATGTGGACCAGGGGACCTGGGCCTTATGAAGATCCCCCTGCCTCTGCTTCTATTGCAGTCAGGTTCGCGTCATCAGACCCAGAGCAGCTTGTGGGGAAAAGAGGTTTATTTTGGCTTATAGCTCGAGGGGAAGCTCCACGATGGCAGGGGAAACGATGGCATGAGCAGAGGGTGGACATCACCCCCTGGCCAACATAAGGTGGACAACAGGAACAGGAGAGTGTGCCAAACATTGACATGGGGAAACTGGCTATAACACTCATAAGGCTGCCCTCAACAATACACTCCCTCCAGGAGGCTTTAATTTCCAAGTTGCCATCAGCTGGGGAACCTAGCATCCAGAACACCTAAGTTTATGAGATGTCACCTGACTCAAACCACCACATTCCGCCCCTGGCCCCCATAAACTGATATCCATACATGATGTAAAATATAATGCATTCAGTCCAACTTTAAAAGCCCCCATAGTTTTATCAATTCCAATTATATTCATATAACCCCATAGTCCAAGATCTTTTAACTGAGCCATAATACGAAATAAATTCCCAAAAAACCCATAATGGCACAGAATAGACATGCACACTGCAAAAGATGGCATTGGGCATAGCAAAGAAATATTCAACCAATACAAGATTTAAAACAATCAGGGCAAACATCAAACTCTGCAGCTTCAAGTCCAACTAGTCTAGCCAGTGACAAATCTCCAAGTTTGATAATTCTGACCAGCAATGAGTCTCTGGCATTCCAATTCCACCCCTCCATCTAGGCTACTCACAGTCCTGGGAAACTTCATCAGGACCGGCAGCTTTCCTTAGCAGCCATCTCATGGTCCCAGCATCTCCAATGCAATCCATGGTTCATCCTCATGGCATCCAGCAAACCTGCTTCACACTACCCATGGCCATTTCCACATCACAAGACCATGTTGCAAACTCAATGATCCTCTCTTTCCTGCATTTCTTATACTCCACAATACCAGGTGGGTGCCAATTTGTTAATCCAGTGGGGGAAAGAGGGAATAAAGCAGACTTTGAAGAACAGGACACTCCTTAAGCACTCAGGCCCCTTCAAAAGAGTCTACATTCTTCCTGTTGCCCAGTGCAGGTCAGCTGGCCCAATCTCAAAGGTTGTTATCTCTCAATTGCAGCTGAACAGACAGCAGTTCACCCAAAGATTTTTCTTTCTGTGCCATATCCCTCTGCTCATACCAGTTCATTTCTATGCAAAGCAACCCTGCACAACTTCTCAGGACATGGGCATAACAGCAAGCTTTTCACACAAACTGCTAGCCCAGTCCAAGCAAAGCTCTTTCTTACCCTCATAAACCAAACCTCACAGTCCGTACTTCTTACTGCATTCAGGTCTTTCAACTCTGACCAGAATAGTCCATCAAGCTGTACTTACAGTACTGCAATAAGTCTCTTAGGCCAAGGTTTCAAATCCTCCCACATTCCTCTTGAAAATCAGCTCCAAAAGGCCAAAGCCACACAGTCAGGTGTCTAGCAGCAATCCCACTCCTGGGTACCACTTTACTGTTGCAGTCAGGTTCGCATGGCTGGTAGAAATCACCCAACCAAGAGAAGCTTGTGGGAAAAAGAGCTTTATTTTGGCTTACAAGCTCGAGGGGGAAGCTCCATGATGGCAGAGAAAACAATGGCATGAGCAGAGGGTGGACATCACCCCCTGGCCAACATAAGGTGGACAATAGCAACAGGAGAGTGTGCCAAACACCGGCATGGGGAAACTGGCTATAACACCCTAAGCCCACCCGCAACAATACACTGTCTCCAGGAGGTGTTAATCCCCAATTGCCATCAGCTGGGGAACCTAGCATCCAGAACACCTAAGTTTATGGGGGGGGCACCTGACTCAAATCACCACAGCTTCCTGGATTCCAGGATTGCCAGTGTGTACCACCACACTCAGCTCTTTTGTTCATTTAGTATTTGCCATTTCTCCTGAGATCACCACATAGCCAGAAACTCTTACTATACTTGCCTTGAGTTTGCTAACAGGTGGATTATGTCTTTGTTGTTTCTCATTGCTCCGACAAAATACCTGACAAGAAAACAAATTAGAGAGCAGGGTTTGGGCTCGCAGTTCGAGGGTACCATCCATCGTGGCAAAGAAGGCACGGAACTGGGGGCTGCTGCTTCACATCTGGGTGGATCAGGTAGTCGGGGGGCGAATGCTGGTGCTCAGCGGGCTTTCTCCTGTTCCCGTTTACTCGGTCCAAGATCCCAGCTCGTGGGACGCTGCCACTCACGTTCAAGGTATCTTTCCTCATCAGCTAAATTTCTCCGGAAACACAGAGATGCACCTAAAGGTGTGCCTTCTCTATGCCCTAGCTGTTTCTTATTTCAATCCAGCTGATAATTGAAATAAACCGTCATACAGGGGTTGAAGCTCCAACGGTAGGGCCTAAAGTGAGACTAAGTGGCAGGTGTCTGCCTCTAATGCTTATTGCTGACCTCACCGTTAATCCCGGGATCATCTGATCACAGAGCTACTACTGTTCTCTGCTTGTCAGAAAGCATGTCAAAAGTACGTTACGACATCAAAGAGGGAAACAGGCTGAGGAGTCTAGACAATATTTAAAGTGATAAGGGAAGGATTAAATTAACATAAAAATTCCCTCATTCATTTTGTGTGTGTGTGTGAGAGAGAGAGAATGTATGTGTGATGTATGTACATGGGCTCATGCATGTTCCTATGTGTGTAGGCACACATGTGTGTGCGTGTGGCGGCCAGAGGATAACCTTGGGTGTACACTCAGGCCCTGTGCACATCCTGTTGACACAGGGCCTCTCATCAGCCTGGTGCTCACCCACTAGGCTAAACTGGCTGGCCAGCAAGCGCCAGGATCCCCTTGTCTTCGTCTCCCCAGCAATGGGAGTTCAGGCCTGCACCACCTTCACAATGGTAGTCTGGCTAATTGTTGGACATTACTTTTGCTTAAGGCAACCAGGACAGCAGGGAAGAATATACAACAGCTGCCAATCAGGGAGTCAAATTGCCCCAATTTATTTATAGGAAAATCAACATCAGACTGTGTGCTTACAGTGAGAACTAAAGAATGATGGGCTGGAAGGTTGGCTTAGTGGTTAAGGCACATGCCGGTGAAGCTTAAGGACCCATGTTCGACTCTCCAGGTCCTGTGTAAGCCAGATGCACAAGGTGACGCAAGTGTGCGAAGGTGGCACACATGTCTGGAGTTCTATTACAGTGGCTGATGACCCTGGTGCACCAATTCTGTCTCTGTGTCTCTCTCACTCTTGCTCTTTCCCTCTCACATAAAAAAACAAAAATGAGGCCAGTCCATTGGGCTTCTCTAAAAAAAAAAAAAGAACTTAAAGAATGGGGAGGCAGCTCAGCAGTTAACAGGGCTTGTTTGCAAAGCCTTCCAGGCTATCATTTCATCCCCCAGTACCCATGTAAAGCCAGCTGCACAAAGTGGCTCATGTGTCTGGAGCTCATTTGCAGTGGCAAGAGGCCCTGGTGTGCCCACTGTCTCTCTCCACACAAATAAATAAATAAAAATATTTTTAATATTCTATTTATTTATTTGAGAGAAAGAGGGAGGGCACTCCAGGGCCTCCAGCCACTGCAAACAAACTCCAGATACATGTGCCCCCTTGTGCATCTGGCTTACGTGGGTTTGGGGGAATCGAACTGAGGTCCTTTGGCTTTGCAGGCAAATGCCTTAACCGCTAAGCCAACTCTCCAGCCCTAAAATGTATTTTTAAAAAAAGACTTAACGAATGTATTAGCGCTACATGAGACTTTAACAATGTGGAGCAACTCCCCAGTGTCCCTTTGTCTTCCTTGCACACGCCAAGCACGTGTTCTGTACCCCAAGCCCCTCATAAAACATTGCAATGCTGGTCCTGAGCTCAGCAGTCTGGGTGGTCCTTCTTCAGTCAGTTAAACCACTCCCTGTTTCCTTCTAGCTTTCTACTAAAGAAAACATGACTATGTAAGGACAATGCCATGATACATTGGACTTCCCAAGGACATCATTAAAAACAAACACATTTTCATCTGGGCAAAATGAGCTTTGAGCCTTAACAGACTCCCTAAAATTTAAACACTAGACAGAAAATAATGACTTGCTAACAAAACTTTGGTTTCCAACATTTAGTTAAGTGTAAAGGTGTCCCAGCCATAACTGCTCAGAATATTTTTAAATTGTTTGGTAAAAGGACTCTTCTGTATCTAGGCTTAATCTAAGAATACATACTTTTAGGGTTGAGGTGTAACTTCAAGGTAGAGTGTGTACTTACCTTGCATCCCCAGTCCCAAAACCAAAACAAACAAAACCCCAAATTAGCCAGGTGTGGGTGCACTCATGTCTTCCAGCATAAAGGAGTAACCTAAGGCCCTGGCAGGAAAAGAGATGTTTAAAGACAGACCTTTCCCCACTCCCTTCTCTGTCAATCTGTTGAAACAATAGACTCCAAAGAATTAAAAATTTCCCCAGGAATCTCATGCTGGAGGTAGGGAAAGGCTGAAGCCTTGGGGCCAGCCAGCAGAGGAACTTGCCTCCCAGGAAGAGATTAGAGATCTCACACAGTTCTGATAAATTTCCTGATTTTTGTAACATCTTTTCTATAAAATTGTAACACTATAAAAGGGAAGCCAAGAGAAGCCAGGAGCCTTTCTCTCTCCTGATTGGCCAAAGTGTAAATCCATTCTCCTTTATCAATTTGTTTCCCGACCTCACTTAAAAGTGGCAGGTTTATGAATCTAAGTGCCTCCTGAACAGGGAGGTTGAGGTAGGAGGGCCAAGAGTTTGAGAGTTTGAGACCAATCTGGGCCACAGAGATGCTGTCACAGAAAACCAAAGGCTGGTCAGGCATGGAGGTGCACACCTTTAATCCCAGCACTTGAGAGGCAGAGGTAGGAGGATTGCCATGAGTTTGAGGACACCCTGAGACTACATAGTGAATTCCAGGTCAGTCTGGGCTACAGCTAGACGGTATCTTGAACCTCCCCCACTCCCCCAGAAAACAAGGAAAGGCTAAAGATACAGATCAGTCATAGAACACTTGCTTATCATGTGTGTTAGATTCCTAGAATTAAAAAAAAAAACAAACAAAAAAAAACCTTGAATGGTAAGGGAAGTCGTTATTTTCTCTTAATTCATTCCAGAACTCTGCTCTCCAGCAGCTAGCAGAGAACACTGGACAGCCCTACCCACACACACACTCAATTTGGAAACTCTGATCTATGTCTACTGGTTCAGACATTCCTGATGCCAAATATGTATGAGTTTTGCTCACAACCAACTCTTAATACCAGCGGGGTGTTGTCCCACAGCTAAATTCAATTCTGACACTGTTGGAGCTAGGCAGATGTGAACAGGCTTAGACCCTCCCCACCTCCTATCACCCTGGTATGAAAGGGAGGAGGGTGGCGTTATCCCGTTATCTGAATTGTGATGCCTTCCTGTAAGAGGTAATCCAAGGGAGCCTGTCAATCACTCTCCGGGTAAAGAGACCACCACCCTTCACATAAAAGCAAGATAAACAAGTGCGAGGAATGGTTGCCTCCCTAACGAGATAATGAACTCTGCCCTGGAAGCCCCTCTCTCCGTGCAGTTGTTCACAGACCCCCTGTTGAGCCGCCTGCTTCTCTGAGCCCTAACTCCGAAAGTGTAACTTTCCTCTTCACCCCCTTCCCTTCTCATCTTTGGATGCCGGCTGTAATCCTATGCTTGTTTTCTGTGACACTTTGGGGCTTTTTCTTAACAAGTCATCTTTACCTTACTCATTCCTCATTGTCTGGGTGCCGATTTTTTCCTAGTCATGAGACAAGGGACTCAACATCTCAACATCTGCAACGCGTCAGACCCTCCCAGCTGAAGGGCTCTTCCACCAGGCCACCCGTGTCCACTGGGGATGCCAGTGGCGAGTCTCCAGCTGCCAGGGGTTCTGATTCACAGGCCATACATTCAGGGGGTTCCCACACCCGTCCTCGGGTTGGGTGATCTCTAGAAAATCTCCTAGAGCTCAGGAAAAGTGCTGTGCTTAAACTGACTGTCTCATTCTAAAGGATAGAAGACAAGATGAGATGGAAAGGAAGACCACAGAATTGTAAAGAAAAGCAAAGTCCTTTCCATGGGTTATTTTTTTTTATTCTGCTCCTAACAGTTACCTTAGGGCTAGAGAGGTGGCTTAGTGGTTAAGGCACTTTCCTGCAAAGCCAAAGGACCAAGGTTCGATTCCCCAGGACTTAAGTAAGCCAGATGCACCAGGTGGCACATGCACCTGGTGTTCTTCTGCAGCTGCTGGAGGCTCTGGCGCATCCATTCTCTCTCTTTCTATCTGCCTCTCTCTCTTTCTCAAATAAATAAATAGTTGTTTTTAAAAAAAGAGGGCTGGAGAGATGGCTTAGCAGTTAAGGCACTTGCCTGCAAAGCCTTAGGCCCCAGGTTCAATTCTCCAGGTCCCACATAAGGCAGATGTACAAGGTGGCACATGCATCTGGAATTTGTTTACAGTGGCTACAGGCCCTGGCATGCCCATTTTCTCTCTCTGTCTCAAATAAATAAACTTTTTTTTAACAAAAGAGTTACTTCAGGTCATAGTCAAGCTCAGAAAATGTAAGTAGGTTTTTCAAAACCTAATACCTGAGAATGTAAAGAGGAAATTGGACTTGTTACAGTGGAATGAACATGGACCGGTGGTGCAGCCTTGAACTGGACACGTGGGAGACATTTCTAATCTGTTTTTCTTCTTTGGTAATAAGATGGACAGGGAGAGAGAGGAGGAAGAATGGGCAGTGGGAGCCCACCTCCACAAAGGGCTTGACGGGAGAATTTGCACCTGTTGGGGCTGCATAGACAGCCATCCTGGCCCAGGCGGCCAGGCTTCCTAGCAAAACAGTGTTCAGCTGCTGGTAAGAGAAGGATGTGTTTGCTGTGCTGAGGGTCAAACAGGATTAAAGAGGATGAAAATCAAAGTTTAGTGTTGGACATCCAGTTGGGCATGATGGGTACACACCGGTGATCCCAGCGCTAGGCAGGTGGCGGTAGGAGGATAAGGCATTCAAGGTCATTCTTACGTCCCTACTAAGCTTGAGGCAAGCCTAGACTATAGCAGACCCTATCTCAAAAAACCAACAACTATCTTAGCTATTTCAGGAACTAGACTACTGTAACAATTCTAGTTTTAAAAATATTTTAGTTATTTATTTGAGAGAGAGAGAGAGGCAGATAGAGAATGGACGTGCTAGGGCCTCTAGCCACTGCAAACAAATTTGAGATGCACTTGCTTTCTTGGGCATCTGGCTTTATGTGGTACTGGGGAATCAAACCTGGGTCCTTTGGCTTTGCAGACAAGTGCCTTAACCACTAAGCAATCTTTCAAGCCCCTGATTTTTTTTTTTTTTAATATTGTATTTGTTTATTTGAGACAGACCAACTATGGGTGTGGCAGAGCCTCCTGCCACTGCAAATGAACTCCAGGCGCATGTACCACTTTGTGCATCTGGCCTTACATAGATACTAGAGATTAAACCCAGGCCAGCAAGCTTTGCAAGCAAGTGCCTTTAATAGCTGAGCCATCTCTTCTGCCCAATTCTATTTTTTTTCAAGGTAGGGTCTCACTCTAACCTAGAATTCACTCCGTAGTCTCAAGGTGGCCTCGAACTCACAGCAATCCTCCTACCTCACCTTCCCAAGTGCTGGAATTAAAAGTGTGTGCCACCATGCCCAGCAATTCTAATTTTTTAATTCTTCTCAAGACCATGTGGGACGGACTGCAGAGGATCCATGCTGGCTAAAGCTCATAGAGGGGGGCTGGAGAGATGGTTTAGTGGTTAAGCGCTTGCCTGTGAAGCCTAAGGACCCCGGTTCAAGGCTCGATTCCCCAGGACCCACGTTAGCCAGATGCACAAGGGGGCGCACGCGTCTGGAATTCGTCTGCAGTGGCTGGAGACCCTGGCGCACCCATTCTCTCTCTCTCTCTCTGCCTCTTTCTCTGTCTGTCGCTCTCAAATAAATAAATAAAAATAAACCAAAAAAAAAAATTTAAAGCTCATAGAGGGCCGTGTTGTAAGACCCTTGCTTGTGACCTGGGTCACTCTCTGGAAGCTGAAGCAGATTCTGTCTCCAGAGCCTTTTTAATTGCTGAACTCAAGACTGAATGCTGGCCTTGTTCAAAACCAGAGCCACTGCCTGTCGGTTAGGAATTGGTGAACCAAGCAGAAAATTCCAGACCACTGAGCGCTGGGGGCTGCAGCTGGGAAGAGTGTGCTGTTGTAGAGGGCCCGGCTGGGGGCTGCCATGTTTGGACGGCCAGCTCTGCTATGGCTGAGCTGGACTGGCCAGGCCCAGCAGAGGGGAGAGCGGGAAATGGAGCCTGGCACAGCCCCTGGCTGCTGGCTGCTCGGCCCTGCTCCCTCCAGCAAAGATGTTCCTGTAAAGCTCCAAGTTCCTTCTCCAGCGAGCACCCTAGGCTCGGAGGCATGGAGCCTTGGCCTGCAGGTAAGGAGCAGGGACTGGAAATAGACCTAGATGATGACTTTGCTTATCCTTATTTATTTTTTAAATATTTTATCTATCTATTTATTTATGAGAGAGACAGAATGAGGCAGAGAGAGAGAGAGAGTATATGAGTACACCAGGGCTACCTGCTCCTGCAAATAAATTCCAGATGCATGCACCACTTTGTGCATCTGGCTTTAACATGGAAACTGGGCCATCAAAGAACCCGGGCCATCAGGCTTTGCAATCAAGTACTTTAACCCTTGAGCCATCTCTCCAGCTCCTTCACTTGTCCTTGGAAGAAAGATGGAGTGCGAGTGTTTTCCTTGAAGGCTCTGTAGGCATGTCTGAATTATGCTATATTTAGTGATTTCTAGTGTCTTTGCTTTAGAGGCAAGGTCTCACTTTAGTCCAGGTTGACCTGGAACTCGTTTTGTAGCCCAGGCTGGCCTAAACTTTCCCAGTGCTGAGATTAAAGGCATGCAGCACCACACCCAGCCTGTTTCTAATGATGGTGTTTACCCAGCCAGGCTAAGTCTGGGCCCGAGCCCCTTGGCTTTGTTTCTGAGCCAGGCCTGTTTTGCCGCGGTGCAGTGTGTCAATTACTGAAATGAGGAGTTTCGCCAAAGGGAAAGGGCTCATTCCTGAGACAGCCGTTCCTGTGGAGACAGGGCTAGGGTTTGGGGATATTGGTGGGCTGAGGAAGCAGGGTGGTCTGAGAAACAATGAAGGTGGTTAGAAGGAAAAGTGGAAGATCACAGGTTGGCACAGTGTAATCAACGCTCATGGTGCTTCATGGGACATATTCAGAAAATGGTGGCATCACTGTGACCTGAAGGTGTTCTCTCTGTTGATGTGAAAGATCACCCACAAGACACATGTGAAAGGCCAATGGTTTCCACCCGTTGCAGATGTAACGTGGGCACCTGTAACCACTGTGGCCCAGATGCCATTGGTTTATCTACTATGGAACTAATGGGCGTGTACCACTTAGCTACTGTGACCCTCAGAACTGATGCATAGCAAAGTGGTGAAGTTGTAATGGGGAAATTGGGGTTCTGGGGTGCCTCCTAGAACCCCAAGCCCTGAGTTCATATCTGCAAACTAACCAAGGAATTGGCAATTCCAGATTCAAAAGAATGATTTTTAAAATGCATTTTATTCAGATTTTACAAAGGAGTGTGGAGAGGGGAAGGATGCGAGGTGAGGGGAGATAAAGTGGGGAGAAGAGTAGAGCAAGTGGAGCCCAAAAATCCATGTGGGCCACGTGTAGCCCAGGAGTCCATGTGACCAGATATGGAAAGAGAAAAGAAAGTTCAAGGAGCTCCTGCCATGTGGGGAGCTGGAGGGATAAAGAACCATGCAGAGAGTGAGGGCTGGGGGGCCCAGCTGAGGGAAAAACTCACTCACAGATGAAAGCTCCCAAGTGATCAGAGAGCGAGAGCCTGCCTTCCCTTTGCAAAGGTATCTATAACCTTAGGGTGGTGGGCTGTCTTTGGGCCCAGGTGAACCAGAGGGCCAGCTGGTTGGTTAGGGCTAGCGGCTGTCTCAGGAAAAGATTACCTTAACTTGATGGACCACAATGTTTAAATCCTCTGAAAGACCTCCTTCCTAGAAGGGGTCCTGACTGTGGAAAAGCAGTTCTGCGGAGCTAAGCAAGAGACATAAGAAGTCAGATGATCTTGGATTTTTAGCAAGTGCAAACTTTCCTGTGTTTTTACCTTCAGGGGTCCAGTCACTCTAACTCTACCCCACTTCAAATGTTTGCCTGCTCAAAGGCCCTAACATCCATTCTTTCCTTTCCTTTTCTTTCTTTATTTCCTTCTTTCTTTCTTCCTTTATTTTTTTTCAGTGTAGGTCCTCACTCTAGCACAGGCTGACCTGGAATTGACTCTGGAGTCCCAGGCTGGCCTCATGCACAGCACTCTTCCTACCCCTGCCTCCTGTGTTTGCACCACCACACTTGACTTTTTCTTTGTTTTCCCAAGCTTCCATTATTATTTTCTCTCTCTCTCTCTCTCTCTCTCTCTCTCTCTCTCTCTCTCTCTCTCTCTCTCTTTCTCTTTTTTCTGAGGTAAGGTTTCACTCTAGCCCAGACTTGGCCTCGAACTCATGGCGATCCTCCTACCTCTGCCTCCCGAGTGCTGGGATTAAAGGCGTGCGCCACCACGCCCGGCATCAAGCTTCAATTAGTTTTTTAAAGATTATTTATTTATTTATTTGCAAACAGAGAGAGAAGAGAGAAAGACAGAGAGAATGGGCATGCCAGGGCCTCTGCCACTACAAATGAATTCCAGATGTATGCGCCACCTTGTGCATCAGGCTGCAGGCAAGCACCTTAACCATTGAGCATCCAATTCCCAGCTTCTGTTCTTTTCTTTCTTTCTTTCTGTCTTTTTGTGGCTTTTCTTTTTTTAAATTTTTTTTAATTTTAATTTATTTGAGAGTGACCAACAGAGAAAGAAAGAGGCAGAGAGAGAGAGAGAATGGGCGCGCCAGGGCCTCCAGCCACTGCAAACGAACTCCAGACGCGTGCACCCCCTTGTGCATCTGGCTAACATGGGTCCTGGAGAATCCAGCCTCGAACCAGGGTTCTTAGGCTTCACAGACAAGCGCCTAACCGCTAAGCAATCTCTCCAGCCCTTGGCTTTTCAAGGTAAGATCTTGCTGTAGTCTAGGCTGACCTGGAATTCACTCTATATTCTATATTCTCAGGGTGGTCTCAAACTCACAGTGATCCACTGACCTCTGCCTCCCAATTTACTAGGATTAAAGGCATGTGCCACCACTCCTGGCTCCAGCTTCGATTATTTTTTCTTTTGAGGTAGTGTCTTGTCTACTGTAGCCCAGGCTGATCTGCAATTCACTATGTCATCTCAGGGTGCCCTCGAACTCATAGGGATCCTCCTACCTCTGCCTCCCTGAGATTAAAGGCATGTTCCACCATGCCCTGAAATATTTACCTTAAAAAAAACTTATGTGAGAGAGACTGAGGGAAAGAGATAGATAGATAGATAGATAGAGAGAGAGAGAGAGAGATAGAGAGATAGATAGATAATAGATAAAGAATGGGTAGCACACGCCTTTAATCCCAGCACTTGGGAGGCAGAGGTAGGAGGATCGCCGTGAGTTCAAGGCCACCCTGAGACTCCATAGTGAATTCCAGGTCAGCCTAGGCTACAGTGAGACCCTACCTTGAAAAACCAAAAAAAAAAAAAAAAAAAAGAATGGTTATACCAGGGCCTCCTGCCATTGCAAATGAACTCCTGACACATGTGCCACTTAGTGCATCTGGCTTTATGTGGGTACTGGGGAATCGTTGTCAGGTTTTGCAAGCAAGCGCTTTAACTGCTGAGCCATCTCCCCAGCCCATTTCTATTACTCTTGTTCACAGGAGGGTAGAGCCTGAGATGGGGGCTGGATACAAGGCCCTCAGTTGTTCTCACTCTGCTACACAGAATTGTATCAAGTACTTTTCATGATTCTCTTAGCATGTATTAAATATACATAATAGTCTTCATTACATTTTCGTACATGCATGTGGTGGTTTTGATCATCTCCACTCCCCTTACCCTTTCCTGCTCCAGTTCATCTGGGTTCCCTTCCCAAGTGCGTGAATTATTTACAAGTTCATGATCTGGCTCTATTTGATCTATTGATTCCTTCACTCCATAAATGCACTGTGAAATGTGTACTAATTCCTGACCACTTCCTGGCTTGAGAGATCTGACCTTGAGTGGTCAGCCCCCTTGGAGTTTGCATTCCTGTTGGGGGAGGCAGAAGGGGAAAACAAGATGATTTTAATGATAAGAACAAGGATGAGGAGATTAAAACATAGAAGGAAGGTGGGCAGGGGCAGGGCCTCTGTGAAAGGGATATTTTTGTTGTTGTTTCAAGGTAGGGTTTCGCTGGAGCCCAGGCTAACCTGGAATTCACTATGTAGTCTCAGGCCTCAAACTCACAGTGACCCTCCTTCCTTCCTCAGCCTCCAGAGTGTTGGGATTAAAGGTGTGTGCCACCACACCTGGTGAAAAGAATGTTTTTAAAACATAAAGGTAGGGCTGCAGAAATGGCTCAGTAGTTAAAGCACTTGTCTCCAAAACCCAATTCCCTAATACCCATGACATGCCAGATGCACAAAAGGGCTCATGCATCTGAAGTTCATTTCCAGCAGCTAGAGGTCCTGGTGCACCCATTCTCTCTCTGTCTGTCTCTTCTTACAGACAAATAAAAATAAATAAATAAATAAAACATAAAGGTAGATAGCAGCCAGCTTTGAGAAAAAGGGAAACGTGGGAATCTGCTGTGTGCAGGGGTCCTGAGGGGCACTGGTGGCCTAGTGAGGAGGCGTCTGAAGCAGTACAGGATGAAGGGTGGGGAGGTGCCCAGACAGACATCGTATTTGCTGATGCCTTTGGAATGGGTTTGAGTGAGGGAATTTAAGACTAGATGTCAACGCTTGTAATATCAGCAAAAAGGCAAAGGCAAAGCTGGGCGTGGTGGTGCACGCCTTTAATCCCAGCACTCGGGAGGCAGACGTAGGAGGATCGCCATGAGTTTGAGGCCACCCTGAGACTCCATAGTGAATTGAGGTCAGCCTGGGTCAGAGTGAGACCCTACCTCAAAAAAAAAAAAAGCAAAGGCAAGAAGATATGCAAATTGGAGGCTAATCTGAGGCCAGGGCTACATAGCCATACCCTGTCGCAGAACAACAAACGTGTGTGTGTGTGTGTGTGTGTGTGTTGGGGAGACTGAGGTAGGTAGATCACCATGAGTTCACAGTAGAGTGAGTTCCAGTTTTAAAAATTTTCTCCTGAAACCACCCCCCAACCTTCCTGGTGCTCAAAGCCGGGGCCTTGTGAACCCTCTGCTAGAGAGCTAGTGAGCTATGCTCCCAGCCTCACATGCCCTGTTACCTGAGCAGCGGGAGACACAGATGTGGAAGGTACCATTCAATCAGAGGAGTCTTTTAGAGCAGAGTTCTAAGTGGAAAGAGATGATGATAAAAAAGGCAGTGCTTAAAGTAGTGCAGAAACTCAAACTGACAGGAGGTACTTAAGTGTGATGAAAATTTTAATTCAGGGGAAAAGAAAAAAAAACTAAAACCTAGATCTGAGCAGTTTGAATAAGTAAATTTATTATATCCAAATACAAAGCACATTATTATGCTAGCCAAAACACCTACATTTTCAAATGATGGGAAATGCTGTTAGACAAATTTTAGTAAAAGACAAAAGTAGAATGAACTGGCAAAGAGTAAGGCAGGAAGGCTCCAATTTATACTTTTTGTGATTTTTTTTTTTTTTTTGGTGAAAGACATTTCAGTTATAGAACATTTACAGACAATCTTCAACTTTTTTTTTTTTTTTTTGAGAGGTAGGGTCTCAGTGTAGCCAAGGCGGACCTGGAACTCACTCTGTAGTCCCAGGCTGGTCTCAAACTCACAGTGATCCTCCTACCTCTAGGGTCCTGGGATCAAAGGTGTGTGTCGCCTTCATGCCTGGCTACTTATTTACCTATTTTTATTTTTATTTATTTGTTTGAGAGAGAGAAAGAGGCAGAGAGAGAACAGGCACACCAGGGCCTCCAGCTGCTGCAAACAAACTCTGGACACATATGCCATTTTGTGCATCTGGCTTATGTGGGTCCTAGGGAATCAAACCTGGGTCCTTTGGCTTTGCAGGCAAGTGCCTTACCAGATAAGCCATCCCTCTAGCCCAGCTTATTTATTTTTGATGCTAGGGATTGAATTGGAAATCCCCCTTACTAAGCATCTGCTGTACCACAATCTTTAATATTCTAGGGGAGGGACATGCACACTGACATATGGGAATGTGTCCCAGTGACTAAGAGGCAGAATGAATGACAGACACATGAGAAGGAAAAGGAGACCCTTGTTCTAGAGTTTAGTTAAAGCCTCTTGCCAGCTGAGAATGTTCTGTAACATTTGCTGTGAATGTTGCCTTCATAGAGACAGTATTTCTTTTATATAGAAACACTTTCAAATGGGGCTGTTGAAATTACAGTAAGTCAGTCTTGCGGCCCGAGTATCTATGAGCCTGGTAGAACCTCACTCCTCCCCTGGATTGCTTTTTGGAATTCCACGAACTAAACCGCTAGCTAACTTCTGTTCACAGTGGATACCCTAACTTTTTGCATCTCCAGTGGTCTACACCACACCTTAGGAACCATTCAGTGGCATTTAAATTTCTTTGTTTTTCCATTTAAATGTTTAAGCAATTCTTTTTAAAAGTAATAGCTTCAAAACCCACAAAAATGTTATATATGGCTACTGTAAAGGGAATGAGGTAAGGTTCTCCTTTGAGTAGTCCACACTCACACTCTTCCACACGTAACTCCCACCACACTCACCTCTCCACTCACACTCACCTCTCTGGTGTGTCTTACTCTCCCCTGGAGCACCTTTTTGTTTATGATTACTAATACTAAAAATACCTTTAAATAAACTCAAACTATGGGCTGGGGAGATGCTCAGTGGCGTAAGGCACTTGCTTGCAAAGACTGCAACCTGGGTTCAATTACCCAATACCCATGTAAAGCCAGATACACAAAGTGACACATATAATCTGAAGTTTGTTTGCTGTGTCAAGAGGCTCTGGTGTGCCCATATACTTTCCCTCCCTCCCTCAATCTCTCTCTCTCTCTATTTCTCTCTCTCTCTCTCTCTCTCTCTCTCCCTCTCTCTCTCTCTCTCACACACACACATAAATATTACTTAAAAGATGTTTAAAGCCAAATGTGGTAGTATACACCTTTAATCCCAGAACTCAGGAGGCAGAGGTAGGAGGAGTGCCATGAGTTCGAGGCCAGCCTGACACTACATAGTGAATTCCTTGTCAGCCTAGGCTAGAGCAAGATGCTGCCTTGAAAAACCAAAACCAAACCAAAACAGAATTTTTCTAAAGCCTCCAACTAGCTGGGTGTGCTGGCTCATGCCTTCAATAGAAGCACTGGTAGGCTGAAGTAGGAGGACTGCTGTGAGTTCCGGCCTGGGCTACAGAGTGAGTTCCAGGTCAGTCTAAACTTCATTTAATACTGGCTCACAGTCAAAGATCTGGATTCACTTAGGTGGAGGTGGGAAGGGAACTCAGGCTGCTGAGGAGGGCAGCCTGGAGTCATGTCTCCACTCCACCACCTCTGACTGTCAGAAAAATAAGAACTGAGGGTGGGTGGAGGGGAGGAAGGACACATGATACATATGAGAATGAAATATAACGACATACGTATGAAGATGTCATTACTTTGCATTTTGATCTAAGCTAAAAAAGTAAGTGAGGGGAAAAAAATAAGGACGGTGTGAACTCTCAGGCAAAGTTTTAATTGGGAAGAAAAGGAGATAGCCCTGGTTTCGGGAATCTCAGTTTTTACTGGGTTCTTGCAGGACTTGGGACTTATTGGTTTGGAAGGCAGCTATGCTCACCACTATACCACCAACGCTCCTTTGACTTATTGGTTTGTAAGGATGGCATTGTTTTCTATTGTGTTTCTTCATGACCTAAGGGCATGTTCCCATGTAAGATACAGATTAGCAGGGCCTCTAATCCCAGATACTCTGAAAGCTGAGGCAGGAGGATTGAAAGTTCAAGACCTACCTGAATTACAGAATGAGTTCAAGGCCAGCCTGGGCAACTTGACAAGACTATGCCTTAAAGTGAAAATCTTTTTAAAAGGGGCTGAGAATGTAACTCAGGGTAATGCTTGATTAGCATGCTAGAGGCTCAGGGTTCAATCCCTAGTGCTGAAGAGAGAGAGAGAGAAGAAGAAGGAGGAGGAGGAGGAGGAGGAGGAGGAGAGGAAGAAGGAAGGAGAAGAAGAAGGAAGAGGAGGAGGAGAAGGAGGAGAGGAAAAAGAAGAAGAGGAAGAATAATTAACATCCTTGGAAATGTCCTAACATCATCTTGTTCCTGTGAGTTCTTCCCTTGTGATAACAAGGGGATAATGGACAGGCATATTCTATACATTATTAACAAGGAATCAGAAAAACTGGGTAGGTAACAGGCTTTGTGGATTAAGAGCATGAGAGCCCATGTCTTGTGTCCCCATTGTTATCAATACCATCACCTAAAATAAGATTACACCCCAGAATGCCATTCTCTGTTTTTAGGAAGAGGCTCAATTTGTCCCTCAGCCTGCATCTGGCAAGTCGGGTTTCCTTTGCATTTCCTAAGGGGCCATTTCATCCAAGTCTTCTTTCTACCAATAGCTGAATACATCTCGCCTAGCAGTGCCTTTTTCTTGGTTTTTCATACACACATAAATGCTATGGGTTTTTATATGATTAGATTTATGGTGCCGCCAAGAGGCAGGAGTGGTTCAGGAACCAAATGTGACATAGGAAAACCCGTGGATAAGCCAGGCATGATGGCGTGTGTCTTTAATCCCAGCACTTGGGAGGCAGAGGTAGGAAAATTGCTGTGAGCTCCAGGCCACCCTGAGTTCTACACAGTGAATTCTAGGTTAGCCTGGGCTAGAGTGAGACCCTACCTTGAAAAAACAGAAAAAGGAAAAAAAAAAAAACCATGAAAAAATGTGTTGAGCAAAGCTATGCTGACGTCTAACCCCATGCACTTTCTCAGAAGCAGTTAGCCTTTGCAAAATGCAAGTTATGGCAACCTCACGATTTCAGCTCATCCTTTCCTCTCAGGGAAATCACAAAAGCTGTATTTTCTACCTCAGGGTTTTCCTGTCCCTGCAAAAATGATATGCCGATGGCTCATATTTTCCTACTTGGAGCTGGGCTATCTGAACCCCGTCATGTCCATGTACGCTGGGGAGCAGACACACTGGGAACGAAGCCTTGCCTTGGACAGAAATCGCTGCAGACAGGCGCAGGCAGGCAGGGCTGTGAGCCGGGCTGCGTCGGGAAGCTCGGGGCGTTTAGTATTCCGCGTGCGTCGTCCTCAGAAGCCCGGCGGTGACCAGGCCCAGGCCCAGGACGCCTGCCTCTGCTGCCCTGCGCAGCTCCGGCTCGCGTGCCCCACCCTGGGCTGCTCTGAGGAGGCAGACGTCGCTTGCCCTGGCAGGTAAACTTGAGTTTCCCTTTGTCCCCCCCTGCCCGTGTCTGCTGAAGCAGTTTGTTCCCCGCTCCTTTGTCTCTGGCAGCGAATCTGCTGGCAGTGTGTGGTATGATGAAAACAACGACTGCACTTCAAGAAGACAAGAGGGGTCCCGGGTTTGACCTGTGCCATGCTGGCCTGCACAGCGCCTTGTTTTCCAACTGCCCCTAGCCAGTGTGGAGCAGGACACCCCCCCCCCCCGCACCCCAAGTGTCTCTGGACACTGGGCTCTGCTGCAGCCACGCTGTGTGGCCATCTACCTGAGCCTCAGCAGCCCGTCCATGAAATGAGCTTCACATGGCGATGTAGGTTTGGCTGGTGGGGGAACGCTCTGTGCCCTGACTGTTAAACATCCCCATTCCTAAGGCCTTGTCTGGGAGTGGCACCATCCCCCCCAGTGATGGACACTGACAGGGAAACGGGACACCCTCATCCTCACATATCCCGGGGGACACATGCCTGCCCCACCTGCCCAGAACAAATGCTAAGGAAATGAAAATGTCAGTTAAGTGGGGTTGCCATAGTAACTCTGGCTCCTGTTTGCTACTACATTTTCAGCGCTGTGCAGGGTTGTATTATTGACTTGATTGAATTCCTCAATTGTTCCGCTCCCCAACTCTTGTTACCCTTTCAAAATACATGCATGCCCAACATACTGGCACGTAAAGACAATAGTAAACGACAAGTGATGATTTTTTTAATGGTTCTGGGAGTTGAACCCAGGGCCTTGTTTATGCTAAGTGAGCCCTCTCCTTCATAGCCACACTCCATGATGCCTTGATGATGCACCCTTTTTATTTTTATTTTATTATTATTATTTGTTTTCTTTAATTATTTTTTGTTTATTTATTTGAGAGCTACAGACAGAGAGAGAAAGAGACCAATAGAGAGAGAGAGAATGGGCGCGTCAGGGCTTCCAGCCACTGCAAATGAACTCCAGATGCGTGCGCCCCCTTGTACATCTGGCTTACGTGGGTCCTGGGGAATCGAGCTTCGAACTGGGGTCCTTAGGCTTCACAGGCAAGCGCATAATCGCTAAGCCATCTCTCCAGCCCCTAATATTTGTTTTTTTTGAGGTAGGGTCTCAGTCTAGCCCAGACTGACCTGGAACTCTGTAGTCCCAGGCTGGCCTTGAACTCATGGTGACCCTCCTACCTCTACCTCCCAAATGCTAAGATTAAAGGTGTATGCCTCTATACCCGGATGTTTAAACTTTTAAAAATTATTTTATTTACTTCTTTATTTATACACTGAGAGAGGGTGAGAGCGGGAGAGAGAGAGCATGAAAGAGAGATGGGTTCATCAGGGCCTCTAACCACTACAAATGAACTCCAGATGGATGCATCACTTTGTGCATCTGGCTTTACATGGGTACTGGGGAATCAAACCCAGGTTGTTAGGTTTTGCAAGCAAGTGCCTTAACTCCTGAGGTCATTTCTCCAGCCTGGCTTTTTAAACTTTTTATTGACAGTTTCCTTAAGTAAAGATAATAAACCATTACAATTCCCACCCACCACCTTCATTTTCTCTCTCCTAAACCCACCCTCCATTGAATCTCTTCTTCTTTCCAAATAGTCTTTCTTCTATTTTGATGTCATCATTTTTTCCTTCTACTATGAAGGTCTTGTCTAGGTAGTATTAGGTACTGTGAGGTTGTGGATATCCAGGCCCATCTTATGTCTGGAAGAGTGCATTGTAAGCAGTCTTACCCTTCCTTTGGCTCTTACATTCTTTCTGCCACCTCTTCCTCAATGGACCCTGAGCCTTGGAGGGTGTGATGGAGATGTCTTACTTAGTGCTGAACATTCCACTGTCACATCTCAGCACTATGGTGAGTTCTGAGTCACCCCGGTGGTCACTGCCATCTGAAAAGAGAAGTTTCTTTTTTTAATATTTTATTTCTTTATTTATTAGAGAGAGAGAGAGAATGGGCACATCAGGGCCTCTAGCCACTGCAAACGAACTCCATATGCATGTGCTACCTTGTGCACCTGGCTTATGTGGGATCTGGAGAATTGAACCTGGGTCCTTCAGCTTTGCCAGCAAGTGCCTTAACCACTAAGCCAGCTCTCCAGCCCAGAGAAGTTTCTTTAACCAAAAGTGAGTGTAGCATTAATAAGCAGGCATGAACATAAACATAAAAAGTGCTTAGAGGGTTGGGCGTGGTGGCACACACCTTTAATCCCAGCACTCTGGAAGAAGAGTTAGGAGGATCGCTGGTGAGTTCAAGGCCAGCCTGGGACTACAGAGTGAGTTTTAAGTTAGCCTGGGCTACAGTGTGATCCTACCTTGACAACAAAAGAAAAACAATACTTAGAGGGCCGTTTGATGGGCATAATCTATGTATTTAGTTAGCCAGCAGTAGTCATTACTCCCCTAGGGCTCATGTCCTTCCTAGCCATAGACTTTTCATTAGGTTTTCAGTACTAGGTATGTATTCCCTCCTGTGGAGAGGGTCTGTGGTCCAATCAGAGAGTAGTTGGTTTTCCCCATACCAGACATGCCACTATTGCACTAGTTGGTACATTTGCAGGATCCACTGCTGGTTACCACCATTAATGACATCTGTCTTCTAAATGGCTGCATACTGCAGAGCTTTTTTTTTTTTTTTTTTTTTTCAGGGTAGGGACTCACTCTAGCCCAGGCTGACCTGAAATTCACTATGAAGTCTCAGGGTAGCCTTGAACTCACAGCGATCCTCCTACCTCTGCCTCCCGAGTGCTAGGACTAAAGGCATGTGCCCCCACACCTGGCTGCAGAGCTGTTTCTAGCATTCTGACAGCTAGTCACCAGGGAGGAGGTGATGAGGCATCTTTAAGGCATTGCTATGAATGTGGGAGAATGCTTTGGAAGCATAAGCCTCCATTTTTGTTTCTATTATGTCTTCTGTGGTTGAGATATAGTCAAACTCTGTAGCCCAGGCTTGTCTCAAACTTGCAGTTATCCTCCTGCCTCAGCCTCCCAAGTGCTGGGATGACATGTGTGAGCCACCATACCTGGTTCCATTATGCATCTCTCTCTCTTTTAAATTTTTGAGACAGGATCTTATATAACTGTATGCACAGTGCTTTCTTTGAGGGGTTCTGAAAACTAAATGAAATGCCATAAATGATACTGTATCATAGTGAGTACTCTCAAGATACTAACCCTTGTATTAATATTAGTCACTGTGGGAAATTCACAGAGAAAAAGCATACTGTCAAATGGATATGAATGAAAGGTACATACTAACTGGTGCCTGGTTTTTTTCTTTTTTGAGACAGGATCCTATGTAGCTTAGACTAGCTTTGAACTCACTTTGTAGCCAAGGATAAGCTTGAACATCTGATCCTCCTGCCTCAGCCTTCCAAACAATGGGATTACATGTATGTGTCCACACTCAGCCACTTGGCTACTTTCTGAACCATTCTAATTCCATCCTTCAGAGCAGGATGGGATGCAGTCAGTGCCCGTCCTTCACAGAAGGATGGGATTCAGTCAGTGCCTGTCCTTCACAGCAGGATGGGATGCGGTCAGTGCCCATCCTTCAGAGCAGGATGGGATGCGGTCAGTGCCCGTCCTTTAGAGAAGGATGGGATCTGGTCAGTGCCCGTCCTTCAGAGCAGGATGGAATGCAGTCACTGCCTGGTCTTCTGAGAAGGACAGGATGGGGTCGGTGCCCATTCATTCCTCTCTCTCCCTATAGACAGATCAGCTGGTTTATTTTTTTCTTCTTTTTTCATTTGGGCTGTTTCATTTTTCTCAGTGCTAGGGATTGGACTGAGAGGGAGTCAGGTGGCTCTTTTAGGTGGTTACAGTGACCCTCCGAAAGTAAAAAGGCGGGATGGTCTGCACGTGTTAGAAAACAAGAATGATCTGACTTCTTATCTTGCCTGGTTCCCTAGACCTGTTTTTCCACAAACATCCTGAGCCCCTCCTGGGAGGAAGGTCTTTCTAGGATTTAAACGTTGTGGTTGGTCAACCCAGAACTTGGTGTCATGGCTAGCTTCTTCCTGATACATTCTCTAGCCCTAACCAACCAGCTGTCCCTCTGACTCACCTGAGCCAGAAGTGAGGGGCTACCACCATAAGGTTGTCAGTATGTGTGTGAGGGGAAGGCATGCTCTCTGTGTTGCCTGACCTCTCCTGAACTTCCAGCTGCTGCGGAGTTCCTCCTCGTCCAACTGGGCTGAGCTGAGGGGAGAGCCCCCCCCCCAGCCCTTACTCTCCACATGGGCTCTTTGCCTTGACCCACTCCCCACATGGCAGGAGCTTCTTGAACTTTCTTTTCTCTCCATGGTTTTCCCAGGCCTTCCATGTGAGCTCTCTAGCCACATAGGTAACTTTCCTTGGCTCCGTACATCCCTAAATAAATATAATAATTATGATTATCCTTCCCAGTCTCCCTTTCTATTCAATTCTTTGAATAAAAGTAGGCATGGACTTAGGGTTTAGGGTTCAAGGACTTTCCTGAACCCCTAACACCCTGTTATAGAACACAAAGCATCATTCAGGCCAAGCATTCACTGTCACTGAGCTACACCCCAGCCTTGCTATTGTTATGTTTGTTTTTCAAGGTTGATTCTCCATCCAGCTCAGGCTGACCTGGAATTCACTACGTAGTCTCAGGGTGGCCTCAAACTCATGGCAATCCTACTACCTGTGCCTCCCAAGTGCTAGGATTAAAAGCATGTGCCACCATGTCAAAAAATAAAACAAAACAAATAACTCTTTATGGGGCTGGAGAGATGGCTTCTCAGTTAAGGCACTTGCCTATGAAGTCAAAGGACCCAGGTTCAATTCCCCAGGATTGATGCAAGCCAGATGCACGAGGTAGTGCATGCATCTGGAATTCGTTTGCAGCAGCTGAAGGCCCTAGCATGCCTATCCTCTCTCTCTCTCTCTCTCTCTCTCTCTCTCTCTCTCTCTCAAATAAATAAATAAATAAATATTTTTTTAAAACACCATTTCCAAGCTGGATATGGTGGCATACCTGTAATCCCAACACTTGGAAGGTGAGGCAGGAGGATGGAGAGTTCCATGGTCATTTTAGGCTAGATAGTTTAGTCCAGCCTGGGGTACATGAGACACCCTATCTTAAAACAACAAAGCTGGGTGTGGTAATGCATGCTTTTACTCCCAGCACTTGGGAGGCAGAGGTATGAGGATTGCCATGAGTTTGAGGCCACCCTGAGACTACCGAGTGAATTCCAGGTCAGCCTGAGCTAGAGTGAGATCCTGCCTCAAAAAAAAAAAAAAAAGTTCCCTGGCAGAGTGCTTGCCAGGCCTTGGGTTGGATGCCCAGCACCAAAAAACTTGTGGGTTTTTTTTTTTTTGTTGTTTTGTTTTGGTTTATCTGGCTTGTTTTTAACTTTTTAATTTATATTTGTATTTATTTGAGAGAGAGGGAAAAAAGCAGATAGAGAGAGAGATTAGGCACACCAGGGCTCCAACCACTGCAAAGGAACTCCAGATGCATGTGTCACCTTGTGCATCTGGCTTACATGGGTACTGGGGAATCAAACCTGGGTCTTTATGCTTCACAGGCAAGTGCCTTAACCACTGAGTCATCTCACCAGCCCTGGTTTAGCTGGTTTTTAAATGATATTTTCATTTATTTATTTGAGAGAGTATGGGCACACTAGGGCGCCCTGCTGCTGAAAACAAACTCCAGATGTATGTGCCATTTTGTGCATCTGGCTTTACATGGATACTGGGGACTCAAACCCGGGCTGGCAGGCTTTACAAGCAAGCACCTTTAACCTCTGTGTCATCTCTCCATACTCTTACTTGACATTTAAATGAACTGGGTATCTTTTATTGCTAAATCTGGCATTGAACCATCCCCCCAGCCTGGTTTTGCATAGCCTTGCTGACAGTCTTGCATAGCCCTGGCTGACCTTAAACTTGCTATGTAGCTGGGGATGGCCTTGTACTCTTTTTTTGAGGTAGGGTTTCATTCTAGCTCAGGCTGACTTGGAATTCACTATGTAGTCTCAGAGTGGCCTTGAACTCAGGGTGATCCTCCTACTTTTGCCTCCTGAGTGCTGGGATTAAAGGCATGCGCCACCGTGCCCGGCGACCTTGTACCCTTGATCCTCCTGCTTCCACTTCCCTATTGCCAAGCCAACATGCCCAAGTTTTTATTTTTTACATATTTTATTTACTTATTTATTTAAGAGAGAGAGAGGAAGGGGGGAAAAGCCACTGCAAATGAACTCTAGACATATGTACCACCTTGTGCATCTGGCTTACATGGGTCCTGGGGAATCAAACCTGGGTCCTTAGGCTTTGCAGGCAAGCACCTAACTACTAAGCCATCTCTCTGGCCCTTAATTTTTTTTAATATTTAAAAACCATCAGGGAGTGCAGTTTGCTCAGGGCCACACTTGTGTTCCCTAGGCCCAGAACAGTTAAAAATCAAGGATAGCCCTTCTAGGAAACACACAAAGTAACTGACTCCACACACAGATGGCAACCATTAGCAATTGTTTTTTTTTAAACACTTTAAATTTTATTTCAGTTATTTTAGAGAGAGAAAGAGGTAGACAGAGAGAATGGGTGCACCAAGGAGTTCAGCTGCTACAAAGAAACTACAATAAAAAAGCATGCACCACCATGTGTACCTGGCTTACGTGGGTCCTGGGGAATTGAACTTGGGTCCTTTGGCTTTGCAGGCTAGCACTTTAACCACTAAGCCATCCCTCCAGCCCTTGGCAATTGTTTTGTTTGTTTCATTGTTTTGGAGTTCTGAAACAAGGACTCACTATGTAGCCCAGGCTAGCCTTAAACCTGCCATCATCCTGCTTCAGCCTCCCTAGTGCTGGGATTACAGCTGTGTACCAGCACACCTGACTTTTATCTACCAAACAATTTACTTGATTATGCATTCCTGTAGTACATGGATTGCTTAAAAATAAAGAGCAGATGCATTTCTAATATGAACGTAGGCAGTGGGCTTGGCACTACTTTATAAAAGTATTTTGGGTAAGGAGAGATGGCTCAGTGGTTAAAGCACTTACCTGGAAAGCCTAACAACTCGGGTTCAAGTCCCTTGTACCCACATAAAGCCAGATGCACAAACTGGCACATGCATCTGGAGTTTGTAGTGGCTAGAGGCTCTGGCACAACCATTGTCATTCTCTCTCTCCTTGCAGATAAAGATATCTTCCTTTCTTTGTTTTCTCAATTTTTATTAATATTTTCCATGATTATAAAACATATCCCATGGTAATACCCTCCCTCCCCCATTTGAAATTCTATTCTCCATCATATCCCTTCCCCATCTCAATCAGTCTTCTTTTGTTTTGATGTCATGATCTTTTCCTCCTCTTATGATGGTCTTGTATAGGTAGTGTCAGGCACTGTGAGGCCATGGGTATCCAGGCCATTTCATGATTGGAGGAAGCACATTGTAAGGAGTCCTACCCTTCTTTTGGCTCTTACATTCTTTCCGTCACCTCTTCTGCATTAGACCCTGAGTCTTGGAAGGTGTGATCAAGATATTACTCAGTACTCCAGTCACTTCTTTCTAGCATCATGATACCTTATGAGTCGTCCCAAGGTCACTGTCATCTGAAAAGAGAAGATTCTCTACCAAAAGTGAGAGTAGCGTTAATATAAGGGTATGAATATTAAGAGAAGTGCTTACTGGGCAGTTTGATAAGCATAGTATATACATTTATCCAGACATCACCAGATGTTACACCCCTAGGGCTCATGACTTCCTGTTTTAAGTTTTGAGTATCAGAGATGTATTCCCTCCCATGGAGTGGGCCTCCAGTCCAATTAGAGGGCAGTTGGTTTCTACCATGGTAGACATGCCACTATTGCACCCATTGGCTTATTTGGCCTGGCTGGCCAAATATAAGGCTTGCAGTGTCCACTGTTGAGTATCTTCACTGGTGATATCTCTTTCTCTTAAAAAAAAAAAAAGAACAGAGAACATTCCTTGACAACTTAGAAAAGCTAACTGCCAGCAGCTCCCAATCTAACATTCATATGTTTATTTAAAAAATAATAAGAGGGCTGGAGAGATGGCTTAGTGGTTAAGGCATTTGCCTACAAAGCCAAAGGACCCAGGTTTGATTCCCCAGAACCCACGTAAGCCAGATGCACAAGGGGGCACACACATCTGGAGTTTATTTGCAGTGGCTAGAAGCCCTGGTGCGTCCATTCTCTCCTTCTCTCTCTCCGTCTCTCTCCGTCTCTCTCTCTCCCTCTCTCTCTCTCTCTCTCTCTCTCTCTCTCTCCTCTCCCCCTGCCTATTTCTGTATCTGTCTCTCAAATAAATAAATAAAATATATTTTTTTAAAAAGCTAGGTGTGGTGGTGCATGCCTTTAATCCCAGCACTCAGGAGGCAGAGGTAGGATTGCTGTGAGTTCGAGGCTACCTTGAGATTACAAGTGAGACCCTACCTCAAAAAAAATATCATGAATATAGGATCGCTGTGAGTTCAAGACCAGCCTGGGCTAGAGTAAGACCCTACCTCAAAGAAGAAGAAAAAAGAAAAAAAAAAAAAACTTAAGCCAGGCATGGTGGCACATACTTTTAATCCCAGCACTTGGGAGGCTGAGGTAGGAGGATCATCATGAGTTTGAGGCCACCCTGAGAGTACATAGTGAGTTCCAAGTCATCCTGGGTTACAGTGGGGCCCTCTCTCAAAAAACAAAAATAAATAAATAAATAAACAAATAATACACACAATGAAGAAAACCAAGCTGTAAAACTACTCACAGCTTCCCTTTGACAAATATCTTGTGTGGAGGCTGGAGAAGGATGTCAAGTGTCCTCCTCTCTTACTGTTCAGACTTATTTCTATGAAACAGGTCTCTTGCTGAACCTAGAGCTCCCCATTTAACGATGCCGCTTTACAAGCTCCCCCTGAGTCTGTCATCATGGCATACACCTGTGATTCCAGCATTTAGGACGCTGACAGAAAGAATTCAAGTTCAAGGCCTATCTGGGCTACATGGTGAGTTCCAGGACAGCCTGAGCTCCAGATTGAGACCTGATTTCATTAAGAGAAAAATAACAAGCACAACAATAAAAGTTGGGAGTACAGTGCTCTGGGTCTGCCCCCACCCTGAGCGTCCTTGGAGAAGGCTCCTAGCTTTTGCACACGTCACTATAATGGGGAATTTGCCCAGAGTGGAGGCAGGGCAGGATGGGCTGCACTCATCCATGTCAGCGCTGACATCATAGGTGTTCTGGCCTTTGGGGATTGCTCCCAGGTGGAGTGTCCTCCCATGCTCCCCAGTGTGGAGTCCATCCTTCTGGGAGGTACCCCTCAGGTCTGCTACGCCTGTCTGTCCATGATGGGGAATCAGGTCCTTGTGGAACTGACAGGGGCCCCTAAGTTCTCTTTGGTCACTCCTCCCATGCATCTCCTGCTTCCACATCCCCTCCCTCTTTCCTAGTGTGGGGACTGGGAGCATCTGTGCCTTGTGCCATCCTAGGTTCCTGACCTTATGTTTTATAGAGCCAGCCCAAGATGACTACAAAAAACCCTTTCAAATAATTACCCAGGGCTGGGATTCCAAGTTTGAAAAAGAGAGAGAGAAGTTTGTTTTTGTAGACAGAATCTCATTCTGTAGCCCAGGCTGTCCTGGAACCTAATATGTAGTCCAGGCTGGCTTCAGACTGTCAGCAATCTCCCTGCCTCAGCCCCGGGAGTGTTGGGGTCACCCTTGTGAGTTACCACACAGGCTAGAAACGCAGAATCTGATAGCAGCTGGAATGGAGTGGCATCTTCTCACCAAGCCAGCTGGCATGTGCAGGGCACTATGGGTAGTGCTGGCCTTGGATGTGCTGCCGGGGAAGGGGTGCCTGCCACCAAGAGCTTCCAGGGACCTTGGGAAACTGTGCTTGTAGGTCAGCGGGGTTCAGTTCCCTGAGCTGAGCAGATGGGGCTCATGGCAAGCAGGCTGAGCCACAGCCCGGCTCACCCGCGTGGCACCCTCAGGTGCCTGTTACTCAGGCCTGCGTGCTCATTTCCCAGTTTCTGCCTTGGGTTGAGCAATCCCGGACTTCCAAGGCTCAAGGATGGTGTAAGTCACAAGTCACCCAGGATGATGAATTTCTGACTCTGGTCAAGAAAGGCTTACCTTTGTTTAGTAAGATCACTGCCGCCTGTCCAAAGTGTCCCCTGGAAGAAACCAGGGATTGGCCTCACCTCATGGTGTGGCCCCAGTGACTCTGGCTTCGGTGGCATCTCCAGATTTGTTAATGTCTCTCTGGCAAGTGCATGGCAGAATTACTTAAGCCCCTGGGAATGTTTGGATCATTGATTTTTTTTTTCTTTTCAAAACAAATGGATATTCTGCTTTTATTTCTTTTTTTTTTTTTTTTTTTTTTTTAAATTTTTATTAACATTTTCCATGATTATAAAATATATCCCATGGTAATTCCCTCCCTCCCCACCCCCACACTTTCCCGTTTGAAATTCCATTCTCAATCATATTACCTCCCCATTACAATCATTGTAATTACATATATACAATATCAACCTATTAAGTATCCTCTTCCCTTCCTTTCTCCACCCTTTATGTCTCCTTTTCAACTTACTGGCCTCTGCTACTAAGTATTTTCATTCTCACACAGAAGCCCAGTCTGCTTTTATTTCTTATGATAGCCTTGCTATAGGAAACATTTTATTACAGTTCATTCTCACCACAACCCTATGGACTAGGAAGGAAAAGTCAAGTATATTTTTTCAGGGCTACACAGTCGACTACATACCAGAGCAGAGTCCAGATTGGAGGCTGGCCCCTGGTATTTCCCAGTGAGGAAGAGAAGCTGGAATGTTCTTTGGCTGATTTTTGTCATTCTTGTGCCCTTGCTCAGGGGAAGGACCTCCCTAGGCTGGCGTCACCCTTGTTGTCTCTCCATGAATGACTGCCTTCCGAAATGTGGTTTGGGGAAAGTCAGGTGTTCAGCCTGGGCTGCTTGCCCACGAGGGACTGTGGCTAGCTGGGCAGGTGGCTGTTGTGCATGTAACTTTCCCAGGGACAGGTACAGAGGCCGCTGCTCCCTGAGGTGACCCTGGCGGGCTCTAGGTTGCTGGAGAGTGGTTAGACAGACATGGCCTTTAGAGAGAACACATAATTCACTACTCAGGTCTCAGGGTCGCCTCAAACTCAGTGATCCTCCTACCTCTGCCTCCCAAATGCTGGGATTAAAGGCATGTACCAAGGCTCTTTTCTCTACTAAAAAGAAAAAAAAAAAAAAAGCCAGGTGAGGTGGCGCATGCCTTTGATCCCTGCACTCGGGAGGCAGAGATAGGTGGATCACTGTGAGTTCAAGGTCACCCTGAGACTATATAGTGAATTCCAGGTCAGCCTTGGCTAGAGTGAAACCTTAGCTCAATATATATATTCTGGATCCTCTCCTCAAATAAGGATTCCTGTTTTCTTTCTGCTTCTTTTCTTTTGTTTCTGAATAAACTTTGCTTTGCTTTAACTTTGAAAGGATTAAATAGGGGCCAGAGAGATGGCTCAGCAGTTAAAGGCACTTGCTTGCAAAACCTTACAGCCCAGGTTCAATTCCCCAGTACCCTGGTAAAGCCAGATGTACAAAGTGCTGAATGCATCCAAAGTTCACAGTGGCAGAAGGCTCTGGCATGCTCATCCCCATTCTGTCTCTTTCTCTACCCCCTTCTCTCTGCTTGCAAATAAAAAAGTTATTTAGGGCAGGAGGGATGGCTTAGTGGTTAATGTATTTGCCTACAAAGCCAAAGGACCCAGGTTCAATTCCCCAGGACCCACGTTAGCCAGATGCACAAGGAAGCGCATGCATCTGGAGTTCATTTGCAGTGGCTGGAGGCACTGGCACGTCCACTCTCTCTCTCGCTCCCTCTTTATCTGTCATATAAATAAATAAATAAAATATTTAAAATATATATATGTGTGTGTGTGTGTGTTTATATATGTGTGTGTGTGTGTGTGTGTGTGTGTGTGTGTGTATATATATATATATATATATATATATATATATATATATATATATATATGTAGTATTAGTAGCCAGGCGTGGTAGTGCATGACTTTCATCCCAGCACTCGGGAGGCAGAGGTAGGAGGATCACCATGAGTTCGAGGACACCTTGAGACTACATAGTGAATTCCAGGTCAGCCTGGGCTAGAGTGAGACCCTACCTCAAAAAAAAAAAAAAAAAAAAACACACTTCTTCATCCTGAAAGTTCATTTCTCAACCCTTTTGATTTTAATTGAAATGAAAACATTTTCTCCTACATAGCACAGGTTGGTCTTGAACTGGTGATCCTTCTGCATTGGCCTCCTAAGTATTGGTCTTATAGGCATGTCAACCACATTTGGCTACATAACAACATTTAAAAAAACAGTTTTATTGATTTTCAAGGCGAGAGAGAATTGGCACACCAGGACCTCTTGCCACTGCAAACAAACTCCAGATGCATATACCACTTTGTGTATCTGGCTTTATGTGGGTATGGGGGAACTGAACCCAAGCCAGCAGGCTTTGCAAGTAAGCACCTCTAACCACTGCACCATCTCCCTAGCCCCCTGTGTAGGTTTTTGAAGCAGAGTCTCATTCTAGACTAGGCTGGTCTAGAATTAACTCTGTAGCCCAGGTTAATCTTGAACTCAGTGATCCTCCTACCCCAGCCTCCCAAGTGCTGAGATTAAAGTGTGAGCCACCACACCTGGCCACATAACATTTTTATGGGTCCCTAAAAGTATTATGGGCTTTAGGTGTTACATCTGCTATACCTACTGGATAAACTAGCCTTATTTAGGGTGTGTGTTTTTCTTTTATTTCATGATGCTACAGAATCCTGAGTGTTAGGCAAATGCTGTCCCACTGAGAACATACCCTAGCCAAACATGACTTTTTAAAAATATTTCATTCATTTATTTGCAAACAGAGAGAGAGAGAGAAGAGAGTCAGAGAGGATGGGCACGCCAGGGCCTTCAGCTGCCAACCAACTGCAGACGCATATATAATCTTGAGCATCTGGCTTTATGTGGGTACTGGGGAATTGAGCCTGGGTCCTTTGGCTTTTTAGGCAAGTGCCTTAACCGCTAAGCTATCTCTTCAGCCCCAAAGATGACTTTTTTAGGAGCTCTTTCTCTCATCTGTAAAATGGGTTTAGCAACATGTCTGACTTAATCCACAGCAAGTGGCCAGTACTGCAGTGGCTCTGTGGCTACTAGAACCTTGTTGGTTTCCTATGATCTGTTGCTGCTTCCTTCCTGCCCTCTGCTGGGGCCAGGGCCTGGTGCAGGAGGGCTTACTGCAGAGAGCGGCAGAGTATCTCTCCTGTTGACCACTTCTCGTTGGGCACTGTGGTGGTTCAACTCAGGCGTCCCCCATAAACAGGTGTTCTGAATGCCGTGTCCCCAGCTGTTGGAAATCTGGGAATTAAACCCTCCTAGAGGCAGTGCATTTCTGGGGGCGGGCTTATGGGTGTTACAGCTAGCTTCCCCTCGCCAGTATTTCCCACATTCTCTTGTTGCTATTGTCCCTGTGATGTTGGTCAGGAGGTGATGTCCACCCCTCTGCTCATGTCATCATTTTCCCCTGCCATCATAGAGTTTCCCCTCAAGTCTATAAGCCAAAGTAAATCCTTTCTTCCCATAAGCTGCTCTTGGTCAGGTGTTTTTCTGCCAGCAATGCAAACCTGCCTACGACAGGCACCAAGGGCATTATGAGCCCTGGGGTGGAACAAGTCTATAAGCCTAGTGCCTTGGAGGCTGAGGCAGGAGAATTGTGAGTTTGAGGCTAGCCTGGGCTATGTAGTAAGACCCTGCCTCAAAAAAAGAAAGAGGGTGAAAAGAAGGGAGGGAGGAAACTATGGGCAGAGGTTTCTGCTGTCTGCCTTGTTTCTGGCTTCTGTGTCTCAAAGTAGTAGCGCCCAAGGGTCACCAGGACTGGCCCTCCCTCTGCCCAGGCCTGCACAGGGCCTGAAAGCCCTGTGCTATTGGACCCTGCCTGGTTCTCCCAGGGCACCGCTCCAGCAGACCATTGCGAGCAGAGCTTGGCAAGGACAGAGGCAGGACCTCGCTTTGAGCTCCCCTCCTCCCATCAGCCCACGCTGCCTCCTTGGCTTCACCCTGGCTCCTTCTGTTTTCTCATGGCCACGTGCGCATGTGGACAGCCACGTGCAGGGCTCAGGGAGCGCTTTAACGACAGCAACCCTGGGCTCCGCCACTGACTTGCTGGGCAGGTTGCTTCATGCCCGCTCCTACCTCCTAAGAAAGGGACCATAATCATGCTTCCTGCCTCCCAGGGCAGCTGCAAAGGAGACACCAGACGAGGCTGGCTGAGCCCCTGCACCAGGCAGAGACCCATCCTGAGAAGAAAGAGTGCAGCGGGCACAGAACTGCTGATGGCTCTTTCACTCCTCTTCTAAAGAATGCTGGCAGGGGTGGGGAGCCAGGCAAGGGACCTTTGGTAGGCTGCCTGGGTGACAAATCCCAACCCTGCCACTTGCCAGTAGCATGACTGAGCCAGAACTCCACTTTTCTGCACCTCAGCTTCCTCTCCCAAAAAATGAGAGTAATAGTGGGGTTTGATTCAAGGCGTTGCTAAAAGAAAGAAATATTAATACACACAAAGTTAAAAGTGAGCTGGGCATGGTGGTGCACACCTTTAATCCAGGACTCCAGAGGCAGAGGTAGGTGGATTGCTATGAGTTCGAGGCCAGCCTGGGATTACAGAATGAATTCCAAGTAAGCCAGGGCCAGAGTGGAATCCTACCGCCCCCCTCTCTCTTTCAGATACACACACAAAGTTAAATGCAATAACAGCCACAACAAAACAGTGTAAATATATGAATCACACAGAAGAAACTCAAGGCTAGCCTTGAGCTACAGAGTGAGTTTCTGTCAGCCTGGGCTAGAATTTAGACTCTACCTTTAAGAAACAAAGGGCTGGGAAGATGACTCTGTGTTAGAGATACTTACTTGCAAAGCCTGCCAGTCTTGGTTCAATTCCTCAGTACCCATGTAAAGCCAGATGCAAAAAGTGGTGTGTGCGTCTGGAGTTTATGGCAGGAGGTCATGGCGTGTCCATTCTTTCTCTGCCTACAAATAAAATACATTTTAAAAAATGCCTAGGAGATGCTAGGCTTTTTGTTTGTTGGTTGGTTTGTTCTTTTTGGTTTTTCAAAATAGGGTCTCACTCTAGCCCAAGCTGACTTGGAATTCACTCTGTAGTCCCAGGCTGGCCTAGAACTCACGGCAATCCTCCTACCTCTGTCTCCCGAGCCCTGGAATTGAAGGCATGTGCCACCATACCCTGCCCTTTAAAAAAAAAAAAATCTCAGGTAGAAAATAGTTCAGAGCCTTCCAGAACTAACACAGGGTTCAGAAATGAGAGTTCTTAGTCTCCTCTCCTAAGTATGAGAGACACATTCTGTGCTCTCTGGTAGGTCCGTGTCATGGGGAACCCAGAGGGCTTTCTAGCCATGCTGGTGGCTCCTCAGTCTCAGATAATGGCCATCTGCTGGGGGGAGGCTGTGGGCCTGAAGATCACTTTGGTCATTGAACACTGTGGCACTCTGGATAGAGTTCAATTCCAGGAAGATAGAAAAGTTGGAAGGTACCGGGCATGGTGGTGCACACCTTGAATCCCAGCACTCGGGAGGCAAAGGTAGGAGGACCGCCATGACTTCAAGGCCACCCTGAGACTACATAGTGAATTTCAGGTCAGTCTAGGCTAGAGTGAGACCCTACCTCAAAAAAAAGAAGAGGAAGAAGAAGAAGAAGAGGAAGAGGAAGAGGAAGAAGAGGAAGAGGAAGAAGAAGAAGGAGGAGGAGGAGGAGGTAAAGAAGAAGAGGAAGAAGATGAAGAAGGAGGAGGAGGAGGGAAGTTGGAAGGGAAGGGGCAATTGGTTTCTGGCCATGCCCAGCACCTGGTGGCTCCTTGGCCTGGCCCTGCTTTATGGAGACGGCCCTGGACGGTGCTCTGGTAGGTAAGAGGCCCTCAAGCGGCTTTCTGGCCTCAGCTTTATGGTGGACAGCACCCTCAGAAGTACAGCCAGCTGACACTAAGATGTGGCCTGTGGTCAAGGAAGGCTCTAGATCTCAAGGGCAGTGAAGTCAGACCTCAATCCCTGACACTAGGCTGTCACCAGCTCCTGCTGTTCACAGTTTGTTTGCCTATTAGCTTTTCTCTGGAAAAAGCCTGTGGTCTGGTGACTGAATGGGAGGTAACAGGGTCCATGCTTTCTATGTGGCAGCTTCCTGAAGTGACTTTTGTTCCTGAGTCCTCACTGGGTATAGCATAAAATATTAACACCTAACTGAGCGTGTGCGCTCCAGAGTCTTCTCTGAGCAGGCTCTCGTTTCACAGTCCTGAGCCTAGCCAGCCCAAGACTAACACTGCATGACAGCCACGCCCTGGGTGTCCAAGGCCAAGGAGCATGATGCCATGAGAGACATGTACCTTGGCAATGAAGCATGGCAAAGACTCTGACTTCTGCAATAGGAATTGACCTCTACTGTCTGTGATGGTGTAACAAGCTGGTAGCTTCCTCCAGAATGACCAAATTGGAACACCCACACATGGAAGTGGTGGTTGGATACAACTCACCTTCATGTAATCTAACCTCCTCTCCTACTGCTTCTTTGTGAAAATTGTATTTATGAGTGTATGGTGGGGAGAACTGGCACACCAGGGCCTTGGCCACTGCAAATGAACTCCAAATGTGTGCACCACCTTGTGCACATGCATCACCCTGAGCATCTGGCTTACGTGGGTCCTGGAGAGTCGAACCTGGGTCCTTAGGCTTCACAGGCAAGTGCCTTAACCACTAAGCCATCTCTCCAGCCCTAATGGTTCTTTCTATGAACTCATGAACTCTGCCAATCTCCATTCAGATATCCAGAACAAAATAACTGCCTAATCTTGTTTATTTTTTTATTTTATTTATTTATTTATTTTGCCTCTGTGCAGCATGTGTGGTGTGCACGTTCATGTGTGCAGATGGATGGATATGTCCCACGCACCTTCATGCAGGGGTCAGAGAACATCGGGCGCCTTCCTTTACTGCTCTTCCACGCTATCCACCAAATCTCTCACTGAACCTGGAGCTGCTAATTTTGCTTTCGTGTTTTCTTTCTTTCCCATGGTAGGTGTCTTGCTCTAGCCCAGGCTGATCTGGAATTCACTCTGTAGCTTAGGCTGGCTTAGAAGTTATAGAAATGTTTTTTCCCCAGCATCCTGAGTACTGGGATTAAAAGTGTGCACCACCACAACTGGCGCCCCCCCCCCCCCTCTCTCTCTCTCTCTCTCTCTCTCTATATATATATATATATATATATATATATGTATGTATGTATGTATGTATATGTATATGTATATATATGTATATATACACATATATATGCACATATATATATACATATATATATATATGTATGTGTGTGTGTGTGTGTAATATTTATTGGAGATAGAAAGAGTGAATGGGCACACCAGGGCCTCTAGCCACTGCAAATGAACTCTAGACACATGCACCACCATGTGTATCTGGCTTATGTGGATTCTAGAGAACCAAATCTGGGTCCTTCACAGGCAAGTGCCTTAACTGCTAAGCCATCTTTTCAGCCCTCTTTCTTTCTGTCTGTCTTTCTTTTTCTTTCTTTCTTTCTTTTTTTTAAGGTTTAGAGAGACTTGATTAGATTAGGAGGAGGAAAGAGAAGAAAGCACCAAGCATTCCTGCCATATGGAGGGCAGGATAGGGTAGAGAGCCCATGTGGGAGTGCGGGGGTGGGGTGCTTACTGAATCTGGAAGTTTAGGAAGGATGAGCAGCCAGAAAAGAGCCCTTTTTCTTTTCCTTTTATGAGGCAGGTCCTCACTTTATGTCAGGGTGACTTGGAACTCACTTCACTTCTGCCTCATGTGGAAGCTGGAGAATGGAACCTGGGTCAGCATGCTTTGCAAGCAAGCACTTTTAAGTGCATTCTCAAAAGAATCGTGTTTCCTACCTGAAATTTAAAAACAATACTACTGCTGGGCATGGTGGTCCATTCCTTTAGTCCCAGCACTTGGAAGGTTAAGGTAGGAGGACTGCTATGAATTCTAGACCAGCCTGGGACTAAAGAGTGAGTTCCAGGTTAGTCTGGGCTACAGTGAGACCCTGCCTTGGAAAAATACATTTAATAAAGAAAAGAAAAAAAAAAAGCTGGGTATGGTAGTGCATGCCTTTAATCCTAGCACTTGGGAGACAGAGGTAGGGGAGAATTGCTGTGAGTTCAGACCACCTTGAGGCTACATAGTGAATTTCAGGTCAGCCTGTGCTAGAGCAAAAACCCTACCTCAAAAAAACAAAGAAGGAAAGAAAGAAAGAGATAGTGATGGGGCTGGGAAAGAGTTACAGTGGTAAAGTATGCAAGCATGAGGCCCTGGTTCAATCCCAGCACCAAGAAAAGAAGTAAAAAAGGGTAATGTTAGCAGTTCCACTTCTAGAAATACCAACTACTTGTAGGTAACAGCACAGGTCTACATTACAGGTTATAGGGACATTCTTGGAAGCATTGGATTGTCAAGGACTAGAAATAGGTACATTATCCCAGACCAAACTGGTTAGTTTAATTTTTGTTTTTATTTTTGTGACACAGGATCTTATAACCTAGGCTGGAATTACATGGCTGGAACTCAACATGTAGCCCAAGCTGCCCTTGAACCCAAGATCTTCCTGCTCTAGCCTTCCAAGTGCTGGACATACCAGTGTGCACTACCACATTAAGCCTGAATTTTTTATTTATTTGCTGGACTGGATAAAGCAGTTGGGTGCATTCAATCTTTGAAGAAGCCCAACAAATAGGAGGCAAGCCTGCATGTGTGACGTGGAGGGGCCCCTGTGAAATTTAAGTTGGAAGAGTCAGACTGGGGAGATGCTCAGCGGTTAATGGGTTAATGGCTTCAAACCTGTCAGACAAGAAGAGCCTCAAACAATGTGATAACTTGACTTTCAAAAGAAAGAGTGGCAGGATAGAGGCTAGGCAGGGGCAGCTCATTTGGGTGGGCAGTGGCCACACTTCTAAAGTAAGCAGGCAACTGAGGTTAAAGCCTGACTCAGCTGGCCCCGAAGCACCCTCGGGAGTTAAGTGGAGTGGCGTCCTCGTTGCTTGACATTTTAACAGCTTGTCGCATGCACGCCTGTATCTTCCCTATAATCACATGTATCTCGGAGCTCAAAGCTGGTATGCAAGCCCCATTTCCCGGGAGCCTAGGCTGGGGGCGGAGATTTGGCATTTGAGGTGAAGGTGGACAGTGACTCATAAGATAGTGCCACTCCCCGGCCTCAATCAGGTGTGAGGCTCTCCGCTGGCCATGTTATAGGAAGGAGGTTCTCTGCCAGGTTATGCGGGGGCAGAACAGCCGGGAGTGCCCACAGGGCAGTCAACCTGCCAGCTGGGCTAGGTTGGGGTGAGTTGAGCTGTGGGCCACATTCCTTGGCTATGAAGTGCCCGGTCCAGGTTCTTTCATCCTTCACACTTGGTTCTAGCCACACCTGGCTAAATCGGCTGGAGATGCAGGGTAACCATGTGCCCGGGGCCCTGGCTAGGAGGTGGTGTGGGGCGGGCTGCCTCCTGCCTGTTTCATTCCACCCACAGACCTCAGTGACGCAGGCACAGGGCACCTTGAAATCAAGTCCTATGCAGGGAGCACCTTGTTTTTGCCAGTAAGTCAGCCCAGCTCTTGGAGGGGTGAGAGGTCCCATCTTCTGTTCACTGTACACAGGCTAAAGGGACTACCATGGTGGCTCCCTCATTGATGCTCATGGTATATCCATGAATTAATTCCTTCTTTTCCTTCCTTCTCTTCTCTCTCTCTCTCTCTCTCTCTCTCGTTCTGTTTTCTTTCTCATCAGAACTTTGCTCTACAGCCCAGGCTGGCCTCAAACTCACAATTCTTCTACCTCAGTCTCTTGAGCCCTGTTATTACAGGTATATCCCCATGGCATTCATCTACTGGTTGAATAGCTCTTATCCAAATTTATGGGACCAGAAGGAGTTAAGATCTTTTCTCTGGATTTTGGAATGTTTTCATACACATGGTAGGATCTCTTGAGCATGGAACATCAGTTTAAATCTGAGATTCATTTACGCTCCATATATACCTTATGCACATTGTCCAAGGGTAAATTTGTAGAATATTTTTAAAATATTTATTTATTTTTGGTGTTTTGAGACAGGATCCCTCCATAGCTCAGCCTGGACTTAAATTCACCATCCTCCTGCCTCAGGCTCCTAAGTGCTAAAATTATAGGTGAGCCATCACACACAGATTCTTCACTATTTTCAATGTGTCTGCATTAAAAAAATATTGTAGTTCAAGACCACAGTGAGTTCAAGGCTGTCCTGAGACTACATAGTGAATTCCAGGTCAGTCTGAGCTAGAGTGAGACCCTACCTTTGAAAAATAAAAAACAAAAACAAAAAATTGTATTTATTTATTTGAGAGAGAGAATAGGCACACTAGGGCCTCTAGCCATTGCAAATGAACTCCAGACATATGCACCACTTTGTGCGGCTGACTTTATATGGGTACTGGGGAATCGAAACTGTGTCCTTAGGCTTTGCAGGCAAGTACTTTAACCACTGAGCCATCTCTCCAGACCCCATGTGTCTGTATTTTAACTGTAACTTATCACATGAGATTAGGTGTGAATTTTCCAGCTGAAGCATCATATCAGTGCTCAAAAGGTTCTGGCAACAACTATGGAGGCAAAGGCTCTCAGGTGGATCACAAATTCAAGTCCATTCTGGGGTACATGGTGTGATATTATGTCAAAGAAAAGTGTTTCATTCCATGGCTACTTCAGATTTTAGATCTGGGAATTAAGGGAGCTCAACATGTATAAAATTCACTTGGAAGAAGGGTGACAGCCACCCTCATAAGCACAGGGCTAAGGGGTTTTCTTTCCCAGAATGTGGAGTTTTTAATGCTATGACTTACACAGTTCTGGGCCAAAAAGAATGGTGACTACCCTTCCTAGAAACCTACCACATGCCATGAGGGACTCTGAATCTTCACAAGGGCAGAAACCAGGTATTTCTTCGTTCTTTCACTTTTCCATATTTACAAAAAAGTTGCAGGAATAAGATATAGAATTCTGAGAGGGCTGGTGTGATGTTGTGCACTTGTGACACCAGTCCACAAGAGGCTGAAACAGGAAAATAAAGAGTTCAAGGCCAAAGCTGGAGAGATGGCTTAGTGGTTAAGGTACTTAACTGCAAAGCCAAAGGACCCAGGTTTGATTCCCCAGGACCCATGTAAAGGCAGATGCACAAGGTGGCACATGCATCTGGTGTTAGCTAGAGGCTCTGGCATGCTAGCTTTCTCTCTCTCTCTCTCTCCATCTTCTTTTTCATATATATATTTCAAGGCCAGTCTAGGCTATGGAGCAAAACTGCCTCAAAATAATTATACCAGGCTTGGTGGTGCACGCCTTTAATCCCAGCACTCGGGAGGCAGAGGTAGGAGGATCGCCATGAGTTCAAGGCCAGCCTGAGACTACATAGTGAATTCCAGGTCAGCCTGGGCTAGAGTGAGACCCTACCTCGAAAAACCAAAATAATAATAATAATAATCATAATAATTTTTTTTAAATCCCCACATACAAAGCTTTCATAGTCAAGTGTTAACATTCCTCTATAACTACTTACTCTTGTCTTCTCTCTCCCTTTGAACTGCTGAAGAAGGTGCATATAGAGGGGCTGTAAACCCTAACAACCTCAGTTTCATTCCCCAGTACTCACATAAAACTAGACACACAAAGTGGGGCATGCATCTGGAGTTCATTTGTAGTGGCTAGAGGCCCCATGCCAATTCTCTCTCTGCCTCTCTTCTCTTTGTCTCTCTGTGCTTGCAAATAAAATTTAAAAGTGAAAAAGAAGTTGCAGAAAGAGTGATAAGAGTGTCTTTCCCTTGCATACAGCATCGTGCATTGCCTAAAACAAGAAATTCTCTTAGACAATCGGTGTATAAATCGGAGTCGGAAGATTACTGTTGCAACACCACCACTGTCTAATCTACAGACTACATGGAATTTTTGCCAATTGCCCAAGAGCACTTCAAGGCCGAAGGAAACCCCAGCTCAGGTGTTGTGCGGTTGTCATGCCTCTTTAGTGTCCTTCATCCTGGAGCAGTCCCAGAGGGCTTTTGTGTGTTGCACCACAATTACATTGGTAAAGAGGCCAGGCCAGTTATTTTCTAGAAAGAAGGAGGCTTCAGCAGAGCCTGGCACATAACTAGCTTCTAATAAGTACCACCATGTGAGCCGGTATGGTGGTACATATCTGTAATCCCAGCACTCAGGAAGCTGAGATAGGAGGATCCCTAGTTTGAGACCAGCCGGGGCTATAAAAAGAGACTTTGTCTCAGAAAAAATTTTAAAAAATTAAAAATTAATATATATATACATATACATTATATATATATAATAGCACCATGCCACCATGTATCTAGATTTGGAGTATGCTGGGTTCTTTCTAAGAATTATCTCATTTATCCTTCAACACCTCCTTGAGGAACAAGTGACACATCATCTCCATTTTCCACAGGTTCAGGAAGACTGAGGGGCTTGCCTAAGGTTGCTCAGCCAGTAAGAGATGGCTTTGGATTTTGACTCCAGGTCACCTTCTCTAAAGTACTTGGCCACTGAGATCCGGGTTTCTCTTGATGTCCTACCTGTAGTGTTGGTGCTTTTGACCTCTAGAGTTTGGAGTGAGTGCCATCCTTAGCCATCCAATACCTGTAACAACTATTTCCCTCCTCAGATAAAAACTGATCTTTGTACTGTCCCCAGGCCTACCAAAATAAAAAATAAAAATAAATTAAAAAAAAGACACCAATGAGCCTTCAGTAACTTGGAAAAGTTTCAGCAAATGGGCCTAGAGAATTATAAGGGAGACCTTCGCCTTTGAGTCTAAACCCTGTGTCTCATAGTCCAAGCTGGGCAAGATGGTGTGGATTAAGGAACTCTTCCCTGGTTGGCAGTTATGGCAGTGGCTGTAGCTGGACAGCAGGTGGTCATCTGGCATCCCTTCCTACCCTGCCCCAAATCATAGGCAGAATCCTCTCCTGGGATCTGTGGACCCTTCAAAAATACCTCTTGGCTTGAGGCCTAGCTTCTCCTCCTGTGCTCCTTGAATTTTTCCAGCAACCTTCACCCAGTTCTCACTCTCCCAGACTAATACCCTCATCTTGTCCACCTGCCTGCCTTATCTTTGTCAGTTCTCAGGGCGTCCATCTGTGACTCTGCGTTCCTTATTGGATTCATTCATTTATTCATTCGGGGACTATCCATTAAGGACCTGCTGTGTACAAGGCACGGTGACAGGAGTTGAGATCAGCAGGACACAAGACCCAGAAGCCTTTGCTTCCAGGAAGAAAGACATTTAGGGAGCAAGAGGTAAACACACCAGTTAATTGCAGGTGGTGGAAAGTGCCACAAAGGGCCTGGGAGGATGGCTCAGCAGTTCAAGGCGCTTACTTGCAAATGCCTGCCAACCTGGATTCAATACCAAAACCACCCACATAAGCCAGACAGAGAAAATGGTGCAAGAGTCTGGTATATGTTTTCAGCAGCAAGGGGCCCTGGCATTTCCCCTCCCAATACAGACAAAATAAATAAATACAATTTTAAACAAAAAGAAAAGTTAGGAAGGAGAGATGGCTTAGCAGTTAAGATGTTTGCCTGCAAAGCCAAAAGACCCACGTAAGCCAGATGCACAAGGGGGCGCATGCATGTGGAGTTTGTTTGCAGTGCCTGGAGCCCAGGTACACTCATTCTCTCTCTCTCTCTCTCTCTCTCTCTCTCTCTCTCTCCCTCTCTCTTTCCCTCTCTTTCTCTGTCAAATAAATAAATAAATAAATAAATAAATATTTTTTAAAAGTTCTGGCTGGTGTGGTGGTGCACACCTGTAATCTCAGGAGACAGAGGTAGGAGGATTGCTGTGAGTTTGAGGCCGCCCTGAGATTAAATAGTGAATTCCAGGTCAGCCTGGACTAGAGTGAGACCTTACCTCAAAAAACAAACAAAAAAAATGGAGAATGATAGGTGGGTGGGGGAGTTCTGCTTGACTCAAGGAGCAAACAGCTGATTTGGGATTCTGTGGATGAGAAGCTAGCATGCAGGCTACAAGGAAATGCCATCTAAGCAGAGAGAACAGTATGTTTGGGGAGCAAGAAAAAGCCTGTGACTGGAGCTGGGGTGGTGGTAGGGGACATAGACAATATCTCTGGGTTAGGCTTGAAGGGCTGACCACTGTGGAGTTGGGATTCTGTTGTAAGCTCCACAGGAAGCAAGTGGAACTTCCTTTCTCTCCCTAGCTCAGTCTAACCTGGAACTCACTCTGTAGTTCCAGGGTGGCCTCAAACTTACAGCAATCCTCCTACCTCTAATTCTTGAGTGCTGGGATTAAAGCCCATGTACCACAATATCTGGATGTTCTGTCTCTTTTTAAAAAAATATTTACTTATTTGAGAGAGGGAGGAAAAGAGAGAGAGAGAGGGATTGAGAATGGGTGCACCAGGGTCTCTTGCCATTGCAAATGAACTCCAAATGCATGAGCCATTTTGTGCATTCAGTTTTTCATGAGTACTGGGGAATTGAACCTGGCTGGCAGAGCTTTGCAAGCAAGTGCTTTTAATTGCTGGGCTATCTCAAAGTGGCCTAAACTCATGACAATCCTTCTATTTCCAACCTCCCAAGTGCTGGGATTAAAGGCGTCCATCACCATGCCTGACCCTCTTTTTTTCCTAACTTTTTACTTTTTAAAAAACTCTTTTATTCACTTATTTATTTATTTGAGACAGTGGAGGGGGAAGCAGATAGAGAGACAGAGATTGAGCGCAGTAGGGCCTCTAGCCACTGCAAATGAACTCCAGATGCATGCGCCACCTTGTGCATCTATTTGGCTTTATGTGGGTCCTGGAGAATCAAACCTGGGTCCTTTGGTTTTCTGGGCATGTGCCTTAACCACTTAACAATCTCTTCAGCCCCTTTTTTCCTAACTTTTATTGACAACCTTCATTAATATAGACAATATACCATGACCACAATCCCCTCCCACCCTCTCCCTTTTCCCTCTCCTTAGCCTCCCTCCACTGAATCCCTTCTTCTTGTAGTCTCTCTTCAACTAGTCTGTCTTCTATTTTGATGTAATTATTTTTTCCCTCCTATTATGCAGACCTTGTGTAAGTAGCATCAGCCACTGTGAGATCATGAATATCAAGGCCACTTTGTGTCTGAAAGGCAGCATTGTAAGCATTCCTAATATCCCTTTGGCTCTTACATTCTTTTTTAAAAATTTTCATCTAATTATTTATTTTGAGAGAGAGAGAGAAAGTGAAAGAGGCAGATAAAGAAAGGAAGGATAGGCATGCCAGAGCCTCCAGCTACTGCAAATGAACTTCAGATGCATGCGCCCTCTTGTGTATCTGGCTTACATTGGTACTGGGGAATCAAACCTGGGTCCATAGGCTTCACAAGCAAATGCCTTGACCGCTAAGTCATCTTTCCAGCCCTCTTAAATTCTTTCCACCTCTCTTCTGCAATGGTCCATGAGCCTTTGAGGGAGTAATAGAGATGACTTACTTAGTGCTGAACACCACTATCACTTTTCAGCACTTTAGTGGATTTTGAGTTTCCCCAGTGGTCATTGTCATCTGAAAAGAGAAGTTTCTCTAACCAAGAGTGAGAGCAGTGTTAATATATAGGTATAGACATAAATATTTAGAAAGAAGTTTCATGGGCCTGATATATCCACATAGCCATACACAGTAGTAGTTCCCCCCATGCCCCGCAGGGCATATGACTTCCCTTGCCATAGACTTTTATTAGGTTTTCAGTACCAGGCATGGAGTAGGCCTCAAATCCAATCAGAGAGCAGTTGTTTTACCCCATTACAGACATGCTATCATTGCACCAGTTGGTATATTTGGCCTGGCTGGCCATTCATAAAGTTTTCAGGATTCACTGCTGGTTAAGACCATTGATAACAACAACAACAAAAAATTTTAAAAGACCATTGTTGACTTTTCTCCCCCCAACAAGCTGCGTACCTCTTTGCAGCATCCTGACAGCTAGTCAACAGGAGGAGCTTCAGCTGGATTTCTTAGTGATCTGCAACCCAAGCATGTAGTGTCTCCAGAAATAGAAGGACTTCCTTTTTCAAACTGGGTCTCCCTATGTAGGCTAGGGTGGTCTTGAACTCATGATCCTCCTATCTCGGCCTTTTCTTTCCCAGTGCTAAATGTGTGCCCCCATGTTCAGATCTCATGGATCTTTTTTTTTTTTTTTTTTCCTGAGGTAGGGTCTTGAACTCATGGAAATGCTCCTACCTCTGCCTCCCCAGTGCTGGAGATGAAGGCATATGCCACCACACTGAGCTTCTCATGGATTTTTGACTCAGATCTTCTCCACTTTGTGACTACTCACACAGCTGGCCTTGCTGCCAATGCAAAGTAGCAGGCACTGGGCTGCTACATGAGGCCAACTGGGGCCACAGATTACCAGTGCCTTTTAAAATCTTGGCAGGTGCAGCAGAAGTGGGTGTTATCAGTAAACACAACAATGCCATGGATCACACCGGGCTGATTGTCTTGACCGGCTTACCAAAGCTGAGGAATGCTCCCGTTAGATCCTGGAGGATCCTGGAGGATCCTGGAGGAGGTGGGCCTCTTTGGTGGAGTGTGCAGGATCTGGGGCCTAGAATCCCATCCCTTGTTAGCTGTGTGAATGTGGCTGAGTTAATGAGTGAAGCCCTTGCCCCATTTCCTCTCTAACTGAAAAGCAGGCCCCTCAAGGTTATGCAGAAGAAGGAGAAGGCAGTGATGGGCAGGAGCAGTTTTGTGAATGATGTGAGAAGGTGAAAGACAATATAGTCGGGGTTCTAGAATCAGAGCAGCTGGAGTCCCACGCTTGGCTCTTGGCCTCTGGTGAGTAGCTTAACATCTCTAAGTCTCTTGTTTGTAAGTTGTGAATAACAATAATGTCAGCATTATTGAAAGAAATATATGTGATGTATTGGATTTAATAATGTACGTACCCTGAACTTGTGAATATGACCTTTTTGGAGATGGAGTCTTTGCAGAGGCCATATTGGATTAAATCAGGCCCTTAAATGCAATTATGACCAATGTCTTTTGTATGTTTGCTTGGTTGGATTTTAGTTTTGTTTCCTGTAGGCCAGGCTGACTTCAAACTCTTGTTTTTTTCCTTTTGTTTTCCTTTTTCAAGGTAGGATCTTGTTCTAGCCCAGGCTGACCTGGAACTCACTATTTAGTCTCAGGGTGGCCTCAAACTCTTGTGATCCTCCTATCTCTGCTTCCTGAGAGCTGGGATTAAAGGTGTGTGCCACTATGCCCAGCTCAACTCTTTACTGTTATTTATTTATTTATTTGAGAAGGAATATGGGACTACCAGGCCTTCTAACCACTGGAAACGAACTCTAGGCACATGCACCACCTTGTGCATCTGGCTTATGTGGGTCCTGGGGAATCAAACCTGAGTCCTTAGGCTTAACAGGCAAGTGCCTTAACTGCTAAGCCATCTCTCCAGCCCTAAACTCTTAAAAAAAAAAAAAAACTTTATTTATTTGAGAGAGTTGCATATGGATGAGCTAGGGCCTTTAGCCACTGCAAATGAACTCCAGATGTATGAGCCACTTTGTGCGTCCAGATTTATGTGGGTCCCAAGGAATCAAATCCTGGCTAGCAGGCTTTGCAAGCAAGTTCCTTTAACAGGTGAACCATCTCTCCAGGGCCTGGATTCAAACTCTGGATCCTGCCTCTGCCTCCCAAGTGGTGGAATTACAGGTATGTGCCCTCACACTGGCAAGAAGAGGGAAAATTGGACAGAGGCTTAAAAGAAGAGTGCACTATATGAGATGGAGAGGGATTTGAGTGGAAGGGAAACCAGAGAGTGTGGACAACAATCAGGTGAGGACAAGGAAGGATTCTCCCCAACCCCCAGGGCCGCGAGAGGGAGCATTGCCCTGCTGATAACGTTGAGTTCAGAATTCCAGCCTCCAAAATTTCTAGAGAATATGTTTCTGTTGTTTTAAGCCAGCTAGTTGGTGGTAATTTTGTTAGTGTTAGTCACAGGAACCTTATACACAGGATAACACTCAGTGTGGCAGAAACCACTGGAGCCAGCTTGGGGTTGGGGTTAATGGCTATCACCTTGTTTATGGTTCAAAGTTGGCTGTGATGCCTGTAGACTAATTTGGAGAAACCTCCTGACCTGACCTCTGACCTCCCTGGTCCCAACTCTTGCTGGGAAGGTGGCCTTAGGGCATGGTCCCTCTCAGCCTTTCCTAGAAGAGGTGGCTGAGCCTTTGGAGGTCGTGCTGCAGTTGGGGAGCGGGTCCCGCATCAGTCCTGGTTGTGAGGGGCTGGCTGGTGGTTGTCTTGGGAGCGGCCTGGAGAGGCAGCAGCCCAGCCTAGTTTCAGAGCTCGAATGTCTCACAAACCTGTCTGGCAACAACATTCTTCCAGCATCTGAACAGAGCAGCCGGCTGCCACTCTGCAGCCTGCCGAGGTTTTGTAACACAGGCGGATGGCAGCTGCTCGGTGATGAGGCTGACTCACATGGGCCCCAGAGCTGAGCCCGGGTTTCCTGGGTGGTACAGCCCAACTAGCTCACACACCGAGGGCAAGTCTCAGGGGCCTTCCTCACAAGGAAGGAGAGATGGGTCTAGAAGCCCAGTGATATGGGAGGAGGAGGGTCTACTGAGTCTAACCAGCCTCAGAATACCCCTTTCTGTTTCCTTCCTTGGTTCAGCCATGTCATCTTTGAGGGGATCACTTTTGTCACTGGTAATGATTGATTGATTGATTTTTGGTAGCTGGGCGAGAGCTGAGACACAGTCTTGCTATGTTGCCTTCACTGGCCTGGAACTCCCCATGGAGATCAGGCTAGCTTCAAAGTTGTGATCCTCCTGCATCAGCTTCTCAAGTACTGGAACTGCAGGTGTGTGAATGCCACCAGGCCTGGCTATAATGGGGATGTCTTGAGAACATGGGGAGCTACTAGGCGTGAGGGATCCCCTTCTTCTCCTCTCCCCACTGTCTCCGGTTCATCATTAAGTACAGGCAGCAGATCCACTGGGAAGAGAGTTTTTCAGCCTTTTTTTTTTTTTTTTGCCACGAGCTTCTGATTTACATCAGGGAAAAGACTGGACCTCAGTGGGGAAAAGGGACAGGACCCCTGAAGACCTTCACCCCTGCTGAAGTTCAAGGGTGCAAGTCATTTGGACAGAAGGGCCCAGTGGAGCCCAATGACCACTGGAGCCCCTGGTACTTGCTATGGACACACAGACTTAATTTGGATGTCCAGCCCTGCATATTTGCCCAGGGTGGAGAAGTGGAAGAGAAAGGGGGTCTAGGAATTTGGGGGCATTTGTGGTGAGACCAGAGAACTTGGTGATGCTGTAGAATAAGCCACCACTGAGCAGTTGTCTCTCTTAAAGGACAGATAATCTTGAAACCAGCCCCTGGGGTTTCTGGGAGATGTGCGGAGAGATTAAGGATCCCAGAAGAAACTGGGGTGGGTTGGGACTTCGAGCACACAGATGGGGACATTCTGTGCTTCATTTTGGACCTTGAATTAGCCACAGCAACCCAAAGCTACTCTAGTCATGGATGTGCTTCAGCTGTTCTCCAGGATCGCTAGAGCTTGACCATCATCAACCCAGTCAGCCCATTGGCCTCGGGGCTCCACCTCTGGGACGGTTTGGATAGAGACTATTTCTGTGGGTGAAGACAGGGCTGACAGGAAAAGCAAAAGGAAAAGATGGGAGATCTTCAGCCACCACCAGGCCCCAAAGATGGGTGCCTCAGCCAGAACAGGGCTGGGCTGTGAATTCTGGGACACACATAGGGCTCAGTTTCAACTCCTTCCATCCAAATCCTATTTCTAATCATATTTGAGTTCACAGAATTTGAGAACCTACTGTGTTCAGGCAGGTTTAGTCAGTAATGATAATCCCAGTAGTCTTAACAATGGTGATAGCTTCTTCATCTCTAGCAGAGACACTTTTTAAATTTTTACTTATTTATTTTAGAGAGAGAGAGAAATAGATAGAGTAAGATAGGTAAGGAGAGAGAGAGGGAGAATGGGCACACCAGGGCCTCCAGCCACTGCAAACAAGCTCCAGATGCATGTGCCCCCTTGTGCATCTGGCTAACATGGGTCCTGGGGAATTGAACCTGGATCCTTTGGCTTTGCAGGTAAGCACCTTAATCATTAAGCCATCTTCCAGCCCTAGGGATACCTTTTTTCTTAAAGTTGATGTTGCTGTAATTTTATTCTATTTGAATTTCATTTATTGACAATTTTTATACATGTGTATAAAGTATTTTGATTATAATCACCTCCCATTCCTTTCTTTTCTCCCTCTCCCCCTCCCACTGGGCCATTTCTCTTACCTAACTACTCTTTTTTCTTTGATGTCCTGTGTGTATGGTTGGCCGAGTTTAACCAGGGTTGCCTGCATGGGCCTGAATGGGGGATTATTTAAGCGAACATGTGCACCTATGGGCAGCTACACCACTGCAGAGTCTGCCTCTCCACCTGCAACCAGAACTGCCAATAGCTCCTCAGGGAGGGATGAGGGCCTCATGCTCTCCTCCACTCTCTACGACCAACATCGTGCAATTCTTGTGCAGGTAATAACAGTCGCTGTGGGATCATGAATACATTGTCCTATCATGTCAGGAAGATAGTGTTCCAAAGGGTTCCTCTCCATTCTCTGGCTCTTTTCTTCTTTCTGTCTCCTCTTCTACAATATTCCTTGAGCCATGGAAGGACCTTGCATAGACACCAATAGTACTCACTTCACTGCATGCTTAGAAGCATAAAATGGGAGAATGTAAAGTTCTCAGCACAGACTACCTGGCATCTGGTAAAAGGTCAGTATTATAAGGACTTTGAGCCTCAGAGAGGCTAAGGTGCTTTACCTAAAGTCACACAGCCTGGACGTCTGAGTGAGAGAGCTTCAGTCTAACAGAGGAAACTATGAATCCAGATGAGGGTGGAAAAGTGGTGCAGGTAACTTCTGACAGGAGGCTATAAGGAAGGTTCCATAAAGGAGGGTAGTATTTTTAGTGGGTCTCACAAGGTGGCAGGGATGTCACCATGGAGGTAACATTAAACACCAGGCAAGTCGGTAGGAACACATGACAACTTGAGGATTGGAGACAGGGTCAGTGGGAAGAAGTCTGGGCCTGGCAGCTGCAGGAAGACAGTGGCTATGAACCTTCGATACCTGCTATGGAGTCACCAGGGGATAAGGACTGCACTGACAGACATGTAGTGTTGGGGTTTGTGACTTGGGCTGAAGCCAGCCTGCCTGGGGTCAAGTCCATAGAGCGGCCATTCCAGAGTATACGCCCCATAGCAGCAGGAGGGATGGACACAACGTGCATGGAAGCACTCCATCCAGGGCCATATGCATTCCCTCTCTAGTCCATCTGCTCGCTGTCATGTGGCTCTCTGTCCTGGACAGCCCCAGTCTAGTCTTCAGGCTGTGGCCCTACAGCTGCCTAGTGTCTCCTGGTCTCTGAGTTTCTTCCCTCTGAGCATATGTTGGAGACACCCAAGGGCATTGAGCCCACCCAATTAGCAGTGCTTGGCACCTAAGAGTTGCTGGGTACAAGGCTGGAGGTATACAGCAGAGAAGAAGGGAATCCCAGGGATGGCCAAGGGGGTACTTGGCAGATGCCAAGTGGGTTTGATCCAGGCCAGATGCTCAGAAGATGGCTAGAGTGCCCAAGAGCACCTCTTGCTTTTTGCCTAGGACAGGCCAGATGCAGTCAGTGGCCCAGTAGGCAGGTTGAGAAAATTGGCCTGTGTGGACTGGAGGTCTGACCAGGGTAAGTTGCATCCTCAACTGTTTGCCTGGGAGATTTAGACACCCTTTGGGATCTCCTCCTTGAATGGGAAGCCTTGTTGCAGGAATGGAATGACAGCCTGCCTCTTATTGGCCAATCTTGTCTTTGTTGTGGGTTCCGTGCACCTGAGCCCTGGCTCAGAGCCAAGTCCTCTGGAAGGATACATCTGTCTTCTGTCCCTAGGGTTGCCACATACATGGGTTGTACCACTGGCAGGGGCCCTCAAGAGATGCAGGTATTGCCCACTTGCTTTCTGGGGTAAGCTGCACATTGCCAGCAGGGCTTCTGGCCTAGGATCTCTGTTTTTAGGCCTCTTCTCTGATTTTCAGGATCTCCCTCCCATCCCTCAGGTCCATGTCCACACCTGCTCTTGGACTCCCAGGAAGGCCAGCAGCAGAGGTGGGTGCTCTTACTATCAGCTGTCACCACCACCTACTCCTTGGGTGCCTTCACACACCTGGGGATCATAAGGAAGATCTGGGGGCTGAGGAACCCCCTCCCAGAAGGCAAATCCCAAAGGCAGCTCTGGCAACTTCTGGGTAGGACTCCCTCTTTTGTGACCTCCTTCCTCTTTCTCCCCTCCTTAGCTACAGTCATCCTTTTGAGCAGCCCACTGGCTTCTGTGCTTCTGTGGGATTGGAGGGCCTCCGTACTCATTTACCCCAGGGGAGGGGGCAGGAAATGAACAGATGGGATGAACTCTGCACCAGGTCACATAGCAGATAGAGGGACACAACTGCTGACCTGCAACACCACCTTCCCAAGGTGCACCTCAATATATGTTCATCCCTCCCCCGCCCCGGCCACTCTCATAACCAGTATCTCAGTTTCCCCATCTTTAAACTGGGAATGATAGTGCCTGGCAAGCATGAGGTGAGGGCAATAGTGCAGGCAGAGTTTGAGTATGAGGCATAATTCTGCCCTTCAGCAGAGAAGAGCTGAGGGGGACAAAACCACACGGGGAATCCCAGGCTGGGTGCATTCTGGTTGTGAGGGTGGACAGACCAGCCTTTCTCTCTCCTGCAAGACGGGTGGAAGATGCTGAAACTACAGGGCTCCTCATCACTCCTTCCTTCCCTGTCACCTGGACGCCAGCGAGGCCCCACGTGGAAGGTTGAGACTTGTAGGGATGACTAAGAACCTGAGCCGTGGGAGGCTGGTTAATCAGCAGCGTCAAAACTTCCGTTGCTGTTTGCAAACAAGGGCCACCCCCAGAGGAGGAGGACAGGCTGCGGGGAGGGGACGTGGCTGCCACGTGGCTTGGTGAGGTAATGCAACAGGTTAAGGGCAGCGGTGGCAGGGTGGTCGGGGTGAGGCTGTGTGTTCTAGGAACATGAGATTTCCCTTGCCTGGCGCTGCCCCCGCCCCCTGAGGGATATTCTTTCTAGGAGTGGCTGACAAATTTCAAGAAGCCAGCCTGCGGTGTGGTGCCAGGGCAGGGTGAGAGCAGGAATAACCTCAGCGCTGCCAGTGGCTGCCTTAAACAGAATGGTCCAGTCAAGGCGTTCCAAGTACGCTGCCAGGCCGAGGATGGTGGGATGTCATGGAACCACCTAGGAAGATAGCTGGAACTGAAGAGCAAGTGAGAAGTGGAGCTTACACCTGTGCCCCCAGCCTACCCTGTCCAACAACCCAGGTGACAAAGACTCCCAGCCTGAGCATCCTGACAACCTGCAGAGGCAGACACGCCCTTCCCATGACAGCCATCTCTCAGACATCCCTTTATGTGCCTCGCAGGAGAACCAGCCAGAAAAAGCATTCCCGATCCAAGAGAACTGTAAATTAGCGTGAAAATGGTTCTCATCAAAAAGGGCTGCCAACGAGAGTAAATTTGGTTCAGCCCTGCTGAGGGCAATCTGGCGGCATGTGTAGAAAGTGACAGCAAAACGCTTGGGCTCTGTTCGGAAAGACTCCATGAAATAGACAGCCCACTGCATGGGTAGCAGCGCTCTTCATAAAAGTGAAAAGGGCCAGGCATGGTGCCATGAGTTTGAGGCCACCCTGAGACTACACAGTGAATTCCAGATCAGCCTGGGCTAGAGCGAGACTCTGACTTGAAAACTAACAAACAGAAGTGGAAAAGGAACTACTTCAACGTGACCCCATTAGAACGGTGAGCTCAGTGGGGGGTCCAGCCATTCAGTAGAATATGATGTGCCTTTTTAAAACAGTGGTACTTGGAAGTGGATAAGGTTGCGTATATCTACCCCAGCACTTGGCAGGTAGAGGCAGGAGTATGAAGAGCATAACGTCTCCCTTAGTTACACAGAGTTCAAAGCCAGTTTAGGCTACATGAGACCTTGTCTCAAAAACCCAAAAATAGGACTTGAAGAGATGGCTTAGCGGTTAAGGCACTTGTCTACAAAGCCTAAGGACCCATGTTTGGCTCTCCAGGTCCCACGTAAGCCAGATGCATGAGGTGATGCAAGTGCGCAAGGTCACACATGCACCCAAGGTAGCACACACAGCTGGAGTTCGATTACAGTGGCTGGAGGCCCTGGCAAGCCATTCCCTCTCTCTCTCTCTCTCTCTCTCTCTTTCTTTCTGTCTTTCAAATAAATTTTTTTTTTGAAAATCCAAAATAAATAAATCAGCAAGCAAACAAGCTAGGTATGATGGTACATATCCTGGCACTTGGGAGCCAGAAGCAAGAGGATCAAGAGTTTGAGACCATCTTTGGCTATGTAAAGAGTTTAAGAACAACCAGGGCTACAGTCAGTTCCAGGTGAGCCTGGACTAGAGTGACACTCTGCCTCAAAAATAAAGAAGTAGTGAGGAATGGGGAAATATGGCTTAGCGGTTATGGCATTTACCTGCAAAGCCTAAGGACCAAAGCTCGATTCCCCAGGACCTATGTAAGCCAGATGCACAAGGGGGCACTTATGTCTGGAGTTCGTATGCAGTGGCTAGAGGCCCTGGTGTGCTCAGTCTTTCTTTCTCTCTAAATAAATAAATAAAATATTTTAAAAATAGGGCTGGAGAGATAACTTGGTGGGTAAGGTGCTTGCTTGTGAAGCCTAATGACCCAGGTTCAATTCCCCAGAAATCATGTAAGCCAGATGCACAAAGTGGCACATGCATTTGGAATTTGTTTGCAGTGGCTGAAGGCCCTGGTGTACCCATTCTCTGTTTCTCTCTATCTGCCTCTCTCTCTCTCAAATAAATGCAAATAAAAATTATTTAAAAAGAAAACAACATGGTGGCACATGCTTTTTTAAAATTTTTTATTTATTTATTTATTTTGAGAGCAACAGACACAGAGAGAAAGACAGATAGAGGGAGAGAGAATGGGCGCACCAGGGCATCCAGCCTCTGCAAATGAACTCCAGACGCGTGCGCCCCCTTGTGCATCTGGCTAACGTGGGACCTGGGGAACCGAGCCTCGAACCGGGGTCCTTAGGCTTCACAGGCAAGCGCTTAACTGCTAAGCCATCTCTCCAGCCCTGACACATGCTTTTAATCCCAGCACTTGGGAGGCAGAGATAGGAGGATCCTCGTGAGTTCAAGGCCACCCTGAGACTACATAGTGAATTCTAGGTCAACCTGGGCTAGAGTGAGACCCTACCTCAAAAACCAAGCAAATTTTTTAAAATAAATAACTAAATAACTAAAACCATGGTACTTAGGCTGGGAGTGTAGCTCAATGGTAGAGCTTTCCTAAAATGTATAAGTCCCTAGGTTTACACACTATCCTAAACAATGATTCATCTCACTGGAATCCCAATACAACATGGAATCTCAGCCTTAGCCTTTCTGGAATCTACAGAGAAGAGGTGGCCTTATAAAAATAATATGGAGCTTAAAGCCAGATGCGTAAAGTGGTACATGCATCTGGAGTTTGTTTGCAGCAGCTAGAAGCCCTGGCGTGACTATTCTTTCATTCTTTCCTCATAAATAAATAAAAATATTTAAATTTTTTTTTAAAAAAAATGTAATGTAGGGGAGCCAGGGAGATGACTCAGTAATTGAAGGCACTTGGGACTTGGGTACAATTCCCTAGTAACCCCATAAAGCATGCCACGTTAAGAAGCTCATGCATCTGAAGTTGATTTACAGTGGCAAGAGGCCCTGGCAAGCCCATTCTCTCTCTCTCTCGCTCGCTCTTTCTCTTTCCCTCAAATAAATAATATAAATAAATAAATCAAATAAACATATACAAAAAAGAAAACCTAATGTGGTAGTCACGAGTAGTGACACACATCTATGGTGGCGTTCAGAAGGCTCAAGCAGGGTTGTTAATTCCAGGCAGCCTGGACTACAACAAAAAAGCAACATGGAAAATGCTTATCCCATAATGCAAAGTGAGAATTAGCAGAGTCCAATAATGGTATCTGATCTGCCTACTACCAACTATAGCTTGGGTTTGTGACAATGCCAGATACTAGACCAAGTAAGGCATTTTGTGACTGCTCAATTTATATCTCATGACATCCCATAGGTTAGATATGGCTACAGCCCCATATTCATAGGAAGAAATACAGACACCTAAGAATCCTGGGGTGGGCTTCCCGTCTACCTCTGCCCAAACCCACCTCTAATCACTGCTGGCTACTATATATAGCCTGATGTCTCCCCAGTTAGTAGAAAGAAAATCTGGGCCAGTGACCTAAGTGAAGGGTAATGGGATTTGATGGCTTTTCCATCTCTATTGGTTTTTATCACATTTGTGCAGGTGAAAAAAAAAAGTTAAGCCTTGCACATGCTTGTAAATCCCTAGGTACTCAGGAGGCTAAGGCGGGAGGATTCCTTGAGCCCAGAAATTTAAGACTAACCTGGGCAACTGCTTAACATAGCAAACTCCAGTCTCACAAACCAAAACTATGCTGGGGCCAAGCTTTAGTTCATTTCCCAAGAGCATTAAAAAACAAAACTCCAGGGCCCAGCATGGTGGCCCACGCCGTTAATCCCAGCACTCAGGAGGCAGAAGTAGGATTGCCATGAGTTCTAGGCCACACTAAGACTATGTAGTGAATTCCAGGTCAGCTGAGCTAGAGTAAGACCCTACCACAAACAAACAAACAAACAAACAAACAAACAAACAAAAAACCCTCCAGAGGCTGAGGTAGGAGGATCACTGTGAGTTCAAGGGCAGCCTGGGACTATAGACTGTTCCAGATCATCCTGGGCTAGAGTTAAATGCTACCTCCCAAAACAAAACAAAAAACCCAAACACCAAAAAACCCAACCTCCAAACTCCAGACAGGTAGCAGTGAATAAGCAAGGGGAAAGGTCGACAGTGTTTGCACACAATCGCTGAGAATGAGGAGAGAGGAGCTGGGAGTCGGAAGGGAAGCCTAGAACCTTGGGGGAGGAGCCAGGCATCTTCTTGCTGGGAAGATAGTCAGGGAGGTGGAGCTGCTCTGGGGTCACTCTCGCTAAATCTTTTTATTACCTGGTGCTTAAATACATTATCTCCCTGCTGTTTGCATTCCTTTCATTTTTTAGACTACAGGAAATGATAAGGGGGAAAAGAACAGTTTGCTTGCCAAACCCAGATTGCCAAATTCCTGGGCTGGTCAAAGATAGATTTTTGGTTCCCCTCTACTGGAGGTAAGGTTGCTCTTTATTTATTATTTATTTTTAAGACACCACTTTTTTTTTCCTCTCTTTTGAATACAGCCTCCCAACAAATGCAGAAAGACAGTGAGGTCTGGATATTTCAAAGCAAGGAAATTTGGCTTGGATTGCCTTGCCTCCCTGCAGGGTCCTCTGAAAATGGGATAACTGTCATCCTGTTACTGCAGCTTTTAGAAAGGTAGCAGGGCAAAGGGAGCAGGAACAGGAAGGGGATGGGGAGACACGGGGAGAGGTGCTATTCATTTATGTATCTACAGAACCCCTGGTGCCTGTGGGAAGCTGAGTCTATAGCAAGCCGGGACTGAAGGGATTTATAGTACAACCAAGGGTGGCCCTGTCCCTGTTTACCCTGAGGTGCTCAGCTTCTCCTTATCTACACTCAGACTAAACTCATGCTGTGGGACTAGGTGTTGTTACCTGTTCAGTGTCCCCTCCAGCTCCTTCTTTTGTGTTCAGGAATGACAACTTCAGGGGTACTGGAAGAGATGGGTTTCCAATCAGCAGCTGATAGAGTCAGGACCATATAACATGGGAATTCTAGAGGGTTCTCTTCTTTTGAGGAACTGTTAGCTGGGCACAGAGGCATGCACCTGTCATCTCAGTTACTTGGGAGGCTGAGAAAGGAGGATCTCTTGAGCCCAGAAGTTTGAGGCAGCATAGTGAGATCCTGTCTCCAAACAAAAACAAAGGTTACCCAGGAGGTCCAGTTAAAACGCACCTTCCACAGCAGTGGGCCCTTCCTCCTGACCAGAGGAAATGATTGCTTAAGGATCCTTTCATCCTGCCTGCTGGGAGGAATTATCATTGGTTTGCACAGGAGAAAGTCTGTTTGGATATGGGTTTCTAAAATTTATTTATTTATTTGTAAGCACAGAGAGACGAAATGGGGGGGGGCAGGTTGAGTGCTCCAGGGCCTCTTACCACTATAAACAAACTCCAGACGCTTGCTCCACTTTGTGCATCTGATTTTACATGGCTACTGGGAAACTGAACCCTGGCCGTCAGGCTAAGCAAGCGCTTTTAACCACCGAGTCATCTCTCCAGCCCTGTTGGATGTGTTTAGCACATTCTGTCCTCTGAAGTCTATGTGGTCCATATGTATTCAGTGAACATATGTGTGACACTAGGCCCCAGGCAAAGCTGGCCCTGTCACGATGTCTGGAAAGGGCCTGTTCCTGTGGAGGGGGTGGTGTGGACAGGAAAGACCATTGTAAATGGGGGGGGGGGAGGTGGCAGATGCCTCAGCCAGAGGCGGGCACTCTGCCTGCTAGTATGTGGGAGGGAAAGGCAAGGTGAGCTCAGAGCTTGTAGGACTTGTCATGAGTTGGTCAGATAAAGGTTATTGAAGGTAGCTGGGGGTGTGTGTGAAGGAATGAGGCTTTGAGGCTGGGAGAATAGCCTTTGCAAAGGCCTCAGGGTAACTGGCTCTCCAGGGGAGTCACTGAGACTAGAACATCTTACAAATCTTATCTGTACGCTGGCTGCAGGAGAATCAGAAAAAGCACAGTGTGGGTTCTCACCCCCCCCCCCACCCTCCTTGCTTCTCTTCAAGGAGAAGAATTTTTGGCTACTTCTCTGATGGACAAGTGTGAGGTTAGGGGTTTCCTGCCCTTTGAACACCAAGATGCCACTGCGGGCCCCTGTCTTGGGGAATGTGAGGATGGATTTGCAGTGTTCTGACCACTGCCTTTATCTGACCCAGATCAGCTACGCCTTCACCAGAAGGTGGGCAGAAAGCCTCAAGGCCAAGGGCTCTGGTGGCCTGGGCTGGTTAGGATGGGCAGGTTTCCTTCAACTTTCTTCTGGCCAGGGGAGAGTTGGCAGTCTCCACACAGTGGAAATGATCTTGAAGTTTGTGGTGCTGTGTGCATTCTTGCTTTCTTTTCCTCCAGGGCTGGGGGTTGACCTGGGACCTCACATATGGTCGGCAAACACTCTCACTGAGCTCTCTACCACTCTACATCCCCAGGCCCTGTTTTCATTTTTAATTTTGAGACAGCAGCTCACTAAATTGCCCAAGTTGATCTTGAACTCACTCTATAGACTAGATTTGAATTTGCCATCCTCTAAGGCCCAGCATACTGTGCATTCTTAACTTCTGACAATCATTTAGCAATTAGTTTTAAATTACTATTATTATTAATTTACTTATTTTGTTTTTTTTGAGGTAGGGTCTCGCTCTAACCCAGGCGGACCTGGAACTCACTATGTAGTCTCAGGGTGGCCTTGAACTCATGGTGGCGTGTGCCACAATGCCCGGTTTAGTTTTCACATTTCAAGCCAGAGTTTCGCTAGAATTTCAAAAATGCCTTCTCTTCATGCCTCAATTTTCTCATTTCCTTTGCTGGTACTTATATCTTAATAAAGTCTTACACTGATGTGCATATGAAGTACTTGGTGAGTGTGTCTGTGTGTGCACGCACACTCCACCCTACTGAGCTCACGGTCTTAGCTCTGACACACAGCAGGTTTGTGAATAACCTTTTCATCTCCTGGACAAGTGGAGCTAGGATGTGCTCCTCGCCCAGGGTAACCAGAGTTAACAGGATCTCCTGCACAACGAGCTTAGAGCAGTGCCTGGCACCATGTTCTCTGTGAATAAATGCCAACTATTATGTGCACAGGAAAAAAAAAAAAGAGGCTGTACTGAAGTGTTGGCAGCACTTACCTCCAGTGGGTGGGATTATAGTTACAATGAGCATCCATTACTTTTGTAATAGAAAGAGGAACAATAAATGTTTTTATTAATTTAGAAATCGGACTGGCTTTGCCAGGAGGAAGCTGCAGTTAATGTCAGTGTCTCAACCCTCAAGCAACACAAGGCCTCTTTCTATACTCTGACTTTAAAGACTGGTCCCACCCCAACCCCATGAGTGAACAGCAGCTCTAATGAAGGAGATACTGGGTATCCAGATGCTGGGCTGGGACTGTCCTGTGACGGTGCATCCAGCGTCCTGTAAGGTTAGGGCCATGGCCTTGACTCCATCCAGATTCATTTTTTGTTTTTTTAAGATTTATTTTTATTTATTTATTATTAGATATGGGGGGGGAGAGACAGAATGGGCAAGCCAGGGTCTCTAGCCACTGCAAATGAGCTCCAGACACACATGCCACCATGTGCATCTATCTGACTTACCTTGGACCTTGACAATCGAACCTGGGTCCTTAGGCTTTTCAGGCATGCGCCTTGACCACTAGGCCATCTCTCCAGCCCTCTATCCAGATTATTGACTGCCTGGTACCTTTCCTGGGCAGAAGACAGGCTCACTTAGGGCTTCCTGATCCCCTGTAGTTCCCTCCTGGGTCATCCCCTGCCAAGCAGGAAGGGGCAAACTGCCCATCCTACTCAGGTTATCTGCGGATCATCAGTCTGCACTGGCCAGGCTGCCTGGCCACTTCTTTCTCCTTCCGCACCCTGGAGGGGGTATACTGAGGCTGACTGGGGAACTAAATGCTGCCTCTGTTTGACAGACAAAGAACAGAGTGGCTCCTCCGGGTCAGCTGTCTCTTTTGGCTGGCTGGGCCTGCTCTCCCCCAGGCCTCTTCTGAAGTTCCCAGATGCCCCAGGAGGAGGCTTTGAAGACAAGCTATTGCTCTCTGAGCTGTTTTCACTGGAGCTTAAAGGAATGTGTTACCTTAGCAAACCCCAAGCTCTAGAAGATGTGCTTTGGCTGAGGGGCAGGAGCGCAGGCTGGGTGCTAGAGACAGTGTGAGTGTCTATGTGCACTGCACGGGGGTGTGAGTGTACCGGAGCAGGGTAAATGTGCGCACGGACCATCCAACAGCTCGCGTACAAGATCACGGGCGAGTGTGCTAGGATGCGACGGAAATATGCTGTCGAATATGTGTGAGGAGTCCCGGCTGCAATGCGTGAAAGTTTTGCACTTGGCTTTGAGGCTGGGCATGGGCGTGTGATTGTAAGCCGCTTCTGAGTGTGCCACCTGGGGTGGGAACCCGAGGACTGCTGCATTCTTGCGCTCCGGGTGTGAGGGCTGGTGTGCCGACGCGCGGTGTGCGCCAGACGGTGTGAGCCCGGTCCAAAGGCACGAGCCAGTGTGTCGGGGCGTGTGCAGCGGCGGGTGAGCGCACACGTGTGCACCAGTGCGTGTGTGTGCGCGCGCGCGCGCGTGTGTGTGTGTGTGTGTGTGTGTGTGTGTGTGTGTGTGTGTGTGTGCAGAGGGGGCGAACGGATAGGCGCGTGCGCGAGAGAGCGCGTGCCCCCCTCCCGAGCCGGTTGCCATGGGAACGCGCCGCGGCCCGAGTTAATCATTTCCTGTGGAAAGTGCGGGAGGGGCGGGAGCGGGGCGGGCCGAGGCGGCGGCGGCGGCGGCGGCGGCGTGGAGCTGCCTCCCGCCGGCGGGCCGGACCGGGCCGAGCCCCGGGCGCTGCGGCGACACCGGGATCCCGCCTCTGCCAGGCCGGTGAGTCGGGGCCCGGGCACGCTGAGGGCGGGCTGGGCAAACCCCCCGCTCCTCGCGGGCTGCGTCGCGGGCACCGCGTCCAAGCCGGCCCTACCCGGGACCCTTCCGTCCCAACCCGCGACGGGCACGGGAAGGGCCCGGCCCCCTCGAGGCCAGGCCGTACGCGGAGGCATCGTCCCTCCGCAGCCAAGGACCTTCCCGGGAGCCGGGCGTGGGGGCTGCTCCTCTCCTGGGGACAGCGCAGACGCTACCTGGTTGCAGCCTGTCAATCAGCTCGCCCCCTCCTCTGCGGAGATCGCTCCCCGGATGACTGCTGACTCCCCTACCTTGTACCATGGGCCAGTTTGCTTTCTTCTGCCAGGCAAGGGAGAGGGGTGCGCCAGCACCCGGGTTGGGAGGAAGGGCCTCTTGGGTACCCTCCCGGAGGAATCAGGTCATTGACAGCTGCAGTCCAGGCATCCCAGCAAGGAGGGGGAGCCCTGGAGCTGCCCCTTTCAGCTCACAGCGGGACTCTGGTTTAGGAGATTTTTAAAAGAGGAAACTGGTTTTAAATTCTTAAGTACGACTTTGTTGCCCTCTCACCCCTCAGTACAGGGTCTCAAGTGTGGGCATTGGGGCCACCCCTGGTGTCCCTCTGCCCCAGGGCAGATGAGTGCCCTTCCTTGCCCAGTAAGACTTAAACTCCATGCCCTTGATAAAATGGTGTTCTCCTTGGCCACCAAGTCATTTGCTAGGAATGCAGCCCCAGAATGGGGCTGTGTGTTTCCTGGACTTCACAATGTGGTGAACTCTGCTGTCTGTATGGGCTCTAGTGAACACAGAGTTTGAAACTTGGAAGCCCTGGAACAGCCAGGACATGTGACTGTGTGCCAGAGAATCCCAACTCCATCCAGCCACCTCCAGTACTTTCCTAGAGGGATCAAACCGTCCGCAGCATCAGTGCCTAGGTGAATGTGAAGTCTGTCCCTGATCTGGGGTAGGGAAAGAGCTCAGCTCTGTACAATCCTGGCCTAAATCCAGAGAGGCGTTGCCCCTCCCGCAGCCATCCCCTCAGCATTCACCCACCAGTGGGGTGAAGCCCTGAGAAACAGCATCATGACCTCCTTGTATAGGCCAGCGTTGTTGTGAACACTTCCCATGTGCATTCTCTAATCTTCATGCCAGCTCTGGTAAGGTGCAGTCCTTACCATGTTATAGGTGAAGACGATGAGGGAGAGAGGCCAGGTGATTGTCTCAAGGTCATGCTTCCCCTAAGTGGCAGAGCCAGGGCCTGAACTAGTTCCGCAGCCCCACCTCAGGGTGGGGGAGGTCCCAGGACACCAGGTCAGGAGTCAAATACCTATGTACCTTCCTTCTAGACCTAGGACCCTGGCCTTGAGATTCCTTCATACTCCTGACCTTCACACTGGAGTGTCCAGCTGCTAAATTCAGCTGCTTTTTCCTCTTTGGGATCTAGCACACGCCCTTCCTCTTTCTTCAGACTGCCTCTCCAACTTCCCGTCCTGATAACACAGAAATACCATCTCCTCCTGCTCCTGCCTGCCTGGACTGAGCTGATTGCTTTCCAAAGTCTCCTCGCTCAACCATGGAGTCTGCCTGACCACCTTACTTTGCCAGGAGCTAGGTCTGCAGAGGTGTCCTTCTCCATCCTCGCCCATTAACTCTCAGGGTTGGCTTTGTGCCCAGCTCTGTGCCAGGCAGCCTAGAGAAAGACGTGTTTGTTCCTCTGTTCTTCCATCCCAGCTTGTCCATCTCCAGTCATCTGTGGTGCTGGTCCACATACTTGGATTAGCCACCGCCAGTCCTTTGGTCCATATTCCTGTCCTCCGCCCAGGGATACTGCACCCTGGGGCAGCCTCCTCCAGGTTGTCCTCCTAGATCAAGGCCGAGACAGGGCCTCACTTCCCTGGGGCTCCACTCTGCAAGCATTAGATCCCATGTCTGCAGTCCTCCAGCCCCTATACCCATGTGTTGTTGGTTTTTTTTTTGCCTCTTGATGCATCTTTCATTCCTGCTCCACTGTCTGCCCCACATGTCATGTCTGTCCTATCCTACATAGTGCATCCTCTCAGTTCATCTTATGCCCATCATGGCCCAACTTCCCCAGAGAGAAGGAGATGGCTGCTTCCTCAGCCCTACTTCATTCCCTGGGCCTTCCTAAGTCTGTCTTCTGACTCTACTGTGTTTCATAGTCACTGTTTCTTCTCTCTCTTTTCCAGTCTCACTTTGTAGCCCAGCCTAGTGGCACGGAACTCTGGATCCTTTTGCCTCAGCTTCCCAGGTGCTGGGCCGACAGGTGTAAGCCACCAGGTCCTGCCATCCCATGACTTCTCTTAAAAGGCTTCCAGGGCTTTCTTCCCAGTTTGACGTGGCCATCTGACTCTCCTTCCTACACTCCCTCTGTCCCACCACTCCTGAGGACTCCGTATGCGCCCTGAACCCCTGCCACCTCTCTGGCCTTCTTTCTCCAGGTTCCCTTCCCACCCCAGCACTATCCTCACCTGACCTTGCCTCCCCTCTTGCTCAACCTTGGCTGATTGCATACTCACCTTTAGCACGGAGTCTTGGTGACTGGTGCTAACCTCTCTTCCAGGCTTCTGTTCGAGCACGCGTGCGTGTGTGCGTTTGTCCAGTAAACCATCACAGTATTTCCTGTGGATACACCTCACTGAGCCCTGTGACCTTAGGGAACCAGAGTAGGTCAGTAGAAGTGGGTCTTGTTCAGACAGATGTCCTTACTGCCTGGCAGGAAGTGGTCAGTGGGGCAAGGGTTGGGGACAGTGAGAGTGATCCACACACAACCCAGGTAGCTTCATAGGAAGTCCCTTGTTGCCTCTCCAAGTTGATTCTGCTTCTGTAACTGGTATCACAGCCTGACTCTGGGACTATAGCTTGGTCCGTTTAAATGTCCTCAAGGCTGCTGTGCATACAGTAGGCACTCGATAAAGATCTATGCAGTGGGGAAGACGGTGATACAAGGCCGGCCTGGGTTGCATAGTAAGATCCTGTTTCAAATAACCCAAACAAAACAAAACCCGAAAAGCCTGTGAATGTTTGAATCTGTTCATTTGTTCAGTTCTCACAGAAACTACCAGGCTTTTGGTCTCCAACCAGTCTTCCCAGGCCACTGCCCCGTCCCACACCACCCTGGTGCCTGCCACCCAGTTCCAACCTCCCTGTAACCTGCTTTCTATTGAAGTTTTTTTTTTTTTTATCTCCCTTTTGATAAGGAGCACTTTCTTTTCCCTTTTCTTGAGACAGTATCTTAGGTATCCCAGATTGGCCTTCAGCTCTCTGTGTGCTTGAGAATGACCTTGAACCCCAGATCATCTGGCCTCCATTTCCCCAAGTCCTAGGATTGCAGGCCTTGCACCGATTTTTACCCAACTTATGCTGCACTGGAAACTGACATGAGGGCTTGTGTATGCTAGGCAGGCCTCTTCCAACTCAGCTACATCCAAATTCCCTTACTGGGAGCTTTAAGGCCACATTGCTTCCTGATTGGAGGACCTCTGCTAGGTGCCCGGCACATAGTAGGTGTTCAGTCAATAGTGTGTTAAGTGAGGAATGTATGGACACCAGGCAAGGTGCCTGCCACACCCTAGGCAGAGTGAAGTTTACTTGACTGTGTGAATGAACTGGCTCTAAGAGACTTTGCTATATATAAATCCAGCTTGCCCCTGGCCACAGTCCAGGCCCTTCTAAACCCCTCCTCAGTGAGATGCTCACACTCAGAACATTTAGCTGCCAGGCCACAGTCCTGGGACAGGGCCTGAAGGCTGAGAGTTTAGCACGTGGCTGAGTGCCCTTGGAAAATGAGATGTTGAGCAGAAGAGGAAAAGGATTAGACGTACCTCTGAGATGCTGTGATTCCTGGAGCTCCCCTGTGGCTGCAACCTGGCTCGACCTGGAACATTGCTGCACAGTGTGTGGCATACATGGTTAATACGTCCCCTGCTTACTCGAAGACTCCATATTCAATAGCAAAACGAAGACAGGCCCTCTTTTATCCAGTGAACCCAAGGGTCCTTAAGGATTCTACCATTGGGGTTGTTACCCTAGGTAACAAGCGACCTGTGTTCACAGAGCCTTCTAGATGGCCCCGGGTGCTGGCCACCCCCTCTGCAAGCTCACCTCCCCCTTGTTTTCTCTGCAGGCCACCCGGCACCCACAGGAGGCTGCTGAGCTCCGGGCCATGGTCCCGTCCCGCAGGACTTGGAACCTGGGAGCCACGCCCTCACTGCGGGGCCTGTGGAGAGTGGGCCGGGCCCGGGAGCCCGAGCCTGGGATGGCTCGCCCCGCCCCAGCCCCAGCCAGCCCGGCTGCCCGCCCTTTCCCACACACCGGCCCGGGGAGGTTGAGAACTGGTGAGTCCGCATTTTTAAAATGCCTCTTTATTTCCCCTTGCTTCCTCCAGATCCCCGAGATGCGACTGAGGTTTCTCGCGGTTCCTAAACTCAGTCCGAGCTGTCAGGTAATTACAGGGTAGCCGGCGGCCCCGAGCGAGCCGGCGGGGGTGTGGAAGCGCAGCCCGGGCTCCTTCCCAGTGCCCCGCCGGGCCGCCGAGAAGGCTCCGGAGTGGGTTAAACTTTAACAGTAGCACCGGGGTCATCCGCCACGATCGCGCGGGCCCAGCGAGGTCTGGGGGCTCTGTGATCGCATCGATCTCGCCCAGATCCCGGCAGGGACCGGTAAACAAGGTAGGTGAAGGAGCCGTCCTGCGGGGTGCCCTGTGTAGCCCTGACACCTGATCGCGCCTGCTTTGCCCCGGACGGCTGGGTGTGAGGAGCGAACTGAGGCTCGGAAGTGTGGCCAGGCGGGGTGTGGGTGCCAAGTGCTTGGTTTTAGGTGTCGGACAACCCATGGAGGCTCTCTGGAAAGTGCCCACCACCGGCAGGTGCTTAGCGAGAGGGTCCCCAGTCTAGGTTCCTTTTTTGGTCCCCTGGGGAGCCGGGAGCCCGAGCTCACCTTTCTGGGTCAGGGAGCCTCTCCTCTGTTCCTGTGGTGGCTGGACACTGGGGAGGGAAGTGGAGCCGCTCTGACCCTTCCCCAGCAGAGTGTGGGCTGCTGGGCAGGTCGCCCTGGTTGTGTGGGAAGTCTGGGCTCTTAAGAGAGCTGCCTTCAGGGGTTTGCTCTCTGTCATTCCTGACCTATAAGCAGGGGAATTCAGATTACCAGCCTTGATCTTCAGCCCATGAGGTCCAGTCCCTTTGGTGTACAGCAAGGAAACTGAGGCTCAGAGAAGAACCATAGCAGATTCCTGTTTCCCTCCCTCCCTCCCTCCCCCTCTCAGTGGCATCCAGAGAGATGCATTAAAGATCTCCCACCTTCTGTGGTTGCCTGGGTCTGGGGTTGGCCACTCCTCAACACTGAGCTAGGCTAGGGATGACCCTGAGGCCTCCAGGAAAAGCTAAGGCTTGTGAGACAGCCAGATCTGGTTGTCTACATTGGCCAAAATATGGTCTCCACCACAAGGTAGCCCCAGATTTGCAAATGTGGTAGAGAGGACTATGGCTTTTCTGGCTGGGGGTGGGGGAGAAGAAAAAGAAAAAAAACATTTTTCCCTTGAAGAACATAAGAAAAAATATAAAAACAGTGAAGGAATCATTGTACATTTCTATAGTTTCAGTTTGGGTGTTCATATTTGTCTATGAAATGAGTACAGTGAGTGACTTTGAAGACTTTGGGCTACTTTAAAAACTTAAGACAAAGGTCCAATGAACCCCATGTGTGAAATCCAGACCCAGGAGACCCAGGAGGGTCTCAGCCAATGTGGCTGTTTCCTCTGTGCATCCCCCACTAGCCCTCTCTGATTGCCTCCCTGAGATGGTTAGACAGCCAGGGTTGGTTGGCATATGGGATTTGAATACTGGCTCCGTGTGTCACTGGGCGTGTTGTTAACTCTTTAGGGTGTCTCCTTTTCTGCCTCTTGGGCAGAATGCTCCCTTCCTCCCTGGGCACATCATCCCAGTGGCTTGTGTCTCTGGGCCCTTTGTGCGCTCCGTACTGTGCCTTTTCCCATTTGATGGGGCTGCTTGGTTCGTTTGTCTCCATGTCAGCTGTGGGCTCCTGGAGCACACTTAGCCTGTTGGCTGCATCCCAGGGTCATGGTTTCAGTTTGCTCCTTGAGGCCAACACTGTTTCCCATCCTGTCCAGATCATGAAGAGAGAGAGGTGGCCCCAGTCAGCGGGGCCCTGTATCCAAGGCCTGGGGGCATACACTCTAGCTGGTCCCCCCTTGAGCACACTTTTGGAGAAAGCATAGGACCAAGCCACCTAGTGTGTCTTTGGTCTTAATGAAGACAGGGGATAAATTGCCACCTAGAGGCAGCCTGGGTAAAGCCATGGCCCTGAGATGTATCTCATCCAGTCAGGCTTCCTCAGGCTACTCTCTGCGGGGGGAGCTGATGGTGCCCCCCCACCCCAAGCCACAGTGTGGAGAAAGGCGCCTTCCAGGAAAGAATCTCAGGGCAGCTTTGGTAAAGGAGGCATGTAGCCCCTGCCGTGTGCCAGGCGGTGCTTTTTTTTGTGCGGGGTGGGCATGTAAGGATACCTGAAGTGCTGCTGGCCACACCGGGGCCAGCTGGAGGGGGCAAAAGCTGAGCTCAGCCCAGCCTTGGCTAGTGGTTCTCAGTCAGCAGTTCAAGCATCTCACCTGGGTTGTCCTGGGACAGGGCGTGGAAAAGACACCCTGGCTGTTGGTGAAGAGGACTCCAGTGCCCGATTTGCAGCTCGCCCAGCCCTAGCGCAGTGCCGAGCCCTCAGTGTGGACTGGGCTGGCCCTGGGAGTCCACATAGGATCTACCTGACCGTGCAGGTAAGCACTGTGCTTTCAGCAAGGTGTGGGAGTGAGTTTGGCTGGTGTGCTCTGACCCACAGAGCTCTTGCAGCTAGGTGCCTGACAGGCTTTGGGGGAAGAATTGGGAACCTGCCAGGCACCTGTTGGCTAAGCTCCTTGTAACCCATTGCCGTGAGCACGTGTGGATGAAGCTGGTTGCATTGTAACTTATCTTGGGGAAGATCTCTCCAGAGGTGACAGGAACTCTTGAGCCACGCCCTGGCTGAGGTGGTGAAGTGAGTGAGTGGGGCCTCTGCTGAGATGTGCAGAGCTGGAGGTGATACTGGGGAGACAGGCCAGTTTAGAGGAGCTGTTTATTCCCATGTGAACAGGGCTTATATTCCTTTAAAAATTTTTTATATATGTGAGAGAGAAAGAGAGAGGCAATGAAGCTGACATACACACACACACACACACACACACACACACACACACACACAGAGAATGGGCTCATTCAGGCCTCTAGCCACTGCAAAAGAACTCTAGACACATGCTCCATCTTGTGCATCTGGCTTTACATGGGGACTGGGGTATCAAACCCAGGTTCTTAGGCTTTGCAGGCAAGCACTTCAATTGGTGAGCCATCACTCCAGCCCTTGTAGTCCTTTGTTTGAAGTGAGGATCCAAGAAGGCAGATGGAGGCCTCACTAATGCTTGGCTTCTTTTCCTTTTCAATTGTTATTAACTTGAACAGACATACTTACTATATACATATGTGACTATAGAAATAATACATGAATAAAGTAGTGTTTTTATATTATCAACTGTTGCTGAACACAGGCATGATTTCATGTTGGTCTTATAATCCTTTTTAAAATCTCAAGATAAAGATACTGCTTTTTATATGAATTTATAAATGAAGACATGGAGGCTCAGAAAGGCTAAGTAATTTGCTTCTGATCACACAACAAACTGGGATCTGAACCCAACAAGCTTTGTAACAAGTGATGTAAAGAATCCACTGTATGGATAGATTACCTAGAAATTAAGTACTTCTTGTTGTGCTGGGATTAAAGGTATGTGCCACCATGCCCAGCTATATGATTTTTCTAAAACAAAGAGAGAGAATGGGCACACTAGGGCCTCCTGCCACTGCAAACAAACTCCAGACACATGTGCCACTTTGTGTATCTGGCTTCACATGAACACTAGAGAATTAAACCAAGATTGTCAGGCCTTGCAAGCAAGTGTACTTAACCACTGAGCCATCTTCCCCCTCCCCCACATATATATTTCTTTCTTTCTGTTTTTGTTTTTTTTTTTTTGGCTTTTCGAGGTAGGGTCTAGTTCTAGCCTAGGTTGACCTGCAATTCACTATATAGTCTCAGTTTTTTAACCTTGCACTCATAATGATCCTCCTACTTCAGCTTCCTGAGTGCTAGGATTGAAGATAGATAGAAAGAGAGAAAATTGGCATGCCAGGGCCTCAAGCCACTACAAATGAGCTCCAGATGCATGCACCACCTTGTATATCTGGCTTTGCATGGGTACTGGGGAATTGAACCTAGGTCATTAGGCTTTGCAGGCAAATGCCTTTAGCCATGGAGCCATTTCCCTAGCTCTCTTTTGTTTATTTTTTTAAAAAAATATTTGAGGGCTAGAGAGGTGGCTTAGTGGTTAAGGCACTTGCCTGCGAAGCCTAAGGACCCAAGTTTGACTCCCCAGAACCCACATAAGCCAGATGCACATGGTGCATACATCTGGAGTTTGTTTGCAGTGGTTGGAAGCTGTGGCATGCCCATTTTCTCTTCTCTCTCTCTCTGTCTCTAATTAATAAGTAAAATATTATTAAAAAATAAAAATTATTTGAGATAGAGAGAAAGAGGCAGACAGAAAGAAAATGAGCATAGACATGTCAGGGCCCTTTGCCACTGCAAACTAACTTCAGGTGCATCTGTCACTTTGTGCATCTGGCTTTATATGGTTATCAGGGAATCAAACCAGGACCATCAGGTTTTGCAAGCAAGTGCCTTAAACTACTGAGCCATCTCGTCAGCCCTTTTTTGTTTGCTTTTTTTCTCTTTCTTTCTTTTCTTGGGGGGGGGGGATGGGGGGTTGAGGTAGGATTTTTCTCTAGCCTAGGCTGACCTGGAATTCACTATGTATCTCAGGATGACCTTGAACTTGTGGCAGTCCTTCTACCTCTGCCTCCTGAGTGCTGAGATTAAAGGCATTTGCCACCTCCTCTGGCTTGTTTTTGAGGCAGACCTAGGCTGACCTGGAACTCACTCTGTAACTCCAGGCTAGCCTCAAACTCATAGTAATCCTACCTTCTGAGTGCTGGGACTAAAGGTGTGCCACCATGCCCAGTTTCTTTTTTTCCTCTCCTCTCCTCTCCTGTCTTCTCTTCTCCTCTCCCTTTTTCTTTCTTCTTTCTTCCTTAAAGCAGTATCTTACTGTACAGCCCAGGCTGACCTCAAACTCATTGTGATCCTCCTACTTCAGTCTCCCAATTGCTGGAAATAAAGACGTGCCCTACGATGCCTGGCATCCTCTGAATTATTTCAGTAAGCTCCATTACCATTGCAGTCAAGGCTTAGGTAATTTAATGAGTGCATTTGCTGAAAAGATACTGGTAAAGTAGCTACTTTCTGCCAGTGTATCCTTAGCCCCAGTCCAGGAGTATGGAGAAAGGAAATGAGCTGACAGCCTGGTGGAGGCACCAGAGAGTCACCAATGGCCTCAAATGCATGAATGCAAACCAAGCAAGTGCCAAGAACACAGCTGTGCAAGATGAAGCACCATGATTATCTGGAGTGTGGCCAAGACTCTCCTGCAAAAGGTGTGCCTGGGGAAGAGCACCATTCCCTCCTACTTTTTATTTTTTTCAGACAGGGATTCCATTTATACCAAGCCGGCCCAGAACTCATTATGCGGCCCAGACTGACCTTGAGTTTGTGGCAGTCCTCTTGCCTCTTTCTCTTGCGTGCTGGGGTTACAGGTGTGACCCACTGTGCCAGCCCTCCTCCCACTCTTCTGATGTCCATGCCAGCAGCACTCCCCTTCCTGGAAGCCATGACGCAGATTCTGATACAGGGTGGGTTCAGAAAGCACGTACCTTTGAGCCGATTCTCCCTCCTGCAACTGGAAGTCCTCAGCTTCTACTCTGGGTAGGGGTCAGGGTGATGCTGCCTCGAGAGCCAGTCATGTGTTTCATGTTGTTTCTTAGCCCTTCTTGTGAGGTTCTTCTGAAAATGGAGCCAGTCTTTCTTTGATTTGTAACGTCCGCGAGGAGAGCAGGTCTGGTACAAGAATGGTTAAGGAAACCAGAGTGTAGTTAAATTGAGAGGCTGTGGTCAGGAGCCCACAGCCTTGACTGGGCGGCGGCTCTGTTCTTGAGTTTGATTATGGGGTACTGGGCTGCGGCTGAAGCCTGGGGTCAGCTGATCTGCTCAGGATCCATCTCAGAACTGCTGCCAGCAACAGGCATCGAGTTCACCTCTCTCTGGACCCCTTCAGAGCCCTGCCCTGTTTACTGGTGTGACAGGGTGGCAAAGGTGGGGCCCAAGTGGATCCTAGGCGCATGGTGAGGTGATCTGTAAGTCTAGGGCTCAGTGAGCCCAACAGCTCAAGTGTGAGACGTCTCCCCAAAGGCGCTGCAGGAACTCCCAGCCCCCAGGCTGCCTGCCCTTCCTGTGCTTCGGCCAGCAGCCCAGAAATAGTGTAACCTTTGCTCCTGTGGACAAATGGAAACTTCCAGCTGCTGCTGTCACTGCCATCACCACGGGCAGCCTGTTCAAGATGGTGTGGCAGTTGGTTGGAGGGTGGGGATAAAATCAAGTCCTAGGGAATTCTCCTAAATACAAGGTATTGGGAGGAAGAGGTAGAGGGGATGGCTATCAAGACATCTGCCAAGGCCACTTTTCTCTTCTTTCCAATTCTTTTCAGTGGCTTTTTGACGCTCAGAGTAAGAATGAAGATTACGGAAATGACATGACAGTGATAGCCACCTTCCTGTGTGCCAGGCCCTGTAAGCAGTCTGCTTGCTCAGGATTAAGTGCCCCTGGTGCTCGGAGGCAGTGGTGTGTCCTCCTGGGTTAAGGAGGCAGTAACAGCTTTGCAGAGGCTGTGTAACTTGCCCACAGCCACCACGCATACGGGTGACAGGCCACCCTCCCAGGCTTTGCCCACTGTAAACTTAGCACTTTTCAAAATGTAATACTTGACCTTAGAGTGTGCGAAGACACAAAAATCTCTTCATACTCTCTCCCCAGATACCTCTGCAGATCACTGAAAAACACTGTGGGTATTTATAAGGTGAAAATTTCAAACTCGAGACAGTTCCAGAGGCACATGGAACCATTCCTCTCCTCCCATTCCTGTTGAGAAGTTTCTTTCTATTCCCCCAAAGTTAAATGATGACACTTCTACTCTTAGCTCTACCTCCCCCTTCTCAAACACAGAGGAAACCACTGTCCATGTTCTCTGGGTGGATTTTTACCTGCTTCTTGTGTTTTACTCTCAAATGGGAAGGCACTTCCCATGCTGTTCTGCTGCTTGCCTGGGTGTCTTTTTGGTGAGCTGTAGGGGATGTCTGTGGATGAAGTGTCTCTTTATGGCCTTCCTCTAGTCTGCTCCAGCCCAGCTCTTTTGCCTGGGTTGACCAGGAGATGGGGTCCCATGGTGCCTGGATGACCCATGGGGCAGGGAGAGGGAGGAAGGTAGGGTGCACATATGAACTTATTACAGCCTCTAAGCCTTGGGGATGCCATCTGGAGGTGGGAGACTGACCTGAACAGTTGCCTATGGTGATGGTGCTTGTGGTCTTGACACTAGCAGGCTGCCAACGGACTGGACTCCTGCTCTGTGGAGTCCATAGGGATGGCTGAGTGTCACCTGCAGATGTTAGGTGCCCAGAATCTCCTTTGTTGGCACGGAGGATGGCCACTGAGGGGCCTGAGAATAAACCACTGTGGTCTTGCTGTGGGGTTGAGCACCTGCCTGTCACTAGGCCCCGGGCCTTTTGGTCCTGACCTGTACTATGAAGGGCTGCAGCAGCCCCGGAGCTCACCCACTCCAGGCTGAGTCCCTCCTTAGCACAGGCCTCTTCATGTGAGGATTCTGGTTGTGTCTTGGCAGCAGGCCCTACAGGACAAGGGGTGCGAGAGCAAGAGTCAGGGGACGAAAGAAGACAAGCTCGTGAAGAGACAGGCGCCAGCCCCCAGGCGGGACCGGGAGGCCCCGGAAGCTGGTGGCACCATGAATGTAGAAAAAGCAGGTAAAGGCACTTGGCCCGACCACCCAACACACCCTGGCCAAGCGAGTGCAGGAGGGAGGCTCCTGTGGAGTCCCTGTGGCCCCACACTCTGTCCCCCAGCTGCAGGGAGCCCAGCCAGACTCTGACTGCCTGACATGAACTTGAGACCCTGGCCAGCCTCTTCCAGCTCCAGGAACAGCCTTGTGTTTGTCCTCTCCTCCCAGGGCCACCAGTGCCCCACCCAGTGATAAGCAGTCTTGCTGGTGGGGGTTAGGGTTGGATTTCTGGCTTTTTGTCTTTTCTTAGCACCTGTCTAAAGCAGGGCAGGGAGCAGCCTCCCAGACGCCACTGCCACCTTGTACAGAGGCCTGGCTGTGTCCTGGCCAGGGGTCTAGAGGGCAGGGTTTTGAGACTGGTGTGCTTCCTGTTGCACAAACACTAACGAGGCACCTAAAGGCATGGCTTTCATTCCTTTGCCTCCAGGCTGAGGAAGGAAGCCAGTGGTTGCACCCCTCTAGCAAGGCCCATCATGGCACCCAGAGCTGATGGGTTCTGGAAGATTCTGCAGGATCCTTTGCAGTTCCTTGGGTTCCTTGGGCTTGAGCCCAAGCTCAGTCATCACTGGGAAAGCGCACCCTAGGGAGCCCAAGGGCAGGGCCAGGAGGAGATGGGAGAAGGGGCACTGGTGTTCCCAGTCCTCCTCCTCCTGTCCCAAAGGGTGCTCTGTGTCTGAACTTGCCAGCTGAGCTGCTGCAGAACCGCTCCCTCCTCTGAGGCCATGCCAGAGTCCGCCTGTCTGGGCCCAGAGCCTTCGTGGATATAGGGCAGGCATGAGGTCTGGCTGAGGAGTGGCCATCTGGAGCTTGGGAAGGGACATTGTCAGGCCTGCTAGACGGGGTGGGCCCAGAGGAGGAAGGCCAGCTCCCCTCAGGAGTGAGAACAGTAGTAGACCCTGAGCTCTGAGTCCTGTGACAAGCAGTGCCTTTGGAAAGTACCTGCCAGGTGTTATGTGGGGCCCTTAGCACAGCACCCCTTCTGCCCAAGCCCCCTTGGACCTTGTCCCTCCTCCCTTCCTTTCCTTCTCAAAGTTCCCTTAGCTTCTTCATGCTCTTTCTCCTCCTCCACAGCTCCTCAGGCCTTTCTACTTCTAGCACCTGCACAGGGCACCATGTTAAGGGCTGGTGCTCAGCCTCCCATGCTCCAGGTTGGGAGTGATGTCCTATATGACAGGGCTGCCTGAGGCCAGTGGCAGTCACTCACATCTGCACTCTCCCACGGGCCAGGTACATTGTCCCTGTTTTCACATAGAAAATCCTGCAGGGCCCCTGCCTTTCGAATCTCAAGGGGCAGGACTAGCTCTCTGCAGAGCCCTGCACATTCCCTCCCGTACCACTAAAGGCTGTGGAGGCCACATGGTCACATGCTGCCCGTGGTAGCCCCGTGTGCGGCCTGGAAGCATCTGTCTGCCCTCACTCCCTCTAGAACAGATCACAGGAGCTTGGCTAGCTCTGTGTGACTTGCATGCTGTGTCACATGCAAGGCCACTCAGCCAGGGCCATTGGCCTGGTCCCCAGCTCTTTAGAAGTAGGGGAAACCAGCCCTGCCCAGTCAGTGAGCATCTTTCTGGCTCTTTAGCAGGGCAGCCCCTGTGTCCCAATTCTTACCTTGCCCAGCTGGCCAGCTACAGCTTTTAGCAGCTGCCACCGACTCCCTGGTACTGCTCAGTTATAAGGCTTTGCAGAGCTGGAACACACTTCTCAGTTGAATACACTGGCCCAACTTCCAAGCTGCCAGTGGTAGGATCAGATACAGGGGGAAACCAGAGCCCAGAGCATGGAGGAGTGGAAGATTCTCTGGCCAGCACACTCCCCCTCTACTCCTGACTCTCAGATACTTCACAGGCCTTTGTTGGGGCTGCTGTAGGAAGGAGACAAATCTCTGTTCTCCCCTTTTTCCACTGGCCCCCTCTCTCCCTGAAATGCCTCAGGCTGTCCCTGCACAGACCATGTTCCTTTTGGGTGTTCTGGAAGCAAGTTATGACAAGCACCCCGGTTCTTCTAAAAGGTCAGCAGCCTTGACTCCCTGTGTCCACCTGTCTGTCTGTCTCTCTCTTGTCGTGATGACAGGACAGGAGGAGGACTCAGGCTGTGGTCCTCCCAGGCTTGGTATTTGTTCCTTTCTGGTTCTTCTCCCCCTCCCCCACCCCCAAGTACAGGAGTCAATCTTGGAGCTGGCCTGGCCTTTCCTGCCCCACAGGCAGGCCGGTCACACTTGCATGCTCTCCCCTCACTCCTTCTTGGTACACAGGTGACTGCTCTGGAGGAGCTGGGAAGCTCTGTTCCTCTTCTATGCTCTTGAGAGGGCCTAAGCTAGTTCAAAGCAGTCATTTCCCAATGAGACTCCTTTATTTTTAGTGGCACTTGCTTGCAGGTTGGCCACTGAGAGATATTAGCCCTTAAGACCCTAAACACACACACACACACACACACACACACACACACACTTATGCTTCAAGGAGATTGGTCAAGGCAGTGTCCCTCCCCCAGAAGCTGCCTGCTAAAGTGACTCTCCCTGAGGCAGACCTGGACGCCCCCTTCCATGTTGCTGGGGCCTCTAGCCCTTGCCTCACCCCACCTACTTGCATCCCCTTCCATCTCCATGGTGGTCCTTGCCATGATGGGCCCCTTCCTCCTAAAGTGGGACTTCTGCTGCCCTGCTGATCAGCCACTACTTTGCTTGTAGGTGGGCGCCTCTTTGGCATCGGGAGGTGCTCAAGCCTGTCGGGGTCACCAGGTGCGGCCCCTGTGGTACATAGGATGGTGGAGGCCATGTCCCAGCTTCAGGACGAGAAAGCCCAGCTTCAGGAGGAACTGGTAGTCCTGCGAGAGAGGCTAGCCCTCCACGACAGTGACCAGCAAGTCACATCCACCCAGCTGCAGAACCAGGTATTTTGGGAGACAGGGATCAGACTGGAGGGCATTGCTGGGGCACCTGGACTCCACCAGGAGACAGGTGGGGGTACCTTTCCTGGTTTGGGAAGACACTTAAGACTGAGGTGAGAAGAATCAGAGGCTGGGGGCCTCCATCCAGTCATCCTCCTACCTCATTTGCTCAGTTACCTAGACCAGGCCCTGTCTCTCTCCTCCCCCCACCTCCGCAGAAGTGTCATAGCTGGGAGTGGATCAGGAAGCCCAGGGATGCTTCCACCCTGAGGCCTACAGTTAGTCCACCTCATCTCCCATGGTTCCTTGAGATGGGCAGACTAACAGGACAAAATGCACCCTGTAGGTCCATCCCCCAGTAGTCAGGGAATGAGAACAGAGGCTGCCATGAGTGTATGTGCAAGGGTCTCTCAGACCAAGAAGGCAAAGGGTCTGAGGTTTAGGCTGGGAACATTGTCCCCTCTGTTGGCTGACCAGGAGGACGTTAGGGTGCCTTGGGCCCAGGAGCTGCCTAAACTGTGATGCTGACTGCTGGCTCTCCTCTGCAGGAGCACCTCACTCTTTCCTTTACATGGGGGCCCAGTCCTCTCATGGGGCTCAACTCTCCTTGCCAGTGTTTAGCATCTGTCTCCCTGGCTGGCCACTTTCCCAACATCCCCAACACCATTTGCCAGATTGTGCCTCTTTGTGCTGCAGTCCTGGCCTGGCTCCTGGACCTTTGGGCCTGGGGATCTCTGCTCACATTGCATGTTCTTTCTCTGTCTCATGCGCAAGCAGACATTCTAGATGTATACACTGGACTATGCTCAGAAACATCAGTTGTGCTGTGGCTTGACCCCAGCTCAGGCAAACCATTACACGTTATTACATTGGCTGGAAGAGCCGAAGTTGGGGCCCACTACCTTGCTGAGTTGGGTGGGCCTCCTTGGGGGCATCTTGGTACCCTGTGTCTCCTCGATATGCCCTTACTCTAATGCTTTGCTGTCTTTTTAAAAATTTTTATTTATTTTTATTTATTTATTTGAGAGAAACAGAGAGAGAAAGAGGCTAATAAGAGAAAATGGGTGCACAAGGGCCTCCAGCCACTGTAAACGAACTCCAGATGCATGTGCCACCTTGTGCATCTGGCTTATGTGGGTCCTGGGGAATGGAGCCTCAAACTGGGCTCCTTAGGCTTCACAGGCTAGCGCTTAATCACTAAGTCATCTCTCCAGCCCTGCTTTGCTGTTTTTGATCCTGTCTGTCCCACTGGCTTAGAGCTCCCCAGGGCCAGCTCTGTAGTCCTAGCTGATGTGTATGGGTCTGCTTCTTCATGTTTTTATGAGGCTTGAGAACCCGCCACTGAACTGGGCTCAGGATTCCCAGTCACATAACTCAGCCCCGTCCTGTAGAGGCTCTGGTTGGAGGGAGCTTGGATGCTTGTTGCAGACGTAAAACAGGCAGAGGGACAAGGACTCTTCAAGAAGGACTTGTCTGAGGGCTTTGGCCCACAGTGAAGGCCAGTGACAGTTTTCTGGGACAGTGCAGAGAACAGAGGGAAGTGCATGTGAACCAAGGGAATAGCCAGTGCAAAGGAACAGTGGCCACAGGAGGAGTCAAGCTTAAGACACTGCCCTGGCTTAAAATGGATGCTAGAGAATTGAACTTGGGCTGGCAGGCTTGTAAGCAAGGACCTTCAACCTCTGTGCCGCCCCAGTCTTTAATAATTTTTTAAAAAGAATTTATTTATTATTTGAGAGAGTGAAAGAGGCAGGCAGAGAGAGAGAGAGAGAGAGAGAGAGAGAGAGAGAGAGGGAGAGAGAGAGAGAATGGGCTCGCCAGGACTTTCAGCCATTGCAAATGAGCTCCAGACACATGTGCCACCTAGTGCATCTGGCTTACGTGAGTCCTGGGGAATCAAACCGAGGTCTTTTGGCTTTGCAGGCAACATGTGTGTGTGTGTGTGTGTGTGTGTGTGTGTGACACACACACACACACACACACACATATTTTGAGATAGGGTCTCACTGTAGCTCAGGCTGACCTGGAATTCACTATGTAGTCTGCGGATAGCCTCAAACTCACAGCGATCCTCCTACCTCTGCCTCCCAAGTGCTGGGATTAGAGGCGTGCGCCACCGCACCCAGCTACATGAATATATTTTGATTATATCCCCTCATTACTCTCTCTTGGCCCTTCCCAGTCCTGCTGAATCCCTTCTTCCCTACTAGTCTCCTTCTACTTTCATGCCTTTTTCTCTTGGGTTTGTGTTGCCCGCGTGAGCATGGGTGAGGGTTATTTGCCAGAGCATGAGCAACTTACCAGTGGCTGCACCACTGAAGAAAATGTGTCATGCCCCCCCCCCCCAGCAACCATTGACCACCAGTAGCTTCTTAGGAAGGGGTGGAGCCTCACGAGTCCTCATTTCTGCCCTTTGCCCAGGTTCCTAACTGCCAGCTCTTTTCCACGACTTTTGCAAGGTATGGCATCTGAAGCTGTGGGTCTATGAGCTGATCCCTGCAGGGTTTAATCCTGTGGAGATGTGGACCTGACTTTCCCAGACTCACTAGTTGTGTGGCCTTGGTTTGCTATCACTATGCGTCTCCTTTTCCTCATCTGTAAAATGTTGTCATAACAGAACTTGGATGGCTACCCTCAGGGAGTGACATTTTGCTGCCATACCACCAGGTGGCTTGGGTTTCAAACCCTGGGAGCATCCATTCTGGTTATGTAGCTGTATGGAGTCACCTCTTCCTTGAACCTCATTTCTCAATTTCAAAGCTTGGTGGCTTTGTTATTGGGGGATCATTTGTGAAGGTGGACAGGAAAGTGGGTACCAACTATAAAGTACAGCACCTTATGGGTTCCCACTCCTATCTGCTCTGGTCTCCCCGAGTCTCACTGATGTTTTGTTTTTCAAATATTTTATTTATTTATGAGAGAAAGAGAGAGAAACTGGGCATGCCAGGGCCTCTAGCCACTGAATACAACCTCCAGACACATGCACCACTTTGTGCATCTGGCTTACATGGGTACTAGCAAATCAAACCCAGGTCATTAGGCTTTGCTGGCAAGTGCCTTAATCACTAAGCCACCTCTCCATCCCCCCCCCCTTTTTTTTTTTGGTGTGTGTGTGTGTGTTTTGAGATAGTCTCAGTCAGCAGGCCAGGCTGTCCTATATATCCCAGGCTGGCCTCAAACTCCTGATAAGCCTTCTGTCTCACTGTGTGCCACCATGCCAGCTCTACATGTGGTGTGACACTGTCTTGGACTTCCCTGAGGTTTGGATGTCATCGTTCTTGGGCAAGCCCCCATCTGTACACCCTGCCTGGCTTTCATGGTACCTCATCCTTGGAAAGGCGAGATATCCCGTGGTCAGGGGTGGGGCTCTGCAAGCGGCAGCCTGACTTCATTTCAGCCAGAGACCTACCACTTCATAGTCAGGTGACCTCAGGGAACTCGCTTGGCCAAGGCTTTCCTCCTGGAACTTTGGTTTTTCTTCCTACACAGCAATCACAGTGCCACCGATAGGACTGGAGGTTCAAGGCTGTGACCTCACCAAGCCCCTGCCTCTGGCATAGCTATCAGGGTGAGAAGGCTGCCGTTGTCACTGATGGAGCCTGGGCTGGTGGGAGCTCTGAGAGCCTCTTCAGGCTCCTGTCACTAAGTGTCCCGTGGAGGTATGGCATGGGGCTTGCACCACTGCTGGATGGCCTATGAAGCAGGGAGCCTGGTGACTCCCAGTAGCCCTCCCCCTTGTTGACAACCACGGCCCCAGGCCATCATGGGCAGATGACCTCCTGCTGTTTTCTTATTGCAGTTGTCCATGGAATGGTGGCTGCAGGTTCCTGAGTGCTTGTCAGCATGCTGACACTGACTCCCTACCCTCCCTGCCACCAGAAAACTAGAGCATGCCCTCACATTGTCTAGGTTGGCCTACTTTTTCTAAAACTGTTTTTTAAAGTTGCAATAGAATACATGTAACATATTATTCACCACTTAACCATTTTTAAATGTAAAGTTTAGTGTTGCCAAGAACATTCTTGGGGGCTAGGAAGATGAATCAAGCAGCCCACACTCAATTCCAGAGCCACACCTGCCATAAGCAGGGCACCGACAGGGTCACAAGTATCATGTTGGCTTGCAGTGGCAAGAGGCCCTGGTGTGTACACAAATGCACGCACACACGTGCAAATGAATGAATTTTATTTTTTGCTTTTTCAAGGTAGGGTCTCACTCTAGCCCAGGCTGACCTGGAATTCACTGTGTAGTCTCAGGGTGGCCTCGAACTCACAGCGATCCTCCTACCTCTGCCTCCTGAGGGCTGGGATTGAAGTCGTGTACCACTATACCTGGCTCTGAATAAAGAATTTAAAGAGTACTTTTATTTATTTACTTAGGAGAGAGAGGATGGGAGGGAGAGAGAATGAGCATACCAGGGCCTCTGCTTCTGTAAACCAATGCCAGACAGATGCACCACTTTGTGCATCTGGTTTTACATGGGTACTGGGGAATTGAATCTGGGTCATCATTATTTGCAAACAAATGCTTTCGACCACTGAGCCATCTTTTTTTAAAAAGAGCATTCTTGGGCTGGAGAGATGGCTTACTAGTTAAGATGCCTGCCTGCAAAGCCAAAGGACCCAGGTTCTGTTCCCCAGGACCCACATAAGCCAGATGCACAAGGTGGCACATATGTCTGGAGTTCATTTGCAGTGGCTTTATGCCCTGACATGCTCATTGTCTCTCTCTCTCTCTCGTTCTTTCTCAAATGAATGAATGAATAAATAAATAAAATAGAGGGAAAAAATTGAAAACTAATTTCATTAAAAAGAGCATTCTCTTTGTTGTAGAGCTATCTTCCTTGTACCTTATGCGTCTATGAATCTTGTGGTATTAAGTCCCTCATTGAAGTGGGATCACATAACATTTGTCCTTTTGTGATTGCCTTATTTCCCTTAACATACTGCCTTTATGGTTTATCTATATTGGAGCATTTGTCAGAATTTTCATTATTTATTTGTTATTCTATTTTTTTGTCTTGTTTTTTCGAGGCAGAGTCTCACTGTGGTCCAGGCTGACCTGGAATTAACTATGTAGTCTCAGGGTGGCCTTGAACTCACGGCAATCCTCCTACCTCTGCCTCCTGAGTGCTGGGATTAAAGGCATGTGCCGTGCCACCACACCCGGCTTCTATTTTTTTTTTTCATTAGAGAGAGAATTGATCACCAGGACCTCTGTCTACTGCAGTGGAACTCCAGATGTGTGCACCACCTGTGTGCATGCGCCATCTTGTGCATCTGGCTTATGTGGGTTGTGGGGAGTCGAACTTGGGTCCTTAGGCTTCACAGGCAAGTGCCTTAACCATTAAGACATCTCTCCAGCCCCATTATTTGTTTTACTATTATTATTTTTTGTTTATTTTTTTGAGGTAGGGCCTAACTCTAGCCCAGGCTGACCTGGAATTCACTCTGTAGTCTCAGGGTGGCCTCAAACTCATGGCGACCCTCCTACCTCTGCCTCCCAAGTGCTGGGATTAAAGGCATGCACCACCACACTCTGCCAATTTTATTATTTTTAAATTTTTAATTATTTATTTGAAAGCGGAGTTAGAGAGGAAAGACAGAATGGGCACACGAGGTTCTCTAGCCACTGCAAATGAATTCAAGATACATGTGCCACTTCTGTGCACCTGACTTTAGTGGGTACTGGAGAATTGAACCACTGCCATTAAACTTTGCAGGCAAGTGCCTAAACTGCTGAGCCATCTCTCAAGCCCTATTATTATTTTAAGTGCTGGGGGTCAAACCCAGAGCCTTGTTGGGTGTGGTGGCGCACACCTTTAATTGCAGCACTCGGGAGGCAGAGGTAGGAGGATTGCTATGAGTTCAAGGCCACCCTGAGACTACATAGCAAATTCTAGGTCAGCCTAGGCTAGAGAGTGAGACCCTACCTTGAAAGACAAGCAAAAAATCCAACCTCCCCCCCCCCAAAAAAAAACCCTACAAACTCAAACCCAGAGCCTTGCACATGATAGGCAAGTGCTCTGTCACTGAACTACTCCCCGTCTATTTATTTGTGGTCTTGCTGTTTAGTCTACACTGGTCTCAAACTTGGGATCCTCTTGTCTCAGCTCCCAAGTGCTGGGATTGCAGGTGTGGGCCATCATGCCCTGGCACCATGCTCAGCTGTCAATTTTTCATTTTTTGGAAAGTATTTACATATTTGCAAGGAGAGGGGGGGAGAGAGAAAGAGAGAGAGAGAGCACGCATGTGTATGAGGGTGCTAATGCTTCTTGTTGCTGCACTCAGACTCCAGGCACATGTGCCACTTTGTGCATCTGGCTTTATGTGGTTACTAGAGAATTGAACCTGGGCTGATGGGCTTTGCAAAAGTGCCTTTTAGCCACTGAACCATCTCCCCTACTCCTAATTTTAAAATCTTTGAGGAATTACAGTACACTGTTTTCCACAGTAGCTGCCCCATTTCATATGCCCACCAGCGGTGCATAAGGTCTGGGTTCTCTGTATGCCTACCAACACTTGCTTTTAAAATATCTATCTATCTATCTATCTATCTATCTATCTATCTATCTATCTATCTATCTATCTATCTATCTAGTAAGAGAGGGAAGGAGATAGAGATAGAGAGAATGGGTGTTCCAGGGCCTCTAGCTACTGCAAACAAACTCAGGATACATGCACCACTTTGTGAAACCGGCTTTATGTGGGTACTAGGGAATTAAGCCTTGGTTCTTGTGCTTGGTAACTGCTAAGCCATCTCTCCAGCCAAACACTTGCTATTTTTATTTAGATAATAGTCATTTCACTGGGTGTGTGATGGTATCATTGTGGTTTTGATTTGTATTTCCCTAATAACTTCAGTGATGTTGAATGGGTTATCATGTAAATTTTGGCCAGCTGTGCATATCTGGAGAAATTAATCCAAGTTCCTTTTTCAGTCCAGGTAGTTTTGCTTTTTGCTGTTAAGAAATTGTAGAAGTTCTTTTTTTAAAAACATATTTTATTTATTTGAGAGAGAGAAAAGAAGAGGCACAGAGAGGAAGAGAGAGAGAGAGAGAAAGAAATGGGTGAACCAGGGCTTTTAGGTACTGCAAATGAACTCCATACATATGCACCACCTTGTGCATCTGGCTTCTATGAATCCTGGGGAGTCAAACCTAGGTCCTTAGATTTCACAGGCAAATGCCTTACTGATTTCTTAGATATGGCCTCAAGGACACAAACAGAAGGAACCTCATTGGCATAGTAGGTAGTGACTCAGTCTCATAATCTGAAGGTCATTAGTTTTATCCTCACATGCTGCATCAGAAATGTTTGCTGGGCCTGGTGGTGCATGCCTTTAATTCTAGCAGTGGGAGGCAGAGGTAGGAGGATCACCATGAGTTTGAGGCCACCCTGAGACTACATAGTGAATTCCAGGTCAGCCTGGGCTACAGTGAGATCTTATCTCAAAAAAATATGTGTGTGTGTGTGTGTGTGTGTGTGTGTGTGTGTGTGTGTATTATAAAATTAACTCTGGGGTATATTCTGTTTGGTTGGGGGGGGACTTTATTTTTGAGACAGGGTTTCACTATGTAGTAGCTGGCTTAGAACTTACTATGTGGACCAGGCTGGCCTGGAACTTATGATGATCCTCGTTACTCTGCCCCCCCCCCATAAAACATTAACTTTTGTACAACAAAGGACACTCAAACAGGGTGAGAAAGCAACCCATGGAATCATGCAACATAATTCATCTGATAAGGGAGTTAATATCCAGAATATATAAAGAACTTCTACAGTGCCTGGGCTGGAGAGATGGCTTAGTGGTTAAGGTGCTTGCCAGCAAAACTAAAGGCTGCAGGTTCAATTCCCTAGTACCCATGTAAAGTTAGATGCACAATGTGGTACATGCATCTGGAGTTTGCAGTGGCTAGCGGCCCTGACATACCCATTCTCACTCTCTATCTTCCTTTCTCTCTTTCTGAAATAAATAAAATATTTTTTAAAAATCATTTGAATATATGCATGAGGGTTTATTTCTGGGCTGCCTAGAACCTTCAACTGTCTTTATGTCAATTTTATGCCAGTGCCACACTGCTCTGATTGGTTTGTTTTGAAGTCCAGAAACAGATTTACACCTACACTGTTCTTGCTGAAGATTGTTTGGTCGCCTGGGTATCCCTTGAGTTTGCATATGAAGTTTAGGGTGGATTTTTAATTTTTTCTGAACATGATGCTGGGATTTTTATAACAATTATATTGACTCTATAGATAGCCCTGAGTGTTACTGAGACCTTATTAAGTTCATGAACAAAAGGCATCTTTTCTGACATGGTCTTGAATCTCTTTTATCAACTTTTGTGGTTTTCAGTATAGTATTCATTTTCTTGGTTAATTTTTTATTTGTTTGTTTCGAGATAGGGTGTCACTGTAGCCCAGGTTGGCCTGGAATTCACTCTATAGTCCCAGGCTGGCTTCAAACCCACAACAATCCTCCTACCTCGACCTCCCAAATACTGAGATAAACCTACCACACTCGGCCCTAACGTTTTTTCATTTCCTTGTGCAGGGTTGGGGTGGGGTGTGGTACATTCACATGTATGTGCCTGTGCAGCACACCATGTGCTTGCCTGTGGTGGCTGTAGCAAAACACTGGATGTCCTACTTAATTAATCTTCTGCCTATTTTGTTTGTTTGTTTTGAGGTAGGGTCTTACTCTAGCTCACGCTGACCTCAAATTCACTATGTAGTCTCAGGATGGCCTTGAATTCATGGCAGTCTTTCTACCTCTGCCTCCCGAGTACTGGGTTTAAAGGCATGTGCTACCATGCCCAGCTGCCTATTCTTTTTTTTTTAAATTATTTATTTATTTGAGAGAGAGAATGAGAATGGGTATACCAGGCCCTCTTGTTGCTGCAGACAAACTCTAGACATATGTGTCACCTTGAGTGTCTGGCTTTTATATGGGGACTTGGAAATTGAACCTGGGCTATCTGTCTTTGCAAATAAGTGCCTTACATTACTTAGCCATCTCTCCAGCTACTCTTGTGCCCACTCTTATTTGAGCGAGAGCCTCTTGCTGTTCCCTGAGTGTGCTGCTCTCTGTCTCGAACTCTGGCAGATCCCAAGTCACTGCTCCCCTACCCACTACAGTTATAGACGCAAGTGGCCACACCCAGCTGTTTAACATGGATTATGGAGATTTGAACTTGGACGGTCTCAGGGTCCCTCAGGACTTCATGCTTGTGCAAGAAGTATGCATAATTGTTAAGCCATCTCTCTAACCCTTCTTGGTTATATTTATTCGTATTTTATTCTCTTTATAAAAAATGTTGTGTGCGTATGATGTATGGGTATACACGTGCCATGTCAGTCATGTGGAGGTCAGAGGGTACAACCTTAGGGTGTTGGTCCTCTCCTTCCACATTGTTTGACATAGGGTCTCTTTTTTTTTTTTTTTAAATTAATTAATTTATTTATTTGAGAGCGACAGACACAGAGAGAAAGACAGATAGAGGGAGAGAGAGAACGGGCGTGCCAGGGCTTCCAGCCTCTGCAAACGAACTCCAGACGCGTGCGCCCCCTTGTGCATCTGGCTAACGTGGGACCTGGAGAACCGAGCCTCGAACCGGGGTCCTTAGGCTTCACAGGCAAGCTCTTAACCGCTAAGCCATATCTCCAGCCCGACATAGGGTCTCTTGTTTTTCTTCTGGGAAGACCAGACTAGCTGGCCAGAGAATTTTGGTATTTTCTTTTTTTTTTAATGTTTTTAAAAATTTATTTATTTTTATTGTCAGCTTCCATAATAATAGACAATAAACTATGGAAATTTCCTCCTTTCCCCACTTTCCCTTTGCAACCCCACTGTCCATATATCCCCTCCCCTCAACTGGTATTTCATTTTGATGTCATCATCTTTTCCTCCCATTATGATGGTCTTGTGTAGGTAATGGCAGGCACCGTAAAGTCATGGATATCCAGGCTGGAAGATTGCACTGTAAGGAGTCCTACCCTTCCTTTGGCTCTTACATTCTTTCGTACACCTCTTCCGCAATAGACCCTGAGCCTTGGAAGATGTTATAGAGATGTTTCAGTGCTGAGCACTCCTCTGTCACTTCTTAGCACTATGGTACCTTCTGAGTCATCCCAAGGTCACTACCATCTGAAAAGAGATGCTTCTCTAACCAAAAGTGAGAGTAGCATTAATACATGGGTATGAACATTAAGAGAAGTGCTTACTGGGAAGTTAGGTGAGCATAGTATATACATTTAGCCAGATACCAGCAGACATTACACCCCTAGGGTTCATGACTTTCCCTGTCATAGGTTTTCAGTATCTGGGGTGTATTCCTTCCCGTGAAGAGGACCTCCAGTCTAATTAGAGAGTGGTTGTTTTCTCCCATAACAGACATACCACTGTTGCACCCATTGGCTCCTTGGGCCTGGCTGGCCAAATTTAAGGCTTGTAGTGTCCACTATTGTTTATCTCCACTGGTGATCTCTCTCTTTCTCTCATGGAATCATGTGCAGCAGAGCTTTTCCAGCTTCCTGTCAGCTGGTTTACACAGAGGAGGTTTTCAGCTCAGCTCCAACAGGATTTCTCAGTTACCTTGCAGCCCAAATATGTAGAGTCTTCAGCAATGGGGTCTTACCGTCTATTCCTGGTAGGAAACCATGAGCCTCCACAATGGCCTGTAATGTTTTGGGGCATCAGGGACCTCCCTGAGTTTTGGTATTTTCTACTCCACTTCCCATTGCTGTAGGCTCATTGCAATTATAGCTGCATGTTCCACTCTGCATACAGCTTTCCATGGGCACTGGAAAACTCCGGTTGATAGGTTTGCGAGTTTTAATGCTATTTTAAGTTGAATTATTTCCTTATTTTTCATTTTAACTTGTTCATTGTTAAGGAAATACCAGTGATTTTTTTGTGATATTTGATGTAAGTAAGTAAAGATAGTTTATTATTTTTTTTATTTTTTATTTTTTTAGGTAGGGTCTTGCTCTAGTTCAGGCTGACCTTGAACTCACAGTGATCCTTCTACCTCTGCCTCTTGAGTGCTGGGATTAATGGTGTGCACCACCATGCCCAGCTAAAAATTATTTTTATTTATTTACTTAGAGAGAGAGAGAAAGACAAAGACAAAGACAGAGGCAGAGAGAGGAAGAGAAATTATGGGTGTCCCAGAGCCTCTTGCCCCTGCAAATGAACTCCAGATGCATTCCCTACTTTTTTATGTCTGGCTTTACATAGATACTGGGGAATTCAGTCTTGTCGGGCAGGCATTATAAGCAAGTACCTTTAACTATTAAGCCATCTCTTTAGCCCTTTGTTGTAATTTTTGTATCCTGAAACTTTACTAAATTTAATTGTTCTAGTTGCCCAATTTTTAGATCAAGTTAGGTTCCAGTTTTAAATCTTAGTTAAGCTTACATGAAAATGGAAACCTATCCTTTTTCTTTTAGGGCTAGGGTTTGAACTCAGGGCCTTATGCATGTTAGGCAAGCATACTACCACTGAGTCCTGGCCTTCATTTTTGTTTCTAACTTTGATGTAGCTCCTCTGGGCTAACATTCCTATGTGGCAGTAACTATGTGGAGCCGAGTGGCAGTCCTGATCTTAGTGGAATGAGTATTTGTCAGTGTACCCCTCCCCCATCCCACTTTATGTTGTATACTGACCTTACTTCCCACCCTGATCTGCAGGATCCTCTTGCACTCCCCATTCATCCACATGCACTTTCCTGCAGACCCTGGGAGTGCTGCTTTGAGGATCACTACAGACCACACATTCTAGTCCAGGGAAGCATCCCCGATCCTGAAGATCTAGAATCCAAAGTCACAGTCTGGACTGTCAACATGATTCCACAAGCCTGATCATGAAGTATGCACAAAGTTTATTTCACGCATAAAAGTGTTTTAAAATATTTTAGGAATTACCTTTAGTATAATAAGGAGTGCATGTTATACCTATGACTTGTGTGTTTAGAGTTGTGTCCTATCCTCAGTATGTCTCTCTTTTCCCTCCTCTGTGGTGTGTGTGTGTATAAGTAAATATCCCAAAATCTGAAATACAGTAAACTTCTGGTCCCAAGAGGTTGCAGTCAGGTTTGCATTGCTGGCAGAAATCACCCAACCAAGAGCAGCTTGTGGGAAAAAAAAAAAAAAAGTTTATTTTAGCTTATAGACTTGAGGGGACGCTCCACAATGGCAGGGGAAATGATGGCATGAGCAGAGGGTAGACATCACCTTCTTGCCAACATCAGGTGGACAAACAGCAACAGGAGAGTGTGTCAAACACTGGCAAGGTGACACTGGCTATAATACTCATAAGCCCACCCCCAACAATACTCTGCCTTCAGGAGGCATTAATTCCCAAATCTCCATCAGCTGGGAACCTAGTTCAGAACACCTAAGTTTATGGGGGACACCTGAGTCAAACCCTCACATTCCACCCCTGGTCCCTATAAACTGATAAGCATACATGATGTAAAATGCAATGCATTCATCAACTTTAAAAATCCTCATAGTTTTTATCACTCGTGATGTTCAAACATCTCCATAATCCAAAGACTTTTAACTGAGTCATAATACCAAAAATAAGCCCAAAACCTCAAAATGGCACAGAATAAACATTCACACTGCAGAAGATGGCATTGGGTATAGAAAAGAAATATTCAACCAATACAAGATTTAAACAGAGCAAACATCAAATTCTGTAGCTCCAAGTCCAACAACTCTAGCAAGTGACAAATCTCCAAGTCCAATAATTCTAACCAGCAACAAGTCTCTGGCATTCCAATTCCACCCCTCCAGCTAGGCTACTCACAGTCCTGGAAAACTTCATTGGGGCCAACAGCTCCTTAGCAGCCATCTCGTGGTCCCAGCATCTCTACTGGGTCTCCACTGCAACCCACGGTCCATCCTCATAGCTTCATTGGGTCTCCATGCAGGCAAACTAGCAAACCTGCTACACACTGCCCATAACCATTTCCAAAACACAAGATAGTATTGCAAATTCAATGGCCCTCTCTTCCCTGCATTTCTTACCCTCCATAATACCAGGTGGGGTAGGTGCCAGTTTGTTAATCCAGGCAGAAATAAAGCAGACTCTGAAGAACAGGACACTCCTTCAGCATTCAGAGCCCTTCAAAAAACTATATTCTTCCTGTTGCCCCAGTGCAGGTCAGCTGGCCCAATCTCAATGGTTGTAATCTCTCATACAATTGCAGCTGAATGGGCAGCAGTTTTGGCCCAAAGATTTCAGGATTTTTTTGTGCCATATCCCTCTGCTCACACCAGTACATTTCTATACAATGCAACCCTGCACAGTTCTCAAAACATAGGCGTAACAACAAGCTTCTCAAGCCCAGTCTAGCAAAGTTCTTTCACACACCTCACAATCCATAGTTCTAACTGTATTCAGGTCTTTCAACTCTGACCAAAATAGTCCATCAAGCTGTACTTACAGCACTGCAAGGCATCCCTTAGGCCAAAGTTTCAAATCCTTCCACATTCCTTTCAGTTCCAAAGGCCAAAACCACAGTCAGGTTTCAAGCATCAGTGACCCCATTCTTGGTACCAACTTTACTGTTGCAGTCAGGTATCCATTGCTGGCAGAAATCACCCAACCAAGAGCAGCTTGTTGGAAAAAAAGGTTTTTTTTTGGCTTACAGACTCAAGGGGGAAGCTCCATGATGGCAGGGAAAAGTGATGGCATGAGCATAGGGTGGACATCACCTCCTCGCCAACATCGGGTGGACAACAGGAACAGGAGAGTGTGCCAAACACTGGCAAGGGGAAGCTGGTTATAACACTCATAAGCCTTCCCCCAACAATACACTGCCTCCAGGAGGCTTTAATTCCCAAATCTCCATCAGCTGGGGACCTAGCAGTCAGAACATGTAGGTTTATGGGGGACACCTGAATCAAACCACCACACAAGCATTTCCGATAAGGGCTACTCAGCCTGAGATAGAACCTATTCTGTGCTAGCCCCTGGTGGAAGCAGTACATATGGATTTCCTCATTTGTTCTTCAGACTTTAATGAGGGGACCTTGTGGTTCAGTTGAAGAAGCTGACAGACACAGCAAAATTAGCAGACAAGCCAGTTGCCACTGGTGATCTGAGGTTTGGCTGGCCTGGGCAGGCTGGCCTAAGAACCTGTGCTCTCACTCGCTATTCCTGCCCCTTTGCAGCAGAAGGACACAGATGGAAATACTTAGTGCAAATGAGCATGTGGACAGGGTCAGCTAGGCCAGGCCAGAGTCGTCGTCTTGATGGGGAAGTGTGCTCAGGCAGGATGGGGTGGGCAGCTGTGGAAGGGGCACTGCCTTGGCTCCCAGGAAAGTCTCAAGGCTTTTAGTTTAGCAACACTCCACAGAGTATGTTCACCAGAAAACAGCTGCCGACCACACTGCCTGGGCATGATGGGAGGTACAGTAATCAGCAGGTTGGGAGCAGACAGCTGAGAAAACACACACCAGAGCAGGCACCCACTTCCCCCACAGTAAATGGGGGTTTGTGTCAGGTCAGCAGGCAGACAGGCCCATTCCCTATGCCTCCTATGCTTCTGTTTTTTTTTTTTTTTTCCTAGCTGATGAGCATTACCCAAGGCTAGGCTGGCACCCTCAACTCTGGTGGACCTTGCGCTGTTCTGGGACATTTCTGTGACTTGGTGGAAAGAGAGCTCTTTCTTGTGTCCTGCTCTTTGCCACACAAGTGTGCACACTGCCCTCTGCTGTTGGATAGCATTTAGTGCATGTCTGCTGTGTGCAGGCCCCTTGCTATCTGGTGGCCCTCCCTTCCTAGGCTCCTAGGCAGTGGCTGGTTCAGCTGTGGTGAGGGAGGGAGGCCCAGGCCTGCAGGGTGTTTGTAGGGAGGGGAGGCAGTCCTCTCTAAACATGCTCCCTCTCTCTGCTCGCCCGCCCAGATCCAACTCAGCCAGTTCTCTGGGCACTCCATTGTTGTGGACCCATTGCCTCTTGGCCCTCAAGCCCTCCCAAAGTAGAGCCTCCAGGTGTTGGCAAGATCCCTCTCCTGGCTGGAGGGTCTAACTTCAACCAGTCCCTGACCATGGAGTAGTTTAGTGGGTTGTGCCTGATAGGGACGTGGCCACCTTTGCCAAAGTGTCCTGTGGGGTCCCTTGACCTCTCTGCTGGGACTCCCTGCTCTGCTACTTGAGTTGAGTTCAAAGGTATATTAGTGTCTTCCATCTCTGACCAGGGGCTCTTTTACAGCCTCTCCTTCTCCCCCCCTCCCCCCCCCCCATAGCAGCTACCTCCTGTGTGCCCCTGGCTGATTCCATTGTGATGTAAGAAGGGGCCTGGAGCTGGGCAGGGGCAGGGGTCAAACCTGCAGCAAACATCCTGAGCCCCACTTTGCCTGCAGCCAGCTGAGGCCTCACAGCAGCCATCCCTGGGAATAGCCAAGGTCAGAACTGTAGCCCTGGGTTAGTGAGGTGGGGGCGCGGGGTAGACAGGGGGAGCTGACTTTTCATTAAGTGTAAAGTAGAACCTCTCAGGGTGAGGAAAGGGCAAGAGAAATAGTCTCAGAGACGGAAATGGGGCTGGAAAGGGTGTGGCATCTGTCAGCGGTAATTCTATAGCCTGGAGACCCTCCACTCATTTTTTCCTTCCAGATTTTTGTCTTTGACTTAAGATGTTGATGAGCTGTGGTGGGGAAGGCTTCAGGGCATAAAGGGGAGGGACACAGAAATGGAGAAGGGCTGTGAAAGCCTCTGTAGTCAGAGTGGGCACACACCAAGTCATCTGTGGGCTGTTTGAGGGCTGCAGGTTATGGGGTAGGAAGATAGCTGAGAGGTGGTCCTTCAGACCTCAAGCTTCACACTTGGAATTTGGCTGAGCAACTGTATTGTTTTCACAGTGGCTGACTGTGGTTCATGTCTACCTAGTGCTAGGTGCTCGGGCTGACCCCAGCATTATGGCTAACGAATGGAAGGCCGCTTCATTCCCCCTTGAGGCCAAAAGCCCAGCACCCCCACACCAGGCTCTCAGCCACAAACAGGGTGGTGGTCCTGGCCAGAGAAGTGGCCATGGCTTACTTCCTCCTGAACTACTCAGAGACACAGCATTGTCCAGCCAGACATCTTCTTCAGCCCTAGGGAACAGTGATCTTTGAGGCCATGTCATGCCCACAGACTTGTCTAATGATGTCCCAGCCATGAACCATGGGGAGATTTTACATCCTCCTAAATCTAAACACCTGACTTCTCTTGAAAGATAAGTTTGGTGACACTGAGAGTGTGTCTCCACTAGGCTATGGGCCATGGGCAGCACATCATCGCGGCCTTCTTTTCTGGGTTTTAGACATCCAGTCCGACATGGCCCCTCACCTGCCTTAGCTGGCTGGCACCTGTAGTCAGATGTGGTCACCACACTTAGAATTTGAAGCCAACTTACAGGAGCCTCAGAGTCCATCTGACTCCCTGAGCCTTTTCCAAGGTGAAATGGTCATCACAGAATGTTCTACAAGAGAAGCCCAACGTGTTCTAGGGAACAGTGCTGCCAGGTCTTGTGTGTCAGGCTTATTCCTCAAGGAGAGGCTCCTGGGAGGCTCGTGTGGGGTCAGAATCTGGGAGCATAGAGAGGGTGGCTAGCTGGAGAGTAGTTCCAGGGTCACTGTGGGAGGGTCTGTGTGGTGGTGGTGGCACTGCCATAGTCCCCTCCCTTTACTGGGCACCATGTTTGCTGCTGGGTGCTCACCCCCTTCTCTCTTGGCTCTTCCACCTGGTAGGCTGGGAGCAGGGGTGGATGTAGGCCTTGCATGTACCTTGGCTGCAGGAGACACAGTTCCTCAGGCTGACTTGCCAGGAGCTGCTCAAAATGAAGAATTTGGGAATTGGGCAAGGATAGACCAGGGGTCACAGGACCTGAAACTGTTGCAACTTCAGAGCTCCTTTTAAGCAAGAGAATATAAACAATTTTTACAGATAGGTAGGCAAACCCAGGGCACAAAGAACACCTCTCTCTAGACCTCCCTGCAGAGCCAGGGTTGGCTCTGTCCTGCTGGAAGAGGATATTAGGAATAGGCTAACCTGCTGTTAGCCAGAGTCCCAGACCCAGCCTGATGCTTGAATGGGGAGACCAAAGGCCCTAGGGTCAGAGGCTCCACGTTGCCCATCACTCAGGCTCTGGGCTCACTGCACCCGGCTTTGTGCACACAGGTGGAGAATCTGAAGGAGAAGCTCATTAGCCAGGCCCAGGAAGTGAGCCGACTGCGGTCTGAGCTGGTGAGGCCCCATGCCACTCTGAGGAGGGGTGGGTGCCCAGGGGCACAGCGCTCTTTTGAGTCCCTCTACCTCACCTGAGCAGATGCTATTCTGTCTCAAATATTTGTCACTGCCCACCAGTAGGGCAGGGGGCTGGGTCTCATTTGCTGACATAAAATAGGAGTGTGAACTCTGTGCATAAATGTGACTTTGTGTTACTTTCACACTCAGCAAATAGATCTAGTGGGGCGGGGGCTGTGGGAAACGCTCCTGTCTTACCCTTGCTGGCTTCCTCTTCTGCCTCTCTCTTGACTTCTTTCTTCCTGAGCTTCTGCCCTCTTCCCTTGCCTGCCTGTCCTCTCTTACCCCTTTCTCCTTTCCTCTGACCTCTGTGCCTCACCTCTCCCCTCTGTCTTGCTCATGCCTCCCCTGGGCCCTGGCTCTCCTCAGGGAGGCACCGACTTGGAGAAGCACCGGGACCGGCTAATGGTGGAGAATGAGCGCCTGAGACAGGAGCTGCGGAGCTGCGAGGCTGAGCTGCAGGAACTACGGGCCCAGCCTGCGGCGCCCTGTCCAGGCTGTGAGCACAGCCAGGTGAGCTAACTGCAGGGTGGAAGTGGCAGGGTGACCCTCTCCCCGGACCTGGATGCTCGGCTGCTCAGGGTGACTGTCTCTGTACCCCTCATCTGCCTGCAGGAGAGCACCCAGCTCCGCGACAAGCTGTCCCAGCTGCAGCTGGAGGTGGCAGAGAACAAAGGCATGCTGTCGGAGCTGAACCTGGAGGTGCAGCAGAAGACAGACCGGCTAGCAGAGGTGGAGTTGCGCCTCAAGGACTGTCTGGCTGAAAAGGCGCAGGAGGAGGAGCGGCTCAGCCGGCGCCTGCGTGACAGCCATGAGACTATCGCCAGTCTGAGGGCTCAGTCCCCACCAGTGAAGGTGAGGTACCAGCCATGTACCTGTGAGCAGTGGACCCAGGACAGGGCTGGCACCTTGTCCTTGTCAGTCAACAGGCCAGCTTCATCTTAGGGTGTCCTGGGCTGTCCTTGCCTCTCCTTGCAGTACGTCATCAAGACAGTGGAGGTGGAGTCTCCCAAGACCAAGCAGGCCCTCAGTGAGTGCCAGGCCCGGAACCAGCACCTGCAGGAGCAGGTGGCCATGCAGCGGCAGGTGCTGAAAGAGATGGAGCAGCAGCTGCAGAGCTCCCACCAGCTGACCACACAGCTCCGGGCTCAGGTACACAGACCTTATGGCTTATAGTGGGGACCTCACTGACCTAGGGGTCAGTTTTCGTCTTCTTACTGGCCATGTGGCCACGCTCTGCCTCCTGCCTATCACATGATCTGGTCATGGAAGCCCTTCACAGTGGGGATGCAGGAATGGGATCAGGAAGCCCACAGGCATGCTCAGGAAGCACAGTTGCTGCTCTCAGGTCTCCTAGAACATTGGCTGTGCAACTGGGTTATATGTCTGGGACTGGGGCTAGCGCAGGGAAGTGGTGGCCAGAGGAGGCCTTTCCACGCGAGGCAGCGTGTCTCATGCATTTAGGGGTTGCGTCAGGGCTTCTTTCCTGCCGCTGCCCCTGAGCCCTCTCCTGGCCTGGCCACCAGATTGCCATGTACGAAGCAGAGCTAGAGCGGGCACATGGGCAGATGCTGGAGGAGATGCAGTCCTTGGAGGAGGACAAGAACCGGGCCATTGAGGAGGCCTTTGCTCGAGCCCAGGTGGAGATGAAGGCGGTGCATGAGAACCTGGCAGGTGAGCCCATGGCAGGCCCTGCCAGTCCCAGCCCACCCTCCCACCAGCCTCACCGCCTGTCTGCCTCACATTCTTGCTCCTCAGGCGTCAGGACCAACCTGCTGACACTGCAGCCTGCACTTCGGACCCTCACCAATGACTACAACGGGCTGAAGCGGCAGGTGCGCGGCTTCCCCTTGCTGCTGCAGGAGGCCCTCAGGAGTGTCAAGGCCGAGGTGAGCGAGGCCCGTGGGGCAGGGCTGGGGGACATCTGCAGACACGGACATCACCCACTGAGTCCCCTGCCAAAGCTCAGAGCTCGCGGGAGAGCGTCCTGCCTCACTCCACACAAACACACAAAGCACACGCACATGCACACACACATGCACGCACACCAAGCATGTTTCTCATTCACTCATGCTGTAGTATCTTGTATCTGGTATGTTTAAAGGGTGGGGAGGAGACAGGGTCTTGGTATTCTCCTACCTCAGCCTCCCGAATGCTAGACATACATGTGTGCAGCATCATGTCTGGCTCGCTGTGTTTAGGTGTTTTTTGTTTGTTTGTTTTTTCCCTGCTGTGCTGGGGATAAAGCGTAGGACCTGACGCATGCTAGTCAAGCACTCCGCCACTCTGCATTCCCAGGCCCTCCTCTCATTTTGCAGAGCCACCCTTGCACACTGTGAGGATAGCCAGTGTCTTTAAGTGCCTCCTACGTGCTGAGCCTTTTATAACTGCTGGCTCCTCAGATTTGTATGACAGCTCTGCAAAGACTAATATATTTTGGAAATAGAAAATAGTTCTTCTTTAAAGAATCATGCCAACAATGCAAAGATGTGGTGAAGAGTGAAACCCAGTAGAGAGCTGTGGAAAGGCTGAGCCTCACCCCCCATACACACCTGTCTCCCCCAGATTTTCTCCAGGGTATTCTGAGCCTCGTTCACCCCATGAAGAGGGACAACTGAACACAGGCTTTTCCATACTGCTTTATTTTTTCTTTCTGAAATGTAGAATGGAGGTCTGTACTTAAAACCATCTATAGATTCAGGAGTGAGATGATGCCAGTGCAATTAGAGGGTGCTTGGGGTAGAGTATGTGTGGTGTGGCGTGCTATGTGTGGTGTATGCATGTGTGTGCCGATGCACGTATGTTGTGTGCATGAGGCATCCTGAGGAGGGCTATAGGTGTTTCTCTCTTATCATTTAATTGCGGACTTCCCTGGGACAGGAAATCTCCAGTAGTTTGAAGTTGGTTTTTTGCTATTTTTTTTCTTCTCCCCTTCCCTAAGGCAGGCTTTTACTCTAGTCTGGGCTGACCTGACCTGAAACTCACTCTGTAGCTCTAGGCTGGCCTTGAGCTCACTGTGATCCTCCTAGCTCAGCCTCCTGCATGCTAGGATCTGGTCATGGAGCTGCTGTTTTTGCACCCCATCTCCCAAGACCAGGTCTATACTCCTGCATGACCACATCTAGCTTCCCATTTTACAGATGAGAAAATCCAGGCACACAGACAAGAGCCAGTTGCTCTGCATTCCCTGGCGGGTAGGACTGGGTTTGAAGGCAGCTGACTCACTGTAGCCCAGTGCTCAAGACCCAGCCGTTTGCTTACTTTCAGCCTTTTGGGGGTTCAGTTTCTTCCGCTGTAAAATGAGAATGGCATGCTGGCTGTGCCTCGCAAGGTGGGTTATCGGGAGCAGTTGCTGTGACAGTGCATGAGGGTTACTCAGCCCTAAGTGGAGGCAGCGCCATGAGGCTGGGCGGCTCTTGAAGGGAGGTCGACGGAGCCAGCCCCCGACAGTGACATATGCCCCCCCAGATTGGCCAGGCCATCGAGGAGGTGAACAGCAACAACCAGGAGCTGCTGCGCAAGTACCGCCGGGAGCTGCAGCTGCGCAAGAAGTGCCACAATGAGCTGGTGCGGCTGAAGGGTGGGTGAGGGCTGCTGGCGGGGCCCTCGCTGCGCAGCAGTCACCCAAGAGCCGTCCCCATCCTCGCTGTGCACCACGACACGCGCCCAGAGTCACACAGCTAGTAAATGGCTCCACTTTGGATTTGAAAGTGGATCAGTAGCTCCTTGCCAATGACGGGTTCCTCCTGGCCTTGGATGGCTGAGGGGTATGGTGGTGTGGCACTGGGCATGCCAGTTGGGAGCCTGACCAGGCTGAGACTTCACCGTTATCTGCCTTGAGCTCTAGGGAGACCTAGTGCTTCCATTCCAGATCTGTGTCCACACAGATGCTGGCCCCACTCTCACCATGCTCACATTATCTAAGAGAAGGGACAATATTATCATTCGTCCAGAGAACCCCAGTTCTGCCCCATCACAAGGGCAGGAAGGAGCCCTGAGAACCCTTAAGGAGGTGAAACTTGGAACTCGAACTAGAGTGGAGGGTGGAGAAGAGGAGAAGGCAGCCCTTCTGGCTGGAGGCACTGGGGTCTCCCACCAAAGGACTGAGAGCAAGAGAGTGGCATGATCAGGTCCTGCCACCGACTATACCTGTCTACACCCACTAGATATATCGCCAGTCACTCATCTGCTGCCTGGTCCTATTTGCCCACCCGGTGCCCAAGCCCTGCCAAGCATTATTTTTATCCTTTTAGAATGATAGTCATAGTGTCCAAGTTCCTCTTTGAATAGATGAGTAACCTGCACTATAAGAAAGAATGTCCATTTTGGCATGTTTGACCTTATCCTCCAGGTTAAGCTCCAAACCTGAAGTGGTCTGCTCAGGAAGAAAATGTCCTGAGTGAATTTATACTATAGCGCAAGTAACTAGGAACTGCCTGGGATGGCATCTAGTGTTGACACACACTGTATTTCTATCCTCAACCAATCCAGGAAATATCCGGGTGATTGCCCGTGTCCGGCCAGTCACTAAAGAGGATGGGGAAGGACCAGAGGCAACCAATGCTGTGTCCTTTGATCCTGATGACGACTCTATCATCCACCTGCTGCACAAGGGCAAGCCTGTGTCCTTTGAGCTGGACAAGGTCTTCTCCCCATGGGCCTCACAGCAGGATGTAAGTGTGGCCCCAGGGGCCGAGCACCTTCAGGGAGACAGGAAGGTGGCAGGGGGGAATGCAGACACACCGGGGACAGGGCTAAGAGTGGAGGGAGGACAGAGGAGCTGGGTTCCTCTTTCCTTCCCTCTGGAGGCGAGAAAAGGGGTAGAAGGCCTCAGGAAAAGAAAGCCACACAGAGCTGCCTCAACCAGGGACCATGGGCCCTGCCCATCCCACAGCCCCACCCACCAGCCCTTTGGGCCTGGAGGCTTACTCCCCCAGCCAGGAGCTTCTTCCATTGCAGCCTCATGGAGCTTCTAGAAGTCCCTACCACTCGCAGCCCTTAGTGCTGAGGCTCAACGCTGTGAGCCCCATGGGGTCTCAGCTTCACTCTTCTCTCCTCTGCTAAGGGCCATCTTGCCAGGCTTGTCTGGCCTGTGCCCTCCTGTTCTCATGGCTCCATCCTTGGTCACTTTAGGCCAGAGACCATGCCAGGCACATGGAAGCCTCTGCCTTGGTTTGGTTGATCCCTGCTTGGGAGTGGGGCTGCTCCATGCCAGTGCTCCATGCTGGCATCACTAGGTGACCCCTCAGCTGGGAGCTGGGTGACACAGCATCACATACTATTCCAGTGAAGGAGCCCTTGGCTGGGAGGTGGCTGGACTTGGAGCAGGTAGGCCCATGGTACCAGCAGCCCCAGAAGACCTTGTCTCTACCACAACCCCCAGGTGTTCCAGGAGGTGCAAGCCCTCATCACCTCCTGCATTGATGGCTTCAATGTCTGCATTTTTGCCTATGGCCAGACAGGTGCTGGAAAGACATACACGATGGAGGTAGGTGCCTGCCCACGGGGTGGAGGGGGTGCTCAGACTGGGCTTCCCCTTAGTGGTCTTGGGGTTTTGCACAGTACACACTTTGCCTAGGAGCAGAGACTGGCACTCCCCATGCTGACCCCAAGGCATCAAGCCTGAAGGACTGGGGGGGGGGGGACAGAATGAAGGACAACAGACTGCTAGAGAGCTCTTGGCCAGGGCAGGCCTTCTCCACTCACTCAGTCCTCGAGCTCCTGCTAAGCCCACGTGCATGGCATGGGAGAGGCTAGCCATATGAGTGTGGTTTGGGGAGTCCCTCTCTCAGAATAGGTCTTCATTTCTCTGTGTGGCTAGCCTCCAGCCATGGCCTGCACCCAGAGTGGGAGGAAAAGGCTCCATCCACGAGCAAGAAATGTGACACTACATTGAAGGACTTTGGCTAGAGAGAAATGGAAAGCTGGTTCTGGCAGGGGTAGGGTGGTGGTTTGTAAGTATTTTTCTGGTTCCCTAGGGGACACTGAGGACTTCTCCACAAGAGGCAGCTAAATGTCTAGCACAACTGAGGGCTTGTTGGGCCCTGCTCATCAGGCCATTAGACATCTTCTGGGCTCTTGCTGTGGAAGCTCTCTCCCCCTCTGCTCATTTGGGTCCCAGTTCTTGGGCTGAGGAGACTGGCTAGCAGGGCAGAGCAGGCAGGCTGTGGAGAATAAAGGGGATGGGAATGGGCTTAGTACCTCCTGGGCACCAAGCTCTGGGCTGTGAGGACTCCCTAAGCATCTCTCCTCTGCGTTCTCCACTAAGGTTTGAGGGATCCTGCTGTGACTTAACAGTCTGTGTCATTCAAGGAGCCCATCTGGTAGTTAGGACAGTGATGCCCATCAGTTTATAACCATCAGGAAGAATAGCAAAGCCAGGGTGAGGCTGTAGCAGGAGGGGTGTGGTATCTAGGGTGCAACGGAAGTCTCTCTGTGGGGAGCACACTGGAGCAGGTCCTTAAGGGAGCTGATGGAAACCAGCTAGATGGTCTGGAAGAGCGCCATGAGCAGAGAGCCACAGGGCTTTGGAACATGTCAGGCAGCCAGTATGCTTGAGGCTTCAAAGATGGCAAGGCAAAAGGTGCCTTCAAAGAGGAAAGCAGAGGATGGAGAGATGGCTTAGCAGTTAAGGCACTTGTCTGTGAAGCCTAAGGACCTAGGTTCGATTCCCTAGGACCCACATAAGCCAGATGCACATGGTGGCCCAAGCATCTGGAGTTTGTTTGCAGTGGTTAGAGGCCATGGTGTACCCATTCTTTCCCTCTTCCATCCCTCCCTCCCCCACTCAAATAAATTAAAAAAAATTTAAGAGGAGGGCAGGGCCCAAGCTGGGACTCCAGATTTCTTCTAGAAAGTCAGCCATCCCACCCAGCCCCAGACACTTGCCGGCTCCATCCCTGCCTGCCCTCCAGTTTGCCCACAGCCTGGCCTTGGCCCCCCTGACATGGACCCTCCCACAGGGAGGGCATGGTGGACCTCACTCACTTGCACTTCTCCTCCTGGGTGACAGTAAGCACAGATGCCTCTGGTGCTCAGCAGGAGTGGGCAGGCCTGTGCCAGGCCCTTCACTCCACTGCTCTGTCTTCAGTGTCACTGGCACCCTAGCAAGGTGATAGGAAGCTGAGGCCTGGAGAGGCAAACTTGTTTGTACTGGGGGAGGGTGTCCTGAGGTGCCCAGCACCCAGCTGCTTCAGTATGTAAGGCTCACCTGTGAGGGCATCTGAGGACATGGTGTGGCAGGTGCTGTGTGAGCAATGGGAGGGTCACTGGGCCTTTCCTTCTTCCCTCAGGGCACCCCTGACAACCCAGGCATCAACCAGCGGGCCCTGCAGCTGCTCTTCTCTGAGGTACAGGAGAAGGCGTCCGATTGGCAGTACAATATTACTGTCAGCGCAGCCGAGATCTACAATGAGGTCCTCAGGTGGGTCTGGGTTGCAGCCATGTGGGACGGGCAGGCATTTTCCTGGTCAGTGTTCTGGATACAGCTTCAGAAGCTTTGCCCAGAGTGTGTTCTGACTTAGGCCAGAAGGCTGGCTGGAGGTCCAGACCCAGGGGTCCACCTCTTTTCCTGCCGTGGGCTACACTGTGGGAGAGCGAATGGCCAGGAGCCCTGTTTTGGGAGCTCAGTGCACTGTGGAGACATGGTTGCCCTCCTCAGAATATCTGGGGAGTAGACCCTTTTCTGGGTGTAGGGAGAGACTGGAAAGGGCAGGCTTAGCTCCGTGGTCCAAGATGGTATGACCCAGGGGTCGGGTACAGGGCCAGAAAGGCTGTTAGTGGAAGGAAGGGGTGGTGTCTCCATCCTATCTCCCTAGGGACCTGCTGGGGAAAGAGCCTCAGGAGAAGTTGGAGATCCGGCTGTGCCCAGACGGCAGTGGACAGCTGTATGTGCCAGGACTGACTGAGTTCCAGGTGCAGAGCGTGGACGACATCAACAAGGTGAGGAAGACTCTGGCTCAAGCAGAACTGTTGTGGAGGCCAGAACGGGGCTCAAGTGGTGTTCAATGAGCAAGTCCCCAGGCACCTCTAGCCTCAGTGTCCTTAACCAAAAGAAATGCATGTGTTGGGGAGAAGGCTCAGCAGTTAAAGGTGCTTCCTTGCAAAGCCTGCTGGCCTGGGTTTAATTCCCCAGCCACCCACATAAAGCCAGGTATGTATTTGCTTACAGCAACAAGAGACCCTGATGTTCCCAACTTACTTACACACACACCTGCAAATAAGATTTGGAAAAAATGCAGAGGGTGAGGCAGGCATAGGTGTACATTTGTAATCCCAGTCCACAAGAAGTCAAAAGTGGGAAGATTGTGAGTTCAAGACCAGCCTGGCTACATAAGACCCTCAACAACCCTAGAAGAAGTGAAGAAATAAAGCGAATACAGTAACATTACCCTTCGCAGAGGAGCCCCATTCTAAACCTGTGTCCCTGCCCTCAGGTGTTTGAGTTTGGCCACACCAACCGCACAACGGAGTTCACCAACCTGAATGAACACAGCTCCCGCTCCCACGCCCTGCTCATTGTGACGGTTCGTGGCGTAGACTGCAGCACGGGCCTCCGCACCACAGGTGAGGGGTGCACTGGGCAGCCAGGACCCAATGGGACCGCTTGAGCATCCCTGATCCTTTCCCATTCCTTCCTACAGGCAAGCTGAACTTGGTGGATCTTGCTGGTTCAGAGCGCGTGGGCAAGTCTGGGGCGGAGGGCAGTCGCCTGCGGGAAGCACAGCACATCAACAGATCACTGTCTGCCTTGGGGGATGTCATTGCTGCCCTGCGCTCGCGCCAGGGCCACGTGCCCTTCCGCAACTCAAAGCTCACCTACCTGCTACAGGACTCACTCAGTGGTGACAGCAAGACACTCATGGTGGTGCAGGTGAGAAGCCTGGCTCTGGGACCAGCAACACCCCCCCCCCCCCAGGTAGTGTGACTCTTCCCTCAGCCTCACCATAGACCTAGCCACCTTGAGTGCCTCACAAGACCCTCCCTGTGCCTCTGGCCTTCCTGCCACCTCTGCTGACTAGCTTGCCTGGGGTGGGGCCTGAGCGCTGTGTCCTCTAGGTGTCCCCCGTGGAGAAGAACACCAGTGAGACACTCTACTCACTCAAGTTTGCCGAGAGGGTGCGCTCCGTGGAGCTGGGCCCTGGGTCCCGCCGTGCAGAGCTGGGCTCCTGGTCAAGCCAGGAACATCTTGAGGTGCGGAGCACAGTGGGCCTGACTTGGGCTGGCACTGGTGGGCAGGGTGTGGCCAGTCTGGCATGGTGGGGAAGGAAGCTGCCAGGAGAGGGTAAAGCCAAAGCCCAGTGACCCCTTCAGGCCATCTTTCCTCTTGACTGCAGAGGTGTGGCCAGTGGCTGCAGGAGAGGCTGGCTTCCTGCCGCACACTGGCTGTGCGGGTATGCAGCATACATTAGTGCATCCTTGATGCATGCTGTTTAATTCCTGTGCTGCCACTCCTCAAGGGAGGAGTGTTGTCACATCCCTCCGCAGATGAGGAAACACAGGGAGCACAGTGGGAGGGGAGAACACTGGCAGCCTTGGCCCCCAGCCCACCTGCCCTCCCTGCTCACAGTGGGAGCCCACTTGCCAGATGCCACAGCCAGCAGCAAGAGCCCATTCAGCCCCTGGCTCTGGAACCAGTAGCCGCCCTGGCTCCATCCGGAGGAAGCTGCAGCCCTCAGGTGAGCCTGTGGGAAATGGGCTTGGAGGGAGGGCAGGTGAGCCATCCCCATGCAATAGTCAAAGCCTCAGGTTGCCCTGTTCCGGATGGGCATTTTCAATTCCCTTTTTAAAACAGCTGATGAGCCAGGGGTAGTGGCCCACACCTGTAATCTCAGCTGCTTGGGAAGTTGAGGCAGGAGGAATGTTAAGTGTGAGATCACCCTGGGCAACACAGTCTCAAAACACAAGTCAAAATGGGAGGCTGTAGCTCAGTGGTAGTGGCAATGCATTTGCCTGGCATGCATGAGGCCCTGGGTTTCATCCCAGCACCACAAACACACGCTTGGGAAGCTTCAGAACCTGTGTCCCTCCCCCACCTCTCCTCAGGAAGGAGGCAGGGCAAGCATTGTTCTCTCTGTAGGAACTCGAAGCCTCTGGAGAGGGTGGTATTAAGAACTGGGACCTGGGTACTTCTAGTGGGTGCTGCTGACTCAAGGCCAAGGCTTGGGATCTACAAGCTGGGTTCCCTGGTCTCGGTGCAGTACCCGCACAAGGCAGGCAGGCCTATTCTCCTTATCCTGGGTCTCAGCCACCCCAGAAGAGGGCGCCAGCACAGGGCTATGATCTAGGACTCCTCCCACCTCCATTTAGAGGCCAGGCCAGTCACTAGGTCCAAAGGGGTGGTAACAGTTGGGCCCCAGCTGGGGACAAGCCCCCAGTGAGACGTGTTACTTTGATTTCAGCGTGACAGCTGGGGCTGTGGTCCGCAGGTGAGTGTGGGCCAGTTGGCCCGGAGCTGCCTGCCTGCTGCCCGCTGTGGGTTGCAGGGCTATGCTGGGGCTCAGATGCATAGGGCTGGTGCCCTCTGCTGCCTGTTGTCTGTGTGCTTCTGCTGGCCTCCTGCCCTCGCACCTGTCGTAGGAATGCCCACCGCGACAGGAGACTGACAGCTTGCTTCCCCTTCTGCAGGGAAGTTGAGGCCGGTGCCTGTGTGAGGACCTGCCACATGCTGGGCCTGGAGCTGGCCCCAAGGCCTGGCTGTTTGTTCTTGCTGCCACGCCCACCAGGATCACAGGAGATGGAAGCCAGCATGGAGGCTCTCCTGCCCTGCCTCCTGAGATGAGAAACATGTTGGGAAGGAAGCATGTCTCCGTGTGGCTCTGGGCACCCACAGCATGGGCTGGAGGGGCAGGGAAGGCGTTGTGCCTGGTGGGCCCAGGGGCCATGGGAGCCAGCCCTTGTGGCAGGGGTGGGGGGGAGTCCTCTTCCTCTGGGCCCACTCTTCCAGTCTGGAAGGTCTAGTGGCCCTTCCTAGTGGGAGGGCCAGGGAGCCACCTCTGGTGTTGCAGGGCTGGCAGGGGTTGCTCTGCCCCCAAGACCCTCTGAGGAGGGTATCCCACAGCTGGATATGTACATAGTGTTCCTAGGTGTACATAGGACCCCATGCCCTGCCAGGGCCTGGGCTATATTTATGGCTGGCAGAGGCTAGTGGGTGGGGGCTGGGCCCCTCATCTGCCTGGCACCAGGCACTCTCCCTGCCCACTGGCCTCTCAGTATGTTCCTCCCTCTGAAATCCTATTTAAGAACTTTTGGAAGCTTAGCCATTTTTACTTATTAAAATAAAGTCTTTTTACACAATTTTGTCTGAAAGTGTTGATCCGAGGAGCCTATATGAACAGATGGTGGGGCATGGCACACTGGTAAGCCTGTTGCTATGGCTGGTAGGTTAACCATAGATGCCCAGGAAGATGCCCTTGAGTCACTGGGGCCAGAAGTCCTCACTGCCCCTCCCCAATGCCTTTTCTATTACTTTGGTCACAGTTCCTCTTATGAGGCACACGTGTGCCTGCACTAGCTGTCCCAAATCACAGTCACTTCATCTCCTTGTTGTAGGTGGGCAACTGAGGCTTCAAAGACCTGTCAGGTTCGCCAAAGCCACAGCAGGCTTTTAACCACTGCCTGCTTCTGCTGCCTGCTCTCTAGGCTGGCCTTTCCTCCTGAGGCCTTTGAAACCCAGGCCACTTGGACAGTTCCACACCAGCCCTCATCGGTGACCATCTGCACCTGACAGGAGCAGCTGGGGAGCCCAAGCAGGAGCTGCAAGCACTTTCCCCCAGGTGACACCAGGCCAGGGGCTGGCTCTGCCCGGCCAGCATGGGGGCTCCGTGTGCAGTGAGAGCCACTAGGCGCCTTCAGAGGTGTCACAGCCACTCTGGCCTGTCAAAGCATCCTGGGACCAGGGAGAGGGTGCTGGGTTCTGAGCCAGCCTAGTGGTGGTGAGGTCTGAGGTCCAGAGGCCCTGCCGTGCAATGTTGTGTGGCCAAGAAAGCGATGGCCTCCCTTTGTCACCAGGCCATTTGCTGCATGCCCGACACTCTACCACCTGCTGGCTACAGCCTATAGCAGCACTGGGCCTAAAGCAAGGTGGTCTCACTTCCAAAGAGGTCTGCAGGCTACAGTAGGCCTAGGAAAACTGGAGAAGCAGAGCAGAGGAAGGCCCTCTCACAAGAAAGCCAGGAAGTTATAAATTTAATAAATTCGCCTGATAAATTACAGTAGCAGCCCCAAGGCTTGAGTTGCTGCCCTGAGAAGCAAAAGCCAGGCAGCCACCGCTGGAGAGGAACTGGTGAGTCCGCGGCTGTGGAAGTGGCCAGTGGGCCTGCACTGCTGCTTCCAGGACCATCGAGGCAGCAGCAGAGGCCAGGCTGAGACGTTGGCCAGTGGGCACACGGGAAACGAGAATGTGGGCCAAGGCCAGGTCCCGAGGCTGCTGGTGCCCCACCCATGGGTTCCTCAATCCAAACTGGCCATGAGTAGGTGCAGCTCACGGAAGGCACTGCCGTGGCGGCCGCTCAAGCCCGACTTGCTCTTGACGAGGCCGTTGATATTCTTGAGCTGCTTGTAGCAGAGCCGGCACTTGTGCAGCCTGTGGGCCCCGGGCAGCAGCTGAGGATGGAGGCCACCTGGCCTGGCTACAGACCTCATCAGGCCTGGGTCCTCTGCCGTCTCAACCACTTCAGCCCTCCTCCCAGAGTACTGAAGCCCAGGACATGCCAGGTTCTGGCTATGTTCATCCCATGCCTGAGCACACTGCCCACTGCTCCCCATAGCTGTTCGGGTACTGCCACCGCAAGTACCAGCCCCAGCACACACCTCGTTGGCCCAGCCTAGCCCTTACCTCTCCTCTCGGCTGATGTCCACACCCACAGAGGGTGGGGCAGCCAGGATGTCAGTGATGAGGGGCAGGAACCGCTGCAAGATCAACTTCAAGGAGGTGCATCCTGTCTGCACGTAGCTGAAGGGTGGATGGACAGGACAAATGGGCCAGAGCCAGAGGGCAGGGGAAGGTGGTGTGGCCCTCTCCACTGGGCACCGAGAGCGCTCACACGCACACCTATCTCCATGCTCTCGGGTGTGCAGTATGGAGGGGCGGCAATGGTTCTCAGCCACCTCAGGCAACCCCTGGACGAGGGAGTATCCTGGGCTTCCCCCACAGCAGGCCATCGGAGACCCCTACCTCTCATACTTGCTCTGCAGAAGCTTCTCGATCTGTGGCAGCACAGTGGTGCACAGGTCCAGCTTCCACAGTGAGCTGGGGAGAAACATAGCACGTGTGGTCAAGCTGGCCCTGCCCACCTCGTTCTTGCCCTCCCTTTGAGGCCACTCACGCTTTCTGGTTGACAATGTTTAGGAGGTCCACCACCACTGACAGGTCATTGATGGCCACGGCAGAGTCCACTGACGTCTGTAAACAGAGCTCCGTGAGAGGTGGGAGTGGGTGGGGTGGGGATGGTATCGACTCTGCACCTATGACCAGGCAGGCCAGGCCCGATCCAGAAGAAGGTGCTCAGTGAATGGAAGTTTGCAGCAACAACATGGAAGTGGTGGTGCATGTGCCACAGGCTGCCAGGCCCCCACCGTGTGGCCTCCGTTCAGCCCTAAGCCCAGGCAGCAGGAGAAGGGTTGGCCCGCACCTTGATGTCGCCTGTGGTCCACACAGCACGCACAGTGTCCAGGTTCTTGTGGCGGCTGGTGAGCACCACGCACATGGTGTCATGGCCTTTGCGAATTTGTGACATGGCATCCTCATCCACCAGCTCCGCCTGCTGGGCAATCTTCACAGCCTAGGGGAACAGCGCCCAGATGCTGGCACTGCAGCAGGCAGCACAGGGCCATTCCAGTCCCTCAGCCACTCAGCCCACCCCTTGGGCATGTCCCACGCACAGGCAGGAAGTCCGAGGCCTTCAGCCCAATAGGCTCGTTCCTAGTGGCAGGAATGATGGCAGGCTCCCCCTTGGGTGCAGGAATGGAAGTCACGATTGGGGGCTGGGCTGGAACCTCGAGCTGCAGGGGTTGAAAGCTAAGATGGTGCCAGCCTGAGACCTCCCTCTGCCCAAAGTCCCAGGCCCAGTTCAGGTGCTGAGTCCTACTCAGTGCCCTCACTGCTTGGACGTACGTTTGGCACGGGGAACTGCATATCCATGGCTGAGTTGGGCTTTGAGGCCTCCTTTGTTAGGGCTGTGTCTGGGGCAGAAGGAAAAGCTTGTTAGCCCAGGAGAAGGGCCTACTGGGAAGAAGACAGGGTGGGGCTCAGCATCTGCACTTGGAATGGAGCAAGAACCAGCAGGCAGCTAGGGAGCTGAAGTAAATAAAGAGACTGAGCAGGTGGGGTCCTGCAGAGCCCAGGCAGCTCTGTCCTTGAGTGCATGTGGACAAGACCCTGGAGCATCAGGGAAGACTTGCACTTAGGAATGGAGTGTGTGGAGTGAAGGGACAACGGTGTGTAGGGTGACAGGTGAACATGAGGTGAAGAGGGAGAGTTTCTTAGGACACCCAGTCTCAAGAAGGGAAAAAGGCGACAGTGGGTCACTGAGGAAGCCCGGTGCAAGAGGACGTAAGGCCTACCCTTGGCCCTTCTTCATCCCACAGCAAACGGGGTTGCTCCCTTCTTAAGTCCAACCAGGGCACTCTACGCATGGCCTCCAGCTGGGCTATCTCTGTCCCAGGCCTGGCCCTGATGCTATTTTGGTCTGTCTGGCCCCAAGCTCCTCACTCCCTCTCTTCATGGCCCTCAGGCTTCCTCAAGAGTGCTGCCCCCATCTCAGTGACCTCAAAGACCTCCTTCCTCAGAAGCACACATTCCACTGGCAGGCCCACTTGCCCCTGCTTTCTCTACATTCATTTTAGTCACAGGCTCAAAGTGAGCATTTGCCTGTCTTGGTCACACTGTTTCCAGGATCTTGCTTGGGGCCTGGCACATACTTGGCCCTTTTAGGCAGGTAGAGAGACCAGATCCAGTGTGCTAGGGATCAGGCCAGGAGGGGGAAGGCTTGTGGGAGCCATTATTCTGAGAGGCCAGATGCTTCACAACTCACCATCCTCTGGGGGTGCTGGGAAAGGCTCGCTTCTCCGCGGTGGTGTCCGACCTGCCAAGGAAAGGGGACTAAAACTTGGGTTCCTGTAAGCCCTTCAGGCCCAGGCCATCAGGATGTGTGGCTGGAGGAGGTTCCTGGGCTCATGTACCTAGGTGCCTGGCCCTGTGAGTCCACATATGTGGGCAAGCAGGTGGGGCAGGGACCGTGGGACCTCTGCCGGAAGCACCTGGATTCCCATCCTCAGCCCACGTAAACCTAGCCTATGGAGGCCCAGAAGACAAGGGGAGGGCATGAGGCTAGGGTGAGGCCATGGGACCCAACCACAGCCTGGGCACCAGACTGGGCAGAGCTCCTTACTGATGCTGTTCTTGGGCTGGAAGATCTCATTGTAGTCCTCTGCATTCTGGATCTCAGCCCGGGACTCCCGCTCATCCCTGTCATCCTCACTGCTGGGGCTGCGCCGCTCACTCTCCGAGTTGTGCTTGACTCTGGGGTGCCGGACCAAGCAGGTCAGGTCCCCAGTGAGGCCTACTCCTGGGACTGGGATGGAAACCTGCAGTCCTTCCCTTGGCACCCCCGCATTCCAGGGCCTTGAGCACCCACCTCTGAGGCTTGCTGCAGGTTGTACTGGGTCGCTCATAGATACGCCGCAGAGGAGCTCCTGGGGTGGGCAGCTGCTGTGTTAGGGGCCGGCTATCCTGAACAGGGTCATGGGCCACTGTGCCTGTCCTGGTGACCCTCGTGAGGTCCACCACATAAGAGGAGACGTTGCTCTGGGAGAAAGCCACACCTATCTGCAGGAAGGGACAAAGCTGCAGACCAGGGGCGAGACCCTAGCAGGTCTAACAGGAGAGGACCTGAGGCAGAGTGGGTGGTGGGGGACTTGGCTCTCACCAGCTGGTCGTTGCAGATGGCTAAGTCAGCCACCTTGCCCCAGTTGACAAGGACCACATCAAAGCAGCGCTCAGGCTCCCAGCCGTAGACACGCAGTGAGTCCTGGCAGCCACTATACAGGCAGCAGCCATCAGGGTTGAAGAGGACGCTCCTGGGCCAGGTGAGAACTGGCTCTTAGTCCTGAACATCCAGCTAGGACCTCATCCCAAGGAAGTGGGCAAGCCCAGGACAGTACAGAAGCAGAAGTGAAGACCTGAAAGGCCACACATACCCACATCCCACTGCCCAGCCCAGGGTGGGGGCCCATGCGCACCTGACAGGGCCCGGCTCCCCTTCAATGCAGCTCACTACCTGGAACTTCTCCAGATCCCAAAACCGGATGGTTCTGCAAAGGAGGCCACGTGCTAGGAAACCAGTCCTCATGCTAGCCTCTATGTGGGCTGTAGCCTCTTCAAGGTCCACCCCGACCCTAGGGGTCTCCCTACACTGTGCTCCACCAGGTGCTTGCGGATCCTGATGACCCTGGAAACTGGGGCCAGGAACTGGAGGCAGGGAGGGATGGGACCACGGATTGATCCTAGCTTGAATGCAGGCTCCTGAGGTGTGTGGAAGCCCAGGAGGGGACAGAAGACAGTGGAGAAGAGCAGTCTGCTGTGCCTTCCTCCTCACCTGTCAGAGCTGCCAGAAGCTAAGAGGTATTCATTGGGGTGAAACTCCACCACGTTGACAGGCCCTGTGTGACCTGGGAACTCGGACATCATCTTGCCAGCAGTCAGATCCCAGAGCTGGGGGCAGGGCAAGAGGCGGTCAGGGCCAGGCTGTGCACCCAGCTGCTAGCTCTGCCTTTCATCCGGCCTGACTTCCCACAACACTCTGGACAGGCTTGGTGTATGTGAGCCCAGTTAGCAAGGAGGGGAGGACTAAGCCCGGGCCAGCTCCCATGCCCAGGTCACGAGTTACCTTTACTGTGTGGTCATCTGCGGCTGATGCTAACCATTTCCCATCAGGGCTGAACCGGAGACAGCGCACAGCCTGACTATGACCCTGAGGAGAGCACCAAGTTCACCAGAGGGCCCAGCAGTGTCTCAGCCTGTCCCAACACAGTGCCCTTCTGGCCAACAGCCACAGAGGGGAACAGATGGCCACCACCGGAAGACAGCAGAGACACTTCTCCATGTGTGGCCATGGACACCCAGGCCTGGAGGACTCCCATAAATCTAGACTGTGCAGACTTACTCTTTGAAAAACAGTACTGGATGTCCTCTTTTTGGAGAACCAAGTGCCCTCTTTGATGTTAGAGGCTCTAAAAACCTGATTCTTTGCTAACGACAGTGCTGCCACATGCTAGACCAGGAAGCCCATCACTCAAGGACGCCAGCTTGCAAAGCAGAAGTGGAGCAGTTGGATGAACGTGGCTCTGGGAACCAATGGGAAGCCAGGAGTCCACGTGCAACAATGATAACAGTAGTACCACACTGCTCCAGAGCCTCTTCTGAGGGTTCACCCGTGAGGGAGAGCAGCACCCAGCCCCACCGCACAGCGGGTCCACGCTGCTCTTGGCGCTGCATGGTAATCATGAGGAGCTGACAGAGGGGATGTCCTTACCCTGTACCGGAAGACACAGCCTTTTCTTCTGATGTCCCAGAGCTGTGGTGAAAGAAGCAGAGGGCCAGTGTCAGGAGAGACTATGACAGCCCAGGGGGCTGGGCCCGAGGGCACTGTGCAGCCATGAGCAGAGGAGGCTTGTGTACTTCCAGGTCACGAGAGCCACAAGGTAGAGGCTGACACGCTCGCCTGGGCTGGGCATTCTGAGCTCATGTCTGGCCAGAGATCACATGTCCCCATCCAGAAGAGGGTGGGGATGCTGCCGTGGAGGAAAGAACACCCTCATCCCATGCAGAAGCCAGTGTGAGATTGGGGGACACAGAATGAGAATGGCGTCTTACCTTGATGTTCGTATCCTGGGAACCCGAGGCCACGAACTCGCCGTAGGGATGGAAATCCAGACTGCAGATGTTGGCCTTGTGCCCCATGAGTGTGCGAAGAACTAACAAGGCAAAAGAAAGCAGAGGTGATGGTGTGAAAGTGAGCCGGCCGGCACAGGAAGGCAGCTAGGTCCACAAAAGTAGGACACCAATTTGAAAGAGGAGATAACCAGAGTCCCACCACTCTAAGAGTTCTACAGCCATCTGTTATTACTCAAGTCCCTGAAAAATGCATGGCATTCCCTATAGCTTGTCCCTGAGACAACAAGGCAGTTGTGGTAATTTCAGTATATGACCCCCATAGACTACATATGTTGTTTTATGAAAGCTTGAAAATTGGATCCCCAGCCACCTAGATGAAGGAGGTTCACTGGGGGCAAATCCGAACCACAGCCCAAAGGTGTAAAAGAGCAGTCTGAGCTCTGGTGGGGCCTGCCGCTTGCTGCCCATTTGTGCTGGGTGTGTTTTGGTGTTTGCTGGCTGGTGTTGGTTTCTCTCTGCTTGGATCATGGAAGCAGCTTCTTCCACCACTGAAGGGCCTTCCCCTGGATCTGTAAGGTTGAAATCAACCCTTCCTCCCATCAACTGGGTCTGGTTTGGATGTCCATCCCAGCAACTGCAGCTGTCTACAACAGCAGTCACCACTGTGCTGGACACAGGCCAAGTGGCTGCTATGCAAGGCAAATGACCCCAGGACACAGCCAAGGAGAGGCTGCCGCAGGGGAAACTGCCTGGCTGAAGTGTCCAGGAGGATAAGGGACACAGTCAGGTGGAAGGACGTGACAGGCCAGGGGAAGGCGCACCTGGGGACTCACACTGCCCAATGCAGTGGTGTCTCTCCAGAGGATCCTAGGATGACTGTGAGAGCAAATGGAGCTATGAAGACATAGAAAAACGCAGCCAAGGGCAGACTGATCACCCCCGGCTGGCCCCTTAGCCCATGAGCCAAAGAGTGTGGGAGTCTAGCCATCCTTGGGTTTGAGCCTAGTTGTAACTGGCTATGCTGTAAGGTCTCGAGCTCTCTGTTGAAGGAGGTGTTCAAGCCTGTGAGGTTAAGGAGAGAAGCATAGCAATGCCAGCACAGATATGGCTCTTCACCCATCCTGTCAGCTCACAGGCTTGGGAGTCAGACAAAACTCACAGGAGCACTGACGCTGCCCAACTGCTGTGTGACCCCAGGCAATCACTTGTCTTCTCTGACCTCATGTCCGTTTCCAGTTCGTACTAAAAAAACAACTACAAGTGCTTGAGTAGGCTTGTCACCTGCCAAACACTCAATAATTGCCATTTGCAATGACTTCCTTGCTAGTTTCTTCCTGCAGAAGGTCTGCCACATCTCCTTGGATCTAGCGCCCATGTGGGGACCTTCACTCCTCAGGCCTTGGAGCATGTGTTCTGCTTCTCCCTCTTGTGGCCTGAGTGAGGATATACCATCCATGGCTATGGCCATCTAATCATCTCTCTTGTCCACTGCATGACCATCAGGCTGATGTCCAGCAGGCTGGTTCTGAGCATTATTAGGTCCGAGCCCCTCTAACATGCTGGGTAGTGGGTAGTAGCTAAGCATGAATCGGTCTGCCTGAGGCTGCATAGCAGGGGTTGGGCCAGAAGTCAGACCCAGTGGAGCCTTGGGCTCCACCTGGGTGTCTGGAGGGAGCTGGAGCCACAGCTGCTGGCCCAGACCAGACCAGGACAGGCCAGAGCAGCCTAAAGGGAGCTGTTGTTTTCACCAGAGGCCCAGGCCCATGATCCATAAATCTCAATGCCCTAGGCAACTAGCCCTCTCTCTGTTGGGCACCAGAGGTTGGATGGCACCTCCTTCCCATGCCTGAGAAGTCAGCCAAGGCGCATGCCTTTTAAGTCAACCGCATCACATGCAGGGGCACCAGTTCTTCTCACTCTCCAGCTGTCCCGTGCTTCTGGGCCCAGCAGGGCACATGCTGCCCAGTCCACTTGCCCAACTCTCCCTTTGCGTGCCACAAGAGATCCTGCCCTGCCTAAGAAACTGTGGTGAGGCCCACCCAGAGTGAGCTACCTACTCAAGGCACAGGCCACTCTCCTGCAGGATCGGTTGGGCTGAACACTCTCGCCCTCAGGGTGCAGTATGGAAAACTGACTGGCAGGAAGGACTGCAATCTTCAGACCTGACTTTGGCCCTATTCGTCCTTCCCAGGACATACTGGCCTTGGTCAGAGGCTCCAAGGGTTCAAGCTCTATCCATGTAGGACCCTTAAGCCCTTTCAGTGGAGTTGCTTTGTGGCTTCTGCCAGAACCTTCTGTACTGATGTGGTTCTACCAGAAGCCCCTGTGCCCCTGGGGCTCACATACCACCTCACTGCTGCCACTCATTCTGGAGAGTGGTGTGGAGTTGTTCCTGAGGCCCTAGCTCTCCCTGTTGAGAGCAAGCTTTGAGAACCAACTCGATCATCTGATGAAAAGCAGAGAGCATGGGACAAAGGCCTGACAGCAGGCGTCAAGTCTCAGGTTCTGCCTCTGCAGCCTCCCATCCATCACCAAGCCCAGTGCACTCACTGGCCTCAGCATGCCTATTTGTCATGTCGCAGGTCTCCTACCAGCCTGGTTTCATCACCCGTTTCCACCTTACCACCTCAAGGAGTCACTCTCATCTCCCTGATGAGGCAAGGAAGCCCGGGATAGGGACAGCCACAGGCTTCGCCTCTGGCTCCTTGCTCGCACAGGCTGGGAGTGTCACTGGGACTCAGTCCGAGGCAGACTCTCTCCAAGAGCGGACTGCCTTCTCAATCAGAGGCCACTGTCTTCGTGCTCCCCAGTGTCCAGCAATGGCCAAGCACAGACTGCCTTACACTCAGACACAGACCTACAGCCCAGTTTTCATCAAGACTCTGCTGTTCTTCAGCACTTCGGCAGGTACGCCAGTATCGCTCCACAGGCCCGGGGGTGCCATGTTTACTGAGCCCCACTAACAAAAAACACCAGTATTCCCAAGTGCAGTTCACTGTCAGGTGAGCATAGCTAAGGGGTGCTGCCCTGAACCAGCTGCAGAGCCTGCGGCAGGAGGGCCTTTAAGGGCCAGCCAGGCACACAGGCTAGGTGTGGTCTTGTAGCCTCCTGCCTGGCAGAGGGCTCCAGAAGCAGCGAGAAGATAGGCTGTACTCAGATCTTCCAACTCACCAGCATGGCATATGATGAAACATGGGAAGAGACAGCTGGATTATGGAAGCAGCATGAGGGAAAATGGAATAACCTGGCTTCTCTGGCAGAATGCTTGCAACGAATGGTAACTAGTGACGGGTGCATCAAAACACAGGTGGGAAAAGGTAACTGTTCACTCCAGAGACAAAGCTACAAAAAGAAACGATTCAGAGTCTTACTCAGGGGTCCTTGCAACACAGACGCTGCTGACACCAGGAGGACAGGAAGGGAACTGGAGTGGCTGCTGAGAATCAAATCTTGCCTCCCACAGCAAGAGGGCAGTGTTTCATGGCCTTGAATGAGGAGCAATTCTCTGCTTTGCCGCCAGGATGTTGGGAGATAAAGGTGGGCAATTCCATCCCAGGCCAGTTTTTATTTTCTTAGTAGTGGATGAGCACAATGACAGGCAAGGGACAGAAGGCCAGGGAGCTGAGAGCTCAGGAAGGAGCAGGGCAAAGGCGTCCTCTCTTCGTCGGGCTGCATGCTACAGTGACCTGCACTAGACTTCTCAGAGCACGTGTGACTTCTACCAGGATGGAAACTAGATGAAGGGGCACATGCTGCCCAGTTTTTATTTATTTTATTTATTTTATTTATTTATTTATTTATTTATTTATTTATTTATTTATTTATTTATTTTGGTTTTGGTCTCACTCTAGTCCAGGAATTCACTATGTAGTCTCAGGCTGTCCTTGAACTCACGGCAATCCTCCTTCCTCTACCTCCCAAAAGCTGGGATTCAAGGTGTGCGCCACCATGCCAGGTTGTTTTTTTACTTTATTATATTTATTGAGGGAAGTACAGAGGCAAGGAAAGGCACCCACATGGCTAGAGATCTCACGTGGAAGTCCTGGGAAAACCACAGAAAGAAGAGAGAGAAAAAAAAAATTCAAAGAACTCCTGCCACGTGGAGAGCTAGAGGAGGTAAAGAGCCCATGTGGAAAGTAAGGGCGGGGGGGGGGGGGCTCTCCCCTAGACTCAGCCCAACTGGACCAGGTGGAACTCACCAGCAGTTCAGGAGGGACCAGGCAGCACAGACTTTTTTTTACTTTTTGAGGCAAGGTCTAGAACTCAACTCTGTAGACAAGCTGGCCTCAAACTCATGGCAATCTACCTCAGATTCCCAAGTGCTGGGATTAAAGACATGAACCACTACACCAGGCTAACTCCCCAGTTCTGAATGGCTCCCCACAGGGCCACCCTCTTGTCCATGTGCCCTGCATGGCCCCTCCTAGCACATGAGGTCACACTGTGCACAGGCATACTTCCACACACCCCATTTACACCACTGGTCACTCATATTGCTTGGGTGCCTCCTCAGTGCCACCGCTTAGTCCTGGGATGTCAGTGCCCACTGTTGCTGGGCTAACAGAGCAGCCAGGTGGCTGCCACTGTGTGGTCAGTGCTCCCACAGCAGAGTAGCCAGGCCTGCTGGCACCCAAGTCTGAAGCAGGGCCCAGGCACACACTAGGGATGGCAAGTAGGGCGGCTTACTTTTGGCAGCTTCCAGGTCCCAGACACGGATGGAGCCCGACTGGGAGCCAGCCACGATGAGCTCCTCCGGAGTGTTGAGGCGGACACTCTCCACAGGGGACGTGTGACCAGTCAGGCTCTACAGAGAGAGGGCAACAGCTCCAGTGCACTGCAGGGACACCCCTCAGCTGCTACCCCACATTCAGGGTCCCCAGGCAAAGATTCCACAGGAAGTAGGTAAATATTATAAATGGGCTGCTCCCCAGAACCCCACCCATGACCCCCTGTAGAGTGTTTCTCAGCCTCAGCTGCCCAGCTAAGAGAGGCAAGCACAGCTGGGCACGGGGCCATTCAGTCATGGTCAAGTAACCCTTCAAACCACCTGTAGTCGTCGCACTTGGGAGGCCGAGTGGGAAGACCATCAGCTCCAAGCCAGACAAAAATAAACCTAACCCCGGGCATCCTCCAACTACCTCCCTCTTCCATGGTGTGCCCCAGATGGGCATCCCCTACAGAAATGTCCTGAGCCTCTCGGAGGGCAGCAGGGACCAAGACAAGGAGACCCTTTAGTGGTGAGTCCAAATGACCCTGCCCAAGCTGCTCCGCTCTGCCTGGCCAGGCCCTTAAGCCAGAGCGGCCGCGTCCCTCATCCCCGTGCCTAGCTTCCTGGGGGCTACTTGCTTCATGCTCACAAGGGCCGAGAGGTCTGCTGGAGCAGGCAGAGCTGGGAAGGACTGTGTGGGGTCTTAGCCACTCTGAGGGTGGGAGGTGCTTGCATCTCCAACTTTCTAGAGGGGAGACTGGAACCCAAGTCCATGGTATCTGCTCTCCTCATCTGGTACTGGTTCCCCTAAAGTACAGTGGCCATTCCACCAGTGTTGCTAAGACAACCTTCCCAGTGGGGAGCATCTTAGGCCAGTCTGGCTCAGAAAAATGAACAAGAAAGCTCCCTAATTCCTTGGGGAGGTCATCTTCCGTTCACATACAAACACATGTGAAAAAGCAGAAAGCCATGGTCATCTACTCCAAGAGACTGGAGTCCATGCAAACGACCATCATGGGAACCCTTCCAACACAACAAAGGCTGGTGTCTGTGACACTTTTAAGTGAGAAAGAATGAAGGGTGGTGCATACTTGTGTAAAACAGCAGGAGAGAGAAACACATTTGTTCACCTGTATACTTAATAATTCTAGGACAGAGGAATTCGGAGTTGTCACCTCCAGGGAGGCTGTGGAAGTCATAGGAGGAAGGAAAACTTTGGTGTTCGCCCTCTACTTTTTAAAAAAATTTTATTTACTTATGAATGAATGGGTGTGCCAGGGCCTCTAGCCACTGCAAACAAACTCCAGACACGTGCACCACTTTGTGTATCCAGCTTTGTATGGGTACTGGGGAATCAAACCTGGGTCCTTTGACTTTGCCAGCAAGCATCTTAACCACTAAGCCATCTCTCCAGCCCTGACCCTGTATCTTTATAAGCCATACAAGTGTAACACATACTCCAAAGCAAAATAAAAATAAATAAAAAGCAGCTGTCTTCAGAGTGAGCAGGGGGAAAGAGACAAAGTAAGACCAGATGGGAGTCCCGAGGGCTGCACCTAGTGCCTGGAGCCAGATCCCAGGTTAGCCAGGGTGACGTGGTGGGCAAGAGCGTGCTCTACTTCTGACAGTCTCCTCTCCCCTCTCCCACTCTTTGTAGGGCTGGAGATGGAACCCAGGGTCTCAAGCATGCTAGGCAAGCACTGCATCACTGAGCTATAAGCCTCCTCTGACTCTTCTTAAACTTGTGTATATTGCTATGGCATTTCAGGGGAATGACACATGTGAACCCTACAAATAAAGTTAAACAAGGCAATCCACTCTCACTGAGCCCTGGCACAGTGGCTATGATCTGGGAGGATCCCACTTCTGCCCACTCTCACAAAAGCCCCCAAAATATCACCTCCTGCCATTTTCTCCTTCTAGCCAACACTCAAAGGGATGGTAACTGCCTGTGGAGGCAAGGATGTGGTGCAAGGCCGGGCTCCCATGCTGTGCTGAATGGAAACTGGTTTCCTGAGGGCAATCTGACAACCTGTTCTGACAGCTTGTCCAAAGAGCACAGCCTTGGATTAGATACAGGAACCACATATCTCCACGAAACTCTGGGCAGATAAGGATGCTTGCCACAGTGGCTTAGCAAAGTCTAAAAAAAAAAAAAGGAATTGGCCTCCCCATGCTGAGACAGGGTGTGGCTAAACTAATTACAGCTCCTCCCTGTGATGGAATACCAAGAAGCCATTAAAAATGGTCCTGTAAAACAGTATTTGTTGACACAGGAAAATCCTCACTGTCACTCTAAAAACACTGGGTTACACAAGAGCAAGAGAGTACTGGAGATGTATTTTGGGTGTGTATCTTCAGCATCAAAGAAGGCTCACACCAAGACACCAAACAGAGGCCTTTGGACAACAGAACTGCCTGACATTACTGTTGTGTTTTCCCTCCTTTATGCTCCAGTCCTGAACACCTCCCTACCTAGCTCCACTTGTGTCCTCTCAAAACCTTTCCATGAGCTGAGGTGGAAAATAACTCCAAATATCCGCCCCCATGCAGCTGACAGGTGGGCAGCCTGGAGGCGGGGGGACAAGCCTCCTGGCTCCACAGACTCTGGGGCTCTGTCCCACACCCACATGATCCCCCTTTTCTGAGAGCTGCCCACCATCCCAGCCATACTGAGCCTTACCGAGCAGACAGCTGAGGGCATCACTGATGGGGTACTGGACCACGGTACCTTGTGCTCCACAGTGCCTGCAAAGCCACCCTCCCCGCCACCTCGTCCCAGGCCCCCGCCACTCCAAGGCTCACCATGATGCAGTTGGGCTTGTTGATGGACCACAGGTTGACACGGCAGTCATCTCCACCCGTGGCCAGCAGCCGCCCAGATGCTTTGCCCAGTACCAGTGAGGACACATTGCTGGCATGGGCGACGATCTCTTCTGCACAGGAAAGAGAGAAGGCAGTCAGGGGACTTTGACAGGGCCATTTGCAGGAGGGTGGCCCAGCTCAGCCACCAGCTCTGAACCTGAAGCCAGATAAACCCCGTGAGCTGCAGGAACTGTGACAGGGCAGGATGTGGGCCCTACTACAGTGACTGTCTTAACTGCATTCTGTCCTGCTCTAGGACCTCCTGAGTTGTATTTTTTCCTCTTTCTGCACATCAAATGGTAAAAATGGTAACACTGACTACATAATCTGCTTCCATATGCACAGGTTCAGCCAACTCCCAGTAGAAAATATTGGGAGGGAAGACTGGAGAGATGGCTCAGTGGTTAAAGGTGCTTGCTCGCAAAGCTTGATAGCCTGGGTTCAATTCCCCAGTATCCATGGAAAGCCAGATGCACAAAGTGGTGCACGTGTCTGGAGATCACATGTAGTGGTACACCCATTCTCATTCATTCTCTCTCTCCCCCTCCTTTCTCTCTCTCAAATAAATACTTAAAAAAATAGTGGGGGTAAAGTGCTTCTAAAATGCTGAGCATGGTGATGCATGCAGCGCTTACAAGAATGAGGCAAGAAGATCATGAGTGCCAACAAAACCAAACATGTGCACTTGTCTGAAAATGTAGACTTTTTTCTTTTTAATAATTTTGTTGCTGTTGTTGTTGTTTTGAGGTAGGGTCTCACTCTAGCCCAGGGTGGCCTCAAACTCATAGCAATCCTCCTTATTTCTGCCTCCTGGGGTTAAAGGCATGGGCCAGCATGCTCACCTGATTTTTTTTTTTCTTTTAGTATTCCCTAAATAATAGTACAAGTATTTACCTTGTATTAGGTGTGACGCATAACTTAAGAGATGATTTCAAGCACCCAGGACAGTGACTATAGCTCCTGTACAAATACTGCGTCATTTCATCATTTTGCAGAGAGGACCCAAACATATTGGGATCTGTATCTGTGCATAGAGATTTTGGGACCAATCTTCCATAAACACTGTGAGATGACTGAACACCTTAAAAACTGGCTTTCTTTTTTTTAAGTTTAGTTTATTTATTGGGGGGATATGAATATGGGCGTGGGAGGGCCTCTTGCAGCTGCAGATGAACTCCATAGACACACACACCACCCTGTGCATCTGACTTGAGGTGGATGATGAGGAATCAAATCTGGGCCGACAGGCTTTGCAAGTTAGCTCCTTTAACCAGTGAGCCATCTCGTGAGCCCTGGCCTCTTATTTTTTAATCTAACTTGTCTTGAGCAATACTATCTATGGATGTTCATGATATTTTTCTATGACACAAGGCCAAAAACAAACATTAAAACAACAAAAAATGAAAAATAAATTTAAAAAACAACAAAAAATGACCCACGCACCACTTAGGTGCCTTTCAGCTGCTCTCAGGCGCCACAGATGTACACAAGACCTATGTCCGTCTGTCCGGACACACTTTCAAAGCAACTCAAGTTGGCTCTAGACAACTATCCCCAGGTGAGCTCCACAGGGGTTCTGCTCCTGACTCAGGATCACCAATGCTGGCCTGAGCTCTGATAGCTGCATGGCAGTGGACAAGTCACACATCCTCTCAGAGTGTGCCCTTGTCTGATGAATGGGATGAGCCCAGGGCCAGCCCCCTGGGGTTGGGGAGGGCTCACTGAGAACAGACCCTGAACAACTGATAGGCAGGCTAAGGGCTCAGGGCCCTGGGCCAGCATGGGGTGGGCTTCATGAGGAGGACAGCAGACTGAGCAGATGGTCAGGAAGAGTGAGGCTGACCAAACAGAGGAGAAGATAAGGCTTGTGGGCAGCCCGAGGGCCCCAGGCCTGGATGGAGGGGCTGCGGTTGGTAGTGCCATAGACTAGAATTTCACAGCGCCTCATCAATGCTACAAAAAAACAAAACACAGGCAGGAAACCAAGAGGCAGCCTAGGCCTCCAGGCCAGTCTCTGGCTCTGGAAGTGCCTCCTGGGAAGGAGGAGGAGAAAGGAAGGACAGGTGTCCCACACAGGCATGGGAAAACCCCAATTGCAGAAGCTAGAGACTCATTTGGGTGACAGAGAAAGGTGTTGCAGCAGTTCCACAGGGGATCTTCCTTCCTGTACCTCAGGCACTACTCCACCCTGCCTAAGTGGCTCCTGTGTGGCCTACAGACCCCAAAGAGACCAGGGAAGAGGCCCAGGAGGCCCAAGGGACTGCCACAGATACCAAGGGCACTAGCTCCAGAGTCAACCTCCTGGAAAACTCCTTCTTGCGGGGTCTTCCCACAGCTTGCAGAGGCAGCAGCCAACCCACCTAGGATGAAAGGTTCCTCACAGGCCCAGACATCAGCCAGCCGGAAACCACTACTGCTCAGCTCCAAGGGAGCCAGGTCCCTCTCTAGTCCTCATCTCAACCAGAGCCTTCTGTCCTCCGGATGCCTGGAGATGGATTCCCAGAGCACTGGCCACAGATACTTGTCGGTTCAGGAGCTTGTTACCAACCCAGCATGAAGGCAGTCCAACTGCTCCTTGAGCATCTGTTGGTGAGCCTTGAACTCAGTCCCCTGCCTACAGCCACTCCCTGGACCCACTGGAGGCCTTTATCAATCGACCTGGCTCTTACCATCCCCAGGGAAAGTGGATCGGGCTGGCCTAGGTCCCATCTCACCAGTCCTCAGGACTGCCACCTGAGACAACCATTAATGTGGAACAGAACCTTTCCAGGGTGCCTTCTCTGGGGCTGGCACTGAGCTTATGGGCACTGAGGCTCCTGCTGTCATGTTCCAGGGGGAACAGATGGTCTCTGGGCAGGGCCTAGAGCTGGAGGAATCACATGGGGGTGAGAAGAGATGACTTCCTTCTAAACAGGGACTGATTAGATCCCATGAGGATAGGAAGGCCCAGCAAAGGCACCAGCAAGAGGCCACATGATCCTGGTAGGAGGCTCTCCTCCGGCTTGGTATAAAACACATCAGCAGCAACAGCCCACATCATGGAAACAGAACAAACTCTTCAGACTGTCTCCTAGCAGGTCAGAGACAGCAGCTGATATGCTTCTCAACATAGGCCCCAGACTCAGTGATCCCACATCCCAACTAAAGCTGGGGACCAGTCAGTCGCCTTATGCCCAGAGGCGCTAAAGGTCTGCATCCTAGGAGGAAGATAAAAAGATGGCCTTCCGGCTGGAGAGATGGCTTAGCGGTTAAGCGCTTGCCTGTGAAGCCTAAGGACCCCAGTTGGAGGCTCGGTTCCCCAGGTCCCACGTTAGCCAGATGCACAAGGGGGCGCACGCGTCTGGAGTTCGTTTGCAGAGGCTGGAAGCCCTGGCGCGCCCATTCTCTCTCTCTCCCTCTATCTGTCTTTCTCTCTGTGTCTGTCACTCTCAAATAAATCAATAAAAAATTTAAAAAATATTTAAAAAAAAGATGGCCTTCAGCAACCCCAAGATGGCCAATACAGGATCCTCACTAGATCCTACAGCCTCACAGAGTCAAAGGCCATGTGCCCTTGGGCTCTCAGTCTAGACCCAAGAAAATCGGGGCTCCTCAGTCTAGACCCAAGGAAATCGCTGTGCACACAAAACGGTCACAGGTTCCCAACAAACCTGATCAAACTCCTGCTACTCAAATACTTTGATGCAGTCTTTGACCACACCAAGATAAAACCCAAAGCTTACACACACTGGGATCTTGTGGACTTGTGCTTCAGTAGAGCTCGCTAACTTCACATGACATCAGGTTCTCCCTGCTGCTGTGCCACACACCATGGCCTCCTGTGAGTCCCTTCAGTATACAAAGTTTCCTGCCTTAGGTCTTTGCACTTGCTGCTTAGGCAGCCATCCCTGCCCCATCCTCTACCCTTATCACTTGCCTATTGATTCCGAGTCAAAGCCCACACACCAGCTTGGAATTAGAGCAGAAATGGAAACAGATGGATGCGGCTACTGGGTTCCTGCCTGATGCTCTCCCCAGGCTGTTTCCACTGTGGTGATGGCTTATTTTGTTCTCCTCTGGCTTCCCAGTGTCTGGCTCTACATGCAGGACCAGATGTTGAAGAACTGGATCCAAATGTATATGAAGCCACTCTGTCCAAAGTATACCTCTTTGGGGAATCACAACAGTGTTCTCCCAGAACTCTAGAATATGGAAAATTTGAAAATAGCCCCAACCTCTCCCTTTACAAATGAGGAAACTGAGATCCAGCAAAGAGCTTAGCCTGGTGTCTCATGGTTAAAAGTGGTGAAGCCTTATGCTAGCTCCTGCAAACAGCTCAGGGACAGCTCACAGCAGAGCTGGACCATGTGGAACAAACCAAACCTATGCCAAACAGTGACAGCTGGGAAGGGGCTCACAGCGATGTGAAGGAGTCCTTAAAATATGATTAGGGGGCTGGGGATCAAAAAGAGACATTCAGAGCTAGAGAAATGTCTTAGTGGTTAAGGCACTGGCTTGCGAAGCCTATGGACCCAGGTTCAATTCCCCAGAACCAATGTAAACTATATGCACATTGTGACGCATGTGTCTGGAGTTCATTTGCAGTGGCTAGAGGCCCTGGCACATGTGCGCGCACACGCTTGCGCACATGCACGCTTGCTCTCTCTCTCTCTCTCTCTCTCTCTCTAATAAGTTTTAAAAGGTTAAAGAAAGAGAGACTTTCAGAAAAGAGAAAAATGAGTGTCCTAGAACTACATGGCTTTTGAGATTCTCGTTTGCTCACAAGCATCCAGCAGCATCTTCTAGGAAACACACATGTGATGACATCAATGTTGGCAGGTACTGTGTTTTCAAATGTCTCAGTACTACTTTCCAACAGTATGTATGGAGAGGAGCAAATCCCGTAAGCCAAAGCACCAAATTAGAACCACTCATTCAGAGTAACAGAGGGTGTGTGTGTGGGGGGGTGCTCCTGCTCCATTACATTCAAGAGCCCTGTTAGTGTCCTTGTCCCTTTCTCAGGCTCCTGCACACCTCCCACCCCTATCCTAACATGCTTTCATCTGCCCAAGACAAGTCTGACACGCAGCATGTCTCAAATGCCCAGAACATTTTTCAGCCTTTCACATCCCTCTCTGTCCATCAGCCTCAATGGAAATCCTGCACCAAGTGCTTTATTAAGTTCATGATCTTGCTTTAATCTCAGCAACTAAAGAATGTAGGCACAACAACTTCACTGTACAGGTAAGGAAAAGCCTCAGAAACATTAGTCACCTGCCCAATGTGACTGACACCTTGGTCCACCTTACAACAAGACCTGGGAGTCTCTCCCTGTGCCCAGGAGACAAAGATGAAGGTTTCACTGCCGAGCCACGAGCAACTAACAAAATAATGGGGTGATAAAGAAAATCGTAAAGTACTCACGCAATTTCCAGGCCGTCTTGGTGACCACAGGAGTGGCCATGCTTCAGGGATTGGCACCTGAGGTCCCACCCACAAAATGGACTGTACCTTCTTTGTGGGGTGGGGGTGGATCCCCCCCAGATGGGCCAATCAAGTTGGCAGGGAGTTCCCACACATCCAGGCAGAGGGAATGCCTTCTCTCCTGGCCCAGGGCTGCCTAGTGGTTTAAATCATCCACACCGCAGGAGAGCAGCCTGTGTACATCAACCAGGCCATCTCAGCTCAACACTGGGCTGGAATACAAACAGACGGACGGCATGTTAGCAAGCACTTGGTAAGATCTGCATCTCACTGGATCAGCACAGCCACTTTATGCAGACCCACCAAAGCCAACTAGAGCCTGAAGTTGATGTGCACACTGAATTTGAGAATCTGCAGAGGGACACTTCAGACAAGAGGACTTGGAGCACAGGAATAAAGACGGATTTTCCAGAGAGGAAGACCCTGAAAAGTGGCAGCGCGCAGGCTGCACAGAGGTTAGAAGCCACAGTGGGGCTGGGAGGACTACTGAGAGATTTCTGGGAATTGCTGTTCCCACCTGATCTATTGGCGTCTGAAGCTATGCTTAGGAGCCCATGGGCGGCATCCCAGAGGGAGCCACTAAAGTCCTCTAGGGAGGGGATCACCAAGTAGACCCTAAGGGTCCAACTCCACTCCCCCAGCCCAGTTTCAGGTGAGGAGACCATGCCTGCCCCCTGTAACTCCCAAGGACAGAGCTGGGAATTAGGCCTTCCAGTGTGGCCGCGAGTCGGAATGACTCCTCAACGCTAAGACTACCGCATGGAGCTTCCATCAGGATGGCCATTCAACCCTTGGCCAAAACGGGCTGCGTTCCCTTTTTTCCTGCTGCCTGTTCTCTCATTCATGCACAATGTGAGTTCCCCTAGCTGGCCCTCGCTTCGCCAGACCCCCTTCCTTCCCCTTTCCGTGCTGCAATCGGCGCCCCCCATTCATTCACTCCGCTACTTCTCACGCCCTTACTCAGGACCATCCTCCCGCACCACCAGCGCTGCTTCCGGCCTCCCTAGCTTTCCTCTGCCAAGCTCCACGCCGGCTCACACGTCCGAAGGTTGGGGCAGGGTCCCTCAGCACCGTCTGATCCTTCCGCCCCTCTGGCTGGTGGAGCACTGGCTCTAGCCTCCTCGCGTCCAGAACCTTCTCCCCGCAGGCCCCGTCGGTCCCACCAGGTTCGGTACAGCCCAGGGTCCACCTTCCCTCCGCCCCTCAGCCCACTCTACCTGCAGAAGCGGCTCCCGAGGCCAAGGGTCTGCTCCAGGCGCGACCCCCACTAGCCTCCATTCCCTGCCCTGATTGGTCGCTGCTTGACAACCGACCCTCACAACAAAAACCTCCCCGGCCTATATCCCCGCCCACACAACCTCCTGAACCAATCAGCAGACGCTGACGCTCCGCCTCACTCCAGGATTGGCCAATGGAAGCAGGCTCTTCTGCCGATTTGCGTAATTACCCGCCTCCTTTTCCTGCCTCGGACTAATCACGAGGAAGGAGCGTTCACGAGCTGCCCTTAGGTCTCCAACGAACCAATGCGGGCTGCTGTTCTCTAAGTCCCGCCTCCGCCTCAGTGGTTTTTTTTTTTTTTTTTTCCCTTTCCGCCCCTTTCCTTCTCTTCCTAGAACCGAGTTTACGTTTGAAAATTGTGCGCGATGCTCCAACGGAGCTGCACCAATAGCTTTAGCAATAGTCCGAGATGAGCCAATCAGCATCCGAATTATTGGAAACGCAATTCATAGGTGACCAATGGGAAGAGGAGTTCGTGAGCATATTGAAGTCGCACACCTTCCATCTTAGAAGAGGGCGAAGTGGGAATGAAACTTTTGGTCAGCACTTCGCTACAGTTGCTTTGCCAGATTGTGGGCGGCTCAGTCGTGGGCTGTTTGCTTCTAGGCTTCGATCCTGCTCTCGCCTTGAGTCCTCGACGAGAGGCCGCCGAGGAAACAGCCTGGTTCCTGACAATCCCCTGACGGTCGAGTCGGGTGTGGAGCCCACCAGTGCGTCCCCAGAGCTACCATCTGGGAAATGGAGGAGTGGGCAAGTGTCTGTGCCAGGCCAGGGTGGGGACCCGGAACTAGCTCCTCGAGAAAGCCCTTCTTGGATTTCTTGGGCAGGATGTGTTCAGGAAAGGCCGTTTAACCCTCCATGAACCCAGGTCTGTCGTGTTACCTTCCTACCCATGTTCAGTTTCTTCCGGCCAGTGCCCGAAGAGCCCCCAAACGCCAGGTTTCCTCCACTCACGCGCCTCCCACTGGGGTTGCTAGCTCTCATGTTAGGCTTCACACAATCCTAGGGGTAAGAAGTCCTGTCCCCTGTTACAGTAGAGGAAGCTGAGGCGTCGGTTAAATTGCTTTTTTGTTGTTGTTTTGTTGTTCGAGGTAGGGTCTCGTTCTAGCCCACGCTGACCTGGAATTAAATTTGTAGTCTCAGGGTAGCCCCGAACTCACAAAGATCCTCCTACTTCTGCATTCCAAGTGCTGGGATCAAAGACACACCCCACCACATTCAGCTTACTGTGCTTTTTTTTTTTTTCCCCCGAGGTAGGGCTTCACTCTAGCTCTTAAGGTGCTTTTTTGATTTTTATGTTATTTGGAAGAGGGAATGGATGCATGTGGGCCTGCAGCTGCTGCAAGCGAATTTCAGATGCATGTGCCACCTTGTGCATCTGGCTTATGTGGCTCCTGGGGAATTGAACCTGGGTCCTTGGGCTTTGCAGTCAAGCTCCTTAACTACTAAGCCATCTCTCTGGCCCTTAAGGTGCTTTTTAAGGTGGAAAAACAATGGCCCCAGCACTTGAACCTTGTTCTTAAAGCCATAGCCTGAGTTAAGTCCCTACTGAAAGTATGGTCTCTGCCAGCAGCAAGAGACGTGGTACCCACTGGTCCCTGGTACTTGGGGAAGTCAGCCTTGTGGAGTGTTTGGGTATTAGTAAACTAGGCCTGGTTTAAAAGAGTAACATCAATCTGGGCATGGTGGCACACCCCTTTGGTCCCATCACTCGTGATGCAGAGGTAGGAGGATCACTGTGAGTTCCAGATCAGCCTGGGCTAGAGTGAGGATCTTGCCTTGAAAAAAAAAAAAAATAGCATCAGGAAATGTTGATACTGGCCATGATGGCTCACTGCCTTTAATCCCTGAACTGAGGAAGCAGAGGTAGAGGAGTGCTGTGAGGTCAAGAGCAGCCTAAGACTACATAGTGAATTCCAGGTCAATCAGTCTGGGCTCCAGTGAGACCCTACTTCAAAAAACCAAAAACAAAAAAACATTAAAATATCTTGATACTTCAGGATTACCTTTGAAATGTCATTGAATACACTTGTCCTCCATGAGGTGAGCACTGTGGCTCCATAACAACCTCTCTTTCTGCCTTGCCACAGGCCAAAGCAATGGAGCCTGCTGATTATGGACTGAAACCTCGGAAACCATGAGCCCAAATAAAGTTTCCTCCTCGAAGTGTTTATGTCAGGCCTTTTGTCACAGTGATGAAACTACCATCATTCACCTTCATTCCTTGTTACCTGGAAGTCAGATCTAAAGGCTAGATGAGATTCATGACTCATTTAAGCCCTTCTGTGAAGGTTAGTCTTCCTTATCAATTTGATAGAATCAACTTGGAATCATCCAGGAGACACACCTTTGGGCATGTCCTTAAGGGTGTTTCTAGAGAACTGTGTATCAGAGGATGGAAGACCCCTCTGGATGTGGGCAGCACCATCTCATGAGCTGAGGTCAAGGACTGAATCACAAGAGACGAGACAACGTGAGCACTTAGAATTCACCTCTCCCCATTTCCACTCTGAGGCTGTCCATCTCATGCTCCTGTCACTGTGCATTCCCCACCATAAAAACTTCATGTCCTCCAACTGTGAGCCAAATAAAACCTCCTTGAAGTTGCTTTTGTAAGGTATCATGTCACAGCAATGAGAAAAGTAATGGGTACTTCTTACCAAAGCATGGTACACATGTCTTAATGACATACTGAAGGGGTGTGACATTGGAGAATCATTACAAACTAAACATCTGTGGTCAAGAAGTAGAACATACTGGACCCAGAGGCTCCGGCCATTCAGTATCCCTCACATCCCAGGAATGAATGCTATCCTGACTCCTAATTCATCAGTTAACTTTTAAGAAATATTTTGTATTTATTTTTATTTGTTTGAGAGAGAGGCAGAAAGAGAATAAGCTTGCCAGGGCATCTAGCCACTGCAAACTCCAGACACATGCACCACCTTGTGCATCTGGTTTACGTGGGTACCGGGAAACTGAACCTGTGTCCTTAGGCTTTGCAGGCCAGCGTCTTGACTGCTAAGCCAGGCCCCCCCCTTTTTTTTTTTACACAAATAGGATCATACTATAAAAAACTACTATACTGGAAAGTGTGGTGGGGGGGGAGGGAATTACCATGGGATATTTTTTATTTATTTATTTATTTATTTGAGAGCGACAGACACAGAGAGAAAGACAGAGGGAGAGAGAGAGAATGGGTGCGCCAGGGCTTCCAGCCACTGCAAACGAACTCCAGATGCGTGTGCCCCCTTGTGGTTCTGGCTAACCTGGGACCTGGGGAACTGAGCCTTGAACCCGGGTCCTTAGGCTTCACAGGCAAGCGCTTAACCGCTAAGCCATCTCTCCAGCCCTATTTTTTTAAAATCATAGAAAATGCTAATAAAAAAAACCTACTATACTATATAAAGTATGAACTTTATTGTATTTGGAGTTGTCCTACATTACACTTGATGAAGTCAATCATGTTCTTTTTTGTTCTTTTTTGTCTGTTTGATTTTGTTCTGTGTTTAAGGCAGAATCTGGCTCTAACCCAGCCCAGGCTGACCTTGAATTCACTATGTAGTCTCAGGCTGTCCTCGAACTCACTGCAGTCCTACCTCTGCCTCCCATGTGCTGGTATTAAAGGCGTGCGCCACCATGCCCTGCTCCCATGTTCTTTGTAGTTATAGTTTATTGTCATTACTTTAGCCACCTCTATATCACTAGCATTGGGAGTTAATAATTCTTTGTCAGGGGCTGTCCTTGCAGTGTAAGATGTCAGTCATCTCTCTACCCACTAGACAATGAGCACTCACAACAACCAAAAATATCTCAAGTTGACAGTGTATTTATTCAGGTTATTCTCCTTTTTTTTTTGTTTTAAAATGTCTCGCTTATGCAGCCCAGGCTGGCTTTGAACTCATGATCTTTCTGCCTCTGCCTCGTGTGCCAGGATTATAGGTGTGTATTGCCATGCCTGACTTGGCCATGTTTCAACCTAATATTTGGTGAGTGTTTTCTATGTGCCACTACAAATTTTCTCTGCATTTTTGGTTTATGTTTTCAGACAGGGTCTTATGTAGTCTAAAGTGGCCTCAAAGTCTATATGGTCCTGTCTCCACTGGGATTACAAAATCAGCTTTCTCTGTTCAAAAAAAAAAAAAAAAAAGATGCTGGGTGTGGTGGTGCACATCTTTAATCCCAGCACTCAGGAGGCAGAGGTAGGAGGATCGCTGTGAGTTCAAGGCCACCCTGAGACTACATAGTGAATTACAAGTCATCCTGGTCTAGAGTGAGACCCTACCTTGAAAAACTAAAAAAAAAAAAGTTATTTTGGTGTATGTGGTATGGGTGGTGTGCATTATGCGTAATAAGTGGGGGTAATATATGCATGTGTGTGCACGTGAACACACATGCAGAGGCCAGAGGAGGACATTGGGTTTCCTCTTCTATTACTCTCTGCCTTATTTTTCTAAGACAGCAGCTCTTCACTGAATCTGGAGTTTACTGCTGCTCAGTTACACTGGCTGATCAGCAAGCCCCAGTAATGATTCTGTCCCTGACTCTGCTCAGGACAGGGGTTACAGGAGTACACTGCCATGCCTGGCTTTTGTGTGCTGGTGACTGAGCTTCAGTCTTAATGCTTGAGTAGCAAGCACCCTTACCCACTGAGGTATCTCCCCAGCCCTTAAAAATTTTCATGTTCTATTTCATTCCACAGTGGTAAATGGAAAGAGGAGGGCCTGGACTCAGTCTCCTGCCCTCTGATGTCAAGCCTCCAAGTTCTGAGGATTATACCTCGGCCTTGCCATTCTCATTTTATGGACTGGGTCACTTCACCACATTGTGCCCTATCTAACTCCTTGCAGGTGGCTGTGAGACCATCAGCAGAGGTAAAGGTTTGACATTCCAACAGAGAGAAGGGTAAGGAGGAACGTGGCAGGCTGTAGGTGATAGAAAGTATAGAGAAAAAGATAAACTGAAACCCATGAAGTCTGAGGCATAAACAGTAAATTAGAAATGTGTTTATGGGGTGAGATGATGAGCAACAGAGGAAGTGGTGAGGCAGAGGGGGCATCATGGGAGCACAGGGACCAGGGCAAAAGGTAGGGTTTCATTCTGTGGTGGCTTCTGCTGTGGTCCTAAGCAGGGCATCACATAAACACTTTTACAAAGTCCGTCAGGCGTGGGTCCTTGTAGAGTTTTTCCTCCAGTGCCAGGTACTTCAGTGGGGCCAGCTCCTTGTGCCTGAACAGAGGGAGAGAGAGTGAGGGACTGCCCAGCTGGTGGAGCTGTCCCCAGACTACTCCTGGCTCAGCCTCTCACCTGTTGAGCCGTTGTTCCAAGATGCGGATGCGGAACATGGCCTGAGAGCAGTAACTCAGGTACTGGTCTTCGTCCTCGGGTGTCAGGGTCACCTGGTTCTCCTGGTACCACTGCTGCTTCTTCTGCAGTTCCTGGGTCTCCTGGGGGCACAGGGAGATGAGCAGGAAAGATGACATAAGCTGCTAGCTCACAGATTACTATAGTCCCACCAGGGCAGAGATAGAGGTCATAAAGTGTTGGATGGAAACGTGTGGGGTCATGCTATGTGGGATAGCATGTCTGTGAAGTCAGAGCAGGGTCAAAACAAACAGCCAGGCCAGGGATCATCATGGCTCAGTGGCTGAACTCTTACCTAGCACGTGCTCAGGCTCCCAGGCCCGTGAGCTGCATCCCCAACAACCCATAAACAAAACCCAAAACGGTCTAGACAAGTTACTGACATGCCCAGAGCCTCCAATTTCTTATCTCCAAAACAGGTTATTATACCCCTTCGCCACCTACCCCACTCTGGGTAGAGCTCTGGGAACTAACTGAGCCACTGTGTGGGAATCACATTCATGCATCCAACCCACAGAAATGGCAAGGACTAGGAGCTGATGTAATTCAACAAGTCTATCCACCCGCTCATATATTTCCCATCTATGCCTCTGCCTATCCCTTCACCTGTCCATCTGTCTGTCCAACAATATGTCCTCTTACCCATCTACCTACCCAACCACCAATCTACCCACTCCATCTACCCACACATCTTTCCATCCATCTACTCATCCCACCCATCTCTCCATCCCATCCACTCATATAAAAAACAAGTGGGCCGGGCGTGGTGGCACACGCCTTTAATCTCAGCACTCAGGAGGCAGAGGTAGGAGGATCGCCATGAGTTTCAGGCCACCCTGAGACTCCATAGTGAATTCCAGGTCAGCCTGTGCTAGAGTGAGACCCTACCTCGATAAAAAAAAAAGTGGGGAGAACAGCTCAAGCATATCACTGAGGTGACCTGCAGTTCCTGTTACCAACATGAAATCTACCTGAGCCCCAAGCACAGACATAGGTGTCCACCCATCTGTCCCTCACAGATCTGTGAGGGGCTAGGCTGAGGATGCCGGCACTCCTCTATGGCCACACCTCCTCAAAGCGCGCCTGGATGAGATTAGCCTTGTCGATGAGGCGCTGCTTGAAGTCGCTGAGACACTCGTCCTTGAGGCGCATGGCCTGCCAGCGGGTCATCTTCTCGCCCGGAGGGAGTTGCGCCAGGAATGGGGCCAGGTAGTCCAGCTGGGCTTCCACCTGCCGCAGGTGTTCCTCGTGCAAAACGCGTTCCTGTCAGTGGAGGGGGTGGGGAGGCAGTCAACTGGAAGAGCAGGGCCTTCAATCTCTACCAGCTCTGCAGCCACGGAGTGACAAAGCCAGACCCCAAATCCAGGTTCCAGCACGTGGCGAACTGTGAGATTGGATGGCCTTTTGTACCCATGTTTAGGGGTGACATGAAATTCTTGTTTCTGACATGAAGTCATGTCTCTACTTAAGACTGTTTTCCTTCTCTGAAAATTGAGACCGGCTCTGTCTGTAAAACCCGTAGCCTGGTGTCTAATGGCCCACAGCCAATCGTGTGGTAAAGAACAGTGATTATTAGTGATGCTGGACTCCCACCATTGTTCTCTTTTGCCCATAAGGTCCTGAATGAGTGGACAGAGGCCAGGAAAGCTAGAGACACCCAGCCGGCCATTGCCAGAAACCCAAACTGGCCCTCGCACCCTGAGGTACAAGCCAAAGGCCTGTGATGCAGGGGCCTGGTGCTCAGCCTGGGTTCTGAGTCACTTTGCAAGAGTTCCCAGAGGAGGCCACAGCTTTCCTGGGGAGCCCTGGTAGAGGGGGGCGTGCACGTTTCATTCTTTCCCTTGTGCCACAGGCCTTGGCTGCCCACAGCCCCGGGCGAGTGGCCTGGATCCTGAAGGCTCTTAGAACCATCAAAATGGTCAGCTCAGTGGATGATGGTCAGCAAGGACATTCCCCAGGCTTCAGTGATGTCATCCCTACACAGGGCCCCCCAAGAACTCCTCTAGTTCTCCCCACCCCAGAGGCGGGGCTCTTGGGAACGCTGCCTGAACGTGGCTGGGCTCACCATGGCCTCCCGGTACTCCTTGCTCTTCTCATTGCGCTTGGTGTCGTAGATGGAGATGGTTAGCGTGTGTGCCTCCTCCTCTTCCTCACGAAGCTTCAGAATCTCCAGCACCTCAATTGCACGTGAAGGGGGCATGCGTAATTAGGACCCTCCCACCCTGCCATGTCCCACTGCCCCATGGGAACTTACCTCCAGCTCTGACTCCCAAGCCTGATGTCGGGACAGCTTCTCCTCGCTCTTCAGGTGAAGCAGGGTCTCGTACTGGTAAAGCAGCTTCTTGGTGTGCTCCATGGGTTCCACCTGGGCCAGAACCACCACAGTGACACACAGGCTGCAATGGTTAGGATCATAGGGCCATTTGTTTTAAGTCTACTCCTACTTCTTTCTAGCTGTGTGACCCCCAAGAAAGTTGCTTAACTTCTCTCAGCCTCAGTTTCCTTATCTATAAGAATACATATCATAGGGGGACTGGAAAGATGGCTCAGTGGTTAAGGCACTTGTCTGCAAAGCCTAAAGACCCAGGTTTGATTCCCCAGTGCCCATGTAAAGCCTGATGCACAAGGTGGCACATGCATCTGGAGTTTTGTTTGCAATGGCTAGAGGCCCTGGGACACCAATTCTCTCTTCCTCTTTCTCTCTCTCATTCACTCAAATAAATAAAATATTTTAAAAGATGGCAGTTCCTTTAAAAAAAATACAGAGAGTAAAGAAAAGGAGCCAATCCAGGCATGATGGTGCACTTGAGAGGCAGAGGTAGGAGGGCTGCTGGAAGCTTGAGGCCAGCCTTGGACTACAGAGGGTCCCAGGTGAGCCTGGGTTAGAATGAGATCCTACCTAAAAAAAAAAAAAAAAAGAGGGAGCCAGGTGTGGTGGTGCAGGCCTTTAATCCCAGCACTCGGGAGGCTGAGGCAGGAGGCCAGCCTGAAATGACATAGTGAATTCCAGGTCAGCCTGAGACCCTACCTCGGGGTGGGGGCGGGGAGAAGAACAAAAAATAACTTTTTTTAAAGAGGAGTAGAAGAAGAAGAGGAATAAGATTTATAGAGGAACTGAGGAATGTGTCAGGAGCCAGTGGATTGGCTAGGAAGGTGAAAACTTCCACTAGATTTCATGGATCTCTGGGATGGGGGGGTGTTCTCTGCTCGCCAGTGGGGAGAGCAGAGAACATGAGGAAGTGGTTCCAGCTGGCTGGGTTCTAATTTCCTTGGAATAGGAAAGATTTTCAGAGAAACTGCAAAGGAAAGGATCCCTAGACAGGGGCTTGGGTTTTTCCAAGTGGAGCGCAAATGAATTTCCTGGCTGGACTGCGAGAACAGGAGGAAGGGGCGCAGTTCTTAGGGAGTGACCCCACTCTCCAGCCCTGCCCACCTCGAAGCTGATGCACATGTCCGGCGTCATGGTGATCTTGTTGCCCTTGCTGTCGACCTCGGTGCGCCGCACGTACTCGCGCTTGGACGTGGTGATGTAATCGTCGCGACAGTGGTAGCGGAGCTGGATGCGCTCCTCCGGGATCAGAAACACGCGCTCGGCCACGTCCTCGTCCGCGGGCTTCTCCGGGTTGCGAAGGAACCGCTCGGTGATTTTCTGTGTGGCCAAAACACACCGAGCATGAGAGGGGTAATTACAGCGAGAGCTCTGCTGGCGGAGCAAAGGACTCCCAGGACCCTAGGGCCTGCTATCTTTTACATCTGTGTATTGACGCACCCCTTTCCAGCCAGACTCTGAATTCTGTGAACCTCGTGGGTTTTCAGTACCATGTGGGCCTGGACTTCCCTAGGTCCCTCCACAAGACTGCAGCCTGACCCAAGAGATGGGGCGCTCACCATCTGACCAGCAGACATAGAAAGCCCTTAGGAGGGAAGGGGACGCTCACCTGCCAAATCACAGGTAGTGACTTGGAAGAAATAAAGCACAATCTACACAAAGCGGACGAAACAGAGGTGCTAACCTTCACACCCCCATCTTTTTTAAAAAAATTCTTGTTTATTTTTATTTATTTGAGAGCGACAGAGGCAGAGAGAGAAAGAGAGAATGAATGGGCGCACCAGGGCTTCCAGCCACTGTAAACCAACTCCAGACGCGTGCGCCCCCTTGTGCACCTGGCTAACGTGGGTCCTGGGGAATTGATCCTCGAACCCGGGTTCTTAGGCTTCACAGGCAAGTGCTTAACCGCTAAACCATCTCTCCAGCCTTTAAAATATTTTTTATTTTCAAGCGGAGAGAGTGAGTGTGTGTGCACGTGTGGCTTGCTACTGTAACCAAATTCTTAATGCACACATCACTTTTTGCATCTGGCTTTAAGTGGGTGCTGAGGGATAGCACATGGGGCAGCAGGCTTTGGAGACAAGTGCCTTTTTAAGCACTGAGCCATCTCTCTAGCCCCATCACCATATTTCTTTAGAGATGGTCCTACATAGCTCCAGGCTAGCAGCCAATTTACTGTGTAGCTGAGGATGGCCTTGAACCCTTGGTCCTTCTGCCTGTACCTCCCAAGTACTGGGAGTTGTACAGATATGTGCCACTATGTCCAGCTAAGACCAAACCTTTTAATCCACACTAACACCAAAAAGACATCATTTTGTGGTATTTTCACTATTTTTGAGGTGTTAGGCCATGAGTGTCCATCATAGTAAGGAAATGAAGTTTCTCAGTCTGGTGGTTGGAGACACAGTGTGGCCCCAGTGAGTATAGGAATCTGCATTTGGTGAAGTCCTGGCCTCACACTTAGTGTCCCAGCCTCAAAATGCTACTCCAGAGCTAGGGCTTCCCCACCCTGGGCACACTGTCTGCCAGAGCAGCTGGGCAGCAGGACCCCGGGCCCAGCGAGCTCTTACCACTGTGGGCCGGGGATTTGACTCTGCACTGTTCTGAGAGAGTTTCTTAACCCTGGGCCCAAAGGTGATGTGGCGGTAGGTTAGGAAGTCTGTGCGTCCTTGATAGTACTCCGTCATTGTTGTGGGTGTCTCCTCGCGCTTTATCAGGCCGTCCACACGGGTCATTTCGTAGAACTCCATAACGCGGTCCATCTCAGGCTGCATGGACTTGTATGAGTGCACTGCAAAGTGGGTTGGGGGAGAGAGGGCAAGGTGAGTGCCAGGAGCTATGGCAAGTGGCTTGGTAACCTGACCAGGGAGGAGGAGGCAGCTCTACATTGTGGAGGAACAGTAGCTATGGACCCAATCCCCTACTGATGGCTATTTAGGCTATTTTCAACTCTCTGTTTTTATAAACAACATCATGATGAACATCTGTATCATACATTGTTTGATTCTTGCCTATTCGTTGCTAAAAATACAATCTCACCAGTCTGGCATGGTGGCCCAATGCTTTTAATCCCAGCCCTGGGAGGCTGAGGTAGGAGGATTTCTGTGCGTTCGAGGCCAGTCTGAGACTAATTCCAGGTCAGCCTGGGCTAGAGCAAGAACCAACCTCAAAAACCCAAAAAAGAAAGCGTTAAGGTTGTTACTGTTGTTATTATTGTTGTGCTGGAGATGGAGCCTCGGGCCTTCATGCTAGGCACATGCTGTACCACTGGGCTACACTGAAACCCAAGTGAATTACAATTTTTTTTTAAACTGTCCTCAAGAAGGTTCATCTGGTGAGCCACCAGCATCAACAGGGAACTGCTGTCTACTGCTTCCCACTCCTGTACAAATCTGGGAGGACCATTGTGCCTTCATCTTTGCCAACAATGAAAGCTATAACATGGTCCCTAATTGGTTTACTTTTATTTTGAAAATTCCAGTTGCCAAATGTGGTTGGTTTGTTTTAGGCTCTTCTTTGGTGAATTCTTGGGTGAGTATGGGGAGTCTTGGAAGAGGTGTTCTTTCTTCTCTTCCTAACCTCACGGGCTTCCAGCCAGAACTGTAAGGTGGGCACTTTTCCCTTTGTTTTGTCCTTGTGGAAGATGTCAGGTGGTCCTGTTGCTCAGTATCCTTAGCCCTTTTAAATGTGGCCCTGACTGTGGGTGCCCTCTGAGGAGGATTTCCCACTGAGCCCAGGCACAGTACAGGCATGTGGCCTTGGCTTTGACTTTCTTGAAGGAGCATTGCCCATGTTTCCTTCCTTCTCTGTGCTTCCTCAGCTGTCTACACACCTAATTGGCTTTAGGAGGCAAACGCGATGTCTGCTGCCTGCTATTCAAGAACTCTGTGGATTCCCCTGCCAATTGTCCTGGGAGCTGTCCTATGGCACGAGGGATCCTCTCCCCCACCACTAGCTTCCTGACCATCCAGCAGTGGGGCCCACACACCACGTAGAGCCTGGGGGTGGCCCGGCTTGAAGTAGTCGATGTGCAGGCCTGTAGTCTCATATGTGTGCCTCAGCTCCAACATGTCTTCCCGGTTCTGGAACCACTCCTTTACCTCCAGCACCTTAGTATCTGTGGAGACACAAGGGTGCTTGCTGCAGCTGCTAGCCCACAAGTCTCGGCACAAAGAGGACAGCGGGGTCCGCAGACACAGAGAGTAGGAGTGATGTGCCCACAGCCGCACAGCCTTCCCCAGCCCACAGCAGGCCTTACACTGCAGGTCTTCATAGGTGGTGAGGCGGCACACCAAGCCGTTGCTGTTGAGGTACGGGGCCCACTTCTCCAGCTGCGCCCTTTTGTACTGGATCACTTTGTTCCCATTTGGGCAGCGCATCTCAAATGCTGTGGGGGAGAAGGGGCTGGGGAGTCTCTTTCTAGACTGGGCAGCTCATCTATCCCCTGCCATCGAACTGTCTTCTCAGCACCCCTAGGTCCCCGTGCCAGTGCCAAGGAGGTGGTGAGTATCTGTCACTTACTGACTGCAGCTTTGAGGCATTCTCAGGCAGGCTGGGTAGGAGCCTACCTACCCAGGAATGGGATCTGTGCCCCAGCCACCCAGCCACTGCCAGGGCTTTGCCTGTGCAGAACCCTTCCTGCTAGAGCTGAGTTTTGCTCTTACCACTCAGCACCACATCTGAACTGGGCTGGGGGAGCCTGCCCTGGGTTCTCATCTCTACCTTTCTAGAACTCGCCACATGTTAGAACTTAATGTCCTTCCTCTGGGTCTGGGCACTCCAAGATGAGCAGATGTGGGCCCTCCTACCTTCTCTGCCCATCTCTCTGGGTCCTGACATCCTAAACCACCTGCCATGTACCCTGCCTATGGCTTCCTCTGGACAGGAACCCGAGGGAGGGGAAGGGCTGCGTTCTGGTCCTCATGGTCCTTATGTTAACTGAGCCCAGTCCTGTGTGTCAGCGCAGTCAGACACTGTCCACAGAGCTGGTGGGTTATCTGGAAAGGTGGATAGTAGGACCAGGGGAACCTTCTGCAGCAGTCTTCCCTGGGGTCAGGGACGGGTTCTGGGAAGGACAGCGGACCAGCAAACAGCAGAGACCTTCTGGGGAGATCTCAATCTGCACCACCCATGAGTGAGGCATGTCGAAGCTCTTATCTTCATCCTCCTTGCCCTGTGCAGAGAGGGAGTAGGTACTGGCTGGGACCTTGGAGCAGAGGTCATGCCAAAGCCCCTGTCCCCATCCCTGCCCCCACAGGTCAGTGGAGGAAGCCCATCAGTTTCCCCAGGGAGCCAGGGGACATGAGAACCACCCAGGATGGAGAAGAGGAAGAAGAGTCACCTCTGGCAGGCCCCCACTCCCATTTTCCTGGTCATGCAGCTATGCCAGCCTTCCCAACCATGTCACCAGCGCCAACACCAGAGAAGAGCTCCGAGTCAGGTGGAGCCAAGCCCCCTGGCTCTGTCCAGTGCCATCAAGGTTGGGAGGGGGTGGCAGTAAGCAAGCCTCTCATCTACTCTGAGTCTGTCTTTGCTGGATCTCTTAGGAGGAGTCATTGATATAAACATGAAGGACTTGGGGCTGTGCCTAGGTGACATAATTATTACTGCCCTTTTCCCATCTGTGAAATAAGGCCTAACCTAGACAACTGTAAGTAGACAAAAGTAATTTGGAGACTCGGGATTTTCTGTGTATACTCCTCCCTTTTTGGGGGGTATTCTGAAGTAGGGTCTCACTCTAGCCCAGGCTGACCTGGAAGTCACTATGTAGTCGCAGGCTGGCCTCAAACTCCCAGTGATCTTCCTACCTCTGCCTCCCAAGTGCTGGGATTAAAGGCGTGCGCTACCATGTCAGGCTTGTGTATCCCTTTTTTGTTCAGACCTATGACATCTCCTCTCACTGTGACTTCTTTCTGGGACACACTGGATGAGTAATCAGCAGTGCTCATTGGCAGAACTTTATGGAGGCAGCCTGGTGATGGGCTGTAGCTGGGGACTCTGATTTTTGCTGGGGTTCCAAGACTGAGTGCTGACTCTCGGGGGTGCTGCCATACTTGGAAGCAACAGAGATTCCTTTCTCAGGAATGGAATGGGGCTGCAAAGTGGAGCAGTGCCCCAGGGCGAAGAGTGCTGCCCCTAGGGCTGTGTGGTGGTCTGAATGCAAATCTGTGTTCCTGATAGCCTCCAGTATTTTTTTTTAATTGTTGTTAAGACTAAGCTTCTGGGCTAGAGAAATGGCTCAGTGGTTAAGGCACTTGCCTGAAAAGTCTAAGGACCTGGGTTTGATTTCCCAGTGCCCACATAAAGCCAGATGCACAAGGTGATGCGTGCATCTGGAGTTTGTTTGCAGTGGGTGGAGGCCCTGATGCACCCATTCTCTCCTTCTGTTCCCCCCCCCTCCACTTTTCCCTCTCTTTTTCGCAAATAAAAAAGAAAAAAAGACTAAGCGTCCTACTTAGTCTTCAGCAGGCAGAGCCCTGCTGGAGGAGGTATGTTACTAGGAGCAGATCTTGAGTCCGGCCCTAAGGTGTGTAGAGAGCTAATTTGAGCTCTGGCTGTTTGACTTGCTGGTGCTGGCCGTTGTCTGTCTGCTATGGATGTATGGAAGTGAGCCAGCTTCTGCCATGATGAAGCTTCCCCTGAAACCTGCAAGCCTGAAATAAACCCTTCCCTCCAATAAGCTCTTTCTGGTTGGGTGTTTGTCCCAGCAACAACAAAGTAACCTCAACAGGCTGCAAGCCTTGCACAGGGGCTGGTGCTTGCCTGTGGCCAGCAGGGGGTGCTGGTGCTCAGAGATGTGGAGGTATCCTACGTTTACAGGGCAGTGCTTTTTTACACAAGCCTATCACACCAGTGGCCTCAGTCATTCTCAAGAAGCCCCCGGAGCTGGAATGGAGTTACCACCAAGAACCCAGGCCTGCCGCCAAACAGCTTAGGTTCAGATTCCAGCTCTCTCACTCACTGGCGGGACCCTTTCAGTGACTCACATCACTCCCATGTTCCCAAGTTGTAACAGGGAATGACAGGGTAATGATGCTGGCCCAGGTGGCAGAGGTTTATTGTTGTCACCAACAACATAGCCTGACACTCAGTGAGGCCACACGGGTACTGTCTGTCACAGTGGTACTGCTGTATGTCCCTCCAAAATCATATGCCAAAGTCACCCCCTCCCTCCCCCATACCTAAGAATGTGGCTGCATTTGGAAACAAGGTCTTTAAAGAGACTAGGAAGTTTAAATGAGGTCCTTATGTGGTCCAAGTCAGTATTCTTGGTGTCCTTACAAGAGGAGGAGATTGGGACACAGATTCAAAGAGGATCAGGCAAGACACAGGGCCAACAGCCACCAACAAACCCATAGAGATCTCTAAAGGAACCAGCCCTGCTGGACCTTGATCTTGGATTTCCAGCCTCCACAACCGTGAGACAATGAATTTCTGTTGTTAAGCCTCCAGTCTGTGGCACTTTGTTACATCAGCATTAGCAGACTAATGCACCTGCTATCATTGCTATGAATACAACCGTGGCCCCTTCCCCCTTTTAATACAGAGGAGAAATGAAATATCTTAAAGCTGAGGAAGTTTGTCAGAGGTCACACAGCCAATGCCTAAGGCCCCTGGACCCTGACCTCCCACACAGGGTCTCACTCAGACCAGCCTGGAAGGTCTCCCTCTAGGAGATCACGGAGGCAAGGCTGACCATGTGGGGACACCCCAGGCCCTCAACCTTAGGAGACCTGACAGGACAGACAAGAAAGACCTGGCAGGGAATCACAGTGGCTACTCAGGGCGAACCAGCAGAGTCGCAAGTCCTGGGGCTGCCTTGGCTCTTATTACCCAATTCTAAGGCACATGCTCCCTAAAGAGAAGTCCAACTCTTGAATAGGGTGACCTGTGGGTAGGGAAGACCCTGAATTCAAGTCCCAGCCCTCTCCTAGCCCACCAGAAGGTCCTGAGCAAGACTAGACATGTCTGGGCCCAGTTTATCTATCTGTCCGTTGAGATCACTGACTGAGCACTTCTGCTTTGAAAACTCTACGAGTATTCCACCCAGAACCCACACCCATGCACAAATGTGTTTTCAGGGACAGTGTCAAGCTGCCTGAAGTAAGATGGTGCAAAGTCCGTCCACCGGCCCCCCATCACAGGACTCACCAAATCTTCAATACAGTCCTCGTCATCCATTCTTTCATCCTCCTCTTCGTCCTCCTCTGTCAGAGCCAAGTGAGGCTTGTCAGTCCCCAAGAGCATGTACTCCCACCTCACAGGGTCTCCCAGGTCAAAGACCAAGTCCTGTTGGGGAGGAAATGAGCACAGTGCACCCCTTGGCTCCCACATCTGCGCCTGCTCTGTAGGCAACTCGAAATGGCTACTCCCAGAGGCCACCAGAGCTGGGCAGAATGTCAGCTTCAGGTGGACCCTTTTTTTTTTTCAATCATGTTTTGTTTATTTTTATTTATTTATTTGAAAGCAACGGACATGGCACAGAGAGAGAAAAAGGCAGAGAGAGAGAGAGAGAGAATGGGCACGCCAGGGCCTCCAGCCACTGCAAACGAACTCCAGACGCGTGCGCCCCCTTGTGCATCTGGCTAACGTGGATCCTGGGGAATCAAGCCTCGAACAGGGGTCCTTAGGGGTCACAGGCAAGCACTTAACTGCTAAGCCATCTCTCCAGCCCTCCAGGTGGACTCTTAAAGTCCAGCTACACTCCTCATTCTCAACAGGGAAACTGAGGTCCATGGGGGAGAGGGGCCTGACACTCCTACCCAATGCCAGAGGAAGAATTCTGTATTGTGTCTGGGAGAGACTTGGCAATGAATGCTCTCTAGCTGGGGACAGGCCTAGATGTGAGGTCACTCTACATCACTGTAGAGCACCCCAGACAGGCAAGCCAGTGAGACTTCATGGGAGGAGCATCTGGCCCCTTCCAGTAAAGAGCTTGTTGAAAATAAACCTCCTCTTGTTTTGTGTCCCTCCCCCCCACAACTTCCACCCCACCACCACCCCCACCCCCCACCCCCCACCACCACCCCCCCCCCCCTGCCAGAAAGCCAGAAGTCAGGCACAGACACGTGGCACTTACATGCAGTAGTTGTGCATAAAGCCAGGTAGGACTCTTCTCTGCCTGCTTTTCACCTCACCACCATCATTGGCCAGACAGTTCCCAGCAGCGGGAATTGCCTCCCAGGTGACATGTCCCCCCAGCTCCCAATCATGTTCCAAAGGGAAGTAAAGGGTTTCTGAGGCTTGACCATCCCCAAAGGCGAAGCAGCCCTGCTCCTGCGCTGACTTTCCTGTTCTGTCCCAGGGGGGCGCCAGAGTATTGTGTTCTAGCTGGAGAACAGGGCAGAGGAGGCGAGAAAGGTGCTTGATGCAGCAGACTGGGGACAAAGCTTAGTGGGAAAGAACCCAAATGCACAGACATTGACCTGCCTTTCCGTCTTGCCGATTCTGTCACTGTTGCAAGGGGCAAACCATAGCTGGATGTGCTCTCTGGCTTTGTGGTAGTTTGAATGTTTGGTTCCATAGACTCAATCTTTTTTTTTTTTTCCTTAAATTAAACTTCCTACTTGAGCCCCTAGCAGAAAGATTCCTGCTAGAGGGTGTATGTCCCTGGGGGGTCCGAATCTGAATCCCAGCCCAAAGGTGTGTGGACAGAGAGCACTTGGAGCTCTGGGGGTTCACACGTGCTGGGGTGCCGGCTGCTGGTCGTGTCTCTCTGCTTGTATCTAGAAAAGGGAGCCAGCTGTTTCTGCCATGGGTGGTACTCCCCTGGACCCTGTGAGCCTGAGCTAAATGTCTTCCTCCCATAAACAGTATTGGGTTGGATGTTCATCCCAACAACACGAGGCTGACTACAACAAGCTTTAACGTCAAGTTCAGTTCCCAGAGAGAGACCGCAGAACTGATGGGGTGATGAATGCGTCCTGCATGCCCAGGGTGCGTTGCACCAGGCAGCCCTGTGAGCACACGTCACCATTCCTGTCTCCGATGCCAACTCTTGGTTTTCCAAGGGGACAAAGCTCCAGTGCTCCCTGGGCAATGCCCATGATGGATCAATGCTATGCTCTCCTCTTTCATGCCCTCACCTCGGGACACAGTATTGACCCACTGGCCTCAACTTGCGCTTGTCATAAGTACCCTTTCCCTGGAACTGGTGCAGGTGACTCTAGGGTGGTGGTAGGGGTGCAAAGGACAGGAGGAAGACCTTCAGGCTGGAGGAAGGGCTGAATCACACAACAACCTCTGAAGAACCATTATCTTTCAGGGACACTGACCACACGGATGCTGTGAACCAGGCCCTGGGCAGCCTCAGTTCTGCCCCATCTGAGGAGGCAAATGCTCTGCCACTGAGCCACACAGCCAGTCAGGTTTCTTATTTCTCTTAGTTCCTTCTTGTTCATTTGGTTTTGTTTTTAACATAGTATCTCACTCTCTAACCACAATCATCCCTGAACTCACAATCCTTCTGCCTCAGCCTCCCGGGTTCTGGAGTTCTGGAGTCACAAGTGTGTGCTACCACACCCAGCTCTTCACTTCGTAATTCTTTACTGACCCGGAAGAGCCTCAAAGCCTTCAGAGGATCTTACATTTACTTTTCTTATCTTTGGCTGCCATCAATAAGAAGGCTGACCCAAAGCACCTAGCTCACCTCTTTTTCCCAGAAGCTGCTCTTGGTTGGGTGATTTCTACCAGCAATGTGAACCTGACTACAACCCTCTCTTTCTTGGTCTGGGAACAGGAGTTAGGCATGCTTAGTTTATAGGAGGTTAGAGAGCAGCGCGTTTATCGTGTGCACACATTTCCACATGGCTGTTATACTTCCACACAAAGGTGTACAAGATTTGCTCATGACTTGGAAATGGCTCAGTGAGTAAAAGAGCTTGCAAGCCTGATGACCTGAGTTTGGAACCCCAGAACCCATGTAAAGCCCAACACAGTCATGAGCATCTGTACTTCCAGCCTCCTGCATGGAGATGGGAGTCGGGAGGATGGTGGAAGCTTGGGGCCGGCCAGCCTGGCATGACAAGTTATAAGCAAGAAGACACCCTGTCTCAACAAGGTGTCCGCATGTACACACACACACACACACACACACACACAATAATATCTTTAAAAAAAATCTCATTCACACAAGCCAGCAATTCCCAGCTTAAAAAGATACACATGGGCTAGGGAAATGGCTTAGTGGTTAAGTGGTTAAGGCACTTGCCTGCGAAGCCTAAGGACCTGGGTTCGATTCGCAAGGACCCATGTAAGCCAGATGCACAAGGGGGTGCATGCGTCTGGAGTTCGTTGCAGAGGCTGGACGCCCTGGCATGCCCATTTGCTCTTTCTCCCTTCCTCTCTCTCAAATAAATAAATAAAATATTTTTTTTAAAAAAGATACACACAAGTCAGAGAAGTTCATCTTACAAGAATGGTCACTGATGGACAAGGGTGTGGGCCCTGAGCTGAGGGGCGCTCAGTGCTCTCATGGGCGGGTCTCCGCATGGTCACCACCCTGGCCTCTGCCTCTCCCCGCCCCCTACACACCTTGCAGCAGTTCCAGCAGTCCTGCATGTTAATCCAGTAGTTCCTGTGGTTCCAGAGGCTCTCGATGCCCAGGAAGTGGTCATCCTGGGTGCTGTAGCTGCGCCCTGTCAGGGGTTCAATGAAGAAGCACTCGGGTACCTCGCGCTTCCCCGCCAGCACCAGGACCCAGCAGTGCACTCGCAAGCCGTGCAGGGGGTCGGGCTTTGCCTTTTCAGCCTCCTGCAGAGGGAAGGTGGGTGAGCACCAGCCATCTGGGGCCGGAATCCAGACCCAGGAGCGGGGAACCCAGGACAACCCAGTTGTCTTTCCATCACCCCTCCTGCGAGCCCCAGTTTCAATCAATAAAGTGGGAGGGTCTTAGGGCTGGGAAGATGGCTCTTTGGATAAAGTGTTCATTGCTCAAGCCGAAGCGCCTGAGTTTGATCTCCAGAACACATGTAAAAAGCAGCAAGTAGGCTTCAAACTCACCCACCACGGCTGAGGGGATTTTGCAGAAGTGAGAGCAGAATGTAAGAGCCACAGGTTGAGACATCATGCCCGGAGGCATTCCTGCCTCCCATCACTCAAAACCCACAACCCCGTAGGGAATACCTGCAACCCCACTGAAGAGCATCTCAGAATGGGGGCAGGAATGAGGGAAAAGAGGGTACCAATACATGATGTATCCATTTGAAATATGTTGTTAATAGTAATAATAAAAATACACACAAAAAAGCAGCACGCAGTGGTGGGTTTCTGTACTGATGCAGATGGAGATGGGAGGCAGAGACAGAAACTCATAGCAACCCAGCCAATCCAGCAAAGTGAAAATCCAAAGCAAGAAACTCTGCCTCAAATGAGGTGGACAGGCCAGGAGCAACCCAGACACTGTCCTCTGACTCCACATGCTCGCTGTGGCACACACACACACACAAAATAAGCAGTAAGTAGAAATCAGATCTCTGGCACATTGATTTGATTCTAGGGAGTGCTAGTACTAGGGATAGAGTATTCAGCATATAGTATGTATATATACATATTACATATCCGTATTATAAATGGATAAAATATATATGGATATAATATGTGCATATAATATGTATATGTTAAGGTCATTCAAAGAAAAGCAATGTGGGGCTGGAGAGATGGTTTAGCAGTTAAGGTGCATGCCTGCAAAGCCTAAGGACCCAGGGTTGATTCTCCAAGTCCCATGTAAACCAGATGCACATGATGGCGCATGTGTCTGGAGTTCATTTGCAGTAGCTAGATGCCCTAACGCACCCATTCTCACTCTCTCTCTCTCTCTGTCTCTAATAAATAACTAAATAAAAGAAGAAAAACATTAAAAAAAAAAGCAAGGCAATCTTTCTCTGGATAAGTTTTCTGTGATTCCCAAGAAAGGACTTTGTCCCACTCCCCATGTCATTTCTGGGTGACCATTCTTCCCAGGTTGCAGGGCCATGTGGACCCACCAGGATGCGATCTTCCTCCTCCTTGAGCCGCTGCTCCCGCTCGGCTTGGATCTGCTTCTGTCTCTTGTCCTCCTGCTCTTGCTCAAACCTGCTGCTCAGGTCTCGAGGTGGTTTGATGGTGTACTTCTTAGGCGGTGCTTTCTCTACTTTCTTGATCACCTGTCACCCAACAGGAGGGGGAGGCTCAACCCCAGACCCATACACTTTACAGGTTCCAAGGCTGTGGACCCAATCCTGCAGGCCCTGGAACCAGCTCCTGCAGCCCGCAAGCCTCCTAGCCCTGACAGTGGTACCCCCATGGGAGCCTTAGGTGGTCCTCTCCTCTTTGGATCTGGCCCTGCCAAGCAGTTAAGAATGATGAGGCCAGTGCTTAAGAGGTTGGAGTTCTCCCATTCCCCACAGCTGGGCCCAGGATGAACCAGCTCTGAGCCAGGAACGGGGGAAGATAGTTCGGAGTCAGAGTTTCAGATGTTATCATTGGAGGGTTTCATATGTTGATCAAAGTTTGAGTTTGACGGACCAAGAAAGAATAGAAAAACCTGTGTGTGAGGGGTGGTGGTGAGTGCATGTATGAGTGTGACTGTGATACTGTGATGCTGTGAGGTGTGTGTGCAGTTATGCATGTGTGTTTGTACAGATGTGTGTGTGTGTGCATGTGTGTCTAAACATGTAGGTCAGATGTGTTCCTAGGGAAGAGCCCTGCAGAGTGCAGACATGGCCTATGACAGTCTGAGGAGGAAGCAGTGAGTCTCTGAGCGTTGACGTCAGACCCAGGCTTCAGTCTCGGAGTCTCCATCTCCGGCTGTGTGACTGCAGCCATGTCCTTCCTTTTGACCCTGGTGTTTCATCTCTCCATTCTCATTTGTTCACTGATAATGACGACACCAACCATGCAGGGCTGTCACAAGTAGCAGCCACGTCAACCCACGCCCACACTAAACTGGTTTGTCATCCAGAAAGTTCTCTGTCCTTATTAGATATAAATCTGCCTTTGCTCCCAGCACTTGGGAGGCAGAGGTAGGAGGACTGCCATGAGCTCGAGGCCACCCTGAGACTTCGTAGTCAATTCCAAGTCAGCCTGGGTTAGTTTGAGACGCTACCTCGAAAAACCAGAAAATAAAAATATGCCGCAGACAGCAGGCCCGGCTGTGGGCTTACAGGCCTTCACAGGCAACAAGCTTTTGCTCTGTCTTCATTCGGGAGCTGGGCCTGAGTGAGCGAGCTGCTCTGTCACCTCTTCCTCCTACCCTCCTTTCTCTTCTTCCTCTTCATCCACCAGAGCCTGGGTCACCTAGGTGTCCAGTCAGATGGGACTCAGATACCCAGCCGCCTTTTGAGCTGAAGACACTTTTAGGGGCCTGACCCTGGTCACAGGGGCCTCAAACCCACCCAGGGCATGGAATACCCGTCCTGTCCGCTGCACAGCTGTCTTCCAAACATAAGCTGCTTCAGTAATTCTGACAGTAAAGGTGCATTTAAGAGCATTTCTTAACAACAAAGTATAATGGCATGCATGTATGAAAAAGCCACTATGAAACCCAGGACTCTGTGTAATAACTTTCAAAATGAATAAAATAAGAGTGCTTCTTGCATATGTGGCAACTCTGGTCATCATGACGGAGTTCTCAGTGAGCCGTCACAAAACTCAGCCATGACTCTGAAAGGTTGATGATATTGTTTCTATGTAAAAGGGGCCTTTTGGGAAGGGGATGTAGCTCGGAGGTAGAATGTGCCAGGCCCTAGGTCCAATCCCTAGTACCAAATGAAGGGATTCAAGGGTTCACTTGTTGGCTATTTCCTTCTATGGAAACAATACATGGGCTTTTTGACTTAAGGTGGAAGCCTTGTAGAGGTCATGAAATGTACCCAGTTACAAGGGGGAGGAGATAGCAGTTTGAAGGACTGGGCTGTAGGTGGCGCTAAGGACAGAGAAATCACCAGAGCTGTGACATAGGGACTTTGGGACAGCAAAGGGGCTGCATCCAAGCGCCCAGCCTCCAAGGCCAGCAGGGCAGATCAGGAGGCCACAGGCCGCTCAGGGCAGGGGCAGGCGTACCTCCACGGGCTTCACGGTGAGCGGGCACACCTCCCGGGTCAGGTCCATGAAGCACAGGTCTATGGAACCGTAGCCATTGACGCAGTAGGCGTCGTAGCCAGAGCCAATGAGCAGGGAGCAGAGCAGGGTGCTGAAGTCGAAGCAGTTCCCCTTCTGGTGCTTGAGCACCGTGCTCGAGGAGTACAGGTGCGTGGGCTGAGCACCGGCCACCCGTCAGTGCTCCTGCGCGTCCCCTCACCACCCACCACCCACCTGGGGGGCTGAGGGGTCCCTTGCTTGGTCAGGATTCTCCCAAGGTTGGTGCAAACAAAAGCTGTGTGATTCCCCACACACCGGTCACTTTAAGGGGCGCATGATTTTCTAACAGGGGCTAAGTTGTCGCAAACAGAAACATCCGATCTAATACCCTGGGCTTTTTTGTTTGTTTGTTTTTTTGTTTTTCAAGGAAGGGTCTCACTTTTGCTCAGGTTGACCTGGGACCCACTATGTAGTCTCAGATGGCCTCAAACTCCCATCTCTGACCCCCGAGCGCTGGGATTAAAGGCGTGCACCACCATGCCCAGCCTTGATTGACATTTTATTGTGTGCCTTCAAACTCCCCCCTCTTCATCCTTTCTCTCTCTTCCCTCCATCAATTCCCCATTTTTCACTCCTTCTTGCCTCCCTCCATTATCAATGAGAAGCTGACCAAGCTTGTCAGAAGCCCAAATATGGTGCTAAAGGCTATGGCCAGCACCTTACTGCACCTCCTGAAATCACAAAGGGGAAACTGAGGTAGAAAGCAAAGATGAGACCAGGCTTGCTGAGTTCGCTTAGGCAAGTAGCTCTCTCTGTACTTTTGTTCCATAAGGTCTCCGAGGAACTGGGGCCAAAGCCTGGCATAGCCTCCTTCTCCCAGACCTGCCTTGCTTCCCACCTCAGGCCTGCTGGGCCTCCTGATGGCAGTGGAGGAGTGGTGCTTACCGGCTTGAGAGGGTCGGGCAGGGGCACCATGGTGAGGAAGTCAGACACAAACTGGGCACAGCTGTCCCAGTTGTAGAGCTCAGGGTAGGGTGTCAGTGTGGGCCGGATGGTGGTACTCACGAACTTCTACAAGAGGAGAAATAGTGCCAGGGACTGGTGAGGATCCGTGTCTGGCCCAGCCTCCTTCTTTGAACCTGTAGGGAGACCCTGGAGGCCAAAGATCACCCAGAGTCCGGGCCTGCAGACCCCAGGATGGCAGAACAGCCCCTTGCAGGGAAGGCCTGGCCCAGTGTAAGTGGCAGTGGCTCTGAGGCACGCACCATGTCACTTGCATGGGGACAGCACATACTTATTCTGGATCTGAGCTGGAAGAACTGGGGGGCATCCTTTCCTCCACCGCCCCCCCTTTGCGCCCAACCGGGGAGCCTGAGGCCCAGAGAGGTCAAATGAGCTGCTTATGCCAGTCATGGCTGAAGATGAAAGATCTCGAACCAGGCTGAGGCCCTTGCAGAGCCAGCAGAGGTTCTGAGCAGGAGCAGCTGGTGGCCAGTGTGGTCTCCAGCCCCTGCTGTTGTCTCCTCCCAAGGAAGGCAGAATAACAAAACCAAGTGAACCAGGATAGGCCCCAGTACCTGACACTAGCTCCTCCTCCTCCCATCCCCTTGTGGTCTCGGTCACCTCCCTGAGCCTCTTTGGGCCTCACTTTCCCCATCTGTAGCTGGAGTAGCATGGGCTTAATTGAAAAGGTCACAAGTCAGGGCCCTCCAGTCTGGTTCCATTCAGCCGTGAGGTGATTCCTAGCATTTTAGCTCTTGCCATTTAAAATCACAGCTGCATAAGGCCAGCCTGGGCAGTTTTGTGAATGCCTCCCTTAAAAAACAAAAGAGGGGGGACATAGAATATATATATATATATATGTGTGTGTGTGTGTGTGTGTGTGTGTGTGTGTGTGTGTGTAGTTCAGTGGTAGAGTGCTTGCCTGGCATGTGCAAGGCCCTGGATTCCATTCTTAGCACCAGGAAAAATAAACACAGACATCACACTTTCCCATTCAAATCCCAGGCATGCCTTTCCCTTCCCTCTTGACAAGTCAGGGCTAATTCATAGGAGGCGCTGTGATTCATCCTAGAGACCCTGGAAAAATCCCGTGCACCTCCCTGAGCCCTTCGGTTGGGTCCCCACTCTTCCCCCCAAGCCCCAGGCTTACGGGCACATCACACTCGTTTAGTGGGTGTAAGAAGAGAGGCACACGGTCAGGGCACAAGTGGCTGTACTGGCGGGAGAAGTTGTCGGCCACCTGAAGCAGATGCTCCTCCTTAGGCGAGTTGGTGGAGTAGGAAGGAGGCAGCTTGGAGGTATCAATAGGAGCCTTGGTTGAGACCCTGTGATGAAGGGAGAATACGATTGATCTGTGAAGCCATCCTTGGCAACCAGGGATGCACCAGAGCTGCTTTAAAAAAAAAAATATATATATATATATATATATATATATATATATATATATATATATATATATATATATAATTTGTTTTTTTGAGAGAGAGAGAGAGAGAGAGAGAGAGTGGGGGAGAGAGGAAAAGGGCAGAGAGAAAGAGAGAGAGAATGGGCGCACCAGGGCCTCTAGTCACTGCAAACAAACTCCAGAAGCATGTGGCACTTTGTGCATCTGGCTTATGTGGGTCCTGGGGAATTGAACCTGGGTCCTTAGGCTTCGCAAGCAAGCATCTTAACCATTAAGCCATTTCTCTAGCCCCAGAGCTGCTTCTGACCCCACCTTCCTCATTTAATTCTCACCACCACATGGGGGGGGGTATTGTTAGTAGCACCTCCACTTTTACACACTTAAAGGTATGGTGGCACACAGAAGTTGGGTGACTTGCCCAAGTTCACACAGCCAAGGAAAAACAGAGCCGGGATTCAGAGCAAGCGGTCTAGACGCAAAGCCTTCCTGCTTAACCACCTCCTGCTCTGTCCTGGACCCTCCTCTGAGCGGGGTAGGGGGCACCATTCTGCCCGGTGTGCCTGTGCCTGGACCCGTGAGCCAAGGCTGCTGGGGAGAAAGCCCCGGTCCTGGCACTCACGGGGGCTCGGTTGGGACCTGGACCTCAATCTCCGTCAGCGTCTTCTCCAGGTCGCGGAGTGCCTCCTGGGTCAGGATGGGCTCCTCCTTGTGCACCTCCACGGGGTGCGTTATTTTCTCTGCCCTTTCATGTCGCTCTCCCCTCTCCGCCGCTTCCTCACGCTCAGCGGCCTCCTCCTCCTCCACTTTCTCCTTGAGGACCTCCATGATGGGCTGGCGGCTGGCCGGCTCTGCAGGGAAGGACACATGCGCTTAGAAGGGCCACACACAGCACAGAGAAGGTCTGGGAGGAAGGGACTCTTCACTCGTGGAGAAAGACTGGGTGGTGCTAGCCCATCTGTGATACCTGCTAACAGTCACAAATCTTCCTTTAAACGAAGACTAGTAGCTGGGCATGGTGGTGCATGCCTCATCTCAGAAGGTGGAAGGCTGAGACAGGACACCAGCCTGGGTTACATAGGGAGACCCCATCTCAACAAACAAAACCAAACACCAGACAAGGCTGGCGGCAGATGGCCCAAAGTTACTAAAGTAGTTTTGTGGTTATTGATTTTATTTTGGCAATTACTTTCTTTTCCTGACAAGTGACACTAATGATGTAGGGACCCCTTTGTATTTTAGTTTCCTTACATACACATTTATGAAATTCAATGAGTCTTCAAGAAAATTAAGAATGGAGCTGGGTGTGGTAGCTCATATCTTTAATCCCAGCACTCAGGAAGCAGAAGAGGATTGATTGCAGTGAGTTCGAGGCCACCCTGAGACTACATAGTGAATTCCAGGTCAGCTTGGTCTAGAGTGAGACCCTACCTTGAAAAACCAAAAAAAGTGTGTGTGTGGGGGGGGGGCTGGAGAGATGGCTTAGTGGTTAAGGTGTTTGCCTGCAAAGCCGAAGGACCCAGGTTCAACTCTCCAGGACCCAAATACACCAGATACACAAAGGGACACATGCATCGTGGCTGGAGGCCCCAATGTGCCCATTCTCTATCTGCCTCTTTCTCCTTCTCCCCCCCTCAAATAAATAAATGAAAAAAATTAAAAGAAAATTAAGAATGATAAGGTAATATAAAATATAACCCAGGGTGGAAGATGGAGAGCTCATCTCCCCAAACCAGAAACTGAGACATGGCATGGTCGCCACCAAGGCCCAAGGGGTAGGGGAGATGCCTCTAAACAGTCACCATCCTGGGATGCGCACTGAGACCCCAGGAAGGCCTTGCCTATGGGCCACAAACTAAATCCCCAACAAGGCACACTGCACCGCAGGTCACCCACCCAAAGACCTACCCCCTTCTGGGACAGAGTCCCAGGTTTGAATGGGTGCAGCAAGGTGCCTGGGTGGAAATGTTCAGCTTCCTGGACTCTCCAGCAGTTGGGGCTGGCCTGGGATGTGACCCAGTGAGGCTGGGGAGACGGGAGCAGCGGGGCTCTTACAGAGCCCCAGCACAGTAGGCACACAGCTTGGGTCCCCCGGCTCCTTCCTGCCTGGGACATTCACACCAACCATGAGGTGGAAGTGTGAATGAACCCCACCCAGGAGCACCGAGGCTGCCTGGGAAGGACAGAAGAGAAGAGAGGCCAGGAGCTGGGTCTCCAGGGATGCGCCCTCATCCCTGAGGCCCAGAGTCGGCCCTCTTGGTCTGTTTGCAAGGCTCCTCATGCTGGGCTGCATAATGCTATTCCAGCTGCCCCACCTCTCCGTCCCCTGCCTCCCAGGCCAGGCCTTTCCACCACTGAGATCAACAACTAACAAACAGGGGAAGATTCACAAAGCCCCAATTCATGGGAAGGGGTGTAGGCAGGCTGGGCAGAGGATGGAAGGGAAGAGCAGGGGCTCTCCAGATTTCTCCTCAGATCCTGGTGGAGTCAGAACTAAGCAGGCAAAAGGGACCAAGACGGTTGGCTGGGAATGTGGCTGAGTGGTGGGGTGCTTGCCCAGAGTATCTGAGGCCCACACTGGATTCTTTCTCCGGTGTCCCAAGACGGAGTGGAAGGGGGTGGCAGGAGGTAAAGGGTTGCCCTGCTTCCCTGCCTCGCACCTGGCTGCAGCTGCTCCAGCATCCTGGGGAGAGAGGAGCCGTGGCTAGCCCAGACTGAGCCCAGCAGGACCCTTGGGCCTCTCGCTGCATCTTTTCAATAACAGCTTTCCCGCAGCGTGGAAGTGGGGGCATGGGGATTTCCTATCCATTTTGACATTCGGGGCTCCAGGACTCAGGATGTTGGACAACCCAAATTCCAGGGAAAACCTTGTGTCCTGCGGGTCTATCCAGGACCCTGCTTCTCTGGGGACAAACTTCCAGCCAAGCAGTATGGCCCAATCATCAGAGCCATCTACCTGCCTTTTGGGCACAGGGAGGGTGAGCTGGGGAGGCAGTAGTAACCTTGAAAGGCATTCACAGCTCACTGGACCCTGACTCTACCAGGCCCTGTGCAAAGAGGGCTGAATGGAAAGTCCCTCCTTCATTGTCAAGTGACTGTGAGGCAGCCGCTCCTATGAGACTCACTGCAGGTGGAAAGACTGAGGTCTAGAGAGGCTAACAGAATTGCTCAAGGTCAAAGCTGGTAGGTAGCAGATTTGGGATTCAAACCTACATATCTCTGCTTCTGAAATGCATGTAGAATAGGAAAGGCAAAGTGGGGAAGGAGAACAATTGGCCTGGAAAGAACCAGAATGGAAAGAAAGTCAAGATGTCATTGGGCAGCCAAGCCGGGGCAGGCGCTGAACTGAGCCCTGACTGAGCCCAAGGACATAGACAGGGTCATCTAAAGGGGAGCATTCCCATCTCAGCAGCCTCCTCATCTACCACCCCAGCCACAGGCCCTTCCCTCCAGCCCCACAGCAAGCTCCTCCTTCCCAGCAAACAGCCCACCTCCCCACCCCCAATAATAGTAATAATAATAAACTTCCCCAGAAAGGTCAGGGCTGGAGGCCCCCCAGTTAGATATAGCCTGTTCTCCCTCCTCCTCCCTCTCCTACACAGGGTATAACCACCCCCAAGTCCTCAGCTTCCTTCCTTACCCTCCAAGGACAGCTTTCCTATCTGTTAGGTATCTCCATGGTAACAACCCAGGACAGATCCTAGGAGAGGAGGCTTCTGGGAAATGTAGTCTCCCGTGATTGCTCAGGGCTGTGTTTCCCCTCCAACTCCAGGCCACCACCCCATGGTGAGCTGGGACAGTAGAGAGCCTTGCAAGAGCTGATTGCTAAGCTTTCAGGAATTTTTGTAATGCAGTTTTCAAATACAGCATTATTAAAAATTAAATGAACGAAACCTCCAAGGAAGTAATTATCTTAAACACAACAGCAATAAATGTTCAAAGCCCATCACTTCTTAATTATTTGGCTCCATCCTATCTGTGCACTTGAGGCAATTTATGTCTGTAATTGCTAACAATGGAGATGCCACATCACCAGAGCAGCTCTTCCCGACCTTGTGCAGTGATGGTAGAGCAATGACTTAAAACAGAGTGTGGGCTATTTATACCACAGAAATTGGCAGAAGCTACAGACCCAGGCTTCTCTCAGGAGGCTAATGGTTAAACATTTGTCAAATTGCCTCAGCCTCACAGTAGGGAGAACGTGACCTTAACCAAGACAGCTGGAAGCTAGTGTAAGACCTGGGGTGGCTGCCAACCATGGGGTCCAGAGTTAGGCTGCCCAACTGAGCCCTATGCTCGAGCTGACCTCAAACTCATGGTGATCCTCCTACCTCTGCCTCCCGAGTGCTGGGACTAATGGCATGGGCCAACATGCCTGGCTTTCCAAAATGAGTTCTTGCATGCAGATGTTTTCATGTCTGTTTATGACATCGTATCTATATTTCATGTTTTCTATATTTTTCTATATTACACTAAGAGTTGTGTGTGGTGGGGGGGAGTTTGCTGTCTGTGTGTATGTGGACACACATGTGCATGGGTGCATGTGCACACACATGTGCATGGGTGCATGTGCACCTGTGTGCATTTCCATGTGGAAGCCAGAAGTTGATGTCAGATGTCTTCCTTGATTGCTCTCCACTTTATTTAGGGAGACAGGGCCTCTCACTGAACCCAGAGCTCCCCTCTGAGCTTGCCTCCCTAGTGCTGGGAGGTGTGCACCGCCATGCCCAGCTTCCTTCTCTTCTTGTAAAGCCTCCACTGTTCAGTTGTGTGAACTCAATTGTGGGAACCCAAGGACATTAATCCCAATCACTTTCCAATGCCACAGTCAGAAGTTTCCATCTTCTTCATAGCTCACAACAGGAATTAATTTCAGCATGTGAACCCTTCAAGGGCACTCAAACCATATCCAAATCATAGCATCCCCTCACAAAACCAACGATTCCCTGCAGGCAAGTGAGGTAGGCTGGGCCCCCCAGCCTCCAATAGTGACGTATTGAGGAGTTCTGGAGCCAAGATTCTGGCTGGCTGGCATGACTAGCTTTCTGTCTGCAGGCTTAAACAGGGACACAGTGAGAGCTTGTTGTTATTTAATGTAGCTCAGGATGGTCTCAAACCCTCAATCATCCTGTCTCAGTTTTCCGAGCACTGCCATTACCCGTGTCTACCATGCCTGGCTCTTCAGGTGTGTTGGTGTGCCAACTTGCTCATTTTCAGCACTTTCTCCTCTGAAATGCTGACAACCTCAGCCCATTTTTCTCTACTGGGGAAGAGTCTTTGGCTTGATTTTCAAGACTTCTGCACATTCATCTTTGGTCTCACTTTATTTATTTGCACGTGTATGTTGGGGGGGGCAACATGTCAGAGTGTCTTGATGCTGCAAAAGAATGCCTGCTGAGCTTTCTGTGGGTGGCTGGGGAATTGAACCCAGGCCAGCAGGCTTTGAAAGTAAGCACCTTTAATCCATGAACAATCCCCCATCCCCTTTGATTGTTGAGTTGCAAATGCCTTCCCCATCTGGCAAAACTATTTATGTAGACTATGCTATCTTTCATTCACAAAAAAGCCTCAATATTCAATCTTGATGTAGTAAAATGATCAGTTTGGGATCTGATGTTTTTGTGCTTGTGAATTTTCACCTTGTGGGGTTTATGTTGCATGTATGTGTGTGTGTGGCATACATGCATGTGTGTGTACCCATTCATGTGGAGACTAGAGGTTGTTGTTGGGGTCTTCTTCAGTTGCTCCCCACTTTTGTTTTATACTGAGGCAGGCTTTCTCACTTAAACCCAGAGCTAGTCTTGCTAATGAGTTCGCCTGGTGGATCCCGGCTCTGCCTCCAGAGCACTGGGATTACAGGTGGCCATCACCCATACCTGGCATTTATTTTGATGCTGGAGATCCAAACTCAGGGCCTCACAGTTACACAGGAAGCTCTTTATACAGTGAACCAACTCCTCAGCATTCCTGTGTCAGATGTTAGTCAGAATCTTCCCTTCCTTCCTCCCTCCCTTCCATTCCTCTTTCTTTCCTTCTTTTTTCCTCACTTTCTGCTCCTCCTTCCCTCTCTTCTTTCTTTCTTTCTTTTCTTCTTTTGTCCATAAAACACGCCACCTTTCAACACCATCGGTATACCACCCGTTCCCCCTTATCTTGAGGGTACTACTGCCTTGACCAGGTTTTAAGTCCTCTGGTGACATGTGGGTCTATGGCTGGCTGCTCTATTCTGTCCACTGGTCTTCCTATTCCAGCACTCTCCACTTGTCCTTGGCTGTCTTTGCACCTGGAAGCCAAGTTTTCATCCTATGCTTTATTGATTTAAAGCTTATGTGCTTCCATAAACATTTTAGAATAAGATTTTGAAGAATCTGGAAAATAAAATCAGGCTGGGTGTGGTGGCACATGCCTGCAATCCCAACATTTGGGAGGTAGAGACAGGAGGATCAGGAATTTAAGGTCATCTTCAGCTACGCAGTGAGCTCAAGGCAGCCTGACTACGTAAGACCTTATCTCAAAAAGCAACAATAGGGGCTGAAGAGGTGGCTTAGCACTTAAGGCACTTGCCTGCGAAGCCTAAGGACTCATGTTCAATGCTCTAGATTCCACATATGCCAGAGGCACAAAAGGTGAGACAAGAGCAAGGTCGCATATGCCCACTAGGTGGTACAAGTGTTTGGGGTTCAACTGCAGTGGCTGAGGCCCAGCACACCAATTCCCTCTCTCTCTCTCTCAAATAAAATAAAATAAAATAAAATAAAATCAACCAAGAATTGGGAATATGGCTCAGCAGTTAAAGGTACTTCTTGCAAAGCCTGCCAGTCTGGGTATTTCTCAACTACCCATGTAAGGCCAGATCAGTACGACCACAGACACCCATGCACATGCACGCTTACACACACAGATAAATAAAATAATAAAACAGAAAACAACAACAAAATACAATATAATATAAAATAAGATCAATTGCTGGGATGACATTAAATGAATACATTAACTTGTTAGAATTTCATATCTTTGAACTTTAAGTTGTCTGTTATGAGCATAGAGTAAATATGTCTTGCTTCCTTTATGTGTGTTATATTGTCATGAAAAATACAAGGCATAATGTGAATAGGGCAGAAGAGAGCGGCAAGAAATGTGGTGGGGAGGACCTTCCTGTAGCTCTCTGATGACTACTGACAAGCGAGGGCAGGCTGACACTGAGCTTAGTGAAGGTCATTCAAGGTAGGGAGAGGGACAGCCACTGGAAAGTGCCGAAGCCAGTGTCTCGGGTAATCCATCATCTGTCACCTGTCCTGAGGTGGCAATGCTGCCTTCCAGGCCAATTGGTGGGTTGGCCCCAGCAACCACAGGGGAAGAGTCAGCCTGCCACAGGGCTGTGCCCTTACCATGTAGAGGTCCTCCCTGGCTGCTACTGTAACCGGGCAGTCACAGAAGAAGCCATTCTTCAGTCCCCATGGAGTACATTACAGCTACTCTTGGCTTCAGTGTGGACACTCAGCTGGGACCTCAGAAATTGAGGGGCCATAACCCCCACAGCCTCTGCCTGGCCCTGGGGGAAGAGCAAGCTGGAAAAGGAGTGTACCCCTAAAATGGCCACCCATCCTCACCTGAACCAGGAAACTGTCTGTAGGGTTATACTTTGGCTGGCCCACCTCCCACTGCACCTTCCTGGCTCCCCTGAGATTCAGGGTGGGGACAAGGTGATGCTATCTCTGAAATAGGGTCGATGTAGGTCAGAACCTGCCATCTTGCTGAGTCCTTCAGCACTACCCAGTCGCTGTCCCCAGTCCCTATATGATCCTGAGTGCTGGTGGTACAGATGTGTGATTTCCCAACCCCAGAACGCTCTGAGAGTCTGTATTTCAGAAAGGCACTGCCCTGGCTTCAGCCCCAGCCTGGGAGGGTCTCTGGAAAACAGTTGCTGGGTCTTTGTGTAAATGTCCTAACTCCCTGAGTTAGTCTTTTTTTTTAAGTCAAGGGGAAGGAGAGGGATAGTAGTCAGCTAACTCCTACTAACTCTGTGAAGGGCACTCGATCTTTTGTCACCTAATGTCGCAGAATAAGGTGAGGACTTTACAGCCCCATTTTACAATGTGGTTGGAGGTGGAGACCGAGGTTCAGAGAGGTGAAACCACATGCCCAGGGCTATTCGGCTCTGAATCCACCAAGCCTGGATTCAAACTCAGGCCTGTCAGCAGCTGTTTCCCGTATGACTCAGGTCACCAGTCCTGAGGTATGGGGTAAGGGACTCAGGCCTCTCAGAGTGATGGAGGATGGGCCTGCTCCAGAAAGCACACACACAACAGCATTCTCCGAAGTTCAGTGTCCCAGGCACTGGCAGGCCAGCAGCTCCCCTAAGAGTGGGGTCATTTCCATGAGGATGGAGCCTGGGGTGGCAGCAAAGGAGAGGGCAGACAAGGTGGGAGACAACACACCAGAGAACAAACTCCCAGTTTTCAATACCCCCCCCTCAACACCCTGGTGTGCCAAGGGACAACAGCCTCCTGAGTGTCCCTCGGCAGGACGGGCATCCTGCCAAAGGGGCTGTGGAGGTGGTGGTAGAGGAGGAGGGGAGAGATTGGGGGCTCCTCCAAGGGGTTGCACTGGGCCTCCCCTCTTTTGTTAAGGCCCCTGCCAAGACCAGAAGTAGGCAGTGCCAGAGAATGGCTATTTTGCTACGGGCAAGTGTGCCTAGAGATGACACTGTGGTCAGGGGATGGCAGGAGGTCTCGGGTCTGTAGGCATTAAGCTTCCTGCACACCTGCATTTATGGCTTCTTAGAACCATGGATGCACCCGGAAGGGATCTTTGAAGTTACATGGTCCAACCTGGTCCCCATCTTCTCCTCTGTGGGCACGCTGTACAGAGCAAGCAACGGAGCCCAGAGAGAGATGGAGGGCTGCCCAAGGTCACACAGCAGGCCAGGGCTGAGAGCGGACTGCCGCCTTCTACTCATGCGACATGGAGTGAGCCTGGTCCAGGCGGGCGGTGCCAGTGCCGGAGGAGGAGGAGGACGTGGCTCTCTGACTTGGGAAGTAGAGGATGGTGAACCAGCAGAAGAGGAAGACTCCTGTGGTGAGGAGAGGGCATTGGTGAGCCAGGGGAAGGCTATAAGCATTCAAGTACTTAATGGAAACACGAGGCAAAAGTTGAGAAAAAGTACCAAGTAGAAATCTTGGAAACGAAAAATGGTAACCTTGAAGTAAAATATATACATGCATCTCCCACAGGAAAGAAAAGAGAAAATAAAGGCATTTTCAGCCATACAAAACAATTGCCACCACACTGGGCTCCCTACCGGCCTTCTAGAATGGCTTCCTCCAGGGTGCACTTTAGCAAGAAGTAAAGGGAGAGTGTGGAGTATAGAAAATTAGAGTAAGCACAGAACTTGAGTAGAAGTTTTGTCTGTTTAAAGGGAATTTAATAATAAAAACTTTACGTGACAGTAACAATATTGAGAAGAGCTCTGCTGGTGGTTAACATGTACCAAGGGCTCTGCTATGTGTGTGAGGTGGGGCGGGTGGGGGATAAAAACACCAAACAAGGATGGACAGATGGCTTAGCGGTTAAGGCGTTTGCCTGCAAAGCCAAAAGATCCCAGTTCAATTCTCCAGGACCCACATAAGCCAGATGCACAAGGTGGCACATGCATGTGGAGTTCATTTGCAATGGCTGGAGGCCCTGGTGCATCTGCACCCATTCTCTCTCTTTCTCTCTCTCCCTCTTTCTCTCTGTCAAGTAAATAAATAAATAGAATATATTTTTAAAAAATACCAAACAACTCAGACTCTGTTGAAACCCAGTTCAGCAGATTGACGTGTGCAGGCTTAAATATTAATGTATCTTATACAAGAATAATGATGTCATCTCTGATTTTAAGATGCATCTCTCCCCATCTTTTAACCTCTGGAATTTTCCATGTGTGAACTCAAGATTCTTCAGCTGTAGACAACCTCAGATGGACCCCAAATAATCATTTATATTGCTATTAATGTACTGCTTGTAACAGAAATTTAGAGGTTAAACCCAACTCTTCACTTGGCCTGCAGATGTCGAGGAGTAACGAAGGGCAGGGAGAAGCTTGGCACCTCTCTTTAGCTTGCATCTGTCTCTTTTTGCCACCTTACATTTTGGGTCAGATAACCTTCAATTCTGCACATAGACATGTTAAGTATTTAAGGAGTGTTTGTCCAAAACGGTGATCCTCTCCCTTCAAAGCTGACATCATAACCAACAGATTGCCAACCACCAGCTCTTAATGATGTTCTGTTCCTGGCCACTGAGAGGTGCTTGGGAGTCTCCAGACACTGCCCTATACCCGAAGGCCTAACCAACTCCATCTGGACTTTCATTCAGTTGTTTATGTATTTTGGAGGGATGCGTGCAGTATGTAGTGTGTATGGGTGTGTGTGTGTGTGTGTGTGTGTGTGTGTGTACACATGCATGTGGTGTCTGCACATTTATGTGTAGGGGTAAGTGCTCTGTATATAAGTGTATAGAGGCCAGAAGAGGACACTGGGTGTCCTCTGTTGTTCTTGTGCCTTATTTCCTTGGGACAGAGTGTCTTCTGTCTCCACCCCTCTCAGCATTGGGGTAGGCATGTACGACCACATTCAGCATTTTATGAGAGGATTGAACTCTGTCCTTACGCTTGTGTAGTAAGCACTCTTAGCTGCTGAACCATTTCCCAACCCCTGCCTTGCCTTTCTGATCTGTCCTTTGTATAAGTCATTCTCTCCTGTGTTCCAGGAACAACAAGTCTGACAAATAAACAACTGGTGACAAGAATTGAAGCTACTACAAGGCAGGAGCAACTTTAAAAAAAAAGGTTTTGTTTTTTTTTTTATTTTCAAGTAGGGAGATGCAGAGAGAGAGAGTGAGTGAGTGTACGGGCATACCAGGGCCTCAAGCCACTGCAAACAAACTCCAGATGCGTGCACCACTCTGTGCATCTGGCTTACATAGGCATTGGGGAATTGAACTCTGGTTGTTAGGCTTGGCAGGCAAGCTTCTTAACCACTGAGCCATCTCTCCAGCCCAGGAGCAACTTCCTTATTGTGAACAAGTCCCTGTATATGCTGAGATAATGACTGACAAGATCCTGGTTTGACCAGGACTGTCTGGCTACCCATGCTGCTTGCCCTGGCTTTTGTTTCCTCCCTGGATAGCCCTGAAGGTATCCTGAAGACAGGGTTCAAGGCTCTCATACTCATGTTCCTTCTGGTTATTTCTATTTTATCACCACTTCTACCTGTTGGTCAATGAAAGCAAGTGGCCAAACCTGGTCCATTGGGAGCCACAGAGTCAGGCCTCTGGCCTAGAATTCAAGAAACAATTCCAAAAAGACCTACTGGGACTCACACACACACAACCATAGTTATTCATCATGAAACCTGGTTATAAAAATAAGGGGATTAGCCCAAATTAGAGATGAATGAGGATCAGAGGTGTTGATGATCCTAAACCACCTTGCTGCACAGACTCATGGGAAACAGTGAGCCAGCCCTGGTTTTTGTGAGTTCACATTGAATGCACCTGGAACACCTGGGTTCCTAGATGACCTGGAATTCACTATGGAGTCTCAGGGTGGCCTTAAACTCATGGTGATCCTCCTACCTCTGCCTCCCAAGTGCTGGGCTTAAAGGCATGTGCCACCACACCTGGCTGTCACTCTCTTCTTGCTTGCTTCTCTCAGTTAAGACATGATGTCCCTTTGAGCTGTTGCGTAAATAAAGGAACAAGGAGCAAAGAAAAGCAGGTGTGGGAAGGAAACTCACTAATGTTCTGGATTTCTCCTTCTTTGTTGGAGTCTCAAGGAAGGACCCAGCCAAGTTAGACAGCAGACATGGCAACAATTTCTTTCCCACCTTAGTAGCTCCTTAGAGACTTAATGTCATGTAGACATCACATGATAAGACCTTGTCTTCCTGATCACAGTTGATTGGACCAGAGATAGTCACCTGACAGATAATGCAGCCATATTGGGCAGCCAATTTGGAGTGCAGAGAAAGAATGAGTTTCCACTGAGGCTAGATGAGAGAGAGAGAGAGACAATACACAGAACAAAAGGTGGGGAGAGGCTCTGTTTTAGAAACAATACACAGAACAAAAGGTGGGGAGAGGCTCTGTTTTGATTCGCATGGCTTTTCCTGACTAGCCCATGAGTCAGCCACCCTGCGTCCCCGTATCCCACAAGAACCCTTAATATTAAAAAAAAAAAAAAACCCGTGCCTTTGATGTGAGCTAGCTTCAGTGGAATCCTGGTGGTTTTTTTTGCAAACTGTCCTCTCTCCCCGTCCTCCCAGCACCTCCTGGTGTAGATATGCCAGCCATGGCCTCCCTGGAGCCTCACCTTGCAGCGAGTTGAAGAGGGCGAAGATGTAGATAGTGGACAGGCCCAGCGGCGTGAGGATGGACAGCCCCCAGGTCATGCCCACCAGGCTGGAGAGACCCAGCACCGTGAGGACCGTCTTCCAGGTCTGCCCTTGACCCTTGCCTGCCGTAGCACTGGTCACAGTGCAGATCTTCCAGGCCACCAGGGCCAGCACCACAGCACCAAAGAGGAAGGTGAAGAGGAAGTAGCTGTGGACCGTGGCATAAAGAGCAGGCTCTTTCTGGAACCAGCACCTGAGGAAGTGGATAGCTGCTGGGGTTGGGGAGGTAAGCCTGACCAGCAAGCCCCAGGAGGCCTCCTCTGGCTGGTCCTCAGAGCCCGATCAGATGCTCCCCACCCTCTACTTGGCAAGGAGGCATACACAGGCCCAGTCTGGTCTCTCCAGACCAGCACTGTGAAAGGGCCTCGTGCATTGGCATTGTGTTGAGTTGCAAAAAGCCAGGACTAAGAGCCACTGTTTAACCCAGAGGATTTGACATAAACATCCAAGTGTCTTTCCTCCCTTCCTTCCTTTGTTCCTTCGTTCCTTCCTCCCTTCCTCTCTCTCTCTCTCGCTTGCTCACATGTGTGTATGGGCATGCATGTGTGTTGGTATGCACATAGGTGTGCGTGCACATGTGTGCACATGTGTAAGGAGGCCAGAGGTCAAGGTCAGGTGTCTTCTTCAATCACTTTCCATCTTCTACCTTGAGGCAGGGTCTCTCACTGAACCTAGAGAGCTCATTGACCTGAATGACTAGACTAACTTGTCAGCAAGCCCCAGGGATCTACCGGCCTCTGTCTTCCTGGCACAGGGATGACAGGTGTGTGCTGCCACACATGGATGCTGGGATCTGAATTCAGGTCTTCATGCTTGTATGACAAACGCTTTACTCACTAAGCCATCTCCCTAACATCCAGATTTCTGCTACTTTTCTAGAACCATCCACCTGTGGATGCCCTCCTAAAGAAAAAGGAGTGGTAGCCCCCTAGATGGAAAGTGACTCCCAGTCCCCTACAGACTTTTCCTGGACACCACATGAACATATGTGACCTAGTCTGCCTCATTAGACCCTGCCCTACAGGCCCTGGGATAAATGTAAGGCTTGGCAAGCCCCTCCAAGTACCAAGCTATGGCCCAGTCATGGGCATCCCAGGAGACCTCTGGTAGACACCTGTCAGCTCAGCCCAGTTCCCCTGCTCCCTGTACTGCAGGGCAGAAGGCCTGAAAAGCTGTGTGCATCAGCTACCCCACTGTACAGGCCCTGGGAGAAGACAGCAGGCCCAAGGTCTACATAGCATCCAGAGGCATGCTGGCATGCCATTCTCCATACAGAAATACACGGATGAGGGCCAGGTGGAGTTGGTATCCAGCATGCCATACAGAGCTCTGGCTAGGCACAGGGAGGGTGCTATGCCTTTGTCACTGTGGTGGTTTGATTCAGGTGTCCCCCATAAACTTAGGTGTTCTGAATGCTAGGTTCCCAGCTGATGGAGATTTGGGAATTAACACCTCCTGGAGAGAGTGTACTGTTGGGGGCGGGCTTATGGGTGTTATAGCCAATTTCCCCTTGCCAGTGTTTGGCACACTCTCCTGTTCCTGTTGTCCACCTTATGTTGGCCAGGGGTGATGTCCACTTTCTGCTCATGCCATCGTTTTCCCCTGCCATCGTGGAGCTTCCCCTCGAGCCTGTAAGCCAAAATAAACCTCTTTTTCCCACAAGCTGCTCTTGGGTGTGTGATTTCTACCAGCAACGCGAACCTGACTGCAACAGTGACTTTGTGCAAACGTTCCATCAGAGCTAGCCTTGGCCAAGTTAAAGCAGGGCCTCTCACCTCCTGGTTTTCCCCTTCCCAGGCTTCTTCTCCCATTTCATTTTCTGTCTTCAGGTCCCAGTTTACCCCCTATGCCATGAACTAGTAGATCTGAGGCTCTTCCCACCCCTTACATTCTTGTTCTTTTTTTCTTAGACCCCCTGTTCTCACCTCCCTCCAGTATCATGTGTGAAACTGGGGGCCTGCCATTCCCTGCTCCCCATCGCCCCACTCACAGTTCCAGTGAGGTGCGGTTCTCCTGGTCACGGATGGTGTAGAGGCCATAGCTGTTGCTGCTCCCAGTGCCAATGACCACTAGAGCAGGTAGGCCTGGGAGTAAGGAGAGAAGGTGGGCATTCCCAGGGCTCTCTGCCTCCAATCCCTCCAGCCTCCCTTCAGCCGCTCTTGGCCATCCCTACCCCAGCCCAACAGGCTTAGCTTCAGGAAGTAGTGTCCAAAGTAGGTGTTGAGGACCCTGATGGCCAGCAGGTACAGGTGGAAGGCCTCCAGGCCCATCCAGGTGAAAGCACAGAGCAGGAAGTAGTGGAAGACAGCAGCCCGGGCCCGGCAGGAGGCAGTGGAGCCCTGCGAGCTGCTCCCCACGTTGATTAAGAAGGATAGATTCAGGAGGAACAGGCTGATGCTCAGAGACACGTGGATCTTGGGGGCATCTTCTGACTTGAACCTCTGCAGGGAGAGTCTGAGCAAGGAGAGCCAGTAAGAGGCTCCAAGATACCTAGGCTGATCCATTCCCTTTCCTTCCTCTGGGATCTGAGCCAACAGCTTTCACCCCCAGGACCAGCTCCTGCGTGATCTTCCTGCTTCTACCTCTGCCAGCAGTCAGAGTACAAGCAATGTCAGGTCCAAGTCCAGGAGCACGCTCTCTCATGGTTCTGGATCTGCCAAACTAATCCCTTGACACAATTCCTTAGCTAAACTGCATACCTTGTGACTGAGTTCTTGTTGCTTTCTCAAGCTGGTCAAGGTCTTTGTTCTGTTCTCAGTACCCTTCCTTGCCCTCAGCTCCTTCCCCTTCTTGGCCTCCTCTAACTCCTACTCTGTCTTCAGATTCCTCCTTGGGGCATTTCCCTCTGGGAGGAGCCTCCCTCTGAACCCCCCTGGGCCAGGCTGACTTGGGTCTTTCCTTGCTGCATAGTGGAACTCTCACCCCTTGCCTTATCATCCCAAGCCATATCTCAGGCCCTGCATAGTGGGCAGAAGGGACCCTGGATGAACCAGGAGAGTGACTGGAGGTACACATGGGTGGGTAGATGAGGCCTAGGATGAAATAGGGGGAAAGGCTCAGAAAAGGTCAGAAACTTTTCTAGGTTCATAGCGTCAAGTCCCAGACTCCCTGCCCAGTATTCTCCCCCTTTCTATAGGGCTTCCACTCAGAATTTCTAGTGAGTGACATCTATTGTCCAGGGTTGCCTAGAGAAGAGCTAAGGGGCCAGGTCCACCTCATCCGAGATGCCAGGCCCCACCCTTGGGAAAGTAACAAATCACCTCAGCACTCCAAGCCCAGCTCACAGGGTCCAGACCTGGCCAGCTGGCAAGTTGTGCTCAGCCCCCTGGGGTTGGGGATGGCTTAACGGGACAGGGCTTGGAGAGGTGGACGTGGCGGGAGAAGGGGACAACTTACTCACTGAGGCTGGCCGTGGATACAGTGAGTGGGGCTTGTGGGACACGTGACAACTGAGCCCTAGAAGTATGCGAGAAGGATAGCAGGGTAGGGAGGCTGGACTGGGAGACCAGAGAGAGGCCCAGGGGCTTTTCTGAGTGGGCCGCAGTGAGCTTGGGCTCCCGGAATTGGGGATAGGCAGGCTGGGGTGGGATCTCCTCCTGCAGGCTCCTTCAAGTCACAGGCCAGGGGTCTCTCAGCCAAGGCCTAGCAGAGGAGAGCCAGGCCACAGTACCATCTACCCTTTGTGCCTGTCCTGTGCCCACTCTCCCTGGAAGACCACCCTTCCCCACTCCACAACCACAGGAGGTTATATATAGCTCAAGGTATGGCACAAGGATGTCAGCTCGAATCCGAAAGCAGAAACATGGCCAGGTCCAGCCAGGCCAGCTATGCATTCTCCCTGTAACCACAGTGACCCATTCAGCACAATCCCATGAGCCAAGTCAGACCCTCACACTTAACTGTGTATGCTTGCTCACATACACCCGCCCACAGAATGGGCCAGCATCCTGGGGCCTGTCACCTCCAGGGTCCTGTGCTCACAAAGGCATCACATCCGGTTAACGCTCTGCAATCCATGTGACATGCTATCCGTGAACAAGGGACCATACGGTTTCATTTCAGATGGGGTCTTGCAAGCTGTATTCTTATCCTCGCACATACATGCATGCACACAAACACAGATGACGTCTAAATTCGTGAAACTGCAGGAGCCCAGTTAGCTGTGCAGGAGCGCTGCCAAATTCCTGCATCGATGCTACCCACTGATGGAAGTTGGGGGAAGGGACCACAGACTGTCTGTGCTATTTTTGCAATTTCCAGTTAGTCTATAATTATTTCAAAATATTTTTAAGAGACTTCAGTTCTGGGGTTTCATTTCTGCTTGAGCATCTGAGAAGCCGGGACCCGAGTCTGGAGCCTCCTGAGGCCCCGAGGGTGAAGCTGGCAGAGGGAAAAGCACAGCTGTGAGAGGCAGAGGAGACCAGGTCCTGAGGGCCTGGCTTCAGCTCCAGGATCCAGCCTGCCTGAAGCCCATGTGTGTGGGGGGCGGTGTGGGGGGGTGTTCAGCTTCATGAACCACACGTGACTTATCTTGGCCAATTTGATTTGCGTTTTTGCCACTTGCAACTGAAATAGCTCTGACACACTTTGAGCCTCAACCCCACTTTGTTGGTGGTAAGGCTAAGGGATAGAGTATGTACCAGTAAAAACTCAGGACAAGGGTGCATCCCATCTGCTTTGTGCCTCCTTCAAGACAGGAAGAAACTGGAGGACCACCCACCTCAGGACAATGTAGAGAACCATGGTGAATGCCAGGAAGATCATGGAGGTGCCACAACCTGCCTGGGAGATGCGTGTGAGGGCTTGTGCAGTGGCTAGGTCCAAGGTCGGCCTCTGTGGGTGACCCCCCCCAAGACCCGGATCACTTCAGTGAGAGGCCAGGCCCATACATCCATCCCAAAACCCTTGCCTACCAGGCAGCCCCTCCCAGGGGCACAGGCTGGAAGCCCGCTGGACCCCTGGGACCAGGCTGAAGCAGCCTCTTACCAGCAGCAGGGCAAAGAAGGTCAAGTGGTCACAGCGGCAGATGGTCCCCTTGGCTGTGAGCTCGGTGGAGCAGCCCCGGGAAGCCCAGTCTCCTGTGGGCCACGAAGAGAGGTGAGGGGAGGGAAGGGGACGGAGGGGAAGGATAGGAGGGGCTCCACCCGTAACCTCTCTTCTCAACCCAGGTCCTACCTTTAGCCCCATCCCAGAATACACAGGTGAGGATGACGTTCTGAAACCAGAGAGTGAGAGTCAAGGGGGAGGAAGGAGAGGGCAGGGTGTGAGGACAGCACCCCTCCCTCCACAAGGGTCTAGTCTTCATGTGGGCACCAGGACGCAGGCTTTCCATGGGCTGTGAGAGGAAACTGACTAGGCGCATTGGTGCCTCGTAGATCCGCGTGGAAATGCAGGTACGAAGAGGGAGGGTTTGCGGGACTGCACGTACGTATCTTCAGAAGCATTACATGGACCAGTGTGGAAAGCTGTGTGCACACAGGTGAGTTCTCCAGCTCTCATCTGCGCCTTTGTGAGTGTGGGAGTGGGAGGGTATGTGGTCGTATGCCACCATGGGCAAGAAGCAGGAAGATCTGTCTGGGCACAATAGGGTTGAGGGTTCAAAGTCCTGTGCATACCTTCTCAGAGCCTAAACACAGTATGTGCTCCACGATGACTCCCAGGCCCTGGTGGGGTACTCACAGCGGACTGGTGCTGGTGGGAGAAGATGATCTCCACGGGCTCTGAGAGCCCAGTGACAGGTGTTGGGCCGGCGCTCAGTCCCACCATGCGGTTGTTCAACACGCTGCTGCCATCATCCTGGCTGAGCCGGGGGCCCTAGAGAGGAGATAGGGGGAGGCCTGGCTTCAGGACAGATGGCCTAACCTACCTTGGCTGGGGTGGGGGACTCTGGGAGCTCTAGGACTTGCCCTTGCCTCTCAGTCTGAGGCTAGAGGACTCAGAGCCTGGGGTCCGTAGGCATTCTTCCTGCTGCTTTCTGTGGTTGCATTGGGCTGGGCTGGGCTGGGCTGGGCTGGAGTTTGGGCTCCAGACCACCTGGCTGACAAGCTGACCCTTAACGGCTCTCCACTGTGGTCTCTGGAGCACCACAATAGAGGGTCCTATGGCTGAGATCAGCTGGGAAATGGGGCCAGTGCTTGTAGGTGCCTTCAGGTAGGTATCTCCAGGTGGATATATACATGCCTCAAGTAGTCCACACCTGGTACATGTTTCGCAAGTTGAGTACACTTGCTCATGTGGACATGAGATTTTGTGTACCCAAGGACAGAAAATAAGGTGTGTGTTGGTGTGTGCACAAGGACACACACATGAATGACATGGGCTTCATATGCAAACTGAAAGGTACTAGTGTGGAGATGCATTCCATGGATTGTAGAGATGGTTTGGGGTGGTCTGGTCATGTTACACACACTCAGGAAGTGTGTCTCCTTGCTAATCCCTCAGCAAAGTCTCCGGTGTGGACAGACAAGAGCAGAGGACTCTGACCATTTGAGCACTGACCTCTACAGCTTCCCTGGTCCCCAGCAGGCTCCTTACCTTGAAGACATTCCCTTCACCGATGTCCAGAACGGTTATAGCCAACCGGACCATAGATTTGTTGCCAGGCAGGACTTGGAAAAGGCTCTTGGGAAGTCGGACTCTGTCAGGGGGCTGGTCCTCACCTTTCATCACCTGTCTTGGGATCTGCAACCACAGAGACAGCAGCAGCTCCTACCTTTCCCTAGAACTTCAGCCCCAGCACAAGTATTGTCAGTGCCCCAGTTGGGAGGAGAAACTGAGGCATGCTGAATGGAGGCCCTGAGGCCTGTTAATTCAAAGGGGCAGGACATCAAGCTCTGCTGCTCACAGGCAGGGCCCTTGGACAAGTATCAATGGTGGAGCCCCTGTTTGTGAACCATGGAGGGCAGCTAAGCATATCCATGTCTGTGCATCCCCCACTAGGTTTCCATGTATGGGGAGGGCTGATGTGGGGTGCTTTGGGCCAGAGTCCTAACAGGGCCACATGGTAGTGTGAGTTCACCCTGAATGTGAAGTCCTTCCTGGCCAACACTGTTTTAAAAACCAAGAATAATCAAAATAATTGCCAAGCATTTGTTCCCATTCTGTGACTTCTCAGGTCTCCTGGAGCTTCAGTCTGTCCCACCAGCTCCCTGCCTCAGAAGGATCCATGTGCATTGGATAGGGAACTAGGAGTTGGGGTAGAAGGCTCTAATTTCTCCTTCCAAGTCCAGACTTTGTCTAAAGGGCATGTCTTGGGCCAGCATACATGAGAGGTACAGAGCTCAGAGTGATGAAAGGCCTTCTCAGGTGACAAACCACCCACTCCCTATGCTTGGATCCCCACTTCAGCTTCCACCCTTCGGGAAGACCAAGGGCTTTCTGAGCCCTCACTTGACCAAGAACTCCCTGTACATTATCTTATGCAGTCCTCCTGATATTCATGATTTTTTTTCTTCTGAGACACCGCTTAGCTCTGTAGCCCAGGCTGGCCCAGAACTGAAGATCAATCCTCCTATTTCTTCCTCCTATGTATTGGGATAACAGGTATGAACCACCATGCATGGCTTCTTTTGAGGTAGGGTCTCACTGTAGCCCAGACTGATCTGGAAGTCACTATGTAGTATGTAGTCTCAGGGTGGCCTCTAACTCATGACAATCCTCCTACTTCTGCCTCCCGAGTGGTGGGATTAAAGGTGTGAGCCACCACACCTGGCCTCTTCTGATATTCTTGAAAGTGTACAATGCCTTCATCAAGTTATAGATGAAGAAAGAGGCTCAAAAAACAACGTGCTCACAATGACAGTGGCTGGTAAGGGACAATACCAGAGTTTGAATCTGGGCCAATGTAAACGCAGAGTTCCCCTTGTCAGCCCCTCTCAGGCCTATCGTGTTCTTTTCTTGACTTCAGATATGTTCCCTGGCAGAGGAGTTCACACGCACTTTAGATTTGGTGGAGCCTGAGAACGTATCTTCCAGCTGAGGGGTCCAGGGCTCAGAGAGAAAGGGGCTAATCCCTCAGCCAGTTCCATGATCACCCTCAATAATTAATAACCAGGGACCACTTTTACAGCCAACTCACTATCCCCTATCTACAAATGGCAGGGCTCTGCCAAATGGGACCGAGGAGTGCTAAGCTTTGATGGGTACCAGCAGAGAATGTGGCCCTCTCAGAACTTTGAAACACATGCCTGAGCCAGCCCATGGGAATGGGAGAGCTGCTCACCTGGGAGGGTTCCAGAGAGAAGAGCAGGTCTTCTGAGATGTCAGTGCTGAAATTCTGGACCAAAGCTTTCACAGAAGGCATGTCCACTGTCTCCAAGGCATTATTCCCCACCAGGTAGACCTCGTACTGCAGCCAGTATCTATAAGGGGCAGGGATTGGGATCTAGCGGACATGTTTGCAGGTTGAGCCAGCATTTTCAAGGGGCCAAGGATCGGGGGTGGGGTGTTTACAGACCAAGCCACCTTCAGACAAGGCCCTAAGGGTGACAGCTGATCCAGAGTATTAAAGACTTTGGAATTATATATAATAGGAGGAAGAATGGCTTTGTAACAAGCAGGCCAATCCTGAGGGATTCCAGCTAGCAGTCTCTCTGGATATTTGATGTGCTTGTCTTTTTAATGATAAAACACATATCAAATTCACCATTTACAATGCAATATTCAGTGGCATTAAGTACATTTACAATGCCGTGCAAACATCAAACACTGTCTCATTCCAGAGCATTTTAATCACCTCAAAAGAAAACCTCATACTCATTAAGCAGTCCTTCCCCAGCCTCTGGAAACCAGAGAGATGCTTCCTGCTCCCATAAATTTACCTTGTTTGCACATGTCATATGCATGCAATCACACAACATGTGCGCTTCTGTGCCTGGATTCTTCCAATAAGCATGTTACTTCCAGCACTCAGGGGAGAGGAAGCGTGCATCATGATTTTGGTCCTTCTTGTGTACGAAGTAGCTCACCGCAGGGACCTATGCACCCAGCCGCTGGGGGACTTTTGGGTCTTTCCCACTTCGGGCTGGTTGTGAATGCTGCTCTGAAGAGCATTTGCTTTAATGAAGGAAGCCTTGTCTTAAATTCTCTCAGGAGTACGCAGAGGAATAGAAAGGCTAGGACACATGGTAATACCATGTCTGGCTTCTCAAGCAGCTGACAGATTGTCTTCCATGACAGCTGCACCATTTCACACTCACACCAGCCGTACACGGGAGTGCCAAATGCTCCACATTCTTGCCAATACATATGATTTTTCAATTTTTTTTGTATGGCTTTGAATTGTCACCACCCTCATGGGGATGAACTGGTATCTCTCTGTGGTTTTGATTTGCATTTCCCTGATGGTAAATGATGCCGACATCTTTCTGTGTGCTGGTTGGCCTCGTACATCAACTTCTGATAAGCCTCTGAGTGTATCCGCACATTTATTGAGTGTTAAGTGCATACCATAAACCCAGCTATTGAAAACAGGTCCATATGGGACCTGACTGAATGGGAGAAGATGTAATCCTGGAGCCACACAGAGCACAAGAATTTTGTCATATGTATTACTGCCACTCTGGAGCCAGCTGAGGAGAGATGGTGGTACTCTCCGTGGTGCTGAAACTTTGAAAAGTCACTACCCCCCGCCATCAGCCCTGTGTGGTCGCTTGAATGCACAATGTCCCCCACAGACTTGTGTGCTTGCATACTTAATCCCCAGTTGGTGGCGCTGTTCCAGAAGGTTGTGGAACCTTTTAAGAGATAGAGCTTTGCTGGAGGAAGTGTGTCTCTGGAGGTGGGCCTTGAGATTTTTTAGCCTAATCCCACATGCTATTCTCCCTCTCTTTATTTATCTACCTATCTCTCTGCTGATGGGATGATATGAAACCAACAGACTCCAGAGAGACTCTCCAAATCCTTCTAATGACTAGGCTTATCCCCTTTTATCCAAACTGTTCTCACTTTTTGTTTTCGAGGTAGGGTCTCACTCTAACCCAGACTGACCTATGCATTCACTATGTAGTCTCAGGCTGGCTGGCCTTGAACTCACAGTGGCCCTCCTGTCTTTGCCTCTGGAGCACTGGGATTAAAGGCATGTGCCACCACACCCAGCTGTTGTCCTCACTTTTGGTTGGACAATCTGTTTTATTTTACAGATGGAGGAGAATACGGGGAAGAACAAGGCTACATCATTAATCAAGAAGAGAAAGCCGGGCTGGAGAGATGGGTTAGCGGTTAAGCGCTTGCCTGTGAAGCCTAAGGACCCTGGTTCGAGGCTCGATTCCCCAGGACCCATGTTAGCCAGATGCACAAGGGGGCGCACGCGTCTGGAGTTCGTTTGCAGAGGCTGGAGGCCCCGGCACGCCCATTCTCTCTCCCTCTATCTGTCTTTCTCTGTGTCTGTTGCTCTCAAATTAAAAAAATAAAAAAAAATAAATAAATAAAAAAAAATAAATAAATAAATAAAAAAGAAGAGAAAGCCGACGATCTACTAGGAGTTTCGTCACCTCCACCTCACCTGCCTGGGACCCAGAAGTCATTATAGGGGAAGCAGTGATATAAATACTGCTCTCATGGCTAGGGTGAAAAACAGTTCCAGGGAAATGGCAAAAGACACTGTGGTCACTCATACCTCATAAAAACAGAGATCCAGAGTGTACAGAGAAAGCAATACTAAATCAGATCTCTATCTTGCCCACCAAGGCTCAGGAGTATTGCAGAAGACAGGGCAGGAAGATTGTAAGAGACACAGGTTGGGTGGGAACAACCTGAGACACCATGTTTCCCCCCATCCCTGCAGAGACTGACTGGGGCCTCTTGGTCCTCACAGTGAATATCAATAACCTCACTGACGACCCTCAGCAGAATTGGGGTGGTGGGGGAGTCTCTATGTGCAACCATTTTATTAAAAAAAAAAAAAAAACTAGCTCTCTCTGGCAGTATTCTATGTAATTGCTTCTGTTGAAAACGATAGTTTAGGGACTGGAAAGATGGCTCTGTGGTCAAAGGCTACTTGTAAAGCCTGACAGCTCAGGTTTGAGTCCCCAGCACCCGTGTAAAGCCAGACACGTAAAGTGGCTGGAGTTCATTTGCAGTGGCAGGAGGCCCTGTCATGTCCATTCTCTCCCCACCCTTTCTCAAAAAAATAAAGGGAAAAAATAAATAAAAGAAAGAAAGTGGTAGCTTAGGACCAATGACAACTCTACCACCTCATTGACTTTGAAAGAAATATGATTTGAACAAATATGATTCCTCAATAGTAATATGTAATAGTTCCCCAAGCCCAATACAGATGGCTTCAGATTGCAAAGTGTGTGATACAGATCTCAAACTACAGGAAAAAGATGAAACTGAGCACTTGGAGATCTCTGATTTTGATCAAATTGTTACCGTGCTGCTGGTCTTACATTTGTCTTTCCTTGCTGTATGCTGTTTAAAAACAAATAAAAATGTTCACAGCACCACTGTTTCCATCAGCATTCAACATTCAATAAGTTGGAAGTCACATGTGATGTGAGAGGCTAAGGAGAAATACACAAAGAGCTGGGGAGATGGCTCAGTGGTTAAAGGTGCTTGCTGTACCAGCCTGAGGACTGGACTTGATATCCCCAGAACCACGTGAAGCCAGATGCGGCGGTGCACAGCTATACTCCCAGCACACCACGGCAAAGAAAAGCAGGGTCTCCGGGCGTGGCGGCGCACGCCTTTAATCCCAGCACTCGGGAGGCAGAGGTAGGAGGATCGTCATGAGTTCGAGGCCACCCTGAGACTCCATAGTGAATTCCAGGTCAGCCTGGGCTAGAGTGAGACCCTACCTCAAAAAGACAAAACAACAACAACAACAAAAGAAACAAAGAAAAAACAAAAGCAGGGTCAGGAGAATCCTGAAGCTCACAGGACAGCTAGTCAGGTGTTCACAACAGCAAACAAGAGAGACCCTGTCTCAAACAAGGTGGAGGGAGGGAATCAACACCTTGAGGTTGTCCCCTGACCTCCACACACATGCTGTGGCACAAGCATGCCCATTAGCACACATGCGCACACACACACACACACATGCACCATATACACACATATATACAAAGAAAAATAAAAGATATGCCAAAATAAAAATATCCATCTTTATATGGTAAGGGACATCTTATTTCCTTTCTGTATCTATTTTCCAATATTTTCTGATGGGTGCATATTGTTTTTATAGTCAGAAGAGCCATTAACATAAAGAATGCTAACATTCATTGAGTTAGGAACTGCCCCAGGCACTATCTCACTCGAGCTGCAAAGCTATGCAGAAGCTGAGGGAGGCCAAGGGTGGGAGCCTTGGAACAGTGATAATGGAATGGCACTGATAGGGATGACAGTACCCACGTGTCTGAATTGTATATTTAACCCTTGCTGCCATCCTGAGTTGGGTGCCACTTCTGTCCCATTTTACAGATAGGTAAGTTGGAAGCCACCTATCAAAGTCCAAGGCCTCCCTGAGCCGTAGTAGTCCAGCCTGTGTCACGCCACATGTGTTCCCTGAGTTCACACACAGTTCCTGCTATGTCCCTGATGGGTCGCCATTCAGCCACGTGGAACCTTAGTCCTATCATCCAAGAAATGGGTTGATAACAGGACCTCTCACAGAGCACGTGCTATGAGTTTGGATAGAAAATGCCCCCTGCTGCCCCAAGGCTCGTTTGTTTCAACACTTAGTCCCTAGCTAATAGGACTGCTTTGAAAGGCTGTGGAACCGTAGGGAAACTGGGCCTGGCTGGAGGACTTAAGACGCATGGGCACTGAGGAATATCAGTTGGCATAGAGGAACCCCTGGACAGCCCAGCCCTGGGGCCCTAAGAAGCTGAAAAAGTAGCTATAGGTGGGACTGAGGGCATTTTCAAGGCACCTAAAGAATGGCACATCCAGCCTGGGAGTGCAGGCACTCATTCATTCCTTCAACAAATACTTCCTGAGTACCAGCTAGAATCCAGGCTCTTTTGTGGGCATCCCTGATAAGCTATAGGTACCTTGCTTAGCAGTGAGAGCAGACGGAGAGAGGCAGGACCACTTCCAGCTATGAGCCCAGTGGCACTGTGCTGTGAAAACCTCTTCCTTGCCCTGTGTAGCCAGCCTTTTGGCCTACCGAGTCTCTCTCTGGCTTCCCTGGTCCATCTTTCCTGCACACCGGTGTATAGGGTGCCTGCTGGAGTTGCATTCAGCTCACCCATCTCCACCCGCGTCACCATCTCTGTGTCCTTTCCTAATGCCTAATGCAAAGTTAACTGCAGCCTTGCTGGACTTCAGATATCCGACTTTCCTGTCTCCCTCTACTGCTCTGGCTAACAGTCCTTCACACCTTCCTCTCTTCTTATATATCCAGTTCTGTCACCTCCCCCCTCCCCCCACTGCATGGCACTCTCACAGTTTGAAACACAGTACTCTGCAGTTCTGTTACTCTGTCACCTGCTAGTGTCTGAGTCCAGCTTGATAGCAGCTATGCACTCTCCAAGCCCTTGCACAGGTTACTTTCCCGGCAAAGTCTTGGTGGACTTCCTTCCTCTGGGCCAAGTGCTGCCTACCCTTCTGTGTGGAGTCAGGGTGGGTCCGTGGCTGTCCCTCACCACTCCCAGGGGCAGGGATGGGCTGGCTCATATCTGCCTCCACTAAGCCAGCAGAGGCCCTGGCTGCTGGGGTGGGAAGTAAGGTCAGAGAGAAGTGGCAGAAGACAGCACAGGTTTGGATGCTATGGTTTGTGGCCCCCTCACACTCCAACAGACCTCCTGCCGTGCGGGGCCTCAGACGCCAGCTCCCCTCACCTTTGCAAGTTATCCACGTCGCAGGTGTTGTCTCCCAGCCGCTTGCACTTGGTGAAGCAACCGGCGACATCATTCACATGATAGGGGTCATACTGGTTGCTCTTGATGTGCAGGCAGATGCCTCTTGGTGCTTCTGTGGGCTTCTGGCCTAAGGGAGGGATTCAGAGCGAGAAGGGGCTGGGTGGGGGAGGGACAGCAGGCTGGGCGAGAGGCAGCTGGATAGTCTACACTGACCACGCTGGAGGAGACTCTACCCTCCCCAAGCCTCAGGTTCAAAGGGAAAAAGAGGTGTTCTCCTCCAACTCACACAGCTGGTGGGTTGCTTCGGAGAAAGTGTGGTGTGTGATTCTGTAAAGTTTTCTCGTGGTTATGCTCAATACAAGGTTATACCTGACAGTGCTACTTCTCCTTTACCACCTCCTCCATGCAGCCCGCCAGGCTTTCTGCAGCTGATCAGTCTCGGACTCTCTGGAGTCCCTGCACTGTGGCTGATGGCACAGTGCTTACATATATTCTGGCATGCTTTGTGTCAGCCTCTCAGGACCATCACAGCTCCCTACTGGGACGAGGGAAGAGCAGAGCAGACTGTGGCCTCTGGAGCACTGTAACTGTGGCAAAGTCTCAAGGTAGCAGGAAACTGCTCCACGCCCAGAGACCAGCTTTTCTGGCTTCTCATTCTGGTCTCCTCCCAGAGCTATGGGGCACGGAGCAGGAGCTTCAGGCCTCGCTGTGTGTCCTCGGGCAAGTTACTTGAACCCCCTGCGGCTTAATCTGCTGTTGCCTTAGGTTTTACAGGAGGAATCTAAAGCACACAGTCCTTCGTAGTGGGATCAAGGAACCATGGCTACTTACGCTAGGGATGAGAATTTTAATCACAGATTGCCTATGAATGTTTTTACTTACATGAGATCTACGTGTGTGTCCATATTTACCCATCTCTAAACAAAGGTAATAAAAACACATGTGGCTATACACAAAGATGTAAAAAGTGAAAGTCCCTCTTCATGCAGCCCCACACCCAGAGTTCACTACCTTTACCTTTAACAGTTTATTACACGAACTTCTGGGCATTTCTATGTATATGCAAGTTTCTGTATGAGGATCACTTTGAAACTTCCATCAAAGGGATCACTTTCCAATACATGTCACGGCACGATCTACCTAGTTCCCAGCAGCTGTGAGTCTCTAGCACCAACTAATACCTTAAGAAATACTGTTAGAAATTATGAAATTTCCTTTCAAAAAAAGGGGTACCTATATACCCTCCTGCCATATGTGGCAAGACTTTTTACTTGTTTAGTATTTATTCATGTTCATAAGACTCGATGTTACCGGACTTTCGGTTTCTGCCAGCCTATGAGCTCAAATCCAGTCACCTTTTAATTTCTCCTTAAAAGAAGGAGTTTGAAAGCCTTATAATTGGCCAGCCAGGCCAAATGAGCCAACGGGTGCAATAGTGGCACGTCTGTCATGGTGGAAACCAACTGCCCTCCAATTGGACTGGAGGCCTGCTCCATTGGGGGGAATACATCCCTGATACTGAAAACTTAAAACAGGGGTAGTCACGAGCCCTGGGGGTGTAACATCTGCTGATATCTGGAAAAATGTATGTCCTATGCTTATCAAACTGCCCAGTAAGCACTTCTCTTAATAGTCATACCCTTATATTAATGCTACTCTCACATTGGGTAGAGAATCTCTTTTCAGATGGGAGTGACCTTGGGATGACTCAGAAAGTATCATGGTGCTGGAAAGAAGTGACTGGAGTACTGAGTAACATCTTGATCACATCTTACAAGGCTCAGGGTCTAATGCGGAAGAAGTGGCGGAAAGAATGTAAGGGCCAAGGGAAGGGTAGGACTCCTTACAACATGCTCCTCCAGATATACAATGGCCTGGATATCCACGACCTCACAGTGCCTGACACTACCTACACAAGACCATCGTAAGAGGAGGAAAAGATCATGACATCAAAATAAAAGAGAGACTGATTGAGATGGGGAGGGGATATGATGGAGAATGGAATTTCAAAGGGAAAAGTGGGGGTGGGTGGGAGGGTATTACCATGGGATATTTTTTATAATTATGGAAAATGTTAATAAAAATTGAGAAAAAAAATAAAAAATAAGAAGGAGTTTGAGGGAGCTGGGAAGATGGCTCAGCAACTAATAGCAGGAGGATATGAGGTTCACCCTCGCATCCACGTGCAAAAGCTCAGCGTGGAGGATAGATAAACATAGGAGGTCGAGCCGGGCGTGGTGGCACACACCTTTAATCCCAGCACTCAGGAGTCAGAGGTAGGAGGATCACCGTGAGTTCAAGGCCACCCTGAGACTCCATAGTAAATTCCAGGTCAGCCTGGGCTAGAGTCAGACTCTACCTCGAAAAACAAAACAAAACAACAACAACAAAAAAGATAGGTTGGCTGGGGCTCACAGGAAGTTCCAGGGTCATTAAGAGGGTTTCCAGGAAGTGAGGTGAAAAGCAAGAGGAAAAGGCACCTGTCTTCTTCCTCTAGCCTCCACATGTGTGTGCACATGCAATTGCACATACATGTGTGTACACCACACACACGCACACATACACAAACACACCCCAAAGAAAAACAAAGATGGAGTGTAAGTATCTCTGTATTTGCTGGGCATTTGTGCGTATCTTTTTGTGAGTGGGTTGTGGGTCATTCTTGGGATGGGAAGAGGCCAATGGCTGCAGGTTGGCCCAGGAGGAGCTGTGACAGAGTCACCTCTCGGAAGGCTAGAGCAGCTCTGCTTCTAAGGGTAGACCTGGATGATAACCGGGGAGGGGCATTTCCTTTCATTTTTAAACACCCCTCACTGGTGTTGAACTTAGTTAAAAATCATGCACAGAGGGCTGGAGGGATGGCTTAGCAGTTAGGTAATTTGCCTGCAAAGCAAAGGACCCAGGTTCTATTCCCCAGGACCCACATTAGTCAGATGCACAAGGGCACAAGGGAGTGCACACATCTGGAGTTCATTTGCAATGGCCGGAGGCCCTAGTGTGCCCATTCTCTCTCTCTCTCTTTCTCTCTCTCTCTCCCTTCCTATTTCTGTGTGTGTCTCTCTCAAATAAAAATAAAAATAAATCATGCACAGGGCTGGAGAGATGGCTTAGCAGTTACAGCACTTGTTTATGAAGCCTGAGGACCCAGGTTTGAGTCCCCAGTACCCACATAAGCCAGATGCACAAGGTGGTGAATGCTTCTGGAGTTTGTTTGCAGTGGCTGGAGGCTCTAACATACCCATTCTCTCTCTCTCTCTTTCTCTCAAATAAATGAATAATTTTTTTTAAACTTACACACAGTAATGCTTTTGGTTTAATAGGAGACTAGTTCATTAGGACAGAAGATACATACACAATAAAGGTGATGGCAGAAAAGGAGTAAACAGAGTACACACCATTTTAGAGTGGAGTTGATAATAATCAGGTCTCTATGGGACAGTGTTGTTTAAGGAGAAAATAAAGGAACTTTGGATTTCTGTTAGAATGCACAGAGAGCCAGTGCTAATACTCAGTTTATGACATGGCCCATGTTCACATTGAAAATACAGGGTAAGGGATGGCTTAGTGGTTAAGGCACTTGCCTACAAAGCCTAAGGACCCATGTTAAACTCTCCAGATCCCATTTAAGCCAGACTCACAAAGGTGAGGCAAGTACAAGGTTGCATATGCCCACTAGGTGGCACAAGCGTTTGGAGTTCGATTTCAGTGGCTGAGGCTCTGGTGTGCCAATTCTCTCTCTCTCTAAAATAAAATAATAATAATAATAATAATAATAATAATAATAATAATAATAATAATAAAAAAATACAGGGTAATCCAGGTGTGGTGGTGTGCACCTTCAATCCCAGCACTCAGGAGGCCAAGGTAGGAGGATCACTGTGAATTCAAGGCCAGTCTAAGAATGCATAGTGAATTCCAGTTCGGCCTGGGCTAGAGTGAGACCCTACCTCAAAATGCCTCAAAAGAAAAAAATGGGGTGGGAAGTAGAGGCAAGGAAGGACTCAGTCAGGGGAGGTCAGGGTCAGGGAACTGGTGGTCAGACCAGGGACAGTGATGACAGAGCTTCCCTCATCCTGCTGGGAGTTCCCGCCAGGTATCTCTGGGAAGCTCTTGGCAAGGACACAGCACACCGGAACTCAGAAAAGATTCATTGTGGGTTTTTTTTTTTTTTAATTTTCCTAGATTCTAACTATGTAGCTCAGGCTGGCTTTCAACTCAGGATCCCCCTGCCACAGCCTCCTCGAGTGCTGGGAGTTTAGGCTGAGAAGACTGGAGAACTCTCTTCCGAGCGATAGAACTGCCTCTGCTCCACAGCCCCTGCCCTTGTCCCTGGTCTCTACCCCAGGCTACCTTCCTCCGAAGTTTCGGTGTGGGTGCAGCAGGTGAGGGGGAGCTGGGTGTCGGAGACCAGAGGCGTGCCCCCCAACTCCCTATCCCCTGCCTCTCAGCTTCTCCCTTACACTCACCAGCGGCCGCTCTTCCCAGCTGCAGCCAAATGATGCACCTTCACCCTTCCATGCCAGCGTGACAACCCCGTCAACCAAGCGAGCACTGCTTTGTGCCCTTCTTCTGCCCGTACCTTGGTGAAGTGTCCCTTGGTAAATTGCCATTGCAAGCTTACAAGTCTGGCCCTTGCTCAGCCCTAGGCCATAGACTGGTCCTCACTTCACCCCTGGGGCAAAGTATCTGCCACTCTGCCAAGCTGGGCACCTCTGGAGTCTGGAGCCATGTGGCTCAGCACAGAGCTAGTTACACCCAGGCTTCTTGAGGGCATGCGTGAAGAGCCATAGGCAAATAGACACATGTCACATGCCCCATTAATGATCGCAAAGGAGAGATTCTTACCCCGAAACATACACCTGCCAGCTCCTGTATCATTCAAACAACCAAAAGTTCACGCCACTATTAGTCACACACTACCTGGAGCAATGAAGGCCCAGCCCAGGACCAATGGCACCTGTGGAAGTGCCCACTGAGACCTGGCAATAGCCACTTGTGGTTATCATATCAATCAATCCAGCCAGGGTTTTCATCCACCTTTGGTTTTTTATTTTTTAAAACAGTTAAAATGTCCCATTTATTTTAGTACACTTGAATTAAGTGTGGAAAAGTGTAACAAATACAACAGGGTATATACTGCACATCAAAGAGGCAGTCTTTAAAACTGCCTTGCTATATGGAAGAGAATACAAGACCCGGGGGAGGGGTCTGGTTTCAAAGAAGCTCTGGTTTTAACTCCTCTGTAAATTCAGCAGTCTGCAAAGGATTTGGCAAAGGTTTATTTTTTCTATTTCCAGTCTTCTAAAATAGGCATAGATTTGCTTACAGTAAAGCTGATTTAAGAGCACACAGCAGTTGAGCACAGACAATGAGATGAGACCCACCCTTCCAAATGATGAAGACAAGGAGACAGAGCCAGTCATGCAAAAAAACATGGAATGCTCCACGAATTTGCGTGCCATCCTTGCGCAGGGGCCATGCTAATCTTCTCTGTATCATTCCAATTTTAGTATATGTGCTGCCGAAGCAAGCACCCCCCCCCAACACTCTTTGGTTTTTCACTGAGACAGTATCACATAGCCTAGGCTGGACTTCAAACCTACTATGTAACCAAGGCTGGCCTTGAACTCCTGATCGTCCTCCACCTCCCAAGTGCGAGATTACAGGCGTGCACCACCACACCCAGGCTATTTCTGAGCTGGACACCAAGTCCAACACGGGAAGAGAAGAGCGTTTCCTGGGCCCCAAAGACACTGACGCGTTTGTCCAATCACGCAACCACATGCTGCGCAGACACACAGGGAGCAGACACAGGAGACACTCACTGAAGCAGGAGTGGCAGGGTGCCCAGATGAGAGTACCTGACCCACCCAAGGGGGCCACGGAGCCCTGACCAAGCAACTAAGAACGCACAGAGCTGGTCAGGCAGGCAGGGAGTGAGGGGTGGCTATCCTAGGACAGAGGGTGGCAGGAGCAAGCCCGGGTCCTTCAGCAGCTGCTGGAGAGCCTTGTGTGTCTACGTAGCATGGGAGCAGTGTGGGTGCTGGCTCCCGGCCGTGAGGACCATGGCGACACTGCTGAGGTCAGAAGGAGAAGGAGCCCAGGAGGGAGGGGCCGTGCACCCCTGCCAGGCTGTCGGGGCCCGGACCCCTTCCTCAGGAGCCCCGACACCAACTGAACAACTTGTCTGGTGTACTCTCTCCCAGAACCAGGCCCCAGGGAGCCACAGCCAGGATGGGGACACACTCTGTTCCCCCAAATCTACGGGGTACCTTGGAGCAACAAGGGGAGCCAGCAGCCCAGCCTGACGAAGTTTATCAGGAAGACAGGACAGACCCAGACAGATAAAGAGATGCTGAAATGGGCAGGGAGAACACATTCCAGACACCCCAACTCCTTACCGCTCACCCCTATGCACATCCTTCAGTCTCTTCCCATCCTGCCTGGGCCCCTCCCCAGCACACGGCCTCCCAGGTTTGGCAGGAGGGGCCGGGGAGGCAACCTCTGCTTACCTGAGGCCAGCGACAGAAGGACTAGGGCCCCCACAACTCTGACTATTGCCATTGGTAGCCGGCAGAGCCCTGTGGCTGTGTGGTCCCCCGGTCACAGGTTGTTTCCAGCTGCCGCCTTCCTCCGGTCAGCCTCACCACCGCTTCCTGTGGCCTCTTTCTTACCCTTCCTGCTCAATGGCGCCATCAGTTGGGTTGTGAAAGGTGGGTGTGGGGAACTGGGAAGTATTCTGAATCTTGGCCACCCCCGTAACTGCCTGGAGAGGGAGCTGGTCTGAGCCCAGGGATGAGCTGGCACCACCCTGCCAGGTGGGCACCATGGGGCTGGAGTCCTGCAGCCAAGCCAAGAGGGGTCTCTGTCCCAGACTTGGACTTGAGTAGACACACCCACGCCCTTTTCCCCAGCGAAGGTCTTGAGGTTCATTGGCATCTCAGTAAACAGCAATCACATGGGCTTCTCCTTGGGGTTTGGTGATTTGGCAAGACCCAGTAGGCACAGGTCCTGGTAGAGAGAAAGGGCAGCAGGCAGGCAGGCTGGTGAGGAGGGGAGGAAAGGGGAGTGGAAAGGAGTGTGGACCCTAGGATGCGATCGGGCCTGGGCTGTCTGTCTGCTGCTCTGAGCCCCACACAGGTATGGGAAGGACTCCTGGTTTGAGCTGTGTGTGGTTGCCTGGTGGAGAAGGGGCAACAGTAGCGATAGCTTTTTTTTTTTTAAATTTTTTATTTATTTATTTGAGAGCGACAGACACAGAGAGAAAGACAGATAGAGGGAGAGAGAGAGAATGGGCGCGCCAGGGCTTCCAGCCTCTGCAAACGAACTCCAGACGCGTGCACCCCCTTGTGCATCTGGCTAACGTGGGACCTGGGGAACCGAGCCTCGAACCGGGGTCCTTAGGCTTCACAGGCAAGCGCTTAACTGCTAAGCCATCTCTCCAGCCCTAGCGCTAGCTTTTGATAGTAGCAAGTGCTGCGAACTTACCATCACCCTCGCCCACCTGGTCACTGCCGGCAGCACACGCACCCTGGCTTCAGCATGAGGGAAGGGATGGGCCCCACCGACATTCGGGTCTCAACTCTGCTGCACGGCCAGGCCCTTAGTGGGGTCCATAGCCGCTCAGAGCAGGGAAAGGCTCTTCGTCACTAATACCTCCATCAGCCCCATAAGGTCTGAGCTAGCCCTGCTTTACCTTGAGGTCTTCCTGCACAGTCACCAAGCTACAGCTAGCCTGTTCCCCCTTTCCTTCCATCTGGTCCCCTGCTGTGCCCTCTGGACCTGAGGGGGTGGGGGAAAAGGGATGACAGGTCACAATATGGGCTGTGGGAGGTAGGTGGGCATCCGGCATGGAGCAGCAGGTCAGAAGCCAGGAGTTCCTGTGTCCTAGAACTTCCTCTGACGGGAAGATGGAAGCCACTAGGCTTGCCCCTCCTCTATCCAGCCTTCCCCTGGCTGCCCTGTGGCCTCCTTCCCAGCTGTAGGTGAGGGCAAAGCTGAGGTGAGGCATACGTGTCAGTGGGTGCTGACTTATGTGCTGGGCCCACCCTGGGAGCCATATCCTGGCTAAAAGGGCTTCACAGTGTGGGTCCATGAAGAAGGAGCAGGTAATCTGCATCCTGGGACAGGGCATCGAGCTCATGGGAGCCAGGGCCTGGGCAGCTGGGCAGGTAACAGGGGAGGCCCAAACTGTACAATACCTCTCTGAAAGTCCCCTTGGGACCAGGGGCCAGCTTGGGGCCCCTGTATCCCAGGGCCAACAGAAGTGTAGTCTCTGTCCCCTTCTGCCACATCCCACCCCCAGCTTGTTTCAATGGCTCGTGGTGGATAAGGCCTCCAGCTCTCTGGTCCCACCTAGCAGCATCACCCCAGCTGCCATTTTCTTTCCCATAGCAGAAGACTGTCTTCAGAGACACCCCTCATCTTGTCCTTGTGAGGGGAAAGAGATCAATGTGGGACCTGGGCTGGGGTTTGGACTCTAGACAGTGGGATTTCATCCATCCATCCATCCATCCATCCATCCATCCATCCATCCTCCCTCCAATAGAAAGGGTCTTGCTATATCCCAGGATGGTCTTGAACTCTCAATCCTCCTGCCTCAGCTTCCCGAGTTCCAGGATAACAGGCACCATCATGCCCAGCTTGCAGTGAAGTTTCATACCTGATCTCAAATAGTGACAATCAAACAGGATCTGAGGGAGACACATACCTGGGAGATGCCAATTCTCATGTTACACAATGGGGAGGGGAGATTTGCAGGAAAAGCTAAAAGCAGAGTTGTGGGTGGGGTAGAATCTAGTTATTTATTTATTTGTGAGAAAGAGAGAGAGAAAAAGAGAAAGAGGCAGATAGAGAGAATGGGCACGCCATGGCCTCTGGCCACTGAAAACTTAACTCCAGACGCATGTACCACTTTGTGCATCTGGTTTTACATAGGTACTGGGAAATCAAACCCACGTCCTTTGGCCTTGGAGGCAAGCACCTTAACTGCTGAGCCATCTCTCCAGCCCTTAATCATTACATTTTTGTAGCCCACTTATTCAGATGAGATATTGAACTGGTCCAGTGAATCACATGATCAGCCAAAGGATGAACTCAGCCCTCAAAGTGGTCTTTGGCCAAAGAATTTTTCAGGGGTGGTTGTGTGCATGCGCTTGTGTTATTGTAAGAGTGCGGTCACGCAGTGCTACCGTGCGCATGTGGAGGTCAGAGGACAACTTTCAGGTAGCCCTTCCCTGTCCGCTGCATTTCAGTCTGTATTCTCATCCTATTGTTCTTCACTGTGCTCGCCTCAAGCTTCCAGGAAATTCTCCTGTCTCGGCCTCCTGCCTCTCCATCAGCATCTGTGTGCTGGGATTACAGAAGCCTGCCACAGCTCCTGGCTTTGTTCTGTTTTTTGGTTGTTTGTTTTGTTTTATGGGTTTTTTTTTTTGGGGGGGGGGTAGGGTCTCGCTCTAGCCCAGGCTGACCTGGAATTCACTCTGTAGTCCCGGGCTGGCCTTGAACTCACAGCATCCTCCTATCTCTGTCTCCCGAGTGTTAGGATTAAAGGCATGAGCTTCCAGCCTTTTACACGGGGTCTGAGGATCAAACTCAGGTTGAGAGTGGCTCAAACTCCAAGTTAAGTGTCCAGTAATTTATCCACTGAGTCATTTCTTCATTCCCCAGAACATTTTATTTTTTTGGCATGTGCCAAAATTTTTTAATCAATGGATTTCCTACCCCAGCCTGGATTGCTCAGAATTCAGGCGGATGGGCTGCAGGGCCCTCCTCACTGCCAGCAAGGCCCAGCCGTGGCTGCCGCTATCTGAGCTACACTGCAGACCCACTTTCCCAACATGGACACCAGCTGTTCTCCTATTGCAGTCAGATTCACGTTGCTGGCAGAAAACAGCTGACCAAGAGCAGCTTGTGGTGGAAAAAAATGGGTTTATTTTGGATTACAGACTTGATGGGAAACTCCATGATGGCAGGGGAAAATGATGGCATGAGCAGAGGGTAGACATCAACCTCCCGGCCAACATCAGATGGACAACAGGAACAGGAGAGTGTGCCAAACACTGGCAAGAGGAAGCTGGATGTAACACCCGTAAGCCTGGCCACAACAATGCACTGCCCCCAGGAGGCTTTAATTCCCAAATTGCCATCAACTGGGGACCTAGCATTCGGAATACCTAAGTTTATGGGGGACACCTGAATCAATCCACCACACCTCCTGTTTGGCTGATCGAGGTGGTGTTCAGTGTGGCCAACCTCCTTCCCCACCCCCCGTGGTCATCTCTCTGTGTTGTGTTGTCTAATTGGTGCTGAGGCAGCTATATAAATGATGCTTTCAATAGAACCACAAGAGAAGGCTCCAAAGGAAACGCCCCAAACTGCACCAGTTTGTCAAGGCAACAGATAGCAACTGCTGATTTTTATTTATCTTTGCAACAATCTACAGCTTCCAAACTCTCTACAATGAACATGTACTTTTTTTAATATCAAAAGACAAATACATCAGTATTTTAAAAAGAACACCCTGCCCATCTTGAAGGCGGAGGTCACTATCAAACACTGCCCCCTGCAGGAAGTCCTGGATTCCCAGCCAGGAGTGAGGGCTCCCCAGGCCCAGTGCCTGAAGCTCCAGGACCCGGGAGAGTTTGTAGGGAACACCATCAGGTCTGATGACCCATGTCCCTATGATTATGTTAGCTGGACAGGATTCACCATGATGGGCAGACCAGTGTCCTTGGGGTGATCTACAGGGATTTGAAAACCACTCCTTAGGAGAGCATCAGGCTCAAGTCGGCGTCTCAGGGAAAGATCTTTCAGGCTTCAGAATGCTGGGTTGGAAACAAGAGCAGATCTCGGTGTCCCCCAGGCGTGGTTACTGCAGGAGGGCATCTAAAGAGGTGGACGCCCTTTTGGGGTGTGAGCAAGCATAAGACAGCTCACAGAGAGGCCCAGATAGACCGGGGGTGGGGGGAGGGCTGACCCAGCTGAGCCTGGCTTGGGAGACGCCAAGGCCCATGCAGCAGACAGAAAATTACAGCAGGTACCACGCAGCTCCTGGGACTCATTACCCAAAAGAATAGCACTGGAACTGGCTGCAGGTGGAGGGCTGGGGGGGCCTCAGGAGACAAGGGGAACAAGGAAGGAAGAAGGGGGCCAGGAGGCTGGTGGAAGGAGCCTGGGCCCACGTAGGCAAGCTGCTGCAATGCTCTGCTCCAGGGAGGCACCTGGCCTCCTGCAGACCCTGATGGTTCTCCCCAGCCCCATCCTCAGGCTCAAAAAGCAAGGGCTGAGGATAGCCACGTGGTGACCACAGGGTCAGAAACTATAGCCTGGGCACCTGTGTCCCAGGCAGGGACACGGAGTTAAGGATGTGTCCAGCCTCCAAGATCCAAACACGACTCTGGGCCTGCAGATCCCAACATCCAGCAACAAAGGCTGGGCCCGGAGGTGGCCAGAAAAGATAAGGCCTCAGCTCAGACGGGGACAGCTGTGAGGACAGCCCCACAGCTAGTACGGCAGTGTATTTCTGAACCTTTGGGATTGGACCTGGGAGCTGAGGGGTCTCTAAGGCTAGGTCAGTGTCTAGCTACCATGGCAACACCCATCCCCCTCCCTCCAAAGGACGAGGAGGGACTTCTCAAGTTTGCCACTGACCAGCAAGGGCTTGGCCTCAGGCAGTGTGGGCACGTGGCAGTCTAGATGCGGCTGGATGAGGTGCTGCCCGAGCTGATGGGCAGCTTGGCGCTGTCTGAGCTGTTCTTCAGTGGGGAGGGGCCCCCGTGGGCCTGCAGCCGCATGGACCAGTACCACAGGAAGATGAGGAAGCCTGGGGGTGAGATAAGATGGGACAGGATCAACAGACAGCTGTACTCCAACTCCAGAGTCCCCCCAGGGGTCTGGCATTACACCAGCAAGTCAGCGTGGGCCCCACAATGTGAGCTTTACTTATAATCTGCACCCCATGGGGCAAGATGGAAGCCTCAAGTACTGAACTTTGTACCATTCTGCTTCCTTCACCTCTACTCCAGTTGCACAGTGCCTCTTTGTGGGAAGTTGGCCTTGCAGCCCAGGTGAGCCCCAACCGCCCCTGTTCAACACGGTCAAGCACAGAGATGTGCTGTGTGTGTGCATCTGAGCACAGGGGCAGCAGGTGGAGGGGTGCAGGTAGGAGCCTATTGTAGTCTCAAGCCAGGGACCCCCTTGATCCTGGCTCTGGCCCTCACTGGCTACCCTTTAGCTATGCTCTTGCTTGCTATCCTCCCAACACACTTGTTCCAACCTCAAAGCCTCAGCTCTTGCCTCCTCTGTCTGGCATTCTCAGAGCTTCTTGGCCTGTAACATACGTAGGATGCCAGTTAAGATGCAGATGACATCAGCGGGTCTGAGTGGACCACAGGCCTGTGTTTTCTACAAGATTCCAAGGGTCCTGAGAGTGCTGGTCCAGGGTACACATTTGGGGTTCTAGATCCTTCCATAGCTGGTTCTGCATTCTATCCTCAAATGTCCCCTAGAGACCTTTCAGGCCACCTCTCTAAAGAATCCCCAACCTGGGCTGGAGAGATGGCTTAGCAGTTAAGCGCTTGCCTGTGAAGCCTAAGGACCCCGGTCCGAGGCTTGATTCCCCAGGACCCACATTAGCCAGATGTACAAGGGGGTGCACGCATCTGGAGTTCGTTTGCAGTGGCTGGAAGCCCTGGTGCGCCCACTCCTCTCCTTTCTCTCTCTGCCTCTTTCTCTCTGTCTGTCGCTCTCCAAAAAAAAAAGAATCCCCAACCCTACCCCAAGTGCCATCATGTGACTTCCCTGCTTTCTTCAATCACTTTTTATAGCTTCACACTTGCTCAGTAGCATTCAGTCCCTCCAAGGAGTGTCACAGGTGCTGGTGGCTCACAGTGGGAGCCCTGGGCTTAGCACAGGCCTGACATGTACTGGGTGCTCAACAAAGCCTTGCTCATTGTGGCCATAGGATGACTGAGGGAGAGAGGAGTGAAACCTATTGGTTCCCTGGGCCATCCCTTCTTTGCCAGTGTTCCCTGTGTGGGCCTCTTGTGGCATGGGGGACAAGGCCTGCTGGGCCCGGAGGTGAGGCCCTCCACGTGGGGGCGGGTTCTCCAGGTGGAGGCAGGGCCTGCACGTACCTTGGAAGGAAGTGATGATACTGAAGAAGTAGAGGACCACAAGCTGGAAGGTGCCAGAAGCAAAAGAGAAGAAGACTAAGGCCCAGGGCAGACCGAGAACCAGGCTGAGGCCCAGCAGCGTCAGGACGTGGGGCCATTTCTGGCTGTGTGGCCGAAGCCGTAGGATCTGCACCACCATGGTGCCCAGCATGGCCGTGTTGAAGAGGAACACCAGGCTGAAGAGGCCCAGGTTGGTGACATAGCTGACCAGCGAGTCCCGGATCCAGCACCTGGGTAAGGATAGGAGGCTCAGCAGGTGGGCATGTCCCCAGAGTGTGCCAGGTTGCCATGCAGGATTGCTCGCTGTTTATGGCCAGTTTTCCTGTTGCCTTGGTGTCAGTTTTTAAAGACACACTTACTCAAGCTAACCAGCAGATGATTTGAAGGAAAATATTAAACAAATAAATTAAGCACACGGTGATACAAAAGTCCTGATGAAAACTTCATCCACAGCTTGGCGTTCAGAAGCCCTGACTTTCTAGCTATTTTTGGGGTTGCCAATGGCCAGCCTGGAGAGTTAGGGGGAGGGGGAAGGAAGGATGGATCTCAGCACCACTGGTCCCCCTCAACTGATCAGTGTAGCGAAGGGTGGATCCCTAGCTCCTGTAGGCGTTCGGTTCCCACTAGCCTGGGAAACCAGACATGATGCAAGAGAGGATGGTGGGAGACTAGCTGGGTCAATGCATGCCCCTCCATATGGGAGCCAGAGAGAGGGGCCAGGCTCTAGGCATTGGCACTATCTAGTTAGTGGCTGATCAGATGTCTCTCTTCCCTTGTGGCCTGTAGCCCAACATTCTTAGCATGGCAGGCCCATCTTCTAGCAAACTGGAGACCAGGACCCTCCTGGCCAATGAGGCCAGGCCAGGCACCCTCTGAACCCCACCACTCCCACACCCCCCATAGCCACATACATGGAGGGGTACATGACACGTTCTGGAGTCCGGTGCACTGCCAGGATGATTGCGCCGTAGTTGTTCACGTCCACCAGTGCTACCAGTGTGACCAGGAAGATGGGGAAGCCTGCAGGCAGCAAACGGGAGCTTGACCTCCATTCTACAAGCCCACCTCCCCATGTGGGTGTAGGAGTAAACCACCCATTTCAGGCCAAGGTTCCCAAAGCATACCCAGTCTCATCTAGAGAAGGTCCCCCAAGCTTAGACCGTTCCTGTCACCACTCCACACAGGGGCAAGATCTCCCCAACCTTGCCCCATCTCATCCTGGGTCCCCCTAGGAAAAAGGGTCTGTGGTCCCTGCTGAGGAGAGGGGAGGAGCAGAGAGGATGGCAGTGGTTCAGGGGCAGGTAAATGGCAATGGGGACAGCAAGAGCTTTAGCCAAGGGGACATCTACCCTGGCCTTCACCTCACATGTAGGTGGAGAGCCACAGCCAGCTCAAGGAGCTTCATGGAACTGGGAGGAATGCACAAAGAGGAGCGCACTGAGGGGCAGAGGAGAAGCAGCAGATTGGGGTCAGGGATGTGGAAAGGTCAGGCTCATGGTGTGAAACAGGGCTCCAGTCTGCTATGAGCCATCTGGGCCACCACGAAGTGAGCTGTGATCAGCCCAAAGCCACCGAGACAGTCACCTGAGGTAGGGCGCTGCTGCCAGCCTGAGCAAGGTAGGTATGTGGAACAAGACCTGAATTCCCAGGACTTCAGCACCAGGGTCTCCAGCTGCATGTCCTTGAAGAGGACACAGCATATACTCTTGGCAGCACTGCCTACCGCCTCTCAATCAAGTGTGCAGTGTGAGGGATGGAGGATTCAAAAGTGTGTCTTGAAGACAGAGCTCGGCACTTCACCTTCCTAAAGAGCACCTTGGCCCAGACCATGTGGAGGGGTGACCTGATTTCCATGCAGGTAAGGAGCAGGCCCAGCTATCTGCATTTGGCCAGAAGCCCAGTGGGTAGTGGGCGAGATGGTTCTGGGGCTCCAACTTACCCCATCCTACGGCGCTCAGCTTGAGCAGGTACCCAGGGACGTAGGTGCCAAAGACTTCAACCACAAGCCGGTAGAGGTTGTAGCCCTCAAGGCCCATCCAGGAGAGGCAGGCGAGGAGGGAGAAGTGCAGGAAGATGGCGCTGGCACGGCAGGCAGCCTCGGAACCCATCAGCGCTACGGGCTCGCTGAGCAGGAAGCTCACGTCCAGCAGGAAGACAGCCAGCAGCAGGTTCATGTGCACCTTGATGGTGTAATCTCGGGACTTCCTCCTGCAAGCAGGACCGCCCTGGCATGAGCTGACTTTCCTCTTCCTCCTCCTCCTTTTCTCCTCCTCTCCCCCCTCGCCTGTGGGAACTGGAAGGCACCCACCCTGCCATGCCAAGCCCTACCTGGAGCAGAGGTAGGCTGCGATGGTAAAGACACAGGCCAGGGCGGAGATGACACAGCCCACGTAGGACAGAAGCGTGAGGTAGTGCTTATGAGTGGCTTCCACCTCCAGAGAAGAAACCTGCACCAGAACAGGGCAGCTGTCTCACCTCCGTGCTGAGGTCCTGGGGGGCCAGCCTGCGTTCTCTGTGAGCTGGAAGTTAGCAAGTCCCTACCCCCATGCATTCTTCTGGAGAGGTCTGTGGCTGCCTCCCATCCCCAGAGCCCCTGAATTGCGCTCATCACTGCTTCTACTGGGATTTTCTACTTTACAATGATTTGTAGGGGATTGAGGGGGCCAATAGCAGTCATTTTTGAAATTTGCATACCTCTCTGGGCTACTGATGTGTCACTGATGTAGCCAGCAACATCAGACCTGTGGTCCCAAGGGATGCCACCAGCACCCATAATACACTGCTCCTCTGTGACGGGTGGTTTTCAGGTAGATTTAATGCATTCTGACTTGGGATATTTCCCACTTACAGTGGACTCATCAGGATGTGACCACACTGTGTGCCAAAAAGCACCTGTATGTTTCTGTGACATTCAACATAAGGATACACTCCCCAGGTTTCCATGCCCAGGGGATGCTGGTGGCATGAAGTTGAAACGTAAATCTGAGATCTGGGGAGTGCCAGAGCCCACCTCAGTCAGGTGCATAAGAAACAGTCTACTGGCCCAAACCTGTAACTTGGGACTCCGAATTTTCATCACACATCAAAATTGGGGAATAAGGAGCAAGAGTGTTGTAGACCTGCTCTTTCGTTAACTAGTTGTCACCTTGGGTTGTACTTGACCCCTCTGTGCCATAGTTTGCTTATCTATGACAACAGAAGCTACCTTGGCATGTTGTTTTAATTAAATGAGCTAATAAGTGAGAAGCATCCAGCATAGGACAAGAATTAGGTGGTCAAGGCAGCAGGAGCACCCACCATCAACACTGCGAAGTAGGTCAGGTGGTTGCAGAGGCAGGACGTCTGGGTTTCTCTCCTGAGGGTCTCGCATCCTTCACTGCTCCAGCTCCCGGGGCTGCTGGCTGAGGGAACAGCATGGGGCTCACCTCAACTCTACGCCTCTAAGACCCCACCCTGCCCCAGTGAATGACTGGGGCATTCTTCCAAGGCTTTGCTTCACCAGCAGATCCCAGGCTTGTCACCCCCTCTTACAACTCCATCATCCCCAGGAACCTGTCCCTGATGATTCACCATGTCTCCCACCCCCCCCCCCCCCGCAAACCACACGTCTCCTCCAGATACTTTCACACCCACAGACCCCATCACACTCACGTGTTGGGTCTTCAACCCAGAACACACACTGTAGACTCACGTTCTTCTGTGGAGACAAGAAAGGCGGAGCAGAGGTCTTCCACAGTCTACCCTCCCTGGGTCCTCCTCAGTACCCCCTCCGTGGGCCCGCTGCAGTCTGCCCTCCATGGGTCCCCCACAGTCTGCCTCTTCATTGGCCCCATCCCAATCTTGACCTGACTACTGGGTACTCTCGGCCAGGCAACCTTTTCATTAAAGACAAGGGCGTTGGAAGGGAGGGTCAGGAAAAGAAACAGCCCAGGTTGGTTTGTGACACTCACCGGCTGGGGCTGGTGCTGGAAAGTGAGAACCACGGGCTCAGAGAGGTTGGCTATTTTGGTGTTCTGCACAACAATGCCCAAGACCTTCTCCCCCAAGACTTGGCTAGAATTCTTGTCCTAGGTGTAAGAGGTTGGGGGAAAGAGAACAGGAAAAAGGGTCAGGGATAAGCAGACATCCCCCACCTACTCTCTCCAGACTGTTGTCTCTCCCTGAACATTCAGTGCTCTGAGACCCCGAGTCTCCCCTCTAGCCTCATTCACACTAGAGAGAGAACAACACTGCTTAGATTTCTCCCAGGAATTTAGATGTTGTGGTCCCATTTCTGACTTTATGAGGAGAGGTTTTGCTCCTGGAGGAGAAAGATAAGATGGTTCTCCTCCCCTTTCTCTTGGACCAAAACAAAACAATTCCCACAGAGAACATAAGGGAGGACCCCGTACCTGGAAGAGAGCCTGACTGCTAAAGTCCACCAGCAGCAGTCTCTGCGCGGTCTCCCTGCGCCGGCCTCTGGCTTGCTGAAAGAGGGTTCGGGGCAGCAGCACCGAGTATTCCTGGATCTCACTCTGTTCCTCCTGCGCATCAGGGACCCTTCAGACCCCAGGCCAGCAGGGACCCCAGGCCCATCCCCTGCACCACACTGCCCCTTTCTGGATGTTGCTGCTCTGGAGAAGCCACACCTGACCCATGCCAGGTCTCACACTTCCTTCCTCAGAACCAGCCATAGGAAGCCTAGTGGCTAGAGCTCAGGGCTCAGGACAGAGGCCAGGAGGCCCTCATGAGCCCTGTTCTCTGGGACTGCAGACACCAGCTCTGCCTATGGGAGCTGGGCTGTCCCTGAGCCCAGAACCTTTCCAGAAGGCTCAGCAAGAAGCTGTGCTGCGTGGCTCTTGTTTCCCCTTTCTACCCAGTCCACCACAGGCAAGCGGACCTCCTGCCGGGAATGGATGCGCAGGTCCTGGAGCCCAGCCGTAGGGGGCAGCTTCCACACTGTGGCATTGACTCGGTCCTCCTCAAAGGACACCGTGTCCCCAAGGAAGTTCACGGAGGCCAGCTTTGACTCGAGACTCTGAAGCTGCCTGGTACGGAAGAAACCATGGTGGGTGATGGAGGGCAGGGCATGGGGGAAGGACAGAGGGCAAGGCTTGGGGGAGAGGCCAAGGGCAGAGTATGGAGAGAAAGAGAAAAGGGATGACCTGGCTGAAGGCGAGGACAGGGCCGACAGAAAGGGGAGCAGTTACAGGGGGCGCTGCCCTGGGACTTAGCCCATGTTGGCCCCATGATCATCCAGTTGCCAGCCCACTTCAGGGCCTTGGTGGGTCAGACTCCCAAATGGGCAGGGATGGGTACTTCCTTGTGGGGTTTGGTCTTCCAGCACTGACAGCCAGGAGGGACAGAGTACAGAGGACCACCCAGCCTCTCGCCTGCCACACTCACTGACTGATGTCTGCCGATGAGGGCCGCCTGGAGGTCCGGTGAGGATGCTGCAGGAACCGGTTGAGCAGCTGCAGGTCCTTTTTCAGCTCACACATATCCGCAGATGCATTGTGGGAGGCCTTCCGGGGGGAGTCTGCGAGGGGGTCAGGCTGCCTGAGGCTGTGACCGCAGGCCATGTCCAGCCCTCACGTGACCCTCCATGCCTCTACCCACTTTACAGAAGAGAAAACCAAGAGTCCAATAGACAGAGGGGACTCCAGGCTGCTGAGATCCAGAGCCAGCAGATGGGACTCTATCTCCCAAACATCTTGCAGCATTAGTACCTCAGGCTGCACATGAGCAGAGAAGGTCCCTGGGGCTCAGGGTCAGAAGGCCTTCTCTGAAGAAATGGGTCTCCTATGCTGCCTGCCAGGACCTCATACCTTCCAGCCTCTCTGACTCTAGTGGGACTTGCATGTCTTTTTAGGCTTGAGTCAAATCTTCCATCAGAAAAGGCAGCCCTGGATGGCTCTGTGTGTGTGTGTGTGTGTGTGTGTGTGTGTGTGCACGTGCGCGCGCGCGCACGCTTGCGCACATCAGAGGACAGCTCGCAGTGTGGGTCCTCTCCTCCGCCTTGTTTGAGGTAGAATCTCTTATTGCTCACCACCATGTTCATCAGGCCAGTTGGCAAGCGAGTTAGGGCGTCTCCTCCCCTGCTCCTGTCTGACTTTCGAGTTATAGCCCAAGAAACCTGATTTTTCAGTGATAGAAAAATCCTGGCTCATCATTTCCAGAGCAAGCCAGATCAGGTTGCCTGTGCTTCTCAGGACTCTGGCCTGCCCCAAGGCCCAATGCTTCTTCAGCCTCCAGCTGGGGGTCCCTGCCTGGGGACTGCACCGCCCCCACCTCCACCCATGGATCTCCCTGTGCTCAGAGACCTGCTGACTTCATCTCGTGCTCTGAACTAGCCTGGCACAGTGTGCCCCAGATGGAACCACTGGGACAGAATCAGAGTCGGGAAATCTGCGGCCTCCAGGCCAGCCTCTTTCCCAGCTCTGACAGAGGCCACACTACCCGTCACACCCAGCTGAGGACATGGCCCCCCAAACCTCCCTGTCAGCCTCCACGCTTTGCTGATGTTGACCCACTGTTTCTCCAGGCCCCCACCAATCAGGTGCTGTATTAGAACCCTGACTCCTCCACTTCTTATCCGGGGCAACTGTGATCATGAGTCTCTCTGTGCCTGTTTCCCTCTTGGTGACACAGCAGTGTGAGGAACGCCTACAGTTTCACATTGCCTCTGGCTGCACTTTGAATAGAAGCTGGGCCTTCTTATGGCCATAGTGCACAACAGCAGCAGTGCCAAGAGTTTCCAGTGCAGCGGCCCCGGGTTCCTGATCTAGCCACCTGCCTCATCATGTCACGCGCTATCCCAGGACAGCCTGTGCTGCTTCCCCTTACAGGGACTATGTAGCCAGCAGTGACCATGCCTCAGCTGTACAGCCTCCAGTTGGGGGTCCTGCTGACATCGATGAAGAAGTTACGTGACACCTGCACCTCATGCCTGCCTTCCCACAAAACTTCCCAAAGCATTACTTGGTCCCCACTCTTCCCTTCCTCAGATGCCCTCCATGACTCTTGACTGCTGGGGAGCTGCCCTTCAGACTCAGGCTCTTGCTGGCTTGTCTTTTCTTTTTTTCAGACAGACAGGAAGAGACTGAGATAAAGAGGATTGGCACACCAGGGCCTCAGCCACCACAATAATCAAACTCCAGACACTTGTGCCACCCAGTGGGCATATGCAACCTTGTGCTTGCTTCACCTTTGTGCATCTGGCTTATGTGGGATCTGGAAAGTTGAACATGGGTCCTTAGGCTTCACAGGTAAGCGCTTTAACTGCTAAACCATCTCTCCAGCCCTGCTGGCTGGTCTTGTTTTCCCTCCCTGCCCTCTGCCCTCTGCCCAGCCTTTCCCCTGGCCTTACTGTGGAAGGAGAAAATGAAGCTGGCCGCCCCAGGCAGGCTGGTGTTCTGGGGGTTCCACCAGGAGCTGACGGAAGTGGCGAGCAGTGGAGTCCCCGGTTTCTGGCCCTGCTCCTGGTTCCGGAAACACAGGAGGCTGGTGGCTCTGCTACTCAGCACGTAGTCGTTCTTGCCATAGCGCAGGTGCAGCCTCTCAGCGTGGCGGCTCCAGTAGAGGCAGAAGTGATAGAGGCCCCTGGGCTCCGGGAAGGTCCAGAAAGCATGGTGGGCAGCGGGGAAGGGGGCATGGATTGTGAGGGCCTCTTCCGTGTTCCAGACTGAGATGTGCAGCTCTGAGGACTGGTCATAATGGAGGATGCTATTCCGCGTCTGGTTCCGTTGGCCACAGAAGCGGAAATCTTCCCGGGGACTGCCGCTGTGGACCCCTAAGGAGGCAGAGACTACAGATGGGATCCAGTGCCTGGGCAGAACGTGGAGCTTAACACCCGTTCCAAAGCACTCTATATCAAGGGTCTACAACAATGTCCATCCTGCTCAGAAATGTTTGGCTTCAAGCAATGACATGAGAGCTGAGAACAAATGGCTTCAAATGCAAAACCAAAATGTAATACCAATAATAAAGTGTCTGAGGCCACAGCTGCCATTGACTACTGCACAAACGGTGCACTCCCCAAGAATGCTCACTGCAAGGGTGAGTGGGGCTGAAACCCGGTGAATGCATGCTTCCCACCCCACACTGGCACTCTGTGGAGCTACACCTGGCAGAGGAAGAGATGCATTCTGCCTTTGCCCACAGTGCCCTTCAGCAGCAAAGTGATACTTGCAGACCCATACTGGTCCCAAATGGTCAGCATACATTCAGGCAAAGGCATTAAACAAAAGTGACTATACTCCCAGGCCCCAGGAAAGCTCACCTTGAGCCATCAACAGCAGGCTCAGGAGGAACAGGGCCATCTGCAGCAGCACCCGGACAGCCATTATGAACCTTCGAAGTCACCTAGAGTCTTCACCACCTAGGAGATATGGGGACTATTAGCTGGAGAATTGACCAAATAGCTGGGGCAGTCCAAGGGAGGAGGGTACATGAGTGGGATGCAGGGTGGAGGTTGGTCGTCCAGGGGAGGACGGGTACATGAGTGGGATGCAGGGGTGGGTGTGGAAATGGTTCTAAGTCTCCCCAGAACAACTGTCTCACTTTTGCTATGCACCACAGCAAGTAAGCAGCTCACAACAGGGCCCAGCATGGCCTTGTCTAGACTCCACATGTAACCACCACCTGGCGTCTGCCAGCCTGGGGGAGATTCAGGAAAATAGGGCTGCTAAGTTCTTCCTGAGAGATGCACCGCAAGGCCTCTGAGACTCAGCTCTACAAATCCTCAGAGTCAGTTCTAGACATCTTTCATCCCCCTTCCCTACCCAGGGGTTCACTCTGCCTGAGAGCTCTTTGTCCGTCAGCCAGAAAACCTGTGGTCCTCTCCATGGATAGTACCTGGTGCAGCGGCTGCAGGAGAAAGTGAAAAGGGTGGACCGCAAAGGACAGCAAGACTCTGAGTGGACAGGGTAGCCTGTCCTCGGGCTAGAGGGAATGGAACTTCCCATCATGACCACTAGGCGGAGACAGCTAATGGGGACTCTGGGCAGCTGAAGAGTAGAGGGAGCGGCCTTCTTGTAAAAATGCCCAGATGGGGGCCAGTTCCTGCAACTCACTCCTACACTCTGACTCCATTGGCCTCTATTAGCTGAGCATCTCTTTTCTGCCAGCCTGGATGCTGTCCCCTCCACCTCACACCAGCACAAAGTCTCATGCCAGCCTGAGAGGTGAGTGCCACTGTATGTAGGTCCATTACACACAAGGGGAATGCTCCAAGGCCAGGGCTTTCTCCTGCCTGGACCGAACTGTCGTGTCAGGTGCTTAGAGAGTGGTGGCTTGTCCCTCCCCCGCCCCTACCCCACTGCCAACTAGGCCAGTGACCAAGTGGGATGCTGACATACTCCGGCAGCCATCACTCACCCTATGGGGAACTTCACCTGACCACAGTGACAGATGCGAATATCTGCCACAAGCCAGACAAAGGGAAGCCTTGGGAACCCAGGGCACACAAGGAGCCTGAGCTTGAGAGACATATAGGAGGGCCTCCAGGAAAAGGTGCCTTTTAAACCCAACATTAAAAGACCAGGTGGACCAGGAAGGATCTCACAGTCTTCCCAACTGGGACCACCTTACTTGAGAGGCCCTGGCCTCTTCAAATGAAAGCCCATCCCCCACACTCCAACAGGAACAGAACCCCAGTTTCTCAGGCTTTGGTACATAATCACAGGCCCACGAGCTCTTTCTTTATCTGGCCCTGGGGCATCACAAAGTCTTTGAGGAGAATATGAAAGTGTTTTAGGGAAGAGCTGCTGTTTCCTATGTTGTGAGTTTGAAGGTTTCACTCTGTGACTACTGAGTCCTTGTCAAACCACCTCCCACCACCCCAGACCAGCAGAAGGAAGCCCAGCATCTGGCGAGAGGCTAGAGCCTCTCTTTCCTTCTCCTTTCTGCAGCCTCAGTCTCTGCGTACCTAACCCTCATTTCAGATGTCACTTCTTCCAAGATGCCCTCTCGCCGTGACCACTGGCTCTGCTTGTGAGCTCAAAACTCACAGGTCATTCGAGAACTTGATCCAAATGTGCCATGTTATGATTTTTGGATCTGAGGGCCAGTGACTTGATGAGGTCACAAAGCTGGCAAGAACTCATGTTATCTCTCAAGGTGAGCCACCAGTCAGCAGACAAGCCCTGGAGGGACAGAGCCACCTATCTGGTATTGACTCTCCCAAAGACAAGAGGCAGGGGAGTGAGGTTCCCAATCCAGGAGAGCCACGAGCCAGGCTGCACTACCGTGGGGGCCCATGCAAGGGGTTCAGATACAACAAGAGGCTGACTGCCCCTGTCCACCTCATCACATTCCACCCCAGCTGTGTGCAGCAGCTGCAAGGACAAGCGTCCCCACCAGCATTCTCTTTTTTAAATTTATTTATTTGCAAAGACAGGGAGGGAGGGAGAATGGGCGCACCATGGCCTCTCGCCACTGCAAATGAACACCAGATGCATGTGCTGCTCTGTGCACCTGGCTTTACATGGTTACTGGGGATTCGAACCCCAGGCCAGCTGGCTTGCTTTCAGATAGCATGTTCTGTTCAACCACTGAGCCATCTCCCCAGCCCCCATATCAGCATTCTTGGGGCTTTGTGAGAAGGGATAACCTGGAATACTTTACATCATCTTTAGTGAAGCAGACTCTGAAGCCAAACTGCCTGAGTTCAAATCCCAGCTCCCACACTTACTAGCTGTGTGTCCCTGAGCTAGTTACTGACCATCTCTGGACTTCATTTCCCTCACTTGTCGAGCAGACTGAAAACAGAACCTATCTCAAGGCTCATTGTGGGAATTAGTAAAGGACTTTAAACCAGGGCACACATGGCAGACACCACTAGGGAGGTCAGATCATGTCTGCCTACCTTCTGGCCCAGCCCCCAACTCCCCCTTCCATGCCTGTCTGTCATCTGCAGGTGGCCAGTTTGTCCTCCAGAACTCCTTGAGGGGAAATTCCTGGAGCATGAGCCTCCCATCCGGCACCAACCGGAAGACTGCAACCCCACCCAGAAAACTTCCCTCCTCCCTGTGGCCTTGAGTGTATCAGACCCCCAAGAGGCAAAGGGACTGTACTATAGACAAGATGACTGTGGTGGGGGTGAGGAGGATGCCGTCCTGCATGCCTCACTTAGCCATGTGTCATCCTGCCTAGGTCCCTTCTAGGTACATCTCTGTGTACGTACCTGCCACCAGGCTTCAAAAGGGCATGGGCAGTGCCTGTAACAGAGCCCTCAGCACTGCCTGCAGGATGTCCCAGGTCACCTCCTCCCTGGCCTGCTACCTGGTCCAGCCACGAAAGAGGGATCCTAGCATGCTAGAAACCAAACTGCAGAAGCCTCACAGGAACCTGGGGACCCACCACTGGCCTATGGAGGTGTGGAATGGCAGAGCTGACTAGCTTAAGCCACCACGTATCTTAGCAACAACTGCCAGGCCTCAGCATTGGCCAGAGGCAGGCGGATCAGCAGCAATCCCCACCATTACAGCAGCAGGTCCGACTGGTTTACCATTTCCTAGATGTGGGAACTGAGGCAGGAGGAGTTGTCTGTCTCCAGAGCTAGTCCTCCCCCAAGGCCCAGCCACCATTGGTAAACATCCCTGAAGCATCCTCTATGCCGCTCCCTCCAACTCTGAAGTCCTCCACAGAGCAAAAAAATAGAAAATTGGAGAGAACGCAGGCCAGCTCTAGATGGAGAGAGGCAAGCCATGGCCCCCAGGAACGCCCCAACCTTGGCTCCCCTTCTGAAGTGGCCACCCCTTGACCTCAGCCTTCCGTAAACACCCGCAGGGAACAGAACAAGCTGATCCAAATCTTACACAATGGAGGCCACCATCATGAGGTCCCCAGGGGCTCTACAAGGTAGAGAGCCACCAGGGCTTCTGAGAGCCAAGATGCCCCCAAGCACCCCCATTCCCACCCTGACCAGCTGCGAGGAACGGGGCTTCAGCTAGCTCCAGCCCTGCCGTCTGAGCTGGGCAGTTGACCCAAGGCTCACTTTCTCCCCCTGGACCTGAGTCACTTCCTCTGCCATCCTGTACAGAGCTGTGTGTCACCGCATCACCGCCAGCTCGGCCCCAGCTCCTGGAAAACCCATTTCCTCAGAGGATGGACATGGAAGTTGAATGGACTGACCTGGAAGGCTCTGGGTTAACCCTTTCTGGGTGGACACCTCCCACATGTCCATTGGGACCTGGTCCCCATTCTTTCCCTCTCCTCTCATGAGGGTAACAGCCCAACCCAAAGGTACCCATCGCACTTTCTGCATGAGGTACCCAAACCTTTGGGTGTGGAACTTGGCCTGGGAATATGTCATGACATGCATGCTCTGGGACCCTGTGCATGGCAACCCAAATACTGTACTGCCAGAGTCTGGCTTCAGCAGTGTCCTGTGGCTGGAAGGCCAAGCTCAGGAAACCTGGGTGGACAGTAGCCAGCCCTAGGGAGTGTCAGGATGAGGTGACCCACTCCATGTCACTTGGCTGCAGAAGGGCAAAATCTGGACTAAGGGCCAGGGCAGCCTACACCTCCCCCCCACAGTGTCTGTCCCTCCCCAGGACAAGTGTGTTTGGCTCTGCTAGAATTTAGTGGGATACTGGCCACCTAAGGCTCTCACAGGACCTAGGAGAGGAGGGGGAAGGAGCCACGGTGCATGGTGGCTGAGCCTTCTGCGCACTGCCTCCCTCCAGAGGGCCTTGCTGAGGAGGTCAAGGAAGGACTTAGCTCAGCATAGGCTGCTCCAGTGCAGGGCTGCAGAAGGGATGCCTGGAGTATCACCACAAAGGCCTCGGGCCGGGCACAGGATGAACAGGGACCTGCACAGCGGGAGCACACCGTGGGGTGCACACACAGGTGCTTTGTGCACATGTGCAAGCCCGTGAGTGTGCACACGTGGTGTGCGGGGACAAGGAGCGAAGGTGTAAGGATGCTGGGGATGAGGCCAGGTTAGCTCCTCTCAGAAAGGCCCTGGGACACATCTCAAAGGCCACGGTGGGGTAGCACGCAGGATGCAGGCACAGAGACTCCTGCGGGTGTTTCCGCTGTGGGGCACAGGGGCTGAGAGGACCCTTCATGTACCGGTCCTCAGACTGTTCCCTGCAGCCAACTCGCAAACGCCATGTACCTAACCGCTCTACAGAGATGCCCACCAGACAGGGGGTCACAACTCCCAGTTCTGCCCAGTTCCACAGCACATAGCTTGTTTTCCTCCCCGGCTCCCAATTCAAAACTGGGTGACTGGCACCCAAGCACTGTGACCCCCCACTGAGAGCCTGCTCCCCTCCCACACACACACTGAGAAAGGTGCTCTGGGGTCCTGGGGCAGCACAGTGATGTCAGACTGCAGGAATTTGTCTAGACTGCAGGATAATAAAAATCAGGCTAGTGCTTGTCCTTCCCTCTCCCAAGAAGCTGGCATGGACCCAAGCGGTGCCCTTGGGGGCAAGCTTTCTTTTTTCCTCCCTCCCTTCCTTCCTCCCTTCCTTCTTTCCTTCCTCTCTTTCTTTCTTTCATAGAAGAGGTATCCTTTTATTATTATTTTATGATTTATTTGCATTCAGAGAGAGCAAAGGGGAGAGAGGGAGAATAGGCATGCACATTTATCCCAGACTGGCCTCATATCACAGCAATCCTCTTGCCTTAGCCTCAAGAATGCTAGGGCTCTAGACTGCTATCATGTTCAACCTGGCTTGTATTCATATTCTACCAGCCTCACTATAGGGCCACCCAATCAACACAGGCCTCACCTCACCCCGTGGCTTCATGCCCAGCCAAGTCCCTATGTGTGCCCAGACAGGCCTGCCTCATAGAGACACTGAGCAAGAGAAGACATGGACACTCCGTGCCAACCCTGCAGAGGACTTGCAGGCACAAATGACTTCAAGGCCTCCTGGAGAGTTGGGTCTAGGCAGTGAGCTGAACATGGAACTGGGCATGTACCCAGGAGGTCCCAGAGAGGCCAAAGGACCATGCTGAGCAGAGGCAAACCTGGACTTCGTGCTGCATCCTTGGCCTCTGCACATAGCCTGTGACAGAGCTGTGAAGGTCCCAGTGCCCTTAGCCTCAAGCCTTTGCCTCTTCCACAGCCCCACCATGACCACCAGGCAGCAGATAGTGCACAGGTCTTACTGGGGCCTTCCAGGTCAGTGTAAAGGCCTCTGGAATCCAAGGGCTGTTATAGGTACTGACACCAGGTAGAACCCCTCTCCACATCTTACTGGCCCAATCCTCACGATGCCTAGGTAGTCCTGGGAGTTTCCCAATGACTCTGAAGCAATGTTCTTTCAAAGACAGGGAACCTGAGGTCCAAAGGGCTTACATCATGGCTAAGACCACATAGCAAGTCAGTAGCCAACCAATGACTCAATCCAAGTCTGCCTAAACTCAAAAGCCTGCAGCTTCAGGCCACTGAGGTTACTGAGTTTCTACCCCTGGCTGGGGCTCAGTCTCCCCCTCTTTTCCACTGATCTTCCAACTAGAGAGATGTTCCTGCAAGAAGGAATGGCACAAGGCTGACTTTCTCAGTGTGGCCTTTCAGCATGCACACTTGTCCCAAACACGAAGCACAGCTCGTGGATGTCCTCCCAGCACATGGACAGAAGCCTATGGCCACATACAAGCTCCAGTCCCTTTCCTTCCCCTCTGAGTTGTCCCCAAGGCCATTAGCCAGCACAAGATGGGCCACAGGAGCCATTTAGACATCAGTGCTCCCCAGGGCCGCTCATCACCATCCCTGACACTTCCAGGCGACATGTCCCCTGTGAGCTTGGAGCATACTCAGACCCATCCCAGCTTCCTTCACCAGCATCATCAGCTCATGGGGAAAGGGGCAGTGCCAGGCATGTCCCCAAGTGGCCTGCTCCATCCATTACAGCTGGCTCCACCAGCTGGGCTGAGGCCTGACCTTCAGCGGCTAAGACACTGGAGATACTGGGAAGGAGAGAGGGGGAGTCAGACACTGAAGGTTCAGGGGGCTTCAAAAAGGCAACGCTCAAAGCCCTCTGTGATTTTAGGGGCTGACTGGAGAGTCTTAGAAGCTAAGGAAGAAGGGAATGGGGGAATATGCTGGGGGACCCATGCCGGCCACCCTAGTCACCCTGAACAACTGGCATCCATGAGGCTGGCCACAGTGGGTCCTTGGCTTAGTGTAGCTCAGGCCCAGCATCTGCCTATGGAACCCCTCCCCCCAGAGCAGAGGGGCAAGAGGAAAGGGCACGGGGCCTAGACAAGTTCTGTGTGCACCTGATCTGGAACCACTGAGTCAGCCTTCCCCTCGTCTGGCCTCAGTTTTCTCCCGTGAAGTGGGAAATCATAAGCTCGGTCACCCAGGACCTCTGGGACTCCAATAAGACTGGACAGGTTTCAGGGTATAGGCAGGTGAGGAAAGGGCTTACCTCCAAGCTGGTAGCGAGGGACAAAGGGGATGCCCAGCCTGGGCCAGACTCTCTTCCGTCTCAGACCACAGGCGGACGTCCAATGCCTGCCTGTCTGCTCGAAGTTCCTCTTTACCATCTGCATTCCCAGGCGCCCAAGGCCAGACAGACCCACAAGGTCAGCCCCGTTGCTGCCCCACTGGTTTTCTGGGGGCTGCGCTTAGCTCCCGAGGGCCAGGCAGAATGCCCATCCTTGGACAGTAGGATCCTTCAGTCTCCAAGGTCAGCTCCCAACCCTCCTTTTCCACTTCCTCCAAGACCCAGATAGATGCCTGGTTTGGGGACAGGCAGGACACAAAGCAAGGCAGTTTCCCAACTGAAGCTAATTCTAGACTCCTTGAGGGCTAAAGGAAGTAGAGGCACTAGCCAAAGTCCCCTCTCAGCTCCCAGCCACACAGCAACACCTACAAAGGGGCCCTCAGCCACTCTGACACCCGCCAGCAGGATCCTCACCCTACAACAATATGGCTGGTATCAGGGAAACACAATGGAAACGCAGCGTGGTAGGAGCCGCTCTTCACATATGAACACATTCGCTTATTTTTTAAGACAGGATCTCAGCTATGCAGCCCAGCCTGGCCATGAATTTACAATCCTCCTGCCTCATTCTCCCACATGCTGGGCTAGAGGCCTCAGCCACCAGGTCTGGCTACATTATTAACACATTTAATGCTCTTAAAAGCCCATGAGACAAGACCATTCCACCCATTAAACAAATGACAATGATTCCCCCTTTCGCCAGCAGGGTCAAGTCTCCTGCTTGGGTCATCCAGTGAGTAGTGAAGGAGGGATGGGAACCCAGGACCAGTTCCCAAGGATGCAGGCTCTTAGCACTTACCTTCTAGAAAGGGCCTCTCTATAAAAGTCACAGTGAAAAGGTTTCCTTGGTTAGGTAGACGCTTCCCCACAAGTCCCCAGGTCAGGGGCTATGGGAACTCACTGCCCCTCTTCTGCTCTGCCCTGGAGTCCCCAGCCCTCCTTCCAGATCTAATTGTAACCACAGCTATAGCCTGGGACCCCCAGATGATGTTCAGCAAGGAGGAAAGTGGTATGTGAGCCACCTCCAACCACGTCCTGGTGGCTGTCGAGGCTGCTTCTGTCCAAGTCTCCTTACAGGACTAGCTGTGCCTCCCCCCAAGTGCCCCTCCTCCCTGGTGCCCCCAATAGCATTAGCTACCTTGTCAGTGTTGAAAGATGGGGAGAGAGAGAGGGATAGATGGTAAGAAGGAGGGAGAGAATGAAGAAAGAGGGAAGGAAGCTGTGGAGAAAAGGGGGGGGATGGTGGGAAGGGGGAGAAGGGAGGCAGGGAAGGGAATGGAAGAGAAAGGAGAGAGGAGAGGGGAAGGCAGGAGGACTACCTGGCTTTCTCCTCCAGGCTTACGAGTGACTGAGCGAAGGCTGTGTGTGCAGGCAGCAGACAGGGAGGGGACACATTCCCCAGTATAAGGGGTTGGAGGTCACATGGAAGCCTGGGCCCCCAGCTACCACCCCCTCGTTGGAGCTTTAAACAAAAGGGGCAGGCGGGAAGACGGGCCTCCAACGCCAAGGGGGAGGAAGGGGGGCGCAGGTGACAGCAGCCCCTGGCAACCGTTCCCCTGGCAACCGTTGGCAGCTGCAAGGACTACGTCACTGCCCGCTCAGAGCGCGGGCTCCCTAACTTGTCTTATACGTACACTGGAGCTCTTCCATTGAGCGGTTGCCTGGGCCTGACAGAGAAGAACAGAGTTTGGACAACGGGTTCTGGGCAGCACCCTCCCCCCTTCTGTCTTGAGCAGATCTCAAACACCTACTATCCAAGCTCTCAAGAGAACAGGAACTGTATACATCTTTACGTGAAATCTTCAAGTTTGTTAACAGCACCGATTTGTCTTGAGACAAGATCTTGCAATGTAGTCTAAGGCAGCCTCCAGTTTTCAATCCTCCCAAGTGCTGGATGACAGATGTGAACCACCATACCTGCCCCTTCAACAATAACTTTAAAACCATGTCTTGTCTGGGGGTTCTAGCTCAGTGGTAAAGTGCCTGCATAGCAGGAGCAATAATAAAAACAAAACAAAACAAGTCTTTTTAGAATGCAATGGATGCCAGAACCTTTGGGCAAATAGATGATACATATTGGAAGCTGGGTTGGCCTCTGATGGCTGGCAGCCCATGGCCTCTAACCTCCACTTTGGGCTACAGAAAACCCAAGTGTATACCACACTCCCCTGAAAGCATCTCAAAATCCTCCTCCTCAAAGCCTTCCAAGATCTAACTCACTAATGAGCACCCCAGCCATGGGGCACCTCCTGGATTTCTTTTTAAAAAAATAATTTGTAAGCAGAGAGGGACAAAAGACAGAGAGAGAAAGAAAGAGAGGGACGGAGGGAGAGAATGAGCATGCAAGGGCCTCTAGCTACTACAAATGAACTCCAGATGCACGTGCCACTTTGTGCAGCCAGCTTTACATGGATGCTGGGTTTTGCTGTGCAGACAAGCACCTTAACCACTAAGCCATCTCCCCAGGCCCTCCCTGGCTTTCTTGTAGAGCTCCTGGGGCAGGGGTGGTTGGGGCTGAGAGGATGCAGGCAAGCCTCTGAAACTTCACTATGCTGGGCATTTTGGGAAGTCCCTTTCCACCACTCTGCAAGGTGAGTCCTGTCTAACCATCTTACAGAAGGGGACTCACAGGCTGAGGAGGAGATGTGACTTGCTCAAAGCCACCTGACTGGGAAGGGAGGTGGATGGAACCCAAACATAGATCTTTGAGACATAAAGAGATTCTGCCCTGCATGTACCACACACCCAAACTGTATTTGATCACCTCCAGGCCAGAAGGCTTACTTCCTGCCAAGACGGTACAGCCCTTACGTCTAAGAAGTCCTTCCTTCCCATTGAGTCAAAGGAGAAAGACACAAAACGCAAGAGGTAGACTCAGCTTCCCCTTGCATGGATGATTGAACCCCAGGGTCCCAAGCTCCAGGCCATGCACACAGCAGATGGGGACAGGGTAAGGCTTCTGGGGAGACAGAGGGTCCCAGCCAGACTGCTGTACCCCACTCCTTAGAGCACAAGTGGGAACCACTGTGGATCCCACGCCTGAGGGTAGAGGGGCTGGCACAGGCCCTGGGAAAGGCAGTAGGGCTTGGACCTTGGGTATACTGGCCCGATGCCTCCCGCCCCATGGACCTGGGCCAGCAGGCCGCCTTGGTCAGGAGGCCACTATTGTCTTGCTCCCGCCAGAGCCCAGGCCCATTCAGGCACTATTTTGGGCCTGGAGGAAGAGGAAAAGAAAGCAAAGAAAGGCCCTGCAGTCCTGGGGGGACCCTTGCCTGCCTGCCAGAAAGGGTTCAAGGGCCCGCTGGCTGGGCTGACCAGCCGGGAAGGCAGCCATCTTGGATCAAAGGACCCTGAGCCTCAAAGGAATTGCTAAGGGGCTGCATTTTAGGGTACTCACAGAGAGGGTACTCTTGGTCCTTTACACACAGTTGGCACCACAAATAAACCCCCAGAGAAATGGGGGCACAGGTTCCCGTCCCATCTGGAGCCCCTGAGCCTTCCACCCACTTACAACCATGAAAAGAACCCTCTCACAGCTCATGCTGCCCAGATCCCACAGCCAGAGACTGCTGGCCTCTTTCTTGCTTAGCTTCTACCATGCTCTTGAGCAGATTTCCCTCATTTTGTCATATCTGAAGTTCAGGGAGTAATGCAGTTTCCAATATGATAAGCCAGTGCACCCACTGTGGTCTCCCACCTTCTACCCTCCCCCTCCCCCCGCCATCCTTGTGTTCACCAGGTCCAGCTGTCCAAGTCTCCCCCACCCAAGCTCATCTCAGGCCCTCACACAGCCGCTTCCCCTCAGCATGGCACAGTCTTTCTGGGACTCCTCCTCTGACTGGCTTTCCCCAGTCTTGGAAATCAGACTGGAAGATCCTCTCTCCTGACAGCTTCTGTGACTCCCCAGTTAATACTGTCTTCTGTGTCCATACCATGTTATTGTCAGGGTACCTAGCCCTGGATGAAGCAACCCCTGGATTCGCTTGTTTTTATCTCTCGGTGTTTGCCGTCTCGTTTTTCTTGCTCAGCACGCCCGGCTCCAGCTCTGGCGCAGTGCCTGGGCCGCAGCAGCTGTCCCATGCTGCTGGGTGAACAAGTGAATGAACGAAACAGAGCTTGGGCACCATGCCAAGCCGGGCAGACTCCAAGGGTCTTCCCAACAGCCACTTCCGGATATTCTAGATGCAGGCTAAATGTATCACTCAGGGGGACAGGGCACAGGGTTCTCTGACTGGGGCACATGCACTTCTGCCAGGTGCTTAGCTGGTGCAGTATTCCCAAGAGCACTCCCCCCCCCACCCCACCAAGAGTTGGTGAGGATCAGGCCAGTAAAGGCTCTGAGAACTCCTACAGCACCCAGACTTTTCCTAAACTGCACGGACCACAGACTCACACTGAAGGCTTCTGGGTTAGATGACGACATCTGACATGTCCCATTCATGCTGGGTTTTGCTCCACGCACAGGCAACATTGCCAGCTCTCACCCCTCAAGGAACAGCTCCTGTGGCCCAGAGTTAAGGGGGCCCAGAAAGGAGTCTCATGAAGGTGGGTCACATTGCCATTGCTGCAAATATCACGCCCCCCACAATCCAAGGGGGATCAGTGAGGGGAGGTGGCAGGTGTCTGTCACTGGGGGGCCCTGGGGTTTAGGAACCGAGGTAGGTGTGTCCCACGACTAGTCTGCAGGTATGTAGAGGGAGCTAAGGTGAGGCAAGGATACCCGGGACATGTGCCTGCCTACCTCATTCCATGGCCACTCGTGAAGAGGGACTCTTGCTCCCATTTTACAGCTGAAGAAACTGAGGCTCAGACAGACACTCTACTCCTCCTTCTCTGGCAGCTCCATGACATAGAACAATGGCCTCACCAACCACTCTGTGGAGTTGGATGTGGAGGCCAAGAGAGGCTGAGCCACAGTCACTGCAGCTTTGGATTCTGGTTCCCCAAGCCCATGTGGGGGGAAGAACTGGTACCCTTGTTTATAGAGATACCCACTGCAGAGACTCCAAGGAGAGGCACCAGCTGTCTTCCCCAGGGCTGTTTGGGTCAGGTCCTGGCTCCTCCTACTTCCAGAGCAGGGAAGGAGGGCTCCCAAGGTGTGCACAGGAGCCAGAGCCCAGGGGAGGGCGGGGCAGGCACAGCCATGATAAACATAGCTTTGAGAAGCTGTGAAGGAGGGTCCTTCCTGCCCTGCCCACTGCCCACAGTTCCAACAAGGCGACGTCAGAGCAGGTGTGCAGGAAGGGCAAGGACAACAGGGTGCATGCGCAACACCTGCCCTGGTTCTAACTCATTGGCTAAAGAAGAGCAAGGGGCTCAGACTCATTTGGTGGGGGGTCCCTTTTCCTGCCCTCATCAGCCCCCTTCACTCCCCGCTCCGCTCACCCAGCTCCTCACACACTGACAGGACCCTCCCAAAGATGTAATAGGAGCGTGCTCATGTAGGAAGTGTAGTAACCAGCATGGAAGGTGGGGGCGGGGAAGGCGGGGGGGGCTGCGTAGCACTTAAAGACCTCAGAGAGGGACTGGGGAGATGGCCCAGCTGTCAAAGGTGTTTGCTTGTGTAGCCTGTTGGCCCAGGTTCAATTCCGCAGCACTCATGTAAAGTCAGATGCAAAAATAACTCTCTTCTCTTCTCTTCCTCTCCCATCCCCCTCCACACACAGTGCAAAACTGGCACCGTTTCCTGCAGGGCCATGGAAGCTCTGTGCTGGAAGGAGCTGTGATGAGCTTGTGACCCTCCAAGCCCCCTCTATGAGAGCCGCACCGCGACAGGGCTGGGAGCTCACCGCTTACAGCGGAGGCAAGCACGTGGGGCATGATGGGAATAAGACTGTCTGGTGGCTTTGGATCTGCTTGCTCACTCAGCTCTGCAACATGGCCAGCGATCTAAGTCTTAGAGGGGCAGGGGCACCCAGGATTGCATGAGGGGCTCCGTGGGTGATATGAGTCAAGCCCAAAGCCATTTGACACATGCCCAGATGGTGGCGCAGCAGGGCGCAGGGTTCAGCATGACTCAGCTGTCCCGGCCAGCCCCTGGGGTCCCACCATCACATTTGCCACCATCAAGACAGGTGGGTTTAGACAGCTGTTTTGCTGCCACACGGTCAGAAACCCAAGGTGTCAGACCCCGGGGCTAACCGCAGACTGCTGCTGGGATCCAAGACACCAGTCTAGCTTGAGCCCAGACCTCCCCTTCAGGCTGCAGACAGTGGCCAAGCGCGTCATCCCCTAACAATAGCCACTCCTTTGCAAGTTGTCCTTTGCAGGGTTATATACCCTTAGCAATTTCATGGGACTGGGGTTACAGGCATGTGTGGCCATATCCACCTTTATTTTGTAATTTTTTTTGTGTGTCAACATGGCTCAAACTATTTATTTATTTGAGAGAGGGAAAGAGGCAGAATGAGAGAGAGAGAGAGAGAATGGGTGCTCCAGGGTTTCCAGCCACTGCAAATGAATGCCAGATGCATGCACCCCCTTGTGCATCTAGCTTATGTGGGCACTGGGGAATTGAACCTGGGTCTTTTGGCTTTGCAGGCAAACACCTTAACCACTAAGCCATCTCCCCAGCCATTTTTTTTTTGTATTTTTGCTATGAGAGGAGAGAGAGAATTGGCGTGCCAGGGCCTCCGCAACTGCAATTGAACTTCAGACGCGTGCGCCACCTTGTGCACATGTGCCACCTTGCGTGCTTGCGTCACCTTGTACGTCAGCTTACATGGGCAGTGGAGAGCCAAGCATGGGGCCTCAGGCTACACAGGCAAGCATCTTAATCTTTACGCCATCTCTCTAGCCCCATACCCAACTTTTGTTTTGTTTTTCAAGGTAGGGTCTTTCTCTAGTCCAGGCTGACCTGGAATTCACTATGTAGTCTCAGGCTGGTCTCGAACTCACAGTGATCCTCCTACCTCTGCCTCCCTAGTGCTGGGATTAAAGGTGTCCTCCACAATGCCCAGCTCCATATCCAACTTTCTATGTGGGTGTTAGGGATCCAATTCAGGACATCTCAGTCCCTCATGCTTGTCGGCAAGTGCTCCCCACGTCCCAAGATAAAGCTTTGAGGACAATGACCTCAGAGGTGGCAGCCCTTAACAAAATTGATTTTCTTCCCACAACTCTCATCTCCTGTGTATTGGCTTTCAAGCAACGAGCTGCAGGACTGAGTCTGACAATTAGACCTCAGCTCTTGGGCAGCCCAAGGGAGCCCCTGATGGAATAACTCCTTATCAGCAACCAAGACCCCTTGGATAGGGTGTCTAAGTGGGTAATCTGTCTAGGAATTGGAGCCTTTCCTAGTGACATCTTGACAGGATGGGATTATTGTTCTGAGATAGTCTCAGCTGCTCCCCAAAAGAGGATTCCGGTGGCCCCAGATCAGTCATGATAACAATAGCACATCTAAAGCTACTGACAGCACATTTAAAAGCTGTTGGCTCCTTAACCCTCAAGGTAACATTTCCGCCCACATTTTAAAGACTAGGAAAATCAGGCACAGAGAGGCTAATATACCTGCCCAAGTTCACATTGCTAGAAGAGCTGAAATGGAACCGGGCAGCCTCAGAGCCCACACCCCTAACCATCCACCTATGCCACCCGACCCAGAGGACCACTGAGCTGGGAGATGGAGAAACAAAGGTTTGGACAGCCAAGGGTGAGGCCTACTTCTCATGAGTCCCCCCACCATGTGCTTCTTCCAGGCCATCTCCAGTGAGGGTCTATTGGGAGGAGAGGACAGAGGCCTTAGGACAGGAGGAGTAGGTTCAGGAGGTGGCAAGGAAGATGTTGTATCTCAGGAGATGTAGCCCTGAGTTGGGAAGGCAGGATGGAGCCATTAGCGGTAGAATCACGGGCCCATTAGGGGAGCAGTGCTGGCTGGCTGGATCCTGGACAGTGAGTCCTTCACCCCCTAGGCCATCTCCCACTAATGCAGAAAGGCCTGCCTGCCAATGTGAGAAGTCGTGCCAGCTTCTGATGACTGAGCTCTTATCTCTGCCTGCCTGGAATTGCCAAGCACCCAACATACTACCATAGCTGACCCAAATCTAGGACCAGGTGCCCACCACACTGGCCCTCACTACCACACGCACACACATCAGGGGAGTTAGACAAGGGAAGCTCCTCCTGGAGTCCAGCTACCCCAGAGGTAGCAGGGATGGGAAAAAGTGATAGTTCTGGCCTCAGTGGGCCAAGTTGCCCAGTGGGAGCAAAAATGACCTAGGTTAACACCCCCACAAGCCAGACGCTGTTCTAAACACTTTCATAGGCCACCTATCATGTCCACACAGTCCCCCGAAGAAGACACAATGTCCAGCCACAGGTAAAGATGAGAAAACCAGGACACGTGCCCAAGTCACATAACCAGACAGGAGCCTCGCCAAGGTTCTCCTTGGGTGAGCTGGCCTGGATCCTACTGCCCAGAAAAACATGACCTTAGCAATAGTGAGGATGAGACCCAAGTTATGGACACATACTCTCTGGCACCCAGCTCAGGAACCCTTGTCCCCAAGAGAGGCAGAGGGACATAGAATTGAAAACTGGTGCTGGGCACAGTGGCACATGTTCTTAATCCCTGTACGTGGGAGGCAGTGGTAGGAGGATTGTCATAAGGCCAAGGGCAGCCTGAGACTATAGAGTGAATTCCAGGTCAGCCTGGGCTAGAGCAAGACCCTATCTCAAAAAGTTAAAATTAAAAGAACAACAGAGCCCTCGAAATGTGGGCTCTCACTGGGGAAGCCTCCTAAAGTGTCCTAAAGTAGTCACAGCATGCCAAGCATGGAGCCCAGCCCCTGAGAGAGTCTGAGGTCGTGGATGGTTCAGCATCGTTCCAGCCCAGGCTGGGCTTCGAGAGGTCCCTAGAGAGTTTGGGGCACAAAGTGCCTAGGATAATTCTCATCCCAGCTCATGCTGAGTAGGCTGGTGGTGGGCAGAAAGAGCTACTTTTGGCCTAGCAGCCCAGGCCTGTCCCCAGAATCTGCAAGCTCCCTGATAGCCCCTAGCATCCAGATGGGGCCAGAAGACCAGAGCCTAGACCAGAGGCAGGCTTTCAGCTGACAGAAGAGAAGCTTGCCAAGACCCCACCCCCCCCATTTGAGAGGCCCTTTTCTGCCAGCCTTCCTCCACCTCGCATTTGCCATCTGCCTGGTCCCTAGAGGCTGGTCACCCTTGACTGCCAGGCGTACTCACATGATGCCCCCATCTGCTGTGAGTCAGAAGGCAGGGTCCACAGGCCACCCTGTGAGCGGGGATGGTGGTATGGAGCCCTGCTTGGGCTGGGGGTGGGGGGGACACAGCACTGGGGACTGAAGCCCTGTAGTCACTCCCCCCCCCCCACACACACATCCTCCCCACTTGCACCTTTGACATTTCACTCCTTCGTTCCAACTTCTCAGGGCCCTGTCCCTTCCCCTGCCACCTTGAAGCTTATTCTCAGCATGTACCATCAGCACACGGATGGCATTAGCCAAGGGTGGCAAGTGACATTTATAGCAGCCCCTTCATCTATCCCACCCATGACTTCACCTGCCTTTGCCATGCCAGGTTCCACTAAGAAGGCCATCCCATAGCCCACAAGACCCCTGCCACAGCTCTGTCCTCTGTTTCCTCTGTCATTCTCCATAGTTGGGCTGCCACTCCATCTCTTTCCTCTCAAGCAGAAAGCTGTCCCTACACCTGAGGCTTAACTCAGCAGACAGGGGCTGAACACTGCGGCCATGCGCATAGCACTTGTCCCCTGCTCTCCCCTTTCTTCTGCCTGGCTGCGGCCACACTGCCTGGTCCTTTCACTATGTCCTCCTCTAGGAAGCAACCTGCTGGTCTGCCACCAAGTCACCCATGCTAGGCTTGTAGGACCATCACCCACTCCATGCCCTCAGGCTGCCATCTTTCCCTAAGCCTTTTCCCATGCCATCTCCTCTGCCATGGACATTGCATGCATCAGGCTCAAATGCCATCCACCTCTCTGTCCACTCCAGGCCCAGCTTCACCTTTCCTTTCCCAGAGTTCCTCAGCCACCTCTTCCAGCCTACTTATCTCCCTCCTCAGTCATCCCTCCTTGCTGGCTTGTTCATGTCCCTGACAGGATGGGGTGTCGTGCTGGGAAGATAGCCCTACCTAGACCACCACAGGGCAGGCCTTCTCCTCCCAGATCATGCTGAGAGCCGAGTTCCCCGCCCCCCATATGGGACTCTCAGAGCCAAGGCCAGACCCACAAAGGCAAGGAAGCTTAATAGTCCAGAAGACCAGGCAAGTGATGTTTTGACTGAAGTGGGCCATATTTTAGGTCCCCAAGGCCTCAATAGCAAAGGGAGGTCAAGTCTGACACTAAAACCTAGTATACTCCCTGGACAAGGAAGACCACAAAAGTACTGACCTGCTATCTGGGGATCGACTCCTCAGCAGCCCAAGGCTTCCACTTAACAGAGTTGTTTCTTTGCATAATCTCTGACCCCAGGGGACCTATACTCTACTTCCAGGTCCTGCAGGGAGGGGTGAGGCACTGGGCTACCTGACTTTAGTTCCAACTCACTGGATTCTTATTGCCCACAATGCCCCCAGAGTCCTGGGGTAGCACACAGTAGGTGCTCAATGAATGCTCCTAGGCAGCAGCTTCTTTGGCCTTCTGAGGAGGCCCAGGGCTTTTCCTACCCACCCCTTACCCCAGGCCACAGCTGCCGTAGGCGGGAGAAGGGGGAGGGACAAGAGACTCACTGCTGTGACATGACAGGGCCTCACCCCAAGCAAAATGAGCTCCTGAGAAGCCAGCGGCATGCACAGACGGCTGGTTGTGGAGTGGGGAGGACAGGAACCCCTGTTTCCTATCCTAGGGGACAGGGAGGAGGGTCTTATCAGACCCAAGCAGCTGGGCCCTGAGGTCTGGTGGTTAACGAACAGAGAGCTCTTGGGACCACAGCCCCACCACCCAGGACTTCTGCCCCTGTTTTACTCCATGTCTGCACCATGCCCTCTCGGCTGAGCTGCAAATGGCCAGAATGCACTGGCTCTGGAGGGCCCAAGTCTAGCCCTCAGCACAGCTACAAGGGAAGCCACCTTTGGGGGTACCATGTCGCTCTCTTAGCTGGAACCTGACTCTCTAGACATATTGTATGACCTCAGGAAAGCCAGCTGCCCTCTAGAGCCACCCTTCTCCCACCTGTACAATCTAAGCAGGGAGGGATCTCAAGCTCAGGCTGGCCTTGAAGTCATAATCCTCCTGCCTTAGCTTCTGAGTGCTGGGATTACACGCATGTGCCACCATGCCTGGCTGAGAGCAGAGATAGAAAGACTTGAAGAGGAGATCCCAGGTTCCTGGGCCCAAGGACTATATCATTCTGAGCCTTGGTTTTTCAGCTACCAAATAGCCATTGATGCCAAAAAGTTCTACTCCTTCTAGTCCTTATTCACTTCCCAGGCACCTCCCAGCTCATGTCCCCCCCCCACACACACACTCTAGAGATACCTCCATAGTCATGCCCATCAGGGATAAATTCACCCCAAGATTCAAGACCCTTGCCTCACCTTGTTTATATACTCTCTCCCCAACTGGTCACACTCCCCTTACCCCTCTCCTCCTACCTGCTAACAAACCCTTGATTAGGTACCTGGTGCTAGGTAGGGAGGGTCCTGTGAAGGGCCCAGGTGACTGGACCACTTTTCAGGATCCACTTCTGAGGCTCAACCTGCCAATCCGGGTACCCCGCAAGCTAGCAAACAGGCCAGGAGTGTGTGGGAGACTGTTGGCCTCTCTCCTGCCGCAGAGCAGAGCAGGGTGGCAGAGCAGCCAGTGTGGAGCAGGGCCGGGGGCGGGGCCAGGACACCCCTCCTGCCCGGGCCTGGCTCCACCCTCTATGCTGGAGATGAGATGACTGGCTGTGAGTCATGGATTTCTCAGAGAGAGAGAGAGAGAGAGAGGAGGGGAAGGCAGGGCTGAGAGATGTGAGGCGGGACCCTGGGGGGGGGGGATGCCCATGACTCAGGCCTGCCAAGGAGGGACCTCAGCTTCACCCTTCGTCATCCCAGCACCCAGATGCCAGTGTCAGGGATGAACACAGGCTGGAGTAACTCTGCCTTCTCACCCTCCACCTCTCATGTCCTGGGGGGATTGTTCCCACAAAGTTCAGGCAAAGCAGCCAGGGTTGCCACAGCAACGGGCCACACAGATGCTGCCACCCCCACCCCCACTAGGCAACAACTGCCCCTTCCTGAAGGACAGTCCAACCTCCCTGGCAGCAGACCGGAGCCGGCGCTGACCGGCAGGGCGGAAGGCGCGCCGGGAGGAAGGGGGTGTGAGAGCGCCTGGCCCGAGGCCACACGTGGCTGGTCCCAGGTCTCTGAACCACCTTTCTGCTAGGGAGCCATCCCCAACCTCCCACAGTTCCAACCTGCCACACTCCAGTCTGGGATCTCAAGATTCCAGGGGCTTCTAGAAAGAGCTTCCTTTAGATTGTCAAAAGGGAAATTGAGGCCCAAGTAAAGAGTCCTTCTCAGGTGCCAAACGGGCCGAGAGCAACTTGGAAATGGGCCAGCACTACCCACCCCTTCAGGACACTATCTACGCTGGCCACGTCATCCGACTGCTGGGGTTCATGGACCCTCGACAGTTGAGGCGGGGGGCAGAGGGTAGATAGCCAAAGGCCTTGGGGAGCAAAGACTCCCATCTGCCCTCTCTCATACAGTGTAAATAAGTGATTCCCAGGTCACGAGCACTGTGAGGATTTCACAACATAATGAAGGCAAGTGGTGATGGCAATAGCAACAACAGTAATGGAATAATAACAATTATACTTATTGACCACTTACTGCATTCCAGGCTCTTCCCTTGCGCCTGCCCTTCTCCCCAGTGCCCGCCTGACACTTAATGGGTCCTTAATAAGTATTCTCCAGGAATGCAGTCATATGAAGGAGGGCGATGGCCAAAGCAATGCAATGAACTCCGAGAAGTGACTTAACTTGCCCAAGGTTACATGGCTGGCAAGATGGCAGTGTTGAGCAGGAACCTAGGGCCTGACTCCACAGCCAGTTCTCCTAGCTATTCACCAATCAATCCACTCCTGCAGGACCCTGTAGACAGTGGTGGGGGGGGTGCACTCTAGAAGAGGGGGACTAAGCAAGATGTGCCCATGGAAGCTCTGCAGGCAGCCCAGGAGGCTGGGGTCACTCCTCAGGTCAAGCTGCAGACAGTAGGAAAGTGGTGAAGCAGCTCAGTGGGCTCCAGGGGCCACGATGCCAGAGGGTCCAGAAGACCACGCAGGCCCTCTACATTAGCAGTCCCTCCACCAGGGACACATGCACAGTGGGCAGTTAACCCACATCAAGCCTGCTTCCCCCACCCAGGGCCACCGTGGACAGTGTCTCATTTCCAGGCCCACTCATGGGCCAGCAAGAGGGTGTGGAAAAGAGGCATCCAGGAAGGGCAGAGTCCCTGACCTGCATATCCCCAAGTCTAGGCTCAGTTTCCCTGAGGTGGGCCCTTCAGGCTCTGCCAGTTGTCCCTGAGGGACCAGACCAGTGGGGCACCTGCACCTTTTGCAGAATGTGCTGGCCAGCAGGGCTCAGGTGACAAGGAAAGGCGTCTCTTCAATGCAGGTGGGACCCGAGCATGCAGTCAGCTGCCCTTGCATAAAGACCAATGGGGCTGAGCCAGAAATGCACTTACCACGCCTGCTGCCACCCCACAATCTGACTGTTAAGAGAAATATCCCATGCAGAGCCCCCTCAGAGTCTGGCCAGAATGATGAGCCTGGCTCTCTTCCATGACACCTGGGCTCATTGCTATCAGTACAGCATCTATGAGCCAAAGGAGAGTCAAAAGTAACTGACGGGCAATGACTGTTGGGTCTAGTGACAGTGGGGATGGTGGTCTGCCATGTAAGATGCTGAGCTGTGTGTGTCGCATTCTCATGTCATCCCTGCAAGCTGGTGATGGGAACAGGCACTGGGTGAGCTGATACCATCTGAGACAAGCAGGAACTGAGCCAAGGCCACATAGCTAGGATGTGGCTGAACCTCAGGCTTTCACCAAACACTCAGACGTTGTCAGACCCCTTGCTAGGCACCTTGTCTTTATCCCCACTTTATAGAAGAGGTCCAAGCCACAGAGGGTAAGGGGCTCACCATGCCCTTCAGCAACTGGGAACCAGGCCTGAGCCAAGTGTACTGGCCCAGAGGGGACAGAGACCTGCAGAAGAGCCTTCCTGGCAGGAAGAAAACACCATCAGCACCAGTGAGGAGGTGGGAAGAGTCATTTTGGAAAGAAGTGGAATCTATGTAGGGGAAGATTTTGGAAGGTTTTGAATGCATGGAGTTGGGGGAGTTAATCAAAGGCACTAGGGAGCTACAGCAGGTGTTTGGGTCACAGAGGCCTGGGAATGATACTCAAAGTATGGTCCATAGACATGCAGAGTATGAGAACTTCCCAGAAGTCATGGATCTCAAGTGTACATCAGAGCTGCCCGATCTGAACCTGGAGCTTAACAAGACGCAAAGGTGATTGTGTCTCGCAAAGCCTGAGGAGCTTGGGGTCCACGTAAGGGGCTTGAACGAGGTGGAGTGGGCTTGAGAAGGGATGGACTGGTGACTAGGGTCCAGATGTGGCCATCGAGATGGATAGAGAGGGTGGGTTGCAGAGGAGATTGTGGTCTAAGGGACCAGAGGAGGCTGGAGAAAGCAGTGGTGGGGAGAAGGCAGATGACAGAAGCACCCTGGCACATAGGAGTGGGGGCAGGGTGCAGATGGGGGTAGCAGGAAAGAGGCTGCCCTTGGGCACAGCAGGACAGGGGTGGCCCTGCAGCACGAGAGGAGCCCCGAATCCCCTTTGCTCCCACAACCATTGAAAATACTGTGCCAGAGCTCGGCAGTAAAAAGGGCTCCAGAGACTCAGAGAAGGTCAAGGTCATTACTGGCTAGTGACAGAGCCAGAGATGGTCGGGGAAATACAGAGAACTGAAGATGTCCCTTTATTGTATGAAAGAGAACCCAGGCCAGCTGGCCTCCATAGTGGGCTCTGCCAGCTGGGTGACTCTGGCAAACATCTCTCCCCAACCAACGGCTCACTGACAGTTGAGGATAAAAATAGCACCACCTGCTCCCTAGACACTTAGGAGCGATCTCCAGGGACACATGGACCCCAGGACACAGAGACGAGGCAGCCAATGGTGGCTGATGCCTGGCCATAGAGAAGATGGAGGATGTGGCTAGAGTGACTGCAGGAGCCTTCAGCCACAGTCCCCCAACTTGCCCGTTAGGAGCAGCAGGGTGGCAGGGAGCATGAGCCAGCCTTGTAAACACTAACATGCTATGCCCTCCTTTGCCAAGGAGCCCTGAGCATGCTTGGGTCCTACCTGCATTGAAGAGACGCCTTTCCTTGTCACCTGAGCCCTGCTGGCCAGCACATTCTGCAAAAGGTGCAGGTGCCCCACTGGTTTGGCCCCTCGGGGACAACTGGCTGAGCCTGAAGGGCCAACCTCAGGGAAACTGAGCCTAGACTTGGGGATATGCAGGTCAGGGACTCTGCCCTTCTTGGATACCTCTTTTCCAACCCCCTCTTGCTGGCTCAAGGTGGGTTTTGACTGGACAAGAGCAGTTCAAATCCAGGCTTGTCCAGTTGCAAGCTGAGTGACTTTGTAAACCCTTGAGCAAGCTGCCCAGAACACAGTAAAGACCCAATGAACATCAGCCCACGTCACTCTATCGTCATCAAATCCACAGTTTCCTCCCCCTCTGCAGAGCGCTTGGACATCCAATGTCCCCTTTATACAACAGGAACAGTGGGTTCATTTAGCAGAGAAGGAAACTGAGGCTCAGAGACAGGACCTTTCCACAGCGACTGAGCACTCTGTAGCTTGTGATGCAGTAGGTGCCTTAGGACCCACGCTCCCACTTACCTCCTTGCTTGTCTTCTCATTCCCGTGGGAAAACCTTCCCACAAGCGTGGGGGCGGCCACAGTCCCGTGATAATGCCACCTCCCATCATGCTGCCCCAGGGCAGCAGGGATGGCAGTGCTCATGTGACTCAGCCGCCCTCACAAAGGCAGCTGTGTACTGTGAGTACAGGCTGGCCTCCTACCTACCGCCCATCCCTTGGCTGGGGAGGGTAGGCCCAAGATGAGGGGGAAGCGGTGGGGGTGGGGGGGCGGCAATTGACCATTAAAAGAGCTAAGTCTCATAGGGATTCAAGCCAGGGCCTTGGGTTATAAGGAATTGATGCCAGTTCAGGGGGCGGAAGGAGAGAGATGAGACTGCCTAGGTCTGTTTCGCCTTTTCCCTTATTTGGAGTTTTAAGACTGCTGTTGCTGTCTTAGTTCCCAAGGGGAGGAGCTAGGCAGGTATCCTACCCATGTTTACCTGCATCCAGTTTTTAAAGCCCTGGGACTATGGTCTTTGAAGACTCATACATAGTCAGATGCCAGCAGGGGTCCCTGTGTCCCTACCCAGCAGTCCTCTCTTCCTCCACCCCTTACACAGGACAGCTCCCTCATTACACACTTACACCGTGCCAGGCAAGTGGTTGGTGTTTTTTTTTTTTTTTTTTTTTTTTTAATGCAGTTAGGGTGGCCTCTTCAGAGAGGTGAAGGAGACAGCAATTGGCTAGGTAGCAAGGGTATCAGTAGATGTCCTTCAGCCCGTAAGGGAGGGTGGGGGTGGGGGGGGGGAGTCTTGATTTTTCTTATCCTTTTCCCTAAAGGAGTTCCCCTTCTCTAGAAGTCCGACCAGAGGATGTAAAGAAGATCACAAAACACTTAGACTCCTGGCTCGGGAACTGGACTGACTGGCTCAGCCTCATCCAGTAAATTCCCATAAAAGACCCCAATGAGAGTCTCCAAGTGGGCTTTCCTATTTCTGGGGACCTCCTCCCGCTTTACAGGAGCTCTTCCTTCTTTCCTTCTGTTCAGCTTTATGATAAAATCTTTCTTTGCCCTCTATGGTCTATGCATTTCATTCTTGGAATTCTTAAGACAAGATCCTGGAGGCCACAACTCCATGAAAGTTTTGTGTGACATGGCCATCCCTCTGGCACCCTAACTCCTGGATTAAAGCCCAGCCAAGTGCCAAGAGTGGCTCTATCAATCTCACAAACACCTCAAAGTTCCTATCATTTTCTCCCACTACCTTGCAAGGGGGGATTTGCCCCGTTTATCAGAGGGGAAGGCAGGATAGGTCTGGCTCTCTAGCTGTAGAGGGGTGACTACTCCAGAGGAGTAGGTTTTGAATGGACAAGAGCAGTTCAAATCCAGGCTTCTCCAGTTGCAAGCGGAGTGACTTTGTAAATCCTTGAGCAAGATGCCCAGAACACAGTAAAGACCCAATAAACATCAGCCCACGTCACAATATCATCATGAAGTACACACAGCCCTCCCCCAGGACTCTCTTAGTGCCAATGTATCTTGACCACATGCCAACAAGAAGTGGCCTTGGGCCCCACTCAGACAGAGGAAGGCAGGCTGTGTTCCTTCTCTGTGGTCTCATTGTTCCTGTCCGAGGAGAAGGGGCCACTCCAGAATGCCAAGTTCAGGCTGGCTGCCTCCAAGGGCCACCCCCGCTGGTCTCTGCCCACAGGACATAGGCACACTTGGGTGCCCACTTGCCTGAGACAGAGGGAAGACAGGGCCACTGCCTCCTCTTCATGTCTTAGCATGACTCAATGTCTGACCCTTGGCTTGGCCCCCTAAAGGCATGTGGCAAGATGGCTAGAGCCAGCAGAACAGGCCCAGAAAGTCAATCTGGCCATGCCCCTGCCTCTCAGCATTCAGAAGCCACTGATCCCAGAGCAAAGACAAGGCATCTGGAACAAGCCTTTGTCACTCCAGTCACAGGCCCACCAGCCTGGGCCTCTCTTCCAGCAACCAGAGGCCTGGGATCCTCTCCGGACACCCCAACCGCCTTTGAACACAAGTCTTTTCAGCGGCCTAGGAGACTGGGGAGGGTGTTCTGCTTAGGCCTTCCTGTTCTGTATCTGGACCAACAATGCAGCTTCCTTGGGGTACAACTCCTAGGGAACCCCTGCTCAGTACCCTACTTAGAGGCAGCCAAGCCCAGGAAATCCTGAAACCGGGAGGCTCCAAACCATTCACCCAGCCTGATCTCCCTAGCATTGCCCTAAAATCCCTAATAGTTGGCTATAAAGGCTTGTATTAAATTTCTTGGGTTTGACATTTCTGTGCCTCAGTTTCCTCATGTGTAAAATGAAGGTTGCAGCCAAAATCTAGCACCTCTGGGGGGATCACAGCCACTCCTGTCTCCCCCCGACCTTAGCATCCTACTCCCCACTGTGGACCCTCCACAGCTACAAAGCCAGACCTACTCTGAGGTCAGCAGTGCCCCTGCCTAAAGCCATGCCAGCTCTGTTGACAGCTCCACACTTGTGCCCCTTCTGGGGAGCCTTTCCCTAGGTCCTACCCTAGCAGGTTTGAATGGCAGCTGCTCGGACACCACACTTGGGCCAGCTGCCCTCTGATCAAGCTGTGACACATTGTTACTCGTGTGCTAAGGCAGACCAATGAGCCCCCAGAGGTTTTGTGACTACCCACAAGGTGGCACAGCAAAGATGGCAGGGCTAGCTCTACCTTGCAAGTAACATTGCCACAGAGTGCCCAGAATGCAGCGTCTTGGCTTTGTACTCTCCATGTCCCCAGCTCGGCCTCCAGACACATACACATTGGAGATTGTCAGTGTGCAGGCTGAGGAGACGCACCTGGGAAGTCACAAAGAAAACACCTTCCATTTCTTTTCTGGAAACCAGACTCCAGCTCTCTTCTTTCTCCCTTCCCTGCCTGTTCCCTCCACCTCTTTTTGTTGTTGTTGTTTTGTTTTTTTGAGGTAGGGTCTCACTCTAGTCCAGGCTGACCTGGAATCCACTATATAGTCTCACAGTGGCCTTGAACTCACAGTGATCCTCCTACCTCTGCCTCCCGAGTGCTGGGATTAAAGGCATGTGCCACCATGACCAACCCTCCACCTCTCTTTTAAAAATTTATTTGCAAGTAGAGAGAAAGAGAGAGAATATGGGCACAACAGGACCGCCAGCCACTGCAAATAAAAATTCTAGATGCAGACACCCCTTTGTGTATCTGGCTTTACATGGGTATTAGGGAATCAAAATCGGGTCGTTAGGTTTTGCAGGGAAGCATCTTAACCACTGAACCATCTCTCCCTCTATTTATTTTATTTCTTATTGACAACTTCCATAATTATAGACAATAAACCATGGTAATTCCCTCCCCCCACATTCCCCTTAACAGCTCCACTCTCCATCGTATCCCCTCCCCCTCTCAATTAGTGTCTCTTATTTTTGATATCATCTTTCAGTCCCCTATTTTCGAGATAGGGTCTTGCTATGTAGCCCAAGCTGGCCTTGAACTCACCATCTTGCCTCAGCCTCCTGGGTGCTGAAATTACAGCTCTATTACTTCTCTTCAGGTAAAATAAAGAGCTGCAGTCGTAACTACATTTCTGAAATCCTACAGAGTATGGCGCACACGCCCCGCCCCCAACACCACCTATCTTCTGCATGTGCATCTCTACCCAACAGCCAGGGAGCCCCGGGGATCTCCCCCCTAAGTGCTGGGGCGCAGGTGGCTCAGGAGTTGGAATGGAGCAATGACAGCTGCTCATTAGTCAGCCGCCTCGCCCACAGAGGGACACGAGGACCCACTGCGCAGCCCACAAGCCTCAGGGAGCAGAGCTGGCAGAGGCAGTGGGGCAGGCAGCAGGCGCCAGCCGCCCACCTTTGTCTGGCTGGGTATGGGCCAGGAGATGGGCTGGGGCGGGGCACTGGGGCTTCAGAAGTAGAAGTGTTTGTTCTGACCCCCCCCCCAAACCTCCTGTCTTCCTTCATGCTACAAAGGGAAACACCAGCCCAGATTGGAGGAAAACCAGAGTCCCACCTGAGGCCTGGCCTTTTCCTCCCTGTCCAGGTGTGTCCTTGGTCACCGTGGAGGGGGAAGCAGTTGGAAGGAGTAGACCACCTTTGACTGTCCACCTCCTGCCTCTTGGAGCTTGGCTGCCTGGGTTAAGAGCCAAGGGGACACTGGGCTGTCAGCGGGTGATCCAGGCACACCTGCGCTCTGTTCCTCTACTGGCTGTCCAAGAAAGCTGCCCTCCTCCTCCTCCTCCTAGTTAAAAGTCAAACAACCAGGGTGACCTGCTACCAAACCGGTTTCCCTCAGGATCTCAGGAGGAAACCGCTCAGGGTGAGGAGACACCGGGGTTCCATTCCTGCTGCCTGTCTCCCCATCCACATACTAGCGCCCAAGCCTCACTCTGGCCCTCGTGTCTGTCTGGGGTCTTTTTCTGAGCACGGGTGACACACCTCACATGCTGCCAGTGTCCTAATGCTGGGGTGGCCACCATGTGAACACACCCAGCCCACCCTTTGAACAACCAGGGGGTGATCCTGTAGCAGCCAGAGCCACTAACTCAGTCACTCCCTTGGGAAGCATTCAGTACCCTAAACAGACCGAGGGCTCAGCACAGACTCCTGCACCTGAGGGACCCATGGCCAAGGTCATGTAGGCCAGATGGCAGCCAAACTCACTGCCCAAGAAAGGCCCCCACCCTGAACAGCAGCCTCTTACCTCCAGGTCGAAGCAGGTCCCTCTGCTGACAGCCCGCGCTGCCTCCTCTCCTCCCAGGTGCCCAGTGCCTAGTCTCGGCTTGTCTGGGTAATAGCTCAGCCCAGGTGAGGCTCCGCCTGCCCTGCTTGCTTCCGGGTGCAAGAGCCTTGACCAGAGACACCCTCTGGCACGCCAGGTTTCCCTGCAGGGCCTGACCCAGGCTGGCTTTCACCCTGCCTCTGCGCCTCAGAAGCCCTCCTGGGCCACGGGAGGTACGCTGCCAGGCCTGCCCTGCACACACCTGCAAACTGCCAGCCCTTAGTGACTCCTTCTGGCCTCTTTCCTCAGCTGGGGCTCCACCTGAATCCTGCTCCAGGCCCACCCACACGCCCTGCAAAGTAAACAAGCCACAAGCAGCTCCTGGCTGGAGGCCGGAAGCCTGAGGGGCCGGAAGGGGGTTTGCTCCTCTCACAACTGTCCCTCTAGGATGCAAGAGGAACGAACGGAGTAGGCAAAGGGTGAGGGCAGCATTGGAGCTGCTTCCTGGGGACAGATGGTGACAACTGCCTCAGTATCCTGAGAAGGTGTAGGGGTGGGGAGGCCGGTGAGGAGCTCCAGACAGGCTCCACCTTGCAGTCGAGAGGCCATGTGTGTACAAGGTCCCTGAAGGAAGGAAGAGCCCCTTGGCCCCCTGCCCCTGTTCCACTCCAGTCTGAAGGCCTCACCTTAGGCCAGCAGTAGGAAGGGGCTTTTCAAAGTTCTCGCTCCCAGGCACCCGCTTCTGATGAGACCTGCTGGCAGAGTCATCCTCTCCCCAGCAAGCCACCCAGGCAGCAGCTGATCTTTGCACAAAGCCAGATCAAGTGCCAGAAGTCCAGAGCTGGTGGGACTGTCACTCCTGCACCGATCGCGCCCATGCCCCACTGTGGCTTCCACAGTTACCAGAACCAATCCCCCAGTGTCCAGAACACTGCCATCATCAAACCCAAGATCCCGAGCAGGCCCTGGTGTAGAGAAATGCTGAGTAACTGGTATGTGAAGAGGGAAAGAGAATGGACAGATGGATAGATGGATGCATGCATGCATATAGACATGTGTTTACTTGAGTGCCTCCTTGAGCCCGGCCCTGTGCTAGGCACTGATAAGCCAGTGGTAAACCAAACACTAATATCCATACCGTTTCAGAGCTGCAGGGAGACGGATAATAAATCAATAAGCCATAAATATGAAATCTGTCCAGAACTGGGCAAGAACTGTGGGAAAGATAAAGTAAGGCAAAGGCAGAGTGATGATGTATCAGAGTTAGATTCTCTCTGAGCAGTGACAGGAGTCCACGCAGTACTCAGGCAGGCTGCCTTTGCGACACCCGGAGCAGAGCATTCCAGTAGAAGGCGGAGCAGGTGCAAAGGCTCTGAGCGAGGGAGCGCATGCTTGGTGGGCTGAGGGGACCATCAGGAGGCTGCTTGGCTGTGCGGCTGAATAACGACAGAGCCAACGTAGAGATGAGACAGGGAAGAGAAGCAAGGATGGGCAGGCAGAGGGACAGACCAGAGCTAAGGAACACCCAAGTCTGGGGAGTGCTGACAAGTGGAAGGAGGGGTCTGGCTGGTGGTCGCAGTTCTGCCCAGAGTCCGAATACCCCTCAAATCAATATGTCACCATGAAAATTCCTAGCTATTGGTGCCACGTCTGCTGCACCGTGGACACACACGCCTGCTCTGCTATACCTGGCAGAAAGTTGCGTCTCCTGGGCTGAGCACAGATGAGGAGTGCCAGGGGAAGATGACTGTCAGAGAGGGGGGCTGCAGAAAGACAGGTCAGCTCCTAACCCCAGAGATGCCATCTACACTGATAAAGATACCAGGGGGGTCCCAGTGACTTCCACACTCCTGACACTCATGCTTCATGTGCTCATGCTCCTCCCCACCCCTGTCCGCGGGGGCCTCTGGGGTGTGATTGAACCCCCACTCTCTGTAACTTTAACAACAAGGTCTATGGCTGAAGATCCAGGCTCAGGACTTTTACTGACGATACTTGGCGAGGTGGTTTAACCTCTCAGCGCCTGAGGTCATCTATCACATGAGAACCCCTGACTTTTGACCACTTGTCTTCCACAATAGGAGTTGGAACTTTCTTCGGTGTGTCCTACCACTTCAGTTACCTGAGGAGCACTTGTGGGTGAGGGCTTGGTCTCTAGGACCACCCAGGCCCTCCCCTCGATGGAGGATTGAATGAAGGAAATGGAACCAGAGCATGTCCAGGTCTCAGACCTCAAATGCCACAGAGGTGGTCACAGCGGCTATAATCCTGGAAACTGACTCTGGCCCAAACCCGTCCTGTGGGTCACACCAATCAGGGACTCCTCCCTGTACCAGGGAGGGAGGAGCCACCAGGTGCTGGGTGGGGGGCATTTCCCAGACAAGGCAGAGAGGGTCAGGAACGGGCCTGAGGTCACACCAGAGCAGTCTGACTCCAGAACCTGCCCAGACCCTGGTGAGACCAGCCTTAGCCCATCCCCACTGAGTGGAGACAGGGAAGATACAAACCTCTTTCCCTGCCTGAGCACATGGTAGGCATGGAGGATCAAGAAGGGTCTCAGCTCTGCGTTCCATGCTCCAGGCTCAGTTCCCATGCTCCCTGAGAGCTGGTGCTGCCCACGAGGTCAGAAGATGGACTCCCCGTCTCTTCAGGTCATGCTCAGCTATGGTATTGCTGAGTAGGCGCCTGCCCAAGCTGTGGAGGACTGAATGAGCTCTGACCCACTGTTCTAGGCATGGCCTAAGGGATCTGAGCCATTTTTTACAGTTCCTGAATTCATGCACTAAGCTAATATTTGCCCAGTTAGTAATATGTAACAGGACCTCTGATTTAGACAACAGGTGGTATAGAGGTGGTTAGGCAGGGGCCTCTGGAGTAGACTCTACCCCACTTCTAGGTCTGAGGTATGTTCCCCAACTGGGTGTTTGGGGCATTGATCTCTGTGGTAAGGGGCCCATGGGAAGACCCTGAAGTGCTCCTCACCCTGACTGGCACATGCTTGGGTGCTCTGTAAATGTCCTCAGAGCAGACAGGAGGGAGTTCTGGCTTGGACAGCCCCTCATAGTTCAGAGTTGGCCCCTGTTGAAGTTGGCCACTGCTGCTTCCAGGGAAGCCGAGACCCTTCCAGGTCTCCATGGCAAGACTGGGCACGTGAGGCCACTGCTCTGGGGTCTGCCCCGCGACCTCACTGTGTTTGCAGAAAGGGGACAGAAGAAGCCGGGCGTGGTGACACATGCTTTTAATCCCAGCACTCAGGAGGCAGAGTTCGAGGCCACGTAGTGAATTCCAGGTCAGCCTGGGCTAGAGTGAGACCCTACCTCACAAAAAAGGAGGGGGCAGAGGAAGGATCAATGTCACCTCTCTGACTATAGTAAACTCAGCAAACCAGGCATGGTGGCACCCCAATAATCCCAGCAGGAGGTTGAGGCAGGAGGACCAAACATTTGATCTCCCTTTGATCTCCCTTCCCCCAATAAGTTCATGGGGAATTCATTCAGGGCTCCACATCCTGGGATCATGCGGATGTTCTGTGGGAGGTCTGGGGTCAGAAGCCCTAGCTGGATCCTGCATCTGACACTCAGTGGCAGTATGAGCTCCTGCAGGGCCCTTCTCTCTGCCTCAGTCTTCCTCATCTGTGAAGTGGGAACAAGACAAGAAGAGGCCCATCCTGAAGTGTTTTCAGGTGCGTCACATGATGAGGTGGGGGAGGGGCAGGGAGCCACTGGAAATGCCCTCTGACAGCTGAAAAGGCTCTCCTGATATGCTAGCAGCTCTGAGAAGTGTCTGTCTCCATTTAACATATGGGGACACTAAAGGCAACGGAAAGCCAAATGCCCAGACACCATGAGTCAGTAGCATCAGGCCACATCCTTGATGTTCCCCTGTGACACTTGCCTTTGAGCAGCACAGGGCAGGGCAGGGCAGCCCCACCTCACTGCCTCGTGTAGCATCTGCAGCCAACACCCCCAGCCCAGGCCTCCTCAGAGCTGGCACAGCGCACCCACGAAACCCAGGAAACTGCAGAAACCAAATGTCACCGCTGCGGCAGAGCACGCAGCTGCTGGGCTGACGGAGAGGCGCAGAGGCGCTGAGACACTGAGGCCCCCCAGCTGGCTCACCCACACAGCGGACTGCCTTTCCCATATACCACCCCAACTTCTGCCAGGGAAACTCTACCTGCCCCACTCTGGGGACCCTTCTTCCAAAAAGACCTCTTCGCCTTGTTCCCTCCACCAGCAGGCACAAAAGTTCCTCGTTCCTTTGCCTGTGGGCACACGCACATCAGCTCTCTGAGGCACCCTCATGCCAGGCTCTCCTAATGCTGTCTCCTGCTGCATTTGGTCCCCATGACAACCGTCTAGAAAGGATTGCTTTGGGGAGATTGGACAGGTTGTGTTGCCAAGCCGTGAGTGCCGGTGATAGGATGTGAATGGACACCTTTGTCAGACAACAGGTCCCTGGCTTAGCACTCTATCAGGCATCTTCTCGGCCAGTGTACTTCATTCATTCACCCAGAATTTTCCAAAAATGGGCCTAAAGCTGGTCTTTGTTGGGCATGAGACAGACACACTCCCTGCCTTTAGAGAGATGAGGAAGTATGGTAAGGAATTTTTAAAATATCAGTGAAGTAGCCAGATGTGATGGTACACACCTTTTTTTGTTGTTGTTGTCTATTTATTTATGAGAGAGAGAAAGAAGCAGGGGTGGGGGTGGGGAATGGATGCACCAGGGCCTCCAGCCACTGCAAAGGAACTCCAAATGCATGCACCTGCCACCTTATACACCTGGATTTATGTGAGTACTGGAGATTTGAACCTGGGTCCTTTGGCTTTTAGGCAAGTGCCTTAACTGCTAAGCCATCTCTCCAGCCCCGATGATGTACACCTTTAATCCCAGCACTCAGGAGGCAGAAGCAAAGGATCCTGGGACAAACTGGAGGATCACCATGAGTTCAAAGCCAGCCTGGTGCTACAGAGTGAGTTCCAGGTCAGCCTGGGCTAGAGTGTGACCCTACCTTGAAAAAAACAATCAGTGAAAATTATTCAAGTAGTCCAGTAAGTATGAAGACAAATATTTACGTGTAAAGTAAAAGCAATGAAGAAAGTATAAAATCGGGAACCCACATTAGCCAGGTAACCAGGGAAGGTCTTTTGGAGGTCCTGGGAAAAGAGGACCCAGGGCACAGCACACAAGCAGGAGGAACAGCGTGTGCAAAGGCTCAGAAGGACAAGAAGCTGAGCTCCAAGTGTGGCCCGAGCAGAGAGAGACACTGACTTGAGTCCCCCTGGACATGCTGGAGGACAGGCATCCGTAGGCCTTTGAAGCCTTGAACCCACTGGTCCTTTGCAGGCCAGAGCTGGCTACTCTCCTCACTGATGGAGGGCTGGTAAACTGAGGGTTTTGTTTAAGTTAAGGTGAGGCATGTTTTATTTGTTCATCAGTGACATGAGGGATTGTTTTTGTGTGTGTGCTATAGACTGGAATTTAAAATATTAGGATAGTTGGATGAATTAATCATAGTTTTCTTTTTCTTGTTGTTGTTACTTTAACAGTCTCTCCACCTTGTCTTCCACTCTATCCAGATCATCAGCAAAATAACAATTTGCAACCTTATTTTTATCACTTTCAAATTCCCATGGTGTAAGTATTCTCAGCAGAGCTGATGTCAAGATACCAAGCAACCGAGTGCAGAACCCTGAACGATCAGGGACCCAACATGCTCAGTGGTCCTATGACCCCATCGCAGTAAGTGTGGTAACAAACCACCACAGACTAGGTGGCTTGAAGAACAGAAATGTGTTGTCTCTGGGTTCTGAAGTCCCAGGATGAAGGTGTCCATAGAGCTGGCTGCCTCTGAGGGCCATGAGAACCTGATGCATGCCTTCTCCCTGCTTTCGGGGGGGTGCAGCCATCTTTGGTGTTCCCGGGCTTGTGGAGTTGAAAGATCTGAATGCAGTAAGAACTGCGGACTGTAAGGTTTGGCTCGGGAGGGTGAGAAAGAGCTTTGCTTAGACTGGGCTAGAGGCAATTTGTATGAAAAGCTTGCTGTTATGCCCGTGTCCTGAGAAGTTGTGCAGGGTTGCTTTGCATAGAAATGAACCGGTGTGAGCAGAGGGCTATGGCACAGAAAAAAAGGAAATCATTGGGCCTCAACTACTGCCCATTCACCTGAAAATTATTTGAAAGATTACAACCATTGAGACTGAACCAGCTAACCTGCGCTGGGGCAACAGGAAGAATGTAGGGGTCTGAGTGCGCAAGGGGTGTCCTGTTCTTCAAAGTCTGCTTTATTCCCCCCTGGATGAACAAATTGGCACCCTACCTGGTATTGTGGAGTATAAGACATGCAGGAAAGAGAGTCATTGAGTTTGCAACACGGTCTTGTGTTTTGGAAATGGCCATGGGCAGTGTGAAGCAGGTTTGCTAGATGCCTGCATGGAGACCCCATGGGGCCATGAGGATGAACCGTGGATTGCAGTGGAGACCCAGTGGAGATGCCGGGACCATGAGATGGCTGCTAAGGAAAGCTGCTGGCACTGATGAAGTTTTCCAGGACTGTGAGTGGCCTAGCAGGAGGGGCGGAATTGAAACTCCAGAGACTTGTTGCTGGTTAGAATTGTGGGGCTTGGAGATTTGTCACTGACAAGAGTTGTTGGACTTGAAGCTACAGAGTTTGATGTTTTTCCTGGTTGATTTAAATCTTGTCTTGGTTGAATATTGCTTTGCTGTGCCCAATGCTATCTTTTGCAGTGTGAGGGTTTATTCTGTGCCATTATGGGTTTGGGGAGGGGTGGATTTTTTGGTATTATGGCTCAGTTAAAAGACCTTGGACTATGGGGATATATGAACATCATTGGAATTGATAAAAACTATGGGAACCTTTTAAAGTTGGGCTGAATGCATTGTATTTTATATCATGTATGTATATCAGTTTATGGGGCCAGGGACAGAATGTGGTGGTTTGATTCAGGTGTCCCCAATAAACTTAGGTATTCTGAATGCTTGTTCTTCCCAGCTGATGGAAATTGAGAATTAATGCCTCCTGGAAGCAGTGTATTGTTGGGGGTGGGCTTATGGGTATAATAGCCAGGTTTTCCTTGCAAATGTTTGGCTCACTCTCCTGTTGCTATTGTCCACCTTATGTTGGCCAGAGGGTGATGTCCACCCTCTGCTCATGGCATCGTTGCCCCCTGCCATCATGGAGCTTCCCCTCAAGCCTGTAAGCCAAAATAAACCTCTTTTTCACCAGCTACTCTTAGTTGGGTGATTTCTACCAGCAATGTGAACTTGACTGCAACACTGAACTATACCCCAGTCTCTGATTTCACAGTGGCTAGTCAACAATGCATCACAGATTGCCTAAACATTTACCAAGCAGTTCTTATGAGCCAGCTCAAGCAGGCTCCCCTACCTACACTAGCCCTGTCCTCCGCTTGGTTCTGGCCTGCATCCCCGGCTGACTTCCTATGGGCTTAGCTGAGGGATAGGTCAGGCATATGGGGTTTGTGTCCTGTGCATCTCCTCAGAGGAACTGCAAAAGCTTGGCCATGCCAAGAGAACCAGAAAAACCTTCAGCATTGCTCTGTCCCTCTGAGGTGACAATGTTTCATTTCATCCAGGACTGCTGTAGCTTGGAAAGTTCTGTGTTCCAGGAAGCCCCTTTGGTCCCAGGCAAACAGGGACAGTTGATCCTATGATCATACAGATATTTGGTCACAACCCAAAGAAACAGCCTACTGTAGTACAAAATTCAGTGGGGAGCCGGGCATGGTGGGGTACACCTTTAATCCCAGCACTTCGGAGACAGAGGTAGGAGGATTGCTCTGAGTTTGAGAACAGCCTAGAACTAGAGTGAGTTCCAGGTCAGCCTGAGCTACAGTGAGAACCTGCCTTGAAATAAATGAACAAATAAATAAGCAATAAAATCCGCCAAGCTCAGGGGTTTGCTTCCTCTGAGGTAGGACTGGGACCAGAGGCCACTCAGCAGACACTGAGTAAGGCAAGCAGTGGTGTATATTTTCATATCTGGGCCAAGCCTGAAGATGGCAGAAGTGTGGAGCCAGGGTGCTTCAAGGAGTGGGTTCAAGTCTTAGGTCGCCACACACTACCTAGGTGACCTTAAAAGGTAGCTACCACCGGGTGTCTCAGTGGCATGCTCATTCCTCATTAATGGTGTCCAGTCATACTGTCAGGACATGGAGCCAAACACTAGGGTTGTGAATGTTCTCTTTAAAAACCACTTTAGCTGGGCATGGTGGTGCACGCCTTTAATCCCAGCACTCGGGAGGCAGAGGGAGGAGGATCGCCGTGAGTTCAAGGCCACCCTGAGAATGCAGAGTGAATTCCAGGTCAGCCTGAGCCAGAGTGAGACCCTACCTTGAAAAACAAAAAACAAACAAACAAAAAAAAAAACCACTTTAGAACTATTTCCACTTTGCCTGCTTAGATGTTGTTTATACACTCAGAACAAAACCTGTGAGTACCTAGCTATATTAATTATACAAAGAGACTGAAACCACATGTGGGATTTAGGGTGTAGTGGGGGTTGAACCCAATCCCAAAACATGCCATTCTTAGAATGACTGGCCCAAGAGGTTTCTAGGCCAGCCTATGCCAGAACTAAAACCCAAGTAGGCAGCTCTGGGGGCTGGAAAAGTGGGAGGAAGGCAGGCACAACTTCTAAATCCAAGAGGATGTCTGTGTTTCCAGGCAAGCTGTGCAGTGTGACACACATGTTCATGTCACAGAGTGGCTTCTGCTCTTTGAGGCTGCATAGCCCCAGAGGAAAGAAACTGTGACCTGTTACACAGAAGAGGTGGACACAGCCCTCACCAATTGCATGGGAATAAAGCTCTTTGCTTTCCCACTTGCCTGTGAGTTCTTCAGACATTAATCAATACATCGGGTGCAGAGTGAGGTGAGCAGGTCACACTCTTTGTTTGGCCCTGCCTCTAACCAGGGGGAGGCAGGCTTCTATCTCCTATCTCATCATCAAGATTGAAATTTGAGGGCTGGAGAGATGGCTTAGCGGTTAAGCGCTTGCCTGTGAAGCCTAAGGACCCCGGTTCGAGGCTCGGTTCCCCAGGTCCCATGTTAGCCAGATGCACAAGGGGGCACACACGTCTGGAGTTCGTTTGCAGAGGCTGGAAGCCCTGGCACGCCCATTCTCTCTCTCTCCCTCTATCTGTCTTTCTCTATGTCTGTCGCTCTCAAATAAATAAATAAAAAATTTAAAAAAAAGATTGAAATTTGAGAAATGAGACTCAGAAAGATGACATCGCTTGTTTTGGAAAGTGACAGAGTATAGATTGGAGCCCAGGTCCCCTCAGATTTATTTTGGTTTACGGGCTCAAGAGGAAGTTCCACGATGGCAGGGGGAAACAATGGCATGAGCAGAGGGTGGACATCACCCCCTGGCCCACATAAGGTGGACAACAGGAAGAGAAGAGTGTGCCAAACACTGGCAAAGGGACACTGGCTATAATACCCATAGGCCCGCCCTCAACAATACACTCCCTCCAGGAGGCATTAATTCCCAAATCTCCATCAGCTGGGAACCTAGCAGTCAGAACACCTAAGTTTATGGGAGACACCTGAATCAAACCACCACAGAGGTGGATAGAGAGAAACAGAATGGGCACATCAGGACCTCTAGCCACTGCAAATGAACTTGACACATGGTCTACCTTATACATCTGGCCTTACGTGGATACTGGGGAATCAAACCCAGATCATTAGGCTTTGCAGGCAAGAACTTAACCACTGAGCCATCTCTTCAGCAATCCTCCCCACCAGCTTTTTAATGTTATTACTCTGTCTCATCTATTGTAGCTATAGTAATTACCTGCCTATTACGGATGCTAGAATCTTCCTCAGAGAAATTTATTTGTTTTGCACATCCTTATTTGTTGTTTATTTATTTTTTCAGTGCTAGAGATAGAACCCAGGGCCTTGTGCATAATAGACAAGAACCCCACCAAAGAGCTAGCCATGGGTCATAATTTTAAAACCAGAATTCTCAACCCTCACTCCTCCTTCTCATATATTTATTATACAGGTGGGAGACTGAGGCTTGGAAAAGTGACAAGTCAATAACTTGATGAGTAAACAGTCTCTCTTAAGTGCGCACACACAAACAGGACAGAGTTGCAAGATGCTGGCCATCTGGGAAAGATGGAACTGGGGACAAAGCCATCCAGTCCTTTTCTAGGGCCACCATGTGATGGGCAAGACCTCTCCTCACTACTAGGGCCGCTAACCAGCCCCAAGTTTAAACCTCAACCTTGCACTTCTTTGTTTGCCTGCCCTTCCACCCAGCCTGCCTTTCTCCAAGATAAAGAGGCCTTGGGAGGAGTCCCGTGTCCTCATTCCACACTGCTGGGTGTTCTCTGGCAAATCTCTGTCCTGTCTGGGCTCCTTGCCACCTCAAAGCCTCCCGCCACAATCTCTGACTTAACTGATTTGAGAGGGTGCCCAGTGTTGGTCGAAACCTTTAGAGTATGCCCCCTCCTCACCCCTCCTCACACACAGGCGACGCAGGGCTGAGCAATGGAGGAGGAGTGGTGTTTTCCTGTCCAAGGGTCTTGGGCATCAGATGCCAGCCCACCTCTGGCCTTAGGTGCTGGCTCACCTTCCCCTGGAGACACAGGGCTGTGATCTGGAAGACCAGGTGTATCGAGGTCCCTGAGAGGTCTAGACCAGCGACAGAAGATAACCCACTACAGGCTGAACAGCAGGTGACTTTGCCTGCCCCTCTCTAACACACCTGTCCGTGCCTCTGAAGCAGCAGGAGAACTCTGCCAGCCTGCACTGGGTGCTCATCCAGAGAGCCCACCCCAGTGCTGAGCCTCTTCCCGGCTGAGAAGTCCATGTGGGCCAGGGAGGACCATGATCACTCTGCAGAAACAGCTTGGCCTTGGAGCCAGGTGGACCGGATCCCTCTTCCATACTAGTCCCAAAGGGCCCAGGTCCTTGACCTTGGGCGAATCTTCTTCTGACTCTTCGGCCTCAATAGCTCTGCTTTTGGCAACAAGGCTGCCAAGTGTCCAGCCCAGGGCCAGTGTAGCAAATGGCTTCTGGTTAAGAAGCAACATAACAGGAACGGGAAAAGATAAGCTGACTTCTCTTTTCTTGAGTGCTTGCAGAAGTCGACAGATAATGTCCAAAGTCAATAAATCTCGAAATAGCAGGCAAAAGCATGTTATTTATTGTTCTGGAGGGAACCACCAAGGGGGGGGGGGGTCTGCAGGAAGCCCTGACTTTCTGTTGTAAGTCCTTTTCACTTTGGGGTTTTAAGTGTCTTTTGGGAAGAAGTTACTTATTTACAAATAACTTCATTCTCCAATGTCTATCTGAGAGGTCACTGCTGTTTACAGACATGATTTGGGTCTGCAAAGCACAAAGTTAATGTATTAAAACACAAGGTTACATATTAGGGTGGTGGAGTCAGGTTGCTATGTAATTTAGGCACCTTAGGCAAATTTCTTTTTAACATTTTTATTTGCATGGGTGCATGTATGTGCACGCGTGTGCATTAGGGTGTCTTGCCATTGTAAACCAGTGCCAGATGCTTGTGCTCCTTTTTGTATATGGCTTTATGTGGGTACTGGGGAAGTCAAACTGGGTTCAGCAGACTTTGCAAACAAGTACCTTCAATCACAGATCCATCTCCAGTCCCTAACATGGGCAAATTTCTTAACCACTCTGCCTCACTTTCTCCATCTGTATAACAGGAATAGTAATAGTACCATGTTCCTGGTACAAACAATATTAAATATTATCATTCCTTCTTACATTCTTTTTTTCAATATTTTTATTTATTTGCAAGGGGAGAGAGAGAAAGAGAATATGAGAATGGGCATACCAGACTCATGTACCACTTTGTGCATCTGGCTTTATGTAGGTACTGGAGAATCAAACCCAGGCTGTCAGGCTTTGCAAGCAAGTGCCTTTAACATCTGAGCCATCTCTCCAGCCCCATTTTTGCATTCTTTTTTGTATGCAGTGTATGTGTGTGGTGTATATATAGGTGTTCATGTGTGCTCATATCTGCACACGGGCATGCATGCACGTGTGTGTGCACATGTGGGGAGCAGAGGTCAATGTTGGGAGTCTTCTGCAATCACACTCCATCTGTTTTTTTTTTTTTGAGACAGAGTCTTTCAATAAGCATGTAGTTCACCGATTTGGCTAGACTAGCTAGCAACCAAGCCCAGGGGATCTCTGGTTTCCATCTCACAGCACTGGGATTATGCATGCTGCTATGCCCAACTTTTACATGAGTGCTGGGGATCCGAACTCAGGTCCTCATGCTTTTGCAACCAACACTTTCCCCACTGAGCCATCTCCCCAGGCTCCCATTCTTATCCCTATAACTCAAGCAATTGTTTTACAAAAGAAGGATATTGCGCTTTATTTATTTTCTGCATCTTGCTTTCCTTCCTCTTGCCAAGGTATAATGCATATCATTTCGGGCCAATAGAAAGTTCTAATTCTCCTTTTTAGTTGGTATGACAGTTCTACTGCACAGGATACAAAATAATTTAGAAAAGTTTGCCAGGCATTGTGGCACACATCTTTAATCCCAGCACTCAGGAAGAGAGGTGAGTTTGAGGCCAATCTGAGACTACATAGTGTATTCCAGATTAGTTTGGGCTACAGTGAAACTATCTTGGGAGGGAGGAGAAAGAAAAAAAGAAAAGTAAGATAGTTTTCATTTATAGTATAAGACTTTGCAATAACTAACATATATTCTATAGACACGTGAATGGCTACTTCTTATGAATACATGCCTTAAATAGATTACTAGGTTAAAAACCTAGGAAGCCGGGCGTGGTGGAGCACGCTTTTAATCCCAGCACTCGGGAGGCAGAGGTAGGAGGATCGCCGTGAGTTCGAGGCCACCCTGAGACTACATAGTGAATTCCAGGTCAGCCTGAGCCAGAGTGAGACCCTGCCTCGAAAAACAAAAAACAAAAAACAACAACAACAACAAAAAACAAAGCCTTGTGTAACTTGGGCTGGTGAGATGGCTCAGTGGTTAAAAGCACTTGCTTGCAAAACCTGCCAGCCCAATTCTCCAGTACCCATATAATGCACAAAGTGGCACACGTGTCTGGAGTTCATTTACAGTGGCAGGAGGCCCTGGGAGATCAAACTTTCTCTTTCTCTTTTTCTCTCCCCTCTCTCTCTCCCTCCCTTCTTCTTCTTCTTCTATCTCTCTTTTTCTCTCTCCTCACAAATAAATGAATTAAAAAAAAAAAAACTTGTGTAACTAGGGCTGGAGAGATGGCTTAGCAGTTAATGTACTTGCCTGCGAAGACTAAGAACTCATGTTCAAATCTCCAGGTCACAAGTAAGCCAGTCACACAGTGATGCAAGTGAGCAATGTTGCACATGCACACAAGGGGACACACACGTCTGGAGTTTGTTTGCAGTGGCTGAAGACCCTGGCGCACCCATTCTCTCTCTGCCTCTTTCTCTCTCTCCCTCTCTCTCAAAATAAATTTTAAAAATAACATACATTCACTGTAATGCTTAAAAAATTGTGTAGCTAAAAATTTTGTTGATATATTTGAAAATGTAATAACATATAGAGTCCACTAATTCCATGTGAAAGCTGCCATTGTTCTGTGTATTATTTTTGTCTTCCTTTTTCTTTATTTGTGTGTGGGTTTTGTTGTTGTTTGAGATAAGAGTTCATGTAGCCCAGACTGTCTGTTATTCCATGTAGCTGAGGATAACCTTGAACTCCTCACTTTCTCTTCTACCTCCACCTCCCTAGTGCGGGGATCACAGGCATGTGTAACTGCACCCAGCCCCCACCATGTATCTCCTAACTTCCGCTGCTCTGGCGAGGGCTGACCTCACCATTTTAATGGGCCTGTCTCTAATTATGAGTGTGACTCAACACCTTTTCATAACTTTACCACCCATGTTAATTTCTTCTCCTATAAAACAAATATTTATAACCTTTACCAGTTTTATTAGGCCTTTTGTAATTTTCCCACTGACTTATAAACCCTTTGAATATTAGAAACCATCATTCCTTAAGAAATATGCGACATATTTTTCTATGGCTTACTGTGTACCATTGAGCTATTTTCTTGCTGCATCATTGGTCATAGAAAAGTTTTACATTGTTACATCGGCAAATGAAACATTTCCTTATGACTTCTTGTTTTCATGGCTTCTTTGAAAAAGAGGAACTGTCCACTCCCTTGCCCAGTGGGTAGGGCAGGTGGGTCCCTGTGGTCTGACCTACATCTCCCCAAGCCCGTAACAGTAAGGGAGACTGGCCTGGAGTAGGGCAAGGCTTGGTGTGAAGCCCAGACATTTTTTTAGTTCTCTTATATTTTCTTTTAGTTAACATTTAAACCACCTGGAATGTTCTGTAAGTGAACCTAGTATGTGGTAGATTTGATGAAAATGTGACTAAATCTAAATGGAGACCAAGTGTCTCAACCCCACCTACCAGTCTATCTCTACCCATGCCTGCCAGACTTGTGATGTCCCAGTGTCGCTTGGGGCACTATTGTTCCAAGTGGCACACTCAGGACCCTGGGCAGCTGAAGAACAGTGGGTGCGAGCTCCCCTTACCCCAGTGCAGCAGAGCACAGGGCTCCACACCCGGAACTGCTATGATAGGCTTGGCTTTGGTTTGGGTTTTATTTTCAAATCGATTTGCTTTACCCACACAAAACTTCCACATCTTATGCTGGTTTTATACTAGTATACAGGCTGGTGGATTGGCGTGTAGGTTAACTTGTGCAATAAACAACCTAGGCCACAGGCAGGACATTTGCATCTTCGCAGGAAGTCCCTTTGTGTCCCTGCGCAGTCAGTCCCCCTCCCCTCCCACCCCAGACAAGCATGATTGTTTGAAAGCGTATGCATGTAGAATGCTGATAACATTGTCAGAGAAATAAGTTGCTCAGCTGCACAGCCCATTGGCTGGGAGGCAAGCCGGCTTCCCTTAAGGGCCTTCTCCCAACTTGGCCAAGGGGCCAGAGCAGAACTGGAGAGGGGCTGCAGGGCCAAGCCAGCCACATGGGCTGAAGGCCTGAGGACTGACAAACACCTTGTGGGACAGGGAGAAGCCGGCCCGGGGCTCTCCAACTTTAGGGAGACAAGTTCTATTCTGACTGTGTCTTCCAAATCTACAATTCAAATCTGGCAAGTATTGGCCTGACAATTTCTTCTAAGTCAGTTTTTTCGGGGGCTGTTGTTTGGTTTTGCTGGAGATGGGGTCTTGCTATGTAGCACAGGCTAACCTGAAACTCACTGCGTAGCTCAAGCTGACCCACAAATTTGTGGCACTCCTCCTGCCTCAGCTGCTCAAGTGCTGGAATTAAAATTGGGCGTGACCATGCCAAGCTGATCTTTTGATTTTCTTCTTTTGATGTGTTGTGTGCGTGTTCAACGTGAGTATGGTGGGCGCATGCGTACCATGACACACATGTGGAGGTCAGAAGATATCAGGTATGCCCTCGCCTTCCTTCCACCTTGTTTATAGGTTCTGGGGGTCTGAACTCAGGTGCTCATGCCTGCACGGCAAGCATGTTCGTCATGATATTCATCCTCCCCAGTCCCCAGCTGATCTTTTCTCAACTTTTAACAACCTCTGCAATACAGAAGCTAGACTATAGTCACAGTCCCCTCCTGCCACCCTCCCTATTCCCCTCCGGAATACCTGCCCCTCCACTGAATCCGCCCTTCTTTCCAACCAGCCTGTCTACGGTGTCATCATTTTTTAACCTCCTGTGGTGCAGGTTTCAGGTAGGTAGTGTCAACCCCTGTGAGAGCCCGAATCTCCACAGCCACTCTGTGTCTGGAAGACAGGATAGCAAAGCACTCCTCCTCTCCTGGCGCTCACATTTTTTCTGCTACCTCTTCTACCATGGTCCCAGAGCCTTAGGAGGTATGACAGAGGTAGGTCTTAGTGCTGAACACACCACTATCACTTTTTCTCAGCTCTAGAGTGAGCTTTGAGTCAGCCCAGTGGTCACCATATCTGAAAAGAAAAGCTTCTCTAACCAAAACTGACCGCCCTGACCAACACCAGATCACTGGAAGGTATCCCACCTCTATCACTGCAGTGTTCTCGTAACAATCTATGGCTTCTGGGCATAGCATTATCCCCCTGCCCAGGGTTCTTCTGCCCAGACTCTTTTGGGAAACTTCCTCTCTCACATGGAGCGTGAAGCTGGTTCCCTCTTTGTGCATTGTGGGCTCAGCTCAACACTCAGAGCAGGCTGCTCTTTGGGTCACCTGTGCTGGATGCTGGCGCAGGGGCAGTAGGAGGGGTGCCAACCTCTTCATGCTCTGAGATCTCTGGTGCGGGCATATGGCAGAGAGATGGTTGTGGAAAGTTCTAAGTCTGATCCTTGCTGGTTGAATGGTTGCCAGAAGCATGTAGCCCCTTCCTACTTCTCTACAGGAGTCTCACCTGGGTTAACAATGCTTTACAAACCTTTACTTTTTGGCAGAAATGTGTATTGTGCATTATCTTGCCTGCTTTTCTCACAGGCTTCTTTGGCAAAGCTCCTATTCTGCCGTCTTAACCACAGCCACAGCTGGTCATTTTTGAAACAGGGTCCATGGTAATTTGAATGTCATAGTTTGAATGTATGGCTCCATAGACTCAGGTGTTTATTAAAATTGAGCTTGCAACTTGAGCCCCTAGCAGACAGATTCCCTGCAATGGGGGCAGAGGGGCCATGTCATTGGGGGCAGATCCTGGAGTCCAGCCCTAAGACATTTGGAGCTTTGGCTGCTTGTGCTTGCTGGTGTTGGTGTTGGCTGGCTGTGTGGTGGTGTCTTTCTATGTAGATCTATGCAAGTGAACCAGCTTCTACCACCACTGATGGTGTTCCCCTGGAATCTGTAAGCCTGAAATGAACCCTTTCCTCCAATAAGCTGCTTCTGGTTGGATGTTTGTCCCAGCAACCAAGAGCTGACTGCTATAGGATCTCACTCTATAGCCCAGGCTGTCCTGAACTCCCTATGTAGACCAAGCTGGACTTGAACTCATGGCAATCTACCTTCCTCAAGTTCCTGAGTGCTAGGATTATGGGCAGAGGCCACCATGTCCGGCTCCCAGCATTTGTATTTAATTATCATCTTTGATTCAAAGTGATTGCCTTTAAAAGAAAACATAACTTCCCTGCCCTAAATGATCAATGACATGTGTCACAGTTAACAAAAGCATTATGCATGAGATTGAATTAAAAATTACTCTTCTTGCTGAGTGTGGCTCAATGGTAGAGCACCTGCTTTGCATGTGAAAGACCCTGGGTCCCATTCCCAACAGAGAGAGAAATTCATCTGCTGTGCTAATACTGGCTCAGAAGAGCATATCACCCTCGGAGAAGGAAATGGAGAGCAGAAGTAGGACATGGAACTTGCAGATAGAGGCTGGTATCCAAGGGGCAGGAGAGGGCCAGCCCCATGAGTCTAAAGACCTGAGGGTACCCTTCATGGCTAAATCAGAGGAGACACTTTGGGAATAGACCTGACCCTACAACCCCTTCCTGTAAGGCCATGGGGAAGATCAGGAAAAGCCAGTTTAGCTCTCTGCCATAAAAGTAAACAGAAGCTGGGCATGGTGAAGTCTTCTCAGGAAGCCAGAAATAGGAGGATCATGATGAGTTCGAGGCCACCTGAGACTACATAGTGAATTCCAAGTCAGCTTGGGCTAGAGCAAGACCCTACCTCGAAAAACCACAGAAAAAGAAAGAAAGGAAAGGCAGGGCATGGTGACGCATAACTTTAATCCCAGAACTCAGGAGGCAGAGGTAGGAGAATCACCATGAGTTCAAGGCCACCCTGAGACTACATAGTGAATTCCAGGATAGCCTGAGCTAGCTACCTAAAAAAAAAAAAGGAAGGAAGGAAGGGGAAGGGGTAACAGAAGGAGTCTGAAAGGTCATTCAAGGAAGAAATACTACTGAGTATGATGGTACACTCCAGTCATCCTAGCAATCAGGAAGTTGAGCCAGGAGGATCAGGAATTCAAGTTTTACTTCCACTACATAACAAGTTGGAGGCCAGCCTGGGTCATAGGAGAGCTTTCTTTCAAAAAAGAAAGGAGGGCTGCCAGGCTTGGTGGAGCACACCTTTACTCCCAGCACTCGGGAGGCAGAGGTAGGAGGATCACCATGAGTTCAAGGCCACCCTGAGACTACAGCGAATTCCAGGTCAGCTGAGCTAGAGTGAGACCCTACCTTGAAAAATTAAAAAAAAAAAAAAACGAGGGCTAAAGAGATGGTTTAGCAGTTAAGACACTTGCCTACAACACCTAAGGACCCATGTTCTACTCTCCAGATCCCACATAAGCCAGACACACAAAGGTGAGGCAAGCACAAGGTTGCACATGCCCACTAGGTGCCACAAGTGTCTGGAGTTCAATTTCAGCAGATGAGGCCCTGACATACCAATTCTCTCTCCCTCTCTCTCTCTAAAAGTAATAATAATAAAGGAAGGGGGTACCTTTGGAGTCAGACTGGGAGCCATTTCTATCAAGTTGTGTGACCTTGAGGAAGCTTGAAGACAAAACTTGAACCCAGAGAGGTAATCAAATAATGAAGCCACAAATACCACCTTAGTGCCAGGGTATTTGCCCATGTGAACATGTGGGTTTAGGGTTGAGAACTTTCACAGTGAACAGGACACAAGTATAGCCCAGAACCAGACAAAGGAGGAGAATCTTAAAGCACCTTGCCATGCAAGAGGGGGACCTTACTAGGAGAAAGAGACTCAGCTCTATTCTCAAAGTGACTCCTCCGATTTAGCCATGAAGGGTACCCTCAGGACTTCAGACTGTCACTGAATGTGCTCCTGTGAGAAGAGCTGAGGCGAGAGAGGGGAGGGGCCCGCGGCGAGAGCAAGCTGCAGACCTCCCGGTGCCGCCCAGCTGCAGTAACTGAGCAGCCTATGAGCGTCAGGCTGTGGACTTGGGCCGAATTGTTTTTATCCATAAGTGTCCCCCAACTCCCCAGAGCAGCAAAGGCCAGTCCAGGCCTCAAAGTGGAGGTGGGTGCACCCACCATTCTTGAGCACCAGTAGCTTCACTTCAATCATAGAGAAGTTATACCTGGAATGCACCCCTCAAACACAAAAAGGTAAAAAATACCAATAAAAGATAAAAAAACATGAGGGATACAGAGAAAGAGAAAATCTAACATAATTTAGTCAGAATATCCAAAGAATAAAATAATAAGGGGGTCAGAGGAAATATATGAAGAACCAATTGGAGGCTTTCAAGAATTTCCATAAAACCTTCCTTTATTCAATTGTCCCTAAAAAAAATCCCAAGCAAAAGTGTGTGTGGTGGTGGGTGGGTGGGGGGGGAGGGAATTCCTATGGTTTACTGTCTATATTTATGGAAGTTGTCAATAAAAAAAAAAGGGAGGTAATATGATGGAGAATGGAATTTCAAATGGGAAAGTGTGGGAGTAGGGAGGGAGGGAATTACCATGGGATATATTTTGTAATCATGGTAAATGTTAATAAAAATTAAAAAAAAAAAATTCAGTGTAAAAAAAAATCCCAAGCAAAACAAACATAAAGAAATACCTAGCAGAGGCTTAAAAACAAAACAAAAAAAAAAAAAAAAGGAGGAGAAAATATTAAGACCAGCTAAAGGAAAGGATAGCTTACTGACAAAGGGATGGCAACAAGACGCCCGGTCATTCTCAACAGCTGCCCTGGATGCCTCCAGACAATGGAATGAGGTCTCTCCTCTCTGGGGTGCTGAAACCTTGTTACTGCCAACCTAGAACCTACAGTCAGCTCAGAGGTCTGTCAAGAATGAAGAAAAGAAGACACTAGAAAGTGGAGAAACATCCCTTGTTCCTGGCTTGGAAGAATCAATATCGTGAAAATGGCAATCTTACCAAAAGCAATCTACACATTTAATGCAATCCCTATCAAAATTCCAAAGGCTTTCTTCATGGAAATAGAAAAAACAATCCAAAAATTCATTTGGAATCACAAAAAACCTCGAATATCTAAAATAATACTGAGCAACAAAAAAGAGGCTGGTGGTATCACCATACCTGATTTTAACCTATACTACAGAGCCATAGTAACAAAAACAGCATGGTACTGGCACAAAAACAGACATGTAGATCAGTGGAACAGAATAGAGGACCCAGATGTAAGCCCAAGTAGCTATAGCCACCTGATATTCGATAAAAATGCCAAAAATACTCATTGGAGAAGAGACAGCCTCTTCAGCAAATGGTGTTTTGAAAACTGGATAAATATCTGCAGAAGGATGAAAATAGATTCTTCTCTCTCGCCATGCACAAGAATTAAGTCCAAATGGATTAAAGACCTTAACATCAGACCGGAAACTTTGAAACTGCTAGAGGAAAAAGTAGGGGAAACCCTTCAACATATTGGTCTTGGCAAAGACTTTCTGAATACAACCCCAATTGCTCAGGCAATAAACCACTGGGACCTAATGAAATTACAAAGATTTTGCACTGCAAAGGACACAGTGAAAAAAGCAAAGAGGCAACCTACAGAATGGGAAAAAATCTTCGCCAGCTATATATCTGATAGAGGATTAATATCTAGGATATACAAAGAACTCAAAAAGTTAACCAATAAGGAATCAAACAAGCCAATCAAAAAATGGGCTAAGGAGCTAAATAGAGAGTTCTCAAAGGAAGAAATACGAATGGCATATAAGCACCTAAAAAAATGTTCTACGTCACTAGTCATCAGGGAAATGCAGATTAAAACTACATTGAGATTCCATCTCACTCCTGTCAGATTGGCCACCATCATGAAAACAAATGATCATAAATGTTGGCGGGAATGTGGAAAAAAAGGAACCCTTCTGCACTGCTGGTGGGAATGCAATCTGGTCCAGCCATTGTGGAAAACAGTGTGGAGGTTCCTAAAACAGCTAGAGATTGATTTACCATATGACCCAGCTATAGCGCTCCTAGGCATATATCCAAAGGACTCATCTCATTTCCTTAGAAGTACATGCTCAACCATGTTTATTGCTGCTCAATTTATAATAGCTGGGAAATGGAACCAGCCTAGATGTCCCTCAACAGATGAGTGGATAATGAAGATGTGGTACATTTATACAATGGAGTTCTACTCAGCGGTAAAGAAAAATGAAGTTATGAAATTTGCAGAAAAATGGATGGACCTGGAAAGTATTATACTAAGTCAGGTAACCCAGGCCCAGAAAGCCAACCGCCACATGTTCTCTCTCATATTTGGATCCTAGCTACAGATGACTGGGCTTCTGTGTGAGAATGAAAATACTTAGTAGCAGAGACCAGTAAGTTGAAAAGGAGACATAAAGGGTGGAGAAAGGAAGGGAGGAGGATACTTAATAGGTTGATATTGTATATATGTAATTACAATGATTGTAATGGGGAGGTAATATGATTGAGAATGGAATTTCAAACGGGAAAGTGTGGGGGTGGGGAGGGAGGGAATTACCATGGGATATATTTTATAATCATGGAAAATGTTAATAAAAATTTAAAAAAAAAAAAAAAAGAATGAAGAAAAGGGGACTTCCAGTTAAGATGGCGGCGTAGGTACCACACCAAAGCAGCCTAGGGGGGAAAAAGACCAAAAAAACTCAGCAAAATACATGCTTTTACTAAAAAGTGAGGTGTATAGGAAATTGAGGTGGCAGCGGAGAAGTAGAAGAGTTATAGAGCATCCAGAGCCCGCACAGGCGGGAAAAGCGGCTCCAGCGGCTCAGGCAGCTCGGCCAAACGCCGCAGCCGCGGCGCAGCAGAAAACCGCCAGACCAGCTCGAGCCACAGGAAAAGCCAGGTGAGGGATTTTCCCCTCACACCGCGCTCTCCGCAACTCGGGAAACGTGAGGGGAGTGCGACAGCGAGCAGGGGAGGAGAAGACCTCGAGGTAGAACATGTGGAGCAGCGAGACAACCAGAGCAGCCGCGGCTCCCTCCCCTCCCCCACCGCCTGAGCCCAGCTCCAGCGAACACAGCAGCGGCCCGGGACCCGGCCACGCCAACTTGAGCTGACAGCGGGACCCAAGCAGGAGCAGAGTTCAGCAGCAACTTCAGCGACTCCAGCACCGGTACCAGCGGCCCCAGCAGCAGCGGACCCAGGAGCGGCAGCGGCGGCAGATCCCGCAGCAGCAGCTTCGGGGGGAGCAGCGGCGGTGGTCACGGCAGCGGCAGCTTCAGCAGTGGTGGTGGCTCCGGTGGTGGCAGCTATGGGAGCAGCAGAGGCAGCAGCAGCGGCTCAGTTTGCCCTGTAGGAAAAGCAAGTGCCCAACTCCAGAAATCAGAACAGCAGCCCGACGACCCAGGCAGCAACTTGACTGAGACCAAAATCACCCAAGGTAACTGGGATTGCACCAGGGAAGGGTCTCACTTGGTCACAAGCTGACTTGGATCCCTCAACAGACCAGAAATCTAAACCTCTTTGTTGATAGAAGATCTGGTCATTATAATAACTACTCTTGCATACATACTCGGGGCTGTTTTTGATTGAATGTGTACAGTGTTTAGTTAAATTTTAGAATCTACCTGTATTTTATTCCACTCAGCCTGCTTGAATACTCCTATAGCAGGGAATCTCAACCCCTAAGAACATCTTTGTAGATACTCTGAGAGTCTTAAGAGCCACACCTAATACCTTAAGGTCCTACCCTGAAAATATATTACATCAAATCAATTGATACAGCTAAGAATACACAGCTAGCTAGAAAATCCAAGCATAAACTTAATCCAAGATGCAAAAATATATACATTATAACACAAGAAACACTAAAAAGCAAGATGACATAAATCCACCTAAAAGTATTAATGCATCAGAAATGTCCTCCAGAGAGAAAGAGTTAGAGGAAATGCCTGAGAAAGAGTTCAAAAGAATAATTATAAATATGTTCAAAGAGGTCAAAGAACACATGAAAACAATCAAGGAAGAAATCAAAGAGGAAATCAAAGAGGAAATCAAAGGAATCAAAGAAGAGGCAGGACACCAATTTAATGAAATAAAGAAGGCAATACAAGACATAAATAGGGAAATAGAAATAATAAAGAAAAACCAGTCAGAATTACTAGCAATGAAGAACACAGTTAATGAAATAAAAAACTCTGTAGAAAATCTCACCAGTAGGATGGATGAGGGAGAGGACAGAATATCTAAGCTAGAAGACCAGGTGGCAGACCTAATGCAGTCCAACAAAGAGAAAGACAAACTTATAGAAAAGTATGAGTGGGAATTTCAAGATATTCGGGACACTATGAAAAGATCCAATATAAGAATTCAGGGCATAGTAGAAGGAGAAGAACTCCACTCCAGAGGCATAGTAGGCATCTTCAACAAAATCATAGAGGAAAATTTCCCCCAAATTGGGAAAGAGGTGCCAATACAGATACAGGAAGCCTTTAGAACCCCAGCCAGACAAAACCCAGAAAGAACCTCCCCTCGCCATATTATAATCAAACTTCCAAACACACAAACCAAAGAAAAATTATTGAAAGCAGTTAGAGAGAAAAATCAGGTTACCTACAAAAGCAAGCCCATCAGGATTACAGCAGATTATTCAACACAAACTTTTAAAGCCAGAAGGGCTTGGAGTGATATATTCTAAGTTCTGAAAGATAACAACTGTCAACCAAGGTTACTTTATCCTGCAAAGTTATCCATCCAAATAGATGGAGAAATAAAGACATTCCATGACAAAAGCAGGTTAAAGGAGTATCTGAAGACAAAACCAGCTCTACAGAAAATACTTGATAGAATCCTCCATGCTGAACAAAAGGAAAAGCACACATATAAGGAACCTAGAAAAAACAAGCTATACTCAAATACCAGTTAACAGAAGAGAGCACAGGTAGAACCAGTAACACACACACACACACACACACACAAATGGCAAACATAAATACACACCTTTCAATAATATCTCTTAATATCAACGGTCTCAATGCCCCAACGAAAAGACATAGATTTGCAGACTGGGTTAAAAAGCAGGATCCTACAATTTGTTGTCTCCAAGAAACTCACCTTTCTACAAAGGATAGACATTATCTTAGGGTGAAAGGTTGGAAGACGGTGTTTCAAGCAAATGGGCCTAGAAAACAAGCAGGGGTTGCTATCCTAATATCAGACAGGGTAGACTTTAGTCCGACGTTAGTCAAGAAAGATAAGGAAGGTCACTTTATATTGATTAAGGGCACACTCCAACAGGAGGACATTACAATCCTAAACATATATGCACCTAACATGGGGGCTCCCAAATTCGTCAAACAAACACTATTAGAACTAAGGTCACAGATAACACCAAACACAGTGGTGGTGGGTGACTTTAACACCCCACTCTCATCAATTGACAGGTCATCCAGGGAAAGAATAAACAGAGAGGCATCTGGACTAAATGAGGTCATAGAAGGAATGGACCTAACAGATATATACAGGACATTTCATCCAAAGGCTGCAGAATATACATTCTTTTCAGCAGCACATGGAACATTCTCTAAAATAGACCATATATTAGGACACAAAGCAAATCTTAACAAATTCAGGAAAATTGAAATAATTCCTTGCATTCTATCTGACCACAATGGAATTAAACTACAAATCAGTAGCAAGAAAGGCTATAGAGCATACACAAAATCATGGAAACTAAACAATACACTACTAAATGATGAGTGGGTCAATGAAGAAATCAAAAAGGAAATCAAAAAATTTATAGAGTCAAATGATAATGAGAACACAACATACCAAAATCTCTGGGACACAATGAAGGCAGTTCTAAGAGGTAAATTTATAGCCTTAAGTGCCTATATTAAGAAATTAGAAAGGTCGCAAGTAAACGACCTAATGCTTCGCCTTAAAGCCTTGGAAAAAGAAGAACAAGGCAAACCAAAAATTAGTAGACGGGAAGAAATAATAAAGATTAGGGCAGAAATTAATGAAATAGAAACAAAAAGAACAATCCAAAGAATTAATGAAACAAAGAGTTGGTTCTTTGAAAGGATAAACAAGATTGATAAACCCTTAGCAAATCTGACCGAAAGAAAGAGAGAAGAGACACAAATTAATAAAATCAGAGATGAACAAGGTAACATCACAACAGATTCCAGAGAAATTCAAAAAATCATAGGGACATACTACAAAAGCATATACTCCACAAAGTATGAAAATCTGAAAGAAATGGATGATTTCCTTGATCTATATGACCTACCTAAATTAAATCAAAATGAGATTAATCACTTAAATAGACCTATAACAAACATGGAGATCCGAACAGTTATCAATAATCTCCCAACTAAAAAAAGCCCAGGCCCGGATGGATTCACTGCTGAATTTTACCAGACTTTTAAGGAAGAGCTAACACCATTGCTTCTTAAGCTTTTCCAGGAAATAGAAAAAGAAGGAATTCTACCAAACTCCTTCTATGAGGCCAGCATCACCCTGATACCAAAACCAGGCAAAGATAGAACAAAAAAAGAAATTACAGACCAATCTCCCTCATGAACATAGATGCAAAAATTCTCAACAAAATATTGGCAAACAGAATACAAGAGTATATCAAAAAGATCATTCACCCTGACCAAGTAGGCTTTATCCCAGAGATGCAGGGATGGTTCAACATACGCAAATCTATAAATGTAATACATTACATAAATGGGTTGAAGGACAAAAATCACATGATCATCTCATTAGATGCAGAGAAAGCATTTGACAAAATCCAACATCCCTTCATGATAAAAGTCCTACAGAGACTGGGAATAGAAGGAACATATCTCAATATAATAAAGGCTATTTATGACAAGCCTACAGCCAACATATTACTAAATGGGGAAACACTGGAAGCTTTTCCACTAAAATCAGGAACAAGACAAGGGTGTCCACTGTCCCCACTTTTATTTAATATAGTTTTGGAAGTCTTAGCCATAGCAATAAGGCAAGAGACACACATAAAAGGGATACAAATTGGAAAGGAAGAAATCAAGTTATCATTATTTGCAGATGACATGATTCTATACATAAAGGACCCTAGAGACTCTACTAGCAAGCTGTTAGAGCTGATCAAAACCTACAGCAATGTAGCAGGATACAAAATAAATACACAGAAATCAGTAGCCTTCATATATGCTAACAACAAACACACAGAGGATGAAATCAGAGAATCACTCCCATTCAAAATTGCATCAAAAAAAATAAAATACCTTGGAATAAACCTAACCAAGGAAGTAAAGAATCTATACAATGAGAATTTTAAAACACTCAAGCGAGAAATTGCAGAAGACACTAGAAAGTGGAGAAACATCCCTTGTTCCTGGATTGGAAGAATCAATATTGTGAAAATGGCAATCTTACCTAAAGCAATCTACACATTTAATGCAATCCCTATCAAAATTCCAAAGGCTTTCTTCATGGAAATAGAAAAAACAATCCAAAAATTCATTTGGAATCACAAAAAACCTCGAATATCTAAAATAATACTGAGCAACAAAAAAGAGGCTGGTGGTATCACCATACCTGATTTTAACCTATACTACAGAGCCATAGTAACAAAAACAGCATGGTACTGGCACAAAAACAGACATGTAGATCAGTGGAACAGAATAGAGGACCCAGATGTAAGCCCAAGTAGCTATAGCCACCTGATATTCGATAAAAATGCCAAAAATACTCATTGGAGAAGAGACAGCCTCTTCAGCAAATGGTGTTTTGAAAACTGGATAAATATCTGCAGAAGGATGAAAATAGATTCTTCTCTCTCGCCATGCACAAGAATTAAGTCCAAATGGATTAAAGACCTTAACATCAGACCGGAAACTTTGAAACTGCTAGAGGAAAAAGTAGGGGAAACCCTTCAACATATTGGTCTTGGCAAAGACTTTCTGAATACAACCCCAATTGCTCAGGCAATAAAACCACAGATTAACCACTGGGACCTAATGAAATTACAAAGATTTTGCACCGCAAAGGACACAGTGAAAAAAGCAAAGAGGCAACCTACAGAATGGGAAAAAATCTTCGCCAGCTATATATCTGATAGAGGATTAATATCTAGGATATACAAAGAACTCAAAAAGTTAACCAATAAGGAATCAAACAAGCCAATCAAAAAATGGGCTAAGGAGCTAAATAGAGAGTTCTCAAAGGAAGAAATACGAATGGCATATAAGCACCTAAAAAAATGTTCTACGTCACTAGTCATCAGGGAAATGCAGATTAAAACTACATTGAGATTCCATCTCACTCCTGTCAGATTGGCCACCATCATGAAAACAAATGATCATAAATGTTGGCGGGGATGTGGAAAAAAAGGAACCCTTCTGCACTGCTGGTGGGAATGCAATCTGGTCCAGCCATTGTGGAAAACAGTGTGGAGGTTCCTAAAACAGCTAGAGATTGATTTACCATATGACCCAGCTATAGCGCTCCTAGGCATATATCCAAAGGACTCATCTCATTTCCTTAGAAGTACATGCTCAACCATGTTTATTGCTGCTCAATTTATAATAGCTGGGAAATGGAACCAGCCTAGATGTCCCTCAACAGATGAGTGGATAATGAAGATGTGGTACATTTATACAATGGAGTTCTACTCAGCGGTAAAGAAAAATGAAGTTATGAAATTTGCAGAAAAATGGATGGACCTGGAAAGTATTATACTAAGTCAGGTAACCCAGGCCCAGAAAGCCAACCGCCACATGTTCTCTCTCATATTTGGATCCTAGCTACAGATGACTGGGCTTCTGCGTGAGAATGAAAATACTTAGTAGCAGAGGCCAGTAAGTTGAAAAGGAGACATAAAGGGTGGAGAAAGGAAGGGAGGAGGATACTTAATAGGTTGATATTGTATATATGTAATTACAATGATTGTAATGGCGAGGTAATATGATGGAGAATGGAATTTCAAACGGGAAAGTGTAGGGGTGGGGAGGGAGGGAATTACCATGGGATATATTTTATAATCATGAAAAATGTTAATAAAAGTTTAAAAAAAATAAAAAAAATTAAAAAAAAGAATGAAGAAAAGGTAAAGATACTTTCTGAGAAATAAAAATAAGGGTTCACCACCAACAAACTCAGTAAAAGAAATTTCAGAACATGTACGAATGTAGAAGGTGATGGAAGAATTTAAATGGAAAATGAAATGAACCAAAAAAGAATAAGGAGATGAGGCCGTGGGGATTGCTCAGTGGATAAAGTGCTTGCTGCAGTCTGAGAATCAGAGTTCAGATCCCTAGTACCCTTATGAAATGCTGAGCACATGACACATGTTTATAATCCAAGTGCTAGTGAGGCAAAGACAAAAGTAGCCCTGGGACTTGCTGGCTACCTAAACCAGTTAGCCCACAGTTTGACAAGAGATCTTGTCTCAAAACAATATTAATAAAGTGAAAAAACAATTGAGGAAGACACCCAATATCGACCTCTGACCTCCACGTGCAGGTGTACACACATGAAAGTCCATCCACACACATATGAACAAACACACACACACAAAAGAACAGCAAGCAGAGAACATGGCAAACATGTGGACAAATATGCACAAACACTGACTGAATAAGACAGTTATGGGACCTAGTGGAGATTTAAAAAAAAAAAGCCAGCTTACATGGCATATGAATTGGTGGAAAGTGCATAGAATTCCCATGTTGCAAAACCAACATGCTACCTAGAGGGAGGATAATGACTTTATCAGGCTTTGATAAGCCAAGTGTGTATGCTCATGTCCAGGGTAAACACTAGACAAGGCTTAGCACACTGCAGGCATATGCCAAGTCTAGATATAAGACTGTTTATGCCTAGTCTAAAACTAAAAAATGGCTGCTGCATTTCCGAATGATTGTGAAAATTCAAACAAAAAATGTGAGCTGTACTCTTTTTTGAGATCCACAAAAACTGGAATGATTATTATCTGGCCCTTTAGAGGAAAAGATTGCACTAAAGAAGTAGAAACAGGAGCTGGAGAGATGGCTCAGTGGGTAAGGCCCGTGCTGCGCAAGCATGAGCATCTGAGTTTATTGCAGACAGGTTCGCATTGCTGGTAGAAATCCCCCAACCAAGAGCAGCTTGTGGGGGAAAAAAGAGGTTTATTTTGGCTTACAGACTTGAGGGGGCAAACTCCACAATGGCAGGGGTAAATGTTGGCATGAGCAGAGGGTGGACATCACCCCCTGGCCAACATAAGGTAGACAACAGGAACAGGAGAGTGTGCCAAACTCTGGCATGGTGAAACTGGTTATAACTTCCATAATCTGGCCTCCAACACTACACTGCCTCCTGGAGGTGTTAGTTCCCAAATCTCCATCAGCTGGGAACCCAACATTCAGAACATCTAGGTTTATGGGGGACACCTGATTCAAACCACCACAGAGTTCAGTACCCAGACGCATGTAAAAAGTCAGTCATGACCAGGTATGCCTGTAACCCAGCACTGAAGGGAGTGGAGACAGGAGAATTGCTTGGACTCACTGGTCAGTCAGTCTAGCCAATAAACAATCACTAGGTTCAGAGAGACCATGAGGGATCCTATCTCAGAGAAATTAGATGGAAGATGAGAGAGGACATCTGACAGCTTCCTTTGGCCTCTGCCTGTATACATATGGGGTTTGCATGAAGTGAGCTGGTGAGATGGTTTAGTGGTTAAGGAATTTGCCTGCAAAGCCTAAGGATCTAGGTTCAGTTCCCCAGTACCCATGTAAGCCAGATGCACAAGGTGATGCATGCATCTGGAGTTCATTTGTAGTGGCTGGAGGCCCTGGTATGCTAATTTTCTCTTTTTCTATCTATCTGCCACTTCCTCTCTCTCAAATAAATGTTAAATAAAATTTTAGCCAGGCGTGGTGGTGCACACCTTCAATCCCAGCACTTGGGAGGCAGAGGTAGGAGGATTGCCTTTAGTTTGAGGCCACCCTGAGACTACATAGTGAATTCCAGGTCAGCTTGGACTATAGTGAAACTCTACCTCAAAAAAAAAATTGTGGGGGGTGGGGCTGGAGAGATGGCTTAGCAGTTAGGCGCTTGCCTGTGAAGCCTAAGGACCTTGATTCAAGGCTCGATTCCCCAGGACCCACGTTAGCCAGATGCACAGGGGGCGCATGCGTTTGGAGTTCGTTTGCAGTGGCTGGAAGCCCTGGCATGCCCATTCTCTTTCTATCTGCCTCTCTCTCTCTCTCTCTCTCTCTCTCTCTCTCTCTCTCTCTCTCTCTCTGTCACTCTCAAATAAATAAATAAAAATGAAAAAAAATATTTTTAAAAATACATTTTTAACTGAGCTAGCTGTGGTGGCATACTTGGGAGGCAGAGGTAGGAGTATTGCTATGAGTTCAAGACAAGCCTGAGACTAATAGTGAGTTCCAGGTCAGCCTGTGCTAGAGTGAGACCCTATCTTGAAAAAAAGAAAGATTTTTTAAAAAGTAAAAAAAAAAAAAAAAAAAAAAAACCTCATTTTTTAAAATATTCAATATTTGCATTAAGTGTATGATACATTAAATATAATTAGAATACATTTACACAGTGAAGGTTTATTCAGCTGAAAAGTGAAACTGTGAAATTTGCAGGACAATGGGTAGATCTAAAAAAAGTCTTTATAGAAGACTATATTAAGTGAGATAGCCCAGGCTCAGAAAGTCGAATGCCACAAGTTCTCTTCATGTGTGAACCCTAGATTCAAATGTTTAGATTTGTATGTGAGTGGAGTAAAAGTCAGTAGTAGTAGCCAGGAAGCTAGAAAGGGGCCATGAATGGGAGGAGGGTTGATCAAAACTAAAGATGTTATGAATAAGCCACACAGAACCCTACTTCGTTAGTGTCCAAATAATATGTATGTTACTGGAGTACTGAGTAACATCTCGATCACACCTTCCAAGGCTCAGGGTCTAATGCGGAAGAGGTGGCAGAAAGAATGTAAGAGCCAAAGGAAGGGTAGGACTCCTTACAATGTGCTCCCTCCAGACATACAATGGTCTGGATATCCATGGCCTCATAGTGCCTGACACTACTTACACAAGACCATCATAAGAGGAGGAAAAGATCATGACATCAAAATAAAAGAGGCTGATTGAGATGGGGAGGGGATATGATGAAGAATGGAATTTCAAAGGGGAAAGTGGGGGGGGGAGGGTATTACCATGGAATACTTTTTATAATCATGGAAAATGTTAATAAAAATTGAGAAAAAATTGGGGGAGGGCTGGAGAGATGGCTTAGAGGTTAAGGCACTTGCTTGTGAAGCCTAAGGACCCAGGTTTGACTCCCCAAAACCAACACAAGCCAGACACACAAGATGATGAATACGCACAAGACAGCACATGTATCTGGAGTTCAACTGCTAGAGGCCCTAGTGTGCCAATTTTCTTTCTCTCATAAGTCTAACAAAATAAATTTAAAAGATTTTAATAAAACAAATAGTGCATATGTTAGAGAGAGTTTGAGCAGAAGTGCCCCGTGAGGGTGGATAGTACTATACCCAGAAGCCATAGATTATTACTTGAAAATTCTAGTGCCAAGGGTAGGATACTTTCCAGCAAGCTATTGGCCAGTGGGACACCTGATGCCCCAAAACATTATAGAATATGGCCAAGGCTCTTGGTTGTCCACCAGAACTAGATGGCAAGACCTTATTTCTGAAGACACCACATGCTTGAATTATAGGTCGCTGAGAAATCAAGCTGAAGCTGGGCTGGAAGGCTCCTCCTTGTTGACAAGCTGTCAAGATGCTGCAAAGACCTAGGCAGCCTGTTGGGGGAAGAAAAGTCATCAGTGGTGTTAACTAGAAGCTGACCCTGCAAGCTTTATGGCTAGCCAGCCAGGCCAAATGTACCAATTGGCACAATGGTGGCATATATACTATGCGGAAACCATCTGCTATTTGGATTTTGGATTTTGGGCCCACCCCATGGCAGAGAATTCATGCCTGGCACTGAAAACCTAATTAAAATCCTATGGCTTTTGGGCATAATGGCACACACATTTAATAACAGCACTAGGGAGGAAGAGGTAGGAGGATGGCTATGAATTTGAGGCCAGCCTGGGATTACAGAGTGAATTCCAGGTCAGCCTGGGCTAGAGTGAAACACTACCTAAAAAAAAAAAAAATTATGGCTAGGATATCATAAGCCCTGGGAAACTACTACTGCTGTCTGGCTAAATGGATATATTATGCCCATCAAACCACCCTCTAAATTCTTAAGTTTATGCCCATATACTAATGCTCCTCTCACTTTTGGTTAGAGAAGCTTCTCTTTTCGGGTGGCAGTAATCACTGGGGAGATTGAAATCTCAACAATGTCCTGGAAAGTGACAGAGGAGTGCTCTGCCCTAAGTGAGACATCTCTAATAATACCCTTAAAGGATCAGAGACCATAGAGGAAGAAGTGCTGCAAAGAATGTAAGAGCCAAAGGAAGGGGAGGAGTGCTTTGCAATACTGTCTTCCAGACACAAGGGAGAGTGCTAAAAGCAACAAGAGAGAAACAACTCACTACGTACAAAGGCAATCCAATCAGAATTACCTCAGATTTATCAATAAAAACCCTGAAAGCCAGAAGAGCCTAGAATGGAACACTTCAAAATCTAAGAAATGCTGGGGCATGGGGGTGCACACCTTTAATCCCAGCTCTTGGGAGGCAGAGGTAGGAGTATTGCCATGAGTTCAAGGCCACCCTGAGACTACATAGTGAATTCCAGGTCAGCCTGGGCTAGAGCAAGACTCTACCTCAAAAAAAAAAAAAAAAAAATCTAAAAAAACTATAGCTTCCAACCCAAACTATTGTACTTAGCAAAAGTATCCCTCATAATAGATGGAGAAAGGAAAACTTTCAATGAAAAAATGTCAGCTCCATGATTATATGAACACAAAGCCAAACTTACAAAGAACACTTCAGGGAATAATCCACACAGAAGTGTCAAACAACCAACATCAAAAGCCAACAAGAAGATCACAATAACCAAAACTAGACCAGGCTCAAAAAAGTACAAAGCCCAAGAAAGCACCAAACCCCATAAAGCACCCCATCATGGCAAGGAATAAATTGAACCTCACAGTTATAACCTTAAATATTAACAGTTTTAACTCACCCAACAAAAGATACAAGTTAACAGGGTGGATCAGGAAAACGGACCCTTCTAACTGCTATCTTCAAGAAACCCACCTCACCACTAAAGACAAATACCTCCTCTTGGTGAAAGGATAGAAAATGATATACCAAGCAAATGGAAAATAAGAAATAAGCAGATGTTGCTATGTTAATATCTGATAAAATAGATTTCAAACCAAAGTAATCAAAAAGGACATAGAGGGCCCACTGTTATTCATCAAGGGAACAATCCAACATGAGGACATCACAATCATAAATCTATATGCATCAAGCCCAGGTGCACCTGTGAGAGTGAGACCATACCTCGAAAAAAAGATGGAAAAAAGAAATGGATAAATTCCTAGACACATACCACCTACCAAAACTAAACTCAGGGCAGATTAATCTCATCAGACCTATCACATTCACTAAGATTGAAAAACCTCCCCCAAAAGAAAAGTCCAGGAGTGGATGGCTTCTTGGCTGAACTCTATCAAACTTTCACTGAAGAACTGAAACTAATTTTTCTCAAACTGTTTCATATAATTGGGGTAAAGGGAATCCTTCTCAACTTCTTTTATGAAGCTAGCATCACCCTAATGCCAAAACCAGACAGAGATGCAATAGTTTTCTTATAGACCTATATCCCTGATGAACTTAGATGCAAAGATCCTGAACAAAATTCTTGCCAACCAAATTCAACAACACATCAAAAGCATTATCCACCCTGATTAAGCAGGATTCATCCCATGGATATAGGGATGGTTCAACATATGGAAATTGGTTAACATAATATACCACATAAATAAACTTTAATCATAAGAACCACTTGGTCATTTCAATAGATGCAAATAAGGCCTTCAACAAAATACAATATCACTTCATGATCAAAACACTGGAAAATTGGCATGGGAGGTTTATATCTCAACACAATAAAAGCTATACATAAAGTACATAAAACCCAAATAATACTTAATGGGGAAATACTCAAGGAGTTCTCACTGAGATCAGGAACCAGACAGGGGTGCACACTCTCAGCTCTGCTCTTCAACATAGTACTAGAAGTCCTAGCCCAAGCAAAAAAGACAGGAGAAAGAAATAAAGTGGATACAAATTGGAAAGGAAGAAGTCAAATTAGCCCTATTTGCAGATGACGTGATCCTACACATAAATGACCTGAAAGTCTCCATCTCAAAACTTCTAAAGGTGATTAATTCCTTCAGCAAAATAAACACACAAAACCAGTAGCTTCTCTACATGCAAAGGACAAATATACAGAGAAAGAAATCAGCAAGGCTATTCCATTTCCATAGCCACAAAAAAATCAAACACCTTGGAATAATACTAACCAAAGATGTGAAAGACCTATATAATGAAAACATAAAAACACTCAAAAAAAGAAATAGAGGAGGACTTGATGGAAAGACTTCCCATGCTCCTGGATAGGTAGAATTAATATTGTGAAAATGGCAATTCTACCAAAAGCAATATACAGATTTAATGCAACACCAATAAAAAATTCCAGCATCATTCTTCACAGAGATAGAAAAAAATAATCTTAAAATTCATATGGAACGGCAGCAGACCCTGGATGTCCAAACATATTCTCAGCAAAGAAACACCACTGGAGGTATCACCATACCTGACCAAAAGCTATACTACAAAAAAGCCATAGTAACAAAAATAGTATGGTACTGGAATAAAAACAGAAATACAGATCAATAGAACAGAATTGAAGACCTGAACCTTAGGTCAAGTAGGTACAGCTACTTTATCTTTGACAAAGGTGCCAATAATACAGACTGGAGAAAAGACAGCATCTTCAACAAATGGTGCTGGACAAACTGGATAATCACATGTAGAAAAATGAAACTAGATACACTATACACAACCAACTCCAAATGGGTTAAAGTCCTCAATATAAGACCTGAAACTCTTTGACTACTGTAGGAAAAAAAAAAATAGGAGAAACTCTCCATGATACAGGAGTGGGGAAGGACTTCCTGAACAAAATCCCAGTAGCCCAGGAAATTAAACAAGCTTTCAACCAATGGCATCTCATGAAGCTAAAAAGTTTTGGCACAGACAAACATACCATAAGCAGAGCCGATAGATTACCCACAGAATGGGAGAAATTTTTCACTAGCTGTACCACTGACAGAGGCCTACCTAATATCTAGAATCTACAAAGAACTGAAAAAACTAAACAATAAAAAATATCAAACAATCCACTGAAAAAATGGGGTAGAGAACTGAACAGGGTTCTCAGAGGAAGAAATAACAAATGGCTAATACACACTTAAAATGTTCAACATCCCTAACCATCAGGTAAATGCAAATTAAAACAACTATGAGATTCTATCTGACTCCAGTAAGGATGGCAATTATTAAAAAATCAAATGACAACAAATGCTGGCAAGAATGCCTGGAAAAAGGAACCCTTATTTGCTGTTGGTGGGGATATAATCTTGTATAACCATTATGGAAATCAACATGGAATTCCTGAAAAAGATGAATCTAGAACTACCAACAGACCCAGTTTTTCCCTTCCTGAACATAAACTAAACGCTCTATGCTTCACTAGAAAGATATTCGCTCGATCATGTTTATAGCTGCTCAATTCATAATAGCTAAGAACTAGAATTAACCCAGGTGCCCATCAGTGGACAAATGGCTAGTGAAGTTGTGGCACGTCTACACAGAGGAGTTCTACTCGGCGGTAAGGAAGAGCAACCAAATCTGTGGGGAAACGGATGGACTCAGAACGGATCACGCTCAGCGAACTCACACAATCATAGAAAGACAAATGCTGCACGTTCCCGCTCATCTGTGGTTCCTGACCTGAATCAGCTTGAGTTGTGGGCCTATCAGATAGGCTACATGAGGCCCAGACAATAGGGACTGAAGGGCTTGGGGGGGAGGGTGGGAAGGAATAAACACAAAACTAAACCCCAAATGAACCGGTACCATAGGAACATTTCTCCTTGAAGGTAGACTCAAAGATGTAACAGAAATATAGGGGAAGCACTTGAAAAATAGGTCCCTAGAAAGGGTGGGATGAAGCCTAAGCTTAAAAACTTTTGGCTCTGGGGGCTGGAGAGATGGCTCAGTGGTTAAGGCACTTGCCTGCAAAGCCAAAGGACCTTGGTTTGATTCCCCAGGATCCATGTAAGCCAGATGCACAAGGTGGTTCATGCGTCTGGAGTTCGTTGCAGTGGTTGGAAGCCCTGGTATGCCCATTCTCTCTCCCCCCCACCTTTCCCTCTTTTGCACAAATAAATAAAAACAAAATATTAAAAATCCTTTGGCTCTGACCTGTAACTCGCAGTATAAGAAATGGATGCTACCCACAATGAGCTGATGATTGGAGAGAACTATGAGGTCCCCCAAACAAGACAGGCCTCTGTCAAAGCACTTGATTACCCGTCTGAGGTAAAAGGTAAGACCTTATTGCTCAAGTCTCCATATGCTGCTGGCACAGAACATAGAGAGTCCTGGCTGGAACCTGGAAGACAGCCAGTCCCCAGACAGCCCATCTAATGCTGGAAAGCACTACATGAGTTACTGGGGGAAAGTGGCCAACAACGGTGTGAACAATCAGGGGTCTAAGCTACTCAGAAGCAACTAACCTGGCAAGAAGTACACACCAGTGCAATAGTGGCACACAGCCTTGGTGGGTAACCAATGGCTTTCTGATTGGCTAAGAGATCTGCTCAGTAGAAAGGAACCCTTGTCTGGAATTGGGAACCAGATCAGAATCCTATGGAGACAAAGCTCTCCAATATCAAGCTCTCACTAGTCTTTGGCTAAAAGAGGGTTACATCCATCAAACTCTCCCTAAATTGATAATGCTTATCCTATTTAACCTATGCTGACTTTACTGTTCATTGGAGAATCTGCTTTTCTTTTTCAGAAGGTAGTGAGACCCAAGAAGATAAACCACCTCTCGCATCTCAGTCAAGGCCCAGGCGAAACCACAGAGGAAGTGGGGAGATGAACAAGAGTGCTGTTTTGGCCAGGCGTAGTGGTGCATGCTTTTAATCCCAGCACTCGGGAGGCAGAGGTAGGAGGATCACCATGAATTTGAGGCCACCCTGAGACTCCATAATGAATTCCAGGTCAGTCTGGGCTAGAGTGAGACCCTACCTCAAAAAAAAAAAAAAAAAAAAAAGAAAAGAAAAAAGAGTGCTGTTTTTATGGTGAGCCTGGCAGCACCTAGGTGAAGGAGACAGACCCTGAGTCTACTCAACACCTACCAAAGCAGAAATTCAGAAGCTCATAAGAGCTCATCACTGAAGTAGACTTAAAACACCCACCAAGGCTCAGAGGATTTTGTGGAAGACAGGGAGGAAAGACTGTAAGAGTCACAGATTGGGATGTCATGCCCAGAGGCACTGCCTCCCCCCCAAGAACTGGCTGCTGCTCCCACAACGCATAACCCACAACCCCATGGGGAATACCAGCAGCCCTACTGAGGAAGCACCCCCCCATGTAATAGGGGGCAGGGAAGAAGAAAAAGATAGTACCAACACATGATGTATCCATACAAAATATGTTTTTGAGCCAGGCATGGTGACACATGCCTTTAATCCTAGCACTCAGGAGACAGAGGTAAGAGAATCACTGTGAGTTGGAGGCCACCCTGAAATTTCATAGTGAATTCCAGGTCAGCCTGGGCTAGGGAGAGACTCTACATCGAAAAAATATATATTCCTAATTATTATTACTATTATTTTTTTTTATTTTTCTTTTTTTTGTTACTATTATTATTATAAAGCCAGACATAGCCAAACATGCCTACAACTCCAGCACTGAGGAGGATGAAGGCAGGAGGATCACTGGGCTCACTGGTCAGCCAGTCTAACTGTAAAAACAATGCTGTAGGTTCAGTAAGAATTCTGTCTCAGGCAAATAAGGCAGAAAATCCATAGCGGTCCATTGATGCCTTCCTCTAGTCTCTATACATATGTGCATGGGGCACTCGCATTTGTATACACTATGTACACACCAGATACGTGTGTGTGTGTGTGTGTGTGTGTGTGTGTGTATGTATGTATATATATATATATACACATATATTTGTATGTATGTACATATATGTATGCACATATGCAGAAAAATTAACATTTGTAATTATAACTAATGTTATATTCTTGTTCAGTTAGAATTTAACTGTAGTTTTGCTTTTTAAAAATTCTGTAGAGGGCTGGAGATTGCCCAGTGGTTATGGCACTTGCCAATAAAGCCTAAGGACCCAAGTTCAATTTCCCAGTACCCACATGAAGCCAAGTGCACAAAGTGGCACATGCATCTGGAGTTCATCTGCAGTGATTAGAGGCCTTGGCATGCCCATTCATATTCTCTCTCTTCTTCCCTTCCTCACTGCAAATAAATTTTCTTTTCTTTTCTTTTTTTAATTTTAGAGAGAGAATTGCCATGCCAGAGCCTCAGCCACTGCAATGGAACTCTAGACGCTTGTGCCACCTTGTGGGCATGTGCAACCTTACACTTGCCTCATCTTTATGCATCTGGTTTATATGGGATTTGGAGATTAAACATGGGCCTTTAGGCTTTTCAGGCAAACACCTTAACTGCTGAGCCTAATGACAGAGGTTCATTTCTCCAGTACCCACATAAAGCCAGAGGAACAAAGTGGCTCATGCATCTGGAGTTCATTTGCAGTGGCTTGAAGCCCTAGAATGCCCATTCTCTTCCACCTCTCTATTTTTCTCTTTCTCTTTGGAAACAAATCATTTTTTTTTTTTAAAGACTAGGTATTTCTGACTGTATAGGGAAACATTATAGCAGTATAAAAAGAGATAATGGGGCTGGAGATATGGCTCAATGGTTAAGCACTTGCCTGTGAAGCCTAAGGACCCCAGTTCAAGGCTCGATTTCCCCAGGACCCATGTAATCCAGATGCAAAAGGTGGTGCATGCATCTGGAGTTTGTTTGCAGTGGCTGGATGCCCTGGCCTGCCCATTCTCTCTCTCTCTCTCTCTCTCTCTCTCTCTCTCTCTCTCTCTCTGTTGCTCTCAAATAAATAAATACAAATAAACAAAAATTAGAAAGATAGTGATTACAAAAAGAGAGGTATATCTAAAACATAAAAATAGACCAAAGTTTAAAGTTACAAGATAAAGGGGGGGAGGGTATTACCATGGGATATTTTTTATAATTGTGGAAGTTGTTAATAAAAATTTGAAAATAAAATAAATAAATAAATAAAAAGAAAGTATTTTTAAAAAGGAAAAAAAAGTTACAAGATAAAAATACTAGTAGGAAAGTTGTGGACTGGGCATTGTGGCTTACGCTTCTATTCCCAGCAATTGGAAGGCTGAAGTAAGAGGATCACCATGAGTTCAAGGTTAGCCTGGACTACAAAGTGACTTCCAGGTTAGCTTGAGCTAGAATGAGACCTCAAAATAAAGGGAGGCTGGAGAAATGGCTTAGCGTTTAAGGCACTTGCCAGCAAAGCCAAAGGAACTCGATTCAATTCCCCAGGACCCACGTATGCCAGATGCACAAAGTGGCACATGCATTTGGAGTTTGTTTGCAGTGGCTGGAGGCCCTGGAACACCCATTTTTTTTCTCTCTCTCTCCCTTTCTCTCTCTCTCTCTTTCTCTCTCTCTCTCACTCTAGCTCTTGTTTGCTTGCCCTGTCACTTTCCCTCTCTAAAAAAAAAATAAATAAAAATTTTAAAGAAGGAAGGAAGGGAGGAGGGAGAGGGGAGAAAAGGTACAGGCATTTATATTCAAAAAGACATTAAGGCAAAAAGCATTACCAGAGGCAGAGTTAATAATAACAATTCACTTTACTGAGAGGACATTACAGTATTAAATTTGTGCTCATAAGCCCAAACATATAAAACATAAGTTAATAAGACTACATGGCAGAATCAATATACATAATAGACATTAGACACCTTTTCTGATCTGATAGAAAAAGAAGACAAACTGCTATAGGAGATTTGAAAACCTCAATTAATAAACTAAATTGAATGGACACAATTTTAAAATACATATCTTTTTTAACATTTTATTTATTTATTTGAGACAGAGAGAGGGAGAGAAAGAATGGGCACGCCAGAACCTCCAGCCACAAACGAACTCCAGATTGCATGTGCCCCCTTGTGCATCTAGCTTACATGGAACCTGGAGAATCGAGCCTGGGTCCTTAGGCTTCACAGGCATATACCTTAACCACTAAGCCATCTCTCTAGGCCTAAAATTACATATATTTAAGCACGCCCAAAACATTTATTAATATGGCTTATGTCCTGGGCCATAAACCAAATCTCAGTCAATTTTAAAATATTTGCAACATTCATAGATTGTTGCTCTAGTACAATGTCATTAAGCTAGAAATCAACATTTGTAACTAGGGGAACCTCAGATATTTGGAATATTAAAGGCCCTTCTATAACGCATGGGTCAAAGAAGTCATAGTCAATAAGTTAAAATACTTTGAAGTAGAACTGTAGAGATTGTTTAGCAGTTAAGGCACTTTCCTGTGAAGCCTAAGAACTCATGTTCGAATCTTCAGGCCCCACGTAAACCAGATGCACAGTGATGCAAGCACACAATGTTGCACATGCACACAGGGGACGCACGTGGCTGGAATTTGCATCAGCTGAAGGCCCTGGAGTATCCATTCTCTCTCTCTCTCTCTCTCTCTTTCTCCCTCTCCCTCCCTCCCTCCCTTCCTCTCTCAAATAAATTTTTAAAAAATACTTTGAAGTAAACAATGATTATAATACACATCTGACCCTGTGGAAGGCTGGGCAATGTAGCTCAGTGTTAGAATATTTGCCTGGTTTGCACAAGGCCCTAGGTTCAATCCTCAGTACCACACACACGAAAAAGTGTAAGTTATTAGCCAGGTACATCACTGTAATCCCAGAACTTGGGAAGTGGAGGCACAAAGACCAGAAGGTCAAGGCCAGCCTCAGCTATAATAGACCTTGTCTCAAAAAAAAAAAAAAAAAAGCTTATTGGAAATCATTGTAAAGAAATATATTGTATATATTAGAAAAGAGGGCTGGAGAGATGGCTTAGTGGTTAAGTGCTTGCCTGCAAAGCCTGAGAACCCCGGTTCAAGGCTCGATTCCCCAAGACCCACGTTAGCCAGATGCACAAGGGGGAGCATGTGTCTGGAGTTCGTCTGCAGTGGCTGGAGGCCCTGGAGCACCCATTCTCTCTCTCTCTCTCTATCTGCCTATTTCTCTGTCTGTCTGTTGCTCTCAAATAAATAAATAAAAATAAACAAAAAAATTTTTTAAAAGAAAATCTATTAAAGCACAAGTTAATAACATTATAAGCAAATATATAATTAAGAAAAATCAGAAATCAGGAAGATAGCTCAGTTAAACAAACATAATCACCTGAGTTCTACACCCAGAATCACCTAAAAATGCCAAGCATGGTGACACACACTTGTAATTCCAGCACTGGGAGGTGGAGACAGGAGGATCTCTGTGACTTGCTGGCCATCCAGTGTAGCCTAATGGATGAGAGACCCTGCCTCCTAAAAGGGTATACAGTGTCCTTAAGGAATGACACCATACATTGTCCTCTGGCCTCCACATGCCTACTCACATATGTGTGAACACTCACACACATATGCACATCAACACACACACAAAAAGAGTCAACACAAATCAAATTTGGCTCTTTTTTTTTTAAAGGTCAAGCCAGGTGTGGTGGTGCACACCTTTTTATTTATTTATTTTTATTTGCAAGCAGAGAGAGAAGAGAGACAGAACGAGAATGGGCATGCCAGAGCCTCTAGCCACTGCAAATGAACTCCAGATGCATGTGCCCCTTGTGCATCTGGCTTACGTAGGTCCTGGGGAATCAAATTTGGATCCTTTAGCTTCACAGGCAAATGCCTTAACCACTAAACCATTTCTCTAGCCCTAATTTGGCTCTTTGAAATGGCTAGCAAAGGTGTCAGATCTTTGGAGAAATAATAAAGACACGCACAGAAAGACACAACCTATGTCAGGAAAAGAGAAACATTATCTTACTACAATCATGTAATAAAAGATTATATTTTATTGTATTATATTGTACTGCATTATATTATAAATTTATGCCAACAAACATAAATTTTGTAAAAGTCCTAGAAAAAGGATTATGATGTAGCTTAGTTGTAGAGCTCTTGCCTAGCATGAATGAAGCCTTGATGCCAAAAAAAAAAGAACACTGCCCTAAGGGGCTGGAGATATGTTTCAGGGGTTGAGGGGCTTGCCTGCAAAATCTAACTACCCCAGTTCAATTCCCCAGTGCCCACATAAGGCCAGATGCCCAAAGTTCATTTGTAGCATCTAGAGTGCCTGGGGTTCCCATTTTCTCTCTATCTGACTCTCTCTGCTTGCAAATAAATAAGCAAGTGTTTTCAAATGTCCTGGGCTGGAGGGGTGGCTTAGCAGTTAAGGCACTTGTATGTGAAGCCTAAGGACCCAGGTTCAATTCCCCAGAATCCATGTAAGCCAGATGCACAAGGTGGCACACATGTCTGGAGTTCATTTGCAGTGGCTGGAAGCCCTGGTGCACCTATATTTCTCTTTCTCTCTCTCTCTCTCTTTCTCTCTCTCAAATAAATAAATAATGAAAAACTCTTAGGAAAAAAAAAAAGAGGTTTAATTGGGCGTGGTGGCTCATTTAATTAATCCCAGCACTTGGGATGCAAAGGTAGGTGGATCATCACAAGTTCAAATCTATCCTGAGACTACATGGTAAAATCTAGGTCAGCCTGGGCTAGCATAAGATACTACATCTAAAAACAGCAAAAAGAAATAAAAAAGACCTAGGTAGATACTGCTTAATCTAAGCTGCCTCAGAAATAGAAATTGAAACCCTGATATTAGAAACTGCAAGATCCTGGACATTAAACATTAAAGAACTTGTATATATGCTCACAAATCTTCCACAGTGAAAAACTGAAATATAGACCCCTTTGTCAGCAAAGTCTCCCAAATGTTCTCACATAAACTAATGACTCCAAGGTCGTCCAACCCTTGTGAAGATTCAGACTCCTTTTATCAGGCTAACATAATCTTGACTCCCTGTAAGCCCAACAAGAAACAAGAAAAATTACAGGCTTCTCAATGTAAAAAGCTAATGTTATGATCCAGTTAGGATTAACCAATGCAAGACACAAAAGTTGAAGGTAATTGATAGCATTAATAGATCAAAGGAGAAAATTTTAATAATCATCACAACATATACACAAGAAGAGTTGGTTAAAATTCAGCATGCATCCTGATTTTTGTTTTTCAGGGTTTGTTTATTGAGGTACCCCAGGTTGGTCTTGAACTCATAGTACTGCCGAGTACTCCCGAGTGCAGAGGTTAGAAGTATGGGTCACACCACCCAGCCCATTCAGGACTAAAAACAAAAGAGGGAACTCCTGAAACCCCATTAAAAAAAATGAAACACAACTCTTTCACAAACATTACATTTTCACATGGTGAAATGGTCACAAACTTTTCCTTGGAGATTGGTAGCAAGAAAAGGAAGACTCCTATTACCACAGTTGTTAAGCTATTATCCTGGCTTGGTTATAACTCAGTAGTAGAGTGCTCAGTGCTCAGTACTCAGTGGTATATCTTGATTATAGCTCAGTGGTACAGTGCTTGCCTGGGTTATCCCCAGCATCAGAGAGAGAGAGAGAGAGAGAGGGGGGGGGGGGAGAAAGAGATTGTTCTATGAAAGAGACCTAGTTATGGGACTGGATGAATGATGAAGTTGATTTTATCTTTCTTTCAAGTCTTTGTATCTTTTGTTTCCCTTGCCACACAGTTAAGCTATGTATTTTTATGTTTTTATTTCATTTTTTAAAAATATTTTACTTATTTATTGAATAGAGAGAGCAGCAGATAGAGAGAGAGGACATGCCAGAGCCTCTAGCCACTGCAAACAAAGTCCAGACTCATGTTCCACCTTGTGCATCTGGCTTTACATGGGTATTGGGGAATTGAACCCAGGTCCTTATGCTTTGTAGGCAAGTGCCTTACCATTGAGCAATGTCTCCAGTTTTGGACACAAAAATGTCTATACTGCGGAAATGGAAACAGCAACTGCCTAGGGCTCACTGGCTGGCTAGTCTAGCCCAAGTTGTGAGCTATAGGTTCAGAGAGAGACCCTACCTCAGAGAATCAGGTGAAGAGTAAGCGAGGAAGACCAAACATCCACCTCTGCCCTCACGTGCACATGCGCACACATGTATGCACACCACATACATACACAAAACAAGACCAGCTGTGGGACCATACATGTTAATTGGGGTCATGAGTTTTCGGTAATTTGTGACACATCAACCAATGACCAATATAATCATCATTTATAATACTCAAAAATAAGCCGGGCGTAGTGGCACATGCCTTTAATCCCAGCACTCGGGAGGCAGAGGTAGGAGGATCCACATAAATTCAAGGCCACCCTGAGGGTCTACATAGTGAATTCCAGATCAGCCTGAGCTAGAATGAAACCCTACCTCGAAAAAAAAAAAAATACTCAAAAATACAGTAAGTAGGGCTGGAGAGATGGCTTAACAGTTAAGGTAGTTAAAGACCCAGGTTCAATTCCCCAAGATCCATGTAAGCTAGATGTACAAAGTGGAACATGCATCTAGAGTTTGCTTACAGTAGCTAGAGGCCCTGGCATGCCCATTCTCTCTCTCTCTAATAAATTAATTAACTTAATTAAGTATTTTATTTATTTATTTGACAAAGGGAAAGAGAAAGAGAGAAAGAATGGGCATGCCAGGGCCTCCAGCCACTGCAAATGAACTCCAGATGTATGTGCCCCACTCCCTTGTGCATCTGGCTAACATGGGTCCTGAGGAATCATACCTGGGTCCTTTGGCTTTGCATGCAAACACCTTAAACACTAAGCCATCCCTCCAACTCTAATTAAATATTTTTAAATATTTTGTTCTTATTTATTTATTTGAGGGAAGGAAAGAGGCAGAGAGAGAGAGAAAAATGGACAAGCCAGGGCTTCCAGCCACTGCAAACAAACTCCAGATGCATGTGCCACCTGGTGCATCTGGCTTAATGTGGGTCCTGGGGAATTGAACCAAGGTCCTTTGGCTTTGTAGGCAAGTGCCTTAACTGCTAAGCCATCTCTCCAGCTCCCAATTTAATCAAATATTTTTTTTATTTTTTTGTTTATTTTATTTTTTATTTATTTGAGAGCAACAGAGAGAAAGAGGCAGAGAGAGAGAGGAAGAGAATGGGCGCACCAGGGCCTCCAGCCACTGCAAACGAACTCTAGATGCATGCCCCCCCCCTTTTGCATCTGGCTAACGTGTGCCCTGAGGAATCGAGCCTCTAACCGGGGTTTAACCGCTAAGCCATCTCTCCAGCCCTGGAGGCCCTGCCGCACCCATTCTCTATCTCTCTCCCTTTCTCTTCATCTCTCTCTTTCTCACTCTCTCTCCCTCTCTCTCCCTCTTTCCCTCTCTCAAGTAAATAAATAAAAACAAAAAGATTTTTTAAATAATAGCCTTGCCTACATAGTTAATTTATGGCCAACCTGAGCTACAATAAATTAAATCTCACACATGTCACCACTTGGGTTCACTTCTCCCTCTTGGGTTCCCCATCAGTTTCAGATGGGCCACCCCACCACCCCAGATACCCAAATCTTTGATGACTCTCTCTCATCTCTGTGTACTCACTGTCAACCAAGGATGTCTACTCCCCCCTGTAGCAATTCCACCCACTAGCAAAGTGACCCCCTGGAAACTGCACCCGGAAAGGCCCTCTTCACGGTCTTCCATTCTCACTGTCTGTTGTCTGTGATGTGACCGCACTTGTCCCTCTGACTTCTGGCATCCTCCCCTTGTGAACTACCATAGACTAGGTAAAGCCTGGCTCAACATTAGCTCTCATGAGGAACAGACAGAGAACAGATGGACAGATATTTAGATAGACAGATGTTTGGATGGATGGATGGATAATGAGTGGAAGATAATGGGCAGATGGATAGCCAGATGCATAGCCAGATAAACAGGCAGGTGAACAAATAGAAGATAATGGAACAAGGGATAGATGAACAGACAAAAGGATGAATGATGCACAGATAAAGGAATAAATGGATATCAGAACAAATGGATGATCAGACTGGCCATTTTTCCTCTTTAACAAAAGTGAAGAGGTCAAGCCAGGACCCTAAAAGCATCCTTGCTGCAAATGTCCCACCTGGCATATGGCAGGGGCGTGGAGCCTCCCCTACTGTCCTATATAGGCAGCCTTCAGCTGTTGGGATTTGGGAGGAAGGCAGGAATGGCCCAATACTGCCCTCTGGTGGTCACTATGGGAATGACAAGGACAATCTGCCAGACGCTTGCAGACCAGCTGGAACTGTGAACCACAGGCCCTGCCTTGAATGAGGTGGAAGGTGAAACGGCCTGAAAGTTGTCCTCCACATGTGCACAGTCACACACATGAACGCACTAAAACACTAACTCTCCTTTATAAGCCTGAGAAGCTCTACTTCAGCCAGGGGGTCAAGATCAATATCCCCGTGGGTAGATCCTGTGGATAGTATGCCACTTGACAGGATCTAACCAGAGCTGCACTTCATCTCAAGGCTGTTCCCCCTCTTAAACCGGCTACTGCATTACACAAAGCCATCAACAGAGTCAAGTGAGGACATTCTATAGATCTGACCAGTGCTCCTCACAATGCCACCACCATACAGATCAAGAAAGGGTTGTGCTGGAGAGATGGCTTAGCGGTTAAACGCTTGCCTGTGAAGCCTAAGGACCCCGGTTCCAGGCTCAATTCCCCAGGACCCACATTAGCTAGATACACAAGGGGGTGCATGCATCTGGAGTTCTTTTGCAATGGCTGGAGGCCCTGGCATACCCATTCTCTCCCTCCCTCCCTCCCCCTCCCTCTCCCTCTTTCTCTGCTGTTGGTCTCAAATAAATAAATAAATAACCAAAACAAAAAAGAAAGGGTAGAGGCTGGGCATGGTGGCACACACCTTTAACCCCAGCACTTGGGAGACAGAGGCAGGAGGATCACCATGAGTTCCAGGCCACACTGAGACTACATAGTGAATTCAGTGAATTCCAGGTCTGCCTGGCCTAGAGCAAGGCCCTACCTTGAGAAAAAAAAAAAAAAAAAAGTTGAGGATCTGGGAAGATGGCTTGATGGATAATGGTGCTTGGTTGCAAAACCTGCTGGCCCAAGTTCAATTGCCAAGCTGCCCAGCTAAGCTGGACACAAAAAGTGGTGCACAAGTCTAACATCCATCTGCAGGGGCAGGAGGCTCTGGTGAAGAAAAAGAGAGAAAAAAAGAGAGAAAAGAAAAAGAGAGAGCGAGGGAAAGGGGAGGAAGGGAGGAAGAGAAGAAGGAGGGAGGGAGAAAATACTTAAAACTGCCAGCCAAAAAGTTAATTTGTACCATATACAAATTTGTAACATAAATAAAACTTGGGGCTGGAGGGTTGGTAAAATAAGTGTTTGAGGTTACAATAAATGACTGGTGTTAGTAAGAATAATAAAGTTGGAGCAAAAGATATGTTTATATAAATGAGTAAACTATGTGCTGCTAAAAAAAAAAACAAACAGTGCCAGGGTTAGGAATTCATGAACCCCTCAAAACAATATAGGCTATTGCCAATGCTCTCAGTTCCCCAATAGAACTAGAATGTAAGACCTTATTGCTGAAGACACCACATGAGCCAGCTACTAGACACCGAGAAGTCAAACTGGAACTGAGCTGGCTGGCTCTTGCCAGCTGGCTAACTGCCAGAGTACTGAACAGTGCAATTCAGGCTGCTGGGCGTGGAGTTTCATCACCAACACTGACCAGCAATTAATGCTGCAAGCTGCATAGCTGGCCAGCCGGATAAGATGTGCCCACTGGGGTAACTACTTAGGGGGGATAACCAACTGTTCTTTCAGTGGATTTGAGACACATTCCGCCACAGAGTATTCATACCTGGTACTAAAAACCTAGGTAAAAGCCTAAAGGGAGGCTACTAATGTTGTCTGGCTAAAAGTGGTTACATCGTACCCATCAAATTAGCCCCTAGATACTCATGTTTGTGTTCATATGGTAATGCTGCTCATGACTACTAGAGACCCTCAGAGTTTTCAAAGTGCTGAGAATAAATGACAGTTAAGTGTTCAGCATTAAATGAGACATTGCCATCACACCCAGCAAGGCTTAGGGAACACTGTACAAGGCGTGACAGAAAGAACAGAAGAGCCACAGGATGGAGAGGAGTGTTTTGGAATGTTGTCTCCTGGACACACTGTATGTGTTGCATTCATGATATCACAGTGACTGATGTTACTTACACAATATCTGGCCCATCAACATGTGTTCATGGATGATAAAGGGAGGCAAAAATCAGTTATACCAAAATAGCAGAAGGACTGGTTCAAGGGAAGAAGGCATATGGGGTGCGGACAGAGAGGGACAGGTGGGGATTATACCAAAATATGTTTTGTACGCATGTAAAATTGTTGATGAAAAGTTTAAAAGAAAGGAAAGAAAGAAGGACTGAGTGGGGTGCAGTACAGCACTCCTAGAACCCAGCACTTAGAAGGCAGAGGCAGGAGGATCATGGCCAGTTTGAGGCCAGCCTAGGCTACACAGTGAGAACCAGACCAGTTGGGCTACAGAGTGAGACCCTGTCTGAACAGCCAAGGGAATGCTGGTGCAGTAGTGGCATAACTGTTATGGGAGTAGCCAGTGCTTTCTGATGGGATTTGAGCTCCACTCCAAAGAAGAGAATTCATGCCTGGAGATGTAAACCTAGTCAAACACCCATGGCTGGGAAGGTTATGGGCCTAGTGAGGAACCTAATACTGTTATTTTCTAAATGGATATATTGTCAAACTGCCTTCTAAATATTTATATTTATACCTCTCAGTTAATGCTGCTTTCAGCTGGGGTCAGAGAAACTTTTTCTATAGTGGGTGGTGGTTAATGCAGAGACTCATGGCTAGTCAATAAGAATAAGTGAGTATTGAGTGTTTGCTCCTATGCAGACCACTTATATCACCCACTCCAAGGGTTAGGAATATTGGAGAAGGTGGGCGGGAGGAGATGTAAGAACTGGAGGATGAAGAGGAAGGCTGTGGAATGCTGTCTTCTGACATGACATGGGTGTTGCACTCATGGATTCACAGCAGCGGTGGTGACCTGCACACAATCTGTACAAGGGCTAGAGGGATGGTTTAGCGGTTAAGGCATTTCCCTGCAAAGCTACAGGACCCAGGTTCAATTCCCCAGGACTCACGTTAGCCCGATACACAAGGGGGTGCATGCATCTGTAGTTAGTTGCAGTGGCTGGAGGCCCTGGCGCACCCATTCTCTCTCTCTCTCTCTCTCTCTCCCTCCCCTTTATCTGTCAAATAAATAAAAATAAAGAAAATAAGAAAAACAAAATCTGTACAAAATTAGGCTTGTCGCCATCATTCTGTCATGGGGCTCGTGAGGCGGTTCATTGTTGGCATAGGAGGAGTCATTCTCTTTAGTGCTGTAGCCACTGTAAAGTTGCCCAAGCGCTAATGAATAATCCCCAGCCCATGCTCATGCACACAACCCTAATTAAAATCAGTGGGTCCCCAAAATAAAAGTCACAATGGAAGTAGGTGGAGGACTTTTGGGAAGAAGGGGTTCAGCAGGAGTGGGAGGGCAACAAGAGAGGACAATGAGATGAATATGATCAAGATACATTATATACATGTATGAAATTGTCAAAACATATTTTTAAAGGTCCACAAAAAGGTGTAGAACAATTGATATAAATTTTTTTGAAAAAGAAAGATGGGCTTGTGAGCTGGCTCAGCAATTGAGCGCACATCCTGTGCCAGCCCGAGGAAGCTTGAGACCACCTGAGCTCAGCTCTCCAAAGCCCATGCGAACAACTGGGTGTGGCCATGTGTGTCTGCAACCCCAGTCCTGTGGGGAGCGAAGATCAGAGAATCGAACAATCAGAATGGCAAGCTCCGGAATCAGTCAGAGACTCTGACCCAAGGAAAAACAGGTGGGTGAGTGACGGAGGGGGACACTTGGTGTTCTCCTCTGACAGGTTCAGGTGAGCTCAACAGGTGCCATCGCAAGCGAAGGAGTGCCAATCAGCACGTAGACATGCGTACACCCCATGCATCATGCACACCACCGCTCATACACACAGGAGAGAGAAAGAAAGAAGAAAGAAACAAAGAAAGAAAGAGAGAGAAAGAGAGGGAGGGAGGAAAGAAGGGAAGGAAAAAAAGAAAAAGCCGGGCATGGTGGCGCATGGCTTTAATCCCAGCACTTGGGAGGCAGAGGTAGGAGGATCGCCATGAGTTCAAGGCCACTTTAGAGTCTCACTCTAGTTCAGACTGACCTGTAATTTACTATGTAGTCTCAGGGTGGCCTCGAACTCTCGGCGATCCTTTTACCTTTGCCTCCCGAGTGCTGGGATTAAAGGCATGTGGCAACACACCCAGCTTGTTAATTTCTTTTTGACATAATAAAAAAAAAAAAAAAACAAGTTCTGGAATGAGATAGTGGTGAATATACTAACTTTGTGAATATACTGAAGAAAAAAAAAATGACTTGCCCCTCCAAGGCTCAGGTACATTGCAGAAGAGGAGGCAGAAAGAATGTAAGAGATGTCTCAGTGCTGAACTTATTGCAAAAGAGGTGGTGGAAAGAATGTAAGAGCCAAAGGAAGGGTAGGACTGCTAATTGTGAAATCTCCCAAACACAAAATGGCTTTATCTTCATGACCTCACAGTGCCTAACACTACCTACACAAGACCTTCGTTATAGGAGGAAAAGATGATGACATCAAAATAAGAGACTGATTGAGAGGGGGAGAAGTTATGATGAAGAGTGGACTTGGGAAGGGGACAATGGAGGTTGGGAGGGGATTATCATGGTTTATTTCTATAATTATGGAAGTGATCAATAAAAAGTTAAAAGGGGGATGGAACATGACTTAGAGGTTAAGGCACTTGCCTTCAAAGCTTAAGGACTCAAGATCAATTCCCCAGGACCTATGTAAGCCAGATGCACAAGGTGGCACATGTGTCTGGAGTTCATCTGTAGCTGCTAGAGGTCCTGACACACCAATTCTCTCTCGTTTTCTCTGTCTCTCTCTCTCTCTCTCTGTCTTCTTTTTTTTTAAAATTATTTATTTATTTATTTGAGAGCAACAGACACAGAGAGAAAGACAGGTAGAGGGAGAGAGAGAGAATGGGCGCGCCAGGGCTTCCAGCCTCTGCAAACAAACTCCAGACACGTGCGCCCCCTTGTGCATCTGGCTAACGTGGGTCCTGGGGAACCGAGCCTCGAACCGGGGTCCTTAGGCTTCACAGGCAAGCGCTTAACCGCTAAGCCATCTCTCCAGCCCTCTCTCTGTCTTCTTTCTCTCAAGTAAATAAAAATAAATATTTTTAAATTATTTGTTTATTTGAGAGAGTGAGAGAAGGAGCAAAAGATGACAGTTCTAATCACTCCACATTCTAATCAGCACTTGGTATAGTCAGTCTGGGTTTCTTGTTAGTTTCTGGGGCAGTTTACTACAAGATGGATGTACAGAGGGTCATGGGTTTTTATTGAAATATACTGTGTATGTACCATGGACTATATTATGCTGAGATGCATGTCTTCACATCAGGGCAATGAACGTGTTCATCACTTCAAATGCCAATCGTGTTCACATGTTGGGAAGTTCCTTCTCTCTTCTAGTCACTGAAATCTAGCGGGGGCTGCTGTATCCAATGGTAACCCTGCTGAAGAGCAGGATGCGGAGCTCATTCCTCTCCGTGTTTTGACACCATGTGACTTTCATTTGCATTTCCTTTATGACCGATGATGGCCGACATCTTTCCATTTGTTTGTTTTTTCATCTGAATCTTTAGGCTGAAATTCCCAGTCAACCTTCTGCTCATTGTTTTTTTCTTTTTTGCAGTACTGGCTATTGAACTCAAAGCCTCACACATGCTAAGCAGGAGGTCCTCTCCTGAGCGATATTCTAGCCTCGATGTCCATCTTTTTTCTGAGTTGTTTTCTCATCTTTCTGTTGCCAGAGTTCTGTGTGGCTTTGAGGTGTTGTAAGATGTATTTTGCAAATCTTGCCTTCCAGTTCATGGCTTTTCTTCACTTTCTTAGTGTATCTTGGAGAGCAGCGCCACTGGAGAAAGTCCGATTTAGCACTGTATGTATGTATGATTTTGAGTCATAAGAAATATTTACTAGCCAGTCCTGGGCATAGACCCTAAGGACTCCACACAGTACTGCAGAGACACTGGTACGTCTACATTCATTGCTGCTCCATTTACAGTAGCTATGAAGTGGAAATCAGTTTAGATGCCCATCGACAGATAAGTGGAAAATAAAAACGTGGTATATATACACAGTGGAAGTCTATTCGGTAGCATGAAAAAAATGAAATTTGTAAGAAAATGGATGGGCCGGGAGTGGTGGCGCATGCCTTTAATCCCAGCACTCGGGAGGCAGAGGTAGGAGGATTGCCATGAGTTCAAGGCCACCCTGAGATGACAGAGTTAATTCCAGGTCAGCCTGGACCAGAGTGAGACTCTACCTCGAAAAAAGGAAAAAAAAAAAAAAAAAAGAAAAAAGAAAATGGATGGACCTGAAATACATATACATTAAGCCAACACTCAGAAAAACCAAAACCACAGGTTGTCTTTGGCATTATAAGCTAGAGCCCACATATCAGAGAGAATATGTGGTTTTGGTCTTTCTGAGTAAGAAGTGGGTGAGGGAAGGGTAAAAGGACACTGTGAGACATGCAAACAAAAGGCAGAGGATACTGGGCGTGAGGAGGGAAAATATGGAGGGATGGGGGAGGCTGGGGAGAGGAGAAGGAACAAAAAAGTAACTGAAATAACTTGTATTTGAAAACTGCCATGATGAATGATACTTAAATCTCTGTATGCTAACTATAAAAATTTAATTTGAGCTAGAGATGGCTTAGTGGTTAAGGCACTTGTCTGCAAAGCCTAAGGACTCAGGTTTGATTCCTCAGGACCCACATCAGCCAGATGCACAAGGTAGCGTACGCAACTGGAGTTTGTTTGCAGTGGCTAGAGGCCCTGGCAGGTCCATTCTCTCTCTCTCTGTCCTGCTTTCTTTCTCTCTGTCTCTCTCAAATAAATGAATAAAATATCTTTAGAAATAAAATATTTAAAAATTTTTAATTTAATTTGCAAAAAAATAATCTCGGCATATCAAAATCACTAAGTCTGTTTATGCAAACAGACCAAAAAAATCACTTCTCAGGGTTGGGGAGATGGTCACCTTACCTGCTTGCAAAGGTTCATTCATTCAATTCCCCAACACCTACATAAAGCCAGATGCAAAAACTAGCTTGTTGACATGACAAGGGGCCCTGGTACACCCATTTTCTCTCCCTTGCTCTCTCTTTCTTCTTATAAATAACAGCAACAACAATGAAAGCCAAGCATGGTGACACATGTTTTTAATCCAGGTATTTTCTCTGTCTCTCTCCATATATATCATCCCATCAAATAAGCAAGAAAAAAAAAACACTATAAATATAAAATTCAGAAAATAAAAAATAACTGAGGGCTGGGGAGATAGTTCAATGATTAAAGGTGCTAATTTAAAGCCTGCCTACCTCCCAGTTCAATTCCCTAGTTACCCATGTAAAGCCAGGGGCACAAAGTGGCATTTACAGCAGTGTTCATTCACCCCCTTCTCTCAAACAAGTAATAATAATAGCAAATAAAATATAATAAGCAATAAAACTTTTTTTAAGGGTTTGTGCATTCTTTGGGGTTTTTGTGGGTTTTTTGAGATAGGGTCTTGCTTCATTGCCAGGCTGGCCTCCAACAATTCATTATGCAGCCCAGCCTGGCCTCAACTTCATGAAATTCCTGCCCCAGCCTTTGGGATTACAGGTAGGGGTCACAACTCCCATCTTAAAGTCACTAAGAATTTTGCCTATATTTTTCTCTTGGAATTTCTGCAGTTTTAGATTTTATATTTAGGTCTACGGTTCATTTAAAGTTAACTTTTGTCTATGATGGGGTCGAGGCTCGTGGCTTGGTTTTTTGTTGTTGTTGTTTGTTTGTTGTTTTTTGTTTTTTTAAGAGAGAGAGAAAGAGACAGAGAGAGAAAAAATGAGCACTCCAAGCCCTCAGCCTCTGCAAACGAACTCCAGATACCTTCGTCACTTTATGTATCTGGCTTGTGTAGGTCCTGGGGAATTGAACCTGGGTCCTTTGGCTTTGTAGTCAAGTGCCTTAACTGCTAAGCCATCTCTCCAGCCCAGGCTCATGTTTTTTTGCAGTTGGGTTTTCATTTGTCCCAGTTCCATGTGTTGAAAACAACATCCTTTATCTATACTAAATTGCCTTTGTAATTTGGTAAGGAGAACAATAAAGCCTTGTTGTGATTTTGAATGGAATTTAATTGAACTTTCCCATTTTGGGGAAAGTGCAATCAGTGAGGCTTAAGTTCAATCAGTGAGGTTTCTAATCCACAGACATGATATACCCAAAGCTGCTTACAATTGTGGACTGTGACCCCTATTGCATAACTGAATGTAGGTGTTGCAAAAGAAAGTTGGTAACAATAAAAGGTTTGTGAACACATAAGGACCAAATATTAATTAAAAATCAAACACAATGAATCAAGATGTCTCTGACACATCATGCTACTTCTCGGCAGCCTTGCTTCTGAATACATGTGCACATTGTATTATGCAAGCCTGTCATGCCAGGCAATGCCAACTAATGCTGCCCGAAACACCTCAGCTCAGAATCGAGACTACTGTATGTTCAGGGTTGCGGTGTTTTTATTGTACAAAGTTTTCTGTTCTTATAAAAACATAATGATTTCGTGATGAAAAAAACTTCCAAAAATTTTTATACTGTCATTTCTCAGCATGTGTTGCAACTACGTTAAGGAAAAAAAAATACATATATATATCTTTTATTGACAACTTCAATACTTACAGACAACAAGCCATGGTATTTTCCTCCCCTCCCCTCCCCACTTTCCCCTCCATAACTCTGTTTTCCATCATATCCCCTCCCTCTCTCCATTAGTCTCTCTTTTAATTTGATGTTATCATATGGCAACTACGTTTTAATTCCTGGTTACAAAAAGCAGACAGTGAATGGGAGGAAAAAGTTTGTTTCAGCTTACAGTCTCCAGGGGAAGCTTCATCATGGCAAGGGAAGCATGACAGGCCTGAGCAGGAAGCCTGGGTCACATCTCCACAGCAGAGGAAGGAAGTAGTCTATATACTGGGCTTGGAGCTGGGCTCTATTTCCCCAAACCCACCGCCAGCACACCTCCCCCAGCAAGGCTCCACCTCATGAGAGGTCCACAACTTCCCCAAATTGCCACCAGCTGAGGACCCAGCACTCCAAACAGATGAGGCCATTGAGGCCATCTGATTCAAACCACCAAGCATGTAAGTATCAAATTAATGTATTTTTGTGTTGTGTTATGTCAGACAAACAGCACATCTACATCATCAGTATGTAAGTTTGCTTTCACCTTTAATATATGATAAAATTACAGGTTTACCAAAGGATTTTTTAAAATAATTGTTTATGATTATCATTGTTTGATTTGTATATCTAATACACACATACACATACACCTGATGTCATATAAAATTTTTCTCAGGCAAAAAGAAGTCATAAACTGGGCATGGTGGCACACATGCCTTTATTCCCAGCACTCAGGAGGCAGAAGTAGGAGGATTGCTGTAAATTAAGGGGGAGCCCCAGACTACATAGTAAATTCCAAGCCATTTTGGAGTGAGACCATACCTTGAGAAACAAAAAAAACAGATAAGTTTAAAAGGTTTAGAAAGCCCTGGTACCTGGTACAGCTCTCCAATTATTTATTTTATTTCTTTCTCCTTATACTTTTTGCCTTATAACTTGTGAAGCTGATTTATTGTATCTTCCTGTGTAACAATTTCTTTATCATTCTTATAATCACCTATTGACACATTTGTTTCAAAAAGTGTCCTATTTCATGCCTGTGGTCCCTGCTACTTGGAGGTCTGGGGCAGGAGGATCGTGAGTTTGAGACCAGCCTGGGCAACATAATGAGACCCTGTCCCAAAAAACAAACAGGCACAAAAACAAAACACCTGGGTCTTATTGCTGCATTTAATCTTAATGTCGCCTACCTTTGTGCAGTCAGTTTAGTCCATTGATATTTATTATAGTTATTGATACATTTTAGATATGTTTTTAATCATCCTACCTTTGGATTTCTATTAGCCTCACTTTTTGGTTTGGTTTTGTATTGTTCTTTTTTCTCCCTCCTTGCCTCCTTATCTTAACTGAGTTTTACTTCTTTTCTTTTCCTGTGCCACTTTTTTTCCCTCCACTGGAATGAAACAAAGCCATTGTATTTTCATTGTCACCCTTGAAGTTTTACTATGTACATTTAAATAACACATAGTTGTGTTAGTCTGTTTTCTACTATTATAGCAAAATACATTAGTCTGAGTATTTTACCAAAAAAAAAAAAAAGAGGTTCATTTAGCTCATAGTTTGGGGAACTAAAATTCCAAAAACTGGATGGTCCAATTGATTTGGCCTCTGATGAGGGTCTCACAGTGATAACATCACAATGACAGAAGCACATGCAGAAGGGGCCACATGGCAAGACAGGAAGCAAAGACTAAAGATCCACTTGTAACAATCCACTCTCCAGGTGCGGTGCTTCGCACCTGTAATCCCAGCACTCAGGGGGTGGAGGCAAGAAGTTTAAAAATTCAAGACCAGCTTCTAGTCCTTCAACATCCATTCTCTTGGGAATTAATTTGGATTCCCTGAGAGCTCCATGAACCCATTTGAGAACTAGGCCTCTATGATCTGATACCCTCCAACAGTCCTCCCTATCTTAAGGGTCACAGTATACTGGGGACCAAGCTTCTGACACATGAATTTTGAGGGACACACTGAAATCCTAGCCAAACCACCACACTAATGGCAAACAATTTCTTGACAACCTCTGTAGCCTCCAAATGCAAGTGCTTTAGAACACTGTGGTTCCATTTTTACCTCTCAACTTCCCTACTCTTCCCAGAATCCCAGATCTATCTTTAGCATCACAAATGAAGTTATTATTTCATATAGATGGTTTTTGTGTGTGTACATATGTGTAGTTTGTGTGATGTGTGTGTGTGCACTGTACATACATGTGTGTATTGATGTGGTACCTCAAGAGGCCAGAGGAGAATGCCAAGTGTCCCCCTCCAATGTTCACTGGCTTATATCCTTGAGACGGAGTCTCTTCGCTGATTCCAGAGCTGCTGTTTTTGTGAAGCCCAGCGATTCTCCAGTCCCTGCTCCTCGCAGGACTGGAGGTTACAGACATGCATGGCCATACCCAGCTATTTATGTGGGTTCTGGGGAATTGAACTCAGCGGTGTCGGGCGCCCCTCAGACCTTCATGCTTGCACAGTTGATCCATCTTTCCAGCTCGATTTCATACAAATGGTTTTAATGGGCTCTTCCTGAACTTAAGTGTTGTATGCTTACCATGTCTTCTCACATCTCAGGTTGGCCTTCTGGAATCATTTTCCTTCTTGAAGCACATTCTTCTTGAAGTCTCTTTAGATTACTCTCAACTTTTATCTTCCTTTCAGTGTTCAAAGAAATGTATTTTTTTTTCTTTTGTTTTGGCTCTTGAAAGGGTCTTTTTCCCTGGACATAATTCTAAAGTGACATTGGTTTGCTCTCCTCAGTCAGGGATATTATTCTGGTCTCTTAGCCTTTGTCGTGGTTGTTGAGAAGCCAGCTCACATTCTGTCTCCCTTTGTAGACCATCTGTCCTTTCTCAATGACTACTTTCATCATGTCTCTGCCTTTGGCATCCTGTAGTTCCAATAAAATGTAGAAATCATGGATTTACTTTTATATATTGTAGTCGAAATGCCTTGTGCTTCTGGTGCTATGGATCTGCTTTTCATCACCTCTAGAAAAAAAAAAGTGCCACTCTTCTGCATTTAAATATTTCCTCTTTTCCATTCCTTTTATCTTCTTTTTCTGAGAATCCATTATATAAAACCTTCTCATTCTATTCTCCATGCCTCTTAATCGTTCTCCATGTAAGTCACTGCAGTAGTCTCCTTCTTGTTGCTAGGACAAAACATCTGGCCAGGAGCAGTTTATGGGAGGAAAGGGTTTAGTTCAGGCTTATAATTTTGAGAGGAATCTTCATCATCAACTGGTTCATATCTTTATACATTAGCAGCAGAGACAGAAAGTGTCCTAATCAGCCTGCCAGCTCTGAACACACCATGAGCTGAACTAAGAACCCCAGCAACACACCTCCTCCAGCAAGGCTCCACCTCCCAACAGCTCCACCAGCTGAGGACCAATTAGGAGACCTAATCACAAACACCTGAGGCCATTATGGGGGAGAGTTTACATTCAAACCACTACATTCACCTTCCTACCTGTTTACTGTTTTCTTTATAAGTGATTTCTAGCTCACTAATCCTCTATTCAATTGTGTCTTGTTTGTTGACATTTAGATTTTAGAATTTGGTGTTTTACTTCTAGAAGTTTCAATTGTGTTTTTGTTGTTGTTGTTGTTTTGCTTTTTCAAGGTAGGCTTTCACTCTAGGCCAGATTGACCTGGATTCACTATGTAGTCCCAGGGTGACCTTGAACTCATGGCAATCCTCCTACCTCTACCTCTTGAGTGCCGAGAATAAAGGTGTGGGCCACCACACCCAGCCTCAATTATTTGTGTTTATTTTCTTTTATTTGGTTTTGTTGATTCCAAATGTGTCTCTCCATCCCCCTTCTCTCCATCACTACTTGTCCTGTAGGTGCCTCTTGGCACTGCCTCTCTCACCTCTTTAAACTCTCCTACACAGGTGCTTACCATTCTATTGCTTGGTTCTAAATCTCTTGTTTCTTACCTTGCTGACCCTCCCTCATGGTGGCTCACTCCCCTGTGATTTGGAAAGATTTCTATGGAAATCTCTTGCTTAATCTGACTCTCTGAATGTCCCTTTGGCTGAGCCTAGGGGTGGTCTTCCTCCACATTGAGATTGCTTCTCGCCAGCCCAGGATCACCCAGTCCCCTCAAGTGCTTAATCTCACATGAGGTTCACCTTCCCATCCCTCTTACCCCTAGCTCTCCCAAAGTTCAATATCACCACATGGAAAATTGCTATAGGTCTCTAGGCTTGGGGCCAGCCTTCCTCCATACCAAACAGCCAATTCAGAACAGATCACTGACCCTCCTCTGTGGGTTTATTCCAGCACCCTTCTGTGGAAACCTGGTCTGTAGCCCCCCCTTTACCCCCACCCTCCTTTTTCTTCAAGCCCATGTCACCATCTGTCATATTTTATATTCATTTGTCAAATTGCTTCTTGTAGGACATCCACACACACTAGAATCTGATGACTTGTTCATTTATATATTCTTAGCAACTACAGCAATGCCTGAAATATAACTGTTGAGCCATTATGTGATGGGTGAATGAGTAAATGAGACACAGCTCCTGTCTCCAAAATGGTGTATCTGGCAATGGAGCCAGACAGAGACAGTTGTAAGATAGAGAAATAACTCCTGTGAGGGAAGCAAGCAGAAAGAAGGTTCCACCACAGACTACCAGGTCAGGGACCACACCAGTTACTGCAGAGGATGGGGACATGCAGAGGTGAGGTGCTGCAGGTGTGTTGCCAAAGGGAGAATGTTCGAGACAGACTGATCCAAAGGTAAGAAAGATACTCTGCAGGAAGTGAAAACAGTGGGGGACTGAGAAGGACCAGGAAGAGAACTGGCTAGAAAAGGAACACGGGCTGACCCTCTTCTCCCCTCCCCAGTCTTCATGAGGAGGTTGGCAGAGGAAGAAGAAAGTGTAGAAGGGCGTCAGCACTGGAGGCCATGGTCAGGCTGTAGGGCAGGAGAGTCCTCTGGCTTCTGGGGAGGCAGGAAAGCCTGTGAGAGGTCCTACATGAATGGAAGGGAAATTGGTTCTGAGTTAAGGCTGGTGGAGGTGGGTGAAGAAACCTTGAAGGTCCTGCTGATGGCCTCAGCTATTGATAGGAGAACACACTGAGTGGGTGAGTGAGGGGTCATTTAGTGGATAGAGCGACTGCCCAGGGGGCATTGGTTGGGATAATCTGAGATAAAGCACCCACAACCTAGACTCCTGAACCAGTGCTTGTTAATGAGGATCGGATTTAACAAAATTAAAAATAGAGATATGGGACACCCAGCTGCATTTGAATTTCAAATAAACACAAATAATTTTTTCATGTAACCATGTTTCCAAATGTGGGCTTCCTGTGTATTATCTGAAATTCTCTTTTCAACAACCCCTCCCCCATCCACCCACAGTCACATAGCTGCTGAAATAACAGTGACCAAACACTAATCTGGGCCCTCTGCTACCCATTTATTAGCCTTTTATTAAGTGCCTCCAAAGGGTCCTGTCCTTAACAGATGCCACCTGGGTCCCTTCTATATTCATGCTACTCTGGAAGCCCCCAGGAGCTGGCCCATCACCCCATCAGCCTAGGCTGGGTCTGTGGAAGCGCTGAAGAAGGGTTGGGGCCTAGACTAAGCCCGTAAGTGCCTTGGGCCCACTGCCTACTCCCTGCCAGGGTATTTCCAGGAAGTGGTCTCCCCCAGAGCCTGGACCCCAGTGAGGCTTACAACCACAGGCTTAGGGCTGTTTCCTGGAACACTCAAACCCATGTTTATCACTATGGCCACATCCTCCTCTGTGTGGCCCTGGGTGTGCTGGGTCTGAGAGGCTATGGCTGGAATAAGGCCCTGCCTCAGTGGGCTAGGGACAGCCACAGCAGAAGCCAGGGCCACCTTCTCTAAACCTATCCATCCAGGCTCCCATGGTTTCACAGTACCCTTGTTACCCGAAGACCCAGACAAAAGCCTGGGGAGCCTGCTGGACTCAGAAACAGGCTAACCAAGGTAATTATGATGGGGTTGATGTCACCCCGAGGGGAGTGAAGGACAATGCCTGGAAACAGAGTGAGAAAAATAGCCTTCTCTAGGGCAGCTTCATGAGCCACTGAATGATTGGGGAACTTGAGGAGAGCACCTGGGGACAGGCTGGAGCTTTGCTGTGTGATGGAACAAGGCTAGAGTGGCAGGAAGCCAGAGGGACAGTGATGGAGGACACAAAACAGGAAAGGAGGGAGTCTGAGGTTGAACAGCCTGAGGCCTGAAGCTTCCCTGGACAGCTTGTTTCAGACTCAGTGGACACTGTTAATAACAAAAATACTACTGATCATAGCCATTTTACTGCATTTTGAAAAGAAGTACTATTGCCTCTGTTGCACAGATGGGAACGTTAAGATACAGAAAGGCTGCATGATTTGTCCGAGCCGCATGGCTGTCAAGTAGCAAAGCTGGCACCTGAGCCTGTTCCACTCACCAGCTGGTAAGGAGCCATGTGCATATCCAGAAATGCACAGAAAGGCAGAGAGTCCCCCTGGGAGGACGGGAGTTCAGCAACAAGTCCCTCACTGTGAACTTCGAACTCATAAAATTCTTGTAATGTTCTGGGATAGGTCTATCCCAGCTACCTGTTGTGGTGTCTGGGACACAAGCTCCCAAGAGTGACCTCAGGCAGCTACATAAGAAAGAGACAATGAATACGTGAACAGGACTGGCGTTTCCTCATGCCAATCTCCCCTGCAGGCATAGTCCTGGAGGTCCCAACCTCTTCAGCTGCTCCACATATTCACAGACAGGTGACAGCTGCTTTTCCAAGGGCAGTTTTGGAGCCAATGTCTTTGCGCACATGCCAACAGTGCCTCCTGGTGTTTATCATGAGAAACGCACTGACTTCATGGGTGTTTTCCACCTGGTTTGACAGGTAGGTTTAAGGCAATGGGGATTCTCTCAGTTGTGGTCAAGATAGTTTGTGGCTTTGAACCCACACTGTGATGTCTGCTTGGGAAATTCAATCCTACTCCATGATCTAGTATCTGGATCCCCAAGGCCCCGCTGGCTCAGCTGCAGGAAGCAAAATCCTTGTGGCCTTGGCTACTGGTTGATCTACAAGACCTGTAGAGGCCTTGGAAGCGCTGGCAAGAAGGCTTGGGAGGGAGTGGGCTTCAGACCTTTGGGAAGGTGGGCTCAGAGTTAGAGTTGTCATCACTGCACGGGGCTAAAGTGGCCTTGGGCGTAGGCTGGTGTGGGCTGCCACCAGGTGGATGTCGAAACACTGGGCATAGATGGAAGACCAGGTGCAATCAGGTCTTCCCTTGGAGGAAGGCAGAGGTCTGTCCTCCAGCAGACAAATGGAGGTCACAGGTTAAGGCCAGGGCTGGACTGACATGCTTTCTCCCTGGCCTTCGCTCATCACAGAGCCGCTGGGTGAGACAGAATCAGTCTCTTGCCCCATCGCCACTGTGGCAGTGAGGGTCTCTGAGAAATGACAGGCCCAGGGTCACAATGAGACCCAGAGCCATGCCTTGGAATGCGGCGTCCTGACTTGACTCCCAGGCCAGTGCCCTGCAAGTCTGCCCCCAGGTGGGAAGGTGGGGAATGCCCAGCCTTCTGCATCTGGGAGCTGGGATCCAGAGGCAGAAAAGGCTCTCTGGAGGGCTCAGGGGCCTCTGATGTTCAGATGCTACCTTCTTGGGTGGTAGCCAGGCCCTCAGAGTGCCAGCAGCTCGAGAGTCTGAGGCTACAGGCCGGGAGCCGGGTTAATGCGTCACCTGGGAGGAGCTGAGCGCCTCCCTCTCTGCCGCCGAGTAGCACCTCTGGGAGCAGGACCACAGAAAGAGGAAAAAACCTGCAAAATGAGACTGGTCAATGGGAGCATCCTCTGGGACCCAGGGACCTCTACCCCTGGGATGGGTTGGCCTCCCTGGTCCCCCAAATAATCATAGGACAGAGAGACCCTAGCAGCTGGAGGAGATTCACCTAGCCCAGAGGATGCCCCTGCAACAGACAATGTGACCCTAAACCAGTTTAGTGGAGTTGTGCTCAGCCCCCATTCTGCCTTTGACCCTTCATAGAGAGTACCCTACCAGCATCTGCCACATCCATGAGCTCCCACAGCTCCTACCGTACAGCGAGTTGAAGATGGTGAAGAGGAAGAGCTGGGTGGGCAGGAAGATGCCAAAGGAGAAGAAGGCCAGGGTCCAAGTGGTGCCCAGGAGCATGGTCAGGCCTAGTACAGTGACTGTGTCCCGGCAAGCCCAGGAGCTCAACACCTTCTCCCGCACCCGCAGTCTGTGCAAGATGTGCAGCGCCCAGGCCAGTACCACCAGGTTGAACAGGGACGTGAGGCCGCTGTAGCCCATGACCAGGACGCTGTGCACCACGGGGCTGCACACCCAGCATCTGCAGAAGAGGGGTAAAGGCCAAAGTCACTGCAGTCGCCTTTCTGCAGTGCCCCCACCCACCTCTCAGCCACATGCCTCCCTCATGCCTTCATGAAACCCTTCCTTTCCTTCCCCTGCCTCCCCCTCCTCTTCCTTCCCAGGCCAGCATCATGCCAACTTGAACTATGTTCTAGTAGATCACTGGCCCATGACCTCATTCCTGGAAACTTCCTTCTTACGATGGTCACCATTTTATCACCACCTTTGAGCAATGGCACATCATCCTAGAATGCTACTGTGTGGCTGAGTAGGGGTGTGCTCTTCATGCGAGAGCTGGGGAGCAGACGGGGCAGCAGAAAACCCCCACTGAGGGCTCAACACACAGCCTGTCCATAGGCCCTCCCAGAAGCCTTTGAGTCTCTCCTCCCCAGGACACCTTCAAGACAGATGTTGTCTCGAGGCTGAGTTGGACCCCATGTCCCGTGCCTTACACAGACAATTCTCAAGATGGCCCAGGCGCAGGCATCTAAGCATCCTTACGCTAAAGACAAGGAAACACGCACTGGTTCCAGGCAAGGGTGAAATGTGAAGCCCACCGATCTGAGACCCTGTCACAATGACCTCCCCAGGTCTTCCCCATGGGCCCTGACAGTGGTTACAGGGTCTTCAGTGTTGGGGTAACCATGCCAGTGAGCATGATGCATGTCATCTGTTTTCTCTGCTGATGACCCAGCGCTGCGGCTGCCCTGCCTATCACTCTTGCACCTGGCAAAAAAGCTGACTATACTCAAGGCAGATTGCTTAAGTTGTCATATGAAGAGATGGCTCAGTGGTTAAATGAGCTTCTTGCACAAGCATGACCCCCAGAGTTCAAACCTCCAGGTCCCACAAGGGAGCAGAGACTTGAGTCTCATTGGAGACCTGAAAGGTCCACCAAAGTGAGTAAAGATACTCCAGCTCAAAACAAAACTGGGTGTGGAACACCCGACATTCTGCATCCCCGCTGCAGGGAATCATATTGGGCATCACATACACACACACAGCGGCACACAAAAATAAATGAATTAATTAATTAATAATTATTTGAGTTTAGGGATTTAGATAGATGATCAATGGATCGATGAATGGAGAGATAGGTAGACAGAAATAAAGAAAGAGCCTGGTGTGATGGTGCACGTCTTTAATCCCAGCACTCGGGAGGCAGAGGTAAGAGGATTACCACGAGTTTGAGGCCACCTTGAGATTCCATAGTGAATTCCAGGTTAGCCTGAGCTAGAGTGAGATCCTACCTCAAAAAAAAAAAAAAAAAAAAAACCAGAAATAAAGAAAGATAGATGATGAATAAGTAAATAGATGTTGGATAGATAAACAGATCGATAATGGAGACAGACAGGTAGATGGGCCCCAGTGGCCCTTCTGCCCTTCTAACTAATGAGACACTCACATGGACATGTTCTGGAAGCCCGTGCTGTTTTCCTGGCTATTGTAGAGAGGGATCACATAGGGTCCATACACAGAGCTCTTGCCAATGAGGAGAAGCAGCACCAGAAAGCCAGGGAAACCTGACGGGTAGACAAAGGCTCAGGAGACCTCTCTCTGCCCCGGAGGATCAGGCCCCAAGAACAGAGAGCTCTACTGGGCAAGGGAAGGGACAGAATCTGTTCATTCAGACCTAAGAGCCTGACAGTCTTGGAGGAGGTTCTACTCCAAGAGGACATCAGTGAGGCTGTAGGGCAGAATGGGAGTGGCAGTCACGGTGGTCACCTAGGAGGTAGTGGCAGGAAGCTAACAGGAAGTGGGAACGGGGTAACCGGTGAGGACAGAGATAGTAAAAAAAGGAGAGATGGCTTAGCCATTTTAAGACTCTTACCTACAAAGCCAAAGGACCGAGGTTCAATTCCCAGGACCCACATAAACCAGATACACAAGGTGGCACATGCATCTGGAGTTTGTTTGCAATGGGTAGAAGACCCTGGCATGCCCATATTCTCTCTCTCTCTCTCTCTCCCTCTCTCTCTCAAATAAATAAGTAAATAAATAAACAAAGCATCTAAAAAAGAGGGGCGAAGGTGGTGATGGAGACATCCATGTGGGTGGTGACATGGTGAAGATGGGGGTGGTGACAAAGATGACAAAGGTGGTGGCTATGACAGAGATGGGGTGCTGGGGATGATGGTGGTGGTGTGGAAGCAGAGGTAGGGTTGGCACGGTGAGCGTGGGGGTATGATGGGGGTTGTAAACAGAGGTGGAGGTAGACGTGGCAGGGTTGATGGCAATGGTGGTGGTGAAGGGGGAGATAGTGTGAAGGGAGAGACAGCGATGGTGGAGGTGGCAGTAATGACAGCACTGGTTGTCGTGGTTTGAATGTAAATGTCCCCAGACCCTCATGGTTTTTTATTTTATTTTATTCATTTACTAGAGAGAATGGGTATGCCAGGGCCTCTAGCCACTGTACATGAACTCCAAATGCATGTGCACCCTGGTGCATCTGGCTTACATGGGTTCTGTGGAATTGAACCTGGGCCCTAGGCTTCACAGGCAAGTGCCTTAACCAGTAAGCCATCTCTCCAACCCAGACTGGTTTGGGGGGTTTTTGTTTTGTTTTGTTTTTGTTTTTGTTTTTTGGTATTTTTTTTTTCAAGATAAGGTTTCACTGTAGCCCAGGCTGACCAGGAACTCATTCTGTAGTCCCAGGCTGGCTTCAAACTCACAGTGATCTTCCTACCTTTTCTGGGATTAAAGGTTTACACCACCACACAAACTTTTGTTTGTTTGTTTTCTTTTTCTTTTTTTTTTGTTTTTGTTTTTGTTTTTTCAAGGTAAGGTCTCACTCTAGCCCAGGCTGACTGGAATCTCTCAGGTATTTTTCATTAAGCTCTCTACTTAGTCTCCAGCAGGCAGAGCCCTCCTGGAGGAGATAGTACTAGAGGTTGATCTGGAGTCCAGTCCCAAGGTGTGTTCAGGGCCAACTTGAACTAGGGATGTGTGATGAAGTGAGCCAGCTTCTCCGGCCATGATGAAGCTTCCCCTGGAAACTGTGAGCCTGAAATAAACCCTTGCCTCCCATAAGCTGCTGCTGGCCAGGTGTTTTGTTGCAGCAACAAGAAGGGAACTCCAGTCTGTAGAGATGGCTTAGCAGTTAAGGCATTTGCTTGCAAAGCCAAAACACCCAAGTTTGATTCCCCAGAACCCACAAGGGGACACATGCGTCTGGAGTTCTTTTGCAGTGGCTGGAGGCCCTAGCGTGCCCATTCTCTCTCTCCCTCTCCCTCCCTCTCTCTGTCTCTTTCTGTCTCAAATAAATAAAATAATAAAATAGACTTTAAATAAAAAAGAAGGGAATTCCAATGCTAGTGATGGTAGTGATGGGGACAGGGATTTGGAGGAGGAGGTGATTCTGGTGGCATTGATGCTGTTAGAAGTGTGAGTGGTGACAATCCCAGCTGTGGTGACAGTTTTGGAGGCAAAGGTACATGTGGAGGGATGGCCTGATGGTGGTGTTGGAGGTAGGGACGGTAAAGGAAGAAGTAATACAGAGAGTAGTAGTGAGTGTTGACCACGACTAGCTCACTCGTGAGGTTGTCGCGATGGGGATACAGGACATGAGGGGTCAGCAGCCTGTGTGGCCGCAGCTCTGGAGGTGGGATGGGTGTCTGCTTCCTACCCCAGCCCAGCGCACAGAGCTTAAGCATGTATCGGCGGATGTACACGTTGTAGACACGGCCCAGGAGAAGGTAGAGGTTGAACCCTTCGATGGCCATCCAGGTGAGGCAGCTGAGCAGTACGTAGTGGAGGGTGGCGGCCAGTGCCGTGCACAGTGGCCCAGGCGCGGCGGGCACAGCCAGCGTGGAGCTCAGAAGAAAAGTGACATTCAGGAGCAGTACAGAGGCATGCAGGTTCACGTGGATGCGCGGTGTGATGGGCTCACTCTGTTTCCTGTGGGTGGGACATCACCTAGACAGTGCCATGCCCTGGGCTTACAGACGCACAATGATGGGGAAACTGAGGCTGGCAGGGAGGGGTCCAACAGCAACCACACTGCAAAGCTGTGGCCTAGCCGTGTGCAGAACCCCACCTTCAGGAGACCAGGAAGTGGGGGGGTAGCAGGCACGGAGGCAGGGGGTTACCTGGAGCTGACATGCAGTAGTATGGTGAGCAGTGAGGCCACAATGGAGACGCTGCAGCCCACGAGGGAGATGTACTGGAGAGGCACCTGCAGCTGGGCTGGGATGGGGGCCGAGGAGAGCTGCTGCAGAAGCAGAGGGGCTGGAGGCCGGATGTGTGCAGACCCCTGGCCCTCCCCAGGACCCTTCATAGAGGACTCCCAGAGTAGATCTCTGGGTCCTTGCCCCATAGCTCAGTCCCGGCTTCAACAAGACCACGGCATTCTCCGTGAACATTGCCTCCTACAACTCCTACCGCTTCCTCCGTGAAAACCTCCCTCCCTGGCTCGCCGGGAGGCACCACTCCTCCCACTGCATGACCACGAGCGAGCGCAGGCCTGGTCTGTGAGCGGGTTTCCTCCTCCCACCCATAGTGATTGACTCAGGTGGCTCAGTGCAAAGACTGAGGCTGGCAGAGCTGAATAAGAGGCTTTCATCCCACTGGTCTGAAAGCCCACAGCATATGAGCTGTTGTGTCCCGTAGGCCATCCTAGCTGAGGGCCAGCACAGAGCCCAGTTGAGAAACTGAGGTAGGGTCTTGTCGTAGTGACAGTCAGCCCCTAGATCACGCCATGGGTGAAAACTCACCCAGCCTTTTTTAAGGAGCACATGTCCCTAAGTTGACTTGCGTGTGCATGGCTTACGCCTGGTAGAGTTGGGTGTTTTCTGCTGCCTATAGCCTTGCACCTGCACCACCCACCACCGGATCAGAGACCCCCCGCAGCTCTGCCTCCTGCCCTGCCCCCAGGGCGCATGCGCACATACCATGAGAACCGCAAAGTAGGTGAGATGGTAGCAGCGGCACAGCACCTGGACCGGTGAGGGCTGCTCTGTGCGACAGCCCTCTGGGCTCCAGGCCCCCTGGGGCAGCTGGCTGTCTCCCTCCTTCCAGAACACACAGGTCAATGAGTAGCCTTCCTGAGGGGAGATGCGGTGTCAGTTCAGTGGGGGGGGGGGGGGGCAGGCTAGAGTACAGAGGTTCAGGAGACCAAGGGAAACTCGACTGCGCCCTTGTCAACACTCTGCAGGCACTGGCTGGGCTGCACTGATCCCGGATGCCAGCTCCACCTCCAGCAGACTCTCGCAGTGTCCTGGACAAATCTGAACACTGGTTTATTCATTTGCAAAGTGGGATCCTGTATACCCAAGTCACAGAGTTGGTGGTGACACAAAAGGCCATATGGCATCCTGAAGGCACAGCCCTGGTGGTTTGCGCCCCTTGCTCTCTCCTCTTCTGTGGGGGACTGTAATGGTGAAGATCCAAGCCCGGTGTGGGAGACTCACTAGCAGCCAGGCCCCGCAGTGGTGGTGGTGGGCATGCGGCATGGGGTACGGGGAGGGCAGAGGGAAGGGAGGCCTTCGAGAAGAAGGTCCCTGCAGTCCAGCTCTGGAAGGAAGGTAAAGCAAAGCCCAGGGTGTGGAGGAAAGAGTGAGTGAGCTGAAGTCAAGAGCTCAAGGCATCCTGCTGAGACTGGAGGCAGACAATGGAACCCGAAGGTAGCTATCTGCACTTTGCAGGGATGCCATGGACTTGGAAGCAGGGGTGTCAGGCTTGTGCCCACTGAATGGCCCTTCCCCATTCCAGCCTCAGCACCTGCTCTACACCTGGGGGCTCACCCTCTACCTCATGTGATCCTGGTCAATCCATACATTCCATCCTCCTGGGTAAAGAGCCTGATTGAAGGAGAGACACGTGCCCCAGCTGAACCTTTAGGATGCTGTGATCCTGATTTGCACTGGTAGGGAAAAGCCTCCTAGGAGGGGGCGGGAGGAGGAAGCCTGGTATCTTAGCAACCATCTTGTAATAGCAATGACAACCAGGGCAGGACAGCACTGCTGAGAATGGAGCCCTAAGGATATGGCATCAGTCCCTGGACCTCCCCATGCCTGAAGGTGAACTCCTTTGGAAATTTCATGGATGGGAACCAATCAATGCCCATAAGTGCTCATGCTGGCTTATGGTTCTCTACCACCAGCAACTGAAAGAATCATGAGGAATGCAACAAGCTTCTTGCTGGTTTCTTTGCAGGACTTTTCAAGGTGTGATGGATTTAAAACCTACTTTCCAGATGGTCCCATAGGTCCCAATGCTGAACGAGAACACCTCAGAAGGTGGGATACAAGTGGAGTTCCTCACCTGGCCTGGTGATGCACACCTTTAATCCTAGCACTTGGGAGGCAAAGGTAGGAGGATCGCCCTGAGTTTGAGGCCAGCTTGAGACTACATAGTGGATTCCAGGTCAGCCTGGGCTAGAGAGAGACCCTACCTCAAAACAAAAGAAAAAAGAAAGAAAGAAATGATGGAGTCCCTCACAGTACCAGGCTTTTATTGTGCCAGAAGCTGATGTTGATGGGCTCCTGGAGGTTGCTCACGTGTCTATGGTCCAGCTGGGCTCCCAGAACATAGTTATTGAGCAGTGAAGAGTTGCTATCATCCTGGGTGTGCAGAGGAAGAAAGATGGAGAACAGGGGATCTGGGAGACCATGAATGAGGTCAGAACTCTCCCTCCCAACGCCCTCTTCTTAATGCGCCATCTGTCTGTCTCCAACTCAGACACATTAAATTCTTTAGGTCTCATTTGCAGACTACAATCACATCTTCCTAAAGCTCTAGAGAAACTGAGACCCCAAGAGAGGCAATGACTGGCTAGGGTTGCACAGACTGACTTGGTGCTGGTCCCCACTAATGACACAGATGCCCCAGTGACACAGTACCCTGGGAAGGAGCCAGCACCCACCCTCCCTGGGCACCCTCTCCTGACCTGAAAGAAGTGGGCACTGAAGAAGTAGATGCAGATGAGCCGAAGCTCTGCAGGCCAGGAGGTCCTGCAGGCGTTCTGGGTTAGTTCAGCAGGGAACTGCATGGCATGTGGGGTTCTGGCCTGCAGAGGGCCAGGACAGGGTGAGCCTGGCGTCTGGGGCCTGCAGACCCAGCCCCAACACCTTCCCTGTTCCTGTCCCATGAGACCTTCTAGGCGTCTACCTGAAGAACCCTCAGACCACACCTTCCCCCAGACACCATGGTGTCCATCTCTACCCATCTGGGGCCCCTGAGAATGGAGCCACCTCAGGACCTAGCACCCCACACTGATAAGCATCCAGCCAATATCATGCCAGGGTCCTAAAAGGATATAGGCATCCTTGGCCTATCCCACTGCCTCCAGCCCCAGAACCTTCCCTCTACCTGCCTCTGGGCACAATCAAGAGGAAGACCTTGTTCTTGAGGGGCCACAGAGCACCCCTCTTTCCTGTTATTCACACTGTAAAAGCAAAGGAGTCAACTCCCTACTAGTTGGGGCAGAGCACACACTGAGGTTGGGGCAGCATCCAGAGGAAGGCAGAGCTTCAGGGACACAGGCAGCTGGCCAGCCCATCCCCTGGTGGCCTCTGACCTGGTGGGAATGCTCCAGCATGCTGCTGCTCAAGGAGAGGCCCGGGAAATCGCAAGTCAGCTTGAAGACCAGAGACTGGATGGATCTGGTCTGCAAGGTCAGGTTGTGGCCACAGAAGCTGGTATTCAGCAGCATCTGCTCCAAGTGGTGGACTTTCCTGAGGCTTGAGAGGAGTGGGGTGAGAGGGAACTCTAAACAGCCGAGAGGATGTGGCCTCCCACTCTCCACCCTGTCTTCCCCACATTTGCACCAGATCATACCCTTATTTCTCCTTCCCCACCTATCCTCAGCCAGAGTCTTAGATCCCCTGAAATTCGAGGGACCCACTTAGTTTTATGATGCCACAGTCAAGCCCCACCCTCTAAACAATAAGCTCAGGAGGGCAGCAGCATCTCTCTCCTACATCTTCAGAGCCTGGAACCAGGCATGCAATGGATATTTACTCCATACAGAGCTGAAGGTCTGCCATAGACTAGCTCTGGATCACTGACTGGGGTGCAGCCAGGGAAGGGGTACAGTTGACACCGCACTCACCCAGCGTGAGACACCAAGTGCTGTCCACGGCGCCCCTGGCGGGGCTCCATGCTCTCCATCCAGCGCAGAAGTTCCTGTGGTGTCTCTGTGAGAAGTGACACTCAGATCCCTCAGCCAGCAGGTCAGCACCCCATCCCCCTGAAGAGGCCTCTTACCTGCTATGGTGCCCTGAGATGCCAGGAGACACAGGAAGAAGAAAAGGGTCCTGCAGTGATCCATGCCCTGTGCTCACGTCTCCTCCAGGTGCTGGTGCCAGCCCTGGGAAAGGGGATGCCACCATCAGTATAGTTGAAGAGCCACTTCTGCCTTCCAGGCACCTACAAGACCCTGGGAATGGGACCCACAGCTTCTGAACAGCTTCACCCACTTCTGCACTTCACAGCTGAGAAAAGCAAGGCTTACACGGCAAAGGTCTTGGTTTGCTCAGAGCCAGTTGTCCCTAACTCCAGACTGTTTGACCACTGAGTACTAGCTGCCATTAGCCACTCAGCCTAGGATAGCCTCTCCCAAAACAAGCTCACTCTGGGGGCTCCCCTGGGCTCCAGCCTCACCCTATAACTGCTAAGAGTAAGCAAGGTACAACCCTGTCTTGTCCTGGCATTAACTCTCCACTCCTTAGAACCTCTCTGCTTTCCTTTTCCTCAGTGTTAAAATGAATGACTAGGGGCTGGGGCTGTAACTCAATGGTGAGGGCTCTTGCCAAGGATGCACAAGGCCCTGAGTTCAATCCCCAGCACTCTAAAGAAAAGAAAAGAGTGGGGCTGGAGATATGTCTTAGCAGTTAAGGCATTTGCCTGCAAAGCCAAAGTACCTTGGTTCAATTCCCCAGGACACACGTAAGCCAGACGCACAAGGTGGTGCATGAGTCCGGAGTTGGTTTGTGGTGGCTGGATGCCCTGGTGTGCCCATTCTCATCCTCTCTCTCTCTCTCTCTCTCTCTCTCTCTCTCTCTCTCTCTCCCTTCTCTCTCCCAAATAAATATAAATAAAATATTTTTAAAAGAAAATAAAAAATGAATGAATAGAACTCTGCTTAAACATAGCAAGTTTATGTCTAGCCCAAAACCCGACTGAAAGGAGACTGGATGAATCAAATTAGCATGAAGCCACAAAGACAGAGCAATAGAAAAGAAGAAACCAGCCAAGATTCTCTGATGACAGCAAAGCCTGGAGTCTACCAAGCAGATGACCACATGGTAATAAATTTTTCAGACCATAAAAAAATTGAACCTGGAGGGGGGTCAGGGATGAGGGAAAGGATGGTACCAACATGCGCTGTTTACATACTGAGTATGTCCATAACTAACAACAACAAAAAAAAATTGAACCCAAACTAAAGAGAGAGCTGAGCAGTTAAAAGTGCTTGCTTACAGGCTAGAGAGATGGCTCAGCCATTAAGGCACTTGCCTGCAAAGCTAAGAACCCAGGTTTAAATCCCCAGTACCAATGTAAAGTACAGTGGCACATATATCTGGAGTTTGTTTGCAGCAGCTGGAGGCCCTGGCACACCTCATATTCTTTCTCTCCCTCCCTCTTTCTCACCCCCCATCTCTCTCTTCTTGCAAATAAATAAAATTTTTAGAAAAGGTGCTTGCTTGCAAACCCTGACAGCCTGAGTTCAATCCTCCAGTATGCACATAAACCCAAACACACAAAGTGACACATGTGTCTAAAGTTCATTTGCACCAGCAGGAGGCCCTGGCACACCTGTGGACTTTCTCTCTCCCCTTCTCTCCCTCTCCCCCCGACCTCTCTCATAAACAAGTAAGTAATTTTTTAAAAAGTTGAACCTAAGTACCTACAGTGGAGAAATGCTGAAAACATGAGGACAAGAAGAAGCCAATCAACTCAAGCCTTGTGACTCTGGAAGCACTTAATGGGAGGCATCGGGCCTCTGAAGGCTGCAGAAGATGAGGCAAAAATGTTGGTCATGTGTCATTACAATGTCCAGCTTTCCCCAGGACTTCTCTGCCACCTAGAGTGTCCAGCAGCCCTCAGCACCAATTGCCATCCTCAATCCTCCAGCAAGATGCACTTCCTGAAGAGGGCACACTATCACCACATTCCCTACTTGTTGCAGTCCAGTCCGCATTGCTGGTAGAAATCACCCAACCAAGAGCAGCTTCTGGGAAAGAGAGATTTATTTTGGCTTACAGGCTCAAGGGGAAAAGGATGGCATGAGCCAAGGGTGGACATCACCCCCTGGCCAACATAAGGTGGACAATAGCAAAAGGACAGTGTGCCAAACACTGGCATAGGGAAACTGGCTATAACACCCATAAGCATGCCCCCACAAAACACTCCCTCCAGGAGGCATTAATTCCCAAATATCCATCAGCTGGGAACCTAGCATTCAGAGCACCTAAATTTATGGGGGACACCTGAATCAAACCACCACATTCTGCCCCTGGCCCCCATAAACTGATATAACCATACATGATGTAAAATGCAATGCATTCATCTAACTTTAAAAGTCTCATAGTTTTTATCAATTCCAATGATGTTCATACATCCCCATAGTCCAAGATCTTTTAACTGAGCCATAATACCAAAAAATAACCTCAAAAAACCCATAATGGCACAGAATAAATATTCACACTGCAAGAGATGGCATTGGGCATAGCAAAGAAACATTCAACCAACACAAGATTTAAAAAACCAGGGCAAACATCAAACTCTGTAGCTTCAAGTCCAACAACTCTAGCCAGTGACAAATCTCCAAGTCTGATAATTCTAACCAGCAACAAGTCTCTGGCATTCCAAGTCCGCCCCTCCAGCTAGGCTACTCACAGTCCTGGAAAACTTCATAGGGGCCGGCAGCTCCTTAGCAGCCATCTCATGGTCCCGGCATCTCCACTGGGTCTCCACTGCAAGCCACGGTTCATCCTCATGGCTCCATGGGGTCTCCGTGCAGGCATCCAGCAAACCTGCTTGACACTGCCCATGGCCATTTCCAAAACACAAGACTGTGTTGCAAACTCAATGACCCTCTCTTTCCTGCATTTCTTATACTCCACAGTAGCAGGTAGGGTGCCAATTTGTTAATCCAGGGGGAAATAAAACAGACTTTGAAGAACAGGGCACTCCTTAAACACTCAGGCCTCTTCAAAACAGTCTACATTCTTCTTGTTGCCCCAGCGCAGGTCAGCTAGCCCTGTCTCATAGGTTGTAATCTCTCAGTTGCAGCTGAATGGGCAACAACTCACCCAAAGATTTTTCTTTTTGTGCCATATCCCTCTGCTCACACTAGTTCATTTCTATGCAAAGCAACCCTGCACAACTTCTCAGGATATGGGCATAAGAGCAAGCTTGTCACTCAAACTGCTAGCCCAGTCCAAGCAAAGCTCTTTCTCACCCTCATAAGCCAAACCTCACAGTCCATAGGTCTTACTACATTCAGGTCTTGCAGCTCAAACCAGAATAGTCCATCAAGCTGTACTTACAGCATTGCAAGGTATCTCTTAGGCCAAGGTTTGAAATCCTCCCAAATTCCTCTTGAAAATGAGCTCCAAAAGGCCAAAGCCACACAGTCAGGTATCTAGCAGCAATCCCACTCCTCAGTACCACTTTTCTGTACACATTGCTAGTAGAAATCACCCAACCAAGAGCAGCTTCTGGGAAAAAGAGATTTATTTTGGCTTACAGGCTCAAGGGGAAGCTTCATGATGGCATGAGCAGAGGGTGGACATCAGCCCCTGGCCAACATAAGGTGGACAATAGCAACAGGAGAGTGTGCCAAACGCTGGCATGGGGAAACTGGCTGTAATACTCATAAGCCCGCCCCCAACAATACACTCCCTCCAGGAAGCATTAATTCCCAAATGTCCATCAGCTGGGAACCTAGCATTCAGAACACCTAAGTTTATGGGGGACACCTGAATCAAACCCCCACACTACTCAACTCGGGTTATGCCCCAGGCCAAGAGAAAAGTCTTTGAAAAACTAACCATTCTTTCTGGGGTGGGGGTGGAGTGAGGGCTGTACATCTGTAACCCAAGCACGTAAAGGTAGAGACAGGAAGAACAAAATCAAGGTCATCCTCTGTTATAAATGAAAGTCAAGGCCAGCCTGGCCATATGAGACCCTGTCTCAAACAGTGGGACAGAAGAGAATACTAAAAGCCAGTTCTAGAATTTGTGTTTGTGCAATCTTGGTTATAGACTTGTTTCAGAGACAAACCTTTGGGCATGTCTGTGGGGGACCTTCCAGATTAGGTTAATTGAAGTGGAAGACCCACCCTGCATGTAGGTGACACCATTGCACGTTGACTGGGCCCCTAACAACTACTAAGGAGAAAGTGAATGAAGCACCACCATTCATCACTCTCTGCTTCCTGGCTGTGACTGCAATGTGATCAGCCACCTCACATTCCTGCCGCCGTGCCTTCCCCTCCACAGTGGACAGCACCCTGAAACCATGAGCTGAGCTAACCCCTCCCCTCCTTCCCTAGGTTGCTGTAGTCACAAAGTAACACATGGAAAAACAGAGGATTCACACTAGCTTATCATATCAAGGCTTGCAATCAAGCTATGATATTAGTGTGTTATTGGCATGTGGATAAGACATGCGGATGAGCATAACTGAAGAGTCAGAAATATATCCAGGCATTGGTTTATTTATTTATTTATTTCGGTTTTCCGAGGTAGGGTCTCACTGTATCCCAGGCTGACCTGGAATTCACTCTGTAGTCTCAGGCTGGCCTCGAACTCACAGCAATCCTCCTACCTCTGCCTCCCGAGTGCTGGGATTAAAGGCGTGCGACACCACACCTGGCTTTTATTATTATTTTTAATCAAGATTTTTCCAACAAAAACGCAAAAGTAACTCATTGAAGAAAGCACAGCCTTCAACAAACAGTTCTGGAACATTGGCTATCTGATGCCAAAATAAGAAAAAGTTTAGATCCATAATTGGCAAAATTCAAAAAATTTGCCAGGCATGGTGGTGCATGCCTTTAATCCCAGCACTCAGGACGTAGAGGTAGAAGGATCACTGGGAGTTGGAGGCCACCCACAGACTACATAGTGAATTCCAGGTCAATTTAGGCTGAGCGAGATCCTACCTCAAAAAATGTTTAACTCAAGCCAGATATGGTGGTGCACACCTTTAATTCCAGCACTCAGGAGGCATAGGCAGGAGGATCACTGTGAGTTCCAAACCAGCCAGAGACTACATAGTGAATTACCAACCAGTCAGTCTGGGTGAGAGCGAGATCCTACCTCAAAAATCAATAAATAAGCCAGGCGTGGTGGTGCATGCCTTTAATCCCAGCACTCAGGAGGCAGAGATAGGAGGATCGCTGAGAGTTTGAGGCCACCCTGAGACTACATAGTGAATTCCAGGTCAGCCTGAGCCAGAGTGAGACCCTACCTTGAAAAACAAAAAACAAAAACAAATAAATAAATAAAGCAAACAATAAATAAATAAAGGTTAAAAAAACTCAAAATGTTTCATCAATCAAAATATCAAAAGTAAAGTTAACAAACTTCTGGAGGTAAAAAGGAGAAAATCTTTCTAACTTTGGATTACTCTAAGAGTACTTAGAACAACACCAAACCTGCAATCCATAAAAGAAAAAAATAGCAAATTGGCCTTCACCAATTCTGCGCGTTGGTGGTCACTGTTAGGGAATAAGAAGACAAGCCACAGTCTGAAAAAAAAAAAAAAAATTGCTAATACGAGTTTTTTCCTTGTATGTGGCATATGCAAAGAGCACTTACAGCCACTAAGAAGACAAAAACAACAAAAATGAGGAGAGATTTGAACTATATCAAAGAAAATCTATGGATGGGAAATAAGGGCACAAAAAAGCTCAATATTATGCATTAGAAAAATACAAAAAAAAAAAGGCCCGGCAATGTTGCTAAGTGGCTAAAAGGTGCTATCTTGCAAAGCCTGAGGGCCCAAGGTTTGATTCTCCAGTATCCATGTAAAGCCAGATGCACAAAGTAGTACATGTGTCTGGAGTTTACAGTGGCAGAAGGCCCTGGCAGGTCCATTTTCTCTCTCTCCCTATTTTCTCTCTCTCCCTATTCCTCCCCCTCCACCTTTGTCTTGCTCACATGCACATGCATAAATAAATGTTTTTTAGTAAAAGAAAAGAAAAATGCAAAAGAAAAAAAAAGGGGGGTCCTGGAGAGATGGTTCAGCAACTCAAGGCAGTTGCTTTACAAAGCCTGTTGGCCCAGGCTCGACTCTCCAGCACCTGCATGAAGTTGGATGTAATCTATAGCTTGCTGTTGTAGTGGCAAGAAACCCTGACTGTGAAGGAGGTGCGGAGACACTTGGAGGTTATCCTCTGACCTCCACAGGTGCGCCATGGCAACCATAAATAAACAGAAAATTTTAGAAAGGAAAATACAAATGAGAACCCGTCCGACACCACCACACATCACCTAGAATGGCTCAAACTGAAACGACTAGAAGTGCCAAGGATTGTTGAGGATATAGAATGGCTGGAATGCTTCCTTATTTCTGACAAGCAGGCAATGAAAAGGTCTGAGCAATTTCTGATAAAGTCAGACACACACTTACCAGAACACTAGCAATTCTACCTCTAGGGATTTACCAAATGAAAGTGAAAACTACCAGCTTTACTCACAATAGAAAAAAAAAAAAGTGGGGGCTGGAGAGTTGGCTTAGAGGTTAAGGTGCTTGCCTGTGAAGCCTAAAGACCCAGATCCAATTCTCCAGGTCCCATATAACTCAGATGCACATGGTGGTGCATGCATCCTGGAGTTCGTTTGCAGTAGCTAGAGGACCTGGCACACCCATTCTCTCTCTCTGTTTCTCTGTCTCTCTTTTTCTCTCTGTCCCTCTCTCTGTCTCAAATAAATAAATAAATAAATAAATAAATAAATAAATAAATAAATAAAATAAGTGTTGCTGGGCATGGTGGCTCAGGCCTTTAATCCTAGCACTTGGGAGGCAGAAGTAGGAGGATCACTGTGATCCACCCGGAAACTACATACTGAATTCCAGGTCAGCCTGAGCTAGAGTGAAACCCTACCTCGAAAAGACAAAAAGAAAAAGGAAAAGGAAAAAAGACAAGGGCTAAGGACTGGGAAGGTGGTTCAGTAGACGAAGTGCTCACTGTTCAAGCTGAGTACTGAGTTCAATCCCCAGGCCTATGTAAAAAGCTGGAAGCTGAGGCAGGCCTCTGTAATCCCTGGATGGCAATAAAGAAGGTGGAGACTAGAGAATTTTCCAGAAGCTCATGGCACGAGAGGCAAAAGATAGCAGAATGAGATCCAGAGAGAAAACCCTGCCTCAAATGAGGGGGAAAGGCAAGGACCAACCTCAAAGTTGATCGACACACACACACATGCCATGGCACATGTGTGCCTGCAGTCACTTAAAATATAAAAATAGGGCTGGAGAGATGGATTAGCAGTTAAGATGCTTGCCTGCAAAGCCTAAAGACCCAGGTTCCATTCCCCCAAACCCACTCCAGATGCACATGGTGGTACATGTGTCTGGAGTTCATTTGCAGTGGCTAGAGGTCCTGGCATGCCTATTCTCTCTCTCTCTGTCTCTCTCTCTCATAAATAAATAAAAATAAATAAATTTTCACAAGAGCTGGGCTACAGCTCAGTGAAGAGCACTTGTGAAGCATGTGTGAGACCCCAGTTTGATCCTCAGCACCAGAGAAGTCTGGAGCCATGTAAATATCTATCAATAATAGAATAGCTCAGTAAGTCAGGTTCAATGCCTCTCTGAAGAATAGCAGTTTCATATGAAACTAAACATGTGATCTAGGGTATAGCTCAGTGGCACAGCACTTAGCTAGCATGTGCAATGTTCTAGATTCAACTAGAACCACAAAACTAAAGCTAAATATGTATCCACCATATGACCCTGCAAATTTTTGTTTGTTTAGTTGATTGGTTGGGGTTTTTTGTTTTGTTTTGTTTTTGTTTTTGAGGTAGGGTCTCACCTTAGCCCAGGCTGACCTAGAATTCACTAAGTAGTCTCAGGGTGGCCTCGAACTCATGGCAATCCTCCTACCTCTGCCTCCTGAGTGCTGGGATTAAAGGCATGCACCACCACACCCAGCTAACCCTGCAGTTTTTTTTTTTTTTAAATTTTATTTATTTGAGAGCGACAGACACAGACAGAGACCGATAGAAGGAGAGAGAGAGAATGGGCGCGCCAGGGCTTCCAGCCTCTGCAAACGAACTCCAGACATGTGCGCCCCCTTGTGCATCTGGCTAACGTGAGACCTGGGGAACCGAGCCTCGAACCGGGGTCCTTAGGCTTCACAGGCAAGCGCTTAACCGCTAAGCCATCTCTCCAGCCCAACCCTGCAGTTTTTATCCAAAAAATAAAAACTCATGTTCATGGGGGGAAATAAAAGCTATGAACTTGTATAGCAGCCTTACTCATAATAGCTCCAAATTGGGAACAACCTCAATGTCCCAGTGGGTATATGGTTTAAAAACTGTGGTGCATTCATACTATGAGCTGTAACTCAACAGTTTACAGAAACAAATATCTTTTAAAATTTAGATATTTAAATTGTATGGCTCTCAAGGGAATTACTATGAACAAAAGAAAAAAAGCCAATCTCAAAATGTTAAGATTCTGTGATGTGACTTGTATAACATGCTTGAAATGAAAATTACAGAGACAGAGGAGAGATTAGTGGTTGCCACGGGTTGGGGGGTGTCTATGAAGGGGGAGTACATGGCCCTGTGGTGACAGAATAGTCTTGTGTCATGATTGTGGTGGCTGCTGTGGGAATTTACGCATGTGATAAAATTGCATAGAATTAAACACACACCCACATCACACACATAAACAAGTATGTATAAAACTGGTGAACATTGAAAAATAAAAAATAAAAAACAACTGGTGAACATTGAATAAGGTCTGAATTGTTCCAAAGTGAACTTCCAGATTTCAGATTGTACTGTGGATATGTAGGAGAAAATTGTGTGAAGAGTTCACAGAATATTTCAGTACTGTTTTTTCCAAGCAACTATGAATTTATAATTTTAAAAATATTCTTTTTTCATTTATTTGCAAGCAGAGAGAGAAAGATTGCATTGCAAGATTTGTGCGAAGAATATGAATGGGCACACCAGCGCCTCTTGCTGCGTCTGGCTTTATGTGGGTACGAGGGACGTGAACCTGGGCTGGTAGGCTTTGCAAGCAAGCAGGCACCTTTAATGACTGAGCCATCTCCCCAGCCCTGAATTTGTCATCTTTTTATTGACAACTTCCATAATTGTAAACAATATCCCATGGTAATTCCCTCCCTACCACCTTTACCTTTGAAACTCCACTCTCCATCATATCCCCTCCCCGTCTCGATCAGTTTCTCTTTTATTTTGATGGGATGATCTTTTCCTCCTATTATGATGGTCTTGTGTAGGTAGTGTCAGGCACAGTGAGGTCATGGATATCCAGGCCATTTTGTGTCTGAAGGAGCACATTGTAAGTAGTCCTACCCTTCCTTTGGCTCTTACATTTTTTCCTCCACCTCTTCCACAATGGACCCTGAATTTGTCATTTTTTCCCAAAATTAAAAGTTTAAAAAGACAGGACTGTGGTGGTGCGTGCCTTTAAACCCAGCACTCAGAAGGCAGAAGTAGGAGGATCACCATGAGCTTGAGGCCAGCCTGACACTACACAGTGAGTTTCAGGTCAGCCTGGACTAGAGTGAGTCCCTACCTCGAAAAGCCAAAAAGAAAGAAAGGAAGGAAGGGAGGAAGGAATGATATGTTAGTTACTTGTCTCATTGCTATGACCAAGGATCTGGCAAAGCAACTTTAGGAAGGGGTCATCCTGGCTCGCGGTTTAGGGTGCAGCCTGCATAGTGGGGAAAGTGAAGGCAGCAGTGTGAGGCAGCTGGGCACATGGCGTCTGCAGTCAGGAGGCTGAGAGCAGTAAATGCTGGTGCTCTGCTCTTGCCCCTTTTCATTCCGTCCTGTGCCCCAGCCCATGGGATGGGCCCACCCACATTTAAGGCGGCCTTTTCCACCTCAATTAACCCAATCCAGAAACACCTTCACACACATGCCCAGGTTTGTCTCGTTGGTGACTTTAGATCCTGTCAGTTGATAACACCCATCACAACTGGGCATGTGGCTCTGTGGAACAGTACTTTCTTAGCATGCACCAGACCCTAGGTTTGAAACCCAGTACTGCGAAACAAAGCAAAACAAAAAAGTACAGTGAATGAGGATTTTACTTCTTCAAATTATGCCTCGGGACTAGGGAGGTATCTCTGTGGTTAAAGGTGCTTGTTTCATAAACCTACCAACCTCCGACACCCACGTAAATCCAGATGCAACCGGGCAGGGCATGTAATCTCGACATAGCTATGACAATGGAAGGCGGAGCCAGGAGACTCAAAGCTCAGGGGACAGCTAGCCTGACATTCCCAGGGACAAAAACAACAGCAAGTGAGACCTTGTCTCAAAATAAGATGAAAAGAGGGAACCAACACCTTTGGGTGCCACATACACACCAAGCACATACACACCAAGGCACATGTGTACACATGCACACTCAAATTCACATACACAACATAAGTAAGTGTGTAGAGTATGCATATGTAGCCATATGATAAAGGAAGATGATATATCATTAGTTTAAAAGAGCCAGATGAAGATAACACATAAGAAATGGGAATGTGAGCCGGGCATGGTGGCATACGCCTTTAATACCAGCACTAGGGAGGCAGAGGTAAGAGGATTGCCGTGAGTTCGAGGACACCCTGAGACTACACAGTTAATTCCAGGTCAGCCTGGACCAGAGTGAGACCCTACCTCAAAAGAAAATAAATAAATAAAAATTTATAAAAAAAGAAACGGCAATGTGGCTCAGTGGTAGAGCACTTGCCTAGCCTATGCAAGACTCTGGGTTTAAGTCTCGGCACTGGGAATGGGGAAGCATATTGTAACATCCCAGTAACATCCCTACAAATGAATCATATATTTTTATTTTAATATGTCCAAGAGCAATAATATCCACACTGGGAAGCACGGTTATATCTTGTTCGTGTCTCTATTTTCTAAGGCTGCCCCATATGCTACAGTCGCAGACTTCTCAATATCTGTGTGTTCTTGGGGCAACTTAGAAATCTGTCTTTCAATAAAATGAATGAGATTTTTACAAAGGGCTGGAGAGGGCTGGCAAGATGGCTTAGTGGTTAAGGCATTTGCAAAGCCTAGGGATCCGTGTTCTACTCTCCAGATCCTACAAAAGCCAGATACACAAGGTGAAGCAAGTGCATAAGGTTGCACATGTACACAAGATGGTGCACATGTCTGAAGTTCAACTGCAGTGGCTGGAGGCCCTGGTGTGCCAATTCTCTCTCTCTCTCTCTCTCTCTCATAAAAGAAATACAAAGGGGGGGGGGGCTGGAGAAATTGCCTAGTGGTTAAGGTGCTTGACTGCAAAGCCAGAGAACCCAGGTTTGATTCCCCAGAACCCATGTAAACCAGATGCACAAGGTAGCACATGCGTCTGGAATTCATGTGCAGTGGTTAAAGGCCCTGGCGTGCCCATTCTCTCTCTATGTATATCTGTCTCTTTTTCTCTCTCTCAAATAAATAAATAAATTTTTTTATAAAAGAAATTTTCTTTCAAATATAAACAATAAACAAATAAGTACAAAAATCTAACCAGGCATTGTGCTGTATGCCATTAATCCCAGCACTCAAGAGGCAGAGGTAAGAGGAGCATTGTGAGTTCAAGGCCAGAGTGAGACTACATAGTGAATTGCAGGTCAGCCTGAGCTACAGCGAGACCCTACCTCAAAAAACAAAACAACACACACACACGCACACACACACACAAAACCCAGCAGCTGATACCAGGCAAGTTCATGGTGTCAGGAAAAGATGGCAGAGCACAGGCTGGACATCACTTCTTGCCAAAGTAGGTGGAAAATAGCAGCAGAGTGAGCTTAGGGGAGCTGGCTGTAACACCCCTAAACCTGCCCCCAGTAACACACTTCTCTGAGCAAGGTTCTACCTTCCAAATTGCCACCAGCTGATGACAAAGTATTTAAAACACATGAGTTTATGAGAGACATCTACTTCAAACCACTGCATTACACCCTGGTTCCCCATAAACTCAGGACCATATCATAAGAAAATGCATTTCAGGAGCTGGAGAGATGGCTCAGCAGTTAAAGGCACCTGCTTGCAAAGCCTGGTGGCCTGGGTTCAATTCTCCAGTACCTATGAAAAGCCAGATACACAAAGTGGCAAATGTGTCTGGAGTTTGTTTACAGTGGGAAGAGGTCCTAGCGTGCCCACACTCTCTTTCTCACTCTATTCATCTCTATCTTTCTCTCTCTTTCTCATGAATAAATATGTTTTAAAAATGCATTCAATCCAACTTTTTTTTTTTTGATGTAGGGTCTCACGCTGGCCCAGGCTGACCTGGAATTCACTATGTAGTTCCAGGGTGGCCTCAAACTCACAACGATCATCTTACCTCTGCCTCCCAAGTTCTGGGATTAAAGGCATGCCCCACCACGCCCAGTTTATTCAGTCCAACTTTAAAACATTGTTTAAAAGTCCAAAATCTTGGGGTTAGAGAAATGGCTCAATGGTTAAGGTGATTGCCAACAAAACCTAACAACTGGGTTTGATTCCCCAATACCCACATAAAGGCAGATGTACAAAGTGGAACATACATGTGGAGTTCAATTGCAATGGCTAGAGGCCCTGGCATGCCCATTCTGTATGTGTGTGTGTGTGTGTGTGTGTGTGTATGTCCCTATTTCTATATCTCTCTCTCAAATAAATATATAAAAATAAAATATTTTTAAAAAAGAAAATGAAATCAAGGCCAAAGCAGAAGTGACCCACACACACCAAGCACCCAAGACTGAAGCTGTGGTTTCCACCCCCCTCCCAGGGGCAAACCACCACCTTCACTTCTGCCCGAAAGCTTCAGGTGCCCTCCTGACCCTTCAGATTGCCCTCAGCCTTCAGGTTCCTGTCCCTACAATTCATTACATGGAGCCCTCTGGGAAGCCAGAATCCCTCAGCTTATTTCTAAGATGGTTCCAGGAGATTGCAGGCAAGCAGAATACCATGCAAGCAAAAGGCTTTCTTGAGGTTGGGTAGCAGCCAGAACCCCACCGAGACTCCAAGTTCAGCGCTTCAGTGAATGGTATAGCTTCCCACAGACAGCTGGGCAGCTGAGTTGCTATGTGAATCTGATAACCAGCTCTAGTATTCAGCACCTAGCCTGTGTGACATTGGGTAAGGAATTTGGTCTCTCTGAGTGTCAGTTTTATCTCATCTGTAAAATTACACCAAGTAGATCTATTCCCAGGGAAAAGGACTCAAATCACCATTTCCGGGATCCACACTTGTTGGAATCAAGTCCTGACCCAGGTCTGAGGCTATCTAACCAAAGACCCTGGCCAGGAATACAACTGTACATGAGGCTTGGGACCCCATACCTTCCTCCCCAACACTGACCATGAATCCCCAGGTGCCCCCAGCTGCTCCAGGGCTTGCCTTGATGGACATGCTCTCACACCAGGCCCCACCTGACTCCACCAAACAGCTGCCCCAGAGGCCCACATCCTGGGGCCTGCTTCAGGCTCGCCTTGCTGTAAGTGAGGAGTGAGCCAGTGGGATGCAGAAAAACCGCCTGGAGAAATGCTATTATCAACCCACTTCACTGATGCCGGGCAGACAGCAAAGCCCAGCAGGAAGTCTGTGACCCAGCTGGCCTCAGTGCCTTTTTTCTGACCGCTCAAGAGACATGATGGCTTGGGAACTTCAGTGGTTCCCATTTTCTGGGCACAAGCTCCATGCCAGGTCCCATGAGGGACATCTGGCACTCTGTCCATCCTCCAGCGTCAAGGTTTAGGTTATTGGACTCACCCCATTTTAAAGATAAAGAAACTAAGGTTCAAGGAAGCTAGGCCCTGGCTGGAGATATGGCTCAGCAGTTAGAGTGCTTCCTAGCAAAGCCTGAGATAGCCCAAGTTCAATTCCCCAGTCCCTGTGTAAAGCCATATGCACAAAGTGGCACATATATCTGAAGTTCACTTGCAGTGGCAAGAGGCTCTGTTGTGCCCATTTCCTCTCTCTTATTCTCTTTTTCCTTCTTTCTCTCTCCCCTTGCAAGTAATTAGATATTTTTAAAAAGAAAGGTGTGTAGGGGGAGGGTGGAGAGATGGCTTAGTGGTTAAGGCATTTGCCTGCAAAGCCAAAGGATCCTGGTTTGATGCTCCAGAACCCACATAAGCCAGATGCACAGCGGACGCATGTATCTGGAGTTCGTTTGCAGTGGCTGGAGGTCCTGGCCTGCCCATTCTCTCCCTCTCTCTTTCTCTCTCTCAAATAAATAAATAAATAATAATAAAGAAAGGTAGGCCCAATACTTTGACCCCAGGCCATGTGAGCAAGCTAGAACTTGAACCCAACACCTAACCCCACTCGACTTCAGCAGCCTCTTCTGAAAGTAGGGTCCTGGCTTTGGAGTGAGAAGGAGGTAGGTCCCTAGTTTGATGTTCCTAGGATGTCACCAGTCCTGTCCACCCAGGCAGGGGCATGTCTATCACCCAGTTGTGGTGTGCTATGGAAAGGACCAATAGGTGGGAGGGAGGGGAGCGCTGCGGGACTAACCTGCCAAGCCGAGATTGCTGCAGTCCGCTGCTCACTCGTGCTCTCGCCTCTGTTCACTGCAATCTCGCTGCTATCTCGCTGCTTCTGCAAGAAGGGGAAGTTGGGAGGCGCCTCTCTGTTCACCCCACACCCACTTGCCTATCGACTTTTCTCAGGCCTCTCTCCACCCCATAGCCCACACTCTCGCCCCACTTCTTCTTTCGTGGCAAGAGTCTTTGCTTCCTCTGAGCTCTTGGCCATACCAAACTGCTTTTCATCTCACCCACAGAGCCTCGGTGACACTTCCTGGGGGCGGCTGTCCCTCTGGGAGGTGCGGTGTGTAAGAAAGGGCAACATGGCACCCTGCAAGTTTCAAGGCACACCTCTGCATTGTCAGGCAAGTGACAGCACCTCTTGTGCCTCAGTTTCCCCTCTGTAGAAAAGGGGAAAAATGATCCCTGCTTTTACCCCAGTACTGATGATGGCAGGGACGTGAGACAAAGGCTGGCATCATTCATGGGCTGGGCGACTTGGGTCGAGGACCTTAAACTTTTTAAGTCTTGGTTTCCCCTCCATAAGATGGAGCTGCTGGCAATAGCATCTTTGAGTGTGGAGCTTTGTAGAAGTAAGGCCAGTAGGGCTGGAGAGATGGCTTAGCGGTTAAGCGCTTGCCTGTGAAGCCTAAGGACCCCGGTTCGAGGCTCGATTCCCCAGGATCCACGCTAGCCAGATGCACAAGGGGGCGCACGCGTCTGGAGTTCCTCTGCAGTGGCTGGAAGCCCTGGCGCGCCCATTCTCTCTCTCTCCCTCTATCTGTCTTTCTCCCTGTGTCTGTCACTCTCAAATAAATAACTAAAAAAATGAACAAAAATATTTTTTAAAAAAATGAATAAAAATATTAAAAAAAAAAAAGAAGTAAGGCCAGTAAAGTCACTGGGAGTGCTCCTGAAAACTGTCAGACTGGGCGTGGTGGCCCGTGCCTTTAATCCTGGCACTTGGGAGGCAGAGGTAGAAGGGTTGGTGTGAGTCCGAGGCCACCCTGAGATTACATAGTGAATTTCAGGTCAGCCTGGGCTAGGGAAAGACCCTATCTTGAACTCCCCACACCCTCCCCCAAAAAACTGTCAAATGTCACAAACGTAGAGCCTACAGTCCAGAGAAGACAAGGCCCAAGGTTTCACATGGCCTGGGGCAGAGCTCAGATACAGTGGCCAGAACTGCAGGGTGGCAAAACCAGCCAACCCCTCCTTCAGCCAGGAGAGCCCACAAACCTGTCCTACACCAGCCACATGCTCTGCAAAGCCCTGGGGAGAGGGAGGAGGTGAGGTGGGCTGTGCATGCGCATGTGTGTGCACATGTGCACAGGGGGGAACGGTATTGTGGCTTGCCCCAGCCCATCCAGATTCCCTGGGGGAAACGGTAAGTCAGGAATGTGCCCTTCCACCTCAGGGGGAGATGGAGATTTGGTGAGAGCTAGAAAGCAGACAGGTCCCAGCATGGTCTCACTCCCCTCTGCTCACACATGGAGGCCGCCAGTTGGTGAGTGGAGGATGCAAAAGGGGCTCCGTGGAAAAAGAGGCCCCTCCCCAGCTGACATTAAAGGCTTTGAAGGGAGCCCAGCAGAGATGTGTCCCAACCCCTTAGCTATGGTCCCACTGAGTAACTTGGGCTAACCCTTGCCTTTTTAAGTTATTTTTTCCTTCGTTGTTGAATTTTGTGGTGTGAGGCTCAAACCCAGGGCTTTGGGCATGTAAGGCAGGTGTCCTACCACTGACTCACACCCCTAGCTCTTAAATTTTGGATTTTTCCCAACCATACTAACCCAGTCCCACTGAGATCTGCTAGCTGCCTCTAAGACTGAACTGCCAGGCCTTCCTTCCTCATGTGAGTCAAGAAGCTGCTTTCAAGCATGTGCTCCCTGGACCCCAGGATTCCACTGTTACCTACCTTCTTGCCTTGCTTCAGATAGGGGTGCCAGTTACTTAGCCCTGCACTCCACATCTGGAACTCACTTCCAGACATTCGCCTGCTCAAAAGCAGGAAGTGGCTGCCTATTGCCTTCATGGCCTAACCCCTTTTAGTTTCTACCCAGTTCTGCACGTACTGGCCATATTTATGCCCACCTCTACCTTGTCCTGGCTATGACATGAACTGATCCGGGAAGCCCCCTAGCCCCCCTCCAACCCTCAAAGCTCAGCCCAAGTCCAGCCTCTTGCGGAACCTTTCTGATACTGACTGCGGCTTAAGGAGGCCAGCCAGTGCCCAGGCGGAGAGGAGGCTACTGCCATCCCTTTGCCAAGGATCTCCCACATGGGCAATCTGCAAGAAGATTGTAAGTGTGACCCCTGACAGGACATTAGAGCAACTAGGCCACACTGTGAGACATTTACTTCAATTCTTTCTCACTTTTTTTTTTTTAAAGATACCCTACCAATTCAATCAATATTCCAAGTCTTTTTGTTTTTTAATTAATTAATTTATTTATTTATTTGAGAGCGACAGACACAGAGAGAAAGACAGAAAGAGGGAGAGAGAGAGAATGGGCGCGCCAGGGCCTCCAGCCTCTGCAAACGAACTCCAGACACGTGCACCCCCTTGTGCATCTGGCTAACGTGGGACCTGGGGAACCGAGCCTCGAACCGGGGTCCTGAGGCTTCACAGGCAAGTGCTTAACCGCTAAGCCATCTCTCCAGCCCCTTTCTCACTTTTGAAAGCATCCAGGAGAAGCCTTTATTTAGAGACATCTTTAATCTCTTTCTGATCAGCATAGGAGTTGGAGCCTGCTTCTGATCTGGGCCAGTTCATCCCTCCTTAGGCAAGCCGGTAGTTCCCCACTCCTTGCCAGTCACCTACTGAAGCAGAACTTGATGGGGAGGACTGATCAGCATAGCACACAACAGCCCAGGACGCCTCAAAGCAATCCTCCAGCCTCAACCTGCCAGAGTCGCTGAACTACTGCCATGTCTGGCAGTCTTTAGCCCCTCTTTGGTAAAATTCTTTACTCATCTATTAGATATCAAAAACAACATATTTGAGTTAGGCATGGTGGTATACTCTTAGAATCTAAACACTCAGGAGGTTGATACAGGAAGTTCTTCACTTCAAGGCCAACCTGGGCTACATAGTGAAACCTTGTCTCAAAAAAATAAAATAAAATAAAATAAACTGGGGAGACAGCTCAGTAGATAAAAGTGTTTGTTGATCAAGACTGAGTGCTCAAATTTGGTCCCCAGACCCTACATAAAAAGCCAGAGTTGAGACTGGAGAAATGGCTTAGTGGTCCTAAGACCCAGGATTGATTCCCCAGTACCCACATAAGCCAAATGCACAAGGGTGGGGGGCACATACATTTGGAGTTCATTTGCATTGGCTAGAGGCCGTGGCATGCCCATTTTCTTCCTCCTCCTCCTCGTTCTTCCCCTCCCTCTCTTTCTCTCCCCCCTCTTTCTTGATCTCAATAAACAAATACATAAATAATTTTTTTGAAAAAAATCCAACAAAAGTTAATGGTGGAGTAATACAATCCCAGCACACTGATGGTGAAATGGAAGGCAGAGACATGAGAGTTTCCCAAGAAACTCTTGCAGCCCTCAAAGCAAAGAACAGCCACGGGAAGGAATGAGAGAAACCCTGCCTCGCCAGACGTGATGGTGCATGCCTTTAATGTCAGGACTAGGGAGGCAGAGATAGAAGGAGCTCCATGAGTTCAAGGCCACCTGAGACGACATAGTGAATTCTAGGTCAGCTGGACCAGCGTGAAATCATATCTCAAAAAACCAAAAAAAAAAAAAAAAAAAAAAGTTGGGTGTGGTGGCGCCTGCCTTTAATCCCAGCACTCGGGAGGCAGAGGTAGGAGGATTGCTGCGAGTTCGAAGCCACCCTAGATTACCTAGTGAATTCCAGGTCAGCCTGAGCTAGAGTGAGACCCTACCTCAAAAAACCAAAAAAAAAAAAAAAAAAAAAAAAGTGAGAAACTCTGCCTCAGAGAAGGTAGAAGGCAAGGACCAAGTCCCAAGAGCTGTCTTCTTACCTCCACGTGCATTGTGTCATAGACTTTTCCACACCCATACATGAACACACATGCACCAATTTTTTAATCTTATTTTTAAATTTTCTATTGTGGCAAAATACATATATAACATGAACTTTACCATTTTAAACATTAGGTGGTACAGAGCTCTGTCAGATGAGGTACATCCACACCACAATGCAGTCATGACCGCCAAACTTTTTTGCATCTTCCCAGGCTGAAATGCTATGCCATCAAACAACCCCTCCACCACTCTGCTCCAAAGCCTACCCTCCTTTCTCTATGTATCTGACAGCTTTAAGGACCTCCTACACATGGAAGTAAACAGTATTTGTCCCATATTTGTGACTGGCTTATAATGCCCTCAAGGTTCAGATATGCTGTAACAGTGTTTTTCCAGCTGGGTGTGATACCTATGCTGGGCCCACTGGAACAGCCTACACCAGATTAGCGCCACATCAGAGTTAACCGGACGGTTGAAGATGGTAAGACTGAGGGTCAGATCTAGGCTCTGAGACCTCCCAAGGTGACCATGGGCCTCTGCTCCTCACTATCCTCACCATCACATGGTGGTAATGACACCCAGCATAGGTGGTGGACATGTAGCTAGGTAATCTAGCCTATGCTTGTGCATTCAACTGGGTTCCAAGGCCAGCACAGTCTTCAACTGCATTCCATCTTAAGAGAGAGCGCCCAGTTGTGAACAGTTAGAGCCAGAACCTAGACACACCATGAACTCCACCTGTACCACCTTCCAGACCTTTCCCCACCTCCAAATCTTGGCTCAAGGGGGTCACTGATGCCCGTGGCACCTTATGCAAGTCTGAGGCTTTTGCCTGTCTCTGTTTCATTTCCCCAGCTCCCAAAGGCAGATGTCCTTGTCCTGGGTTCTCAGTGCGTGAATGTCACAGATCCAACCTGCACGGGAAGCTGAGGCCAGCCACTGGAACATCTGCAGATGGATGATCTGCAAATACTAACCAAGCCTGGAAGATTCCACCAAAATTCGTCCCCTGCTCGCGTCAACAGTCAACCATGCAGACAGAGCAGCACACACAGCAGAGGAAGTGACTAGTGAAACTACAAAGTTTGCAAAAAAAAAAAAAAAAAAAAAAACAAACCCTGGGATTTCATGAAGCTGATAGAAGCAATGCAGGGAACCCAAGACAGAAAGAGAACATCTTTCAGAGAAGTGGCCGACTTCAAAACTGTGCTAGCAGAGGATTCAGAATGATTCCTGGGTCTGAGGAAGCTCTTACAAAAACCAGCCTCACCAGAAGGATGCTACAAACACAGCTTTATCAGGATGAAAAAACGTCTTTGGGTATTAGCATGTGACTCACTCTTCACTCACTCAAATATGTCCATGACTACAATTAGAATACAAATAACAATAAATACCTAGGAGAGCGAGACTATCATCATGCTGCTGAGCTTTTCTAGTCAGCTATCCAACCCAGCCTGGTTCCCCATACCCAAACTCTGTGAATTTTGGTCCTCTTGGTAGGATTGGTTCAACAAAGGCAGCATGATGTGGTGGAGAGATACTCTCTAGACACCAGCTCTTTCTTGCTAAGACTACTGACAACCCTAACCCCAAAAAGGAAGGTAGTCACTTTGGGAGGGGGGATTGCACCAAGCTCTACTGCATATCAGAGAAAAAGACTCCACCAGTGGGGGGACCGGTCCCTATCAGGGGCTCACACTCTAGCTCAGGCTGGCCTCGAACTCTCGATGATACTCCTTCCTCAGTACTGGGATTAAAGGCTTGAGTTACCACTCTGACTTCCCGCCAGGCTTTACTGGCGTGGAATTGCTCTGGTCAATCTCTAGTTGTACAAAAATGGGAAACTGAGGCCCGGTGAACGCGTAGACTCCTTGGCCCAGTTCTCTCGGCGACAACGCTGGCATGAGGTGCTTGCTAAGCAACTCCACGTGGACCCGCGGTGCCCACTTCTGTCGCTGGGCACCTAGTACAACGATGGCGCTGGGGGAAACCTGAGCCCACGTTCCCAGACCCTCCGTTCGGGTCTGTGGGGGGGGGTCCCGTGGGAAGGTGGGCTGGGGCTGCGGCTGGCTCTCCACCAGCCCCAAGTTAGGCATCGCCCCCACCCTCGTGCTCGGGCCAGGAGCCCCCGCCCGCCGGCTCCCCCTTCCCTTCCCCTCCCCCGGGGCGGGAGGAGGAGACTCGGCGGCCCTCCCTCGGCCCTCCCGGCCGCCGCGCAGCCCGCGCCGTGCCCGCTCCACCCAGCCGCGGCGGCGGCGGCTCGGACGTCCGGAGCCCGGCATCCCCGACCCGAGGTGAGCGGGGGCGGCGGGACGCGGAGTCGCTGCGGCCGGGGACGCGCTGCTGCCCGGAGCCTCCCGCGGGCGGGCGGGCGTACAGGAGAGGGAAACAGTGGGGGCTCCCGCCGCAGCCCCCCAAAACTTTCAGCCAAACTTTCCCGCCCCATCCCCGGGATCTCCCAACTCTTGGGGACCCTCAGATCGGTCCGGGAGGGGCTGCGGAGCGCTGGGGGGAGGGGGCACTCGCGGAATGTCTCTGGCCGGGGCGGGACGGGAGGGGGCGGCGGGCGACGGGCGGGGGCGGAATGTGGAACTCTCCCGGGGGACCCAACGTGGTCACCATGGCGAATGCGGGATGGACGGGCAACCCTGGCCAATCAGAGCACGGAGCCACCGCCCAAACCCGCTTCGGCTGCCAATGGGGGCCGCGCAGTGGGGTGGGCGGGCTTGCGCCGGGCAGGCTGGGAGACCCCCACCGTGGGCCGCTAGGCGGCGCGGCGCAGCTGGAATGGGGGGGCCGGGATGGGGCGACTAAGTGGGCACTAAGACGACTGTTATAAGGCAGCAAAGTAACTTCTGGAAGGAATCGGGGCAGGTGGAGCGAAGGCCCAGTTGGAGAGAGTGGACCTTGGCTGACCACCGTTCGGGTGGTGCCGAGGGGGGGGATGACCGCAAGTCCCTTCCTCACCCACGGCTTCAGTTTCTCCTAAGTGGGGGGTATGTCCCCTTCCCGGCATCATTCTGCGAGCTTTTGTGGAAGTTGAATTAGTTCATGTTGGCACAAAGTCTGTCCATCTTGTTAGATCCTCTCCCAATCCTAGAGTTAAGGAAACCGAGGCCCAGAGACCTACACATACCACGCAGCATATCTGTGGCAAAACTGAGATTAATGGGAGTTTTGATTGGGCACATGTCGCAAGCTATCAACCTCCTCAGCGCTGCCCACATCAAGTGACCAATGGCGCCTTTTGTTTACAGATCCGTCTGTTAGGTCTGTCCCTCTTTTCTCCATCCGCCTATTCCTACACATCCTCAAGAGCCATCTACGGAATGCCCTGCCCTGAGAAGCCTTCTCTAACCTCTGGGTATTGCACGCTAGTTCTCCCAAAGCCCCAGGGGCGCCTCCTTGTCTTCCAGCAGTGGACATTACTGTAAAGCCCTGCAGGACACCTTGGTCTTACCGGCTGTCCACAGAGGTCCAGCGCACAGCAAGTGCTTCCTGATGCTTGCCATCAGGTGTGGAACTCCACAAGCTGTTGAGAATTCTGGGCTGGTGCCCATGAAGACGGCCGCCACCTGTGTCTGCTGGGACTGGTACCTGAAGACCCCTCTAGTAGGCTCTTCAGGCTGTCCCCACCCACAAGGGGTGGTCTCCAATCCCACTCCTCCGCCTCCCTGCTCTGCTAACTGTTGCATGGTGTGCAGCAGTACACAAATAGCTGTCTCTCAAGGCTTCCGTTGACCCAGCTGTAAAGAAAGGCACTAGACTCGATGACCTCAGTCCAAGATGAGGAATCTGGGCTCTGCTCCAGTGTAGGGAACCCAGCCTTCCTCTCCTCCCCCCTCCTCAGTTCTTATTTGGAGGTCCAATGGCTAGAGCAAGTCAGAAGAACAGGTGCCCACAGCCTGCGGGCTGACCAGCCTTGGGCCCTGCACTTATCCAATCAGGCTGTCCCCCTGTGGTTTCCTGCTGGGCTCAGATCCCTACCCACAGCCAGGCCTGTGGCCATTGGCTTGTCCTAGAGCCTACCTGAAAGCTGCTGGGAGGACATGACAGGGTTCTGAGCTTGAGGGGGCACTGGGCCCTCATCTAGGGCTTTTTTTTTTTTTTTTTTTGGTTTTTCGACATAAGGTCTCACTCTAGCCCAGGTTGACCTGGAATTCACTATGTAGTCTCAGGGTGGCCTCGCACTCACAGTGATCCTCCTACCTCTGCCTCCTGAGTGCTGGGATTAAAGGCGTGTGCAACCACACCAGCCTCCCCCCCCCCCCCCAGGCACGGTTTCACTCCAGTCCAGACTGACCTGGAATTCACTATGTAGTCTCAGTGTGGACTCAGACTCATCCAGGTCTTAACATCACTCACTCCTCTCCGTGGATATGGAGAGAGACATCCAAACATATTGAGAAGACACAAGATTGTTCCCTTGTAGTTCACTGAGGCTTCCTCAGGCAAGAGGCCAGACTCTGACCTTGACCACAGATGGTCTCAAATAACTATCCGTTTCACAGCCTGGCTGAAAACTGACTTCTGATCCTCAGGACGACTCAACCCTCCCAAACTCTTCCTGGTCACATAGAAGACCACTTCCGCCTGCTACGTGCTGGCCCCTGTGTGGACAGCCAGCGAAATAGATGCCGGAGGGCTTCACAGTGTGGCCGCTGCTGAAAACCAAGGACGGACGCGCCTGGTGTTTTGGGAAACAAGGTCAGGGAAGGCTTCTCAAGGGAAGGCATTCTCCAGGTGGATCTTGAAGGATGAGTACGAGTTTGTGGATGGCAAAAGGAGAGACATTCCAGACAGAAGAAAAGGCGCTACTGACCACTTTGTGTGGGCAGCGCTGGGGAGCTTACAGCCTGCAGCAAGTATCCAATCAAAGCTTCCTTGTTTCTGTCCTGGAACAGGCAGTGACAGACCTATGGCTGGGGTTCAAACCCTCTAAGTCCCACTCAGCTCTGCTGCCCATCTCAGGTGATGGAAAGCCAAAGTTCAGCTCTCTGTCCTCCGTCCAGTCAGTCAACTTTAAGCAAATACTGTAGGTAGGGACTGCCCTGGAAGCTGTGGTTGGCCGAAGTGTCCTTTCTGGGTGGGAGGCTCTCATGCTGTAAGCGGGCAGCCGGCCAGGGCTGGTTGTGGGAAGCTGTAAACTGTACTTTCCAGGAAGATGGGACAAGAGACATCAGGACATTTCCTAGAAGTGGTGGCAACTGACCCGGAAGGATGGGCTGTCTGGCTTGAGGAAGGATGAGGAGACCCTGGATATGTGGGTTTTGCTCGTACCCTAACATACACCTTGCGGTGCAGTGACAGCCTGAGGAAATCAGAAAGCCACCCCTCCCATCCATGAGCTCATGGGAAGAAAACACTGAGCCTGGTGGGGAAGGGGCAGGCATCAGGCCGCTGGGGCCTGGCTGTAGGGTGTGAGGTGTAAGCAGGGCCTCTTGCAGCAGCCTGTGTGAGTCTGGGTTACCAGGGCTCTGTGTGTGTGTCCCCAAGGCTGTTATGTAAGGTGGGAGTGAGATGTTGCTGAGCAGGGGCCAGCTGCCCAAAGATCTATACCCGTTGTTAGGGGGTGGACTACCCCACCTCTTCCCTCATGCATGTGCACGCCCTTCCAGGGCCTAAGGGGAAAATGGGGATGTCAGCAGTCTCCCTGCCTCATTGCTCCCCACCCCAGCCCCAAGAGAGGATCAGAGCTGACTCTGAAGCCTCCACCCCAGCATCAGTGTAGGTGCCTGGAAGCTATTAGGGGCCTGGGTGGCGCCCTCCCTGCCCCAGTGGAACAGGCTCGGGATTCCTGGAAGGAGCCAGTTGGCGTTCCCTCTGAGCGGATCCCCACGCCAGGCCTGGCAGCTCTGAGGCAGAGGATGTGGCGTCAGCCCCCACTGACTGCTGACTCCTGACTTCTGTAGGGCTGCAAGAAGGCCCCATAGACACAGCCAAGCCAGCCCTGGGGCAGGCAGGGTTTCCTGCAGCCTCCCGGTCTTCCCCAGTGCCCCACCCCCTGTGGATGCTCACTTTGTTTCTCTCCTCCAAGAGCTAGTCCTGTGGAGCTGGGCCAGGAAAATGAGGGAGGAGTCTAAGTGTGTGTGGGTGTGTTTCCTCTTCTCTTAAGGGTGAGTTTGCCTTTGCCTGTCTCTGGGCACATCAGTGTGCAGGTGTATCTGTGTCTACAGATGAGTGTCTCCTGTGTCCTTCCATAGAGCTGTGTGCATGTGGGGTCATGACGACATGGGTCTGTTATCCCTGTTTGTATGGGCACGGTTGCACGTATGTCTGCCCGTGTGTGTGGGTTGGCATCAAGGCCACCAGCTCATCCCACAGGCACAGACACTGAGTCAGAGCGGGCACTAAACCTGCCCTGGAGTGTTGGGAACTGGAGCTTGAGTTTGTGTGGCTATGTTTAGTGACCACAAAGGTGTTACTGGGGTTGGGATGTGTGTGCAAAATAAATAAAAAAATTTAAAAAAATGTGGACAACATGAGGACAACAATGGGGCTGGGTCCGTGGTAGAGCACTGGTCTAGCTGTAGTTCCATCCCCAGCACTGCCAAAAATGGAAGCGGAGGAGGCTGCTGCTTCTGCTACTGTGAGAATACTCTCATGTCCCAAACTTGAACTCTAAAAATGCAAACTGCCAGGTGCACACCTGTAGAGCACCGCTCCTGAGGCTGGGCCAAGGAACTGCATGTTAAACAAGGATCCAGGGGAATCTGAAGTAGGCCTGAGGAAGGCATTCTGGGCTTCCTCACCCCCATTGTATAGGAGGGGAAACAGGCTCAGAAAGTCCTGTGGCTTACTTGGGCGTCAAGGACATCAAAGCAAGGTTTCAATTAGCCCCTGTCTGGGATGGGGGAGGGGGTGGTATCCGAAGCCAGTGAGGAAGTGGCTGAAGGCCCTTGCTCTTCCTCCAGTCTCCTTCCCAGGCCTTTCTGGAACATCTTTCTCCTCCACCTCTGCCCGTGCCCTCTGTATCCTGTGCCCTCTGTATTACATATGCACACAAACACAGCTGATCGTGTCGACTGTCGCTGGTCGCAGCCTAATAACGGTTGTGTTCTCCCATAGGACCGAGGAGACATCCCCCACTCGGCGTCCTGGAGAGCAGCGGGTCGCTGTGGTCATCACGCACGGCTGTATTATGTCATCCCCGCGTCGCCCCTGAGCCGGCCGCGAGTTTGCGCCCAGGGCCTGCCCGGCCTCATCATGAGCCACGGACCAAGCCCAAGGCTGGCCGAGTCCCCACAGCTGTCCAAGAGCAGCCTGCTAACCATCCTGGGCAGCCCCTCTCCGGAACGCATGGGCCCTGCCGACTCGTTGCCACCCACACCGTCCAGCGGCACGCCCTCGCCAGGGCCGCCGCCCGCACTGTCCTTACCGCCTGCGCCCGCGCTGCTGGCCGACGGGGACTGGGAGAGCCGCGAGGAGCTGCGGCTGCGGGAGCTGGAGGAGGCGCGCGCGCGGGCCGCGCAGATGGAGAAGACCATGCGCTGGTGGTCGGACTGCACGGCCAACTGGCGCGAGAAGTGGAGCAAGGTGCGCGCCGAGCGCAACCGCGCGCGCGAGGAGGTGCGCCAGCTGCGCCAGCGCCTCGACGCGCTCACCAAGGAGCTGGCGGGCGCGCGCCGGGAGCGCCAGGAGGCGCAGGGCGAGTGCGAGGCGCGCGGCCGCGAGCTGGCGAGGCTGCGGGGTGCGCGCGAAGCGGCGGACAAGACGCACGACGGTCCAGAGCCCGAGCCGGTGCGCGACGTCGGGTCGGAGAGGCCACAGGGCAGCCAGGTGCGCCAGGCTGTGGAGTCCACCCCGCTGTGGAGTCCGGGAGGAGGCTGGTTTGCCAGCCAGCCTGGCGCTGGGTCTAGAAGGGACTGGATGCATGGGCCAAGCAGAAAGCAGGGCTCCGAATGGAGCTAGCAAGGGCCTGGTCGCCTGGGAGTTTTCACTGGTGGGGGGAGGGGTGCCGATCACCTTGTTTCGGAAGTCCCCAAGTTCTAGTGGCCCATCCACCCCCCACACCTGAGAAGTCTATAGAACCCAGGAATCGCCCCTTTATAAGGTCTTGCCCGCAAGTCATGGATTAGTGATAGAGGTGAATCCATTTCAGCTTGATAGGGGCCGGTCTTTGGGGAGAGGCTTCAAGAACACTTTTTAGGAGAGAACACTTTTTTAAAAATTTATTTTTATTACAGATGGACATACTTAGTATGTGAACAACACATGTTGGTACCATTCTTTCCCTCCTCCCTGCCCCTTTTCCAAAGAGGCCCTCCTCGTTGGCCATGCAGGTCAACCCCATGGAGATTGTGGGTTATGTATTGTGGGGGTGTCCATCAATTATGGGGGAAGAGGCAATGTGTCTGTGACATTGTGGTTCTAACAATATTTCTGCCCACTCTTCCACAAAATTCTCTGAGCCATGTTGGATCTACTTCAGTGATGGGCTCTTAAGAGCCTCTGGATCTTTGGTTTGTTAGGTGTTGTGTGTCCTCAGTGTCTCTCTCCTTCATCCTTGTGCTGATATCAGGTTCATGGAAAAACCAGCACTCTTGCTCATTTCCCCAATTCTTTTGTGGTTTCAGTTGGGTTGTGCGGTGGGTCGTTTATCGCCTCGGTCCGCTCCCATCTGAAAAAGAGAAGCAGAATCTCCAACAGAGAGTGAAGTCAGCACCAGTTAAATGGGATATCCATTATTAATTGAGAGAGAATTTGAAGGGTGTAGACCCTCTTATAGCCCAAGGTTAGTGGGAGCTTGACATTGGAAAGCAGAAATCATCTGGATATGTTTCTGACTTGTTTCCCAGTTCCAGATATGGTTACCTTTCCACTGAGCGGATCCATTAGCTACTCCAAGAGCAGTTGGTTACCCACCATGGCTGTGCGCCACTATTGCACTTGCATGAACATCACATCCGGTTGTTTACTTCTGAGTAGCCTAGGCTTTGAGTTGCTGGGACAGATGTTGGCCACTTTTCCCCAGTAGCTCATGTGGCGCCTTCTAGCACTAGATGGGCTAATTGTCTGGGGACTGGCTCTCATCAGGATTCCAACCAGGTCAGGAGAGGTCACTTTTAAGCAAAGGCTGGAACAGTGCATGCAGATTCACTCTGGAAAGTGCCAGAAGTTATTCCAGTTGATGATAAGTGTGGGGAATGGAGTAACAATCCCATCCCTCACTGGGAGCCAGCACCCCTAAGCCTGCAGTTCCACAGTCTAGTTGTACCCCAAAGTCGTCCCTGAAGCACAGGGAGCTTCAAGATCTGTGCTGTTCACTAGCTGCTGGCTTTGTACCCTAGCCATTGAGGTGCTAACAGTTTGGCATGGACAGGAATGGTGGGTGCAGAGGCAGCCTCTCCTGAGCCAGCAGGCCTGTTAGCAGAAGGTCATCCAGACAGCACCCAGGCTCAGCTCCTCAGCTCAGTCCAGGAGACCAGCTCCTCCCATGAGATTCTTGGCTGCCCCTTCTTTCCAGCCCAGCCTCCTTTCCCTGTGGACTGGTATAAAGCCTGTTCTTGGTACCTGGCCGTGTCCAAGGTCTCTTGGTACTCTCCCTGCCCTCTCCTTGGTCTGGTTGTCATCACAGGCCAGGAGCCCTCGAGAACAGTGTGGGGAGCCCCAGGTGTACAGCCTGAGTTGACACCAGTCCAGCCTGCCTGTTCTGTGACCCTCCCTACCTGTATCACCTGTGAAACCATGCCTGGACAAGGTGATATCCAAGGTACCCCACCTAGACAGTCTTAGGTACAAGGAGAGTAGAGGTCATCTTTCCACAACTGCTTCAATCTAGTCCTAAGCCATGGTAGGAATCCACTGTGCATACTTGCAGTGACAGAGGGGCCCACCCCCTCTCCTGGGAAATCTCCCAGGATACAGGAAACTGGTGACTGGCAACATCATTCCAGGAGGTAAAGTTGAGAGGCTCAGAGGAGGAGAACGGTGGGACTGGGGATATAACTCAGGGGTTAGAGCACTTGCATAGCAAGCATAAGGCCCGAATCCCATGCCCAGAAGAGGGAACCAAGGCCCCGAGGCACTGTGTGGCTTGCCCAGGTTACACGGAACCCTCATTGCAGAGCAGAGCCTCCAGAGGCCATGAGGAAGGCAGCTGGGTACAGCCCCTACTTTGGTCCCCACAGGAGCTGGATCTGGTGGAGAGCCTGCTGAAGAACAGACCAGAGGAGCCTGAGGGCTGCTGGGAAGCCTGCAGTAGTGCAGCTGGGGGCTCCCGGGGCAGCTCAGGCCGCCAGGAACGCAGCCGCTTGCCCTGGGAGGACCCGGTTCCCACAGAGGAGGACGCCTCTAAGTTGACTGCCCTGCGGCTGCGGCTGGATGAGTCCCAGAAGGTGCTGCTCAAGGAGCGAGAGTGAGTCCCTGGGTAGAAAGGGGCTGGGGTCCGGGCACCTCTAGAATCCCAGACTGGCAGTTGGTGTCACAGTTGTCTGCCAAGGTACAGACACAGCTAAGGTGTGGTACTGGGTTTTAGAGCAGTGGGCCTAGAGCAGGATGTATTCTCTTCCTTCCTTTATTTATTTACTTAACTTGAAAGAGAATGGATGCACCAGGACCTCCAGCCACTGCAAACAAACTCCAGACATGTGCTACCACATGGATCTGGCTTACATGGGTTCTGGGGCGTCAAACCTAGGTCCTTAGGTTTTGCAGGCAAGCATCTTAACCACTAAGACATCTCTCCAGCCCCTCTCCTTCCTTTTATTACAGGGAAGATCTCTGTACATTAGCCCAGGCCAGACTCACCTGGAAATCCAGATTGTCCTCAACCTCTATATCCTCTTGTCTCAGCCTCTCAAGTGCTGAGATTACATGGATATGCCACCATGCCCAGCTTAATTCATTCCAACAGGTTGTCACTGAGCATCTGCTTGTCCCTAAAGTCACAGCTGTAAAGAAGACAAAAATCCCTGAACTTAGTCTTAGTGGCAGAGAGGGCAGTAGGTTGAGGTAAAGCAGGAACTGGGGGAGAGTCAGGGCATTGGAGTTTTGCCTTTAGCACAGGAAGGAGGCCGTTTGGGAGTCAGGAGTGAAACCCAGGAGGTCAGAGAAGTGTGTGTGTGCAGAAGTAAAAGGTAGGGCCAAGTTCATAGGCTGGCTAGAAGAAGGGGAAGAGGAAAGAGAAGGGAAGAGCAACACAGACTGTTCAACAGGACAGAGAAGGCTTCTGGACGTAGCACTAACCAGAGAGCTCAGAACATGGAGGCCACCAGTGACCTTCCTCAGGTCCCTATATAGGACACAGCCCGATGCTCATGAATATTCTGAAACTCTGATGTCCAGAAAATAAATGTGTAAGGGCAATGATTGGTCTAAGATATATACTTTTATTTTAAAAGCAAAATTTGGAGCTGGAGAGATGGCTTAGTGGTTAAGGCATTTGCCTGCAAAGCCAAAGGATCCCGGTTCAATTCTCCAGGACTCATGTAAGCCAGATGTACAAGGGGGTGCATGCATCTGGAGTTCGTTTGCAGTGACTGTATGCCCTGACATGCCCATTCTCTCTCTCTCTCTCAAATAAATAAATGAAATATATATATATATATATATATATATATATATATATATATATATATATAAGCAAAATTCAACATAGGGACTGAGGGTGGAACTCTTAAGATAAAGACTTGGAAGCATGCACAAGGCCTTGTACCATGGAGAGGAACAGGAGGGCAGGCTTGCCCTATGACTAAGGTCGCGGTGATCCTTGTACTTGCATCTTTGGCAAAGGAAACCCAAAGGTGGACAGCAATCATCAGTAGCTAGGGAGGGGGTGAAGCAGGTTCTCACAGCCTGAGGTGTAAACTTCCCTGCCCTGATCTTGGACTTCTAATGTCGTACCTGCACACTACCTGAACTATACAATAGAAGTAAAGGTAGTCTGTAATAAAATACGTGTGCTGGCCTGTCACCTCCCCAGGGATAAACTGGCCCTGAGTCGAAACATTGAGAAGCTGGAGGGGGAGCTCAGCCAGTGGAAGATCAAGTATGAGGAACTGAGCAAGACCAAGCAGGAGATGCTCAAGCAAGTGAGTAGAGCCTGGGGCCTTCCTGGAGGCGGCAGCCACACGCTATGGAGTCCCAGCAGTGGGGGCAGAAGAAGATGGAGTTCATTCACTCAGTGGTGGTTCTCAGCACCGGGGTGAGGCTGGGACAGGGAAATAATAGGAACCCTGCAGTTAAATTTGTGAGTAATGAAGGAGTCAAAAAAAAAAAACGAGGGAAATGGAGTGGGGAGTTAGGGTGGGCCTCTATCTGATAATATTTGAGATGGGCATGGTGGCTCACACCCCTTATCTCAGTACTTTCGAGACTGAGCCAGGAGGATTGCCACAAGTTCAAGGCCGGCCTGGGTACAGAGTGAAGCCCTGTTCTCAAATCCCTCTTGCAAAAAGATGCCATTTGAGGCAAGATTAAAAGGGCTAAAAGCAGCTTTCCTTGAGAAGATATGGGAGCACAGTGGTTCGCAGCAGATGTGAAGGTCCTGGAGGGTCAGATAATGGCCTAGTGTGTACTGGACAGAGAGAAAGTCAGGGTGACTGGAGAATCATGAGAGGTGAGGGGGCGAAATCTCAGAAGATTTTGTGACCAGAAAGGAGTTGGATGTGACATTTGTTGGATTCCTAACGTGTGTCAGATGCAGCTTCGTGGCAGTGAAGGGAGCTGGGTTCTCAAGTCCCCATCTTAGAGATGAGGAAACCGAAGCTAAGAGAGAGGGCTTAACTTCTGTATGGGGCTCAGGGGCCTGCAGGACTGCTGCGCTTCTGCCCCTGTGCAATCTGGGTGTGGCCACTAGGGGGCTCAGCAACCCTGGGAAAGCCATGCTCAATCCACTGGGTTTCCAGAGATGAAAGACCAGAGACCTCAGTCACAAAGATGCTGAAGCCTTGTCTTCCATTGAAATCTCTTAAAACACCTAAAATCCAGCGTCCAAGACCCCTTCAGCCCCCCTTGACTCATCTGTCATCTTCGGGGATCGGGTCCAGGAACCTGGCTCCTCACTGTTCAGACTGCCAAGCATTATCATTCAAAGAACAGCAAAACACGAATGTGTAGAACATTCTCGATGCAGCCTGGCATCCTTCCTCAGAATATTGTGGAGGCGCCCCACGTGCTTGTGTGGAGCCACAGCTGCGCAGTGGGACAAGCTCCCCCCCCCCCCCCCCCCCCCCCCAGTTTTCACGTCCTCGCATGCAGACAGGTGTTCAGTCAGACCCATCAGTGTGTGCTGAGGGCCTGGGGAAGGCCATGAGCTCCCTCACCTCACAGCTTGCAGGCTGGTGGGCAGTGGGAGGGGGAGCTACTTCTTCTCGGCCAGGTGAAAAGAAGAGGCCCTCCAAGGACGGAACATTTAGGCCAAGGCTAGAAGATAAGGGTCACTTCTGCAAAATATGTCACTGTCCCAAGCAGCACAAAACTGCACATGTGAAGGCCCTGTCCAGTGGGCAGGACCTTGGTGTATTTGAGGAATAGGACAGCATCTATGGCCTGCGCTCAGAGGACCAAGGGTGCAGAGTGAGTGAGGTGGAGGAAAAGTGCCCGGGAGCCCATTGGGCAGCATTTGGTGAGCCATGCGAGCTGAGTTTCATCCCAAAACAACTGGGAGCCCTCAGGAGACTTAGGTGTGAAGGGAGTATAGGACTCCTTGATTGAGCTGACTGGCTGAGAACAGGCACCAGGAGGCCAGGTGGGGAGGAGTGAAAGGCAAGAGGTACCAGAGATGGCAGAGGGGTCAGCTTCAGCCCATTCTGGTGCCGCATTTGGGCCCAGCCTTGGGCTCCCAGCTGGGCACCCCAATTGGCACTGTTCCTGGGACACAATCTGGTGGTCCTCACGAGCAGGTTGAATGCTTGCAGCTCAGCATCCTGAAGGAGACACATCAGGACGAACTGGGCCGCATGTCCGAAGACCTGGAAGACGAGCTGGGCGCCCGGTCCAGCATGGATAGGAAGATGGCTGAGCTGCGGGGCGAGGTGAGATGGCCGCAGATGTCTGGGGGTTGGGGGGGGGGGAGACAGGGACTCAATTAGATCCTCACTGGGAGAAAGGCAGGGGCCAAGTGTGTTGTGTGAAGGGGGCCTCGGCCTGCTGAAGGCCCCTCCTCTCCTACGCACAGGCCAAGAAATGCCCCTATATCCTGCACACTATGAAAGAAGCCCAGCTTAATTATAGCTACTGCAGCTGGATCTGCTTCCTGGAGCCATTTTTGGTTGTAGGAGGTGGAAGTGGGGGTGTTCAGCTCGTCCCTGCATTCCCTGTCCCCGGGGAGTCTCACTGTGTCCTGCTCCGTTGCAGATGGAGCGGCTGCAGGCAGAGAATGCAGCCGAGTGGGGCCGTCGGGAGCGGCTGGAGACGGAAAAGTTAGGCCTCGAACGGGAGAACAAGAAACTGCGAGCTCAGGTTGGGGATCTGGAGGAGGCGCTGGCCAGGAGGCGACGACAGACGGCTAGCGCCCTGGACTGTGACCTGCGGGCCAGCCAGGTTGCACTCTTTGAGAAGAACAAGGTGAAGCAGGGGGTGGTGGCCAGGGCCTCCCATTCAGCTACCCTGCAGATAAGCACAGGACAAGGCTGTGCCTCCTCAGCCCAGAAATCTGAAAGATTCCAAAATTCCCAACTTTGAGCATCAATGATACCCCCAAAAGATTAGCAAATTTGACACCTAGCGTGTGATGAGTCCCAGTCAAAACACAGGCACACTAAAAATACCGTATAGAGAGGATCACTGTGAGTCCAAGGCCATCCTCAGACTGCATAGTGAACTCCAGGTCAGCCCAGGATACACCCCTTCCTGCCCTGGTATGGAGTATATATGAAACACAAATGGGTTTCCTGTGTAGACTTGGTCCCATCTGCAAGGCATCTCCAGGTGTTTCTACATTATTCAAAACTCTTAACGTCTAAAATACTTCTGATCTTGGGCATTTGGAATGAGATATTCCGACTGTACTGCACTTATTGAGCCCTTGTTGGATGCTGGATCTGGTGACAATTCGAGGAGCTGCATGTATTAAGCACCTACTGTGCTGCCAGTGACATGACAGTGGACAAGTACCCACCCGTGCCACGGAGCTCTTGGCTCAGAGAGAACAAGCACTGCCCTCTCCACCACATGTGCTATGCCCATCATGCAGTCCCAAGATTATGGCAGGAAGAAAGGATGCCCAGGGGCTGTCCCTCTTCCTAGCCACTGTGACCTCCTCTACCACCCACTTCCCAGCCTAGCTCACTCCCAGACCCAGGACTTTGAATGTTATGTGTCCATCACCAAAGACCCCATGCATCTCCTGAAATCCTGACTGCCAGCTCCCACCATCCGCTGGCTACCACCTTTGTGCCTCAGAGTCACACCTCCAAGTGGAGCCATCAACCCTGCCACCGACCTTCTCACATCACTAGGTGGCATTTGCAGACCCCCCCCCCATCTGCTTACCAAACCCTAACATTCCAACTGCATGTAGGGGATCCTGGGAGGAAGAGGTGCCCGGCTCCCTTAGCGTTTCCTGGTCCATGAGCCTCCCTGGCACAGTGCCCACTGAGCCCGAGTTCCCTGCCATCCCTGTAGGAACTGGCCGACCTGAAGCACATGCATGGCAAGCTGAAAAAGCAGTTTCAGGAGAAGGTGGCAGAGTTGGCACACGCCCACCGACGCATGGAGCAGCACGAGGCAGAGGTGAAGAAGCTGAGGCTCCGGGTGGAGGAGCTCAAGAAAGAGCTGGCCCAGGCTGAGGACGAGGCAAGTACCCAGGGAGCCCGCTGTGGGGCCGGTGCCTGGTAAGAGAAGCTGGCAAGGTGAAGGGGCAGAGGAGATGAATGAATGTGTAGGTGGTTAAATGGGAGGACAGAAGGAGGACTCCACGGACGGATGAACAGATGCTCGGAGAGCTATGTAGACAGATGGAGAGGGAAGGCGGAGAGAAGAGGCAGAGCAACGGATGTCTGCTGGCTAGAGGGAGCCCTGGGTGAGTGGCAGGTGTACTAGCGGATGGACGACGGAGTGGGTAGATCGGGGACAGATGAATGGACCGCTGACTGCCCAAGTGCATGGAAGAATGAATGGGTAGGGAACAAGGGCACGTGGTGGAAAGTGGGTGACCTGGGCTAGAAGACATGAGGCCAGGCAGGTGGGTGGGCGGGTGCTGATTGAATTAGTGAGGGGTGGGTAGATTTGGAGGCTGAGGGGCAACAGCAATGGAAAGCAGAAGGGTTCTTCCCTGTAAATGTGGTCCTGGGCTACGGCCTCAGGAACAAAGCTCTCAATAGAAGGCCCCAGAGTGGAACAGGGCCCCAGAGTGGAACGGGGCATGTGGCCAGGCCAGGCTGCCCAGCCCAGGGTGACCCTCCTGCTCTTGGCTCTGCTAACCCCCAGCTGGATGAGGCCCACAACCAGGCGCGGAAGCTACAGCGGTCCCTGGATGAGCAGACGGAGCAGAGCGAGAACTTGCAGGTGCAGCTGGAGCACCTGCAGTCCAGGTAGGCGGGGGGTGCCCTGCAGGGAAAGAACCACCCACAGAGCCTGAGGAGGGCGGGCAAAGGAAACCAGCTGCCTCAGGGCTGGAACCCCCAAGAGGATCAGAGGGAAAGACCAAGAAGGAAGAGCTCCTGGGGACAGGATCCTGCCCCTCCAGGCAGGAAGAGCCAGGGCCAGGAAACTGGGAGGAGGTACCAGAAGCCAGACTGGCTGTGGCTTTGGAATGATCTCCTCCAGTGGGCCGCCACTGAGCTCCCTGCCATCCCCAAGGGTTACCAAGGAGGTCAGGCAGAGGTGTGTGGCAGTGGGCGGAGTCAGCGGGGCTAGGAATCCTTGACAGGAGGCAGCAGCCCCTCGCGTCGCCAGGCTGGGTAACACTGGGTTGAAGAGCAGGAAATGGCAGAAGGACCCCACCCAGATGACCAGTCAACTGCTTTAACTCTGCAGGACCCTTCATCCCCTACAGGAAGGGGACGTTCTCTGGTCCACCTGGCACGTGCCCTGCTCCCCTGCCCCACCCCACACTCAGAACACGGGGATCCCGCCTTCTCCCTGCACTTCACTGCACTTCAGACAGAGGCTTCTCCCATGGGGCACGTGGAAACAGTACTGACCCACTTCCTGGCCACACCCTTACCTGCCTTTTCCTGTCTAGTAGATGGAAGGGAGCTAGGGTCTGTAGCCAGGGAGCCTGGGTGGAGAAGGCTGGATGACCTTGGAATACAACTTTCCATTATAAAATGGGGTTGATCAAGGTTCTTTCTTCTTTAAGTATATATATTTATAAGAGAGAGAATGGGTATGCCACGGTCTCTAGCCACTGCAAATGAACTCCACATGCATGTGCCACCATGTGCTTCTGGCTTACTGGGTTTTAAGGAATCGAACCTGTGTCCTTAGGCTTCACAGAGAAGCGCTGTGACCACTAAGCGATCCTTCCAGACTGTTTCTTACTTCTTGATCACTGCGAGAGAAGTTAATTGATATATGCTTCCAGAAAGCACCTAGACACGGTTGGTGACATAGCTCAGTTGGTGGAGTGCTTGCCTGGGAGCAAGTCGGGGTTCCATGCACAAAGCCTGGATTCAGTCCCCACCACCAAATAATGAGGAAACGGTGGTGTATGCCTGTAATCCCAGCACTTGACAGGTGAAGTTGTAGAATCAGAAGTGCAAGGTCATCCTTGCCCGTATAGAGTTTGAGGCCAGCCTGGGCTACTTGAGTGACTCTTGTGTCAAAAATGAAAGAAAGAAAGAAGAAAAAAAGGCTCTTGGACCAACAAATGCTGAGTCGGCATCAGGTGCTGCCACTGCCGTCACTGCCTCCCCTGGGGAGAAAGCCCAACTCCACTGGCTCTTGTCTGGGTAAATTTGGCGCAAGTCACTGGAGTTCCTATTGCCTCAGTTTCTTTGTACGTAAACGGAAGTGGCAGTGCTAGATACTGTGCCTCACGAAGCATCCACCTCTGGGAGATAAAGGGTGGAGAAATCTTGGCTCCAGGAGGCTGGCAGACAAGGAAATCAGTCTCTGGGGGCAAGGCCTTCGATGGCTATCCAAACTGGGGGTTAGTCTGGCAGGATGGCCCTGGCCGGCCGACAGCACCTGTGTTTAGTAGGCATCTAGTGAGTGCTAGTGTGGACTGAGACCCTGTAGTTAAACAGATCAGGGAACCGGGCCTAACTGCTGTGTGTAGCTTGGCCAGCTGAGCCTCAGTTCCCCCATTTGTCTATGGTGACACCTGAGGTGGATACAGTCCCCAGCCGCAGATCCAAGTCAGGCCCAGCGCATGTCCGCCGTCTCCGAGTCCAGCACTGTGTATGCCCCTCACCAGGCATCTAGCCTGGGGTTTCCTGAAGCCTCAGCCACATTCCTCAGGAGCCGTACACTCCGACTGGGCAGGCCAGTTCTGCTCAGCCTCCAGAGCCAGCGCCTCTTTTGGGGTGGGCAGTGCCACCCAGGACCACTGCCTCAGTTTAGTTTGCAACTGTTCTTGCTTTAATATTCTGGGACAGCTCACTCAATCACTGAGCAGTAATGGAGCCCGAGCTCGTGCCCCTCCCTGCCGTGTTAATAATTCATGCCTTCCAGTAAGATGCACCCAGCAGTCTTTTTGTTGGGGGCGGGGCATTTCCTCTACCAGCTTTTCTCACAGGTGAAGTTTGCCTGGCACATTTTGGCTTTAGGAAGTTTAATGGGAAGAAGTAGGTACATAGGTGGGGGTGCTCAGACTTCACCGTACCAGCACACCCTGTGAGGAACCCCCATCCCAGTGGCGTGACTCTGTGCAGTCTCCTGCCCGCCACGCAGCTTGCACTCCGGCTTAGAGTCCAGCCCATGGCTCCCTGTCTGGGTGGCTTGGGACAAGCCACTTGAGTTCCTTATGCCTAAGTTCCCTTTTACTTAAATGTGACAGTAGCACCTCCCCCGTGTTCACGCAGGTAGCACAGGGTACCTGGTAGCTGGGAAGAGCTAGGAAAGATGTGGCCATTGCCAACACACATGCAGCCCCTATCAGGAGGTGGCTCCTGCTCTGACTGTCACTTGTCACACACTTCCCCCTCCCCACAGGCTCCGCAGGCAACAGCAAAATGCTCCCCTTTTTGGGAAGATTCGAAGCACTCGATTTGGTACTGAGGAGACCGGTGATGGAGCCAGCGACCTGGATGAGGATGAGGACCTACAAATCCAGGTGGCCTAGAGCCTCCAGGACTGGCTTAAAACCAGAGATGCCTAGCTGGCCATCCACTCGAACTGATGCAGCTGTCAGCACTCGCTGGGGGTCCCCCTCCTGGTCTCTGCCAAGGACCACTTCCTTCTCTCAGGAGAGCAGCAGTCCCACCTGCCCGCACTCCAGGAAGGAGAAAGCCTGTTGGATATGTATATCATAGATATGCCCAGCACTGCTTGAACCCGTTTGGTTTTATAAACACGGGACCACTCACCCAGAGCATCATTCATGGGTGGACCTCATTGATGGCGGGCCGTGGGGTCCTAACCCACGCTGCCTCTCTCTCAGCCTTGATGGTTTAGCGCGAACTGTTCATAATAGGGTGCAGTGAACCCGGTCTTTATATAATAAATGGACTTCAAGTTCTCAGGGCAGAGTCCTGAAAGTGCAGCAGACATGGGACGGGGTCGTAGTGGGTCACCATAACCTGCACCTAACACTGAACCGGACCTCAGGATCTTGATTGACTTAATGAGTGAGTATGAGAAGGGGGCAGTGAAGGAATGAACATTGGAGAGGCTGGGGGAGGAAGGAGGTGTGGTGTACCATCTAATCAGACAAGGAGATCAATTCTAAAACCTCTTGGATTCAAATCTCTGCTCTGCCCTTAGTGGTTTTGCAACTTCATGGCAGTATCTTGACTTCTCTGAGCCTGAGTTTCTCCTTCTGTAAGTTAAGATGTCTTGTGGAGCAATCAGGGAAGTTAGATGAGTTCTTGCAGAGCTCAGTAAAGGTTATTTAAATTCTTGGAGGGACCTAGAAGATGGCAACCACAGTTAAAGAAGTTTGTTTGCAAAGCCTGCCAACCTGGGTTCCGTTCCCCAGGACCCATGTTGCCAGATGCAACATGGCACATGCATCTGATTTAACTGCATTGATGCAGTTTAGTGTAGTCAAAAGACCTGGGTGGGGCTGGAGAGATGGCTTAGCGGTTAAGCGCTGGCCTGTGAAGCCTAAGGACCCCGGTTCGAGGCTCGGTTCCCCAGGTCCCACGTTAGCCAGATGCACAAGGGGGTGCACGCATCTGGAGTTGGTTTGCAGAGGCTGGAAGCCCTGGCGCGCCCATTCTCTCTCTCTCCCTCTATCTGTCTTTCTCTCTGTTTCTGTCGCTCTCAAATAAATAAATAAATAAAATTAAAAAAAAAAAAGACCTGGGTGTAGCCGGGCGTGGTGGTGCACGCCTTTAATCCCAGCACTTGGGAGGCAGGGGTAGGAGCATTGCCATGAGTTCGAGTCCATCCTGAGACTCCATAGTGAACTCCAGGTCAGCCTGGGCTAGAGTGAAACCCTACCTCGAAAAACCAAAAAAAAAAAAAAAAAAAAAAAAGACCTGAGTGTGCCTATACACACAAATGCACACACCAAAAAAAATAAAATGTAAAGAAATCTTGGAAGTCTGTTTGAACAGGAGAGATTTGCCAGCAGAGCATGAGGAATAAGGTTCAGGTGATTGCTGGGAATTTACCCATTGAATAATAAATCCTCATTCCTGTACTTGATGGGAAAATTACAGGGGTTTTTTATTATTATTAATTTGAAACAGGTCTTCCTATATACCCTAAACTTACCTCAATTTCACTCCTCTTGCCTCACCTTCCCAAGTACTAGGATTACACTCATACACCACCACACCCAGCTGGTAATTTTATTTTTTTGTTGTTGTTTCTGTTTTTTTGAGGTAGGGTTTCACTCTAGCCCAGGTTGACCTGGATACTCACTATGTAGTCTCAGAGTGGTCGTGAACTCATGGTGATCCTCCTACCTCTGTCTCCTGAGTGCTGGGACGAAAGGCGTGTGTCACCACACCCAGCTTATAATTTTTTTATTTATGTATGTGAATATGGGTGCACTAAAGTCTCTCGCGACTGTGAACAAATACCAGATGCATGCACCACTTTTTGCATTCAGGTTTATATAGGTGCTGGGAAATTGAACCCAGGCCAACAGGCTTTGCAAGCAAGTGCCTTTAACCACTGAGCCATCTCCCCAGTCCCTAATTTTGTTTTGATGCTTAATTTACAACCTTTGTGTAGTCAGACGATTTTAACTTGGATCTTTGAAAAGGAGCATTTGGGGTCCCTTATAACTTCCCATCAGGATAGCTTCAGCAGAGAAAGTAATGAGTTCCCTGTGTTGAGGTGTGGGTTGTGGGTAGAGATGTAGCATGGCACAGAGACAAGTTGTATCCAGTTAATAAGTGGGCTCCCTGCTGGGAGCAAGGAGCTACCTTACTATTTCTTTGTGTGGTCTCTGTGTGAAAGTCCCTAGAGGCCATAGTGCTGGGACTCAGGGATGCTATAAGCCCTGGGGACTGAGCTGGGGAGAGGAGACCCAGGAGCCAGCAAACCAGACATTAAGAATTGTCCTTGTTAAGCCTGGCTGAGGATGCTAGTGGGTGGGGTTGGCTGCCAAGGCAAAGGCTCCAGGTCCCCTCCTGAGCTCCCAGTGGAGGTCAGGAAGGAGAAAGGGGAGAGACTTGAGGATCCCCCAGGAAGGCTTTCCCCAGAGCCAGGGCTAGCAGAAAAGGGACCATTTCCTGCCAGAGGTCTTTCTGTTTTCTCTCCCAAACAGTAAATTAGCCTGAGGAAAAGCTGAAAGTGCTGCCCTTTGACCCTCAGGAGCCAGACCCTCATTGACGGCACCCACCCCCCAGCTGCCATTCCCAGACACAGCAGCCCCCGGCTGGCTCCCCTAGACTCCCTGGCACCTTCAGCGAGATAGCATGGAGCGAGGGCCTCCTTACAGCCCTGTCCCCCAGCCGAGCTACTTTCAGAGTGGTGGTGAACTGAGAGGGTCGGCTCCTCTCCTCTGCCATGCCCTGGAAGAGGGAGCTCTTGGGAACTGGGGGGGGGGGGGGAGGAGGGAGGCACCATCCAGGCCAGGCTTGAGGAGTTGGGGGACTTAAGAGTTGTGTGCTGGGCACTGCAAACACTCTTCCTTGGCTCCCCTCTACCTACGATAGGGAAAGTCACCCAGGGGTCGTGGCCAGCAGAAGCATTAGCTTTGGCTCACATGATGCCTTAAGGAAAATCTTTAATGCATTGCTAATATTAGTCATGGGAAGCTTGCCCATCAAAATGGGGGTTTCCCTCTCCTGAGCCGTCTGCACCTCTGACCACAAGGCTCCTGTTGACATGCCGTCACAGCTGCTTCTCGGGGTGTGACAGAAGCACCCTGCGCCACCAATCCCCACCAGCCTCTGCAGTCTGACCCCCGCCCAGCCTGAAAGGCATGTGAGTGCTTTCTCTCTGGTCTAGTCCAGGTTCCCTTTAAATAGGAAAGGGAGTGACTGAGTGACCAGGTTCTGAGCCCATGCCAGTGTGAAGTGTAGTCAAGGCCAAGAGCTCACAGTCACTGGCGGGGTGACTGCCAAAAACAATCTGTTTCCTGAACGTGGTGTGCTCCACAGACAGGATCTGGCTGGTCATTCGCAACCACCCATGAGGCATGTGCCGCCATCTCCACCCCGGTTATGATCAGGTCCAGGAGCTCACAGGGAGCAACTAGGCAGTCCAACTGATCCCCAAGTCACGTGGTCCACAGCCTGCCTGCTACCCCTCCTTGGCAAAGTCCTCTATGGGCCTGTCCACTGCAACCCTACCCAGCTCACTTCTCCACATCCCCAGCCTCCCCAGGCAGGCCAAATCCCCACTGCCAGCGAGAATTGCCTTCTCCTCGAAGTCATAGCAGCTTTTCATAATCCAGCCTCAGGCTTCATTGTATTGTGAGTGGACTATTTACTTGTCTGCTTCCCCAGCCACACCAGCCGCTCCTGGACGGCTGAGAACCCTAGCAGCCAGTACAGTACCTGGGGTTGGAGGAGGAGAGGGATGAGGATGGAGGAGTAGAGGAAGGATGGAGAGTCATGGCAGAAGGCCGAATCCAGAACCCATCCTGGCTGAGGCTACACAACACACACACACACACACACACACACACACACGTCTGTGTAGGGTCTTCTCCTGTAGGGAACAGGCAGCCCAGGGGCTGAGCACATGGCAGAGTGGGCCCACAGTGCCTCTCCCAGGTCTGGAATGGGCCAGCTGGCCCCTCCGGCTTACAGTGTGAGAGGGGCTGGGGGCCCTGGAGTCTGCCCTTGTTCTCCAGCCAACCTCTGCACCCTAGACCGGCTCTCCCACCTCCAGGTGAACCATCCCTACTCATGTCACTAGAAAGGTGACTTCCAAAAACTGTCTGAATGTATTGAGCTCTTCCTGTAGACTTCACAATGGTCCAGCCCACTTCTACTGGCCATGTGTCTTCTAATACGCTTTAGTTTCCCTATCTGTAAACTAGGATCCACAGCAAATGGGCTGAACAAACCCCCTCCGATGAGACCAGGGCGCTGCACATCCTCCAAAGAGCCCAGTGCCTTGTCCACCTAGGAGGCCCACAGCCACTCTGGACAAAACCCTGGGTAATGGCCAGAGGCAGAGGCAGCACCCAGGAGCCAGCTGCAGCGCACCCTGCCCCACCCCCACTGCCACCATCACCACTCGCTCTTCTGCTGACTTGATCTACTACTAATTGCAGGGTTGCAAGATGCCAGCTGCCTCCCTGGCCCCAGGCGGGCACCTCCCAGCAGAGCAGGGGCTCCCCAGAAGGCCCGTCAGTCCTCCTATAGCCATAGTCCCCGCTGCACTGGGGTGGGCTCCATGGTGCTCACCCCCCTCCAGTGGGGAGGGACCTGAAGATGTGGGAACAGAGATTTTCTATTCCCATAGCCAGGCTGTCCGCTTCACCAAAGAAGCAGCCGTGACCATCCACTGCTGAGTAAGCACCCATCCACACCCCGAGACATAGGGGACTCTCCCCTTGGAGCACACCCCCACGTGCTGTAGGCGCCATCACACCGTCCTCTGTACCACACAGCCCAACAGCTCTGACCTCTCTCTCCTACTGGCTTCCAAGTGTCACCTCTGCACCTGCCCTGTGCTCCGAGCAAGTCAGACTGGGTGCTAGATGTCAGACAGCTGCGCAGGGTCTTGGGGATGTGACCCCCATCTGCCCTCAGCTGGACCTCAAGATCTGAGGACAGAGACTCCGCCTGCAGGACCTTCAGTCTTCCAACAGGGGAGGGGAGGGGAAGTTTGGAGCTCAGGGTTCCCCCTCAACTGTGGTGTTGAATTTTAATCTTCACCACTGTCTGGGAGGGGGACAGTGGCAGGATGGGAAGCTGAAGCCCTAGAAGGGAGGGACCAGTCAGTAAGTGATTGGGTCAGGGCTGGGATCCAGGAGACCCCAAAGCCTGGCGTGTGTGGCGCAGCCCTCAGCTCAGACCTGAGGCTGGCTCTGAGCACTGCTGGGTAATTGTTGGTGGGTGGAGTAAGGAACTGAGGGAAGCAGGCCTTCTAAGGATGCAAGCTGGAGCAGCCATCACCAAGTCCTCTGCCCGGCCTCCCTCTGCACAGCCCATTCTCCTCACAAGCCTTGTTCAGTCCTCTAACTTAGGTCAGTCCAAGCTAGGAACCACCTTCCCAGAGGAATAAGCTAAGATCCTCGTGGCCTAGCCCCGTGGCCCCATAGCAGCTCCATCCTGGGAATCCCAGATCCTTCCAATAGCTTGTAAATCTTTGCTGCTTCAGCCCCTACATTCACTTTGAGAGGATGGAGCCCAATGACAAGAGGTCTCTCCTCGGGTGTGCAGTGCCCTCAGCTCTACAAGAGAAAGGAAGGGAGGGGAGGAATCCCAGCACTCAGGAGACTGAGGAATGAGACTCACCAAGAATTCAAGTTCAAGGACACACACACATACAGGCCTCACAAATCTCCTGTGAGGGAGAAGGAACATGTGTCCAGCTACCAGTGGGTGGATTGTCCACTTTTGCCCTGTCTGGGATGAGACCAGTTGTCCAGGTGGGGAACATGCATTTGTTTACATGGGCTGGGACCCTGACTGGGATCTGCCCCTGCTGGTAAGGAGGGACCACCCCACCCAGCTCTACCCACTCCACCCTCCCACTGCAGCCCCCTCTTAGAACCCCCAGTGTTTGCTCAGGTGCCTGGTACATTAGTCCCAGGGAGGATGGGAAGGGAAGTCCATAGAGACAGCAGCTGTACCTTCCCAGGCCTACTTTGTTGGCTAGTTTAGTGGCGTCCGGTGCGTAACCACCATCTAGGGGACTCAGGTGGTGGGAACCCTTCATCAGAGGAAGCTTATCTGATCCTGCAGTCCCTAGGGGCTAACCTGCAGAAACTTCCAAGAGAGGAGGAGAGACAAGGAGGCAGAGGAAGAGAGGAGGAGAGACAAGGAGGCAGAGGAAGAGAGGAGGAAGAGGTGCCAAGTGGGCAGTTGGCCTCAGTTATCTGTTTTTGCCACCTGACAGCCCAGAAAGGTGATCACGGAGATTATTTCACCTTACAGGTGAAAAAAACCAAAGGTCAAGACCTGCAGCAGCCTCCTCAGGTGTCATAGCAACTGAACCAGGACATGAACTAGAGCTACTCTCCCAAGCAGATGTAGTCACCCACTGACCCAGAGGCTCATGGGATTCTTTGGATGTACCACATGCCCCTTCCTGAGCCTCCAGAGCCATCACAGTGTCCCTTCCAAGTGCCCTCTGCTTGTATTTGCACTGTTTCCAGCCTCTGGCCTCCTTTCCACACCCCCAGTACCCCACTCCTCCCACTCTTCCTGCCTCACCCAGCTTCTCTTCCTATTCTCCCAGCCTCATTTTATATGACACTTCCCAAGGGCAAGGAGGTGACAAGTATTTCCCTGGCTCCTCTACCCACCCAGATACTCTCCTGTCCTCCTTGGCCTCTCCCCTTCGGTCCCTTCATAGTTCTTTTTCCAGATGGCTTCAATGTCTGTAACTGCTGCCGTAGTCTGTAGCTCATGCTGTGTGCCCCCTTTGCTCAGGCACAGCGTCTCCTCTTGGCTCACCCAGGTACCCCTGGCTACACATGCCACAAGCTGGAGCTCAATGCATATGGGCTGGATGGGTGGGTGGATGAGCACCAGTCCAGCTCAGCTTGGTCAAAGGCAGCAAGAGTCAGAGTCAGAATACTAGGCAGGCTAATGGCCTGGGCAAAGGTTTTTTTTTTGAGAGGAAATTCAAAGATGCAATGCTATTAAAAATTGATATTTCAATGAGATAAGCCCTTTCCCAGGCTTTTAACAGATTGTCTAAAAAGCCTTCCTCTGCTGTTGTACTTCTTTATTTGCAGGGACCATTAATTTTTTTATGGACGAGCACACCCAGATAGAGCGGAAGGGCTGCCGCACGGCGGATTCAGAAACAGTAACCAAAGGCACCAGGGATGCCCAGCTGGGGGCCGTGGCCGTGGCTCTGGCCTTGGCTGGGGATGCTTGTTGGCAGGCTGAAGCTAATGCCCTCAAGGAAGGGGGGGAACCTCCTCTGAATCCAGGATATATACCCCACCCGCCGTCATGAAGATGGGGAAAGCAGAAGGCAAAGTCCTTGTGGAGCGCTGGGAGGACTCGCCACTCGCGACCATGGCCCCAGCTGCTCCCAGCCTCTGCCGCATGCTCCCCTGGGAGAGCTGACAGGTGGAAGAGGAGAGCAGGTGAGAGGGAGGCAGGGTGCGTACTGCACCCCCTTTCCCCTCTCTGGACCACTACTCCCTCAGATGTCCAGGGCAATGACTTGGGCCTCCATTCCCAAGGGTTGGAGCTGAGGACAGCCCAGCGAATGGGAAGAGGGGCGTGGGAAGAACATCTGTGGAGTTCATCCCAACACCCCACTCCTGGCTCTGCCAGAGGCCTCCAACTACATGCACATAGCCTTATCCCGTGAGCACTTGTCTGCAAGGTCTCTGACCCCATCCACTCCTCTCCACGCCCCACCTCGCCACTCCCTTCAGCCGGATGGACAACCTGGGGGCAGTGGGCCGGGGCAGGGCCAAGCTGACCCCCGAGTGGCCTCCCCTACTTCCTCCCTGCCCTGTGGCCATCAAGAGGGAGGTAGGCACATGCCAGGCAAGGTGGGCTTCAGGGACATGCAGGAGGTCTTGTGTCAGAACCATCCTGTGCTTCTACTGTAGAATTATTAATCGTGGGCTGGAGAGATGGCTTGGCAGTTAAGGCACTTGCCTGCAAGGCCTAAGGACCCAGGTTCAATTCCCCAGGACCCACATAAGCCAGCTGCACAAGGTAGCGCATACATCTGGAATTCATTGGCAGTAGCTGGAGGCCTTGGCATGCCCATTCTCTCTCTCTCTCTCTCTCTCATCTGCCTCTCTCTCTCTCAAATAAATAAATACTAATCATTTGTAAATGGGTCCTTTAAGTTCATTTTGCCCTGGGTCCCTAGTTACATAGCAGGCCTTGCTGTCAAGGGACAGAGCTGTTTCAGGAAGTGGCCACAGGCTGGGTCTACAGGATAGATTCCCTGATACTTTACCATAGATCATTCCTTCACCTCCTGCCAGGTCCTCTCAGCTCCCCAGTCTCCAAACTCCCAACAGTCCCCCTCTCCAGGAGAATGGAATACCCAGTTAGTAGGGACTGACCTCTGCAGATAACTTTGAAGGTCCCCAAATCCCTGTGCTCCCAAGACCCACCTGGGCCCTGAACACGTGCTATTTCGCCCTCACACATCCACTGTGGTTAAGGGGAAGTGCCAAGTCCTCAGGACAATCAGAGTCAAACAAAATGACCTGTGCACATCACGATGGCTTTTGGTCAACACATCGGGGTTTACTTTTTTTTCAGATACATGTAGTAAATGTACCATGCCCTTGACCTTAAGCATGGGAAATGGTCCTCAGGTGGCAACACGACAACCTAACAAAGCATGGCAAGAACAAAAGTCATTCACTGTTAAGACACCCACCATGAAGTCATCTGTGAGCGCATGAAATCTGTAAGTGTGGGTGCATATATGCAGCCACACAACTGCTCATTGTGTCATTATGTGTAAAAGCGAAACGAGGAATGCAAGGGGCTGGTGAAGCAGGTGTCAGCGTCCTTCTCCGGGGGCGCTCATAAATCCACTTTTCAAAGACAGGCAGGGAGGGAGGGGAAAGTCAGGTTTGAAAAGAGCGTGCATTGGGGCTGGAGAGATGGCTTAGCGGTTAAGCGCTTGCCTGTGAAGCCTAAGGACCCCGGTTCGAGGCTCAGCTCCCCAGGTCCCACGTTAGCCAGATGCACAAGGGGGCACACGCGTCTGGAGTTCATTTGCAGAGGCTGGAAGCCCTGGCGCGCCCATTCTCTCTCTCTCCCTCTATCTGTCTTTCTCTCTGTGTCTGTCGCTCTCAAATAATAAATAAATAAATAAATTAATTAATTAAAAAAAAAGAGCGTGCATTGTAGCTTGGCTTCTCTTATGCGTGGAAAGATCATGACCTCAATGGTAGTAGTTTCAAGGTCATGGCTTTTCCACCTACATAGAATCTCCTAGCTTCCAGTGACTAATCACAAAGGAATGAAGGACACTGGCTTTCCTGAAGATCTTTAATGCTTCCCTCTCCCCCTCCTGTGCTGCTGTCCAGGCTGTCTTTTGCCAGGGGCCTTTGTAATTCAGCTCTTTCAGCCCAGAGAACACTCTCCTTCCTCCCTCGTCACCTGGGACAGTATCCTTTTTTTTTTTTTTTTTTTTTAGTCTCACTGTAGCCCAGGCTGACCTCTTACTCTATAGTCCCAGGCTGGCCTTGAACCTACAGTGATCCTCCTGCCTTTGCCTCCTGAGGGCTGAGTTTAAAGGCGTATGCCACTGCTGACACTAATCTTTTTGCTCTCCTCTTAAGAGGAGTCTCTTCTCGCCAGGCATGGTGGTGCACGCCTTTAATTCCAGCACTTGGGAGGCAGAGGGAGAAGGATTGCTAAAAGTTCAAGGCCACCCTGAGACTACATAGTGAATTCCCAGGTCAGCCTGGGCTTACGTAAGACCCTACCTCAAAAAACCGAAAATAAATAAATAAAAGAGTCTCTTCTGGGCTGGGTGGATAGCTCAGTAGGTAAAGTGCTTGTCTTCCAAGCATAAGTTTGATCTTCAGTACCCATGAAAATCATGGTGGTGTGTGCTTGTAGCCCCAGCGAGGAGGAGAGGCAGACAGTAGGGTGACAGCTGGGGCTCACTAGCCAGCTTGTCTAGCATGACTAGTGAACCCCAGGCCAGTGAGAAACCTTCTCTCAATAAAATAAAATAGGGAATTACCATGGGATATATTTTATAATCATGGAAAATGTTAATAAAAATTAAAAAAAATTAAAAAATAAAATAATAACCTAAATAAACAAAATATAAAATAAACCAAACAATAAAAATATGATGAGGGCTGGAGAGACGGCTCAGCGGCTAAAGGTACTAGAGTGCAAAGCCAGATGGCACAGATTCAACTCCCCACACAAAGCCAGATGCCCAAAGTGGCACATGCATTTGAAGTTGGTTTGCAGTGGCAAAAGGTCCTGGAATGCCCATCTTCTCTCTCTTTCTCAAACACATAAAGCTCTTTTTCTCCACAGGTTAAAAGTGCTTGCTTACAAAGCCTGTCAAGCCTGGGTTCAATTCCCCATTACACATGTAAAGCCAGGTGCACAAAGTGGTGCATATGTCTAGAGTTCATTTGCAGTGGCAAAAGGTCCTGTTGTGCCCATTCTCTCTGACTCTTTCTTTAAAATACACACACACACACACACACACACACACACACACACACACACACACATATATATATATATATTTGTGTGTATTTATTTACAAGCAGAGAGAGTTAGAAGAGAGACAGTCAGAGAGAATAGGCTTGCCAGGGCCTCCAGCCACTGTGAACAAACTCCAGGTGCATGCACCACTTTGTGCATGTGGATACGGGAGAATCGAACTCAGGTAATTAGGTTTTGCAGCCAAACACCTTAACCGCTGAGCCATCTCTCCAGCTCTGTCGCTTTCAAATAAATAAATTTCAAAAGATAAACAGCAATATGGAGGGTGACATCCTTGGTTCTCCTCTGGTCTCTACATGTGTTAACCCACATGAACACACACAATAATGATAATGACAACAGAGTCTCTTCTTCAGTAAGCCTTCACAGACAAGTCAGGCCTCCCCGCATCTCTCCCAGCACCAGAGTCCTTTGCTGGACAACTGGATCCCTGGTGCCCAGTGCCTGGCACAGAACCTGGCTCAGGTGTTCATTGACTGGATCAGTACCAGGGTGCAGCTTGTCTGAGCCGCTGTTCTGTTCACATGCTCGCTGAAGACAATGACCTGCAGAGTCCTGGGCGGGGGGTGGGGGTGGTGGTGGTGGTGCTGGGGTGTTGTCTTGGGCCTCCTTCCTGATGTCTGCTCTCTGGGCCCATCAGAAATAGGAAATAGCTGGGCTAGAGAGATGGCTTAGCGGTTAAGCGCTTGCCTGTGAAGCCTAAGGACCCCGGTTCGAGGCTTGGTTCCCCAGGACCCACGTTAGCCAGATGCACAAGGGGGTGCACGTGTCTGGAGTTCGTTTGCAGGGGCTGGAAGCCCTGGCGCGCCCGTTCTCAATCTCTCTCTCTCTGTCTCTTTCTCTCTCTCTGTCATTCTCAAATAAATAAATAAAAAATGAACAAAAAAAAATTAAAAAAAAAAAGAAATAGGAAATAGCTCCCACACAATCTCCTCAGAGGAAGGAAGCAGAAGGAACCTGGGGCCCATCTCCTTCCTCTTGAGCCCTCTGAGAGTCATTCCCCTTTGATGTGAAGGTTTCTGAAGAGGCTGGTTTGTGTCACTGTCAGCTGGGGTTGGAAGACAAGGAGGAGCCTCATCGTAACTAGCCAAGGGACCCAGATGCTGGCGCCCCTATTTGGGTCCTGAGCTCTCACAGTCACCTGCCTCTCACCAGCCTCATTTGAAAAGAATTTACTGAGCTGCACAGTCAGGCTGGCTCTGCCTTCTTCCCAAGAGTGGAGATGGGGGGCAAGACCCTAAAGGAGGCTCCATTGGGGTGGGAAGAGGGGCAACAGGAACTGATATACTGTCCTTTCGGCTTATGTCAAGGCCCCACAAAAATGGTCCTCGTGGTCACCAGTTCTAGTGTGAATGGGTCATGTTGGGCAGGTGTTCTTCTGTTCACTGGCCCTCTGTTTCTCTCCTGTGAAATAAGGCTGGAATGCCTGGTTTGGATCATGGCCGGGAGGCCTGGGACACCAGCATATATTTCTGGTGTGGACTCCCACCACCTTGAGAAGCAAAATGGTATTCATTTTCAAGCTGCCTAACAGGCCACCAGAACATCTGCGACCCTGCCCGTCCATCCCTCCTCCTCTCCCTTCCCCCTTTCCTCCCCCCCCTTTCCTCCTGCACAAAGGATTGAGCTCAGGGTCTTGTGCTAGGCAAGTGCTCTACTGCTGAGCTATATCCCAGCACTTTTTTTTTTGGTTTTTCTAGGTAGGGTCTCACTCTAGCCCAGGCTGACCTGGAACTCACTATGTAGTCTCAGGTTGGCTTTGAACTCATGGCAATCCTTCTACTTCTGCCTCCCAAGTGCCGGGATTAGAGGCATGAGCCACCAAACTTGGCTTAAAAGTATTTTTATCTATTTATTTGAGACAGAGAGAAAGAGGCAGAGTGTGCATGTGTATGGGCACACCAGGACCTCCTGCCACTGTAAACAACCTCCAGACAAAAGCCCCATTTGGTGCATCTGGCTTTATTGGGTACTGGAGCTGTCAGGGTTTTAAGCAAACACCTTTAACCACTGAACCATCTCTCCAGCCCTTTTGAAACACTTTTTTATTTTAAAAAAAGTTTTTAAAATTTTATTTACTTATTAGAGAGAGAGAGCAGATAGAGAATGGGCGCACCAGGGCATCCAGCTACTGCAAACGAACTCCAGACACATGCACCACCTTGTCCATCTGGGTTTACGCGTGTACTGGGGAATCAAACCTGGGTTATTAGGCTTCTCAGGCAAGTACCTTAACCATCTATCCAGCCCCTGACACACTTTTGAGACATGTCCATGGCTAAGTTGTATAGGTTGCCCTGAATTCTGTGTAGCACAGGCTGGAAGTCAAGCTCTTGATTCTCCTGTCTCAGCATCTCAGGTCGCTGTGATTACAGGTGTGCAACATCATGCCCCAAATTCTCTTCTCCCAACCAAAAAAAAAAAAAAAAAAAAAAAAAAAAAAAAAAAAAAAAAAGCATGGTAGCGCATACCTGGGCTAGAGCTAGACACTACCTCGAAAAGCCAAGAGAAAAAAAAAAAAAAATTCTCTTCTCCCTATCCCTTGACCATTGTCATGGAGAAGTGTCTGCAGGTGGGGCATGGGTGTGCACCTCTCTAGCACTTGCTATGGCCTTTATAACAAAAGGTTTAGGAAACTTCTACCCAGGCAGTAGGAGTAATTATGCAATATTATATTAAATTAACTAAAAGTAGCACATTTTAATGGGAATATGGCGGCACACACCTGGAGGCAAAAGCAGAAGGATTGACATAAGTTTAAGGCCAGCCTGGTCTACAGAGTGAGACCTTGTCTCAAACAAAACAAAAAGTAACATGTTTTGTATTATAAAGGGTTGGGTTTTTTATTCATGAAGAAAATCAATCTCATAAGCAAAAGTATGTAAGTCCTGTGGATGACAATAACCTGTTTTGTGTCCCTCTCATGTACCAGGTCTTGTTCAAAGGACTTTAAATGGAGCTGGAGAGATGGCTCAGCAGTTAAAGCCTGAATGGTCCAGGTTCAATTCCCCAATACCCACATAAAGCCAGATGCACAAAGTGGTGCATGTGTGCATCTGGAGCTCATTTGCAGTAGCAAGAGGCCCTGGTGTGCCCATTCCCCACCCCTCTCTCTCCTTGACAATAATAAATAAAAATATTAAAAATAATTAAAAGCCAGACATGGTGGCGCACGCCTTTAATCCCAGCACTCAGGAGGCAGAGGTAGGAGGATTGCCACCCTGAGACTCCATAGTAAATTCCAGGTCAGCCTGGGCTAGAGTGAGACCCTACCTCAAAAAATCAAAAAATAATAACAATAATTAAAAAATAAAGGACCTTAAATGTATTCCCTCTAATTCTAGAAATTCTAGAAAATTCTAGAAAAGACACTCCATTGTCATTGTCATCATTATCTCTCTGTTTCATAGATACCAAACTGTGGTCTATAGGGGTACAGTGAATCTCCTGAGGTTAGACCAGGGGCTTGACTTTCTGAGCCCCTGTGTGTGAGTACTGCCCTTGTATGACTGGGTCCACCTGGCCTCCAGAGCACAGCCTCTCAGCAGACCTGGGGCTCACTCGTCCAGCTCCAAGGAGGAGATAGAGACATGAAGCTGGGTGCCCTGTATTCATACATTCTGTTTCCCTGGGTATCACTTTCTGACTGTGAGCTTCAGGGCCTCTGTTTCCTGTCAGCCAAGGGAAGCCAGAGAGAAGACAATAGGCCCTAAAGGGAAGCAATGCAGAAGTGAAAATAATTAGTAAAGCTGGTCAGCCTGGTGACGATGAGGAACATTAGTAAGGGTCCTTTGGGGCCTGAGTGGCCCTGTGAGCTTCCCAGGACTCAGTGTTTTTGCTTAGCAGCCTCAGGCCCAAGGGTCTACTAAAGCAAGCACAACCTGGGTACAGGGTGGCCCAACTGCCCACCCCTGAGCAGCACCATCCTGCCCTGCTCAGTGGACTGGGGGCAGGCTTCTCTATGGATTCAGAGCCAGCCCAGGACTCACCAATGATTTCAATCTTTTAAAAATTTTTATTTATTTATTTATTTGAGAGCGACAGACACAGAGAGAAAGACAGAGGGAGAGAGAGAGAGAATGGGCACGCCAGGGCTTCCAGCCTCTGCAAACGAACTCCAGACGTGTGCGCCCCCTTGTGCATCTGGCTAACGTGGGACCTGGGGAACCGAGCCTCGAACCAGGGTCCTTAGGCTTCACAGGCAAGCGCTTAACTGCTAAGCCATCTCTCCAGCCCCAATGATTTCATTTTTATCTTTATCTATCTATTTATTTATTTTTGTTTTGTTTTGTTTTTGTTTTTCGAGGTAGGGTCTCACTCTGGTCCAGGCTGACCTGGAATTAACTCTGTCATCTCAGGGTGGCCTTGAACTCATGGCAATCCTCTTACCTCTGCCTCCCGAGTGCTGGGATTAAAGGCGTGCGCCACCACGCCCGGCTATTTTTTGGTTTTTTGAGGTAGGATCTCACTCTGGCCCAGGCTGACCTGGAATTCACTATGTAGCCTCAGGGTGGCCTAGAACTCATGGCAATCCTCCTACCTCTGCCTCCCTAGTGCTGGGATTAAAGGCGTATGCCACCACACCTGGCTCCCATCAATGATTTTAAACATGAGAGGCTAGCCTTCTGAGATAAGAAATGACCTGCCATTGGCCTTGCAAGCACAGGGACATCAGTTGGCTACTGGGACACACTCTCTAATCTCCTAAGTCTTTTCTTAGACATGTCAGTACCCTCCATTCATACAACCCCAGAGGTCACATGACCATCTACATGATGCAACTTTAGAGCTCAGAGTTGCAGTTTGTGGATATTGTATTTTTAGGTTGTGAGGAATGAAACAGTTCTGTATGAAGATGTGATGCATACATGCATGTGCACAGTGTAGAGGTTACGTTGTGATCTATATCATACATAGGTTACATTGGCTATTATGATCCATAGCATATGTATGTATTGTGTGTATGCATATAAGCATGTGTCTGCATGTGTGGATGTGTGTGGAATTACTCAGTGCATGTTCCTTTTTATCTGGTTTCTGTCACTTCACTCAGCAGAATTATTTAGAGATGTTTACCTATGTTACTGGCCTCATAAGTAGGTAGTTCCTTTCATTGCTGGCTTGGACTCCAAGGTGTGCATGCAGTCAGGCATTGTATAGTGGTATTTTGGTCTACGATGGGCTGTATCTGCAGTGGTGGTCTCAGAAGATTAGACCACCTGATGTTGTAGTCTGTCTACCTTGTGTAAGGAAATTCTGTTTGCCAAACTTGGCTAACTACAATGAATTTCTCAGAACATATCCTTGTCACTAAGCAACATGTGTCTGGATCTGTACATTGGATGGGCACAGTTTGAAACAGGGTCTCATGTAACCCAGGCTAGCCTCCTATATATATTTTTTTTCTTTTTTTTTCTCCAAAGCTGACCTTAAACTCCTGATCTTTCTACTTCTATTTCCAGAGTGCTAGGTTTACAAACATGTTGTGCCACATCAATCTTATTTGTTTGTTGTTTACTTATTTATTTATTGAAATATGGTTTGGGGGGAGGCTGGAGAGATACCTCAGCAGTTAACAGTGCTTGCTTGCAAAGTCTGATGGCCCTGGTTCAATTCCTCAACACCTACATAAAGTCAGAGGTACAAAGTGGCACATGCATCTGGAGATTTTTTTTTTGCAGTGGCAGGAGGCCCATAGGCACCCATACTCATTCTCTCTCTGTATCTGCCTCTTTCTCTCTGTTTCTGTAAAAAAAAAAAAAAAAAAATTAATGTAGGCCAAATGTGGTGGTACATGCCTTTAATCCCAGCACTTGGGAGGCAGAGGTAGGAGGATCACTATGAGCTCGAGGCTAGACTGAAACTACTTAGTAAATCCAAGTCAGCTTGGGCTAGAGCAAGCCCCTATCTCGAAAACCAAAAAAAAAAAAAAAAAAAAAAAAGGAAAGAAATATGGTTTTATGTATTCCAGACTGGTCTTGAACACATATAACAGCGAATGACTTTGAATTTTTGCTCCTCAGGTCTTACCTCATAGGTGCTATGATTATAGACAAGCACAAATATGTCCAGTACTAGAGATCAGACTTGAGGCTTTGTGCATGCCAAGCAAGCATTCTAACAACTGAAGTACATCCCAGTTTATCCAGTTTTAAAATGCAAACTAACACATAGCGACAAGAAATTAGTGAGCTAGGCATGGTGGCGCATGCCTTTAATCCCAGCATTTACGAGGCAGAGGTAGGAGGCTAGCTGTGAGTCCAAGGTCACAACAAACAGACACACACAAAACCTGCTCCCTCTAGTCCAAGTCCCAGTAAAGAAGCTTCCTCACAAGTCAGAAAAGTTGTAGATAATATCACTCTATGCTGACCAAAAGGCACAGAGAAAGAAAAAAAATTCAGGGTTGAATCTCCACCCATATAGAGGCCCTAAATTTCCATACTCACCAGGTTATTATGAAGCACCCCGTCTTCCTCCCACCAGCTAATAATGGGGCTTTCCTGCTGCAGTAAGAGTGGAGGCCAGTGAGGTCCTGACCAGGCAAGCAATCATGAGGTGGCCCACACCCTCCCCTCTGGGAAGGTAATCAGAGGAGGCCCAGTGAGTCAAGACTTTCACCTCACCCCATGGTAAACAGGCACCCCACAGTGATGACAGTGGATCTACCATCACTGCTGCACAGTGACAAGCTACAAGACCCTCAAGGTCCCAGCACGTGGAGAACTCGGGCTTCTACTTTCACTTATCCGATCAGGTCACATCTTTCTCTTCCTGGAGCATAACAGAGAATGTCAACTAACACAAAAGGCTGACATCAGACCTGGAATCGCATAACGTAAGATGAAAAATCCAAGCTTCTCAAAAGCACCCATACCAAGAATCAGAAAGATCTTGAACTGAATAAAAAAGATAAATCAATAGATTTCAATACTGAGGTGACAGTTGTTAAAGAATGATCTGGCAAGAATTTTAAAGTAGGCTCTATTAAAAAAAATGCTCCATTGAGCAACTACAAATATGTTGGAAACAAATAAAAAAAGAGTAAAATGGGGCTGGAGAGATGGCTTAGCGGTTAAGCGCTTGCCTGTGAAGTCTAAGGACCCCGGTTCGAGGCTCGGTTCCCCAGGTCCCACGTTAGCCAGATGCACAAGGGGGCGCACGTCTGGAGTTCGTTTGCAGAGGCTGGAAGCCCTGGCGCGCCCATTCTCTCTCTCTCCCTCTATCTGTCTTTCTCTCTGTGTCTGTCGCTCTCAAATAAATAAATTAAAAAAAAAAAGAGTAAAATGTTTCAGCAAAGAAACAGAAGCCACAAAGAGTTCTAAGTGGAAATTTTAGAACTTAAAAAACACAATAATTGCAAGTGAAAGCTCAGTGGGTGGGCACAATGGCAGAATAAAGAGGACCCAGAAAAGAATCAGGGAGCTGAGAGAGAACAATAGGAATTGCCCAGTCTGAGCAACAGAGACACAGTGGACCAAAGATTAAAACAAAGATGAACACAGCGTTGGGGATCTGTGGGATAACCAAAAAACTAATATTTATGTCAGCAGAGTCCCTGAGTGAGGAAATAGATCAGTCGGAACTAGAAACAATTGCTGACAAAGCCTCCATATTTGGCAAAGATCATAAACCTCCAGATGCAAGAAACTGAGTGGACCTCACAAGCACCAGCAGTGGGGGTTACTTCCGAGACTAGGAGCTGGCTCCGCCTTTGAAGTATTACACAACTACAGCTCCAGCCACTCAGGAGGCTGAGACCACGCAGGATCAGGAGAGCCCAGGAGTCAGGGCTAGACTAGACAACACATCAAGACCTGCCATCCCCCTAGCCCATCATCTCAAGGATACACGGAGCTGGAGGGGTGGCTCAGCAGTTAAGGATGCTTGCTTGCAAAGTCTGCCAGGCCAGGTTCAATTCCCCAGCACCTATGTAAAGCCAGATGCACAAGGTTGTGCATGCATTCAAAGTTTGTTACCAGTGGCAAGAGGCTCTGGCACACCCATATTCTTTCTCTCTCAGCAAATAAATACATACAATTTAATAAATAACACTGGAGAGATAGCTCAGTGGTTAAGTGCACTTCCTACAAAAGTTTGAAGGTCTAAGGGAGTTGGAGACCATCAGAGTTCAAATCTCCAGAACCCACCTAAAGAGCTGGGTGTGATCATGCACGTGTGTAACTCTGCAGAGATTGGAGAATCGCTGGGGCTCATGAAAAGCAAGGTCCAGAATCAGTGAGAGACTCTGTCTCAAGGAAAACAAAAACTGTGATGAAGGACAGCCAGCCAATGTTCTCCTTGGGCCACCACAGACCCAAATACAGGTGCCACATGAGCACATGCATGTGCATGCACCACACACGCCACCCCACACACTACACACATTAAGCACATGCAAATAAATAGATAGAAGCAAAGTAATCCTCTATATTCCCAAGCTCTTTTTTTTGGTTTTTCGAGGTAGAGTCTCACTCTAGCCCAGGCTGACCTGCAATTTACTATGGAGTCTCAGGGTGGCCTCGAACTCATGGTGATCCTCCTACCTCTGCCTCCCAAGTGCTGGGATTAAAGTCATGTGCCACCACGCCCAGCTATTCCCAAACTCAAGAAGAAAAAAAAAGCTACATGGTGAAATCAATACAGAGAAAGCACTTGATAGAATTCAACTCTCAAAATAATAGAAGAGGGGGCTGGAGAGATGGCTTAGCGGTTAAGCGCTTGCCTGTGAAGCCTAAGGACCCCGGTTCGAGGCTCGGTTCCCCAGGTCCCACGTTAGCCAGATGCACAAGGGGGCGCACGCGTCTGGAGTTCGTTTGCAGAGGCTGGAAGCCCTGGCGCGCCCATTCTCTCTCTCTCCCTCTATCTGTCTTTCTCTCTGTGTCTGTCGCTCTCAAATAAATAAATAAAAAAAAAAAATAATAGAAGAGGATTGTTTCAATTTGACAAAGAGCATCTACTAAAAAAAATTATAGCTAACATTTTCAGTGGTGAAAAATTGAATGCTTGACAAGATTATGATATAAAATGTGTCCCCTTCCCATGCAGGTATTGAAATTTATGGCCAATACAATGGTGTCAAGAGATGAAGTCCTTACAAGGGAATTAACCCAGGAGACTCCTCCCTTCCAAATGGGATTAAGGCCTTGTAAGGATGGTTGGCACTCTGTTAGGCCCTCTTGTGCTTCTGTCTTTGCCATGTGAAGACACAGCATGGACGTGGAGAACACAGCCGTCAGCAGGTAACCAAACCTGCTGATTCCTGCACCTTAGACTATTCGGCCTCCAGAACTGTGAGAAAATAAGTTTATATTCTTTTTTTAAATTAATTAATTAATTTATTTATTTGAGAGCGACAGACACAGAGAAAGACAGATAGAGGGAGAGAGAGATAATGGGCGCGCCAGGGCTTCCAGCCTCTGCAAACGAACTCCAGACGCGTGCGCCCCCTTGTGCATCTGGCTAACGTGGGACCTGGGGAACCGAGCCTCGAACCGGGGTCCTTAGGCTTCACAGGCAAGCGCTTAACCACTAAGCCATCTCTCCAGCCCAAGTTTATATTCTTTACCAGTTACCCAGCCCAGGCCTTGTGTTGCAGCAGTACCAACAGGCTAAGACGGCAAGCACGCCAGTTTTACCACCCTCGTTCAGTGTAGTGTTGAAAAGTTCAAGCCAGTATAATAAGGCAACAAAAGACAGAAGGAATAAAACTGAAACAAAACAAGGGGCTTACAGGTGCCATAGCCACTCAGGAGACAGGAGAATTGTAAGTTCAAAGCCAACTTGTGTAGTGAGAACTTAATAAGTCTGTCTAAAAAGAAAAACATCTTTAGCTGGGTGTGGTGGTGTGTGCCTTTAGTCCCAGCACTCAGGAGGATGAGGCAGGAGGATCAAAAAGATGTCGGTCCTCCTGCTAGAAAGGGGCACAGGACTCCCTGGTAGCTTCTCACTTCACCTGGAAGCTGTGCATGTCCCATGCGGATGTGACCATTTGAGTCACATGTCTGTCAGGGGCCTCCTTTCTCTAGCACACGGAGATCCCCTGCCTCTTCGTGGCCTTCTCTCTGGCCTAAAAGCTCCCGATTCTCTAACCTAGGGTGAGAGCGAACTCTATCACCCTAGGTTAGAGAATCGGCTCTCTTCAGAAAAAGGGTCAGATTTACATCATTCACAAAGATGGCCGACGCACGGCCATGTGCCAGCCCGAGTCGGTCCAGTTGAAATTGAGCAATTTCTGCGGGTTCACCCCCTCACTTACAAGTGGGAGCCTACTGGAATGGGACTGTGTGAAATGTGAGGGAGCAGGGCCCGGAGGATGTGTTTCTCTGGGAATGAGACAGCTCTGCAAAGTGTCCTTTAATCGGCGGCAGGAGGAGGGCCTCCACGAGCGCCAGGCCGGCTGCCTGAGCAGGAGAGGCTGCCTCACATGTCAAACGTTCAGAGATTCCAAAGTCGTCAAGAACGTCTGAGTCCACGTTCGTGGACTGCTCACTTACCCTTGTCACTGGTGATGATTAGGTGCCACCTCTTCTGAAAAGTGCAGAGATGCTGGTCGGGGTGTCTTGAGAGGGAGCCTGACAACTCCAGGACTTCAAAGGAGCGGGGTTTTCTTTCCCCCCAATGCCAGAGGCATGAGGACTCTTGCTTGTGCGTTGAAGGCCACTCCCACAGGCTCTGCAATTCCTTCTTGACCTGTCTTGAATAGGAATGGATTTACTTACCTTCTCTTAGAATAAAATTGCTGAGTACACATGACAGGTGCCGGCCAAGAAGGCCCTCTCTCTTCACAAACCTGTGTTGAGCACGTTTTCATTACCCCCCCCTTTACCCCACACGCAAGGGGCTAAAAAGTATTTGACTTATTTAACTATGAGAGAGACAGTGAGAGATTGTGAAGAGAAAAGGACCTGTTCAGGGAATGGGCCCACCAGGTGACCAAAACACATGAGCACCCCCTTGCGTCTCGGGCTTGCCTGCGTCCCGGAGGCATGAGCCAGGTTCCTTGGACTTCAGAGTCAAAGGCTCTAACCTCTAAGCCATTTCCCGCTTCCCGCCATGCCCATGGCCGGTTGCCTTTGCCCTTTCTTTCTCCAGCGAGGCTTGAATTCTAGTACCGGGTGAGCTGGGATTCAGGATGGAGACACAGGGTGGCTGCCTTGTCACGTCATCCTCTCATCTCTGCTGGCAGTAAAGGTGCCTGCCCTGACTTCAAGCTCCCTGTGTTGATGATAGTCAGCTGCTCTGATCATTGAAAATCGGAGATTCAATGAAAACTATGCAAGATGGGTCAAAGGTTACCAACAGGCCTAAACGTTTGTCCTTCAACAGGGATATCCTAGAGAAAATATGTACGTGACTTCCATTTGACCCAAAGACAGTGCTATCATTTTCTGGCAAGTAAAGATATCATTCCAGTGCCAAAGACAGGAACCTGTTTGCAAAACTGGAGACGCTGGTGTGTAGTGTCCTCTGCAATGTCATTATAAAACATAGTCATGCCTGCTCTTTTCCTTCCACGTCACATGGGAACTTCTCATGATGTGAGGAGCATGGAAGGCCACAACAGATTCCAACTGTGTTCACAGTGGACCGTTTGTTACGTACTTACCGTCTTTCCCTTGATATCTGTGAACGTGACTCAATGAACGAGGGGCACGTCCGTGATTATCCAATACTTACCCTTCTGCTCCTTCATTCCACCTGCTTCCATTGTCTGGTCAGGATGGTCCTCCAGAGCCTGCGAGTGTGCACCCAAACCCTCCAAATACACGTTTGGACCCTGACACACCTCATTCTTTCTGGAATGGGTTCAGCAATTTTGCCCTGGGCCTCAAAGGCATAAAGAATATGGATACCTGCCTATGGGTTTGATGTCAGTCATATATTCGAGAGACTCCTGTGTGTCTACTGCCTCAAAAAACGTCGGTCCTATTGCTAGAAAGGGGCACAGGACTCCCTGTTAGCTTCTCACTTCACCTGGAAGCTGTGCATGTCCCATGCGGATGTGACCATTTGAGTCACATGTCTGTCAGGGGCCTCCTTTCTCTAGCACACGGAGATCCCCTGCCTCTTCGTGGCCTTCTCTCTGGCCTAAAAGCTCCCGATTCTCTAACCTAGGGTGAGAGCGAACACTATCACCCTAGGTTAGAGAATCGGCTCTCTTCAGAAAAAGGGTCAGATTTATATATTTCATAAAGATGGCCGACGCACAGCCCTGGCTCAGCCTGAGTCCTTCTTGTTGAAATTGAGCAATTTCTGTGGGTTCACCCCCTCACTTACAAGTGAGGAGCCTACCTGAATGGGACTGTGTGAAATGTGAGGGAGCAGGGCGCGGAGGATGTGTTTCTCTGGGAATGAGACAGCTCCGCAAGGTGTCCTTTAATCGGCGGCAGGAGGAGGGCCTCCACGAGCGCCAGGCCGGCTGCCTGAGCAGGAGAGGCTGCCTCACATGTCAAACGTTCAGAGATTCCAAAATCGTCGAGAACATCTGAGCTCACGTTCGTGGACTGCTCACTTACCCTTGTCACTGGTGATGATTAGGTGCCACCTCTTCTGAAATGTGCGGGGATGCTGGTCGGGGTGTCTTGAGAGAGAGCCTGACAACTCCAGGACTTCAAAGGAGCGGGTTTTCTTTCCCCCCAATGACAGAGGTACGAGGACTCTTGCTTGTGCGTTGAAGGCCACTCCCACAGGCTCTGCAATTCCTTCTTGACCTGTCTTGAATAGGAATGGATTTGCTTACCTTCTCTCAGAATAAAATTGTGAAGTACACATGACAGGGTCGGCCAAGGAGGCCCTCTCTCTTCACAATCCCATGTTGAGCACGTTTTCATCACTGCCTCCAAACCCCACACGCAAGGGGGAAAAGAAGTACTTGACTTATTTAACTATGAGAGAGAAAGTGCGAGATTGTGAAGAGAAAAGGATCCGTGCAGGGAATGGGCCCACCAGGTGACCTAGAATACGCGAGCGCCCCCTTGTGTCTCGGGCTTGCCTGCGTCTCAGTGGTTCGAACCGGGGTACTTGGATTTCAGAGTCAAAAGCTCTAACCTCTAAGCCATTTTCCGCTTTCTGCCATGCCTGTTGCCGGTTTCCTTTGTCCTTTCTTTCTCCAGCGAGGCTTGAATTCTAGTACTGGGTGAGCTGGGATTCAGGATGGAGCCACAGGGTGGCTGCCTTGTCACGTCATCCTCTCATCTCTGCTGGCAGTAAAGTTGCATGCCCAGACTTCAAGCTCCCTGTGTTGATGATACTCAACTGCTCTGATCATTGAAAATCAGAGATTCAATGAAAACTATGCAAGATGGGTCAAAGGTTACCAACAGGCCTAAACGTTTGTCCTTCAACAGGGATATCCTAGAGAGAAATATGTACGTGACTTCCATTTGACCCAAAGACATTGCTGTCAATTTCTGGCAAGTAAAGATATCATTCCAGTGCCAAAGACAGGAACCTGTTTGCAAAACTGGAGACGCTGGTGTGCAGTGTCCTCTGCAATGTCACCATAAAGCATAGTCATGCCTGCTCTTTTTCTTCCACGTCACATGGGAACGTCTCATGATGTGAGGAGCATGGAAGGCCACAACAGATTCTAACTGTGTTCACAGTGGACCGTTTGTTACGTACTTACTGTCTTTCCCTTGATATCTGTGAATGTGACTCAATGAACGAGGGGCACGTCCGTGATTATCCAATACTTACCCTTCTGCTCCTTCATTCCACCTGCTTCCATTGTCTGGTCAGGATGGTCCTCCAGAGCCTGTGAGTGGGCATCCAAACCCTCCGAACACACATTTGGACCCCGACACACCTCATTCATTCTGGAATGGGTTCAGCAATTTTGCCCTGGGCCTCAAAGGCATAAAGAATGTGGATACCTGCCTATGGGTTTGATGTCAGTCATATTTTCAAGAGACTCCTGTGTGTCTACTGCCTCAAAAAACGTCGGTCCTATTGCTAGAAAGGGGCACAGGACTCCCTGTTAGCTTCTCACTTCACCTGGAAGTTCTGCATGTCCCATGCGGATGTGACCATTTGAGTCACATGTCTGTCACAGGCCTCCTTTCTCTAGCACACGGAGATCCCCTGCCTCTTCGTGGCCTTCTCTCTGGCCTAAAAGCTCCCAATTCTCTAACCTAGGGTGAGAGCGAATGTTCGCTCTCACCCTAGGTTAGAGAATCGGCTCTCTTCAGAAAAAGGGTCAGATTTCTATAATTCACAAAGATGGCTGACACATGGCCATGGGCCAGCCCGAGTCGTTCTTATTGAAATTGAGCAATTTCTGCGGGTTCACCCCCTCACTTGCAAGTGGGGAGCCTACCTGAATGGGACTGTGTGAAATGTGAGGGTGCAGGGCGTGGAGGGTGTGTTTCTCTGGGAATGAGACAGCTCCACAAAGTGTCCTTTAATTGCCTGCACACGTACCGATGCACAGCCAGACAGGTTGGGATTCCAACTCTGTACATCAGCTGTGTGCATCATCTGCTGGCTCCTGACCTTCACTCCTCTCTCTTCCTGTCTCAGTGCTGGAGGTGGTTCACATTTATTACCATTCTGTGCTATTGTTCCTCAAAGAGCCTGGACAGGTAGCTCCACTGTTATCAGCCCATCTTACAGATGAAGAAAATGAGGCTCCAAAAGGCAGAAGCAAAAGGCCATATAGCCTGGGAACCCAGCCATCTGCCTGGAGACCTCACCCTGCCATCCTTACAAAGTCTTACAAATAATAGAAAATGGTGAGAATTACAAAGATGGCCACTTGGTTCAAATCCTTTTTCAGGTGATCTTCCAGCATCTAGGATTCTGGACACAATACTAACATGTTATTAGTTTTAGCACTCTGGAAGTGCTGATTGTGTAACTAAAGTCCCCAACTTAGGAAGTGTGGTGGTTTGATTCAGGTGATCCCCATAAAGTTAGGTGTTCTGAATGCTAGGTTCCCAGCTGATGGAGATTTGGGAATTAACGACTCCTGGAGGCAGTGTATTGTTGGGGGTGGGCTTATGGGTGTTATAGCCAGTTTCCCCTTGTCAGCGTTTGGCCCAGTCCCTGTTGCTATTGTCCACCTTATGTTGGCCAGGGGGTGATGTCCTCCCTTTGCTCATGCCATCATTTTCCCTGCCATCATGGAGTTTCCTCTTGAACCTGTAAGCCAAAATAAATCCTCTTTTTCCCACAAGCTGCTCTTGGTTGGGTGATTTCTACCAGCAATGTAAACCTGATTGTAACAGGAAGGTTCCGCTTGACATTTTCAACTTAAAAAAAAAATAGAGCCTCAAATTCCTGTGTAGCTGAGGATGACTGTATGATTTGAATGAGGTGTCTGTCCCTTCCCCCATAAACTCAGGTGTCCCGAACACATGATTCTGTCACTGGCCTGGGCTTCTCACCAAGTGGTCTAGCCTGGCTGGCCACTGAGCCCCAGGGCTCCTCCCATCCCTTTGTCCCCAGCCACGCTGAGCATTTTTACATGGGTTCTGGGGATCAAACTCAGGTCCTCATGCATGCACAGTAAGCACTTTATCCACTGAGCCATCTCCCCAGCCCTGATGCCATCACTTCTGTTAATAAATTATGTTTGGCATCAACATTGTATCTAGTATCCACACAGACCTCTGTCTTGTGGTCTTAAGGATCAGAATTCATCCCTAAGGCAAAAACAGGAAGTGTTTCTGAGAACCCAGAGTCTGCAAAGTCCCCAGCATGAGCTTGGGAAGGACACAGCCATTGTGGCTGATAAGCTGTTCACTTGAGAACGTAGACCAGCTCCACACATATTGGGATGTTGTCAAATGTCAGCCCTGGACCCAGACACCCTGGTGCTCTTTATATGTGGTCACAAAACCAGAGAAATAATGCTGGCTAACACAGAATATGACTTATTACCACTGTAGCGGAGCAAGCAAGGCGGTATATGCCTGTGGTCCCAGCACGGAGACAGCTGAGCAGGAAGATTACTGCAAATTCAAGACCAGCTGAGTATATATAATGAAACATTGTCTTAAAATGAATAAACATGAAAGCAGAGAAAATAGCATTGATCACCAAGATGATGACATGAGTTCAAAGCAGGGCAGTAAGGTGGGGCTGAGAGAGGAGGAAGAATCCAGAATGGACAGCAGCGGGGACTGGACAGCAGGGACACGGAGCTGCCATCACTTGGCCACATTTGCATATGGGAAATTCATTTGCATATGGCTCCTCACATTTGCATGTAAATGTCTGACATGAAATTAGTTTTCTTTAAATGTTTTGTTTATTATCAATTTGAAAGAGAGAGAGAGAAAGGCTTATATAGAGAGAAAATAGGTGTGCCAGCACCTCCAGCCACTGCAAACTCCAGATGCGTGTGCCCCCTTGTGCATCTGGCTTTATGTGGGTCCTGGGGAACTGAAGCTGGGTCCTCTGACTTTGTAGGCAAGCACCTTAACAGCTAAGCCATCTCTCCAGCCCTGAAATTGGTTCTTTTAGTCCTCCTTCTCCCACCCTCTCTCTGTGCACATGTGGAGGAGGCCGGGAAACAGCCTCAGGTGTCTTGCCTTCAACCGTGCGTGAGCAGGGCGTCTTGCCCCACCGACCCCCAGGACTGCTGGCCTGAGAGCTTCTTGGGGTTCTGTTTCCACCTCCCCTCTCACTATGGGCACGCTGGGACACCCAGGCTACTGCTTCTAGCTTTTACAGGAGTTCTGGGATCTGAACTCAGTTCTTCACAGTGGCACGGCAAGCATGTTTGTTATCCATGGAGCTATCTACCAGGTCCTGAAATTAGTTCTTTTAATTTTTGTAATAACCGTAGAAGGCTCCAATCAATTCTGAGTAAGAAAACTAAGGCCCTACGGGTGTGAGGCAGAGCGGTGAAGAGTCTCACCTGAGTGATTCTGTGATTTGCAGTAGTGACATTTCAGTCTCTTCAACAGACTCAAATAAAAAGCACCGTTTGCTCCCCATGTGAGTGTAGTTTTTGGTGACATTTGCTGGATAGACATTTAGTTTCCAGTTCATCTGCTAAAACTGTGCGTCCCACACTTTTTAGTCCCAGGACCTCTTTGGCCCTCACACTAATGTTGAAGCATTTGTACACAGCTGCCTGACAATGGATGGCTATTGACACGTGGGTTCCCAAAGTGAGGTATGGTGGTGCACGCCTTTAATCGCCGTGAGCTCGAGGCCACCCTGAGACTCCATAGTGAATTCCAGATCAGTCTGGGCTAGAGTGAGACCCTACCTTGAAAAACCCAAACAAATAAATAAGAAAAGAAATAAAATAAAGATAAATAAATTAATAAAATTGCATGCATCTTTCATTTAAAATAGCCCTAATAGGGGCTAGAGAGATGCCTCAATGGTTAAATGTGCTTGTCAAGCCTGATGGCCCAGGTTCATTTCCCCAGTATCCTCATAAAGCTAGATGCACAAAGTGGCACATATGTCTGGAGTTCTTTTGCAGTGGCAAGAGTACCTGGCACACCTATGCTCTCTCTCTGTCTTCCTCTCCCCCTCTCTCTCAAGCAAACAAATAAAACAAAATAGCCATGACACATCCATTATACATGACATTTCTTAAAGAATTATATTTCCTAAACCAAACTATAATGGAATAGCGGCATCATATTGTTATTATTTTGCAGTTCTCTTTATTCATGGAATTCTGTTTCCATGCAGCATGAACTAATATCACTCATCATCTAACCTCTGGAAGATTCTACTGTACACCCATGAGAGAAAACAAGAAAGACATACAATGCCTTGTTGTTATGAGAACACTGTGGCCTCAGTAATGATTTATCTTTTAAAAATATTTATTTATTTATTTTAGAGAAAGAGAGAGTGATTATGGGTGTGCCAGGGTCTCTTGCCACTGTAAATGAACTTCAGATGTGTGCATCACTTTGTGTGTCTGGCTTCACACAGGTACCCAGAGCTCAACCCCAAGCTGTCAGGCTTTGCCCACAAGTGCCTTTAACTGCTGACCCATCTCCCCAGCCTCAGCCATGGGTGATCTTGATGGTCAGTTTTGTTGGATTGACAGATGCCTGGAGATTAGTAACGTGCACTTCTAGGTATGCCTGTGAGGGCTTTACCAGAGATGAATGGATCAGGAAAGCTCTGATCATTTGAATCAATGCTTCGAGCCCCTGGTAGACTCAAAATTTGAATAGACTGCTGGAAGCATTGCAGCTGTGGAATGAAGGATCTGACTGTGTGAAGTGGACCACTGGGGCATTCCTTTGAAGGGTCTCTCTTGAGCCTGGCCCCTTCTTGGTTCTCCTCTCTGCACCCTTGCCTAGGGCCCAAAAGAAGAGCAGCTGACGGACCTCAGACTAAGCCCCTGAAAGCCTGAGCCCACACCAGTCCTTCCTCCCTGTAGCCGCTCTCTCAGGGCTCAGTCAGAGAGCAGATGCTGACTAAGCCTCATACCCTCCTGAATGTTTCCTCTCCTCACTTGTTCTCCAGATGGGAAACTCTTGCCATACAAATTTCACAAGGAATATCCAGGTGTGGTAGTTTGAATGGATGCCCCTCAATAGATTTAGCAGTTTATTAAAGTTTGTAATTTAGATCTCTAGCCCTCTAGACCTGGAGGTGTCACTGTGGACGGATCCTGTGGTCCAGCCCTAAGGTGTTACTGGGGACTGATCTAGAATTCTAGCCTGAGGTTTGCAGAGTGCTTGAGCTCTGCCTGGGGTTCTTGGCATGTGCTTACTTTTGGGTGGTGGTTGCTTTTTTTTTTTTTTCTGTGTGGATCTGTGTAGAGGGGGTTTTTTCTGCCATTATGGAACCTCCCCTGGATCTGTAACCTTCAAAGAAATCCCATTCCTCCCTTAAACTGTGTTTGGTTTGGAAGTTCATCCCAGTGACATAAAGCTGACTATGATACCAGGTGAGAGAAAAGGCATTCTATCTTCACAGAAGTCATGAAGGAAAGTGGGCATTTCTTCAATTAATATTTAATTTTTTATCTTAATTTTTTTTACTTTTAGAGAATTGGCACACCAGGGCCTCAACTACTGCAATCCAGATGCTTGTGCCACCTAGTGGGCATGTGTGACCTTGCACTTGCCTCACCTTTGTATGTCTGGCTTACATGGGATCTGGAGAGTGGAACATGGGTCCTTAGGCTTCACAGGCAGGCGCTTGTCGGCAAAACCAAAGGACCCAGATTTGATTTTCCAGTACCCATGTAAGCCAGGTGCACAAAGTGGCACATTTGTCTGGAGTTCATTTGTGGTGGTTAGAGGCTCTAGCATCCCTATTCTCTGTCTGTCTCTCTCCCTCTTTCTCTCAAATAAATAAATACATAAAATATTTAAAATTATTTTATTATTTATCTATGTGTGTGCATTCACGGGTGTGAGTGTGGGCACATGTGTGGAGATCAGAAGACAACTTTCGGGTCAGTCCTTGCCTGACCACCTCAATCTGGGGCAGAGTTTCTTACTCTAGATTCTTGCTTTGCTGTCGTTTTCTGGGTTTGCTACACCCTTCTGGGGGAGATTCTCCTGTCTCCACCTTCCATTTCACCATCAGCATCAGCATGCTGGGATTCCAGAAGCTGGGCTTTCAGCTTTTTACATGGGGGCTGAGGATCAAATTCAGATAGTCCAGCTTGAGTGGCAGGTGCCTGATCCACTGAGCCATCTCCCCAACCCAGAAGTGAGTGTTTCTTTCCTTCTTTTTTTTTTTAAAACCTTTATTTATTTGTATGGAAAGACGGAGGGGTGGGAGTCAGAGAGGGAGAATGAGCACACCAGGGCCTCTGGCCACCGCGAACAAATTCCAGACGCCTGCCCCACCTTGTATATTTGGCTTTACATGGGTACTGGGGAATTAAACCTGGGTCATCAGTCTTTGCAGGTAAGTGCCTTAACCACTGAGCAATTTCTCCAGCCTGAGCGTTTCTTTTTTCATTATTTTATTTTATTTATTTGAGGGGGGGGAGAGAGGGGGAGAGAGAATAGGCATACCAGATCCTTCAGCCATTGTAAATGAACTCCAGACACATGTGCCACCTTGTGCATCTGGCTTACTGGGTTCTGGGGAATTGAACCTGGGTCCTTTGGCTTTGCAGGCTAACACCTCAACCACTAAGTTATCTGTCTAGCCCCTTACCATTTCTTAAGAAGAAAAAAGTCCAGGGTTGAGATAAAGAGGACAAAGTGAAAATTAGTTTTGAGAAATAAAGCCCTATTGTTTGGGGGTTGGAGAGAGGGTGTGAGCCACACTCAGGAGGAGTGTTAGCAGCTGGGGCTGGTCATGCTTCCTGCCTTCATTCTAGGAACTGGAAAAGATAGCTGATGCTATTCTCTCCCCATCTGTCTAACCATCCACCCATCTGATAATCCATTTGTTCTTGGACTCATCCATCAGCCATCCATCCACCTGCTTATCTACCATCTACCTACCTCTCCACCCAGCCATCTAATATATCTTTAAAAAACATGAGTGTGTATATGGGGGGGGGTTGGTTTGGTGTGGTGTGTAGACAGGAGAGCCTGGGGTGTGGTTCAGTGGTAAAGCACTTGCTTAGTATGCATAAGGCCCTTGGTTCAATTCCCAGTAAAAAGGAAACTAAAAATAAACAAATGCAGGTGTTCCTGCAGGCATAGACTGAGTGGCCTTATGTGGGGAAGGGATCCAGTCCAGTTGCTAGACTTCCTCTGGTAGTCATCGGAGCCAGGCAGGAATTTGAACACTAGATCACCTGCTGACAGATTGTGTTTTTGTTGCAAAGGCTGACACAAAAATCATGGCATGTGAGTCCCTAGGTCTTCCCTCCAGGGCCGGCTGCAGTTCCCCGAAGGCACTCAGGCAACCGGCGTGGTGAGCACGTTAGAATCATTCTAGGAGACAGTTTTGGTGAACAGCTCTCGGTTTATTGGCAGGGAAATGGGTTTATAAGCACTTGAGGGTCCTAAGGGGATTGGATGTACAAAGTTGTTTGCTGATGCCTAATTAGCATATGAGAACATTCATTCCAGCACATAGGCAATGGCAGGGGGGAAGGGCTGTGCAAAGGTGCTGGCTGATACCATATAAGAAGTTTCCTAGGCAACTGGCCAAAGGCTACAAGGTTATGGGCAAACCCATGCTTGGAGAGGGAGTGGCCTTACTTCCTGCCAATCTACGGGTCTGAGATTTTGCCCAGGGCTCCAGGCTCACTGTGACCTCCAAGAATAAGAGTAGGATCCTGGCTCACTACAACCCCTGAGAATGGGGGGAGCACTCCCCTGGGGTCCAGTCCCCAAGACTGGTGGTGCAGGCTGCTGTGACCCCTCCCTAGCCTGGGGCCTGCATGTCAGACAGCTTAGGTTTGCTTTAACCCAGGGCCCTGCCTACGTCCGACAATGGGCAGAACCTGGGAAGGGACACAAAGGCACTTTCAATAAAGGCAGGTAAGTTAGGGACAGAGTGGGCTTGTAGCCAGGTAGCTACATAGCTGCCATCCCCATAATGACCGCACGAGGGCATGAAAAGACTGTGACAGTCACAATTTCCAGAGTATCCTGAGTTCCATGTATCATCAGAAGTGGAACCACGTTTGTGTCTCTGGTGACCTAAATTTGAGAGTAGTCTGGCTGGTGACTGTCTCTTTTGGCTGCCTCAAGCTTATGCCAAAAACACCTCCAATGCTCCGTGAGTCTTACCTGTTTCCCTCTTTCTGTCAGCAATATTACAGAGCGCCCAAAAGACAGGAGTCTAACCAGCAATCAGATAGATCAATAAAAAATTATAGATATATAATACCTGAAGGGAATGGCCAGTGATATGCAAAGTGCTGCCACTTGGGGGCAATGTCAGGGAGTTCTGGGAGGAGGGACACTGAGACAAAAGCTGAGATCCCAGGACAAGAAGGTACCACGGGGGGAAGGCAGTTGGAGGATGGTGTCAGGTAGAGGAACTGAATAGGATTCCCAAGGAGGGTACATCTCTGCTTGGGGGAACTACAGGAGGCTGCCTGCTGAGAGGGATGCAGTGCAGGCATGTGGAGAGGCTGTGGGGTGGCAGCCACCAAAGGGTTCCCACCTGCAATCCCAAGAACCCTCTTGGGCCCCCCCCAAAATTGACAGTTCATGGGGCACATGAAAACCTTAAAGAGAAACAGCAGATTCCAGAGGGACAGTAACTGTTGCCAGCCTGTCTTCTTTCTGCAGATGGTGGGCGCCACCTCTGGAGTGTATCCTGGTACAACTGAGGCAGCAACTTTCAGCTGGGGATTCTGGGTTAAGGACCAGCGTGAGGTCTTTGGCTGGAGATGAGTAGAAGTACAGAGTGTGGGGCAAGCTTGGCTTCGCTCCAAGTTTCTGCTCTAGGGGGCTGGAGAGATGCCTAAGGTGCTTTCTTATGAAGCCTAATGACTTGAGTTTGATTTTCCAGTCCCCACCTAAAGCCGGACGCAAAGTGGTGCCTGTGTCTGGAAGCACATTTGCAGTGGCTGGAGGCCCTGGTGCACTCATTCTCTCTCTCTCTCTCCAAGGTGTGGTGGCATATACCTTTAATCCCAGGATTCAGGTTAAGGTAGGAGGATCATTGTGAGTTCAAGGCAAGCCTGAGATTAATTGCAGGTCAACCTGGGCTAGAGCTAGACCCTACCTCAACCCCCCATCCCCCCCAATTCCTGCTCTCTCACCTTGTAGCCTTATAAAAATGACCCAACTCTCCAAGCTTCAGTTTCCCCTTCCATAAAATGAGCATAATGATGGGGCTGGAGAGATTTCCCAGTGGTTAAGGCACTTGCCTGCAAAGCCTAACAACCTAGGTTCGAATCCCCAATATCCTCATAAAGACAGATGCACAAAGTGGTGCATACATCTGGAGTTCGTTTGCAGTAGATAGAGGCCCTGGAGTACTCATTCTCTCTGTCTCTTTCTCTTCTCTCTCTCTGCTTGCAATAATGAATAAATTAATAATAAATGGGCATGATGGCGATTGGTGTCAGGAATTAAATCAGAGGCACCACAAAATTTCTCAGACTTCTCAGGTAGTTGAGGATTTCATCTTTGCAGAAACATGTCTGTCTGGTGCTCCTGGTAGGTAGAGCAGAAGGGGATAAAACAGCCTTGATGGGCATCTTGCTCAAATCTGCTTAGCTGCCAGCAACTCTCAAGGACCCTTCTGTCTTCACCTTCCCAGCACTGATATTACAGTCATGCACCATCATACCTGGCTTTTATGTGGGTACTTGGGATTTGAACTCAGTTCTCATGCTTGCACCCCAGACACTTTACCCATTAAACCATCTTCCCAGCTGTAGTCAATCTTTTTCATTCCAAAATGGGCTGCATGGAGATTCACCTGAGGCCCTATATTCTGTGTCCCCACCCACACATGCACCCTTCTTCCCTCTGACATTGTGTCTCCTGGAGAGGTGGGGTGCTCCCACTCAGGTTCAAGGAGAAAGTGAGGACTATGGCTGTTTCTGGGCAGTTCTTAGCCTCATGGCTTGCCAGTGAACCTCTGTGTGTGTGTGTGTGTGTGTAAAACAACAAGAAAGCAGGTGACATGGGTAGAAGGTGAAATAGGGTAATTTAACACCACCAGGGGAGGGTATGACTTTCATGGGGATGGAAAGAATGGCTCATTCCATAGGAGACAGGGACAAGCTGTGTTCTGGAGAGCCAGCTTTCTGTTGATTCAAGCCATGAACCCTCTAGGACTTGGGTGGTATAAGTTGGGGACATGGAGCAGGGTCAATGCTAATCAGCAGTACACTTGACCTGGATGGTCTGATTCTGTTCACTGGGGTCCAGCGCCTGATTAGTAGGTGCCCTGGGGGTTCTACTGGCAGTCAGCTCTTCAGGGCCAGGGACTTAAAGTAGCAGCAAATCATCTCAATGGGCAGAGGTTAGTGGGTGTCCATGCTAACTGCATATCTCTCAGGAGACCATCTCAAAGGGATCACTCAAGTCATACAGCCTAAGTAAGTGCCTGAGCCAGGGTCTCAGCAGGTCAGACCCTCCCATCTGGCTCTCAGACATGTTCAACATAAAAATTATGAACTAACTTAAAAGATTTTGATTTAAAAAAAAAAACTTAGTTCCTTGGTTCTCAAGCATGAACTCTGTAGATGATGATGTTCAAAGGTTGGACATCCCTGCTGCAGAGTCTAGGGCTCTTAAAGCTGACCCCTTGGCCTTCAAGGCCCAGGGGGGTGACCTGATGGTGGGCTGCCCTGCACTGATATTCAGAGTCTGGACTGAACTTGCTCTGAACTTCCAGGGCACACATACTAGATGCTGAGGAGAGACTATGGGTTCCAGTTCTGGGCAAGACACTATTGTTGCCTTCAGAGTTTCTAAGAGGAAGGGTGAGTATCGTTAAGTGCTGGATGAATGGCATACTTAGAATTCCTTGTTAGTTGGCACAGAGCACCAACTGATTCTTGTGAACCTCAGACTCACAGTGAGGCTGTGAATGTCTGCATTTTGCAGCATCACACATATAACCTCAGAGCTGGTAAACAAGTTCCCTGAAATCACACAGCCAGCTAGTGGCCTAGGTGGTCCCTGAGCCAAAGCCACAGGCACCAAGTCTAGCTGAGCTAGTTCTGCTTTGTGGTGAGTCCCACCCACCCACTGGGTGGCACTCAGCTGTACTGAGCCTTGGGTCCATGTTTCTAAAGTGTCTGTGAGAACCAACTTCATGGTTGTTGAGCTTGACCACCATCATGAGAATAGGAGTGAACTGTCAACTAAGGAGCGAATGCCAAGGTGAGAAGGTGGGTGGCCTCATACTGCTGGTGATGGAGACATTGAGAAGTCAGGCTTGCTGTCTGCCCTGGAGCAGCCCAGTCCTCAAGGGAGTCAGAGAAAGAACTGAAATTCCTTCCAGTGAGGGGAAAAAAGAGAAGGCATTGTGGGAATGGGTGCATGAAGTCCCCAAGAGGTTAAACCCTAGTGTGGGGCGAGGGGCAGGTATGAGATGGTGACACAGTATTGGTTATGATGGTTATCTGAATGGTCCTGGAAACATTTGAATTTCAAGCAGACAAATGTTTGGTTAAATTAAGTTTGGCTGAAGCCAGGTGTGGTGGTTTGAATCAAATGTCACCTATAACCTCAAGTGTTCTGAATGCTGGATCCCCAGCATATGGCAATTTGGGAATTGGGAGTTTTACTGGAGGTGGTGTGTTGTTGGGAGCAGACTTACAGAGGTTATAGCCAGTTTCTCCTTGCCAGTGTTTGGCTTATTCTCCTCCTGCTGTTTTGCCACCTGCTGTGGCAAGGTGATATCCAGCCTCTGCTCCACCATCATGGAGCTTCCCCCTGAGACTGTAAGCCAACAAGTAAACCCTTTCCTCTTATAAGCTGCTTCTGATCAGGTGTTTGTCCCAGCAATGAGAAGGTAACTACAACAGAAAAATTGTTACCAGTGTAATGGGGTTGTTGCTGCTAGAAACCTAACTGTGTGGCTTTTGGCTTTTTGGAACTGATGTGCAGGAAGAATATGGAAAGATGTGAAACCCTGGCCTGAGAGATACCTTCCAGTGTGCTGTGCAGAGTTTGATGGACCACTTGGCTCAGCGTTGAGAGACCTAGATGCAGAAAGAAATATGGACTGTGCAGGCTTGGCTAATGAGGGAAAGAAAGCTTTTCCAGGATTGGGTTAGAGGCAGCTTGTGTAAGAGGCTTATTGCTTTCTTCCCATATCCTGAGAACTTGTGTAGGGATATGTTACATAAAAATGTACTGGGATGAACAGAATGCTGTGCCCCAAAAAGAATTGAAAGCTTTGGGCCCAAACTATTGCCCATTCAGCTGCAAATGTTTGCGAGATTAACATCACTGAAATTGGGCCAGTTGTTCTGCATTGGGACAGCAGGAAGAATTCTGACTCTTGAGGGTATACGGCCTGAATGCTGAAGAGTATTCTGTTCTTCAAAGACAGTTTTATTCCCCCCTGGATAAACAAATTTGGTGGCTATAAGTAACCCAGCTGAAGGAACAGAATTGGAACTCCAGAGACTTTGTGTAGCTCCAAGACCAACAAAGAGATGTTGGGCTTAGTGGTGCAGGATCTGACATTTGCCTTGTTTCAGATTGTGCATTGGTTCAACGTTTCCTTGTAATGTCATCTTTTGCAGTGCAGATGTTTATTTTGTACCATTACTTTTTTTTTTTTTTTTTTTTGGTTTTACAGGCTCACAGACTTTGGACTGTAGGGATATTTGAATAGTGTTGAACTGATAAAAACTATGGAAACTTTTTTTTGTTTTTTTGAAGTAGGGTTTCACTCTAGTCCAGGCTGACCTGGAATTCACTCTGTAGTCTCAAGGTGGCCTCAAACTCATGGTGATCCTCCTACCTCTGCCTCCCAAGTGCTGGAATTAAAGGCATGCACCACCATGCCTGACAATGGAGACTTAAAATTGGACTGAATGCATTGTATTTTATATCACGGATGGTTCTCAGTTTATGGGGGCCAGGTGTAGAATGTGGTGGTATGAATTAAGTGTCCCCCATAAACTCAGGTATTGTGAATGCTTGATTCTCAGTTGATGGCAATTTGGGAGGTGAAGCTTTGCTGAAGGAGGCATGTTGTTGGAGGTAGGCTTTTGGGTATTATAGCCAGTTTCCCCTTGCCAGTGTTTGGCTCATTCTCCCACTGCTGTGGCAAGGAGGTGATGTCCTGTCTCTGCTCATGCCTTGTTTTCTCCTGCCATAATGGAACTTCTCCTTGAGACTAACCCAAAATAATCCCTTCCCTCCCATAAGCTGCTTCTGGTAGGGTGTTTGTCCCAGCAGTGAGAAGGTAATTGCAACACCAGGGTTTCTCAAACTCAGCACTTTTTTGTTGTTGCATGTGGGGTATGTATAGTGTGTGTATGCATGTGGAGAATGTATGTATGCATGTGTGCACGTGCAGATGAGTATGCCCTGTATGGAGGCTGGAGGCAGATGTCAAATGTCTTCCACTACTGCCTTTAGGAGGGTGCAGCCTTGCTATAGGTATACTGCTGGAGGTGGGCCTTTGTGTGTTATAGCCCGACCTCATTTACCTACCACACTCAGCTCACTCTTTCTCTGTTGATGAGATATGACACCAGCTGTCTGTTCATGCTATTCCTTTCCCCCAAAACTGCATGAAAGAATCCTTTTCTTCCATATGCTGCTTCTGGTTGGGTGTTCTGTCCCAGTAAGAAGAAGGTAACTCCTATAACAGGTGTGGTGGCACATGTCTGTAGTTTTTCAGCACTGAGAAGGCAGACACAGGAAGATTCCTGGAACTGACGGACCAGCCATTCTAGCATAATTGATAAGGCAAATGAGAATCTAGTTTCACAAAGTGAATGGTGTTCCTGAGAATGACACCCAAGGTTGTCCTGCGATGTCCATGTGCATGTACACACATCCACACACACACGTACATACAAAAAGAACAAGCTGGGCATGGTTGCATGTGCCTTTAATTGCAGCACTCGGGAGGCAGAGTCAGGAGGATTGCCATGGATTTGAGGCCACCCTGAGGCTACAGAGTGAATTCCATTACCAGGTCAGCCTAGGCTAGAGCAAGACCCTACCTCAAAAAAACCTATATATATATCTCCAAAAGTGACCACCAGTGACCTAATACTTTGAACTTGCAGTGCCAATGTTTAAAGAACTGAGTATTTTGTACCTCTATCCCTCCTACCATTGAAAAGTGACTTCTAATCAAGAAACTTAAAATGACCACATCCCTACCACCTGCACATGAAAATTGCACTTTTCTTTTAAAGGCTAGTGTCCCAAGACCTTTTACCTTAGTCAGGATTGCCAAGTGGAGAATTGATGAGCCTTCTGGGAGAAAGTACAAAATCAACAAAATGGAAGCAATTCAGCTTAGTATGGCTTTTAATTGAGGTGAAATCATTTTCATCAGATCTGCAAAGGGTCTGTGTTACAGCAAAAGACAAGAGGTAGAAGTCTTAGAGAGGCGCTCACAGATCCTTTTAGTGGAGGATTCTCGACAGCCATGATTCAGTGCATGTTACAGAGGGATGGCAGCTGTGCTCAGCACGTTATGATCACTGGGATCTGTTTAATGTGAACCTACACTGATTACTCACCATCCACTTGGGAGGAGCCCTGAGCAAGAGGCAATAGCAGTGACCAGGACTAACAGTGCCTGGAGGTTTTATGCTCCCATCTAAAACTGGATGCTACTCTCCACTAACTTATGGGATAGACCACATGCACTTATCAAACAACCTCCCAGATTTTGGTCTCTGAATGCCTCCACATTTGAGTTAACAATACAATTGAAATTTGGCATCTATATAGATAGATCTAGTCTTTCCATACGTTCACCAGACTCATTTAGAAAGAGCTGACCAAGTCAGTTAAGGTGGGAGAACTAGTTACAGATTGCTGCTGAGGACCCATACCACCAGGGACCATGCCACCTTAGTCCTCAGCTACTGCCATCGTTGACATGGCTTTTTATAAACCCAGAAATGTCGTGCTAGTAGAAGCTGTCCCACAAAGTGTCAACATCCCTATCCAAATGTATCTGTCCTTTGCCAGTCACAATGGGCTACGAAGGCACTTACTGGGATGCCTGAGCCAAAGAGCAAGTACCTCCCAGGAGGCAGAGTCCCCCACAAGGCAAGAATTCATGTGCCCAACATCTGTGAATTCTAGCAGAGTTCCACACATCTCTGTGTCTTTGGGTTCCATTGATACAAAGTGAACACAACGTAAGATTAAGGTGCTGATCTGACATGGGGTTTCTGGAGACGACCCCTATCAGCATATGGCTTCAGAGGGACTTTTCTTGGCTGTTCTGATTAAGCATGCCCAGGATGAGTTGGATGTGACCACCATACCTCTCCATGTTTAAGCTACCCAAGAGTTAGAGGAGAGTGTCCAAGGATCTCAGCCCAACCTGGTAGGAAGGACATTTGTGGGCTGTTTGGAGGAGTTCCAGCTTTAGGAAGCCTGCAGGGCATGGGAGCTCCTCATTCATTGGTGTCATAGTTGCTGGGGTCTTCCCGGAGCCCTTCACTGTGTCGAGTCCGCCCACTGGCCTCCAGTAGGGCCTGGGCCTCAGGATCTGAGTCAAGGATGCTCTTCTTACCCTTGGCCTTAGGAAAAAGGGGAGGAGAGTGGCTATGTTCAGAACATGCAGGGACATAAGCAGCTCCACCAACCTGGGCCACACAGTGATGTCCTGCCAGAATCTAGCTTATCAGAGTGGAACCAACATTTCCAGTGCTTCAAGGAGGACAAGGTGGCCCTGGTATACTGTGGCCTCACACTGAGATGAAGTCACTGGTGTCCCATAGTATTAGAGTCATAGCAGCAATTCGACGGATGGCAGAACCAAGCAACTAAAAGAACTCAGACCTTCTGGTCTCACAGATGGACAGGGAGGGCATAGGACTGCCCAGCTTGCCCAGGTGCACTGCTTCACAGGATGGCTCTAATAAGCCATTTAGCTGTGTTGGGCACCTCCCAGCATCACTGGACAAACCATCTCTAGGTGGAGGAGCAGGTGGGGCAAAGCTAAGGAAAGGGAGGAAGACCCTGGCCCGACACAGAGTCCCTGCCGCACTGCACTCACCAGCTGTGTCTCGGAGGGGACGCCGACCCCCCACACCTCCATCTTATCAAAACGGAAGTCCTCTTGGGCAGACAGCTGTGGGCTGTTGTATGTGGTGCACGTGGGTTTGGCTTTGCTGTGTCCTTTCCCGAAGTCAGCGTCCACCCACAGTCCAAAGTAGTTGTGCTGTCCCCCCATGCCCTGTAGAGAGAGTCAGAGATAAGCCTCAGGGGCCAGGTGCTACAGGCCTGACCTCTCCTGAGGTGCTGAAGGGAGCTAGGTATGCTGATGCTCCCCTGTGATCAAACAATTAGAAGGCAGAGGCAGGAGAATATCTGTGAGTCTGAGGCCAGCCTGGGATATACCTGGTCTCCAAAAAATTTTTAGCTAAATGCTGGGTGTGGTGATATAGACCCAGAATCCCAGAACTTGGAAGGTTGAAGTAGGAGGATGCTGACTTTAAGGCCAGCTTTACTTTGAGACACCCTGTCTCAAATAAAAGGGGAAACAAACAAATGAACAAATAAGAGATAGCAGGGAAAACAGGGAAGTAGAACAATTTTTTTTTTTTTTTTGAGGTAGGGTCTCACTCTAGTCCAGACTGACCTGGAATTCACTACATAGTCTCATGGTGGCCTTGAACGCACAGTGATCCACCTACCTCTGCCTCCCAAGTGCTGGGATTAAAGGCATGCGTCACCATGCCCAGTCAAAATTTTTTTTTTACTATGAATTAATTAAGAATCTAAGAATCCCATTTGGGGCTGGAGAGATGGTTTAGCAGTTAAAGTACTTGCCTGCAATGCCTAAGAACTCATGTTCAAATCTTCAGGTCCCATGTAGCCAGACACACAGTGATGCAAGTGCACAATGTCACACATGTGCCACAGGGGGCACATGCATCTGGAGTTCGTTTGCAGCAGGCTGAGGTCCTGCATATACATTCTCTCTCCCTCTCTCTCAAAAATTAAATAAATAAAGAAAGAAAGAAAGAAGGAAAGAAGGAAGGAAGGAAAAGAATCCCATATGGTCATATAGAAGCACAAGCGATAAAATCCTCAGTCCCTCAGGGTTAACCCAGATGGTTAACAGGGCACTAGAGACCTGTCTGTGCTTTGTCCCTACCCTGTCAGGCAGTAAACTGCCTCCAGTGCATGTGATTAAATGCAGTCAGCTTTCTGCCACACTGTCCTGTTGCCATGCTCTAAGACACTTAAAAAAAATATTTGGGCTGGAGAGATGGCTTAGTGGTTAAGTGCTTGCCTGTGAAGCCTAAGGACCCCGGTTCGAGGCTCAGTTCCCCAGGTCCCACATTAGCCAGATGCACAAGGGGGCGCACGCATCTGGAGTTCGTTTGCAGAGGCTGGAAGCCCTGGCGCACCCATTCTCTCTCTCTCCCTCCATCTGTCTTTCTCTCTGTCTGTCACTCTCAAATAAACAAATAAATAATTTAAAAAATATTTTATTTTTATTTATTTATTTGAAAGAGGGAAAGAGGCAGAGTGTGTGCACAGGAGAGAGAGAGGGAGAGAGGGAGAGGGAGAGGGAGAGGGAGAATATAGGTGCTCCAGGGCTTCCAGCCACTGGAAACGAACTCCAGACACATACACCACCTTGTGCATCTGCTCTAAGCCACTTTTTACTCCTGCTCCTCTGACAGCTTTGTCCTGACACCAGCTCCATCATGCCTTCTCTTGTCCCTGGGACCCAGAGCTTGTGTTGTGGCCTGGCTCTGACTTGAGGCCCCAGGGACCAGAGCCTGTGTCTGTGCTCTGCTTCCAGTCCTCAGGCCTGAGACTAGCAGTTCCTGGGCATCCTGATACTCTGGCTCATTCCGGAAGGGGAGACAGTGTCCTGCCCAGGTCCCTCCTGCTCCCTGAGGTGGCAGTATGGAAAGGAGACCTGGCCTTTTCTAGCAGGCTCAGGGTGCCCACCTACTTGGCTCTCAGCTCAGCACGCACAGAGCTAGAACTTTCTAGATGACTTTTGACAAGAGGCAGAGAAAAGAAAGGGGCCAGCAGTTCAGGCAGCTCTCACTATGCTAAGCATCTGCATGGGTGCCCACCCTGAGCTCCTCCTCCCAGCTCACTGGGCTCCCTGCAGCCCATCCAGTCTCTGCAACACTGGCATCTACTCTCTTCTCCCCCTTCCTGTGGCTGGTCACCAAGTGGAAGCAGGGACCAGGCATGAGCATGCTCACCCTGCTGGAGCCCAAGCACTATTCCGTGAGTTATCACCCATCAGACCTAATGGTGCAGGGCTTTCAGCTCGGGGACCTCTACCAGTGGCTCAGTCTTGGCTGTGAGACAGGACAGCAGTATCCGATGACAGATCTGCCACTGATACCCTGTTAGGACACAAATCCTTCATTTGAGGGACAAAGAAAGAGGCCAGCTACTGCTGGCATACAAACTACAGAAAAGCCCAGCGGAGGTCAGAGCCCTCCTGAAGGTGACCTGCCCTGGGGTCAGTCAGGCTCCCCGCACTGACTACAGAGCAGACCGTCAGGCCTACCTGTAAAGCCGAAGGCCACACAGCACCCATTCCTGGCTGGTGGGGCCCTCACTCCCTGCAGCTCCTTACCAGTCCATTTGGCATGGTCTGCTGTCCATGGTTCAGATACATGTAGTGGTTATTGTAGCCCGTGTGTGTGTACACAGCCATGCGGGGGGCAATGGAGAACAGGAAGCACGTGTTGTCCCCTGGAAGAGACAGAGAGCCAAGCAAACAGTATCACTGAGTCTGAGCTGGGCACAGGGAGCTGCAAACACAAGCACATCCAGGAAGCAGCAGGCAAGGCCTTCTCAACCACCTTTGGGGGAGGTGTATACACTGGGAGCTGGGTGCTTTGGGGATCAGTGTGTGGGCCCCAGGCTCCATGGGAGCCCAGACCCAGGTAGATAAGCTGGGGGGTTCAGGGGTTTGAATGACAGTGAATCTGTTTGACAGGAGCATCTGTCTGAGGCTGTCTTTAGCTCTGGACATATGAGCTGAGGTAGGAGCTATCCCTGTTCAGGGTGGCCAGAGACATCGAATTCCTGAGTGCACCCCCTTCTAACTTATGAGCACCAGGTGGGAGGCTGTCCTATAGACACTAATGGTGGCTCCAGCACAGCCTGTGTAAGCCCACACATGTCATGTGCTGTCGGGCTGTCTCCACATAAAGAATCCTCATCAGGGAGAGATGCCTGCAGTCTGTGGGGGAAGGAAAGACAGAGCAAGAAGACAGCCTACGGTCATCCAGCAGTGCAGGTCGGGAGCTAAAAACAGCACAGGTGGGGCGTTAAAAGAAAGACCTCAAGCAGGGCTTGGTGGTGCGCACCTGTAATTCTAGTACTCAGGAGGCTGAGGCAGGGGGCTGGCCTTGAGTTTGAAGCCAGCCTGGGCTACAGTGTGCGATCTTGTCTTGGAAAGAAAATCCAAGGGATGGAAGGACATGAAGGGGAAGAAGGGAGAGGGGGAGGGGACAAGCAAGTTCCTGGCATGAGCAGGTCCTTGGTTGCAGAAACTCCTGCATTCCACAGGCACATTAATGGATAAAGGCCAGCTGTAATCTCAGGGAGCTTTCCTTGAAGGAACACAAGACACCACAGTGTGCTGAGCCTGAGGGACTGCCCATCTTGCCCTGGTACCCAAAATGCCTATGATTGCCAGCAGGAGACTTTGAGGTCTATGGATAATTGGGCCCTAGGTCCAGGCTATTTGCTGGTGAGAAGGAAGCCATGGGCAGAAAATTGGGAGTCCAAACACACAGGATGTACATGAGGGGGACACTTGAGGCCTTGGAAGCTTGGGAAGGTAGGTAGTTCTGAGCAGGCAGAGGATGGGCAGATACTAACTCCATTCAGACAAACCCATGAGACTCTCTTCAACCCAGATCACAGAGGTGCTGCAAGCCATTGCTGCCACAGCCTTCAAGGTTGGGAAGGGCACCTGAGAAAGGTGTCGTGGAAAAGGACATCAGGCAAGGACAAGCTGTGGGACATGTAGGAATAGCAGGGCCTGAAGTCCTGAGGAGAGGCATGGAGAGAGAGAGAGAGAGAGAGAGAGAGAGAGAGAGAGAGAGAGGGAGTGTGTGTGTGTGTGTGGTCATCTAGAACCAGATAGTGGAAGGCCTTCTCAGAAGGTTGAGGAGAGGCATGGAGTGTGTATGTGTGTGTGTGTGTGTGTGTTTATCTAGAACAAGACAGGCTTCCCAGAAGGCTGAGGATGGTCTCAGTCCATGTCCTCCCTCTCCCGTCTCCCAGGCACTTGACTTCAGGAAGTGTCATTTGCTCTGCCATCCTATGGCTGTTGCTTGACCCATGCGTATGGGGCCCCACAATGCTAGGCGAGGTGACAAGGCCACTCCTGCCTGTGCCTTCCTGATCCTCCCCAGAGCAACACTCAACCACAATAGCAAGATGACAGTTCTCATCACAGGCAAACACCACCAGCCTGCATGCAACTGTGTCCCGGTTGCTTGCCACACATCACCATAACATGAGCTCTGAGGAATGGAGGCCCAAAGCTAGTACCCAAAGTGCTGGATCAGCCCAAAGCCACTTGACCACACCAAGAAAACGCACACTGAGTGCTTGCCTAGCATGAGCAAACCTGGACTTCCATCCTCAGTGTGTGTGTGCGCGCACGCGAGTGCAAGGGCGGGGCAGAGACCAAAACCAAGTGCTGTTCACCCATGTGACCTCTCAGAGCCTGCAGGTTATCTGCAGGTAAAGGGACACAAGTAGAGGCTGGTGAGTGCCATGAGGTGTGTGGGGGGGCGGGGGGTGTGTGGGGTGCACAGCTGCCCTCTGCTGGAACTCCCTTCTCACATCCAGCGCAGGTTGGAGGTAAGTGTGAAAAGGAGGCTTGCGCCACCTTCAGCAGGAGTAGCAAGTCTTCCTGGTTGGCTGAGGCCCAGCAGCGTGGTCTGAAGTTTACATGGAGGCTCTGGGCGAAGTGGAGCTTCTCTGTCATTATGACTCTTGGGGCTCACTCAACTCTAAAGCCTGTGGAGGGTGCAGTGAGGCAATGAGTGCAGCTTACCCCAGAGCCTTGAGCAGGGTGTAGGCAAGGGTGCAGAAGATTCTGAGATGGCTGTTTCTAGTCAGGCCCACCTAGCAAGCTAATGGCATGTGGGACCTTGCGCTTGGAGAAGGTTCTTGCCATTTCCAGAACTAGATTAAAGATCCAGAAGATTCTAAATCAAATCCTAGAAAAGCCTGACCTATGAAACTGAGGCACTAACCCTTCACAAAACAGCTCTTCCAGGCATATGGCCACCAGCCGGGCTGGTGGATCTCAGAACCACATCCCCACCTGAGCATGGATCCCCTTGGTGCTTTGCTCACAGTGGAAAGGTTAACCTCTGGTTGTGCACATAAGAGAATTTGGAATCACCATGGAAATGAACCTCTGGTCATGTCTGTGAGGGATTTGCTAGACTAGAGTAGTTAAGGTGGGAGGACCTTAACTGTGCATGGCCCCATCCCCAGTGGGCTGGCGCCTGGACTCTTTGTCTCTCTCTCAGGTAAATAAATGAAAATACTTTTTAAGGGCTGGAGAGATGGCTTAATCGTCAAGGCACTTGCCTACAAAGCCCAAGGATCCAGGTTCAATTCCCCAAGACCCATTTAAGTCAGATGCACAGGGTGGTGCATGTATTTGGAGTTTGTCTGCAGTGGCTGGAGGCCCTGGCATGCCCATTCTCTCTCTCCCTTCCTTCTTCTTTCGTTCTTTCTCAAATATATAAAAGAAAACCTTTTTAAAAAGGAGAGAGCTGGCTGGCCATCAGTACTGCTTGCTCTGCTGTGTCATCACTGTGGACAGACGTGAGCAGCTGCCTCGAAGCTCCCGCTGCCATGTAGGTGGAGATAAGCTCCTCCTTCCCTTGCTGCTTGTGGTCAGGGGCTTTGTCTCAGTGATAAAGAATAAGCAAGTCTAGAGGTACATGGAGAGATGGGGCACCGCACAGCATGTTTGTGAGCGCAGGAAGCAGCCTGCTTCTGGGAGGAGGCTTGGACAGCCAAAAAGACAGTAACAAGAGCACCTGAGGTGACATAGGCCTCCTTCTCACACTTACCTCCACCATGCTTTGGACTTTCCCCTACCTCATGACACCTATCAGCCTCTACTTGTGTCCCTTTATCTGCGGGATGGGGTGGGGGCAGAGAGAAGAAACATCCCTCTGAAGAAGAGGAACATCTAGTGACATTCCGTGGAGGTGGGGGTCAACCCACCTGCTTACTTTCCTCCGGCCAGGACCAGAGAAGGACCTGTGATGCTAGAGTGGTGTCGCTCTTTGCTACACCCCAGCTGTGTCCTGGGGGACACTGGGAGGGAACCAGAGGAGCCCTTGCAACGTCTCGGGGGGTTGCTGCTCGGCTCTGTGCAAGCACTAGCCATCTGGCCAGCACCCCCCACAGGGCTGCAAATCTCTATGGCTTTAGGTCTCTGCTAAGATTTGAATGTGGGATATCCCTTGAACACTTGGTCTCTAGCTTGTGGTGCTGTCTGGAGAGGCTGTGAACCTACAGCAGGCAGGGCCTAGCTGGTGAGTCATTGGCAAGAGGCAAACCCCTTAATTGCTAAGCCCCCTCTCCAGGGCCCAGCCCCACTTCTTGCACACGCCCCACCTTCTCGAGCTCCTGATCCATAAAGATGTGAGTAAGCAAGTGCCACACACTCCCACCTCCAGGGAGCTGCTTGCTGTGCCTTCCCCACCCTGAGTGACTAAATCCCTTCAAACCAGGATACATCTCTATTCCATTAATTTGTTTCTTGACAGGTATTTGGTCACAGTGACAATAAAAGTAAGTAATCCAGTCTCCAAGTCTTACCTTGAAACTGAGGCTTGACCTCCCAGGAGCAGGAGGAAAAGCCACCAAACACCTGGCCGTCACTGTCCTCCAGGAGAACAAGGCAGGGCCCCTGGTATGTGATGCGCCCGCAGAGCTGTGAGAAGCTCTGCCCATGCAGCTGCGTGGAGAAGAGCAGGCGCCAGCGCTGCCGATGTTCCGCGGCCAGATGGGAGTTGAGGTAGATGACAGAGAGCACATCCAGGACGCTCTCAAAGTGCTGCCCCTGGTCCACTTGGCGCTCTGGGATCAGCGTGGCCAGGTTGAGGGAGGAGCAGAGGAGGAGAAGGCCCTTGTGGATGACTATGCTCAGAAATGTGGCCACATGGGGGACTCGGAATAGCCAGTCCTCAATCACAGTTTGGTCACAGTCCTGGCCTAGCCACTGAGGTCCCAGAAACTTCTGGCCATCTAAGAGAAAGAAGAAATTGTCATTACTGGGTCCTCTGTGTCATCTTTCAGAGGCTATCTGAGCCTCTGATGATTGATCCAGGAATTATGACTCATACATATAATGGAACTTGGGATGTGGCTTGTCTAAATGGAGACATGCCTTAAGTGTAAAGGGTACACCCAAGGTGTGAGAAAAGACAGTAAAAGATCTCCAAATTTTTTATACTCGAAGTGCATTTTGGGATGCATTATTAAAACCCGTCTCCTATGTTTCTTTGTACTACTTTTTCTTTTTGGACATAGTGTCTGATGTATCCTTGGAGCTTGGTATGTAGCCGAGGATAACCCTGAATTTCCGTTGCTCCTGCCTCTCCACCTTCTGTGTGCTGGGATTACAAGGCCTTTACATTAGACTTAGTACGTCAGAGGGCCACTCACCAATCACTTGGCTGAGGGCTCTGGCCAAGGGCAAATGGAAGGGCTGGAGATGTGCTATCCCCCAGGCAGGGCAGGGGTGGCTCACAGGCATCCCACTAGTCTATCTAGGAAAAGTAGGTTTTGTCAGCATGAGCTGTGCTTGTTTCCAGCAACATTTGCAGTGCTTTCCTTATCTTCCACCTCCAAAGAGTGAGGTGACAGGGTAACACTGGAGGATTGGAGGATACCCTAGGACTTGGTCTCATTGCCCTATTGTAAAACAGAGGTAATGCTAGAGCCCATGCTGTGTGGCTATTACAGGCATGGGAGGAACTTTTATAGTTTAAACTCACTGACATAGACTGAGGAGATGGCTCAGTGGTTAAAGGCACTTGCTTGCAAAGCCTGCAAGCCTGGGTTCAATTCCCCAGTACCCATGTAAAACCAGATGCACAAAGTGGTACAAGTGTCCATCCTGGAGTAACCATGTTCTTTCTCTAATAAATAAATAAGGAAAGGAGAAAGTTAAAAAAAAATAAGCTCATTGTCACATGCAAAGGCTCTACTCACAACCTATAATTCCCAACGTATGAAAACCTAGATGTGAACTCAACTCCTTTGACTCAGGCCTATTTTATTTACTGGAAATGTAAAAACTTGACTTTTTAATCTACTTCTCAACTGTAATGTTTCAATATTCCTATAATTTCTAATCAAATATTCAACTAAATATATTTCATGTCTCTCACCTGTGAATTTAAGCCTGACAGGTAGTTTTAATTATTCATTGTAACTTTTTTCTACCTAAACAACAACTTACACTTTGTATTTATGTCATACATCTTTTAAAAAATACTGACTGTATGGGCTGGAGAGATTGCTTAGTGGTGAAGCGCTTGCCTGTGAAGCCTAAGGACCCTGGTTCGAGGCTTGATTCCCCAGGACCCATGTTAGCCAGATGCACAAGGGGGCGCACGCGTATGGAGTTCGTTTGCAGCTGGAGGCCCTGGCGTGCCTATTTTCACTCTCTCTCTGCCTCATTCTCTTTGTGTCTGTCATTCTCAAATAAATAAAAACAAACAAAAAAACCCAAAAGCAACAACAACAAAAAACTTTAAAAAAACACTAAAAAAATACTAACTGTAGTTTAGGCTAACAAAGATCACCCATAAAAATATTGTTACTTAAATTTTGTTTCTTCTCAGTCTCAAATGCATTGCCTAAATTAATTTTTGTAATCAAGCTTCTTTAACCACTGAGCCATCTTCCCAGCCCTCTAAGTTAATTTTTGAAAAATAACTTATTTTGAAACTGCTTTTAAAAAATCTAGTTTTAGGAGCTGGGTGTGGTGGTACATGCCTTTAATCCCAGTACTTGGGAGGCAGAGGTAGGAGGAGTGGTGTGAATTCAAGGCCACCCTACATAGTGAATTCCAGTTCAGCCTGAGCTAGAGTGAAACCCTACCTCAAAAAACAACAAAAAAAGCTGTGCGTAATGGCACACACATTTAATCCTAGCACTCAGGAAGAAGAGGTAGGAGGACAGCTGTGAGTTCAAGGCCACCCTGAGACTACATAGTGAATTCCAGGTCAGCCTGGGCCAGAGTGAGACCCTATCTCAAAAAACAAAACAAAAAAGCTATTGATTCATTTTCCATGGCCTGTGATAAAACCTAGTACATTCTCTACCCATAAAAGAATAAAGGTAAAAGTTGACAGCAGAAGGCAAGTATTTGCAAACATGTGATAACCAAATAATACTTTAACATGTGCACCACCTTGTGGGCATGTGTGACCTTGCACACTTGCATCACCTTGTGTGTCTGGCTTACGTGGGATCTGGAGAGTCAGACATGGGTCCTTAGGCTTTGTAGGCAAGCACCTTAACCGCTAAGCCATCTTTCTAGCCCCCAAATAGTACTTCTTAATAGTCAGCAGACCAAAGAAGGTATCATAAAGGACTTTAAAAAATACTAAGCTGGGGCTGGAGAGATGGCTTGGCAGTTTCAGGCGCTTGCTTGCAAGACCTGCTGGCTCAGATTTGGTTCCCCAGTACCCATGGAAAACCAGATGCACAAAGTAGCCCATGCATCTGGAGGTTCTGTGCGGCAGAAGGAGTCCCTGGCATGCTCATTCTTTCCCTCTCCCTCTTCTCCCCTGGTCCCCAAATATATAAATATTTTTTAAAATGCTAAGTTGGGGCTGGAGAGATGGCTTAGCAGTTAAGGCACATGCCTGCAAAGCCTAAGGACCCAGGTTCAATTCTCTAGGTCCCACATAAGCCGGATGCACATGGCACATGCATCTGGAGTTCATTTGCAGTGGCTAGAGGCCCTGGCGTAACCATTCTTACTCACTCTTTATCTCTCTTTCCCTCTCTCTGTCTCTAATAAATAAACAAAAATAGATCTTTATAACAAACAAATAAACAAAATACTCAGTTGAATAATAACAAAAGCACAGCCATGAAAACTCATGGGATGCAGCCAAAAGCATTTCAGAGGCTGGGGATGTGGCTCCATCGGCCCAGTGCTGTGTAGCATGTATGAAGCCTGGGTCCGAGCCTCAGCACTTCATAAAACTGATCATGGTGTCACATGCCTATCACTCCACCAATGGGGGAATGGGGAGGAGGCAGAAGGATCCAAAGTTCATGGTCATCCTTGTCTACATAGTGAGTTTGAGGTCAGCCTTAGCTATATAATTTCCTGTTTCAGACAAACAAAAAAGAAAAAAGAATTTAGGGAAAATTTAAAACTTTAATATATCTGTATTGATAATCTAATTAATCAAATAATCAAATTAATAATCTAAACTTTTACCTTAAGAAGCAAGAAAAGAAGATTAAAAACTAAACCTAATACAAGCAGAAAGAAATCCAATAGGAATAGAGGTTAGAAAGATAGTAGAGAAAAATGAACCAGACATCTTTTCAAAAATACCAGAAAACAGAGAAACTTTTAGGTAGGCTGACCAAGAGGAAGGGAGGCACGATTCCAGCTGTGAAGTCGGAATTGGAGGCCTGGACAGCACCACTGCTCGTGCCGCGCTGAGGGCCGTCAGCCGAGCCCCGGAGCACCGCGGCAGGAGGCTGACAGGCCCTCCCCGCCGCGCAGCACCACTGCCAGGTCACGGTCGTGGAGAGCAGGACCTCGGCCGCAGAGAGGACGGCTGGGCACTTGCCTTGGAACTTCATCTCGGAGAGCAGCTGAGCAGCCAGCGCCTGCATGCTGGCAGGAGGCGCTGTGGCCTGGCTCCGGGTCCAGCCTCTCAGCTCCCGTCGGTGAGTCAGCACGTGTGCCACTGAGCACACCAGGTCCTCTGTGAACTTGAAGACAATGCGCTGTTAGACCCAGCTGTGCACTGACTGGAGCCCTGCTTGGCATCACTGTCAAGGCCATGTTCTTTCTCTACAGGGACAAACAGGATGGACCATGGTGTGGGATGGGGTTGTATACCCTGCACAGTTACACATGGGTTCATTCTTCTTGATTTTTAATTTTGGGACAGAGTCTTGCTAGGTTACCCGAGCTGGCCTTAACCTTTCTCTGTAGACCAGTCTTGTGACAGCCTGCAGGTAGCGAGGATGACAGGCCTGCGTCACAAGGCCGTGCTTTCATTCTTCTAATAATACATGTTGCTTGCCTTTAACTTTAAAAAAAAAAATTTAGAGAGACAATCGGCATGCCAGGGCCTCTAGCCACTGCAAACAAACTTCAGACGCATGTGCCACCTTGTGCATCTGGCTTGCATGGGTCCTGGAGAATCAAACCTAGATCCTTTGGCTTCACAGGCAACTACCTTAACTGCTAAGCCATCTCTCCAGCCCTTGCCTTTATCTTTTGCCAAGGTTTTGGTCTAAGAGTTCTGTAATCAACTAAACAGTTACACTATCCAGGCTTCCTGAGGTTGGATGTTGACACGATGCCTCCATCAGCTATGTCTCTGTCCTGAGTAGCCCAGCTGAGGTCACCCAAGAGAACTTTACCTTTTGGACCTCTCTGGCTTTCACAGGACCTTCCTCAGCAGAGATCATTTTCCGAACCACGAGGCTCTTCTCCTCCGAGTTTCCTTTCAGCAGGTAGGACAGCGCTGCTGTGAACTGCTCCCGGGAGACATGCTCGCTGGGTCCCTGAGCCTTCCCAGTCAGCTTGACTCTCCGCATGCTGTCATAAAGTCTGGTGACCATTTCTGCGGGGAGAGCCTCCCTGACGTGGCTCTTTGGGGGACAAGAGGAAGAAAAGGATTCAAGACTAACTGCTTGGAGTCACAGGAAAGCAAGCCAGGGTCCAAGATAAGCCACTGCTTCCTGGATGGCTCCAGAAACCATACAGCATTCCCACAGGACCTCTCCCCACCTGAGGACCCATGTACTCAAAGCTGATCTGATCATTAGACACTTCTAGTAGTCCCAGCTGACCTCCTCCATCCTCCACCACCCCAGATTGGTTTTGTCCTTCCTGCCTCTGCTGCTACCTGCTCCCCACTGCTCAGGACGTCAGAGTCACAGGTCCCTACTGTAGCAGTCCCAGGTGGCTCTGCGCTGGCCAATCCCCAGAGCCAGTACTGGGGCATGCACTAGGTCCACTGGGCCATCGCATCTCAGGGAGACACCACGGGTACACACATGGCCATCAGCTGTTTTTCTCTTCTACAGCGAGAGGTGGGGTGCTATCAGCTGCTGTTCTAGAAGGGGAGGTTTTAGAATGGCTTCACAAACTATAGCTCTCCTACTCCCATGATATGAGCTGAACACAAACCATGAGTTAATGGAATAAGACAAAAGCCATGGGGAAATGGTCAGTTGTTGTTTTTTTTTAACTCCTTGAAGGTGAGGCTTCAGCATTGTGTTAGGAGCACCAGAAAATTCCTGGACATCAGACACAAATTCAATGGGACACCTGAGACGCTGTGGTCACTGAGAGACACAGAGGCAGGCCTGGCTTTAGACCGCCAGCCTGTCTCTGGTGGGGCAGGCAGGAGACATGGGGATCAAGGGTATCACTTCAAACTAGAACTGCCTCCAACACCAAGCAGTAACTACCCTCTTTCCCTCTTTTTTTTTTGTTTATTTTTTATTTATTTATTTCAGAATAACAGAGAGAGAGAGAGAGAGAGAAAGGCAGATAGATAGAGAGAGAGTGGGCGCGCCAGGGCCTCCAGCCACTGCAAACGAACTCCAGACGCGTGCGCCCCCTTGTGCATCTGGCTAACGTGGGTCCTGGGGAATTGAGCCTCGAACCGGGGTCCTTAGGCTTCACAGGCAAGCGCTTAACCGCTAAGCCATCTCTCCAGCCCTTTCCCTCTTTTTTTTTAAGAAAGGATCTCATTATGTAGTCTAGGCTGGCCTCAAGTTCATGGTAATCCTTCTGCTTGGGCCTCCTGAGTGCTGGGGTTATAGGTGTGCCCCACTATACCTGACTCAGGCTCCTTTCTTTAGTGCAGATAAGACACTTCAGTACTCAGTAGGCTGAGGCAGTAGGACAGCCATGAGCTCAGTCCACCCTGGGCTATAAAGTGAGTTCCATTTTGGGACACACTCAGTTACAGGTTAGACCATATCACAACCAAACTGTTCATTTCAAAAGAAGAAAACAAAGGTAGAGATTTGTTCTATGACCCACACTACTTTCTTCCTGTAAGGACAGAGTAGTGTACTTGTAAGGGATACACGTAGCCCACAAAGCCAGAAACAGGAAGCATGTGGCCCTTCACAGAAAACCAGGTTTCCCAGGCATGGCACACTTGCGGCAAGCGCCTACCCCCAACTCCACACAAAGCCATGTCACTCTTGCCTTCAGTGCCTCCAGAGAGAAAGTCCCATATGCAGTGGAGCCTCCTTTACCCGAAGACAGAACGTTAAACAGCTTGTCCACCTCAGTCTGCTCCTCGGGCAGGAACTGTGGACAGAACTTCTGTTCCGAGAGGCTTTTGCTGTTTCCCATCTTCCCGTTCTTCACAGCTCTCTGCAGATGGGAAAGAGACAGAGATGGTCACACATCAGACGTACAGACATTGTCATCCTGCCATCAAGTGTATACCCTGAAGTACAGCTAAAATGCAGTTATCTACATAATGTTGTTTCCATATGGAAGTTAATAGCCACAAAGAAAGTAGGAAGATTCCCAGGGACTACTGAAAGAATCTGGACTCCATCTGTTGTAGTCAGGTTTGCACTGTTGGTAGAAATCACACAACCAAGAGCAGCTTGTGGGAAAAAAGAGGTTTATTCTGGCTAACAGGTGCAAGGGGATGCTCCACAATGGCAGGGAAAACAATGGCATCAGCAGAGGGTGGACATCACTTCCTGGCCAACATCAGGTGGACAACAGGAACATAAGACTGTGCCAAACACTGGCAAGGGGACACTGGCTACAACACCCATAAGCCTGCCCTCAACAATACACTGCCTCCAGGAGGCGTTAATTCCCATCACTGGAGAGACTAGCATTCAGAATACCTAAGTTTATGGGGGACACCTGAATCAAACCACCACAGAATGACACCCATGGTTGTTTTCCAACTTCTAATGCACGCTTATCTACACACAAGTGTACCCAGAAGTGTACACTCATTCACACACAGTATCAGAAGATCTGAAGACTAAAACAGAAAACACATCTCACTAAAGTGACTGCAGGTAATCCTGAGGCCCCACAGGGGAAAGGTTCACAGATGTTAGGCTGAATGCTCTAGGCCTGTGGTCTAGAACATCGTGGGGTCCACTAGGGGCATGAGAACTGCATTATTCTAGGAAGCTTCCTTCTTCCTCCTCACCCCTGGCCATCCCCTTGTCTTTGATCTCCAACACTGCTCAGCATGCCTGACTGTTCATGACACCCTGGAATGCAGCACAAGCCCTTCGATGCTCATGGTGCTGAAGTCCCAGGTCTTGTGTTCCTGACTGCATTGACTCCAGCACTGCCCCAAGTGGTCTCTTCACTCTGCTCCCAGGTTACCTGCTCTGAGGACCTCCCTGGCAGTCAAGAAAAACAACACTTCCTCCTAACACTGTTAGGGCTCCTTTTGAGTATTGCTGACAAGGTCCTGGGTATTGGCTTGGGATTCCCCAAGGTTTCACCTCATCTCAGTCCCATGCTTAGGAGCCCTGTGGGTGAGCACTGCTTATCCCACCACTACCTTCCTCTGCTCAGTGCCCATGTGGCTTGGCCAGACCTTAGTAGGGTCCCACAGTGTAGGAGAAAGACACAGAGCTGGGCCAGCTGTCCCAGGGAGGTTAGGACAGCAATGTGTGGGCTGGGTAGAGAGAGTATGTGGGGCAGCCACAGGGTAGGGCCAGGAGAACAGCAGACAGAGGCAGCACAAAGCCCTGGTGGTGATGTGCGTTCTGCAAGGTGAGGGAGCGTGAAGTGGTGGCCTGCGGTTGGAAGACAGGCCTCAAGTCCAGGTAACGTCAGGGAGAGGTAGGGAGGGGACTGCCTACCCCTAGAACAGAGCTTGTCCTCCTGTGCCACCCCAGCCCCTGCAGGATGCTGGTGAGAAGGTCCACCACAGAACAGTTCAAGGCCAACCTGGCAATGATACTGAGGCTTCCCGCTCAGCCTGTCCCCTTTCACAGTACCTCATCTCCCCAAACAACGGTATGGAGGCCTTCAGACCTCAACCCCTTAATTGGACCAGAAATCTTTTCCATCAACTTCTGGAAGGAAATGAAGGCCTGGTGTGTGTCCAACTTCTCCATTATCACTCAGTTCTTGGCATGTGCTGTCTCTGTAAGGGACTTCCATGGTACATCTTGGCACCTTGGTATATGTGACAGCCCTTTCCTGCCCACTTTACCTACCTCAAGCCCACTTAAGGAAGCTACCCCTCGGAGTTATTGCATGACAGTACATTTGTCACAGTTGGGGCCAACAGGGGGCATTTTTGTCAAGGATCAGAGCCACTTGGATTGCCGTATCAGGGGGAGGCGCTGTTGGTGTCCACTGGGCAGAGGCCAGGGACATTCCTAAATATCTTGCAGGAAACAGGACAACAGGCAACCCACAACGAAGTATGTAGCTTCAGAGTGGGGACCATAGTCAGCCACTACCACCCTTCACACAGCGTCCTGGGCTCCAAAGTTCTTAGACAGGCAAAGGAGCGCAGATCTGAGCTCATAGTGATTTTTGTTTCACAACAATGGGCAAGTTATCACATTTTTTTTTCCAATCCTAATACAATGTAAAGGATCCAGGAGCCCACAGTAAAGAACAAAGGTTCTTTGACCAAACCTTAGCCAGGCTCCCAACCCCACCTGCAACTTAAAATAGATCCATCTTGGATTCCAAGCAGGACCTGGCTTCTCCCACCCACTACAGAATTCCCTCGCTGTGTCCTTACACCTATGGACATGCTCTTGAATGAAGTCTGCCTTACCATGCTTCCACAAGCACCAGCAAACTAGTTTTCATGTATGTGTGTGCATATATGAGCTTGTATGTGCTCATACATGTGTGTGGAGGCCAGAGGTCAATGTCAGGTGTCTTCTAATGGTTCTCCATCTTATTTATTGAGACTGGGTCTCTCAACAGAATCTAGAGCTTACCAATTTGGCTACACAAGCTGGCCAGAAAGCCCTAGGGATCCATCCACCTGTCTGCTGAAAGGCCAAGAATTCAGAAGCCCAGAAATACTATCACGCTCCAAAGGGAGCTTAAGCGGGCCCCTGCATACCTCAAACTCCAGGCTTTACTCTCTGTTGAAAGCAAGTAAAGAATCCCTCTTCTCATTATATCAGAGCCCGCTCCTAATATAAAACTAGGTAAAAAGGGCATGAGATAGCCCTCAAGGATGGGAAATAAATAATGAAGTGAACCACTTATTTGGTTTCTGTAAATAGCCCGCACCATAAGCTGTAGCAGCCTGCCTCAGACCACCAAGGTCATAGGAGACTGATACCACACTCTGCTACCCCCACCCAAGGACCTGCGCAAAAGCTGACCTCCAAGGTCATAGGAGACTGATACCACACTCTGCTACTCCCACCTAAGGACCTGCGCAAATGCTGACCACCAAGGTCATAGGAGACTGATTGGTCTAATGCACAGGCTTTGTTAGAAACCCTATAAAAACTGTCCCTTCCTGCATTTGGGGCTCTGCAGTCCTCTACCCCTGTGCGGTGTACGACTGTGGGCCCCAGCATGCTTGAAATAAAATCCTCTTGCAGTTTGCATCAAGACCGCTTCTCGTGAGTGATTTGGGGTGTCGCCATATCCGGGCAGAGCGTGGGGTCCTCGTTTTGGGGGTCTTACACTGCCTCTCCAGTACTGGGGTTACAGGCATGCCATGCCAAACCTACCACTTTACAAGGGTACTGGGGAAATGAACTCAGGTCCCTATGCTTGCTAAGTAAACACTTTATCCACAGAACCATCTCTCTTGCCCAGGTGAGTTCTTCCAGCTGAGGTTATCAGACTGAATCAAGTAATCCAAGCCATTTAATCCTGCTGTCGGGAGGCCAAATAAACCAAAAGAAGGCAACCTTTAAATTTGATCTTGGTACACAGGAAACAGGCTTCTCCTAAGCTTGCTATTCCTTGCGACTGGGGAAAGGGTAGTCCCCAGGCTCCTGCTGGGGTGTAGGACGCTCCAAGGACTCCTAAGGGACCCTTGGGATGTGTCCAGGCATCCCGGAGGCTCTCCATCCTGGCCCGCCTATGACCCTCTGCCTCCAAGGATTCATTACCCTTAGGGCCATGAACCTGGGGCTATCTTCTTTCTGGGGGACATGCCAACCACCCCACGTAGACAATCTTGCTTCAAATCCTGCTTGTGTCTCATAGCCTGGTGGGCCTTCTGCACAGGGGCAAGGAGTTCCTGCCGCCTCAGGCTGGTTGCCCTTCTTCAAACTCTCGGGATGCCAGCTTCCAGCGCGGTCTTTTCCTGTCCCTGGGCTGTGATGTTAGTGCGCAGCTCTACGGTCCCTTGCCGAGCCCAGCAGGTTGTGGTCAGAAGACAAGCAAGACCCCCTTTAGTACAGAGCCCACGCCATCTCCCGCTGACGTGCCCTTCGGGACAGCTGGCCCGTGACCCCGGGAAGGCTACCGGAGGACTTAGCTCGCGACCACGCGGGTGGCGGTGGGCGAGGTGCTCGGTGCTCCCAAGGCCTCGCCGGCCACTTCCGAGCTGTCCTCGCAAAGGTCACCCGCTCCCTCTCTCCTTCCCGGCTGTCCCCACCCCAGGGCCAGGAGAGGAGGGCAGCGCGGAAGGGGAACGCCGGAACCTCAGGACCCGTCCCCTCGCGGGCGCACCGCAGCCGACGCCGCACCTCCGGTTTAGCTCACCCTGGTGCTCCGCCTTCCCGAGCTATGGAAGCCCCGGCTTCAGGCTTTCCCAGAACCGCTCCAGCCGGTCCGTTCCTTAGCAACGGTGTTGATGGGTGGTCTTGTGGCCCAATAGAGGAAGGGGAAATCTAAGAGGCGGAGCCCAAGAATCCGGTTAACCAATGGTAATGCAGTTCGTGAGGAGTGGGCGGGATGTGGGCGGGCCTTGCTGTCATGAAGGAGGAGCTGTTGGGAGAGTAGGAGTAGGTGCCTCATTGGCTAGCAGGGTCCTAGGAGGGCGCTGGGCTGGGGCAAGGGTCCAAGAGGGGCTGCAGAGACTCTACACTCCTGCAGTCAGTACAGTCATGTTTTTTTCCCTGGATGATGAGATAGCATTCTGTCACCCCAGACTGCAAAAATCTGCCTTGGCCTTTTTATGAGTGTGGGATAAAAAAACAGACAGCCATGTCAGGGGAGACAGAGGCCTAGGAATTCTTACAATGCTTCGTAGTGAATGGGCGCTGCTCCCCTACGGTGAACCCTGATCACTAAGTCACCCATTGGCAGTTTCTGCTGCTTGAAATTGTAGCTGTAAAAATGACATCAGCCCAGCTGGGCATATTGTCGTTCACTGTAATCCCAGTACTTGGGAGGTTGAGACAGGATTGCTTCAAATTTTAGAACAACCTGGGCTACATAGTGAGTTGCGGGCCAGTGTGGGCTACAGAGTGAGATCCTGTTTCAAAAATAAAAACGAAAACAAACACACAAACAAACAAAAAGCGCCGGGGAGGGGGAGAGGAAAAAGGAGAAAGAGAGGAAAAGACAAGAAAAAGGAAAGGGGAAGAAAAAAAAAAAGAAGATACCACTGGCTCCCCCTGGAGGAAGGATGTTACATGGGCACACAGAAGCCTGCCTGGGGTTCCAGCCCAGAAGAGCCATAGCGAGTTTCTAAACCCAACATTTCCTAGCTGTCATCACTGAAGACCCCTGAGAACTGGGAGCCATCTTCATTCTGCTTCTGCTCAGCCACCGGAGCCACCCTAAAGGAAAATGCATCATGCCGCCCTGCTCCTGAAAGTCCCTCAAAGCCCTCTTGCTCCAGGCTCTATTTCTGATTCACTTGCACCATATTTATGATCGCAGCTGGAATCGCAGCTGTAGCTGCTCTCCTCTCCCAGCCCTCTGCCAGGGCTCAGAGCAGCCTCAGCCCTTCCTTGCCCGGCTCCTGTCTGAGCGGAGTAGCCCCACACTTCTTACTTCAGACCTTCGCACTTTGCTGGGTGGTGTGCACCCTGATCACTGGGAGGCCACTGTCCACCTGTCTCCCTTTCCTGTGGCCCTGGTCACCACTTATTGGTCCCCACTGCTCCTCACTACTGTTTACTCCTTATCCTATGAGAGCACAGTCTTCCCCAGTCCTCTGCCAGCCGCCCCACTGCCTCCCAGAGCAGCTGAGGCAGGGGAAGGAGAAACCCCGCGGGTAAGAAAGCAGGAGAGTGGCACCTGCCATTCAGAGCACACATGTGATAACCCCAGGACTCACCCTGCTCCCATCATGTCCTCTTGCAGAATATGGGGAGGGGTGTAGCCAGGGAGCCTGATCTTGGGGTGGCTTACACTCCATTCTTCCAATTCTCAGTGACATTGGTCCCCTGTGACCAGAGCTTTGCAGTCAGCCGATCAGTATGGTCATACACCCCAGTGACTGACAGGAAAATCTGACAGTCCAGCCTGACTTGAGAGTGCAGGATGGGAACACCTGTCTTTGCTCACTTCACTCAGCCCGCCTTTAGGAAGTTCCTCCGCTCCCATAGCTGCTGTTGGAGGTTGGCACCCATGATACCTGTCAATCAGGTACCTTTTGGCTAGTTATTTAGGTCAGAATAAAAATGGAACCATTCCTGATGGTAGCAACATGCCTGAGCAGGGACAACTCACAGGGCACAGCCCTTCATGGAGAAAGCAGCCTTACCTCATGGCTGACATACCAGTAGGAGATAAGAGTAACCCCCAAGCCAGGCCAGCCCCACCCTGCATACACTGATGACACAGGAGAATGGGGCTGTTCTTCACCTCACCTAGCTGTGTGTGTATGACTGTGTGTATGCATGTTTGTGTGAGTATGGGCATGGGCATGTGTGTGCCATGGTGCACTGTGGAGGTCAGAGGATGACATTAGGATGTGTTTGTAGAGGTCAGAGAACAACATCAAAGGGGTCAGTCTTCTATCTTTTTTCAAAAGAATGATTTTATTTGTATTTAATTGAGAAAGAGAGAAATGCATATATACTATATCTATCTATCTATCTATCTATCTATCTATCTATCTATCTATCTATCGAGTGAGAGAGGAGAAAGGGAGAGAGAGAGAATGGGCACACGGCTGCTGCAAAGGAACTCCAGACTCATGTGCCACTTTGTGCATCTGGCTTATGTGGGTCCTGGGAAAGGGAACCTGGGTTCTTGGCTTTGCAGGCAAGCACCTTAGTCACTTCCATCTTTTGTGAGGCACGGTGGTGTTGTTTGTTGCTGGGAATGCAGTCTAGCTGGCGCTGGGAGTTTTGGGGTTCTCCTGACTCTGCCTCCCATTATCGTAGATGTGGCTGGGATCACAGGCATGTGTGCCAGTCGGTAACTGGCTTTCGTGGGTGCTGGAGCATTGAATCAGGTCAGCTGTGGAGCAAACACCTTTAACTGCACACTGTCTCCCCAGCCTCATGCCCCTAACTTTCAAACTTTGAACCTGCTTATAAATTACAGTCCTTGAGCAACCCAACTTCAAAAGCCACGGAATCCCAGAGAGCTCTTCTTAGGGCACACCACAAAGCCCACACCGAAGCATCTTGTTATTGTCCTCTGGGAATGTGTGTTGTGTGTGAGCGTGCACATGTGATGTATGTGCATGTGAGGAGGCCAGAGGACAACCTCGGATGTCCTTCCTCAGAAAGGTCAGCTACCTGTTTTGACAGGGTCTCTCATTGGCCCAGCACTCATCAGTTAGGACAGACGAGCTGGCCTGTCTCCACCTCTCCAGTGCTAAGATTACAGGCACATGACAGCATGCCTGGCATTTCATGTGGGTTCTAAGGCTCGAACCTAGATTCCTCTGCGTACGGGGCAAGCACTTTACCAACTGAGATATCTCCTCAGCCCACTCTTATCCTTTTCTTCCATTTCTCTCTCTTCCTCTCTTCTCCTCCACCCTGTGCACTTCAATCTGAAGTGTGTATACACTATCTCTTATCTCTACTTAACTCTGACTCGAGCTGAAATTCTTTTCTGCACAGTCGTCAAGGACCTGACTTTACCAGAATGGAAGTCACCAAGGGGGGAAGGGAACTCCCAGGGCTGCTGGCGGCAGGGCAGGGCTGCATCTCAATGCCCCCTCCACAGATACCACTGGGCAGCAGCAGTACAGGAAACCCCCAGGGAGGAGCGCCAGCACTGCCCTGGGAACTCCCACTATGGTGGACATGACCCATCTCGGCCACAAGGCGCGCTCATGATTGCTGCAAAATAAATAGCCATGAGCGCATTATAAATAAAACTTGATTTCAGAGTACAGTGGTTTTACAGGATGTGAGGCACATGCCTGCAGTCTCAGCACTAATGAGGTGGAGGCAAGAGGATCAGGAGTTCAAGGCTAGCTTCCCATAACACAGAGAATTTGAGGCTGGCCTAGGCAACATTGAAAGTTTGAGGGTAGCCTGAGCTACAAGAAAACCCTGTCTCAGATAACCAAAATAATAATATTATAATATAATGTTAAATAAATGCATTAAAATATTTTTCAAAAGAGTTTCATAGTCTTACATCTTCAAGGTCGTTGTCAATAGAGCATTCCCACACCTCAAATCATTGGATACCACATCTTACATTGCTTTGGTACATTGTCACCATTTACAAGCTGGTACCGATGTGTTATTTAGTAGCTAAAGACTGCATTCTAGTCAGGCTTAGTGTCAGGCCTGAAACTCCAGCTATATTTAGGAGGCTAAGGCAGGAGGATTATAAATTCAAGCCCTAGATTAGGATTCAGGTGACAGACCAGAGCATGATTGCACCAATGAGTTTATTGGTGTTACTTATAGAGCACAAGTGAGGGGTCCCTTCCAGGAGTGTGGGTGACTCTGTATCACGGCAAAGTGCCACCCCATTCTGGATGACAACCTCATGGAGACTGCATCATCAAGTCCTAGGATCACTTGTAGCTTGGGGGAGGGCAGGAGAGTAGAGTAGCTGGAATTCCAGGTGAGGGTCATGTGAGTCTCATGTCAATAGCTCACCACCATAACCACTGGCCTGGCTGCTCTGTTCCAAAGTTTACATGACCAAAGTGTTCTCTACTCCAATGGCATTGGGATGGTTTGAGTCAGGTGTCCCCCATGAACTAAGGTGTTCTGGATGCTAGGTTCCCAGCTGATGGAGATTTGGGAATTAATGCCTCCTGGAGGCAGTGTATTGTTGGGGGTGGGCATATGGGTGTTATAGCCAGTGTCCCCTTGGCAGTATTTGGCACACTTTCCTCTTGCTGTTGGCCACCTGATGTTGGCCAGGAGGTTATGTCCACCCTCTGCTCATGCCACTGTTTTCCCCTGCTGTCATGGAGCTTCCCCTCAAGCCTGTAGGCCAAAAATGAACCCCCATTTTTTCCCACAAGCTGCTCTTGGCTGAATGATTTCTGCCAGCATTGTGAACCTGACTGCAACAGGTATCATTTTATATCTGGAGGAAAAATGCCATACAACATCAAGGAAAACAGTATGACTCTAGGACCACCAAGGCCCAAGGGCCAGAGAGCAAGGGACACTGCCCGACCCGTACCTGGCTGGGACCTGCAGATACAAAGTGCTGCTGATCCTCATGACCTCATGGCAGCTGACACTAGCTACACAAGAGGGGAAAAATGATGGCATCAAGATAGAAGAGACTGAACAAAAAGAAGAAGGGATTCAGTGGAGGGCAGATTTTGGAGGGAGAAAGAGGTGGTAGTGGGAGGGGATTATGAGCGTGGTATATTGTTTATATGTGTAGAAGGCATTAATGAAAAGTTAAAAAAAAGAGGTGACTGTTGATGGAATGCTTAGTTGGTGGCTCTCCCAGATCTGTCACATTATCTCGAGTCCACCAGACAAGATCTCATCTCTCTCCTGCTCTTGTCATTCCTGACTACCCTCCACCTCAGCGGACCCCAACTATGGCCCCCCATCTCTCCCCCAGGCCTGAGCCTTCAGTTCTGCCTAGAATACCTTACCATACCTTTATGCCTTTGTTAATATGGGAGTTTGGGGGTGCTATCCTTGACAGCAATGTTGCCTTATCTCAGTTCTCAGGTGGGCAGTAACTCAGGAGGTGATGTCAGACACTCAATGGTCACACAGAGCTTCAATAGAGTGAATGGCCTTTTTGGGTTCTTGTGAATTCAACTAATGAACTTCCTAGACCATGGGAGGGTGAAATGTAGAATTTAGGAGTGTATTAGAACTTGATAGAAGGGAGGGACTCCAATGAGACAGGAGACAAATGCATCAGGTGACTCTGGCTGAAGTTTCATGGGAAGGGGAACTGCTTTAGGGAAGAAAGACCAGGCTTCGTAGGTTTCTAGGTAGGGTTTCTAGGACAGGAGCGGCATTCCCAGAAATCTTAAGTCATCTAGGTAGGGAACAGGGTTTCTGGGTAGAGCAATTTTCCCAGAAATCCTAGTTCTCTAGGAAGGGTGCAAGTTTAATACTTTAGAAATCTTTGCCGGAGGGTGTAACTTTCCAGAAACAAAATAAGGAAAGAAAAACGGATTCTCCTTGCAGGCCCGATGACACTTCCTGCATTTAGTCAAGGAGAAAGAAAGCTATGTACACTTTGGGGTCCTGTTACCCTATGCTGCCTAGCTAGTTTCTATCTTTTATTTTTCACTGTCACCCCTCAGGCCTTGGCTCCAGTGTCCCTTAAGACCTTCATGACCTCTCTCCACTTGCCAGCCATGGCCCCAGGATGAAGAAGGGGGTGGGGCAGAGAGCACTGAGGTTTCTTTCAGATGGCACATGGCAGGTTGAGCAGCCAAACCCGGCAAGGACCACTGGGGGCAGTGGGCTAGGGTGGGATAGAGAGCATGCCCTGGCAATTTGCCCTCCATCTTATAACACCTCCCCAAACCCCCTGACGCCCCGATGCCTGACTCCAGCCCCTTTCCTGGAAATTCCGCCCCAATTCACCCTCCGATCACTCGGAGAAGTGAATTATGGAATGGCTGGGAATGTAGCTCACCTGGTAGAGTGCTTGCCTAGAATGCGCAATGTCCTGTGTTCGGTCTCCAGCACCATATAAACTGTGTGTGGTGGAGCATACTTGTAATCCCAGCACTCAGAAAGTAGATGCAGAATGATCATGAGTTCAAGGTCATCCTTGGCTACATACTGAACTCAAAGCCAACTTGAGCTACATGAGACCTTATCTCAAACAAAATTATGAAAAAATGTGGGGCCAGAGAGATTGCTCAGCAGTTAAAACTGCTGGCTTGCAAAGTCTGATTGCCTGGGTTTGATAACCCTAGTACCCTTGTATAGCCAGATGCACAAAGTGGCACATGTGTCTGGAGTTGATTTGTAGCTCTGACATACCCATTCTCTCATTCTCATAAGTAAATGAAAATATTTTTTTAAAAATTATGAAAAGTGTTTTAAGTGTAGATGGAGACAAATAAAAGCAACCCTCTTGTTTGCCTGATTCCATGTGTCCTGTGAGTATCTGAAAGTAAGTCCTGACATTTTAGCTTCAGGATACGTAAGACACCTCTTTTTAAAAATGATACCTCCTGGGCTGGAGGGATGACTTAGCGGTTAAGGTGCTTGCCTGCAACACCAAAGGAACCAGGTTCAATTCCCCAAGATACACGTAAGCAAGATGCGCAAGGTGGCGCATGCATCTGGAGTTTGTTTGCAGTGGCTGGAGGCCCTGGAGTGCTCATTCTCTCTCTCTCTCTCTCTCCCTCCCTCCCTCTCTTGCAAATAAATAAATTTTAAAAATTATGTATGGGGATGTAGCTTACAGTGGCAAAGTACTTGCCTACCATACTGGGTTCCATCCACAGTATTACAAAAAAGGGAGGAAAAAGGCACCTTCTTCTTAACCACAAGCCCATGATTTGCTCCTAACAGAATTCCTAACACGAATTCCTGAACAATCCCTCACTGTTCTGGGGAACTCTGGGTAGCCATATTGTGTCTTAAATCTCAGCAGACTTCTTGTCAGAAGCCACAGCTTCCCCACATCCCAGGGGTGCACCATTCATGACAGTCAGAGAAGGAGGCTATATCCAGTCTGCTCTGAGCTGTGTCCTCTTCAGTATTCATATGCTGACGTCCTGAACCAGAACTCAGGAGATCATAGGGTTGTTTCAGGAAGGTAGCTCCTATTTCCATATGATTGGTTTCTTTATTTAAAAAAGAGACAGAGGGAAGCGAGGTGACATGGAATCACAGGGCAATGACACCTTCTGTAAGAATAGGAGAGGGGTCTCAGGAGAACATTGGCCTACTCATGCCTTCATCAGCCTCCAACAACCGTGAGAAAAATGTGCTTCTGTGGTTTTCAAGCTGCCCGGACTGGTTCTGGGCTAGCAAACTCATTTCAGCCATCTTACTTTATACCCCTCTCATCCCATCAGCTAACCCTAACATCATCCACTAACACTCAATATCCTCACTCTAAACCTCATCATAACCTTCACCATGACACGAATTTTAAAGCTAACCCCAGTACCTAGAATGTACTTATACATGGTAGACTCTCTGGTTGTTTTTATATTTATTTATTTATTTTGGTTTTTTGAGGTAGGGTCTCTCTCTAGCCCAGGCTGACTTGGAATTCACTATGTAGTCTTAGGCTGGCCTCAAACTCATGGTGATCCTCCTGCTTCTGCCTACTGAGTGTTGGGATTAAAGGCATGTGCCACCATGCCCAGCCTCTGAAATTTTTTTGGAATGAATCATTGTTATCTGTGCTACTCTAGGAAGGACCAACTTGTCATAGGACTAAGGCTAAGGAGGCTTTCATACTTCACAGATGATTAAGTATAAAAGTGGATGTGTGCCTATTCCCAGAACTTTTAGGACAGTTTTAAGAATTTCCTAATATTAGAAATTAGCTGGGAATTATGGATAATATTGTTGTGATGACTGTAGATAAGTAGGAAACCATCCTTTGTTAGAAATATGTGATAGCGTATTTAGATACAGAACTTGCTCAAAAGCAATTTCAAGCTGGGCGTTGTGGCGCACACCTTTAATCCCAGTACTCAGGAGGCAGAGGTAGGAGGACTGCCATGAGTCCAGGCCACCACAGTGAATCCAGATCAGCCTGGGATAGAGTGAGACCCCACCTCCAAGAAGCAAACAACAACAAAAAAAGTAATTTCAATACCAGGACCAAAATGATAGGACGACATAATCATAATCATTGTTAACCTAGTTGTATGTATATTCTAGTATAATCTAACACTTAAAAATACAATTGGAAGTGACAAGAGTATTTTCAGAACCTGCAAACTAATATGACTGTCTTAGATAAACTGATAACGGCTTACCTAACTCTGTGGGAGAGAATAACACATATTTGAGAAAAAAAGAATACAGTATAACTTCAAAGTCACTGAAAACAATTCACACGAGGACCATCAAAGGACAGCATACTAACTATTCAGGGAGGTAACCAAAGAATCTCTTATTTAGAAACAAAATATTCACATTTAAGAAAACCAATTTCAGCCGGGCGTGGTGGCACATGCCTTTAATCCCAGCACTCGGGAGGCAGAGGTAGGAGGATCACCGTGAGTTCGAGGCCACCCTGAGACTCCATAGTGAATGTCAGGTCAGCCTGAGCTAGAGTGAGACCCTACCTCGAAAAACCAAAAAAAAAGAAGAAGAAAACCAATGTCAAATGCTACATGAGACAAAAGTGTATTTATTTCTATTTAGAGAAAATAAATTTTTATTACATATCTTCTTGAAGTTCATGTAAAATCAAAGTGTCCATTGATATAAATAAATACAAATAAGTTAACATTAATATTACAAGATAAGATTTACAATTTGGCTATGAACAGCTCACTTCAGAAATAGAGAATCTTTTATGTTGCAATATCTCCAGATACTTTAACAGACGAGTCAAAGAAAAGATCCTCCTAAGGCTTTATTTATTTTTATTCTTTTATTTTTGAGAGAGAGCAAGAGAGAGAGGAAGAGAGAAAGAGAGAGGGAGATAGAGGGAATGGGCATGGTGGGGGCCTTTTGGCTCTTGTGCATAACCTCCAGATGCATGTCCTCCCTGTGCACATGTGCAACGTCACATGCTGGCTACATGGGGCCTGGAGATTTGAACAAGTGTCCTTAGGCTTCGCAGGCAAGTGCCTTAACTGCTAAGCCATCTCTCCAGCCGGAATTTCCCTGAGAACAAAATTATAGCTTATTCATCTTATAATGGACTAATTCGTGCATCATTATCTGTTTAAGAAAGGGCGAATTAGTATTTAAACATATCCTCTCCCCATGCTTCCAAGAAGTTTAACACTCTTGGGTGATTTATTTATTTAACTTGTGTATTTAAATACAGGGTCACATGTATCCCAGGCTGGCCTCAAACTCCCTATATAGCAGAAGGTGGCCTTGAATTTCTGATTATCCTGTCTCCACCTTCTGAGTGCTAGGATTACAGGAACACATAATTATGCCTGGTTTGTGTGGTGCTGAGGATAGAACCAGGATTTTGTGCATGTTAGGCCAGCACTCTGCCAAGTGAGCTGCATCCCCAGGCCGCTTCTGGTTTATTAGCATGGTTTGTCTTTTAAAATGTTTGGACTCATTTTAATGGAGAATAGAAATGAAAATGCCTCAGGCCAAGGGTTATTTTAGAACGCCGTTAATTTCTTTTTGGCAATTTTGCTTAGAAGAGACCAGATGTTGGGTCTTTGTTTTGATTTTGCTCTCTAACATTTTTAACTTTCTATTTTCCTTATAAATAAAAATAACACTTTCATCTAGTAAAAAGAAATTAGTTATTTCCTTTCCTTCATGGTCTCGTTCTAAGCATGAACAATCCTCCACACTTTCCTGCACTTTTAGGAAAGTGATCGCTCAGTTGTGTGAGTTGCTCTGTTTCCAAAGGGCCTTATGTGCATTGAGAATGTGACTGCAGACAAAATCCTTTCTCCTTGCTCTGTGAACGCTCCTAACACACCTCAAAGCAATGGTAGCATGCAGAATGAAATCAACTATTGCATTTATTGCACCAACTCCTCCAGGAAGCTCTAACAAACTAGAAGCAGTCTCTGTAGTTGTGTATGCTTTCTTCTGAACTCTTCTTGGAAGGCAGCGATGGTCATCACCATGCCACCAATGCGGCACCTGAGCTCTTCTTTGTCTAAGTCAACTAGCCAATGGTTACTAGCGTCACAAGCAAAATGGCCAATGCTATACATGTGTGCCCTGAAAATGAAAACAAAGTTAAAATCAAAATGCTTTTACTTATTACTGATAACTGTTAATTTTTCATCACTATGTGATAAAATATCAAAAAGAATTGGCTTATTTGGATTGCAAAACAAACCTAAGTTAAGGAGCATAGACAGCTGTCAGCAGATGTACTTTAGTAGCTATTGCAACAATTAAAGTATGACAGCTTTTAGTTTCTTAGATCAGTAACAGCTAAAGTAATTTAAGGAACTTTCAGATTAAGAGCCAATGAAAATCCCCTGAATATTTCATGAGGAGTAGAAGACAATTTCATGAAGAGGTTAAGACACTTGGAACTTTCACAAATAGATTTCCATCAAGTTATCTTCATTTAAAGACATCGCAAGAGATTATTATTTCTGAACTTGATAAACATGGCTTATAAAAAGATATCTTAATATATAATAATGTTTCTTGAACACTGGTAAGTCTAAAAGGCACCAAGCAAAAGGAGAAACAAATGCAAGATAAACCCATCATCTCACAATGAAAACTGTCATAATACAAGCATTGTTATTAAGCCCTATGCATCTATGCATCATTGTCTCTCTCCAAGTATTTTTTTAAATATATTTTATTTACTTAGAGAGAGAGAGAGAGAGAGAGAGAGAGAGAGAGAGAGAGAGAGAGAGAGGGAGATAATGGGTTCACCAGGGCCTTCAGCCACTGCAAACGAACTCCAGATGCATGCGCCCCCTTGTGCATCTGGCTTATGTGGGTCCTGGAGAATTGAACTAGGATCCTTTGGCTTTTTAGGCAAATGCCTTAATCACTAAGCCATGTCTCCAGCCCTCTCCAAGCATTTTTGACAGTGTAATATCTAGTCAGAATAAATGGAGTACAAATACAGGGTGAGATAATAAGTCAAGAACTGATCATATATATCACAGAAATGAAAGAGTTGCTATGTTATCCATTCAATTAGGAAAAACAATTCTAGAAACAACAGATTTGAGTCTGCACAAACCCTAAGACAACTGTTTTGGTGAGAATTTTGTAAGGCATAGAAATGAGGTTTTATTAAACCATATATGCCTTTTATAATTCATCACAAGGTCCTACTTCTAAGGTGATCTTTAACGTGAAACAGAATATTGTGTTCTTTGTTCTTATGTGTTTTCTAGGAGCTGGACAGTAGACAAGGAAATACTGAGTTATTATATGGTTAACTTACTATCAAATAGCAAAATCAAGGACTTGCTCTTATCCCTAAACTAAAACTTGCATGTTAACCCAATTCTTACACAGAACTAAATAAACCTTTCATCAGACACAAAGGATAATGTAAAATGAAGTTACATTATCACTTGCACATTCATTAACTATCTCGTCTGTCCCATTTAAGTTCAATATTTTAATTAAATAAGTATGAAATAAGGAGAAGAACCAGACCCTCATAAGGTCATATTTTTAACCTTGACAGCTTATACTTCAGTATAAATAAGGCTAGTAGATTGATTTTCCATTTATCTGATTGTTTTTCAGAACTTTCTTTTTAAAACTTTTATTTTTGTTTATTTTTATTTATTTATTTGAGAGTGACAGACAGAGAAAGAGGGAGGGAGGGGGAGAGAAAGAGAGAATGGGCACGCCAGGGCCTCCAGCCACTGCAAACGAACTCCAGATGTGTGTGCCCCCTTGTGCATCTGGCTTACGTGGGTCCTGGGGAATCGAGCCTCAAACCCAGGTCCTTAGGCTTCATAGGCAAGTGGTCAACTGCTAAGCCATCTCTCTAGCCCCCAGAGCTTTCTTTTTGAGACAAGACTGCTACGTAACCCAGACTGGCCCTAAACTCATGGTCCTCCTGCCTCATCCTCCCAAGTGCTAAAATTGAGATTACCATGCCTAGGCAAGCGGTGATTCTTTAACAATACATATAAAAGAAAATTCTCTTTTTAAGGGTTTGCAAAATTTTGTTTAAAAACTATTACTTCAAAATATCTAATGTAATTCAAAACAAATACTTCTTCAATGTTTCTCATCCTATTAAAATATAACAAATGACTTTATGAAGGGATGTTCAGAAGCTGATGCGAGCCAAGGAGGATGCTTGATAACAGATCACATGATGCTCCTCCATCCCATGAGACTCCAAACCACTTAGGTCAGCTTCCAAAAACTGGTAATGTACAGCTGGATGAATTAGTAATAGTCAGTAGAAGGCAGGAACACATCCATGAAAGGACATGGCAGCTAATTTAATTATTTTCAGAGTACTTTTGCTAAGGTATCTGTACCAATCTTACTCACTTCATATAAGCAAGGACTGGCTATTTAGTTAGGTGTGATGGCACATACCTTTAATCTACTCAACACTCAGGAGGCACAGGCAGGAGGATCACTGTGAGTTTGAGGCCAGCATGGAAGTATGGAGTGAGGTCCAGGTCAGCCTGGGCTAGAGTGAGACCCTACTCAGAAAAAAAAAAAACAAAAAACAAAGGAAACACCCCCCCCCCCAGTTATTTGTGCTAGGCTCTAAATTACATCTAAAACCTTTGTAAAATGTCATGTCTAAGTATATTAGCTATCACAGCACTTAGAACTTTATTAGTATTAAATATCTGTAAAGACTATAACCTTTTCCCCCACATCCCACACTAGGACCTAATGGTAAAATATATATATACACATACACACACACACACATACACACATATATTACTAAAAGACTGAAACACTTAGTTATTTAGAGAATGTTTATACACTTTATCTATTCAGTCTTACAAGAACAACAAATATGGCTTCTCCAGTTATAGACATCTTTTGAGATGTGCAGTGCTATAGGGTACCTGGTTCAAGGAACCCATGATTGTAAGGGCCACAGGTGCCTAAGTCCCTTATATACAGTGGGATAGTTACATATAACTTACATCCCGCAAGCCCTTAAGAAAGTATATATACTTAAATACTTTCTCCATAGAACAAAGGGCAAAGTTATGGAGAGTAAAAAAGGAACCAGCCTGCACCAGCCCAGGAATTAAAACAGGAAATTTGGTAATAGTATTGAAAAGTAGTTGTTCTTAGTAATTAAATTGGATAAAATGGACAGGCATTAGGCCTTTTTAGGAGTAAGTCAAGTTTATACAAACTCCACAGTCAGATTTCTGAGCAGCTAAATCTGCAAAACAAAATAGGGTCAACTTCAGTCATCTTGCTTGCGTATATGACACATGATGCAGCCATGATATCTGTATTTAGAATGTGGGTCAGCGCACATGTAATACCAACTTGTTTTCTTTGCTGCTGACTTAACATCTGTTTCCTGTGTACCAAACAAACATTCTATCCCCTTTACAGGTCACAATCAATTTGATTTTACTATAGTCCCATTAGGTAGGTTTGATCTTTTTCCTAGCTTACAAATAAACTGGATAAGCTGCTCACAGTCCCAGCTTGTAAACCACCCCAGGATTGAGATGGGGAGTCAGAATTCAATACTTGCTCTCTTACTCACTGGTCTACCTTTGTCTAAAATGGTACTTTTCTTTTTTTTTTAGTTTTTCGAGTTAGGACCTCACTCTAGCTCAGGCTGATCTGGAATTCACTATGTAGTCTGAGGGTTAGAATGGTACATCTTAATAAATAAGATGAAGAAACATGCTTAATCATAGGCACTTTGACAATATGTTCTAGGTTAACTTTCCCTAGATTTCTTTGCGTCTGTGTAATATACAGACATCACAAATTATATTGAGTAGAGAAGGAGGAAAACAGCCAATATAACATAAAGAGATACTTTGAATTTTAAATCATTTTCTTTTAAATATGGTTATTGTCTTTACATATACTAAGAAAAAAAATTACACAAAGTCTGTTCCTCTCAGATAGTAATTACAGAGGGAGAAAAGAGACAGAATGTTTGAAAGTACACTAAGCTAAAGGAATGATCTACTGATACAATATTCAAATCTTAATGGAAAAGGTAATAATAAAATTGTTAAAAGTCATGACAATTTCTGCTTACATAGTGTCAGAAAAAAATTTGACTAGAAGTAGGATACCAACTGCTATAGCACCAGTAACAAATCCTTGAAGGGGGGGCATTGTTTTTTGGTAGGACAGTGACAAAATTTGTAAATAATGACATACACAGGGGAGGAGAAGGGGGAGTGGGAGGAAAGCTAATCAAAATTTAAGAGGTCATGAACAGCGATAGGAAACCTACTTCTTTATTAGCTAAATAACATATATGTTAAAAAATATGGTTTGGGCACAGGTATCTTGTGAAGGTGGATAATACTGTGTCCAGAATCCATAGATTGTTACTAAAATTTTTAATACCACAGGGGTAGGATACCTTCTAGCAAGTTGTTAATCAGGAAGGCCCATCATGGCCCCCAAACGGTACAACCAAGGCTCGTGGCTGCCCATAAGAACCAGATAGTAAGACCCTGTTGTTGAAGACCACATGCTTGGGATGCAGGACACTAAGAAATCAAGTTGGATCTGGGTTAGATGTCTCCTCCCAGTTGATTAAATGTCACGATGATGGAAAGACCTATACAGCCTGTTAGGGGAGGAAAATCATCAACAGTCTTAACCAATAGTGAACACTACAAACTCTGTGGCTGGCCAGCCAGGTCAAATGACCAACTTGTATCATGGTGGTATGTCTATTACCAACTGCTCTCTGACTGGACTTAAGGCTCACTCTATGGGCAGGAATTCCTGCCTGGTACTGAGAACTTAGTCAAAAGCCTATGGCTGGGGAGCTCATAAACCCCAGGAGAGTAATGACTTCTATTGTCTGTATTATGCCCAGCAAGCCACCCTCTAAATATTTATTTATGTTTATGCTCACATATTAATGCTATTCTCACTTTTAGAAAATCTTCTTTTTTCACATGGCAGTGACCACTGGAGTGACTCAAAACTTGTCAAAATGCTGAGAAAAGGCAGTGGAATCTTCAGCACTAAGCGAGACATCTCTATCACACCCTCTAAGCATCAGGAACCAGGCTAGAAGAGGTAGCAAAACAGAATGCAAGAGCCAGAGGAAGGGGAGGAGTGCTTACAATGCTGTCTTTCAGACACGAAGTGACCCTGGTATTCACAGACTCACAGTGGCTGATGCTCCCTACATGAGACTTGCATAATAGGAGGGGAAATGGACTTACCTCCTTTGATTTGTACTACAGAGGCAATTACAGATTACACGAGAAAAGCAGCCAAAGTGAATGTGACTACTGAAGGAAGGAATGGCTGCAAATCAGCACAATGTAGGTGCTGCACAATTAGCCTTCTATTAATACTAATTAGCACTTCTACTACTATGCACAGTTATAAAACCCATAGGCACATTTGCAGAGTATTTTACCCAGTTTCTTTAACCAGCCCTCTAGCACAGTATTGTTAGTACTGTAAGACAGTCATAAAATAAATCTGAGGAGGATACTTAATAGGTTGATATTATATATATATGTAAGTACAATGATTGTGATGGGGAGGTAATATGATGGAGAATGGAATTTCAAAGGGGAAAGTGTGGGGGGGAAGGGAGGGAATTAACATGGGATTTTTTTATAATCATGGAAAATGCTAATAAAAATTAAAAAAAATAAATCTGAAAAAAGGTTTTTTTCTTCCTCTCACCACTTCTCATTAGCCCCATCATTTTATCACATTTTAAATCTGAATGAAAAATAAAGACAGAAAACGCGAAAGTGAGGTGGCACATGTCTATAATGCCAGTACTTGGGAGGCCGAGGTAGGAGGATCACTGAGAGAAGGAGGCCAGCCTGGGCTACAGAGTGAGCTCCAGGTTAGCCTGGGCTCCAGCAGGACCCTGCTTGAACTCCCTCCAAAACAGCAAAAGTGATCCATAGTATCAAGATTTACAGAAGTCAAAAGCTAGTTTTGGAACATTAATTCTTAAAGGTTTGTAGAGGTTGATGGTTTAACGGAAAGAACAAGCATATTTTTGTAAGTCTCTATATATTCTCAGTAAATTATTGAGTTCATCTCCCAGATTAGGAACAAACAAAACTTTAGATATGAATATTGTTTATGATCTCAAAATTCATTTGATCGTTTATAAAAAACCTCTACCCAAAGGTGAATAAGTATCAATTTAAGATATGTAACTTAGGTTAAATAAAAGTACAAACTAAAAAATGTTCTTGATCATTAAATTGAAGAACTCAGAAAAATTACATAACTTTAGAAAATGAGATTCTTCAGAGGAGAAATATCTTAGTAAGATCCCTACTAAAGCTGTATTTTCAATGTGTAATATAAACACTGCAGAGCAAGCAGCTTGCCACTTGCTACCTCCTTCTGTTTCCATCAGCACAGTGCTAGGGAAATCACATGTCTTTAGTAAAGTTATTTTATTGCACTAAATGAAAATTTTATGGTGATGCCTACTTTTTTGTATGCTAATCAAAAATTATTAACTACAATTAACTACAGGTTACTAAATAAATGGTTTCCTTACAATAGTTACCCTACCCTTAAAATGAAAAAAAAATGACCTAATTCACAGGATAAATTTAACAAATAAATAAAAATATCAGGCTTATGTCTTTGAAGTGATAACACAAAAATGTTTTGCCATATGTGTGATGTCTCTTAATTTTTTAATTTTTTATTTTTGGCTTTTCGAGGTAGGGTTTCACTCTAGCCCAGGCTGACCTGGAATTCAATATGCAGTCTCAGGGTGGTCTTGAACTCAGAGTCATCCTTCTACCTCTGCCTCCTGAATGCTAAGACTACAGAGATTAAAGGCATGCGCCACCATGCCTGGCTGTGCCTCTTAATTTTTGAACAGAGGCAAATTACAACCTCCTCTGAGACAGTTTCCTAGGAAATCACAGGGAAAATATTTAAAATTGAAATTTCAGATGAAAAAATTATTTCTGGAATGGAGAGATGGCTTAGTGGTTAAGGAACTTGCCTGCAAAGCCAAAGGACCCAGGTTCGATTTCCCAGGACCCACGTAAGCCAGATGCACAAGGTGGCAAATGTGTCTGGAGCTCATTTTCAGTGGCCAGAGGTCCAGATGTGCTCATTCTCTCTTTCTCTCTCTCAAACAAACAAATAAACGTTTCTGTGGAGGTGGAATTTAGTGGACAGCCCTTGTCTATCTTGCACAAGGGCTGGGGTTTGATCATCAGCACCACAAAAAATTAGTTAGCTTTTAGAACTTTTAAAAAATAAGCACTTTAAATCTCTACAAAATACCAATGATTAGGTAAGAAAAATCTCATTGTATTAAACTCATCACTTTCGTGAACATTAAATCATTCAATTGTGAGATTTTTTTTTCATTTTGAATACATTTATTTCTATTTAACAAAATGCATTATAATACTGGAATATTTCAAAATAAAACCTTGAGCTTAGACATAAAATAACTATAATAAATAATAGTAATAGTAACAACAATAGTAACAAAATATGCATTTTTAGGTTTATCTTCCTTCAGTGAATTCATTGTGCATAAAATTGGGACTTCACTGATAAGTACACAATTTAAAAATAAACACCTTTTCATGAAGGTGTCTTTTGTTATTGAGCATTACTTATCCATATGCTATTTAGATGTTCTGCTCCTTAACAAACATTTTTCTTACCATCTTCTCTAAGAGTCTATTAATCTTATTAATACATAGTATATTTATGGATAAATGAAAAGATTAAACAAATGTTAGAATAAGCAGCAACAAAAAATGTATGTTTTGGACTTAACAGAATATATTATATAATATATATTAACATAGGTGTGTTTTGTGTGTGTATGTGGGTGCACATGCATGTGTGCGTGTGTGGAGGGCAGATGTTAACTTTGGGTGTTGCTCCCCAGTCCCTAGCCACTTGTTCTTCAGACAATGTCTCTAATTGGCCTGGGGCTTGTCAATTTAGTTAGTTTGGCAGCCAGTGAGGCGCAGGATCCTCCTGTCTCCATCTCCCTGGCACTGGGATTACAAGCATATGGCATTTTGACATGAGTTCTGAGACCGAACTCACGTCCTCATGCTTGTCAGGCAAATACTTTATGAACTGAGTTATCTCCACAGCCCCTCAAATGAATATATTTTAAGAAACCTTTGCTTTATATGACTAATGGGTTTGAGGGAAAGACATAAACAAAAATAGGCCTTTTGGTTTCATTTGGGGTTGGATAGTGATCTGAAAATGGTTAAAGAGCAGATTATGGTTACATTTAAAACACTCAGCATCAAAACTATACTGATGACTGTTTCCTTGCGCCTAGAGTGATGCATGTATACACCGAGCATGCAATACTACCTGATGGAGTGGCCAGATGATCTGAAGCTTTCCTAATATTACCTTAGAACAAGAACACTGTTGGGAATCTGAAGAAAAATACTGAGGGCCTGATGGCATCCACAAGACACGCCGATAAAATGCATTCACCCGTTTTCTCTTAGGTACCCATAAACACTGCATTTTGATAGTTTTCCTAAAACAGTTGAAAGATAATATTTTCTTCCAGGAATAAGGATTGTACATCCAGCATTGATGGCAATTTCTGTTAACTGCTGGAGAGCCAAACTTACCATATAGGAAACTGGCAGCATCTTAAAAAAAGGAGAAAAAGAAGAATTACAAAACTAAAAGTTGAAAATTTTCATTCTTTTGCTAGCAATTTTAACATGTATTTATATATCAATGAATTACACTCGAGAGTTCATAATCAGTTCAAATGTCCATGAATAAAAAGCTAATAAAATTATAAAAAAATCACACATTATTTACTTAAGTAGCATCAACACTGGTGCCTATATCTCTTTGACAGTCACCAATATAAACATAAATTATGACAGTTACAGAATACCAAACCAAGCAACATGCAAGTTTAGTCACACAACTTGATGACAAGAAACAAGATCTAATCTACAACTGAGCAACTCAGTTGTGGGATGGTGGCACGGGCCTGTAGTCTTAGCACTTAGGAGGCTAAGGCAGAAGCAGAGAAGGGTTCCTGAGTTCAAGGCCATCCTGTGCTGCATAGTGATACCCTGTCTCAAAAACAAAAACAAGAACAAAACAAAAACACAAAAAGCTTCCTTTGGGGCTAGAGGAATGGCTCAGTGGTTAAGGGGCTTGCCTGCAAAGCCTAACAACCAAGGTTTGACTTCCCAATACCCAGGTAAAGCCAGCTACACAAAGTGGCACATGCACCTGAAGTTAGTTTGCAGTGGCTAGAGGCCCTGGTGTGCATATTCTCTGTCTCTGTCTCTCTTTTCTTGCAAATAGTAAAACTTTTTTTTAAAGTTCCCTTTGGCAGATTCTAACAAAATTCTCAAAATTACTATATCATCTTATTTATATTTTTCAGTGACAGAATAAACCAAAAGCATTACCATGAAAAATGCTAGCTACAATAAGGTGTATATGGTTCGATCTTGCAGTTTAGGTCAAGTTCCAATTTCTATCATAGTATATTTAAGATCTATGCACAGGAAACTGGAACAGTATCAACTGACCTGAAGTTGAAATTTCCTTCCTTTCAGTAGCTGTTCTTGTTGAATGAAATCTTGTGGTTGTCTTCGTGACAGGTACGTGTGATGTTGCTGTAATATGAGCAGAGGTGAATCTTTGTACACCATGGAGATACTTAGTCATTGTAGCGGGTGAAGGAGTGGACTTTTGAGAGGCTGGAGCGCTGTGTGTAAGTAAAGGTTTTGTTTTAAATTGTTGAGTGGTTTGTGTGGTCTGTGCAGCAGAAGTATTAGCTTTGGGAGGATTCAGGGCTGCCGATGAGGTCTTTGTAGACACAGCATTTGATGTGGAAGATGTCTGAGCTGTTGCTGGGACCTTTGTGGTGGAGTTTTCTGCTGTGATGGATTTCTGAGGTGTTGGTGGGATCTCTGTAGCTGGAAAATTTACTTTGGAAGGTTTCTGAGGAGTTGGTGGGATCTCTGTGGCTGGGATATTTCCTGTGGAAGGTTTCTGAGGAGTTGGTGGGATCTCTGTGGCTGGGATATTTCCTGTGGAAGGTTTCTGAGGAGTTGGTGGGATCTCTGTGGCTGGGATATTTTCTGTGGAAGGTTTCTGAGGAGTTGGTGGGATCTCTGTGGCTGGGATATTTCCTGTGGAAGGTTTTTGAGGTGTTGGTGGGATCTCTGTAGTTGGAATATTTACTGTGGAAGGTTTCTGAGGAGTTGGTGGGATCTCTGTAGCTGGAATATTTACTTTGGAAGGTTTCTGAGGTGTTGGTGGGATCTCTGTAGCTGGAATATTTACTGTGGAAGGTTTCTGAGGAGTTGGTGGGATCTCTGTAGCTGGAATATTTACTTTGGAAGGTTTCTGAGGTGTTGGTGGGATCTCTGTAGCTGGAATATTTACTGTGGAAGGTTTCTGAGGTGTTGGTGGGATCTCTGTAGCTGGAATATTTACTTTGGAAGGTTTCTGAGGTGTTGGTGGGATCTCTGTAGCTGGGATATTTACTGTGGAAGGTTTCTGAGGTGTTGGTGGGATCTCTGTAGCTGGGATATTTACTGTGGAAGGTTTCTGAGGAGTTGGTGGGACTCTTATACCTGGAGCATTCACTGTGGTGGGCTTCTGAACTGCTGTTGTGACCTTGGAAATTGGAGATTTTGCTGTAGAGAAAAAAATAAAAAATAACTAAATATGCTATATAGATTATGCTTTCTTACCCATTGCTTGCTCCATGGCTATCATCTTTCTCTCCCCACAAATACAAAAATGGGACTATTAGGAAACTAGTCCTTACTAGGTATTTTCCAAGGAGGCAAAATACTCTGTTTTTAAAATTATTATTATTATTATTAGCGTATATTCATTACACATAGTGATGGGTTTCATAAGGACATTTATTAATGGAAATGGAGATCATCATATTAAATGAAATAAGTCAGTCTCAGAAAACACAGTTAAATATAGTGCTGAGGAGTTAGCTTCATGTTTAAAGGTACATGCTTGCAAAGCCTACCTGCCCAGTTCAATTCCCCATGTAGGGCCAGATGCACAAAGTGGTATATGCATCTGGAGTTACCTGCAGTAGCAGGAGGCCTGGGTGCACCTATATTCATTCTCTCTTTCTCAAGTAAATAAATGAAAATTAGAAAATATGCATAAAAGAAAACATAAATATTGCATATTTTCTCTCACTCGTGGATCCTAGATTTTATACATGTGCAAAAAATCATATATGTATGTAGGATATGCAATTGAAAGTGCATCATTTTCTTTGCTATTAATAATTATAAGTGACTAAAGTAAATTTATACTAATACGATGTTGAGGTTTTAAGATATTTTCTGTGTAAATAACAGAGAACAAAGTTGGAGTCAGTAATGATCTCATTCTGTGACACACTTCTATTTCCTCTCCTAAAGTGTCTTCCTCCACTCACACCACGGACAAAGAACACTGCAGTGTAACCGCTGGACCAATGGAGACAGTTACTTGCTCCAGTGTTTCCCTCGCACATTAGCGAGCTTGTGAGCTTGTTTCGCTGCCTTTCTAAAGTAATGAGCATTCCTCATGTGCCAGGTACCCACTTTACATATATTCATTCATTCCTTCTTAGATTTTATGCCATATAAGGATAATATAAAATTTTCTAAGAATCACAAATCTAAAAGTATATCAGTGTTTGGTCTTCAGAGATCTTTGCTTTTATAAACAAACCCCCTTTAAGGCAGTACTGGGTAGTGCTGCTCTTGGGCAGGTTCTTTCATTCTGCTAAGCTCTGCCTTTCTCATATGAGAGGATCCAAACAGGACTGGCTGCTGCTCGTTACAGACTGGGCCACTGCATAGTGTAGCTACTTACTGAAGTAGCACATTGCACCACAATCTGCTCAATTACGTGTCAGTTTTAATAGATGGAAACCAAGTAAACAGAAAACACCATGCAGACTGCATGTCATTGTTGAGAAAACTGTGGGCACTAATTTGGGTAAGAGACTGTACACAGTCCAGTCTCTGGAGCACAAGGCTGTACTGGCTGGCACTACACTGTCCTGCCCTGCCCTGCTGCGTTGTAGGTACTCAGATGGGGTGTGCCATGCCTTTAGCTATTTCTGTTATCTATGTCACAGAATAGGGGACCACACAGCACCTGGCAGGTGTCCAAATGATGATACATTTAATGCTGGGATAAGTGAAGTCTTCTATGGACTTTTCATTTTAAGGCCCCCATAAATAGAAATCATGCTTTGCTCCTCTCAGAGAGTTCTGATTTTTGATCCAGAACTTACATACTTCCACTGAGCTTTAATTTCCTGGTAATTAAATCCCTAATTATCTTTTTGTTATCACACAATTTAATTGTGATAGGTCTTTGAGGTGTTGGTGGGACTTGTGTAGCTAGAATATTTACTTTGGAAGGTTTCTGAGGTGTTGGTAAGATTTTTTTAGCTGAGGTATTTATTGTGGAAGGTTTCTGAAGTGTTGATGGGATTCTTACACGTGGATCATTACCTGTAGTGGATGTCAGAACTGTTGGTGGGAACTTGGAAGGTGGAGATTTTGCTGTGGAGAAAAAATTTCAAGGAAAAAGTTCACTAAATGTTGTAAGTTAAGCTCTCTTAGCCCTTGCTTATTGTAACTATTCTCTTTTTTTCCCCCATAAACACCTAGATGGGAATTTTATGACACCAGGCCTTACTAGGTATTTCCCAAGGAGCTAAAATGTTACATTATTTTATTAGCATAAATTAATTGTATATGAGAATATACCAGGTACTTTGACAATGTTAATCCTCCTTCCATTCCCCTCCTCTTTCTTTTCATCATTTCCGTTTCCTCTCCTAGAGTATTGTGTCATTCCTACTTTATAATGGAGATCAAGATCTTCATGTAGAGTGAAAAAAGTCAGTCTCAGAAAACACAAATATTACGTATTTTTCTCTCACTCATGGATCCTAGATTTTATACAGGTACAAAAAAATCATATAGTTATATGAAAGTAGAAAATACATCATTTTGCTTTGCTATTAATAATTATAAGTGACTAAATTAGATTTATACTAATATTGAGGTTTTAAGATATTTTCTGTGTAAATAACAGAGAACAAAGTTGGAGTCAGTAATGATCTCATTCTGTGACACACTTCTATTTCCTCTCCTAAAGTGTCTTCCTCCACTCACACCATGGACAAAGAACACTGCAGTGTAACCGCTGGACCAATGGAGACAGTTACTTGCTCCAGTGTTTCCCTTGCACATTAGCGAGCTTGTGAGCTTGTTTCTTTGCCCTTCTAAAGAAATGAGCATTCCTCATGTGCCAGGTACCCATTTTACATATATTCATCCATTTCTTTTTAGATTTTATGCCAGATAAGAATAAAAATTTTCTAAGAATCACAAATCTAAAAGCCTATCAGTGTTTGTTCTTAGGAGACCATTTGTTTTTATAAAACAAACAAACAAACAAACAAACAAACAAACAAACCCTTTAAGGCAGTACTGTGTAATGCTGCTCTTGGGCAGGTTCTTTCATTCTGCTAAGCTCTGCCTTTCTCATATGAGAGGATCCAAACAGGACAGGGTGCTGCTCTTTACAGACTGGGCCACTGCATAGTGTAGCTACTTACTGAAGTATCACATTGCACCACAATCTGCTCAATTATGTATCAATTTTAATAGATTGAAACCAAGTAAACAGAAACACCATGCAGACTACATGTCATTGTTGAGAAGACTGTGGGTACTAATTTAGGTAAGAGACTGTACACAGTCCTGTCTCTGGAGCACAAGGCTGTACTGGCTGGCACTACACTGTCCTGCCCTGCCCTGCTGCGTTGTAGGTACTCAGATGGGGTGTGCCATGCCTTTAGCTATTTCTGTTATCTATGTCACAGAATAGGGGACCACACAGCACCTGGCAGGTGTCCAAATGATGATACATTTAATGCTGGGGTAAGTGAAGTCTTCTATGGACTTTTCATTTTAAGGCCCCCATAAATAGAAATCATGCTTTGCTCCTCTCAGAGTTCTGAAAGACAAGGCTTCGTGCCACTACAGATGAACTGCAGACACATGCACCATTTTGTGTGGCTGGCTCCATGTGGGTACTGGGGAACTGAACCTAGGCTAGCAGGCTTTGCAAGCAAATGCCTTTCACCTCTGAACTATCTCCATAACCCAAGAATTTTTAACTGTCTTTGGCTTGAGCCATTTTTGTTGAGAAGTCAACAGTTTTATTGCTGCTCCTTTTAGTGCTAGTTTGAATTTCCAGAGTTTTACTTACAACAACCTTGAAGAAGTTTGGATTTATTCTATTTAGCATCTTGAATTTGCTACCTAACATATTTCATGAATTTCAGAAAATTTTGTCATAATATTTTGACTATTTTTCTTCTTCTTCCCCTTTCTCTCTCCTTCTTCTTCATACCTTCCTTGTTTTGTGCCTGTGGTGTGTGTGTGTGTTATATGCACATGTGTGTGCCCATGTGGTGCCCTAGGCGCTCACCTGGGTGTCCATTGGGGAATGCTGGGTGCATTGCTTTTTTGAGTCTTACTGATCCCATAGCTTGCTGTTTATCCTTGAGCCCCTGAAACTCTCTGGTGTTTGCTCCCCAGTGAGACATTACAGACTTGTGTGGCCAGACTCAGCTGTTTATGTGAATTCTGGGGATAAAACTCAAATGGTCTCGGTGGCCTCCCTGGGCCCTTATGCTTGCCGCAGAAGTGCTGCTAACCGCTGAACTCTCCTCCAGCTTCCTCCTCTCTTGTAGCTCGCTCTCCTTTTCTATCTCTTTCTCCTCTTTATTACATATGCTAGAACATTTAAATATGTCTTGAGTATCTCTTAATCTCTGATCTATATTTTATTTTTTTAATGTGTATGGAGGTCATAAGCCTCTTAGAATATACTGAAAAACTGTGCTTCACAGAAAAATACAAACATTAAACATATATACAACATTTTACAGTCATTTTTTTCAGAGAATTCATAGAGTCTCTACAGTTTATACACAGACCTAAGGGCAAGAATAAGGCAAAAATACAACTAATTACCTATGCATTGTGGTGGCTGGTCACTCCATTCTCCTTGATCATCATTCATATCACAATAAATGGAGCTTTTTCCAACCAAAGTGAAGCCTTTATCACATACATAAGTTATAGACTGTCTATATCCATAATTTTCACGTTCATCTTGAATTATTCCATTGTCAATTTTTGGTGGTTTTGGACAAAAAATTTCTTAAAAAGAATTACAAAGTGTTCTTTAGATAAAGAAAACTGGCATTGCACTTTTATAAATAAAACAAAAACATTAAAGGTTAAAAATCAAAATCTACAAATTTTCTCAGGTCAGCGTCTTCAATGAGGCATGTTGACAAATGTCTATTAGGCAATGGGTGTTTGGAGCTTTGAATGCAAATGTCACAGAACATGAATGCTAATCTTGGGACCAATTTATGTAGATGAGAATATTTTGAACACTTATACAGGACAAAAATTCCACAAAGGTTTGCACCTGTTACACGTTTCTACAGAAAGTCAATGCAGGACTTCAGAGGTGAAATCAGGGTGGTCAGATTAGACTTTAGGGAGGACATGGAAACTGAGTTGCATTAAAGTTGTACCCTGCTCCCATAAGAGATCAGGAAAGGCAGTGCTGTTCTCATTCCATGGGGGGCTGATTCACATGAAAGGAGATGGAAATTCGGGGGAGTGCTTGAGAAATAAACTTGGATCTTGTGCATAAAGCAAACAGTCTGTGTTTTCACTTCTGGGAGAAGCACTGACTCACTGAGTCAATGCAGATCTGACTGAGCATCTGAAGTTCAAAAAATGAAATGCAAGCAAGGCTATAATTGTTATGTTGTAAGAGACTGCTTACTGGTTGGGAACCTAATAAAAAGCTCAATATGTTCATATTCTTTACAGCCATTCAATCTGTAAACCAAGAAAGCCAAGCAATTACATGTGTACATCAAATTCAATTGCATTAAATGTGCTTACCTAATCACAGAATACCAGCACATTTACAGTGTACTTATGTTGTATTTTAAAAAATATTTTAATTCATTTATATTTTTGTTTATTTTTATTTATTTATTTGAGAGTGACAGACAGGGAGAGAGACATTGGGTATGCCAGGGACTCCAGCCACTGCAAATGAACTCTAGATGCATGCACATCCTTGTGTATCTGCTTTACGTGGGTCTTGGGGAATCAAACTTGGGTCCTTTGGCTTTGCAGGCAAACACCTTAACTGCTAAGCCATCTTCTCCAGACCTTACTCATTTATTTTTAAGGAGAGAGACAGTATGAGCAAGAAGGAATAGGTAATCTAAGGCTGCTTCTGCTACAAATGAATTCCAGATGTATGGACTACTTTGTGCATCTGGCTTTAAATAGGTACTGTGGTAGCCAGGCGTGATGGTGCACGCCTTTAATCCCAGCACGAGGGAGGCAGAGGTAGAAGGATCACCGTGAGTTCGAGGCCACCCTGAGACTACATAGTTAATTCCAGGCTAGCCTGTACCAGAGTGAGACCCTACCTCGAACGCCCCTCCCCCCCAAAAAAGGTACTGTGGAATCAAACCACAGCTGTTAGGCTTTGCAAGCAAGTGCCTTTAACCACTGAGCAATCTCTCCAGCACCTATAATATACTTTTAGGCCATTAATCAAAGCATGAACCACTTACTCCTTAAGTCCAAATGTGTTTTGAGCACCTAATACTAGGCATTGTTTTATAAAAAGCACACACTGGACAAGGTACAGTTCGTACATCTTTTTTTTTTTGTCCCCCCCCCAGTTCGTACATCTTAAAATCTAGTGGTAAAAGTGAGTGAGAGGGATGTTTTCAATATAAAATGTGAACTATTGCAAACACACACAAATGGTATGGAAAGGGAGAAGAAGGACATTAACCAGCCAAGGAAAGTTTCCTTGGGGAGTCAGCGAAGTGATTCTTGGTGAGGAAAATACAGACAAGCACAGAAAGGCTAAAGGACCTTCTAGGTAGTGACACAAACAGAAGGAATGGTGTAGAGGCAACCAGAGTCATGAGATAGACAGAGGCGGTGGCTCAGGCCTGTAATCCCAGCAACCAGGGGCCAAGGCAAGATGACAATCTCAAAAAGCTCCTCAAAAAAGTCTCTGAAAACTAAACAACCTAAATAAAGCATAAAAAGAATAATAAGATATAGAAAAAGTACAAGCTGCTTACATGATACAGCAGTAGACAGGAAGGTGAAAGCCAAGTGTAGAGACTTTGGCAGACAGGGACAGCCTTGGACACAACTGAGGAGTCTGGATTTTCTAAGCTATGGGACATGCTAACAATCTTGGACAAGGAAAGACACTATATAGTTATGTTTTTGAGATGTCACTCTGGGTGGACTCTGGGAGAAAACATAAATGAGGCATAACAGGTTCTTTAGTTTCACCCTGGAACTCAGCCAACTGAGACCCCACATTTTAATATTTTATTATTTATTTATATGAGAGAAGAGAGAGAATGGGTACGCCAGGGCCTCCAGCCACTACAAATGAACTCCAGATGCGTGCAACCCCTTGTGCATCTGGCTAGCGTGGGTCCTGGGGAGTCGAACTTGGGTCCTTTGGCTTTGCAGGCAAGCACCTTAGCCACTAAGCCATCTCTCCAGCCCAGACCACACATTTTAAAGGCTGTGCCCTGGCCCAACCATTGATGTGTGTCTTGCTGAGCTACCTGTGGGGTTAAGAATATATGCTCAATGAAAGCCTATCCTACAACCTTTTGCTTCATCCTAGAACATAATCCAGGAATTGGCATCTCGAATTCCTCATGACAATACCCCTTCTAGGGTTCCTTGTACTAGTTCTTTAACTTGAGTGTAGTCTCTATACTTATATCAAGCCAAAGAACAAAGGAGTTGGTATGAAAGCCATGGTGGACACGCCTTGAATATATATATAGGCATGTTGTATATTTACATGCACTAAAGAGTCCTCACAGTAGTGTGGGAAGGGGTAGAATGGTTTCTAAGCCACCTTTTTAAAAATTATTTTTATTTATTTATTTGATTTGAGAGTGACAGACAGAGAGAGAAAGAGGCAGAGAGAGAGAGAGAGAGAGGAAGAGAGAGAGAAAGAGGGAGAAAGAATGGAGGCGCCAGGGCTTCCAGCCACTGCAAACGAACTCCAGACAGTGCGCACCCTTGTGCATCTGGCTAACGTGGGTCCTGGGGAATCGAGCCTCAAACCAGGGTCCTTGGGCTTCACAGGCAAGCGCTTAACCGCTAAGCCATCTCTCCAGCCCTCTAAGCCACCTTTTACATTCAAGCTTGGGCTCTAAAATGTTAGGGGTAACCCTGCTTGCAATAGTCCAGATAAAGGATAATAAACTATTTTAGAAGTAACCCAGATGAGGGCTGGGGAGTGCCTTAGCATTAAAGGCACTTGCTTTTTTTTTTTTTTTCAGAGAAAGAGTGACAGTGAGGGTGAGAGTGAGAATGGGAGGGGGGGGAGAGAATGGGCACACCAGGGCCTTAGCTACTGCAATTGAAGTCCAGATGCACGCACCACCTATTGCACATATGTGACCTTGCACTTGTGCCACCTTTGTGCATCTGGCTTACGTGGAATCTGTAGAGAGATCAAACCTGGGTCCTTCGGCTTCATAGGCAAGTGCCTTAACTGCTAAGCCATCTCACTAGCCCCTCTCTTTCTCCCTCTATCTGCCTCTGTCTCTCAAATAAATAAATAAGTAAATAAAATATTTAAAAATGTCAGTAGGGAGTTAGGAAAAAGCAGGTCCTCCTAACAGTGAGGTTTGATGCAGAGGTCAAGTACTACCTATCTGCTGCAACTAAAGATAATTCTGAATGTGCTCATTATTCTACCTTCTCCCATATCCACATCTCTAATCCTACCCATATGTGGACGCCAATGCAAACTCATGCACTTATAAGCTAAGGCTCTATCTAGCTTGAGAAGAAGTGGCTTATTGTTTAAGAATTCACATTCAGGCTGGAGAGATCGCTTCGTAGTTAAGGCACTTGCCTACAAAGACAAAGGACCCAGGTCAGGACCCACATAAGCCAGACCCACAAGGTGGTGCACGTTTCTGGAGCTTGCAGGGGTTGGAGGCCATGGTGTTCCCATTATTTCTCTTGCTCTCTCACAAATAAATAAATAAATACAAATCTTGGAAAAGAATTCACTCTCTACTTAATTTTTTGGTGTTGTCAAAACAGAAAAGTAAATATATACAGAATATCAAAACTAGATCCCAAGAGTAGGGATTTACAGGGAGAGTTACTAGTACTGGACTGCTTAGGACTGGGGGGGTCTTTCCTGTGGGAAGTAGATGTCAATAGTTGCTTAGTTGCAACAGATGGGTAAGAGCCAAGAAACGTAATTATTTTCACCTCAGAATGCAAGACACCAAATAAGAAAGGAAGCCATGGTCCAGACAGGGGGAAGCATGAACAGGAAGCGGGCATCTTGCAAAAACTCTTCCACACTAGCCCATGGGCTAGATGGCCACGTTTCTGTGAGGTCCACGGCTGGTGGAAATACTGCCCTCAGACTGGGAAACTGCGGGCCCAGGTTTTGGGACAGCTGCCAGGGCAAACAAAGCATGTGCCACTGCTCCTGTTCATCTGTAATTTGCTGTCATTACAAGAACTTGTACTGTGAGGGGAAAAGGGAAAGGTCACAGTAGGTGATGATGATGGAAAGTTTTAAATAGTAATAAGAAGACGAAAGAAGTGCTAGACCGCGCAGGGCGGACACACAGTGAGGGTGACAGGGGTTGGCCCCTTGACATCAAGGCTTCCTGTCAGCTGTCTTCCTCTCAGCTGACTCCACACACTATCTACGGGGGTGTCAGTCCATAGCTTCTGCACAAACCCCACGAAATCTCCTCTTTTCTTGCTCCTAGCAATGCAAAAATTGAACTTAGCCATAATTTTGACATTATGGTTTCCAGAAGCCATTTGAGGAAGTGTATGTTGGCTGCCAAAAGAGTAAAGGAAGGGAGGAATAAAGTCCACATTTTAAAAGTTATGGGACAAACATGCTTTAGTGATGGAGTGCCTGTTAGCATGCATGAGGACATAAATTTGATCCTAGCACTGACATAGATTTATTTCATCTCTCAATTTTGGAGAGTTGTGCCTCTAATGGACCCACATTTGACTGGATATACCCATTTATGACAGTATTTTTGTGTCATATCTTTTCTTAGAGAAGTTAAGATTATCACATACCAAACACATGTTTTTTCTTTATCATATAACTTTACTTCTCTAATGATAAAATCATATCATATGCCTTAACATACTTCAGATAATTTTCTCAGATGATAATCATAATCCTTAAAAGAGACATATAGGCAACACTGTGTCTTAGAAAAAGCACGATTTTTGAAGTAAAAGATCCATGTTAAACGCCTCCCACTGCCACTTATTAATATATGGGGTTAAGTCACACCATTTTCTTCTATAAAATTGTGGGAAGAAATTTCATGTTTATTTGACTACTGGACGTAATGGTTAGGTAGTAAATGACCAAGAACAATGTATACTGGAACTGGTGTTGAATTCTCCTCCTATAGTTATGCATAGTCAGGCTCAGAGAAGCTTTAGAGTTCATCCCCACAGTTAGTAAATTAAGAAAAGATCTAGTTAGTGGAGACATACTGAAAAGTGAGGATATTACAAATACATGCTGTGGATATTTCTTAAATTAGAAATAATTCATCACTGATCATTCAGCCCCACAACCCAAGTACTTACATTTTTCAAAAAGAAACGTACCTATGCACTCTGGCAGTGGGTCACTCCACCCAACAGTATTTTCAATCACAGAACAGAAGCTAGAATCTGAGCCAACTAATCTGTACCTAGAGTCATAAAGAGAGAACATTTATATCTACTCATATCTGCATTTTCAAATTCTCCAAAACTTCATCTTTAAAAAAATTATACTTATTTGAGAGAGAGAAAGGAGAGGTGTGTATCAGGGCCTCCTGCTGCAAACAAACTCCAGATGCATGTGCCATTTTGGCCATCTGGCTTTACATAGGTATTAGGGAATAAACCTAGACTGCCAGGCTTTGCAAGCAAATGCCTCTAACCACTTTAACCATTGAGCCATCTCCCCAGTCCTCAGAACATCATATTAAGATATCTATTATACCAGCAGACGGATAAGAAAAGACAACTGATAAAAATCCATATAAAAATTTAAAGAAAAGAAAAAATTAAGTTTGTAAAAAGGATACCCTAAGTCTGCTGAAACTCTTCATTGGAATTGAGGTAGAGGAGAAGGGACATAAGAGTATAACCCAATGAGAATATGACCAATTTGCAATATGTTCATATGTGACAGTTCTTGATAAAAGTGCATTTATTTAATTATTTGACAGAGAGGGGGGGGGAGGGAGGGAGAGGGAGAGAATGGATGTGCCAGGGCCTCTAGCCACTGCAAACAAACTCCAGATGCTTGTGCCATCCTGTACATCTGGCTTATGTGGGTATTAGGGAACTGTGGCTGGGTCCAGAGACTTAACCACTGAGCAATCTTCCCAGCCCTCAATAAAAAGTTAAAAGAAGTTTCCAAAGCTAGTACAAAAATAAAAGTGAACAGATTAAAAAAAAACAGCTAAAACATAAGAACTTATATACAGAACATTTTTATTTACTTGTGGCAGATGAGATAAAATGTAGAGTACATTTTAAAATTATATAGTTGATGAAGTGTTTTATATCTCTGAGTCATAAGAGTTCAATATAGGTTTCCTAGAATAATAAAATACATTTGCATTTAAAGGGTTCAAAGTTTTTCCCAAATGTTATATTAATAACCGAACTAATATCTATATTTAACAGAAAACAAATGATACTATTACTTATATTTTATAAGGAACAGAGAGAGAAGAGACAATAATTCATCTTTCAAATATCAAATCATAAAATGAATGGAAAGTTTTCAACTGTATTGGAGACATGAGTTCCCCTTCCTACATGGAGAATTATAAAAGACCCAAGGTTAAAAGGATATTTTCACACACACTCTCCCTTTTTGAAAATATTTTTTTATTTATTCATTTCAGAGAGTGAGAGAAAAGGAGGGAGAGAGAGAGAGAGAGAGAGAGAGAGAGAGAGAGAGAGAGAGAGAGAGAAAGAAAGAAAGAAAGAAAGAAAGAAAGAAAGAAAGAAAGAAAGAAAGGGCACAATGCAAATGAACTCCAGATGTATGCACCACCTTGTACATCTGGCTTACATAGGTTCTGGGGAATCGAAATTGGGTCCTTTGGCTTTGCAGGCAAGATTCTTAACCACTAAGCAACTTCTCTACCCCTTCTCTCTCTCTTTTAAAAAACTGCTTTTTGACAATTTTATACACAAACATAATGTAATTTGATCATAATACTTCCCAATATCTTCTTTTGTATCCTTCCCACTCTCCTCTTCCACTGAACTTCTTTCTAACTAGTCTCTTATCAAATTTCTTATCTTTTCACACTAGCATTTTCATTTAGAATCATATGTATAATCAAATCTACTAATTTAGACAATTGGTGGTATGAAGTCTTCCTTTCATGATCCATTTTATTGACTGTAACAAACTTATGATGAAAAGTCTTTGAGGGGGCTGGAGAGATGGCTTGGCGGTTAAGCGCTTGCCTGTGAAGCCTAAGGACCCTGGTTTGAGGCTCGGTTCCCCAGGTCCCACGTTAGCCAGATGCACAAGGGGGCGCACGCGTCTGGAGTTCGTTTGCAGAGGCTGGAAGCCCTGGCGCGCCCATTCTCTCTCTCTCCCTCTATCTGTCTTTCTCTCTGTGTCTGTCGCTCTCAAATAAATAAATAAAAATTTAAAAGAAAAAAAAAAAAGAAAAGTCTTTGAGGAAAGAGGTCTTATTTTTTGCTAACATTAAATATGAGGGCTTTCATTATGACATTTTCATACATATATACCACTGTCTTTTGATTATATTCCCCCTCATCCCATCATGAGGGTGTTAAGTCTAGTCCATGGACATTGGGTCACAAATCCAACAATGTCCATGTGAAATCCTGATTTATTGTTTCACTTATTATACATGCCAGTATGATTAAACTTACCCTTTGTCACATGAGAAGAAGATCAGCGAACCAAATAATAAGTCAGTTGTTATGTTGACTTGCCCATTTTTTATTTCTCCAGGATTAGGACATGACTTTTCTAAAAAAGAATACATTTTTTTTTCACTACATTATAAGGCACAGGTAAAAAATGTAACTGTGTGCTGTTTATGTTAACTAGACTGCTACTGATAGTCACTTTACAATCAATGTATATTTGTATCAAAACACCATGTTGAAAGTAGGAAGGAGATGATGACAGAGGAAGGGACAGGTTTTTTTTTTGTTGTTCATTTTTTTTAAAATTTATTTATTTGAGAGCGACAGACACAGAGAGAAAGACAGAGGGAGAGAGAATGGGCGCGCCAGGGCTTCCAGCCACTGCAAACGAACTCAAGACGCATGTACCCCCTTGTGCATCTGGCTAACGTGGGACCTGGGGAACCGAGCCTCGAACCAGGGTCCTTAGGCTTCACAGGCAAGCGCTTAACCGCTAAGCCATCTCTCCAGCCCAAGGGACAGGTTTTAAGGGAGGAAGAAAGAGGGCAAAAGAGAGAGCAATAGCATATATGTTACATGCAAGCAGAAGGGAAGACTATGGGGGGGGCTGTTTAGGGAGAGGAAGGGGGCTAGTAACAGGAACAGTGGAGGAGGGAAATGAATAGGAACAAAGCACAATGACTTACATGCATGAAAATGCCACAATGAAACCCATTACTTTGTTAACTTAAAAATATAAATGAATAAGACAGATGAATATAAAACAAAATAAAAAATGTGTATCTTGAATACATATGTATTTTTGCCTGTCATACTTCAGGAAAGCTAGGGAAAAATTAATAGATCCATATATACAGATTCAGCATCTGAACAACTGATGTTTTAAAAATATATTTATTTATTTGAGAAAGTATGGGCACACCAGGGCCTCCTGCCAGTGCAAAAACAAAAAACAAAAAATAAAACAAAACAAAAAAACAACTCAAAAGGCATGAACAACCTTGTGCATCTGGCTTTAAGTGGGTACTGGGGAATCAAACCCAGGTCATCAGTCTTTGCATGCAAGCACCTTTAACTGTTGAGCCATCTCCCCTGTCCTCACTGATTTTTAAAATTTATTTTGAAAGAGAGAGAGAGAGTGAAAGAAAGACAGAGCGAAAGAACGAGAGAGGATGGGCATGCCAGGGACTTTGGCCACTGTGAATGAACTCTGGGTGCATGTTTCCCCTTGTGCACACATGTGACATTGCACACTTGCTTCACTATGCATCTGGCTAAGTGGGACCTGGAGCTCTGAACACGAGTTCTTAGGCTTCACAGGCAAGCAAGCGCCTTAACTGCTAAGCAACTCTTCAGCCTCCCGGTGATATTCTTAATATCTTACTTCCTTAATTCTACTTCCATTCTGTGGTGCTTCAAAAGAGCAGCAGACAGAATCATCCCAAATAGCCTTTAATCTAAGTAAGCGTGAAATTTGTGAGTGAATAAAATATGAAACTTGTGAGTATAGATTCCAATTACATACATATTTCATCTAATTTAAAATAAAAGTGTTCTAATAGTCATTTGAAGACTCATTCTAAATAACAACATATCCACGTAGAGCTACAGCACAAATGGAGGATGAGGTATTTCCTCCAAACATCAGATGACCAGGATTGCTTTTGAAATTATACTCACTTTTACAGAATTCAGCTGGTTTGGACCATTGTAAACTTTGAAGGCAAGTTACTTTTCGTGACAGAGAAGGATCTCTCAGGTACCCTGGTCGGCATTCATATTCCACAATGGAACCAACTGGGAAATAATTCTGTCTGCCATAAACTGGTTTTAAGGATGCAAAAGATAGCCTGGGTGGAACATTACAGCTACCTAAAAGGATTAACAAAAGCAACAACAAAAAAGTAGTTATCAATTTATTTTTTAATCTATGGTTAATTATCTATAAATATCTGGTCTCTAAATCAGCCTCTTTTCTTTTTCTCCCCATTGCTGGGATCCTCTATAAAATAAATAATATATAATATATAATATATATTACACACACACACATATATATGTACATACATATATATGACATATATGTATACATATATTTGCTATTTATTAAATATCATTGTGGTATTTGCAGTGTAACATAAATATTCAAATATACACATTCATTTCCTACCAGCTGCAAAGATATAATACCTACATGTCATTCTCCCACGTTCTAGAAAGCAAAACCCATATAAATTGCTTGGCACAGTTCTGCGACTCTGTGCTGGCTCTCTTATTCTGCCCTGAGGCATTAAATATCACTATGTGAGTCAGAGATTATAACAGACATTCCCTGACCTTTGTCAAAAACCCAGGACAATGATAATAGCAATATTAATCATTATCATTTATTGAGAACTTCCTGATACTTTACATGTAGTAATTCATCTACTCCCAAAATGACCCCTGGGAACAAGGATCAGATAAGTCCCACTGTATACATAAAATATGTAAAAATTGCAAACAACTGGGCCACTGTGATCTAGAGAAGCATGAGTACAGGAAAAAAGCCCAGGTTTTCTTTTGCATGAGAGCTTCTGATCTGGTGGAAAGGATTTATCTTCTGGATTCTGAAAGGGGGAGAAAAGTCCACACTTGACACATGGGGTGGCCTGAAGGACTAGAAGAGGAAGAGCGATAACTTTAACATGTGACTTGTGTACGAAGGCCTATGCACGTCACTTCCTATCTACCATGGATACACAAACACAAACTTATAGCCTGTTCACATATTTTTTTTTCAAAGAGCTTTCTTGCAAATTTCTTTATTGTCTACAGCTTCCATTGGTTCAAGTTGTTCAATGGCAGGAGCCACGTTTTATTTTGCTCTTTACTTGTATGTAGTCATGCACCACATGATGATGTTTTGGTCATGATGGGCCACATAGACAAAGGCAGTCCCTTAAGATACACAACGGAGCTTGTGTGCATGTGTTGGGGGGGGGGGCACACCAGGATCTGTTGCTGCTGCAAATGAACACATCAGACTTTGTTCCACTTTTTGTGGCTAATTTACATGAGTGGCTTGGGATTAAATTCCAGCCAGCAGACTTTGCAAGCAAGCACTTTTAATTGCGTAGTCATCTTTCTAACCCCCTGGAGCTGAACTGTTTTCCTTGTCTAACACTATTAGAGCTACTTTAATGTTGTATGGGATGCATTACTCATGTGCTTTCAGTTGTGCCGGTAGAAAGCAGCCTACTACTACATGGCCAATCACACGGGAGCACACCTGATCCCAGAGAGCACATGATAAGAATAAATGCGCATGTTCCCACATGTGTGTCTACTAAACTATATTCTCATTGTCATTTTCTTCCAGGAAAAAGCTCTACTGTGGATTCACCTTAGGCAGGTGGCTCTGAGGTGTTCCAAAAAATCAGACATGACAGCTCCATGTGTGTAACTGTTTCTAAATACCTTCCAGTGGGACAAAATGGGGACGTGGAAGACGGAAATACTGATGACCCTGACCCTAGGTAGGCCCAGGCTAAGGCATGTGTTTGTGTTTTAGTTTTTACCAAGGTTGAAAAGTAATAAATGAATAAAATTTAAATAGAAAAAAACCAACATAATGACAAAATTATTTGGTCCAGCTTTGCAATATGTTTGTGTTTTAAACTAAGTGTTATTACAAGAGTGAAAAACTTAAGACAAAAAAAAAAAAAAAAGCTGAGCCTAAAGGCCTATAATTGCAGTCACGTGGGAGGCTGAGCAGGAGAGTTTTATGAGTCCAAGAAGTTGAGACCAGCCTGCGCAACACAACAAACAAGATCTGGTCTCAAAAATAAGAACGTCGAAGAAGGGAGCAGTGCTTATAAAGTGGACAGTAGCAGACAGTAATACTTTCCACCTGAATGGTTACTCATCCCTTCCCTAACATGTTACAAATGTCAACAGGATTCAGCACAGTCCCATGCTGTACAGGTGTACAGCCAAGAGCAAGTTACAGGACCTGCCATCTAACCCAGATGGGTACAGCACTAACGTCATCTAGGTTTTTGTAAGTACCCTGTGATGTTCTGATGGAACAGCATCACCCAGAATGCATCTCCCAGATAATTTAGAGCTAGGTATAGAACAGATTTTGAAGTAAATAAGAGAGCTTTCAAAAATGTCACTAAAGGGCTGGAGAGATGGCTTAGTGGTTAAGCACTTGCCTGTGAAGCCTCAGGACCCACATTAGCCAGATGCACAAGACAGCGCATGCATCTGGAGTTCATTTGCAGCAGCTGGAGGCCCTGGTGAGCCCATTCTCAATCTCTTTATATCTGCCTCTTTCTCTCTCTCTCTGTCACTCTCAAATAAATTTTTAAAAAGTTTAAAAAGTCACCAGAGTTATTTTTGCTTCTTTATAACATAAAGTTTAAACAGACAAGTCACCTAGGTATTTGTCTCAAGGTAATTGCCAAATATATTCACATATAATTTGGTCCCTATACAGTGCTTACTGTTTGTTCTATTAGCGCAGGAGGGCTAAACTTAATGAAGCAGCAGGGCTTACTCCAGGAAGTTCAGCCTTCAATTAGCTGGAGTGCGATGTGCCAACCCTGGTATACCCTGGGGTTTAATGTGCCAGCAAACTATCAATTACCAGTCACTCCAGAGGGGTATCAAAGTAACCTCAATAAGAGACGCTTTCCATTTCCATAACTTTCTCCAAAGGAAGTGAAGAACTTACGATTACAGAATTCTAAAATTTCGGACCATTCGCCAGTGGAAAGACAGATCGTTGAGTCTGGCTGGCCTGGAATTTTCATAAAACCATTATCACATTTATATGTTACTATGCTCTTCTCGGGAAAACTTGTCTGCCCTTGCAAAATTGGCTTGGCATTAATCACTTCGGGGGGCTGGCCGCAGTCACCTAGGGAGAAGAAAACAGATAAAGCAAATACTGTTTTTTTTGCAGTTAGAACACCTTTCCTTCCCAAGCCCTCGAATAAGGGAAGCAAGCCACCAGGGCTCCAGATAAATGTTGACTTCCACTCAGCACTGACCTCAAGACTATAAATAAGATGAGAGCAAATAAGCCCTTCCCGTAAAGGAGAGGTTAGCAGGTACGGGACGTCCACGTCGAGCCCGTGGCTAGAGCCAGGAGGAAAATGCCACAAGCCTGAGAGGCGTCAGGTGCAGGTGGTCAACGTCCACCTTCCAAAGCCAGAGCTTGCGGGGACTCTCTGGTCGTCCCCCTCTCTGGCTTTCAGTATGCCCGCTGCACACCCATCCCTGAGGAGGTCAGCCCGGTGCCTCCCCTGCTCCCCCCGACCCATCCCCGCACAGGCCGACCCCCTCCAGGTCAAGGTCGTGCCCGGAGCCTGGGCGGTGAAGGAGGATGGGGACCCGGAGCCCCACCGGCCAGCCACTCACTCACCCCGCGCGGCCGGACACAGCAGCGCCAGCAGCAGCAGCAGCAGCAGCAGCAGGCCCGGGGGGAGAGCGCTGGGCCGCGCGCGGGCCATGGCACGGTCACCGGCACCCGCACGGGGACTGAGCGGTCGGGGCGCGCGGAGAAGCGGGGCGGACAGCTCCGCCGCGGCAGTTAATTGAGGGCTCTGGCTGGGTGGGGCCGCGGCTCGGGCCCCGCGGGTGGGCGGGGCTAGGCGAGGGTGGGCAGGGCCACGGGGGATTGCTGTGTCACCCACCCCAACCGCGCTCCAGGTGGCGCAAGGGCCCCGGGTGGAGCTTTATGGCCAGCGACGCGGACCCACAGCTGCTGGGTGGGACCCGCTATGAGCTGCGAGCTTCCCCGGGGAGAACAGGGGTGGCTTTGCTCCAGCCAGGCGCTCTTAAGTCTGCGTGAGCCCGCTGCGCCCCCCCCCCCCAGGGCTGCTGCTGCCAAACCGAAATGGTAGGTGGCATAGATGGAATTCAGTGCCCGCCCTTGGGAGCCTCCGAGAGGCCGCAAAGGGGCACCCTGGGCCTTTGTGGCTTTGCCGGGGCTGATCCGTCAAATGTTTATGTGAAGGTGGAAAAAAAAATGGCCTCTGTGTGCGTATAGATATGTGTGTGTTGTCTCCTCTGGCAAACAGGAAATGACCCAAGAAAATAGGTGTAGGCTCCATGGTGAGCTAGAGGACAATCTGCCAACACCCTGTATCAAACAAATAACCACCAAGGTGGGGGTGGGGTGTGTGGGGGGTAGGTCTCTGGAACATTGTTCAGGCCATGTCTTGGTGGGAGTTGCTCTCTTTGCCCTGGCTGTCCATAGTTACCAATTATTTATTATTCTAGTCTGACTACAGGGGGAAATTCAGAAGGCAAATTAGTGAAGGGATGGATTTTAAGAGGAAGGCTTCAGTTGCTCTTGGTTACCCACCAGAACCAGGTAGCAAGAACCTAGTGCCACCTGCTTCAGTTGTAGGACACTAAAGAAATCAAGTTGGAACTAGGATGGAAGCTTCCGCCCTCCTGGCTTAGGAGTCCTAATGTTGGAAGATACTATGCTGGCTGCTGGAGAAGACAAGTAACCAACAATCTTACCCAACAGTCCACACTGTGAGCTACATACACAACCAGCCAGACAAGATGTACCCCCTAGTACAAAAGTGGCATAACTGTTATGGGGGTAATCACCTGCTCTCTGGCTGGATTTGAGGCCTGCCCCACAAGAGGGAATTCATGCCTGGTACTGAAAATCCAGTCATAAGTGTTTGTCTGGGGAGAACGTAGGCTAAAATGTTGTGCCAATCAGGTTGCCCTCTCAAAACTAGTGTTTGTACCTGTAGATTAATGGTGTTGTCAGCTTTGGTTAGAGAAGCTTCCTTTTGTAGTGGGTGGTGACTGTTGGGGAGATTCAAATCTCATCAAAGTGCCGAGAATAAGTGACTGTGGAGTGTTCCCACTAAGTCACACCCTGTAAGGTTCAAGGAGCAGTAGAAGAGAGCGGAAAGCATGTAAGAGCCAGTGTCAGGGGAGGAGTTCTTTGGAATGCTGTCTTCCAGACAGGACATGGTAATTGCATTCATGGCCTCACAGCAACTGATGTTAACTGCTCAAGACCTGTAACAGTATTGGGCCTATCAACATTCCATACTGGATGCTGGAGGAGAGGGGAAAGACAACCAAGTAGGAGAGGAACTAGTTGGAAAGAAAAAAAGATAGGATTCAGTGGGAGGGGCATGGGGAAGACTGAATAAGAGGAAGTAATGGAAAGGGATTATGATCAAAGTACATGTGTACATGTATGAAATTTGTCAACTGAAAAGATTTGACAAATAGTAATTACTGAGGGACATTGACAGAAAGGTGAGTTACTCATGTTCATTCATAGCAATAGTCCCAAGGACACTTTTATCTATCTGGGTCTTGTTAGCAGAGTCTAGTCTGGATTTCCTGTTCCTTTAGCTGCCTCATATGGCTGATGCAGTCCCTCACCTGGATTTATGCTTTGGTCAGTGGATGAACTGTGGGGAATAAAATTACAGGTATTTGTTCCGCCCTATAGTGTTACTATTTCCTGAATGCTTTTATATATCCTTATTAGTTAAGGTGAGCTTTAAAAGGAGAAAACAAACATGATTTTTTTTAATCATCATTGCTTCCTTTGACTCATTTGTTCACTAAGTGGTCAAACCCACTACAGGAACCTATCCTGTAGTATTCCGGGATGATGGCTTTCTCCAAAACCTAAACAATATTCAAACATTCTAGAATTTAAGCCCCACATGGTGGTTAACATGAGTAATCCCAATCCTTGGGAGACTGGGAAGGAGGATCCTGTGTCCAAGGCCAGTATGGGCTACAGAGTTCCAAGTTAGGATAGCCTACATTATGGGACTATATCTCAAAAGCAAACAAAAGCCATTCTAAGTTCAGAAGTGTAAAGGGAGGAGATTTTAAAACCATCTAGTATGTTCTTTGCATCTGATACTAAAACACCTTACTACTACTAATTTGATACAAAACACTAATATATCAGGGTTCAGCAGAGTTTTGGAAGTAATATGAGTGTTATGTGAACCTCACCACAACCCTCTTGCTTTGTCTATGAAAACAGTTTGGAATTGATGTGGAAAGGAAGGTAATTGTCATGAAAGGGCTGTAGGTCAAGACCAGTCAGAGAACTGTCAGAAACAGTGGAAAGAACTCTTTCAGTGCTTAAGTGAATTCCATGAAGTTATATCGAGATAGCAATGAGCTCAGCAAATGACAAAAAAATATATATGTATATGCTGCATAGCTTGAAAAACGTGTTCCAAGCTGTTTTGTTCTGGCTAATAAGTTTTCCACCTGCCAAAGGAACTTTTATAAGAAATGAGGGGTAGGCTTTTTGAAAAGAACATTTTTGGTCATTTTATACATGTATATAATATGTATTGTTATTCTGTGCACTCCCCATTGCTTTCTTTTGTTCTCTTCTCAGTGGACCAGAGTACTTCTACTGTGTATGTGTGACCACTGGGTCTTATTAGGGTTACTTGCGTAAGCATGGGTGGGGGGAACATGGGCCACTTACTACTAAAAAAACAAACAAACAACTCCCTCTCCTCCAGCAACTATTAATAAAAGCTTCTTAGTGAGGGGTGGAGCCTCATGAGCCCTTCCACCATCCATGACAGAATGCTGATGGGTCCGGTTGTGTGCAGATCTTGGGAAGGTAATGGCGGCTGCCATGAGTTCATGGGTGTGATGACCATACCATGTTGGAAAGACAGCGTTCCATAGCACTCCTCCCCACTTCTGGCTCCTACTTCTTTCCTCCTCCTCTTCTGCAATGCTTCCTGAGTCTTGGAGGAGGGATACAGATGAACCACTTAGGATTGAGCACTCAACAGTCACTTGTTCTTAGCACATAAAAGGCAGGGGAGTATAGGGCACATCGCTGGAGCAACGGGAAGAAGCCATGGAAGGACAGGCTGGAAAGCACTGTAGGCCTTTTTGTCTGGATGCAGCTCAGAGGCTCAGAAGTTTGGAAACTGCTTAAAATATTTGTTTGTTTGTTCGTTTGTTTTGGAAAGGGAGCACTGGTTAATTTGAAAGTTAGGTACAAGATTCTGGAAATGAAGTGACTCTGTAAGCCAAGATCCTATTTAGCTGACTATATGATTGTTAAGTGGTGGTGGTGGGTTGATTCAGGTGTCCCCCATAAACTTGGGTACTCTGAGTGCTAGGTTCCCCGCTGATGGAGATTTGGGAATTAATGCCTCCTGGAGGGAGTGTATTGCTGGTGGTGGGCTTATGGGTGTTATAGCCAGTGTCCCCTTGCCAGTCTTTGGCCTACTCGCCTGTTCCTGTTGTCCACCTGATGTTGGCCAGGAAGTGATGTCCACCTTCTGCTCATACCATCGTTTTCCCTTGCCATCATGGAGATTCCCCTTGAGTCTATGAGCCAAAATAAACCTTCTTTTTTTTTTGTTCCCAAAAGCTGCTGTTGGTCAGGTGATTTCTGCCAGCAATGTGAACCTGACTGCAACAGTGGCTAAGTAGGGAACAGAGAGCTGGAGGGATGGCTTAGCAGTTGAGATGCTTGCCTGAGAAGCCTAAGGACCCAGGTTTGACTACCTAGAACCCACATAAGACAGACATACAAAGTGACGCATGTGCACAAGGTGGCACATGCATCTGGAGTTCGATTGCAGCAGTTAGAGGCTCTAGTGCACCAATTCCCTCTCTCCTCCCCTTTCTGTTGTGCTCTCTCTCTCTCTCTCTCTCTGTCTCATAAAACAATTTAAAAAAAAGAGCAGGGGGATGGATTCGCAGTTAAGGTACTTGCTGGCAAGCTAAAGGATCTGGGTTTGATTCCCCAGGACCCGTGTAAGCCAGATGCACAGGGTGGCACATGTGTTCTAGAGTTTGTTTGTAGTGGCTAGAGGCCTTGGCATGCCCATCCTCCCTCCCTCCCTCTCTCTTTGCCTCTTTCTCTCAAATAAATAAATAAAAAATTACAAAACAGTACTGAACAGAAATTCTTTTACTTTAGTTTTTAAAATAATCGATCTAAATTAAGGAAGTGGATCTGTTGCTCTTGAAAAAAAAATAAACCTAACACAGTTATAATAAAATTTGAGTTTCTCTTATTGCTCACACCAAAGAAGTCTCAAAGGAGGAGTTCACAGAATTTGGTGGTTGATTAGATAAGGAACAAGAAAAACGACCTTAAAGATGACTTGGAAATTTGGAACTGTGTAAGATGAATGATATCTTTAAAAGAACCATTATTCCAGAGTCAGGAGGCAATTTATGGAGTAAATAAATTGGCTTTATGCTGGTGTAGGAAACACTTTGGCAGCAAGTCTACATGAAGATACAGAGCAACAGAGTGAAATATAGGTGAGATTGCACTGAAACCTGATCAGACGTGATCAAAGGGCAGGTTATTACCAGAGAGAGCAAACAGAAGCTTAGGCCTAAGGGGAAGCCTTGGAGAAGTCTTACTTTAGTGTAACCAGTGAAAGGGAAGAAGGTGTAAAAATGGGAGCAATAATGAAATTTCCTAAAAGCTCAGACTACCAAACTGTGAGACAAATATTATTCTCCTTGCAGATTTGGCCACTGGTATTTAGGGGAATTAAAAAATAGCTTCAAACAACATGGCTTGGGAGAGTGGGTACTGAGGCTTAGAATCTTAAAGCCTTAGTTGGACTTCTTTGCCTCTTGTTCCTAGGAATTCTCCTAGCTCACAAGACCATGGCCCAGGATCTTCCTCCATGCTACCAAAATACTCATCTTTCAGCTTACCTGTCTATACCAGATTCCTAACTCAGTCTACAACTATTGCCAATGTATCTTATAATGGCCAATAAAACTAAAATCTCTGCATTAAAGTATTTTTGTCATGTACCTGCAAATGCAAGCAGTTCTGTTTTGCAGAGTAAGTGAACAGTATTTTTATTTTAAATAATATTTTCTCTAAAGGAGTTTTAGTATCCAAGAATTCACTAATCAAGGGCTAGTATGACATGCTGAACAATTTATTCGTTTATTTTTCACTAGGTACAGGTTCAGCACTTGATAAAAGTAGTTGAATGGCAGAATAGCCTTAGTTGGGTTCCCTGTGTTACGAAGAAAGGGTCACCAACCAAGTGGAAGTGTAAAACTCAAGTCCCTTGTGCAAATATTTCTTTAATGTGGCCTGATTTTCTGAGAATATAATAATAAAAAGTTTTTAAAGTTTTGTTTGTATTTATTTTTTATTTGAGAGTGATAGACAGAGAAAGAGGCAGATAGAGAATGGGCGTGCCAGGGCCTCCAGCCACTGCAAACGAACTCCAGACACGTGCGCCCCCTTGGGCATCTGGCTAACGTGGGTCCTGGGGAACCAAGCCTCGAACCGGGGTCCTTAGGCTTCACAGGCAAGCGCTCAACCACTAAGCCATCTCTCCAGCCCAATAATGAATTTTTGATATCAAAATGGAGGAAGAAAAAGGGGCAAGAAAACACCTGGTTCTGGATGTGTGCACATCTATGATGGGAAATAGCAAAGCACATGTCGGAGATTCAAGCCCACACAGGCTCAAATGTGACGTCTGTGTTAGATGTTTCTTCACTTTCTCTGTGGCCTACTGCTCAACTGTTCTATGACACAAACTCTTTATTTAAAAAAATGAATTAAGGGCTGGAGAGGTGGCTTAGCAGTTAAAGTACTTGCCTGTGAAGCCTAAGGACCCAGGTTTGATTTGCCAGGTCCTACATGAGCCAGATGCACAAGGTGGCATATGCATGTGGAGCGTGTTTGCAGTGACTAGAGGCCCTGGTGCACCCATTATCTCTTTCCCTCTCCCTATCTTGAGTAAATAAATATAAATAAATAAATAAAATAAAAGCAAAAATGAACTAACGCATGGAAAGCATTGGGTACTTTCCTTGCCCTATAGTAAATACTCTGTAAGGCACTGGCAAACCCTCATGGCAATGGCTGACAGAAACAAACATTTCATATATCAGGATCTGCCTACTGTTCAGATAATCTGTAAAGAAGGACATGTCATGACACAGATTGACACATCTATGAAAGAAACACCAGCTTTCCAAAGAGATGCCCATTGTGTTGATAAGGCAGTTGCCCTTAATCTTTATCCACCCAGTGGAATTTGTTCTCTGGCAAAGATTATTACCTAGGTCATTCACTAGCAGATTTAAAGAGTGTTTTTATTTATTTATGTATTTTGGTTTGTCATAGTAGGGTCTCATTCTAGCCCAGGCTGAGCTGGAATTCATTATGTATTCTCAGGGTGGCCTCAAACTCACAGTGATTCTCTTACCTCTGCCTCCCGAGTGCTGGGATTAAAGGCATGCACCACCAAGCCTGGCAAGAGTTTTTGTTTTTAATTTTTATTTATTTATTTACTTAAAAGAGAGAGGCAGAGAGAGAGAGAGGGAAAGAGAGAGAATAGGCATGCCAGGGCATCCAGCCACTGCAAACAAACTCCAGACGTATGTGCCCCCTTGTGCATTTGGCTTACATAGGTCCTGGGAAATCGAACTGGGGTCCTTTGGCTTTGCAGGCAAATGCCTTAACTGCTAAGCCGTCTCTCCAGCCCACTAGCAGATTTAAAATGGCTGAAACATCACAGGCTTTCCCTACCTTCCTCTGCAATGTGTTTGTGTTGCTTTATAATCTTGAAATGAAGAAGCAGCTTTACAGTCTGAGTTCAATAGTGTGACACAGGGTGTGTCCATTCAAAACACACAGCTCTCACCTCAAAAGAATGAGATCGTTTGTTCACTTGAGCCAAATATGGGTGACCAGAGCTCAGGAACATAGATTTAGATTACCCCGAATTCCACGACCAATGTGTTAACAATTTCATGAAATGTTTATTATAGTTATAAAACTAAAGAAGGTCAAAAGCCAGGGCATTTTTCACATACACTGGTAGAAATATCAGGTAGACTGGTTACAGAAACGCAGGAGAGTCTCTGCTACAGGCTTCAGATATCTGGTAACATTCTTACCTTTAGGTTGGTGGAAGCTGGTGGTCTGTTAGTACATTTCAAAAATGTTTCACCTGATAGTTATCAAGAAGCTAGATCAGACACAGAGTAGGCCATAAATGGCTATTAAGGGAGCTGAAGATAGGCCAAGCTAATTTGACTCTGAATCCATAACCTTCTGTCTCCACAATCTCAGTTCTACCAGTCAATCAGCTTGTGAGATATTTGAAGTATATGCAACTATCTAAGGGGAACCTCAGTTCTCAGGTGAAAAGAGAAGGAAGAAAAACTTTCAACTGGGGCTGGGGAGATGGCTCAGGGATTTGTTTACAAAGCCTGGAGGCCTGGGTTAGATTCCCCAGCACCCATGCAAAGCCAGATGCACAAAGTAGTGTATGCATCTGGGGTTTGTTTGCAGTGGCAGGGGGCCTGGGCACACTCATACCCACTCTGCCTACCTCACTCTCTCTCTCAAATAAGTAAGCAAAAATATATGCCTTTTTTAAAAAAGAAAAACTTAGCTGGGCATGATGACGCATGCCTTTAATCCCAGCACCCGGGAGGCAGAGGTAGGAGAATTGCTATGAGTTCGAGGTCAGCCTGAGACTACATAGTGAATTCCAGGTCAGCCTGGGCTAGAGTGAAACCCTACCTAAAAAAAAACCAAAAAACAAAAAACAAAAAAAAAACCTTACAATTAAGTACCATGTTCTTCCATTCATACCCTGACACCCTGCCTTACTCAACCATCACGGCAATATTATATATGAGTGAACTGTCTTTGCATCCCTGAGGTTATTCGGTAAAAGGTAACACAGCCAAATATACTTTGTTCTTTGCCCCCTAATTTAGTAGCTTAGCTTTTAGTAATGCTAATCTGTATTATGGTTTGAAAATGTTTTGTGTCTTCCCCCACCTCAAACATTCTTGTTTCATGGAGGCTTAGGTTGATGTATCCAGGGGGACAGTATTGAGGGATTCTGTAGAATCTTTAAGGGGTGAAGCCTAGAGAGGTAGCTCTTTTGTAACTACCTCTCCATTTCCACCACCAGTTCTTAAAAAAGGTTTGCCAGCAAAGAAGCAAGTGGGACCCCACGCAGCTCTCACTTTGCCCCTGGTTAGAGATGTAATCACTTGCATATGTTCTTAAAAATGTCTTGTTTTCTATCTGATCCTATTAATTATACAGGATTTTGTTTCTGTGATGGGGAACTTTCTTTCTTTCTTTCTTTCTTCTTCTTCTTCTTCTTCTTCTTCTTCTTCTTCTTCTTCTTCTTCTTCTTCTTCTTCTTCTTCTTCTTCTTCTTCTTCTTCTCCTTCTTCCTCTTCTTCTTCTTCTCCTTCTTCTTCTTCTTCTTCTTCTTCTCCTTCTTCTTCTTCTTCTTCTTCTTCTTCTTCTTCTTCTTCTTCTTCTTCTTCTTCTTCTTCTTCTTCTTCTTCTTCTTCTTCCTCTTCTTCTTCTTCTTATTCTTCTTCTTATTCTTCTTCTTCTTGTTCTTCTTCTTCTTCTTCTTCTTCTTCTTCTTCTTCTTCTTCTTCTTCTTCTTCTTTTTGTCTGTTTCCTGAGTTCCTTTTTGTCTACATTTATTTATTAGCTTGAGCCTTTGTTTTGCATGCTGGAGGCTTCCCCAGATGTCTTATGTTCCATGACATTCTTTTAATATTTAAGCGTGACTGTCCAAAAAGCTAGCTGCTGGCTCTGGGTGTGGTCAGGACTGATGAGCATTTTTAAGTGTAGGGTTATTGGGAACTTGACAGTGTGCATATTATCACAGAAATAACACTTTCTCTTAGACTTGTGAAATGTTCTCAAGTCTTGCTTAAGAGAACAGAGAAGTATATAAGCTGAGTTACCCAACTTCTTGGATCCTACTGGGAGAGAGGGTCAAGATCTCACCATTCACTATGCAAATATTCCTCTTTCACTTGCTGGTTGGATTTGTTTTCCCCTTATGGCCCCCTGCATCCTTCAAGGCAGATAAGGACAGTGACCTGTACCTGCTGTTCTTTGGCTCTATGTGGACTGGCAGCTGGTCTTCTTGGTTTTAGTTCAGTCCCTCATCTTCAACTTTAAAGGTTCCTGGTGCCTTAAATTCCTCAGTCTCTTTGAAGTTTTGTTTGTTTGAGATGGAGTCTTTCACTGAACCTGGAGCTGCTGTTTTCAGTTACATTATCTGACCAGTGAGCCCCAGTGATTCTCCAGTCTCCACTCCCTGTAGGACTGGGGTTACAGGCATGTATGGGCATGTCCAGCTATTTATGTGCATGCTGGGGGATCAAACTTAGGCCAAATCAGTCCCTCATGCTTGCAGGATAAGCTCTCTTACCTACTGAGACACCTCCTTAGTGCCCTAACTCCCACCCAAAGTGGCATTTTTTTATTTGAAAGGAGTAGAAATGAACATGAATTTTCATTCATCATTTTAACCAAAAATAACTGTATGTATACATTTACTGTTTAGCTATTTCATATGATGCTCTCGAATTTCACCTAAAGAACAGAGATTCCTACATAAAATAGTATTTATTTAGAACCTGGCCAGGAACTTTGACCAAACTGGACATTTCTATGAAAAATAATGTGTAAGTTGAAATGAACTTCTTATCCTTAGGCTAGAAATATCCAGCAAATAAAGCAAACTGTTACTCAGCTCTTTCCTTTCAAATGACTTGAGAGTGGGCCCTACTTATCTAAAATGCAGAGTCTAAGTTTCCAAAGGGGGCTCTCAAAAGAAGAGTTTTTTGAGATGATATCAGACTGTAGCTGACAAATACATCAGGTTCTTTTGAAATCTATTAGATGTTTTAATGGCTAGATGATGTAACTTATTTATACCTTATGGGCTCCCGCCAACATGTTAAAACAAAATGTAAGCAGTTCTAGTGTGGATTGTGGAATTTTAAACCAATTTAACCTTTATACTCATTTCTTCATTCTAAACTTAAAATGTACTGGCTATTTTCAGCACACATGATTTACTTAAAATTGCACCAATCACGGGGAGGCATCTTTTGCTTTGGCAATGTTTACCATGAAGCAAATCTGAGTATTGGTAATGTTCCAGCGTTTCTGAGTGAAGCCTTTTGTTGAAAACAAAATCCATAGCATATTTTCAGAATGAGCAGATATGCCGTGCAGAAATTCAAATAGGCAGTCTGCATGTGGGACTCAGGCCATGTGTGCAGTAATTGTCTAAGCCCCCATCCCTCTTATCCGTCTCCCTCCTCTAGGACAGTTTCTGGTGACTCTGTCCTGTCTTCTCACTGTGTCACCAGTTGTTTTTGTCTCACTGGATCTTTTATGCACACATGTTTCTAATCTTCAAAAACATAAAAAGATCTTCTTTTGGCCCCATTTCTCTCTTCAATTACAGGCACATATGTATTGGGTCTAATTTTCCTGTTTTTTTGAAGCAATGTCTCACTCTAACCCAGGCTGGCCTAGAATTCACTCTATAGTCCTAGGCTAGCCTCAAAGTCCTGAGTGCTGGGATTGAAGGCATGTGCCACCATGCCCAGGTTTCCTTTTCTTTTCTTTTCTTTTTCTGACAAGGTTTCATTAGGTAGCCCAGGCTGGTCTTGAACTCCCAATCCTCCTGCCTTAGGCTCTGTGCGCTGGGATTCCAGGCATGTGCCACCACATCCCACCTTCCTGCTGCTTCTTTCAGCTATTCTAATCAGAATTTTGTCCCATCACTGCGCTGTGAGTGAGTCATCAAGGTCACTAAAGAACCTCACATTGCTAAGAACTCTTTCTTGATAGTGGCAGTCGCAGATGGCTTTATTGACAACTTTCTTCCCTCTCTCCCTGTGTCTTCCCAGTGTCTTTTCATCTTCACAAAGTCTTTAGAGTGCTGTGGTGCTCAGTCTTTTGGACTACTCCCCTGTCTTATTGACAGCTGTTTTCCTGAAAACATCTAGCCTTATCCAGCCTTTTGGCATCACATGCCATGAATTCCCAGATTCTATGTCCACTCTGCACCACTTCCCTGAATTATAAAGCAGACCTAGAATGTATAGTAAAATAAAATAAAATGAGGTCCTTTTTTTTCTTTTACCACTCTTAGCAATACCAGTTTTTCCACCTTGATGAGTGGAAATTCCATTCTTGATTTAGTTCAGGCTCAAATCCTAAGAATCTTTTTATGCCTCACTTTCTCTCACATGCCACACAAAATCTACTAGCAGATATGATTGTCCAGATGTTTAAAATGCAACCCAAACTTGAACTTGAACTTGTCTTCCCTTTCTCAGGCAGCAGTTTTACCCAAGTGGCGTTCACTTCTAGCCTGGGTTATTGTGGTAGGAGATTTCTCTGAGGTCTCACCTTGTCCAGGGCGGGTCACCCCTCAGCTTCATATGTGCCCTGGCTTCCTAACCCATCAGGACACAGCTCACAACGACTGGCCAAACCCTATGTTATCCTATTCTCTCTCCCTTTGCCTTTGTCTCCCCAGTCTGTCTTAGAATTCATTATTTAGGCCACTGGTCTTTGAACTCGCTGAGTATAGACACATTCAGAGACTTGACCGCTGTTGTTTCTTTATTAGAATCTGAAAACGGAGAGCTGTTGGCTCACTCCTTTACTTCTCTGAAGGCTTTTTCCCCAAATGCTTTAGTAAGGCCTTTTTCTTTGCCATTGTATTTGACACAAGAAATATTTAGCATTATTGACCCCATTCCTTCTTGTATATTCCTTTAATGCTTGCCTTGCCACCTAAAATACTATACAGCTCGCTCATCTGTTTATTGTGTATTTCCTCATAATTGAATGCGAACTTCATCCAGGGACAGACTTTTGTTTCTTTTGCTCAATGCAAAACCTCTAGATGCTAGAACAGTGCATTGCACGTAGTAGGTGCTTAATAAATGTTGTTGACTAAGTGAGTTAGTTTGGTTTATTTTATTTTTATTTGAGAGAAAGACAGAGATATACGCACACAGAAAAAGAGAAAGAGAGAGAATGAGTGAATATACCAGGGCCTCTAGTTACTGCAAATGTACTCCAGATGCATGTGCCACCTTGCGCATCTGTCTTACATAGGTCCTGGAGAATTGAACCCGGGTCCTCTGGCTTTGCAGGCAAGTGCCTTAACCACTAAACCATCCCTCCAGCCTGACTAAGTGAATTTATATACAGAACTTTATGACCTGAAAATTTCCTATCAAACAACATGCTTGTAGTTCCTCTTGAAATATCAAAAGATTGTTAACACATGGAATATGTCTTCCCAGAGTAACAATCATCTGGAGTAGCCCTGGGCCTATTTTCTGCAGATGTGAACAGCACATGCTCTCCTCACTTCCTGTTCTCTTTCACCCATGCTAAGAGAACATTATTTAAGTCTCTATAATAGCTTCCACTTTTGTCCTACTTGTGCTGGGAAAAAATACATTTTTATTTTTTCTTTCCACAAAGGTAATTTTCAGAGTGTAAAGGAAGGCACTAGGAGGAAGAAATTCATTTGTGTCTGCTTTGTGGGCCCTCTGAAGTTCATCTTGGGCTTTTCAGGCTGAACATGGGTGCTCTATCTCCCATCACCTCTAGGTATTCTACTTTTGTGGCCTTAGTGGATGTATAAATAATGACTTCCAAACTGTAGTTTCTGAAACTCAGCTCTTTTTTTTTTTAATTTTTATTAACATTTTCCATGATTATAAAATATATCCCATGGTAATTCCCTCCCTCCCCACCTGTTTTGTTTTTTAAGGAAGGGTCTCACCCTAGCCCAGGCTGACCTGGAATTCATTTTGTAGTCTCAGGGTGGCCTCAAACTCACGGTGATCCCCCTACCTCTGCCTCCCAAGTGCTGGGATTAAAGCCGTGTGCCACCATGCCTGGCTCGTCTGTTTTTTAACTTTTTTTTGGGGGGGGGGGTTCGAGATAAGGTCTCACTCTAGCCCAGGCTGACCTGGAATTCACTATGGAGTCTCAGGGTGGCCTTGAACTCACAGCAATCCTCCAACCTCTGCCTCCCGAGTGCTGGGATTAAAGGTGTGTATCAGCACGCCTGGCTAATTTTTTTTTTTTTTTATTTGAGAGCGACAGACAGAGAAAGAGGGAGGGAGGGAGGGAGGGAGAGAGAGAGAGAGAGAGAGAGAGAGAGAGAGAGAGAGAGAGAGAGAGAGAGAGAATATATGGGCGCTCCAGGGCCTTCAGCCACTGCTCATCTGATTTTTATACTCACAGGCCAACTACTTAGCAGAGATCACATCAAATCCATCCTATAAATGACATTTTTATCTTGCTCCCTAACCATCTACCCTAACCTTGACTCTATTCCCCTTGCACCTATCAAAATTTTGTTTCCTTTACTGTGTTAATTGATGGCATCACAAGATACCAAGTATATCTGGACCACGCTTCTAGCTTATTTCTAGAATTGCTCTCCTTTTCCCTCATACCCTGGATAGTTTTCATTCACCAGTCCTATAGATTTCATCTTCTACATATCTCTTATTGTCTCTCAACAATAGTGTTTTTCTTTCTTGGACTTTTCTAATAATATATATGTATTTTTGAGGTAGAGTTTCACTGTAGTCCAGGCTGACTTGGAATTCACTATGTAGTCTCAGGGTGGCTTTAAACTCATGGTGATCTTCCTATCTCTGCCTCCCAAGTGCTGGGATTAAAGGCATGTGCCACCATGCCTGGCTCTCTAATAATATCTTAAGTGAACTAGCTTTGAATTTCCTGTGCTGTCATCCAAGTCTGTATTGTTAAGATTACTATTTAAAAATTGAATCTTGGGCTGGAGAGATGGCTTAGCGGTTAAATGCTTGCCTGTGAAGCCTAAGGACCCTGGTTCGAGGCTCAATTCTCCAGGACCCACGTTAGCCAGATGCACAAGGGGGCGCACGTGTCTGGAGTTTGTCTGCAGTGGCTGGAGGCCCTGGCGTGCCCATTCTCTCTCTGTCTCTATCTGCCTCTTTCTCTCTCTGTTGCTCTCAAATAAATAAATAAAAATGAACAACAACAACAAAAAGATTACTATTTAAAAATTGAATCTTGGGCTGGAGAGATTGCTTAGTGGTTAAGGCACTTGCCTGCAAAGTGGAAGGACCCAGGTTTGATTCCTCATTACCCACACAAACCAAATGCACAAGGTGGTACATGTGTCTAGAGTTCATTTGCAGTGGCTAGGGACCCTGGCATGCCTATTCTCTATCTCTAATAAATAAATAAAATATTAAAAAAATAAATTGTATGTAGCCTTGATTTTCTATGGAATTGAATCTAAACCCTTTATAATGGTATGTAAAATCCTTCAGAATCAACTCCCTGTCCTCCTGCATGCACTGCCAGCTTCTTCCTTGCACATACTCAGCTGTGCTTCTTCTTCTTTTCTGTGTCCCATATTCTCTTCACTCAGTTGCTTTGCCCTTTACCTCACCTGGCCACATATATCTGTCCAGCTCCTCTTGTTTTGGGAAGTATATTAACTGTCGGCTCCATAGAGCCTTTCCTGACTTTTGAATGCACAAAATGCAATATTCTATTACAGATTCAGCCATCATCTGTAATTATTTGCTTAAGCCACCAGGCCATGTCCTTTCAGTGATTAGAAATTAATTATCTTGGTGTCAATGTGTGGAATACGTGATGTGGTAGTCTGATTCAGGTTTTCCCCCATAAATTTAGATGTTCTGAATGCTGGGTAACCAGCTGATGACAATTTGGGAATTAAAGCCTCCTGGAGACAGTGTATTGTTGGGGGCAGGCTTATGGGTGTTATACCCAGCTTCCCATTGCCAGTGTTTAGCACACTCTCCTGATGTTGTTGTCTACCTGATGCTGGCCAGGAGGTGATGTTCACCCTCTGCTCATGCAATCATTTCCCCCTGACATCATGGAGTTTGCTCTCAAGTCTGAAAGCCAAAATAACCCCCTTCCCCCGCTTTTCCCCACAAGCTCTTCTTGGTTGAGTGTTTTTTGCCAGCAATGTGAACCTGACTGCAACACATGATGTGCTCAGTGAATACCCAGGATGAATGGATGAAAAGCTTCCATGGACAGGGACTTGGCTCAACCCTATTCCCTTTCATTAACAGTGTCAGAGGCGTGGACACACTGGCCACCATCTTGTGTTATAATATTAATAAAATAGAAAATCGAGCCAGGTGTGATGGTGCATGCCTTTAATCCTAGCACTTGTGAGGCAGAGGTAGAAGGATCACTGTGAGTTCAAGGCCACCCTGAGACTACATAGTGAATTCCAGGCCAGCCTAGGCTACAGTGAAACCCTTCCTTGGAAAAAAAGTAATAATAAAATAAATAAAAAGTAAGATAGAAAATCACTGAGCTTGAAATGAATTAGCAAATGTTCCTCAGTCTTTCTTAAATAACTATGAGTCATACACACAAAAATTATGAAGCCCAAGAGTTGGGTGTGGCATATGTTACATCATGTGAAATATATTATCAGGCTGTGTAAATAAACCACTGCACCAGGCACAGAGCGGAACACTGGAAAGCCTAAAATTAATATAAATGCCAGGAGCACAACATATGACTTAAAGAGAAAAAGTCCCTTCTATTTATGATTCGCTGATCCTTTCCTGTTTCAATAATTTAAAAATGCCAACCCAGCCTCACTAATTCTCTGTTTCTATTAGTGCGTATTCCACATTATCAGCCTCACATCACTTTCCCACCCTCTTGTATAACATTTCTTGCTCCTTTGCAAACAGTTCCATTGAGTAATCAATTCCCCCTTCTGATTGTTGAGGGTCACCAGCCTCTCCCTGCCCCTGCTGCTGGCTTGTGCATGCTTGGCACCCTCACAGCCTTCTTTCTTACCCACCAGCCACCCACTTTCCAGAATGACGTCATACCCACTCTGGACGCTTATTTCCTTCTCTTACTCATGACCAGTGACTTCCACTTATTCCTTCCTCTCCCTCCCCTGGGCACACCCTGGGACTTGTCGTCACTGGGAGTTGTTCTGCAGCTGAGGGCATTTTCTAGACTTCGGATGTTGAGAAAACCTTTCACCAGTGACCCATTCTTTGTCCTCACTGAGACCTGCAATTCGAATTTGCCTAGTATATCAGTTACTTTTGTCATTGCTGTGACAAAATATCTGACAAAAGCACATGGGAAGGCAAGGTTTAAGTTGGCTCATAGGTCAAGAGTACAGTTCACTGCAGCAGCAGAATGTGAAGCGGCTCATCACACTGCATCCCTAGTCAGGAAGCAGAGATGAACGCTGGTGCTCAGATCACGGTCTCCTGTTTCAGGGCCCTGCCTCACTCCCCTGGCATTTCAAGGGAAGGAAGGCTTTGTCCTTCAGCACAGGGAAGCTGCTTCTCTGCATTGCCTGCTTGTCCTCATCTTCCTCAGCACCACCAAGGCAATGTCTGTACCCTGTTGACCACCTCCCAGATGCATGGACAACCACTTTCTCAAGGAGGCTTCAGCAGATAAGTAAGTACGGGGTAGTCACACTTTTCATGGAAAAAGAAACAAAACAAAACAAAACCATTTTTCTGGGGCTGGAGACAGGGCTAAGTGGTTAAGGTGCTTGCCTGCAATACTTAACAACCTGGGTTCAATTCTCCAGTACCCATATAAGCCAGATGCACAAAGTGGCACATGCATCTGGAGTTCATTTGCCGTGGCTGGAGGCCCTGGTGTGCCCATGCCCTTTCTCTGTGTCTGTATCTCTCTGCTTGCAAATAAATAAATAAACCCTTTGCTATGCACTTAGTCCCTAAAATATTATCATATGAAGTTCTCCTAATATATTATAAATTTTTAAAGAGTTGGTGGTAAAGAGGTTTTATTAGGTGAAGAAATTATTTTTCAAAAGAAAATAAAACTAGTCTCTTGAGACACATGCATGCTTGAGTCTGCTACTGGCCCATGGAATATATCCTATGCTTTTATTTTCATGTTTAATAAGTTTACACTTTTACTATAAAAAAACTAGCTGGGTGTGGTGGCACATGCCTTTAATCCCAGCATTTTGGAGGCAGAGGTAGATGGATCATCATGAATTTGAGGCCACCGTGAGACTACATAGTCAATTCCAGCTCAGCCTGGGATAGAGTAAGACCCTACTTCAAAAAGAAAAAATAAACTAAATAAGGGCTGGGGAGATAGCTCAGGGGTCAAAGGAGCTTGCTTACAAAGCCTGCCAGTCTGGATTTGCTTCCCCAGTACCCACATAAAGCCAGATTCACAAAGTGGCACATGCATCTGGAGTTGGTTTGCATTGCAAGAGGCCCTGGGTGCATGAATACTTTTTTCTCTCTCGTTCTGCTTATGAATAAATAAAAATATTTTTAACATATTAAGCTATAACAAAAAACTCTTGACTAAATAAAATCGTAACTGTTGTTCAAGAGGAAAAACATTCAAACTGTGCTCACAGAAGGGTCCTCACAAATAATTCCCACTTAATGGCATTGGCCCCTTGTCCTATAGAGTGGAAGATCAATTCTACCTCCAGACAGTCCCTGCTTCTTCAAACCCTTGCAGTGTGAATATTCACCCCAATTTAAGGGAGCTTCACTCAACCTTTGGGATTTATTCTGGTCATGGAATACAATACCCAGTATAAGGCAATGTGCATGTGGAAATGACCAGAAAGAATGATGGCCAGGAGGTCAGAAGGAGGGAAGGAAAAGGCAAGAAGGGAGAACATTGATCAGGTTCAGGAGGTAGAAGGGGCCTGTCTGTCTTACTTCTCATCTAAGACCTCCCACAATGCTTAGGAGACCACAAGACACCAAAAAGTTATTTAAAGGCAACACAGAGAGAAGAAAAAAATAAATGGAGACAGTTTCAATATTGCTATCTTGGTTTACGTTGTATATTAGATTTTTTTTTTTTTTTTTTAGTGCTGAGGACCAAACCTAGGCCCTTGCCCTTGCCCTTGCCCTTGCCCTTGCTCTTGCCCTTGCCCTTGCCCTTGCTAGGCAAGCGCTCAGCCACTGAGCTGAACCCCCAGCCCCAGGGGTGTTTTCTGCTCTCTCAGCTCCATCTTCTTTTCCTGTGGAGTTCAGTGAGACTTCTGCAATGCACATCTGTTCTTAATTCTGAAGTTCTTGACCCAGTGATGACTTGCAGAATAAATGTAGACCATGTCACATATCTGTCATTCCTCTTAAGTGCTGTATGCTTTGTCATTTATCATAAACCTTACATTTAATAGCAAATTAATGTCTATTTTAGTCATAAGAACCAAATTAATACCGACATCCTTTATAATTTATATGTTGCTAGCATACAAACACATCCTGTTAAAGAAACTTAAAGTTTTTATTTTATTTTATTTTTTTAGAGATAGCAATCCTCTTCCCTGTCTACTAGTGCCCAGAGCTGTTGATTCCCAACTGACTGATTTAACTGCAGACCAGAAACTCCCAGGGAGGCCTGCTAGGATCTGCTCCAAATAAGCCAGCTCAGAGCAACTAACTCTGAAGAAGTCTACCATATTTGAGACACAGACCCAGAGAGTCTATGAAGAAGAATTTTCCTTCAGGACCCTGGACTTCTTTTGTATATATATATATATATAAAACAGTATTATTTATGAGGCTAGAGAGATGGGTTAGCAGTTAAAGCACTTGCCTATGAAGCCTAAGGACCCAGGTTTGGTTCCCCAGTACCCACGTAAGGCAGATGCACAAGGTGGCACATGCATTTGGAATTTGTTTGCAGTGGTGAGAGGTCCTGGCACATCTGTTTTCTCTCCATCTGCCTCTCTCCAATAAATAAACAAATAATAAGTAAATAGATGATTTTTCAAAAAATCTTTATTTATGAGGAGGAAAAGAGTATGGGAGCACCAACCTCTTGCCACTGCAAATGAACTCCAGATGCATGTGCCACTTTGTGCAGCTGGCTTTATGTCGGCATTAGACAATTGAACCCAGGCCATCAGCCTTTGCAAGAAACCACCTTTAACCATGAGCCATCTCCCCAGCCCAACTTCTTAACATCTATAGTTTATGTTCATTTTATTTTCTAGACAACAGTTCATTTGAAGTTCCAGAGAACAGTCCTCTGTCTGAGGACCGTTTCTGGCTTCAGTATCATACACAGTTCCGTATTTAGTTATTTTTGGTCATAATAATTGATGTGGAATTACTGGTATGAGGGTAGTTTTTCATAGGCAAAGATATAAAGTTGATATGTACTTTTTATATGTCATTATGAAATCTGGATTTATTAGGAAGTACACAGACTAACTTGGGCCAAATATAACTTATCCAAATATTTAAAAAGTCAATCAAATATATTTTTCTTATCCACATAATCTAGATGCATTATGTATATTTATATTTTTAAATAAAAATAGTACAAATCACATTACAGTGATGCAACATATAAAATTCATTGCCTGCTAAGCTTTGCCAGAAATCCACTAGCCTCTGTGGAAGTCCTTGTAACCAAGCAAACAGGATGTCACTATAGCATTGTCTCTTAAGGTTTTTTTTGTTTTGTTTTGTTTTGTTTTTTTGTTCCTTCTTTATTTATTTATTTGAGAGCTACAGACACAGAGAGAAAAGCACATAGAGGGAGAGAAAGAGAATGGGCGTGCCAGGGCTTCCAGCCACTGCAAACGAATTCCAGATGCGTGCGCCCCCTTGTGCATCTGGCTAACGTGGGACCTGGGGACCCGAGCCTCGAACTGGGGTCCTTAGGCTTCACAGGCAAGCGCTTAACCGCTAAGCCATCTCTCCAGCCCCTCTTAAGGTTTGTGAGGACGGGAGCCGCTCTGGACTCCAGCTCCAAGTGGAATCTCAAGAAATCAACCATAAAGTACACCTGATGGAGCCAGGAAGATAGCAACGTGCACACCTTTCATGTGGTGTGTCATTTGCTCTCCCAGGGTACTGGAGTTATCCTTTGACATAAGAATGGAACTCCGAGTTTAAGCATTTACTTTGGAAAATGAGATTTATTTTTATGAAGAATGAAAAACTGGAAAGTAAAATAAAGGGGATGGAAAGCTGTGCTGGTCCTGTGAAGCAGAAGTCTAGAAGAGAACCGAGGGTCTCCCAGCAAGCATGTGGAAACTGGGGGAACAAGCTTTGATGGTGAAGGTGGGGATTGTGACTCAGACATGAGTACCTTTGAACAAAAGTTGTCTGAGCCGTTGCATTGAAGTCTGATACCGTTACAACAATGCCGGCAGTAGGAGAGGAAGCTGGACATTCCTGAACAGCAGCATTGATCTAAGTAGGGAGCCACGGGCCAGAGCTTCAGCAGTGGCCTCCCAAACACGTAATAAGGACATGCTGGTATAGAAGCCACACCAATTTCCCTGGCACCAAAGCACTGGATTTTCTATGTAAGCACTCTAAAGTTAAAAGTAACTTCGTAATGTTAGTCATAATTATGACAACCATTGTATTTCCACCAAGGAGACATGGGAGATGAGTATAAGAAAAGTCAGAAAAAGTAACTAAAAAAAGATCCTTTAATATTACTGAAACCAACTGTGGAAAAACTGGAAAGAGACACTATGTCTCATATTCTAAGGACGCTACACAGAAAATTCATTCTATCTTCTGTTCCTTTTGCCAACCTAGTTACTGGCCTTAAACATGTCACCTGATTCTTTTCTTCATATCCAAAACAGGCAAGAAAGTTTTTTTTTTTTTTTTTTTTTTTGGTTTTTGTTTTTCGAGGTAGGGTCTCACTCTAGCTTAGGCTGACCGTGGAAATTCACTATGGAGTCTCAGGGTGGCCTCGAACTCACAGTGATCCTCCTACCTCTGCCGCCTGAGTGCTGGGATTAAAGGCGTGCGCCACCACGCTTTTTTTTTTTTTTTTTAAAGCAATGTTAGGGCCCTTAAATGCAATAAGTGTAAGTATCCAAGTATCTTTGTATTTTTACTCTTTAAATCCTCTTCACCACATCTCCTTGGTTTCTTCACCCCTTCTCCCTCTCTAGCAGGGCAGTGTGATGGGCTCCAACAGGGACTGGTTCTCGAGGCTTGATTCTATAATGAGTGGAAAGCTACAAGCCGTCTCCTCAGGGAGCATTTGAACCCAGCTCTGTAGCCTCTAAGCTTTCATAGGCATTGGCCACCAAGGATACCTGGCATTAAAAGCACTTGCACTTTTAAATGGCAAATCCTCTAGGAAAAGACTGTGTTTATGCCTTTCTCATATTTGTCTACATTTTAAACTCCTTTTTTTCAAAGCTTCTACTCTTTAGATTTCCACTTGTTAGGAAAGGCCAAAGTTAATCTAAGGAAACAGTCTAAAGAACAAACATTCTGAGGAGGTGAAGAGGTGAAATACGAACCCCACTAAGCTTTCAATTCACTTAGTGCTCACTAAATGTCTGCCTCACAGGAAGCTTCGTGCAGTGCAGCTCAGAGCAGGGGCATTACCCAGGCGACCCTATATCTGGACTTCCCAAACTGCGTGCTCTCCCACTTCCTGCTTTCTTTGTCTTTGCTGCCACAAATGCGGACCACTTTTTAAATCTACTGGACAGAAAAGCAGTGTTTTCTCATAGGGCAGTATGGAAATAGATGGCATGCTGGAATATGTTTCACATAATAATATAAATAGATGCATGGCCCAGTCCCAGTACTTATATTAACCACAGCTTTCTCAAGACTGCTAGTAAGTATCCTTTTACAAAGCAGTATTCAAAAGAAAAAGTATAAAAATCTGAGATACATGTTGTCTAAATATTTTTTGGCATTTTTCAGTTTGAAACTAAATCGGGACAGTCTTTACTGTGTAACCGCCCCCCCCCCCCACCCCGCACCACACTCCTCCCCCACTGCCAAATCTTGGCATTTTAGCCAACTCATCGAACTCAGAATGCTGAATTGGACTGGGTAAACCATCCACCTCCCACTCCCTACAAGAAAGAAAAATGCAAGCCAAATGTAAGCTAAAAATGCTTGGCTTTCTAGACGTTTGAATATTGTCTTAAATTTCTCTTAGAAATAGCTCCTAGAAAAGAAGAAAGAGTCCCCAAATTATATGTTCCATGCTAATCTGGACATTATATTACTGAATACACCTGAAAAACATAAAGGAAAACAGAAAGGGCAAGCAACATCACTTCTTTATTTTAAATTCATTTATTTACTTATGAGAGAGAGGGAGAGAATGCGAGTGTCAGGGCCTCTAGCCACTGTAAACAAACTCCAGACTCAGGTGCCACCTCGTCTACCTTGTGCATCTGGGTCACGTGGGTACTGGACAATCAAACTTGGGTCCTTAGGCTTTGCAGTTAAGTGCCTTAACTGCTAAGCTATCTCTCCAGTGCCAAGAAATATCACTTCTAATTGAAGCTTCAAAGCTCATGGGGGCTGGGGAGATAGTTCAGTGGATAGAACACTTGTCAAGCAAGCCCGAGGACAGGAGTGCAGATCCCCAACAACCATTTAAAATGGCAGTGGGCACACTGGCCCCCTGCAATCCCAGTGCCTGGGAGGTAGAAGGGGGATCCGTGGGGCAAGCTGGCCTACGCTAGCAGAATTGGTGAATTCTGGGTTCAAGTAAGAGAACCTACCTCAGTCAATAAGGTGGAAAGTGATTGAGGAAGACATCTGACATGAACCTCTGGCCTCCACACATACCTGCACACTCATGCACCCATATGCATATGAATATGCATACTTATACTCATGCATAACACACACACACACACACACACACACACACACACAGAGAGAGAGAGAGAGAGAGAGAGAGAGAGAGACCACTCAATCTTCTATATCCCTTCAAACCTTCTCTTTTGCTATTACTTAATATTGTATTGCAAACACTCACATAAACAAAAACTCTTAAAATAGTCATGGCCAATGACATATTATCATCCCCCTGTTGTTGGATGATTATCTCTAGTTTTTTTTTTTGTTTTTTTTTTTTTTGATTTTTTGTTTTTCGAGGTAGGGTCTCACTCTAGTCCAGGATGACCTGGAACTCACTGTGGAATCTCAGGGTGGCCTCTAATTCATGGTGATCCACATACCTCTGCCTCCCAAGTGCTGGGATTAAAGGTGTGTGCCACCATGCCCGACTCTGGATTTTTAATAATATAAATAAAATACAGATGGTTATTCTACATGCATTTTACAAATATTTAAATTATTTCATTAGTGGATTCTTATTTTATTTCCCACACAAAAAGCCAATTCAAAATTGCTTAAAGACTTAAATGTAAGATCTGAAATTATAGAATTTGTTAAGAAAACTTGAAGGGAGTTTTCTTGTACATGATTCCAGAAGCCTTGGCAATGACAAACAAAAGTAGACAAATGGGAATTCAAAAACCTGAAATCTCTGCACAGAAAAAAAAACAACAACAACAACAATAAAAAAAATTCAAAAGCACAAAAGCAACCTGTGAGTTGGGAGAAACGATTAATATTTGCAAACAATGTACTTAATAAAAATGTTAGTATTCTAAATATATAAGTAACTCCCACCAGTCAATGGTAACAAAACAAAACTCTGGAATAATCCAATTAAAAACTGGCAGAGGAAATGAACACAATTTCTCCAAAGGACATGCAAGTGGCAACAGGAGTATGGAAGATATTTTGAGCATGAGTCATAAGAGAAATGCAAACCATCAGGACACAAAGACTCAGTCCAGTTAAAATGCTACTTTCCAAACATAAAAGTACAAGGTAAATGCGTAGGGCTGGATAGATGTCTCAGTGGTTACAGATGCTTGCTTGCAAAGCCTGGTGACCTAGGTTCAATTCCCCAGCATCCAAGTAAAGCCAGATGCAAAAAGTGGTATAAGCATCTGGCATTCATTCATTTGCAGTAGAAAGAGACTCTGGCTTGCCCATATGTGTGCACGCATGTGCTCATGCACACATGCAAATGAATATTTCTTTGAAAAGATAAGTGTGGAGAAAAGAAAACCCTGCATATTATTTGTAGAAATGCAAAGATATAGACACTCAGGAAAATGGGATGAAAATTCTTCAAAGAATTCAAACTAGAACTACCATAAGATCAAACAGTCCCTATGTGAGTACAAGTTTAAGGAAATTAAAATTGGGATTGTAAAGAGCTATCTGCCATAGTCAATGCAGCATTATTCACAACAGCCAAGACTTGGAGGCAATTTTAATGCCCATGGATGGGAGAGTGGATAAATAAAATACTGTATGTACATACAATGAAATATTATTATGTTTTAAAAGAAGTCCTGGGGCTAGAGAGATTGCTCAGTGGTTAAGGCACTTGCTTGCAAAGCCTAATGGCTGTGTTTGATTCCCTAGTACCCATATAAAGCCAGATGCACAAGTGGTGCATGCATCTGGAGTTTGCAGTGGTAAGAGGCCTTGTCATGCCCATTCTCTGTCTGTCTGTCTCTCTCTCTATGCTTGCAAATATATAATTTTTATTTATATGCAAATAAATATTTTTTGTTTATTTTTATTTATTTATTTGAAAGTGACATACAGAGAGAGAAAAGGTAGATATATAGAGAGAATGGGCATGCCAGGGCCTCCAGTCACTGCAAATGAACTCTAGACATGAGCGCCCCTTGTGCACCTGGCTAACGTGGGTTCTGGGGAATCAAGCCTTGAACCGGGGTCCTTAGGCTTCACAGGCAAGCACTTAACTGCTAAGCCATCTCTCCAGCCCAGTAAATATATTTTTTGGTTTTTTCTCAATATTAACATTTTCCATGATTATAAAAAATATCCCATGGTAATACCCTCCCTCCACCCACTTTCCCCTTTGAAGTTCTATTCTTCATCATATCCCCTCCCCATCTCAGTCAGTCTCTCTTTTATTTTGATGTCATGATCTTTTCCTCCTATTATGATGGTCTTTTGTAGGTAGTGGCAGGAACTATGTGGTCATGGATATCCAGGCCATTTTATGTCTGGAGGGATCACGGTGTAAGGAGTCCTACCCTTCCTTTGGCTCTTACATTCTTTCCATCACCTCTTCCACAATGGACCCTGAACCTTGGAAGGTGTGATCAAAATGTTACTCAGTACTCCAGTCACTTCTTTTCAGCACTATGATACCTCCTGAGTCATCCCAAGGTCACTGCCATCTAAAAAGAGAAGATTCTCTACCCAAAGTGAGAGTAGTGTTAATATAGGGGTATAAATATTAAGAGAAGTGCTTGGCTGGACAGTTTGATAAACATAGTATATACATTTTTCCAGACATCAGCAGATGTTATACCCCTAGGGCTCATGACTACCCCTGTTTTAAGTTTTCAGTATCAGGGATGTGTTCCCCCCACCCCCCATGGAGTGGGCCTCCAGTCCAAACGAAGGGCAGTTGGTTTCCACTATGACAGACGTGCCACTATTGCACCTGTTGGCTCATTTGGCCTGGCTGGCCAATTATAAGGCTTGCAGTGTCCACTGTTGAGTATCTTCACTGGTGATTTCTCTCTCTCCCATTGAACTGCATGTAGAATGGCTTCTTCCAGCTTTCTGTCAGTTGGTCTATATGGAGGAGGTTATCAGCTCAGTTCCAGCAGGATTTCTCAGTGGCCTTGCAGCCCAAGTATGTGGAGTCTTCAGCAATAGGGTCTTACCATCTATTCCTGGTAGGAAACCAAGGGCATCGGCAATGGTCTATAATGTTTTGGGGGCATCAGGGACCTCCCTGGCCAACAACTCACTGGAGGTATCCCATCCCTGGCACTGAAAATTTTCTAACAATGATCTATGGCTCCTGAGTGTTGAGTGTTCCATTGTCCGAAACCGGAGGATTCCGTATGATTTATTTGCATCCTCTTAGATTTTGAATAGCCCTCCCTCCACCTTTCCTTTACTCAATCTCTTCCTCTGATATTTTTTTTTTTAAAAAAAGGAGTATGTTTTTTAAAAAAGAAAAAAAAAGTCTTCCATTTACACCATTATGAATGAATTTGGAGGCCATTATGCTGTGAAATAAACTAGGCACACAAAAAATTACTACATGATATCACTTACATTAGGAATCTAAAATTCATAAAAGCATATAGTACAGTGTGATTGCCAAGGGCTAGATTAGGGAAAACACAGTGGTGTTAATCTAAGGAGACAGTTTCAGGTATATTGCTTAGTAGAAACTCAAGAGAAAGGTCCTATAGCTCTGCTGTGCAGCATGCCTGTGCAGAAGGGGCGGGGTTATTGTGAGGGAGCGGGAGGAGTGCTGGGGAAGGGAGCATGGGTGAGACTTGATTAACACAAATTGGGCTTGAAAATGTCAGAATAAATGACACCTAAATTTCTGTATACCAACTTAAAAAACAATTTCATAATGATACGGATTAACGTTTTCCCCTGTTGTGGATTATTGCAGCTGCTATCCTGGTAATAAATTCCTTTCTCTTCCTATTATAAAAGAACAATGGTGTATTGTATGCTCAAACCCTACTAATAAGGTGAATTTTACAATAAATTATCTTATCACACATACAAGTTATGATAAAGAGGGAGGGAGGAAATTTGGAGGTGATGGAAATGTTTATGCTATTGATTGTAGTGGTTTCACAAGGGTAAACTTCTCTCCAAATGCATCAATTGCATGTGTTAAATATGTATAGCTTTATATGTCAATCATACCTTAATAATTTTAAAATAATTTAATTAGAATAGTCTCAAATACACAAAAATATTACAACCAACTCTTTTTTGTTTTGTTTTGTTTTCTGAGGTAGGGTCTTGCATCTTGATCTAGCCCAGGCTGACCTGAAATTCACTATGTAATTTCAGGAGGCCTCAGGCTCACTACAATCCCCATATTGGTTTCCAAAAGAATTACATAAGCTCATAATACTCAGAGAAAAATCAGTTTTACCACACCTTTAAATTTAAATCCAACCACTAAGTCTAGTTTATTGACCTATCATATACATCATATATATTTTCCCATATCAGTATAACTGGAAGTCATTCCTGAGTTCCCACAACTGTCTGATAAGTTTTACTGTGTAAGAATTTACCTTGTCCTTCCTGTGTCATATCCCAGAAACTTAATTTTTAAAATATTGGGTCTGGAAAGACTGCTCAGTGGTTAAAGTCATTTGCTTGCAAATCCTGATGACCCAAATTTGATTTCCTAGTACCTACATATAGACACACACACACACATACACTCACACACATATGCCCACATACATACACAAGGTGTTAGATGTGTCTGGAGTTCCTTTTCAGTGGCAGGAGACCCTGGTGTGCCTATTATCTCCTCCTCTCTTAAATAAATATTTAACAACTATGGGAGGTAATGCCACAAAATATTTCCAAATAAATTAATATACATTTCCTTAGCATCTACACTGTACTGTGTACCACATACAAAGAACTGTACCTGGTGTTGTGGAAAATACTCTTTGCCTTCTAAATACTTGCTCACCAGCAAGAGAGGTAGATAGACCTGTCTGCCATGGTACTCACATATTACGCCTTTGCATTAGTAACATAGCCAATACAACATAGAAAGCAATGAGACCTAGAGGAGAGACAGAGTTTAATAAGGTGACCACAGGAAAGGAAGCATTTAAGTGGATGGAGATAGCTCATATCAATTGCTTTGGGTCTTGACTTCTTCCATCAAGAGGGATAGAGACTTAACTGTTGGGGCCTTGAGATCCCTTTATAGGAAGATCTGACATAAGTAGGACTACTTTTGGAAATTTTAGGTTTCTGCAAAGAATGTAGACAATGGAATAAAGAAGTCCTGTGATTATATTCATTGCCGTTTTTCTGGTGTCAATACTTTCCATAGGGCTTCAAGTAAAGTAGATAAACATCAGTTCTGTGCTTTGCAGATGCTGCTGATACCTATATATTGTAAAGTCCTGCCCTTCCTGACACTTAATGAAGATAAAGCTGGTTCTTGAAGTGAAATCAAATGAAACAAAATGCTAAGACCTCAACCTACTAGAATCCTAGCTCTGCGTGTGCACACGGAACACAAAAACATGAAAAGGTGCAGGCTGGGGAGGTGGCTCAGTGGTTAAAGGCACTTGAGCCTGACAGCTTGAGTCAATTCCATAGCACCCACATAAGGTCAGAGGTACAAAGTGGCACATGCTTGGGGTCCATTTGCAGCAGCAGGTGGCTCTGGCACACCCCTTCTCTCTCTCTCTAAATAAATAAGTATTTTAAAATATTTAAAAATGGAAAGATGTTCTTATTTATCTTTGTGACATCTACTAGTCACCCTTTTTATTTCCAGTGCTTTCAAGATTCAATATGGTAGCTGATGGCCACATGAAACTATTTACATTTGCTTTTAAATGAATGAAATTTAAAAACTTAGTTCCTCAATGGCATCAGCCATGCTTTAGCTCCTCAGTAGTGCATGCGGCTACTTCAGTGCCATTCACTGGTGAAAGGTCTACTGAACTGCACAGATCTAGTGTTAGGTAATGTTAACTCATGGAAATTCTTACATTCTACCACAGGCTCGTGAAAATTCACTATGGAATTGATCCAGATTTAGAAATTTTATAATTAAAGATGTAATACTAAGAAGTCTGGCAACAAGGAAAGAGGAATGTTTATCTGGTTTTCTATGAAATACAGTTTGCAATATCCTTTGACTAACAATAATTTGCAAAGCAGTATTTGTTTAATATTAATAATGAGAAAAGGTGACCTACAAGCCAGCATGCTTATGTCTGTAATACTAGTACTTGGGAGGCAGAGGCAGGAGGATCAAGGGCTCAAGGCTAGCCTGGGTTACATAGAGAATCTCAGGTCAGCTTAGGTTACATAGTGAGGCCCTGTCTACCAATAGACAAACTAACAAACAAAAAAGTAGTCTAGAATAAATACAAAGAATAGAAGCCCTGAACATGAATTTGTTACAATATGTGAACATTTTCCAGTTATAAATAGAATAATCATGTCTCAATTTACCCAAGCAGTTCCTGCTGCCACACTTTTTCAGAGAAACTAGGAAGAGTTCACCCTTTTGTTTCACAATACAGCAATTTGGATGACAAATTACATGGTCACTCTCCGATAGTCACATTTCCTCCTTTCTCATTGAAATTCTGTAGATGGGCAAACAAAGGTCTTCTGACTGCTGGCATCCTAAAATGTTGGTTTTCTAAAACCAGCTATGTTCAAGTCACATTTTGGTGAATGTACTCACAGGCTGCAATTGTTCCCCACGCACTGAGAGGCAACACTGCAGCCATTGCTGTTGGGCTTCTATTTTTTCCTGAAGGAGAACAGTTAGAGACTACACTCCACTAGAACATAGTACTATGTAAATGGTGTACAGGGTCAGGAGCTGCATTGCATTAAAGGTTGTGTACACGTCTTTCCTTCACCAACAGGTTTCTATAAGAACTGGCAATTTTCAAAGGGAATACAGAGCTGCTTTCTGAATTCCATCTCAAAGAAAAATTTGGTAAGGTTGCTTTACTAGACTTTCATAGGTCCTGTCTTTCCAGAAACAAATGATCCTCATTTCACAATGATGCCATTGCTTCTTGACAGCATCTACATCTGTGAGCAATAATTTTAAAGAATGAAGCTCCCGGAGGGTAAAATTAGAACCAAAATATCCAATGGATACTCTGAGAAGTTGCTGAGAATTTTAATTACGTCTACCAAACTAGACACTGTTGTATTAGTTTCTCAAATACAACATTAAATATCTCTCTAGTTCTATGTTGCTTTCTTTTCATTTACTTTTATAATAAAAATTTCCAAAAAAATAATAAAAAAGAATTGAAATAATTCAATTCTGGAAGCAAAAACAGAAAGAAGTGCTTAGTGGAAGGAAAATTGAATACATAGTCCTTTGCTAACTTATCCACAAATATGAACTTAGGTTTCCCCTTTTTATGTCCTGCCCCTGTAAGTTTAAATTTTCTAGAGGGACAAACATGATAGAAATTTAAAGCAGTTTTTTTTTTTTTTTTTGAGCTAGTTTGGGCTTCTAAACTTTTCTTAGCTCTTTAGATGAACTATTTTACATCTTTATTCCTTCATTCTTTAAGTCTCAGAATACCATTTTCTCACTGAAGTCATCTTTGATTCCTTGAACCAGGTGAACCATCGTATGGTTTGCACGCCTGCTCGTGCAAGCACTAAGCTAATTTCCTACTTATTAGTCCAAATTCCCCCAGGGAATTTAAGCACTATGAAGAATGGTAGTTGTGTATTTTATTCACTTTATCTCCTAGGATGGGATCCTCCTAGTTGATGTTCAAGTATATTTGTGGAGTAAACAAGTGAGCAAAGGTGTGTCAGAAATCTGTCTTTGTATCCAAGGAGCTACAGCCCAGTAAGGATTGTTCCCCAGCCCCCCCCCCCAGGACAAGTTGGGTTCTTAAAAATCATTTACTTAAACCGGGTATGGTGGCGCACGCCTTTAATCCTGGCACTCGGGAGGCAGAGGTACGAGGATTGCCATGAGTTTGAGGCCACCCTGAGACTACATAGTGAATTCCAGGTCATCCTGAGCTAGAGTGAAACCTTACCTCAAAAAACAAAAACAAACAAAAAAATTACTTATTCATTCATTCATATGTGTGTGGGGGGCAATGCTTATGTGCACGCATGTTTGCCAAAATGTCTTATTGCTGCAAATACCAGAATACCAGACATTTAAGCTACTTTTTGTGTTTGGCTTTATGTGGGTGGCTGGGGAATTTAACCTGGATCAGTTGGCTTTGCAAGAAAGCACCTTCAAGCTCAGTACGGTCTCCCCAGCTCCAAGACTTATTTCTTATCCTGAAAGAACATGTGGACCCAATCACAAGGGTTGTAATCCAAGGCCAAATATATTTCATGACAGGTACAAAATTTCTTTAGGAATTCAGCAGAAAATGGTAGCTTACTGGGGATAAGAAAAGGCTCTTTGGAAGTGAGCATTTGAGATAGGTCGTCAGGCAAGGTTGGGACTTCACTAACTTTCCTTTTTTAAAAAAATATTTTTTTGTGTGTGAGGAAATAGAGGAGGAAGGGACAGAAGGAGAGAGGGAGAGAGGAAGAGAACAAGCATGCCAGGGCTTCTTGCTGTGCTAACAAAGTCCATATGAATGTACCATTTTGTGCATCTCATTTCATGTGGGTACTGGGGATTTGAACCTGGGATGAACCCAGGCCAGCACACTTAGCAAGCAAGGACCTTTAACCACTGAGCCATCTCCCCTGCCTCCTCACTGAACTTTCAGGTCATGGTCAACCTGATATGTATAAGAAGATATCATTTTAGGCACTGAGACAGTGTGATAGATAATTGTCATTATCAAATTGATTGTAGTAAGAAACACCTACATTAATGAGACACACGTTTGGGAGTCTTTATGAGGGTGTTTCTGGAGAGGGTTAACTGAGCATCCTGCATGTGGTGACACCATCCCTGGCCTGAGGTCCCAGCTTGGATAAAAAGAGAACAGGGAGGAAGTCAGCTTCCTAGTCGTTGCCACCATGGAGGAAAGCCATTCCCTACACCAACATCAAGGGCCTTCTGCAGGCAATGCATTGCTCTCTACCGAGCACAGTCCTGCCTTAAGTTGCTTTTGGGTAGGTATATAGTCAGAGCAGTGAGCAGAGTACTGAATACAGCTAATAAGAAAACAAAACATGATTCCTGCCTCTACAAAGCCAGGTGATTTACTTGGGAAACAGATATGCTGAAAGTTATTGTGTGATACCAATATGTGTTCCATGCTAAAGATAGACAGCGAAAGCAGAGTGCTATGGGGCTCGGAGGAGAGGGGGTGGTGGACAGGAGAAGAGAGGGGTCACTAGGTGTCTTGTCTACCAGGGTGGAGAACAATAAATCAAGGCCTTCTAGCTACAGGTTTTAATGAACTTCTCAGAACTTGCCTTTGTTACTTTTAGTTGCCTGGCAACCCTCAATCTGGCTCTTGAAGATGGTCACCACTGGGAACAATCTTTTCAAAGGCTAAAGTTTCAGTCCCCTATTTACATAGAAACCACACTTGGAAAACTTTCCTTCACACAGGTATCTATGTGGATGCTGACCTTGGCTGTGTTAGGGACACTTCAGCCAAATTTTACCTGACCCCTAGGCTTGCTAAACCCACCCAGACTAATTGCTGGGCGCATAACTTCACTAACTCCCAGGGAAATTTTCAGGTTGGTTTCTTCCAAAGGGAGCTATGACTGGCTAAAACATGCTTTAACTGAGATCTATTTATTTCCCCTTCCCCCTTGGACACTCACTTTGGGAATTATACACTGTACTGTTCTGCAGAGTCCCTGTGGTGCCCATGCTAAATGGCATGGCTACTCCTTTTGGCCTCAACCCTCGGGATCATCCAAGGTTGCTCAGCAGCAGCCTGAAGAGAAGATTTAAGAGGAATAAAAGTAGAGCCTTTTGAGTGTCACAAATTAACCTGATGCTGATTCAGACTCTTGCCATGGACTCAAAGGCACCATGCTGGCTTGTGTGAGAGTCCAGGGGCAGGAGGAAATATTAGAACATCAATTTCTTTATTTTTTTAAAATCTTATTTATTTATTTGCAAGCATAAATAGACAAACAGAAAGAGAGAAACCAGAAGAGAGACACAGAGAGAGAATGGGTACACCAGGGCCTCCTGCCGCTGTAAGTGAACTCCAGATGCAGGTGCTGTTTTCTGGATCTGGCTTTATGTGGGCACTATTGAACCTGGGTGGCTAGGCTTTGTAGGCAAGTGCTGTAACCACTGAGCAATCTTTTCAGCCACTGAAGCATTAATTTCTAATGCAACTACTGTCATTATAAATGTAACTCTTTCTTGAATGAGCAACATCATCATATTTTCCTCTAATAATGACTTGTATTATAGACTGCAGTACTTAGCAGCAGCATCTAAAAAAGTCTTCAGATTCTTCAAGGCCCATACATTGTTCTGTACTTTCTAGAAATTGCCTCCAAAATAGTCTTAGAAACATGAGAAAGTTGGTAGTGAGGTTTTTTTCCCCCCCTTGGGAGGAGGGTCTTCTGGGAAGAAGGAACATGGTTAAATTCTAAATAATCTTCTAATTAAGGGCTATAGGATGATATGACATAATAAGAGCATCACTAATTAACCACAGCCATCTACTTTTTACCAAGAACAGGAATGGGATGTACAAATGCTGGGTGACAGCCATTCAGCTACGCTATCAGTACAAAATGACATGAAAATCTATCTTCCATTCTTTTTTCTTTTCTTTTTTTGAGGCAGAGTTTCATTGTAGCCCAGGCTGACTTGGAACTCACTCTGTAGCCCATGTTGGCCTTGTACTCATAGTGATCCACCTATTTCACCCCTGAGTGCTAGGACCACAGCCAGCAGTTTCTCCCCCATTCTATAATTGTGGCCTCTTTGCAGGGGAATTGTGTTGCCATATCTTAAAGTATTACTGTCTGGAACACAGCTTCTTCAGTTGTGGACTGTGATCCCATGTGGGGTCATGTAATGGGATGTGAGTGTCACACATAGAGAAAAATGGCAATAGAAAGGACTTGGAAGATGGCTCAGTGAATAAAGTGCTTGCCACACACTTGTGAGTACCTGAATTCAGGTCCTCAGACCCCATGTAAAGCAGGATGTGACAGTACATGTCTGTATCTCAGTGCACCCAAGGTAATATGGGAGGCAGAGATAGGAGAATCTCCCAGAAGCTAATGGGACACCTAGCCTAGCACAAGGAGCAGTGAACAGTGAGCAACCCTGCCTTTAACACAGTGGAAGGCCAGGACCCAAAGTTGTCCTCTGATCTTCACAATACACTATGGCACACATGTGCCCCCAACACCAACAAGAAACAAGAAGTAGTAAACAGTGTAAGGTTTCTGCATGAGAATAACCAAAGAGATGAGTGTATGAAATTCATATGTCTAACATATTAAGACATTTGCTTTTAAAAATACCTCTTTAAGTTGCTGACTGTTTCGCTGGGGAGCACAGGGTCCCTTTCACAGGTTCTTAGTTTCATAGATAAGAGAATGTAAAGATGGACTCAGAAGCTGAGGGGGGTGGTGATGCATGTCTTTGAGAGGCTGACAAAGGAGGATGGCTGTTTGAGGCCAGCCTGAGGCTACATAGTGAAATCCAGGTCAGCCTAGACTACAGCAAGACCCTACAACATAAAGCCCCCCCCCCGAAAAAAAAAAAGTAAGGCAATTTATCTGGAACTGGAGAGATGGCTCAGCAGTTAAAGCACTTGCCTGCAAAGCCTAATGACCTGGGTTCGACTCCCCAGTACCCTCATAAAGCAGATGCACAAGGTAGCACATGTGTCTGGAGTTCATTTGCAGTGGCAAGAGGCACTGGTGTACCCATTTTTTCTCTCTCTCTCTCCCTCTCCCCACCTCTGCCTTTCTCTGTGTCTCTTTCTCTCACAAATAAATCAATAAAAGAAGTTGAAAACAATTATATTGGAGTTTGAGAAGAAAAGAAAACCAGGTCAGGCAAGCTGAAGATGTCAGAAGCTTCCAGGAGGAAAGAGATAGAAAAGAGAAAGAGAAGACATGTTTTATTATTGTTTTGTTATTGTTTCTTTGTTCCATTTTTAAGAAAACATGTTTTTGAATTAGTGGCCAAGAGAGCAAACAGGCTTGGCCTTGGAAGTCTGCAAGCAGCTATGTGGTGGGTGTGTTTTCAGACAGATTGAGAATGAGTATCAGGCTTAGGATTTTGGCCAGTGTCTGAAAAAGCTATGAGCTTTCTGAGTTAGAACTCAGACAGTGGGTAGGATCTACAAGCAAGTGCCTCCCAGAGTAAAGCCATCTCCCTAGCCCCATCATGGCATTTTCAAATACATTTAGTTTTAGTTGATTCTCCTCCCTCATCATCTTCCTTATCTCTCCGTTCCCCTTATACCATCCCTGTTTCTTTCTGTTCACATGTCACATGTCCTTTTACCCTTCCCACTCTCTCGTTTTGTTGTCGTTTACCTAACTCTGTTGGTTACTATGGTGGTTTGAATGAAAAATGTCCTCCATAGCCTCATGTTTGTGATTAATCATACTACTTAATTCCCAGCTGCTGGAGCCTTGCTGGAGGAGGTGTGCCACTGTGGGCACCCTTGAGGTCCAGCCTTCCTGGGTTTTTGGAGCTAGCCCTGGGAGACTGCTCTCACTCTTTGCTACTGATACATGATGTGAGCTGGCTATTATGCTTTTCTCTGTCACAGTGAGCCTTCCCCTAGCAAGTGCAAGCCTGAAACAAATCCTTCCCTCCCATAAGTTGCCTTTGGTGTTTTGCTGTTTGGTCTCCACAATGAGAGGCTAACTGCCACAGAGGGTGTACAGGATCAGATGAGAGGAAGGCATTGAGACTGTTTACATGATGGAATGAAGAAAAGAAGGTGTTTGCACTCATAGAAAAGTGAGGGACAAAACCAAAAATTAAACACACACACACACACACACACACACGCACATAAAAAAGCCAGGTGTGGTGGCACATGCCTTTAATCCCAGCACTTAGGAGGCAGAGGTAGGAGGATTGCAGAGTTTGAGGCCAGCCTGGTACATGGTGAGTCCCAGGTCAGTCTAGGCTAGACTGAGACCCTATCTTGAAAGAAATTTAAAAAAATTTAAAAAAAAAAGTGAGAAACAGTTGTGGAGGTATACTTTGGAGAGATATGAATTTAAACATTGTGGGCTAACTTTTTAAGAACAGTTACAAATGTTATAAAAATCACCAGTTAGGAAGAAAAACTAAACTACTAAAATGTTAGAAAGAAAGGTAAAATCAAGAAGCAATTTCAGGGCTGGGGGGATGGTTCAGTGGTTAAAGGCAGTTGCTTGCAAAGCTTGACTTCCTGGGTTTGATTCCCCAGTGCCCATTAAAGCCAGATGCTCAGAATGGCATATGTTTCTCAAGTTTGTTCACAGTGGCAAGGGGCCTTGGTGTGCCCTCTCTCTTTCTTTCTCTGTTTGCAAGTAAAATAAATAAATAAAAATAAGAAGAGATTCCACAAAGCATTGGACACTAACAAAAATATGGTAAAAGCATGGAATATACTTACAATCCAAACAACCTACAAACAAAACAATAACTTTTCAATAGTCCCCGCCCCCACCAGATAAGCCACACCTGGGTGGAGTTCAGCTGCAGACAAGCTGATTCATGGGGTGCGGGCGTGGGGGGGGGGCAGGGAGCTCATGGAAAGCACCACTCATTCCTGCATTCGTCAACTGTGTGGGCCCATGGGTGGGCAGGGCTGCTCTCCAGCCAGGCAGCTCACTTGCTGTGGGTGAAAGTTTAGCTTGGAACAACTATTTTGGAAAAGTGCTAAATAAATGCATACACACCCACTATGAGCCATCCTTGGATAAACACTGAACACAAGTACATTTAGTGAAAGACATTCACAAAAATGTTCTTAGCAGCACAGTCATAAGATCCAAACATTGAAAAATAACCCGGATCTATGTCTACATAGCAAGTAAAATGTAGCATATTCAAACAATCGTACAATATTAAGTAATAAAATAAATGACTCTCTGGGCTGGAGAGATGGCTTAGCGGTTAAGCGCTTGCCTGTGAAGCCTAAGGACCCCGGTTCGAGGCTCGATTCCCCAGGTCCCACGTTAGCCAGATGCACAAGGGGGCGCACGTGTCTGGAGTTCGTTTGCAGAGGCTGGAAGCCCGGGCGCGCCCATTCTCTCTCTCTCCCTCTATCTGTCTTTCTCTCTGTGTCTGTCGCTCTCAAATAAATAAATAAATATTTTTTTAAAAAAAGGCACGTGCCACCACAGCTGAACCCTTCCTCTTTAAAAAAAAAAAAATGACTCTCAACTACAAGCAACTTGTACAAACCTCATAAATATAATGTTTAAGGAAAAGCACACTTGAAATAGTAATGTAGGATTTTATTCCTATAGAGTAACATCAAAATACAATCTAATTCACCTCCCCCCATGTTTATGGCACAGCCCTATTAAACTCAGTAGATCACCAAAAACGAATATGGGAGAAGGAGGGTCACTAGTTGGGAAGAGAAAGGGAGCCAAGTAGAAGTGGGTAAGCGATAAGAGAGGGTAAGGAAGGGTAGTGTGATCAAAATACATTGTATACGTTATGGAATTGTCAAAAACATTTTAAATGAAAAATTATAAAAGGTTAGAATGATGTTGGGCATGCCTTTAATTCCAGCATTTGGGAGGCAGAGGTTGAAGGATCGCTGTGAGTTTGGGCCACCCTGGGACTACAGAGTGAGTTCCAGGTTAGCCTGGGCTAGAGTGAGACCCTACCTTGAAAAGTTAAAAAAACAAAAACAAAAACCAAAAAAAACAAAGCAAAACAAAAAAACCAAGGATGAGAATGAAAGTCTTTTGCAGGGTTGCAGGGTGGAGTAGAGAATAAACGACCAAAAGGAGTCCCCAACCAGCCTTTGCAGTTTGGTAGTTTGCTAACTTTGTGTTATTGCTGTTACCAGAGGTTATTTAAGTTTGGATCCTTTCCTGTAGGTACAGAGCGCACAGGCTGTGGACACCTGAGATGGAGAGTAATGGCATTCAGATAAAAGTAAAGTAGAAGCAGTACTGAATGTTGTGGCTTCCATCCTTCTGGGGTTAGAAAACAAAGGAAAATGAAGCAAGTTATGTAGAGCTATTTTAGGCAGCATACCGGGTATGTCATGCTCTTGGGTCACACTGACCAGGACAGACAACATGGCAAAGTGGGGTTTGATAGTTGATTCTTTATTTAACCATTAATAGTGAGTTGCACAAAGAAGACACCAGAACCACAATGACTACGTAACAATGACACGTCCTCACAGCACTGACCGCATGAGGATCTTCTAGCCCAGAAACTTCTTACACGAGTGATGGTGCCTAAGTGTAAGAATTATTACTGAGTGGAGATTCTGTATATTGATTTAAAGGTAGAAATGGCTCCTTTATAGCTTCATCTTTATGAAATTTCTTCTGGGTATTTTCCCATCTATTATTCTCTTCTTGCAATTGTTTAATCTCCAGAGACAGCTTATATACCTCCAAGGCCCTTTTCACATCCTCATGGCTCGGGAGACATTTCATGAGTTTTCTGCCTGCTTGTACTTGTTCACAGCCTTTCAGAACCTCCTAAAGGTAATGAAAATCAGTGAGTAGGAGGAGGGTGCATTCTGAGGAGATTCCTGGCAAAAGTGAAGTTAGCCAAAGGACAGATGGGTATAAAGGAAATTGAGACTGCGTCCCAACAGGTGTCCACGTGCAGGCCAAACCCACATCTGCTTTGGTTTTGGTTTTAGACAGGGTGTTCCTATGCAGATCAAGCAGACCTTGAATTTGTAATCCTCCTGCCTTCCCCTCCTGAGTGCTCAGATTACAGATCAGCTCCAGATCTGCTCTGGAAGGGCCAGGAAGCACAGCTGATATAGAGAAGACACAGAACTAGAGAGAGGGCAGAGCACTTCCAGAAGGACACAGGGTGGGTAGTTCTTAAGAGCAATCCGAGATGAGTGAAAGCACATTTGTTACAGAAATGGAAAGGTAGTGTGCAGGCATGGGGCCAAGGGGATCCCCAATTCTGGAGTTTTGCCTCAAGCTGTAGAGAAGAAAGATTTGTCTCTTCAAGTTCAAGGTTGTGTTAACTTTGGCAGACTGAGCATACTGACAGGAGTCAGGTGCAAAAACAGCAATAAAATGTATTAGCCAGGTGTGGCGGCACACACCTTTAATCGCAGCTCTCAGTGGCTGAGGAAGGAAGATCCCTGTGAGTTCAAGGCTGGCCTGGGCTATAGAGTGAGTGCCAGGTGAGCCTGAACTATAGTGAGACCCTGCTTTAGACAAACAAACAAGCCAACAGTCAGATGCCATTACTGTCAACTAGGATAAAGTTTTAGCAAGAGACTACTATTTTTAGAGATGACAGCATAGAATTCTGAATTGTGTTACTTACCTTTTCACATGTGGGTATCTCAGGATACCAGGTTCTGTTCTGTAAGCAAATGATACTTTGGGGACCAACTATATCATAGCCAGAATCACAGCGAAGAGTTAGCTTTTCCATTTCAACATAATGATTTTTCTCCACAGACAGCTTTCCATGTTTTATTTCTGGTTTTAGACACACACCTTTAATGGAAACAGATTGGAATTCTGTTTTTCAGAGAAAGGTATCAAAATAGAATTTGACAATGAAAATGATGAGAAACTTTGCTTGTATTTTTAGTCAGGTAATGAGAGTTGTTCTAAACTCTTCATTTTAATGATAATTATAGTAGACATAATATTATTGAGAAAGTGCTGTGTGTTGAGTTGCTAAATTTTTCCTTGTCTTATCTCATTTAAACCTCATAATTCTACAAAGTAGTTAATATTATTATCAACATTTTACCAACAGTGAAACAGAGAAAGTTAAGAAGTGTTAGAACCTGTGGGCCTCAGTTTCTTCCCTAGTCTAGGCATATACTCTTCATGTCCTCATCTTATGATCTGCCTGGGTTCATTGGAGACAGTGGCTTTTTTTTTTATTAGCAAAATGAAGAAAGTACAAGAGATAAAGAAGAGACAGACAGACTTATTCTTGTCTCATCTTTATTCTACATCAGGTGGCCAGCCAGGAGCGTCATCAGGTTGTTAAGAGTGGAAGTGAACAAAAAAAGTGGAAGTGGAAAAATCATGGAGGCATGGTGACCATCATAGATTTAGTGAGGATTTATAATATTCCATAACTTAGCAATTAACTTTGAGATTCTTATACTTGGAGAGTTGGAAGGGACCAAAGACTCTCATGGAAACTTTACTAGAGGCACAAAGTGATTCTTGAGTCAAAGATAAGGATTCTAGAAAGATAACAAAACAATCTAGTCACAGTGGTTGCTTCTGGACAGCGTGCTTCCTGGGCTGTGAGGCCTCTGGTGTGGGAAGGAAAATTCTTTTTAACTTTCTTTTAAAGTTATTATTCATGCACTGGGGAGATTGCCCAGTAGTTAAAGGCACTTCCTTGCAAATTATTGGCTAGAGTTTGGTTCCCATGTAACCATGTGAAGCCAGATGCACAAAGTGTTGCATGCATCTAAATGCATTTGTATTAGCAAGAGGTCCTGATGTGTTTTTCTCTCCTTTCTCTTTCTCTGCTTGTAAATAAATAAATAACATTTTAAAAATAAAGTTTACCATTTATGATTTAAGTATACCTAAATAAATAAGGAAAGAAAGAAAGAAAAAGAAAAAGCCAAAGGAAGGGCAGGACTGTTTACAATGCACTCTTCCAGACACAAAGTGACCTGGATGTCCATAACCTCATAGTGCCTGACACTACCTACATAAGACCATCATAATAGGAGGAAAAGATGATGACATCAAAATCAAAAAGGGACTGAGAGGAGGAGGGGATATGATGGAGAGTGGATTTGTGAAGGGAAATGTGGGGGAGAAGAGGGAATTATCATGGTTTATTGTCTATAATTATGGAAGTTGTCAGTAAAAAAAAATTTAAAGGAGAAAAAGAAAAGGCAAAACATAGGCAGGCTTTGATAAGCAGGAAATACTGATGTCAGTATTTTGTAACTCTCTTCAGTGCATTTTAAGTGCATTGAGAAGGAAAAGGAAACAGGCAAACACACCCAGCCATGGGGTTATTTCTGACGACAATCTCCCTCTGCATTCTTACCCGGCTGACATAATGGTATTACAGGGTTCCACATGCCATCTACTTGGCATAAACTCCTGCCATCAGGAGATATAGGGTAATAGCCTTCCTCACACATATAGTAAACATAGTCTCCATAGGCATAGGTACATATACTAGAGAAATCTTTCCTTTCACTTATGATTTTGATATTCTCCAGATCTGGTGTTGGGCAGCACACCCCTGAAAGATAAAAAGTGACGTTCATGTTTAATGAAATCACCTGGGAAAGACACCTTTGACCAGAGCATCATTCATCTTTATGAAAGATTTACTGGGGCCTAGAGAAATGGCTTAGCAGTTAAGTGCTTGTCTGTGAAGCCTAAGGAGCCCAGCTCAAGGCTTGATTCCCCAGAACCCATTTAAGCCAGAAGCACAAGGGGGACACATGCATCTGGAGTTCGTTTTCAGTGGCTGGAGGCCCTGGCGTGCCCATCCCCCCCCCCCACCTACCCATCTGCCTCTGTCTGTCGCTGCCACTTAGAAAAAAAAGATTTACTGGTCAGACTCATGGAAGCAGAGAATAGAAAGATAGATTTAAGGAGGAGGAGAAGTGGAGAATTGCTTAACAGGTATAATGTTTCAGTTGTGTAAGATGATTAAGTAGTAGGAATTTGCTGTGTAACATAGTCTAGATATAGAGTTAACATGTATAACATTATATATCAGAGGACTTATCAAAAGGATAAGTTTCATGTTAAAAATATTTATACTTATAAACACAGTTTAGAAGGAAAAGAGAAAAAGAAGTATCAAGATGACACAATGAGACACTGTTCTGATTACTTCCTCATCAAAACATAGCTGGGACAACTATTCATGCCCAAAGTCCCTTGATGAGTTAAGAGAATCGGGTAAGAGAGCGCAGCGACTGGTTTTTGCACAGTAAGAAGAGAAGGATGTGTTGAAGAAGGCAGAAGGAAAGAGTTGCAACCCCACATCACCCCTCTAACTCAGAGCGTTACATTGTGAAGAAAGGTGCTTTTTACCTGGAGGAAAGAAAGGCAATCTCTCTAAGTGTAGGCCTTAGATTTGTGATCCGTAACAAGTTTGCCTTAGTGGAAGTTACTATGAGATAGCGCCCCGAGTCCTCTGCCTCCATGCCAGTGCCTGCAAATAGGACCTCTTTAGACATGAAAATCCAGTCGGCTGTGGTGGCGCACGCCTTTAATCCCAGCACTCGGGAGGCAGAGGTGGGAGGATCATCATGAGTTCAAGGCCATTCTGAGACTACTTAGTGAATTCCAGATCGCCTGGGCTAGAGTGAGACCTTATCTCAGAAAAACCAAAGGGGGGGAAAAAAAAATCTAAGACCTAGATTAGTTTCAGCTTTGGTGTCCAAGGAAGTTCTTCTACTTTCCTTCACCCAACCTTGAGTTATCATGACTTTGAGTCAAGAAAGGATCTCATCTGTAGCAGGTAGGGTAAAGAAATAAGTTAAGGACTTTGTAACTCCTGCCATGATAAAACCCAATATTTGTCAGAACACAAGAGCCCTTGCCCCCAAGCTAGCACCCATGGTTGAGCTTACTGTGGCCCTGGTACCAGACAGAGACCACAGCTGTGGTAGGGTGGACTTGTATACCAGTATGTATCATGTCTAGCAGGCAGCCATGCTTTCTGGCCATCAATAGACAGTAGTGGCAGGTAGGTACAACAAGGAAAGGCCTTGACCCTGCCCCTGCACTGTGCTGGTCTTGGAAGGCAATAGATCATAGTCTAGGTATGATGTTGTGCTGTAGCTTTCTGTGGAGACCACAAAACTGCCTACCTTAGGCAGAAATATTGTGGCACTTGACTCCAGGCCAGTGACTGAGAATGAGTATTCTTGCTTGGCCTGGCCAGAGGAGAAGTCTTCTGGACCTATCAGGAATGGACTTTCCTCTTTAGCCCTTCTACCCACCCATCCTGTACAACATACCTACTAAATATTTGTGACAAAATTGGGTTTGGGGTGCTGTTTGTTGTTAAATAACTGATAATGCCTCAACTTCAGACTCATGGTCTGAAACTAGATTTGAGACGTCAACTTGTATTGAAATATGACTACTGACACAAAAAGCCTAAGAAAGATTGCTTAGAATTTCCAGAAAGACTGACATAAGCAAATCCAGATTATAGTGACTGAAATATTTAACTATTCCTTTAATGTGCAAATACTGCTACACACAAACAAGCACCATGAATTTTCGAGAAACCATGACCGCCCCTAATGGATAAAATAAGGCATCATAAAGTGGTGGGTCCAAAAATCAACATAGTGCTAAGAAGAAGGGACAGAGGAGTGCTCAGCACCGAAACATCTCTATCATATCCTCCAAGGCTCAGGGTCCATTGCACAAGAGGTGGCCAAAAGAATGTAAGAGCCAAAGGAAGAATACCACTCCTTACAATGCAACTGTCCAGACAGAAGTTGGCCTCAATATCCTTGATCTCGCAGTGCCTAGCAATACCTTCAGAAGACCCTCATAACAGGAGAAAAAGAGAATGACATCAAAACAAAAGAGAAGCTAACGGGGAGAAGGAAGGGATATGATGGAGAGTGGAGTTGTGAAGGGGAAAGCAGGGAGGGAAGTACCATGGCTTATTGTCTGTAAGTATAGAAGTTGTCAATAAAAAAGATACATGGAATATATGTGCAAACACATTATAGTTCACTTACTCTCACACCCCTTGGAAAGTGTCCATGTCCTGTTTTCCTGGCAAGTTATAATCTGAGCCTCACTGGGAGCTGGTTGATATCCAGGCTTGCACTGGTATTTCAGCTCAGTCCCAACTTCAAATCCATCCAGATTCTTCAGGGTAAGAATATTTTTCTCCCAGGAAGCAAAAGGGATGTCTGGCAAGGTAGTGCAACCACCTGGTAATAGAGGCAGAAGAAAAGTGTTTGGGATTGGCAGGGTGCATAGTGAAACTAACAGAGAACATGGATATCACTGCTTCCTCATCAGGAAACCAGATGAGGGCTGGAGAGGGGCCTTAGTGGTTAAGGCACTTGCCTGTAAAGCCTAAGAACTCAGGTTTGAATCTCCAGGTCTCATGTATGCCAGACATACTGGCAAGCATGCAATGTCACACATGCACACAAAGGGGTGCATGCATCTGGAATTTGTTTGCAGTGGCTGAAGGCTCTGGTGCATCCATTCTCTCTTTCTCCCTCTCTCTGCCTCTTTCTCTGAAATAAGTAAGTAAGTAAGTAAATAAATAATAAATGATTTAGTATAAAGAAAGAAACCAGTTGATAAAGACTAATGGAAATACCAGTGAGAAACTGGGTCATATCACTACCCAATAGACTAATGTCAAACACTGGATGTATGTGTCTGTGCAGAGGCCGTTAGGAGGACAGGGGATGGGAAGGAGAAAGACAGTTCCAGGTGCTGGTCCACCCATATGACGCTCTGTTCTACTTCACTGCACTTAAGGTTGGTCCTTCTTTAGGCATGGAGACCACTGGGATGCACTGCAGACATTTCATCCAAGGGAAGACTAACATTCAAAAGACTCTTTGCCTAATGGGGAATAAAAATAAGAGGTATCTCTTTGATAGTAAAGCATCATCACCTGGAACTTCATGGTTTGGCCTCAAGTTCCCTATCAGATTTTTTGTTGTTGTTGTTGTTGTTTTGAGTTAGGATTTCACTCTAGCTCAGGTTGACCTGGGGATCTTAGGCTTCACAGGCAAGTGCTTAACCACTAAGCCATCTCTCTAGACCATCACTGTGTATTTTGAATGACATCTAGGTTCTTGTGACAGCAGGAAGGAACAGATAAGCCACAACAGAGTGGTGGCATCTACCACTGATTAACTGTGGTAACTTGATTACTTGATTTGTTTGCTGAATGTCTGGTTTCTCATCTCTCTCTCTCTCTCTCTCTCTCTCTCTCTCTCTCTCTCTCTCTCTCTCTCTCTCTCTCTTTGTGGTAGGGATTTGCTCTACCCCAGGCTGATCAGGAATTCACTACGTAGTCTCAGAGTGGCCTCAGACTCATGGCAATCCCCTACCTCTGCCTCCCAAGTGCTGGGATTAGAGGCATGCACTACCACACCCAGCTGGTTTCTCATCTCTTAAATGGAATAAAAATGGTAGCTGTTTCTTAAGACTTCTGTGATTAGTAAATGAGGTAGTAGAGCTAAAGCATAGTTTTCAGTGTTTAGCATGTCTCAATAGATGTTGGCAATAGTTATCATGAATTTTATGAATGATCAATCTGTGTATTGATATGTCAAGGTTTTATGGTAAACATTATCCTGGATCCCTCAATATGAACTAGAAATAGGACCTGTCATCCAGACATGGAGGCATGCACCTTTAATCCCAGCACTGAGAGGTAGAGGTAGGAGGATCACTGTGAATTCAAGGCCAGCCTGGACTATAGCATGCATTCCAAGTTCCAGGTCAGTCTGGGTTAAAGTAAGACCCTACCTCAAAGAAAAGAAAGAAATAATACTTGTCTAAAAAGAAGTTCACCACCATATTTTAAGAAGACTCATAATTTCTTAATCTGCTAACATACTTTACTATCTCCTACTGGAATTTTTGATAATATACAATCCACAATATCAACAGACTCTTGATGTGACCACCATATGATATACATGGAATCATTCAAATAAAACTAAGAAATGACAAGCTTACCTTTCTTCTAACAAGAAAGTTGGGGGAACTACTATAATCATTGGCATTAAAGTGGGCATGCCCCAACCAAACACTGGGATAACATTAGATGGAGTCCATACTCACTGTGTTCGCAGGTGGGGATGGAAGGATACCATTCGCCGTTAGTATCACAGAGGATTAAACTGCTACCGTTGAGTCTGTAGCCTTTCTTACATTTGATCACTATAGAGTCCTTGTAAGTATATAAAGGTCCAAATCCAGAGATAAGGGCTCCATTTGCAATCTGTGGTGGGTGACAGGTGATTTCTAGAGAAACACAGGAAGAAAAGTATCTAGGTAATACAAGAGAAATGGCAATAAAGACGTGACTGCAGAAGTTGGTGTGGCTCAAAGGAAGGCCTTGTCCAGCTATGTCAGCGAAGCACAAGGAAGACAGTGGAAAGCTCTTGGAAAGCTCAAGCCCCGTCATGTTGGTCATTGTGATAAAGTTGACCAATTTCCTCGTCAACACAAACTAGCAGAGACCTAGAGAGATGGCTTAGTGGTTGTGGTGGTTTGATTCAGGTGTTCCCCATAAACTTAGGTATTCTGAATGCTAGGTTCCCAGCTGATGAAGATTTGAGAATTAATGCCTCCTGGAGGGAGAGTATTGTTGGGGGCAGGCTTATGGGTGTTATAGCCAATTTCCTCTTGCCAGTGTTTGACACACTCTCCTGGGCTATGGTCCACCTTATGTTGGCCAGGGGGTAATGTCCACCTTCTGCTCATGTTGTCCTTTCCCCCCTGCCATTGTGGAGCTTCCTCTTGAGCCCATAAGCCAAAACAAACCTCTTTTTTCCACGAGCTGGTCTTGGTTGGGTGATTTCTACCAGCAATGTGAACCTGATTGCAACAGTGGTTAAGGTGCTTGCTTGCAAAGTCTAAGAACCCAGGTTTGATTCCCCAGTTCCCATGTAAGCCAGATGCACAAGGTGGTGTATGCATCTGGAATTTGTTTGCAGTGGCTGGAAGGCTTTGTGAACTAACTCAACTAACACACACTCTTTCTGTTTCTCTCAAGTAAGTAACTAAAAACAAAACAAAACGAAACAACAACAACAACAATAACAAAAACCACCAAAAACCTAGCACAATTCAAACCTTGAAGCCCCAAACTCCAGGTCTTCAAGTCATTCCAATATCATGGCCTAATGTCCATGATGGTTTTGGTTGTGAGTGATGACATGACCATCATGAAGGGGCAGCTAGAGCATCAGAGAGACCTGCTCCATATTACAAAGACTATTACACCTTGTGTCCCAGTCTTCACCTAACCAGTCCTGAAACCTAGGTACCTCTCCATTCCTGCCCAAGACACTACCATGGCTATAATTGAAGACCCTTAACTGCTGGTATCTGTCAGTTTTATTCTGTCTCATTTCAAGCTGCCCCATCAATGTCTCTGCTTCACTAGTTATGGACTCCTGAGTGTCACATACCAGACCCTTCATTATTAGGTACCTGCCCTCATTTTGAGCCTTGGCTCCTTTACCTCTCCTGCAGGCATTTTTAACTCTCATCTTTATATGTGGTCCCCTCACACACAGTGTTGATTATGTCCTGTATGGAGTCAAAACAGAAGGATGGCACTGTGGTTTTTAAGGCGCTTTAATTGTGTAAATGAAAGACACACTAGACCATTACCCTCAGACACTGATATTAGCTCTTTGGCATATGTAGTAGTCTGAGAACTGTACTTTCTCTGTTGTTCTACTGTTAACATACTGAGGTTGATACAGTCTTGTTTTCTTCACAGGTACATGCAGGACATTATTAGTGGGCAGCCATTTTTCTATTTCCTGGATGGATGCTAAGCACAAACAACAAATTAGATCCGGACAAAAGGCTGTAAAGACAATGGCATGTTCTACTTCCAGGTCAGAGAATTAAAGTCGGGAGTTGACCCTTCTTGCTGTCTCTATTGAACTGATTGCAGATATTCTGACTCTCAGGTGGGAGCACCTCCAAATTCCAGGTTGTCACATACACTGAGCTTCCCTTGGAAGTTTCCCCTACTACCAAGGCAGGAAAAGGAGCTTGAAAAGACATTTCCTATAAAATACATGCATTCTGTTGTAGGTAATTATCATACCATAGCCTATTCCATTCCCATTAATGCAGCCTGCCATAAGATTAGCTGAATGAATAAATGACTTTGGTACTTCAATGACTGGTTTTCTAGCCATCCCACTGTCCCCAGAGCATATGCTTTTCTTTTTCTTCGAAGTTCATCACTGTGACTTACTTTCACAGGTGGGAGGACTTGGGCTCCAGACTCCCATTGTTTTATTCACCACTGTACAGGAAATGGAGGCATTGCCTATGAGTGAGAAGTCGGACTCACACTTGTAGGTGACCACGGAGCCATATGTGTAGAAGTCTCTGTGTCCACCACTGTGCTTCCCATTCATGATGGCTGGTGGGGAGTCACACTTGATAGCTGAAGTGAGAGCATGAAGAGGAAGGAGTGATCAGGGAGGGCAGCATGGCAAATCCAAAGCTCTGGCCATTGTGAATGGAGGGCACAGCGGGCAACAGACATGCAAGGAGTGTTAGTAGCTAGCACAGCAGGCGAGCATTAGTAGGAGCATCAGTAGCTAGCATGGTAGGTGGGCATCAGTAGGAGCATCAGTAGGTAACATGGTAGGTGCCATTATCATGTCAGGAAAAAAAAATCTTACTTACCTAAACATTCTGGGAGAGAGTCACTCCAGTCAGTTCCATTTCCTCGGATCTCACACTGACTAGTTGCTGACCCAATTAGGAGATAGCTGAAAGACAGATCAAAGATTTCCCTGGAATTTATCTCAAAACAGCAATTGATACTTTGGTAAGATACCCTTTCCCAGGGAAAGAATAATGATAGATGTTGTGTCAGTTACTTTCTCATTGTTGAGACAAAATACCCAACCAGAAGCAGCTTAAGGAAGGCAAAGGTTTACTTTCAGCTTACAGTTTCAAGGGGACATCTCTCTTGTCAGGGAAAGCATGGCAGGAACAGAAAGCAAGCCAATGTCACTTCCTCACATCAGCAGGGAGGAAATAGTGGTGTGAAAAATGCTAGAACTCATCCTGCCATTTCCTTTTAAAAAAAATTTATTTACTTGAGAGAGAGAGAGGATGGGCACACCAGGGCTTCCAGCCATTGCAAACAAACTCCAGATGTGTGTGCCCCCTTGTGCATCTGGCTAACATGGGTCTTGGGAAATTGAACCATGAACCAGGGTCCTTAGGCTTCACAGGTAAGCACTTAACCGCTAAGCCATCTCTCCAGCTCCTGTGATCTCCTTTTTAAGAGTCCATGACCCTGCCTATTGTTCAGGTGGTTCTTCCTACCTCAGTTAACCTGACCTTGCAGGTGATTCTAGGTTCCATCAAACTGACAATCTGTATAAGCCATCAGAGAAGTGTGGCTAATTAAAAAAAAAAAAAAAACTTTCTACCATCACTATAAGAGCCAGCTTCCCTTTGCAGGGTGCCACCCTGCTGACCTACTCCAAGGAGTGTTCTGGGACTGCTTTGGCTACCCACTCAAGAAGAGGGAACAGATACAAAGAGGAAGATGTTCATGTCTGAGGTTGGGTTGTTCTTGGAGAACTTGCAGCTTTCTTTTGGAGCATCCTGGCTACTTCAACAGGGGTCCTGCACACCGGAGTCGCACATGGGGGTGGAGGGGCTATGAAGAATGAGTGACTGTAGGAGGGGAGCTCTTCGGCAATCAGATTCAGGCTTAGCATGTCCCACGCTGCAGCCAGAAGCCTTTCACGTGCCTTCAATTACAACACTTGGGAGGCAGAGGTAGAAACATTGCTGTGAGTTTGAGGCCAGCCTGAGATTACATAGTGAATTCCCTTGGTTAGAGTGAGACCCTAGATTGGAAAAAACCAAAAACCCAAATTTTAAAAAAATGTTATATATGCTGGTGAGGCAAAGAAAGAGGATCCCTGGGCTCATTAGCCAGCTGGCCTAAGCAAATTGGCAAGCTCCAAAGGCAAGAGAGACCTTGTTTCCAAGACAAAGAAAGGTAGATGATGTTCTCAGGGAACAAGACCCGTGATGTTTTCAGCATTCATTCACAACACACACACACACACATAACCTGAGTATCAATAAAAAGTTCATGAGGGCTGGAGAGATGGCTTAGCGGTTAAGCGCTTGCCTGTGAAGCCTAAGGACCCTGGTTTGAGGCTCGGTTCCCCAGGCCCCACGTTAGCCAGATGCACAAGGGGGCGCACGCGTCTGGAGTTCGTTTGCAGAGGCTGGAAGCCCTGGCGCGCCCATTCTCTCTCTCTCCCTCTATCTGTCTTTCTCTCTGTGTCTGTCGCTCTCAAATAAATAAATAAAAAAACATTTAAAAAAAGTTCATGAGTAAAATATCAATTAGAATGCAGGAACACTTTGAAATAAAAATATACGATGATCCAATCAGTTTATTCTGAGAAAAAAAGGAACCTTTGAAATTAGGAAAAACAATATTATATAATATGTGTTATAAACTGAATGTATGTGCCTGAATACATTCATACAAAAGTAGCAGGATACCAAATCAACACACAAAAAAATCAATAGCTTTGGCAGAAGAGGTGCAGAAAGAATGTAAGAGCCAAAGGAAGAGTAGGACTCCTTACAACGTGCTCCTCCAGACACAAAATGGCCTGCATATCCATGACCTCACAGTGCCTGACACTACCTACACAAGACCACCATTATAGGAGGAGAAGATCATGACATCAAAATAAAAGAGAGACTGATTGAGAGGGGGAGGGGATATGATGGAGAATGGAGTTTCAAAAGGGAAAGGGGGGAGGGAGGGCATCACCATGGGATATTGTTTACAATCATGGAAGTTGTTATTAAAAATAAAACTATTTAAAAAAAAGCTACTTTGGAGCTGAAGAGGTGGCACAGCAGTTAAAGCTGCTTGCTTGCAAAACCTGATAAAACTAGGTTCAATTTTCCAGTACCCATGTAAAGTCAGATGCACAAAATGGTACATGCATCTGGAGTTTGCAGTGGCAAGAGGCCCTGGTGTGCTCATTCTCCCCCCACCCCACCTGACTCTTTTTGCAAATAAATAGAATTTAAAAAGAAAAAAATCAATAGCTTTCCTATAGAAAAATTAACTTGCTGAAAAAGAAATTGGGAAAAATCCCATTCACAATAGCTTTTCCCCCATTTATTCTTTATTAATTATGGACATACCTAGTATGGATACATCATGAGTTGATGTCATCCTTTCCCTTGTCCCTGCCCCCTTCTGCTGGGCCCTCTTCATGGGAATGTAGGTATTCCCTATGGGTTGAGGGAAGGCAATGTCTCTGGGCAATGCCCAGTGGCTCTTACAATCTTTCTACCCTCTCTTCCACAAAATTCCCTGAGCTGTTGTGGGTGAGTTTTGTTCATGATGAGCTTCTTTTTTTTTTAATTTTTTTTTGTTTATTTATTTGAGAGCGACAGATACACAGAGAGAGAGAGAGGCAGAGAGAAAAAGAATGAGCGCACCAGGGCCTCCAGCCACTGCAAACGAACTCCAGATGCGTGCGCCCCCTTGTGCATCTGGCTAATGTGGGTTCTGGGGAATTGAGCCTCGAACCAGGATCCTTAGGCTTCACAAGCAAGTGCTTACCCACTAAGCCATCTCTTCAGCCCCATGATGAGCTTTTAAGAGCTGCTGGACCTCTGCTTTGGTAAATGTTGAGTATCCTCAGGGTCTGGCTCCTTTATCCTGGCAATGCTTGTCAGGCTCACCATGAAAGTTGCATTCTTGCTTATCTCTCTAATTCCTCTGTGATTTCAGCTGGGGTGTGGCTGAAGCGTGAGGAGTAGTTTATCTCCCCAGGTCTCACAGCCTTCGAAAAGAGGAAAAACAGATTCTCCAATGGAGAGTGAAATCAGCACAGGTTAACTGGGATATTTCTTATTAATTTGGAGAGAATTTGATGGATGCAGCCCTTCTTTTAGCCAAAAACTAGGGAGAGCTTGACACTGGAGAGCATAATCTTTGACTCCTGACTCCATAAGATTCGGATCTATTTCCCAGCTCCAGATGTGGGTTCCTTTACACTGAGCAGATCTCTTAGCCAATCAGAAAGCTACTGGTTACCTACCAGGGCTGTGTGCCACTATTGCACTGTGTGTACACTTGTCAGGGTGTTTGATTTTGAGTAGCTTAGACCTCTGTTTGTTTGGACTGTTGTTGGCCACTTTCCCCCAGTAGCTCATGTAGCACTTTCCAGTACTAGATGGGTTAACTGCTGGGGACTGGCTCTCTTCCAGATTCTAGTCAGGTCACTCCCTTTTCTGTGCTGGCAGTATATGGTGTCTTCAGCAATAGAGTCTTACCTTTTTCCTCAGGCAGGTAATCAAGTGCTTTGACAGAAACCTGTTTTGTTTTGGGGACCTCATAGGTCTCTCTGATCAATAGCTCATTATGGGTAGCAACTATATTCTGGATCTGGGAATTGCAGACCAGAGCTAAAATAATTTTTAAGGTTAGGCTTTATCCCATTCTCTCCAGGGCCTTTCTTTCCAAGTGCTTCCCCCTGCTCCTGTTGAAAGTTCAATCTTTCAACATCTTTTTATTTTTTTTATTTTTATTTTTTGCTTGATCAAATTGGCCAGGGGTTTATCGATCTTATTTATTTTTTTCAAAGAACCAGCTTTTTGTTTCATCAATTTTCTTGTTTTCTTAGTTTCTAGTTTATTAATTTATGCTCTGATCTTGAGTATTTTTTTCCATCTAGAGCTTTTTGGGTTGGATTCTTCTTGTTTTTCCGATGCCTTTAGATGGATGGTTAGGTTATTGATTTGGGATAACTCTGTCTTTTTATGAAGGCATTTAGTGCCATAAATTTTCCCCTATGGACTGCTTTCATTGTATCCCATAAGTTTTGGTATGTTGTGTTCTTGTTGTTATTCAATTCTAGAAATGTTACAATTTCCTTTCAATTTCTTCACTATCCATTTGTTGTTTAAAAGTGTGTTGTTCAGCCTCCAGGAGCTGGCGGAATTCCTGAAGCATCTCTTGTTGTTAATGAAAGGTTAAATAACAGAGGTCGTTTGATTTTTATCACATTACTAGGTAAAAGCTTAAAAGCTTGGTAAAATTTTCAGTCATAGATGTAAACTGGAAGCTTGCCTTAAGAATAGACATTTTATAAATGGCAAAAACTTAAATAGTCTATGAAGATCTATTTGATAAAATTCATCAACATTTCAATGTTTGGGTGAAGGAGAAGGGTTAGTGGTTTTGGAGCTGGCTTGCAAAGCCTTTTGATCTGAGTTCTATTCCCTAGTCAGTACCCACATAAATCCAGAGGCACAAAGTGGTACATGTGTCTGTAGTTTGTTTGCATGGGCAAGAGACCCTGGAACACCTATTTTACTCCTCTCTCTTTGTATCTCTCATGCAAATTCATGAATAAATAATTGTTTTTTAAATCTATCTACATATATATATTATATAAGGCAACACTTCCGTTTTTGGAATATTATCCTTCAGCTATGTGTGCACACACATATCATAGCATATACAGAACTGTATGTGACAACACAAGAATAGAAGTACATAACTATGATTAGCTGGGATATACTCACTGAAAAACTATATCTGTTATGGTTTGGATATGGTCTATTCCTCAAAAGCTCATGTGTTGGAAGCTTGGTCCCCAGCTTGGTAGAATTTTTTTTTTTTAATCAATGTTTTTATTCTAAATCTTTTCCTTAGACAGCAGCCCTTGGTAGAGTTTTTGAAAGAGGCTGGAAAAAATAGGATCTGGGGCCTATTTGAAGTAATCTGTTATTTGGGGCATTTCCTGGAAGGACATGTGGAAACCCTGGCACCTTCCTCTCACCATTTTTGCTTTTTGTCCACTATGAAGTGAGTGGCCTTGCTCTATAGGCTTACCACATCATGATGCTCAGGCCCAAAAGGACAGGGCCAAGAGACCAGAAACTGAAATCTCCAAAATTATGAGTCATAATTTAAGTTGTTGATCACAGGTATTTTGTCATGTAATGGAAAACTAACTAGCACAACACTCATAAACACACACACACACACACAGGATGAGTTAACAGGAGACTAAAGATCTTGGGAACATACTTGTCTTAGTTTGACCAGATAGAACAGAATATGACAGACTGCCTGGCTTAATGAAAATTTAATTATCACAGTTCTAGAGGACAGGAGTTCAACACTGGGGTGCAACGAGGGTTGGGTTCTGGTGAAAGTTTGCTTCCTGGGTGACAGGTGGTGGTCTTCTTGCTGTAGTCACATGGCAGAGTGAGGCAGAGAAACAAGCTTTCACATATATCCCTGGTTTTCTTTTTCTCCCCATACCTCTTCCACTGAACCTCTTCTTCCTCCCAGTTAGTCCCTCTTCTACTTTGATGTCTTTTCTTTTTTTCTTGTGTGTACTTGACCCACTGAATTTAATTAGGGTTGCATGCACGAGCTTCAGTTGGGGATTGTTTATCAGAGCACATGTAATTTACCAGTGGCTACAATAAGAAAAAATCATTTCTCAGGGAAGGATTGTGGCTTCATACATCCTCTTTAAAGACTATGAAATCTTTCATGAGTGTTCCACCCTCCTGATCTAATTACATACCGAAGGCCTCACCTCCAAATCTTTTGTGAATTGAGATATGGATTTGGGGTAACTCAACATGCAGCCTATAACAATATCATTAAAAAGTTGAAAGCAAAGCTCAAAACAATATATGGTCAGATATCATTCATATATGAGGGTGTAAATTATTTATAAAAATATTTGTGCTAAGTTGTGTTTATATAAATAGATGTTAAATGGACAAATCATGAGATAATCTACATCATTTCCTATCAGAAGGCAGAGAGGCATGGGATGAATGGGAGTGGGTGGAAGAACTCTCCAGATACATACATTAACACATGATTTTATTCTTGAAACATGGAAGTATTGGCTCCTAATGAAAATTAATTACAAGAAAAGTATTGATTCCAATGTGCTTTATACTCACCCCTTTGAGCAGCTGAATTTAATGACAGAACCAAAAAGAAGATCAGTCACAATTTCCACTTTCCCATTGATTAACTCTCCTGGATTTCTACATTGTTTCTCTAGGAGGAAAATTAAACTGATGTTAGCAATTTGAAGTATTCACAAGCTATGACAACATGAAAGGAAATAAGTCCACTTTACTTTAACTCCTGCTTCTAGATAGATCCACAGATATTTTCTAATACTTACTTCTGATCTTGACTTTTAGACCAGTTGCCACCTGGCTGAAGGAGGTGTCACTGGGCTGACCTTAGGGTCCAGCTCTAAGGTGTGGTGGTAGATCTGGAATTCCAGTCTAAGGATAAGCAAAGTACCTGAGGTCTACCTGGTGTTCCTGCAGTGTGCTTACTTGCTTTTTGGTGATGGCTTTTTTTCTCTCTGCTTGGACCTATGAAAGTGGGCCAGCTTTTTCTGCCATTATGGAACTTCTTCTGTATCTTCAATAAATCCCTTCCTCCGTAACTGTGCCTGGCATGGAAGTTCATCTCAGTGGCCTGATGCTGTCTGTTACACTTGGGTACTGGGGAATCAAACCTGGGCCCTCAGGCTTTGCAAGCAAGTGCATTTAACTACTGAGCCATCTCTCCAGCTTGATTTGTTCTCATGAGGAAAAATAAAAGTAAATACAGAGCTCATCTTTTTGTTTTTGTTTTGTTTTGTTTTTCGAGGTAGGGTCTCACTCTAGCCCAGGTTGACCTGGAATTCACTATAGAGTCTCAGGGTGGCCTCGAACTCATGGCAATCCTCCTATCTCTGACTCCTGAGTGCTGGGATTAAAGGTGTGTGCCACCACACCAGGCCAGAGCTCATTTTTATGACATATTTTAAGAAGGGGAAAAACTGTACTTAATTTCATTGGGTTGATTAAACCACTGATATAGAATCAAACATGTTGGTGAATTTTATATATGAAAAATGTTCATCCTTTGTTGTTGTTTGAATGTTAAATATTCTCCACGAGGTCATGTGTTTGAACCCTTGGCTCTAAGCTGGTGGCACTATTTGTGAAGGTCATGAAACCTTAAGTAGGTGCAGAGGAAGACTGGAGGCAGGCCTTAGAGTATTATTGCCCAGTTATCATGCAATTTGACCAGCTGTGCTTTCTGCCTGCCAAGATCTTGCTAGCATACTTTCCCCAACATGAAACTTCCCCTTGAAACTGTAAATCAGTTAAACCATTTTTCTTCCATAATTTCCTTCTGGTTGGGAATTTTGTTCACAGCAATGAGGAAGGAACTGATACAGAAAACTGAGAGTGCGTGGGGTTGTTGCTGTGATAAACTTGCACATGTGTTTCGTAGGCTTTTGGAACTTATTTGCAGGAAGAATATGGAAGATAGTGGAACTTTGGACCAGAGAAACATTATAATCCTATAAGCAGTGCTTAATGTGCCCTTCTAGTGGGGCTTTGGAAGACTGGAAGGCAAAGGCATCATGGACTATGAAGGCTAGGCTCATGAGTTTGCAAAGGGGAATGAGGACTCTGTCAGGAATTGAGCTAGAGGCAATTAATTCATGTGATATTCCAGCAATAAATCAGTCTGTATTCTGCCTGTGTTCTGGGAACTTCAGTGAAGCTGAATTTACAAATAATGGACTAAGGTGTTTGTTGGTCTGCTTTCTCTTAGCTGCTGTGATCCCAGTCTACAGTGAAATAGCACCTTGTGGAACAGAAAGATAAGAAAAATGAAAAGTTTGGCATAGAAGGAAGTGCAAGCAAACTTAAGGTACTAGGCATGGAAAGTGGCTGCAGCATGACTATAATTGTTAAAGAGATTAACATCATTAAAGAGAAATCTACTGCTCTGCATTGGACAGTAGGAAAGATGCCACAGGACAAGAGCCAACCTGCTGCAGGCTCAAGAAGGGGAAAAATGCAAATAAGTCATTTCTGTTTGGGTATTTTGTTTACAGCAATAAGAAAATTACTGACATACTTTGGTCATAGCCAAACAAAAGGTGGAATAAATTTTGTATCTTCAGTTAGAAAAATATCTTATGGTTTATTCACAACTGACTTCTTTTTAAAAAATATTTTATTAATTAATTTACTTGAGAGAGAAAGGCAGACAGAAAGAGAGAGAGAGGGAGGAAGAGAATGGGCATGTCAGGAACTCTAGCCACTGCAAAGGAACTCCAGATGCATGCTCCACCTTGTGCATCTGGCTTATGTGAGTACTGGGGAATTGAATAGAGATTCTTAAGATTACCAGGCAAGTGCCTTAACCACTGAGCCATCTCTCCAGCAAGCCCCCCGCCCCCAACTGACTTCTAAATAGCATATACCTATTTTTTTTAAAGACATTACTTTTAAAGACTTTTGTTTTTATTTCATTGAGAACTTTCTATAAGTACAAGGGAGAATAAATGTCAATACTTACTTTCACAGAAGACATTATAGATCCATGCACCATTCACAGCACAGGTGAGGTGATTTGAACTGACTATCTTGAAGCCAGGTTTGCAGGTATATTTCACAGAAGCTCCAGTTTCAAACTTTGTCTCATACAACTGGTTGATTGGAGAAGCAAACGGTAAAATGGGTGGAGGTCCACAATCACCTGGACACCAAAATTACAAGGAGCACTAAAGGTAGCATCTTGGGACGCAGCATCTCAGTGTTTGAGCAGTAAGGTTTTTAGAGCAGTGACCATGATTCCCATTACCCCAGTGTTCAATGAGCACAGTTAGTCAGTCATGTGAGCTTTCTGCTGATGGTAACAAAGTCAACAGTTAAGAAGGTACAGGGATTTCATTCATCCTTCCCTATTCAGTAATATTGTGTTAGAATGTGGTAATAAGTGCCAATTTAATTATTTTTTCATTATCCATATCTGCTTCCTCAGAATTATAGGTACCCACACCACATCCACAACACTTCTTACCTGAGTCCAAACATATCTGCATACGAACAATAACAGTATGTGAGGTCAGCCGCCTCGGGCGCCAGTGATGGGAAGGAAGCATTTCAGTTCTGTTCTCTTGGGACTTTTGAAATTTGGATAGTTTGCCTACTCACAAATGCTCTTAGAAATTAGCACAATGTTGAAACTGCATTAAACCCTTAGAAAATTTTACAAAATTAATTCTACTTCCCTAGCCAAAACTAAAGTACTCAATTCCCTTCCACATGACCCAGCAGAATTCTCTGCACCCACCCTGCATGTTAAATAACCACTTAAATACTGAGTTTTCATGGTCAGGATGGCAGGTACTATATATTTATGATAAATCATGACTCTTTGTGATGAGATTGTTTCTAGATCCATACAAAGGAAATTCTAAGAGGGTATCAGTAGTAGCTCAGAAACTATCTTTTTTTTTCTGTTTATTTGTTTGTTTGTTTGTTTTTTTTAATATTTATTGATTTATTTATTTGAGAGCAACAGACACAGAGAGAAAGACAGATAGAGGGAGAGAGAGAGAATGGGCGCGCCAGGGCTTCCAGCCTCTGCAAACGAACTCCAGACGCGTGCGCCCCTTGTGCATCTGACTAACGTGGGACCTGGGGAACCGAGCCTTGAACCGGGGTCCTTAGGCTTCACAGGCAAGCGCTTAACCGCTAAGCCATCTCTCCAGCCCTGTTTGTTTGTTTTTTGAAACTATCTTTTTTATTGAAGTATAGCAAATTTTCGTGAATTCTAGGGCATCAAATATACTCCATAATGCAAAAGATGGATATCCATTAGACACCGCTTGAAGTATGAGTGTGATGAACTCCCTGTGAGGTGGCAGCCGGCCTGTCTCCCATTACTCACCAAGAACAGTTACTATCAGAAAAGCAACTAGCGTTGTTTGGAACAGAGTTGGATCAGAGGCTTTCCCCCGCGGGAGGAAGGGCCAGGCTGCCATGTTCCCTTCTCTGTGCAGCCAGGAGCTCTTGGTCAGTGTATGTGGAATTCCTGGGGAGTGCATAATCTGACGTCTTTTCAGTATTCTTCCACTGGAAAAAAGTCAATAAACAGTTATTGAATTTATGCTTGTCATAAAGTACAAAGAAAATCACATAAACTCTCTTCAAAGGGATTATCACTGAATCTCTAAGAAAATGCATTAAGTACAAATATTTGATAGCAAAAATGCCAGCTTATATTTTCAGACTAGGCCTTGAGCTCTAACTCAGAAGGTCAGTTAATTCTAGGTGGAGAGATGGTAGTGAGCCTTCTTGAGGTGCCTTCAACTGTTTTGAGTATTGATGTGAGATTTGGAGGAATAGATACAGAATAGTTCATGCCAAAAGGGAAAAATTAAGTATGTAGTAGTGAAAAATAAGGTTTATTTCAGGGAAACTGTAATAAACCCTTCAGTTATTTTAGAAGGTAAGAGATGTTCATAGGGAAGTTATGGCCAAAGAAGAGCCATAGTTTTGAAGTGGATTTCCTGGGATTTTTCAGTGCCAAGGTTAAGAGTTTGGTCTCAGAAGATGGACATCCACTTGTCTGTGTTGGTGTGGAGCATTCCAGTAGGTAGACTGACCAGTGGGACAGACCCAAGACCCAGCTCCACCTGTCTTCATCTCTCCACTAGTGAGATTACAAGTGCACGTCACTATGCTGGATTTTTTTTTTCCTTTCTCTCTCTCTCTTTTTCCTAAGAAAGGCGGACTGTCATGTGCAGTGCCTCATTTGGATGTATTTTGAATCTTGAAAGCTTGACTACCCTATGTTCTACAAAAGAACCTTGAGAGCTTGTTGGAGGTTCTAGCAGGGAAGCCCAGCTACCTGTGTACCCTTGACTGAAGACTGGTCCTCCTCTCTTCAGGGCAGGTCTTCCTCTTTGACCGAGTATGCAACTTTGGCAGGGACACACATGGAGCCGTGAGGATGGAAGGGGACACACCCCTAGCCAGCCAGATTAGCCAAATCAACACTGGCTATCAAGGGGGAATCCAACTAAGGTCCTCATGCTTGGAAGGCAAGTACTTTATCAATTGAGACATTTCTCCCACCCTCTTTTAAAAGTAATTATTTTTATATTTTGGCTTTCAAGGTAGGGTCTCGAACAAGCCCAGGCTGACCTGTAATTCACTATGTAGTCTCAGGGTGGCCTCGAACCCATGCGATCCTCCTACCTCTGCCTCCTGAGTGCTGGGACTAAAGGCGTGCACTGTCACGCCTGGCCTTTTTTTTTTTTTTTGGTTAATTATATTTATTTTTAATGGTGCCAAAGATTGAACCCAGAGCATGCTGGGCTGCCTCTTTGCCATGAAGCTATATCCCCATATCTTCAACATGGTACTTGTGGGTGACCTTAATTCCACTCTTACTAACAGGTCATTTATACAAAAAATTAACAAGGAAACATCTGAGTTAAAAGAAGCTGTAGATCTAATGGATTTAACAGACATGTAAAATATTCCAAGCCAGGCATGGTGGTGCACACTTTTACTCCCAGCACTCAGGAGACAGAGGTAGGAGGATGGCTATGAGTTTGAGGCCAACCTGGGACTACAGAATGAGTTCCAGGTCAGCCAGGGCTACAGTGAGATCTTACTTTGAAAGAAACAAGCAAACAACCCAAACAAACAAAAATTCCAGCAATAGCTACAGAATATACATTCTTCTTATCAGTCCATGGAACTTTCTCTTAATAGAGACCATGCTTTATTTAGGACATAAAGGAAGTTGTAACACATTCAAGAAAACTGAAATGATTTGTTATATTCTAGACATCTCCACCAAGGGAAATATCGGAAATACACAAACTTGTGGAGGTTGAACTAATATACACTTGAATGGTCAGTGGATGATTTCATGGTAAGAAAAACTCTGAAACTGCTAGAGGAAATCATAGGCAAAACAATTAAAATACATGCAAATGCAAGGCCTTTCTGAAAAGGACTCCAATAGCATGGGAACTAATTATGAGAAATGAAAAATGCATTGCATGCAATTGACACACACACTTCTGCCTAGCAAAGGAAACTACTGGTAGAGTTGAAGAGAGAGCCTACAGAATGGGAAAGAGATTTGCTAACTGTTGTAGTCAGCTCCACATCGCTGGGATGAACATCCAAACCAGGCACAGTTTATGGGAAGAAGGGGTTATCTCAGCTTAAAGATCCAAGGGGAAGTTCCATCAATGGCGGAAGAAGCTGGCTCCCACTCATAAGTCCAAGCGGAGAAACACCATCAACGAGCCAGCATCACAAGCAAGCACAGCCCAAACTCAAAAACCTCTGAATATCTTTGAGCTAGAAATCAGATCTGATCCCCCAGTGACACCATAGGGTTGGACTCCAGAATCCACCCACAGTGACACCTCTTCCAGCTAGGTGGCGAGAAATAAAACACCTGAGTCTATGGGCAACATACATTCAAACTACCACACCAACCATATATCTCATAATAGATTAGTATCAAGAATGAATAAAGGGGCTGGTGAGATGGCTCAGCAGTTAAGTTGCTTGGCTGAAAAGCCTAACAACCCTACTTCAATTCCCCAGTACCCATGTAAAGCCAAATGCACAGAGTGGCACATGTATCTGGAATTCGTTTGCAGTGGTCAAGGCAATTCTCTGAGCACTAGAGAGGCGGATGTAGGAGGATCACTATGAGTTTGAGGCCAGCCTGAGACTACATAGTGAACGCTGTCCAAGCTCCGCACTCCATTGGGCCAGTCACCCTTCTCCAAGGACATGGCATAAAAGCCCCCACTTGCCATTCTCTTTCTTTTATGCTGACCCTCTTTCCTGAGGTAAGGTGCGTGTTCTCGGATCCCTGTATCTCTCTCCATCTCTGCTTCATCTGCCTCTCTCTCTACATGCGCTTCTTCTCTCTTATTGTCCCCACCCTGACTTTAGAGACCCTTCTTAGCTGCTCCCTGCCCTCACTCAGCCACTCAGCTTTGTGCATACCTCTCCCTGTCATGAATCGCCCCACTCTGAGCAGCTAATGATAAATAATAAATGATCTCTTTTTAACTTTTATTTTAGTCAGTTTAGTTGACAGAGTGAGAAGGAGAGAGTGGGTGCCCCCAGGTCCTCTAGTCACTGCAAACAGACTCCAGATGCATGCACCACCTAGTGCATCTGGCTTTACTTGGGTACTCTGGAATCAAACCTGAGTCCTTAGGCTTTGCAGGCAAGGGCCTTAACTGCTGAGCCATCTCTCTAAACCATAAGCAATCTCTTATATATCAATCAACTGGTCTCAGAACCTCTGTTTTGGATTTGGATGGGAGAAACTGATGCCTGTGATTTTACTATGAGTTGCAAGATCCCTCCTCTCCATTTAAGCCTGAGTTTTTGTGTCACTAACCAGTCAGTGGTGAGGCAATCAAAATGGAGGGAAGGAGAGGGCAGTGAAAACTTGTTCTCTTTTTTGTGTGGCTTGCAGAAGATCACTCAGGTACACACTGATAGAAGCTAGGCATAGATGCTACATGGTGAGGAAGTTATTTTACTCTTTGATGGGGGCTGATAGGAGCACTTTGTAATATATATATATATATATATATATATATATATATATATGTATGTATGTATTATAAAAGCACACTTGTGCTTCATTTTTAGGAAGAAGTAGGGGAACTTTATAGCGTATGTTAAAGAGCACTTTGTGCTTCATTCTTTTTTAAAAAAATATTTAATTTTTATTTATTTATTTGATTGATTGATTGAAAAAGAGGGAGAGAGAGAGAATGGGCGTGCCACGGCCTCCAGCCACTGCAAATGAACTCTGGATGTGTGCACCCCCTTGTGCATCTGGCTAACGTGGGTCCTGGGGAATTGAACCTGGGTTCCTTGGCTTTGCTGGCAAGCGCTTTAACTGCTAAGCCATCTCTCCAGCCCTGTGCTTCATTCTTAGAAAAGACTCTATGTGCTAGTGCGATTGTGCTGCGAGTAGCCCAGCACAATCACACTGGCACACCCACACTACTAATCACTGGTGCTGAATTAACCTTTCAGTGTAGATGCCATCCAAATGGGGACTCAGCAAGAATGAAAGCCTTAGTGGCCTTGGTGTATGTGAATGTTCCCCTCCGCAGACAGCCAGATGACAATGAAGGAAAAGGGGACTCCCAGTGACAAGGCCAGAAATCTGGCCAGAGGGACAAGAGTACAGACTGATTTTCTGTCTTTCGTTCTGGCTCTCTGTAAAACGTGCTGAGAGATGGAGAGCGGAAGGCCGGCCGCCCCGACCCACGATCTCTGGCTTTCCAGATTGCCTGGTCTCTGGTAAGGGACAGTCTGAAGATTCACTTCCTGTTTTTGTTCACTGTGACAGGCAGCGCTGACTGAACTCTGGCTTCACCTTCACTTATTTCAGCCAGAGCCACAGTGCTGGGGACAGAGGAGGGCAGTGTTCCCTCTGAGCCTCAGTTTCTTCGTTTAGAGAATAGCAATGTTATTTGGGCATGTCTGCAATTGCTGACAGAATATAATAGAAATAGCCTCTGTAAAGGGCTTGGCATGGTACCTAGAATAATGGCATCTCTCTTTTGTTTTAGATTGGAAATTGCTTTGGAAGACAATAACATAATTGGTATTAGAATGTGGCTAACAGAAACAGAACTCTTAGAGGTCACAACGTCATTATCATAATGATTTACAGTTATAATAACAGACAGCCACACCACCAGGTCACTTTAATTAGGCCCCTCTACAAAGAAATTCCCACTGTACTTGGGGCCAGAGGCCCTTGGTCTGGTCTACACTGTGACTGTCTGTACGGCGAATCCCAGAGGCATAGACAGGGATATCCTTGGCATTTTCCCTCCTTATTCTCAGCTGCCTCTCTTGAAGGGGCTCGTGCACTCCCATTATAGCAGTTACCTTCCCATTGCTAAGACAAATCACCTACCAAAAGCAGCTTAAGGGAGAAAAGGGTATATTTCTTTCTTTTTTTTTTTTTTTTTTTTTCGAGGTAGGGTTTCACTCTAGCCCAGGCTGACCTGGAATTCACTCTGTATTCTCAGGGTGGCCTCGAGCTCACAGCAATCCTCCTACCTCCTCCTCCCTCCTGAGAGTGCTGGGATTAAAGGTGTACGCCAGCGTGCTCGCCTCAGTTTACAGTCCTGAGGGGAAGTTTCATCTTGGTGGAGGCGGCATGGCATGAGCAGGAAGCTGGCTCACACGGTTGCATATCAGTCAGCGAGAAGGACATAGTCGGACTGGGTTCACTCTAAACTTCCAGTGAGCTGGACTAATAAACCTTCAGGTCCACCCCAAATGAAGCATCCCCTGCAGCAAGGGTCCACCTCCCAAAGGCTCCACAATGCTCCCCCACTGCCACCAGCTGGTGACCAAGTACTCAGAGTGCATGAGCCTATGGGGGACATTGCATTCAAACAGCCATGCCACTGTGCATGAATTATTCATGGGCCATTGCATACAATTAATAATTCCCTTACTAATCCCCATTCTCTCCCACATACAAATGCTGAAGAAATTAGCCTACTTAGAGTATACACTCTGTTGGGGTCTAGTGTATTCACAAAAGTGCTCCAGCCTAATTCCAGGACATTTTTATCACCTCTCCCCACCCCCAAAACATCCATACTTACTAGTAATCACTCCCTTCCTCCCCTTCCCACAAACTTTCCGACCACCAGCTGAATTTCTGGATCTATAGCTTAGTGTGTTTTAGATATTTCACATAATTGGCATGATACAATGTGTGGCTTATTGAGACACTTTTTAATTTAGTATATTTTCAAACTTAAGCCTCACTGAAGTATGTGTCAGTAGTTCATTGCTTTCCATGACTGAATAATATTCTTTTATATCACTAGTTTATATTTTGTTTATTTAAATCTTTTTCTTTCTTTATTTATTTGAGACAGAGAAGGAGAAAGGGAGGGAGGAAGGGAGGGAGAGAGAGAAGCAAGAGAGAAGATAGAATGGACACATGGTCTCCAGCCACTGCAAAAGAAATCAAGGTATATATGCCACCTTGTACTTATGTAGGAACTGGGGAATCAAACCTAGGTCCTTAGGCTTCGCAGGCAAGCATCTTAACCACTAAGCCATCTCTTTTGTTTATTCATCTTCAGTTGATGGGACTTGGGTTATTGATAGATTGACACTACATATGCTCCTTGGCATCTATCACCCCATCAAAAATTGAAAGTATAAATCATTATAAATCAAAAACACAATTAATATACCCAAACTCCCAACTAGCATACCTTAGGCAAATCTACACCAAACATGCTCAGGTGCTGGAGAGATGGCTAAGCAGCTGTCTCTTGCCTGTAATGCCAAAAGACCTGGATTTGATTCCCCAGTACCCATGTAAAACTAGATACACAAAGTGATGCATGTATCTGGAATTCATTTGCAGTTATAAGAGGTTCTGGTGTACCCATTCTCTCTGTCTCATTGCAAATAAATAAATAAAATATTTAAATTGCTCAGAACACTTGCATTAGCCTTTGTTTGAACAAAGCCATCAATATTGAGTCTATTTTACAATAAAGTACTGAGTATCTCACAAACAAGGTGGATCACTTTGTAGGTGTTACAGGATGTAAAAACACAAATTGTGTCACCCAAAAAATACTGACAGAATAGTATACTAGAGAGTATGAATTGTTCACACTCTCATTCTTCAGTGTTAGAAGAGGAGCTGAAGGTTCTGTCACTGTCCAACAACCTGAGAAAGAATTAATTGCCCCCTGTACTGCTAGCCCAGGAATAGACCAAAACTCAAAGTATGGTTTCTATGGAATACATATTACTATATAACCATTATAAAGTTATTTTTTTTTAAATATAGGGGTTGGAGAGATTGCTCAGTGGTTAAAAGCACTGCTTGCAAAGCCTAATGGCCTGGGTTACATTCCCTAGTACCCACATAAAGCCAGATGCCCAAAATGGTGTATGCATCTAGAGTTCATTTGCAGTGGCAGGTGACCCTGGTGTGCCCATACTCTCTGTCTGTCTGCTTCTTTCTCACTCTCAAATAAATAAATAGAAATATAAAAAGAAGCTGGACATGGTGGAGCACACCTTTAATCCCAGCACTTGGAGGCAGAGGTAGGAGGATCGTAATGAGTTCAAGGCCAGCCTGAGGCTACATAGTAAATTCCAGGTCAGCCCGCCTAGGCTAGAGCAAGACTCTACCTTGTGTGTATGTGTGTGTGTGTGTGTGTGTGTGTATGAAATGCTTATTCCAGTAATTTCTTAATTTTTGTCTCAATTATTTCCTTTTTGAGTCAGGCTCTCTTATGTTACCCCAGGCTGGCCTTAAACCTACCATCCTCCAGCCTCCTCCTCCTCCACCTCCCCTAGTTCTTGGATTACAGGTGTATGACACCATACAACTTTTTATTCATTCTTGATAGTAAAATAAATGCTTTTCATTTTAATGAAGTCCAAACTTTTCTATTTTTTTCTACTGTTACTTATAATTTTAGTGTCATATATAAGAAACCACTGCCATAGACATTTCCTTCTATGTATTCTTTCAAAGGTTTTATGGTTTGGCATTTTGTATTTAGTTTTAAGCCTATATATATATTTTCAAGGTAGAGTCTCAATCTAGCCCAAGCTGACCTAGAATTCACTATGTAGTCTCAGGCTGGTGGTGATCCTCCTATTTCTGTCTCCCACGTGCTGGGATTAAAGGTGTGTGTCATCACACTCAGATTTTTTTTTTTTTCTTTTTTGCTGGGTGTGGTGGCACACACTTTTATGAGAGACAGAGAAAAGAGAGAGAATTGGTGTGACGGGGCTTCTGCCACTGCAATTGAACTCCAGATGTGTGAAGACCCTGTTCACATGCGTGACCTTGTGCACTTGCATCCCTTTGTGCGTCTGGCTTACATGGGACATGGAGAGTGAAACATGGGTCCTTAGCCTTCACAGGCAAGTGCCTTAACTGCTAAGTCATCTCTCTAGTACCTCCCCTTTTGAGATCTTAAATATTTTTTTGAAAGAAGAGACATAATACCAGTTTTAGAAAATGAAGGACCAAAAGTATGAGGAGGAATAAGCTTTCTCTTGAGAGAGGAGGTAAGGAATAACAGGTGTCCTCATGGCATCTCTCAAAGCCTGATAGCAAGGTAGTGTCTTGCTTAGCCCCTGCTGGGCTGGATGTATGTTTTCCGGGTCCCACTGTCCAACTCTCAATAATTTCTTTATTTTTGTTTCAGCTGTTGCCTTTTTGTTTTTGACTTACAGGTTATTTTTCATCTTTCTTCCTTGGTCACGGGAAGCCTATTTAAATTGCCATTTCTACTCCCAGATATGGGTGGTGGACAAACTAACTGATATCTTTGTATTTCAGAATCAGTAACAATAATACCTGAAACTCTTAATCTACTCTGGGGCTTATTTCACTTGTAGGCATTACTGTTTCCCACATTCTCCTCAAAATGACCAAACACAGCCTTTTCCCCAAGACCACCAAGATGTTTAGGAAATCACCAACCTGCGGGAATCTGAGTGAGCAGCCGAAGAGGAGGGACGCTTGGGATTGCTCCACTCTCGGGATGAAATCCCTAGGAGTCCTGACATGCTGAGCCCCTCCCTAGAACAGAGTCACCTTAACATTCTTTCCTTTGAGGCAAACATTCTGCTCAAAGCCCGGAGTTCCAGCAGTGTGGTTAGTCATTATCTGCCCAAGTGGGGATGATAAATTGCAGGAAAAAAAGATGATTTGCCTCAGCAAGTCTTTAATACACATACACACACACACATATATATATGTATACATCTTCATGTGTATATGGCGTGTGTGAGGGCAGGTGTGTGTTACAGGGCTAAGGTGGGGCTCAGGGGAAAACCTCAAGGGTCAGTCCTTGTCTTCTACCTTAGGACAGGGTGTTTCTCTTGTTCTCTGCTGCGTAGGCCAGGTACGCTTCCAGGAGTTTTCTGCCTGCGCTTCTCATCTAGCCGTGGCGCGCCAGGATGGCTGGTGCGTGTATGATAAGTAGTCTAGTGTACCAGGCTGCACGTGGGCTCTGCAGATCCAAACTCAGGTCTTCATACTTGTGCAGCACGGGCTGCGTGTGAACCATCTCCCCAAGTGCCTGTAGTCTTCAAGTTTGAAAAGATACCATGTTTGTTTTGTACATCATCGCCTACTCTTCAGGGGCAACTGACCTTCCTCAGTAGAACACAGAACAGGACTGGGGATTTGGTTTGGCAGTTAAGGCACTTGACTGAAGAGCCTAATGACCCGAGTTCAATTCAAAGCGGTCCATGTGTCTGGAGTTCTTTTGCAGTTGCTAGAAGCCCTGGCATGCCCATTCTCTTTATCTCTCTCTCTCTCTGCTTGCAAATAAATAAATAAAAATATATTTCAAAAATCTTTTTAAGGGGCTGGAGAGATGGCTCAGTGTTAAGGTGCTTGCCTGTGAAGCCAAAGGACCCAGGTTCGGCTCCCTAGCACCCACGTAAAGTCAGATGCACAAGGGGGCGCATGTGTCTGGAGTTTGTTTGCAGTGGCTAGAAGCCCTGGTGTGTCCATTCTCTCTCTCTCAAATAAATAAATAAATAAATAAATAAATAAATAAATAAATAAATAAATAAATCTTTTTAAGGGCTGGAGAGATGGCTTAGCAGTTAAGGTGCTTGCCTGCAAAGCCTAAGGACCCAGGTTAAATTCCCTGGTATCCATGTAAGCCAGATGCACAAGATGGAGCCTGCATCTGGAGTTTGTTTGCAGTAGCTGGAGGCCCTGCTGTGTCATTCTCTCTCTCTCTCAAAATAAATAAATTAACTAATTAATTTAAAAAACCTTTTGAAAAACACAATACAGGCATCATTTGTGGATTCTATGAGCTACCTATGGCATGCTGTGTGGGTAGACATATAGTGGTTACTAAACATGTATAGAATTTCTCCATGTCACTATTCCATAAACAACACCATATTAGAACTATTTCCAAGCCAGGTATTGAGGCTTACATCTTTAATCCCAACACTGGGTCTGAGGGCGAGGGTGGCAAGGCCAGCCTGTAACTACAGAGTGATTCCAGATCAGCCTGGGCTAGAGTAAGATCCTACCTCGAAACAAACAAAAAAACGAAAAACTATTCCCACACCATTTACGTTTTATGGGTACGGTAAGTAGTCTAGTGATGTATTAAAGTGCACAGAAGGATATGCCAGGATCATCCAGCAACACTTTATCATTCCATGTAGGGGACTTGAGCCCAAATCCCCCACAGTCACTGAAGAAAAGCTATCTTTACAGACCTGGAAACTAAATAAACTGGGCATGGAAGATCTTTCTGTCCTGTGGTCACCACCTCTTTTGAAGAATGAGGAGAGCAGTCAATCTACTGCTCCTAACTCAAAAGAACATGCAAAATTGAAAGACTAGTTCTTACAGTTAAGTTTAAACAGCTTATAACAATCCTCATTTTCCATCTAGTTTCACCAGCAATGATGCAGTGAATTACAGCATCACAGTTTTAGAGAGTGATGAAAATAGTTTAGTATGCCATTCACCTTTCATACATGGGTACCTTGGGCACAGGCTTTGTCTTGTAATACTATGGACTCCAAACACCTGATTTCAGTTAATGATCAGAAGGAGGATTAACTTCCACCTGCTAGTTTCAGATGAGATCAGTTCAGGGTGGTATGGCCATAGACCACCTGCTGAATTCAAAATCGTTTCTTTCTATATTTATAAGAAAGAAGTACAAGCTGGGTATGGTGGCACACGCCTTTAATCCCAACACTCTGGAGGCAGAGGTAGAAGGATCGCTGTGAATTTAAGGACAGCCTGGAACTACAGAGTGAATTCCAGGTCATCCTGGGCTGGAGTGAGACCCTACCTCAAAAAACCAAAATAAATTTAAAAAAATTAAAAAGTGAAGGTAACACAACATTATTGGGTTTCTTATTTTTCCTTGGCTCAAAATAACGTCAAAGATTCCAGGCATCAATCTGAACGTTAGCAAACCTGCTGCTACCCTTCCCACCATCAGTGCGTTATCACCGGCTATGAGATCCCCCAGTGCAGTTGACTTTATGTTTTTATTTTATCAGCTTTTAGTTGTACATGTGGCACCAGTTGTCACTGCATTGTCTGTTTGCTGCAAACTGGCCACATGTAGTCCTGCAGCAGTGGGCAGGATTCCTTTATAAGCTTTCAACTGCAGAGCTTCCCCAGTAGAAGATGCTAAAAGTACACAGGATGTCTCCTGATAGTCCCCCTCCCAGTCCATGAAATGTGAAATAGTTTAGACCTAAAATGTCTCCCAAAAGCCTGGTCCTAGGTTGAGGCTATGGTGAGGTGGTGGAAAGTTTAAGAGGTGGGCCTGGTGGGAGGTCTTGGGTCATCCAAGGTATGACCTTAAAGACTTACCTTTGTCCTGTTTGGCTTCCTGGCCATGAGGTGAGTAATTTTATTGCCTTCTCTCCACAATCTGCCACCTTACTACAGGCCCAAAGCAAAGCCTATGGCCAACTGGTCATAGGCCAAATTTTCTAAATGTATGAGCTAAAATAAATGTTTTACCTTTTTTTTTTTTGTAATTTTTTTTAAAGAGAGAATTGGTGCGCCAGGGCCTCCTGCCACCTAAACCGAACTCCACACGCGTGCGCCACCTTGTGTTTATGTGCACCCTTGTGTGATTGTGTCACCTATGTGCATCTGGCTTACATGGGACCTGGAGAGTTGAACATGTGTCCTTAGGCTTTGCAGGCAGGTGCCTTGACCGCTAAGCCATCTCTCCACCCTTTTTTATCTTTTTAACAATTTTTATTTATTTGCAAGCAGAGAGAGATAGAGAGAAGAGAGACAGATAGAGAGAGAATGTGGGCATGCCAGAGCCTCTAGCCACTGCAAACAAACTCCAGACGTATGTGCCCTTTCTGCATCTGGCATACTTGGGTCCTGGGAATCAAACCTGGGTCCTTTGGCTTCATAGGCAAACTCCTTAGCTGCTAAGCCATCTCTCCAGCACCCCGTATTATCTTTATAAACTGATTGTTTCTGGTATCTATTATAGTAGCAGAAAACTGAATAATACAGTAGTTAGTAGGCTATCTTCTGGAGCTGTGCCTCAGCCCCATACCCAGCATGCACTTTTCTCAGTCTTCTTTCTTTGGACTGGCCTAGCTAGCACTTTCCTGTGATTCTCCTGGCAGACCTCTTGCTGTGCCAGTGCCCCGACTGTCTCTGCATATCCACACAGCTGGCCACCTTCTGCGGTTCTCACATGCTCTGCCTGCCCCGGTGGCCTGAGCAGGAGTACATGTGCCTCGTGGCCACCTGTGGGTCCACAGACCCTGCTTGCATTCTCCGAGGCTAGTTCCTGCTTTGTCTACTGATTACAAACCGACTTTGGTACAGCCAATGGGTTACCTTCTCTGGCACCTAGTGGATTAAAATGAATGCTTTTTAATAAGGCCTGAGCCTTGAGAAGGACATGTCTGCCCCTTGAAGTTGTCTCTTGAGTACCTCCTCTCTGCCTTTTAAAATTATGAAGACTTTTCTCATATCATCGCATAGTCACGCTTTCCCCCTGATGTTTTTTTGTTTGTTTGCATGCTTGCTTTTTCAAGGTAGGGTCTCACTCTAGCCCAGGCTGATCCAGAATTCTGTAGTCCCAGGCTGGCCTCAACCTAATAGCAATCCTCCTACCTCTGCCTCTTGAGTGCTTGGATTGAAGGCATGAGCCACCACACCCCTTGGGATTTCTTTTATTTTTTTCTTTTTATTTATTTATTATGACAGAGAAAGAGAATTGGCATGCCAGCCCCTCCAGCCCCTGCAGTTGAGCTCCAGACACATGTGCCACCTTGTGTGCAAATGTGACCTTGCACACTTGCATTGCCTTGTGCATCTGGCTTACATGGGACCTGGAGAGTCGAACATGGGTCCTTAGGCTTCAGAAGCATGCATCTTAACTGCTAAGACATCTCTCCAGCCCCAAATTTCTTAAGAAAGGAGAACTCACTCACTTTTAAATCTGTAAACCGTCTCGAGCTGAGCATGGTGGCACACGCCTTTAATCCCAGCACTCGGGAGGCAGACGTAGGAGGATCACAGTAAGTTTGAGGTCAACCTGAGACTACATAGTGAATTCCAAGTCAGTCTGGGCTAGAGTGAGACCTTACCTCAAAAAACCAGAAAATAAATAAGCAAACCTGCAAACAGTCTTGGTATTAGTATCAGAAGGTCAATTATTTGGTCACAATGGCTGGAAACATGGTAATAGAAACAGTAACTTGTGTGTTCAGAAGAATTTTAGAAAACTCCCTCTTTTTTGTTCTCATAAATACAAAATGACAGTACAATCAAAATAGTTGTTTTAAATTATAACTTCCTATGTCAGAGCTTCTAGTTTATGAGTACTTTTCTCTTCATGTCTATAAAACCTAGAGTTGAAGTAGTTCACTTAGCTAAATCTATTGTCATGGCGTCAGAGAATATTTGGCAGCAGATGCTCTGTAGTTGATTTATCTTGGACTGAATTAAAGTTTAGAGCCAGATTAATATTTCATATAACATTTCACATTTTTCATTCAGGCAAACCTTGATGGAAACCCCCAAATGACCTAGTGTCACATTTACTTTTCTGGGTGATAGGAACAAATATCTATTCATCCAGATAGAGCATCAATGACAGACCAAAGCATGAGTCCACCAAAACCCAGTCTGAAGCATGAGTACACTTACTGAAGTTACTTAGAGAACATGGATGAGGTGCTACAGGGGTATGAGTGGCCACAAAACAGCCCCAGCCCATCACTGGTGGTGGTTTTGTGGAGGTTGCATCCTGAGTCCCTCTTGTATTTAAATTTGTAATTTCTGTTGCTATATCCTGTACCATCTCCTAAGATCACTTGCATCTGGGGGTAGGGAGGTTGGTAGGAAGGAATCCTGGGTTACAGCCCTGTGACCCCGCCCCTCCTCCTCCTAGTCAGTGGCAGTAGTTCCATTTCCATTTCCATAGACCTGGCTATCACTGTGTTGTTTTGCTCATTAGTAGCCATGGCTACAAGGCCAAGGCCTTTCCTACTCCAAGATGACAATCATGTTAAGCCTAGAGGAAAAAAGCCCATAGTGATACTGAAAGGGAAAACATGTCACTGAAAACAAGGCAGTGATTTCTCTGACTTCTAAGGATGGGAGTAATTATTGATACAGGAAGTTTGGGCTTCACCTGCCTATGTACCATTGCATGCACACCAGTGCACTGATAACTGTGTTCCCAGATCCCTGTCTTATGCATTTGAAGAATGAAATCCATAGACCAGATGAAAAGGTTTAGATTTTTTTTCTTTCTTTTCTAGGTAGGGTCTCACTCTAGCTCAGGTGTACCTGGAATTCACTATGTAGTCTCAGGGTGGCCTTGAACTCATGGCAATCCTCCTACCTCTGCCTCCCGAGTGCTGGGATTTTAAAGGTGTGCGCCATCACGCCCGGCTTAGAAATATTTTATTATAGCTTTCAGCTTTAAGGAGGGAGAGCTTTAAGAGAAGAGGAGCTAAGGGAAGGCAGGAAGACATAGCTCTTACTTGGGGAAGCAAGATGGGGTTTGAGAAGCCCACCTTGAGACTGGGGTGGGGATTTTTATGGACCACATGGATGGTGTTGTAGTCAGCTCCATGATGCTGGGATGAGCATCCAAACCAGACACAGGTTAGGAGAGGAGAGGGTTTATTTCAAGCTTACAGATCCAGGAGGGAGAGAAGTTCCATCAAATGGCAGAAGAAACTGCTTCCATACAGCCAGAGAGAAACCATTACCCGCCAGCAAACACCAAAAGCAACAAGCACAAAACTGGCAGCAAGCAGCAGGGACTCAGGCAGAGCTCCAACCACTCTGCAAACCTTTAGGCTGGAAATCAGATCTGTCCCCAAACATGCCTTAAGACTGGACCCCAGGATCAGCCCCCAGTGGCCCCTCTTCCAGCCAGATTACAAACTTAATAAAACACCTGAGTCTATGGGGCTCATACATTCAAATTACACACATAGAAGGCCCAGAGTTTAGAGGAACTACCCACGTGGTAGACTCAGAAATCAAAGAACAATTTACATAAAATCAAAATAAGGAATTAGGGCTGGAGAGATGGCTTAGCAGTTAAGCGCTTGTCTGTGAAGCCAAAGGACCCCGGTTCTAGGCTCGATTCTTCAGGACCCACGTTAGCCAGATGCACAAGAGGGCGCATGCATCTGGAGTTTGTTTGCAGTGACTGGAAGCCCTGGCGTGCCCATTCTTTCTCTCTCTCTCTCTGCCTCTTTCTCTCTCTGTCACTCTCAAATAAATAAATAAAAATGAACAAAATAAGGAATTACCCCAAAGCATAGCACAGAAGGAAGCAAGCTGTTCAGATAGACAAGGTCGCAGGGAAGAGATGGAGGTTAGCAGATAAGTCATGTATAGCAATTAAAAATGGATTTTGTCATCAGATTCAGGTATATAAAGGGAAGACCTGATTGGTTCGCAGGTTCAGGGGGATAACCAGAAGACTAGACTGCCTAGGTAGTGCGCTAGACTGTGGAAGCAGCAGGGGTACTGCAGCCAATGTGGACAAAACTGGATCAGACATGAGTTCTAATTCTGCCAAGGAAGGCAGGGTGACCGTTTCTAGTTCTCTTCTTGGGTTCCTGCCTGCAAGAAGCTAGTTTTCTCCTGTCTCCTTCAATAGGATACCCAGAGCAAATGACTGTCCCTTAACTCAGTGCAGCAAGTGTCCTTGGGCCTGTATGGGGAGAGAACCTACATCATTCCACATGGCTTGGGGCCAGAAATGTCAGAAAGGAGAATCTGGCTTTTTCTTATCTCCTAAAACCTCACCAGAGGAGGTAAGCATCTCTGTACTCATTCTTATCGCTTCCTTTCTTGGGAAAGGAAGGAATGTAAAGGGACCTGTCCCTGCACCACAGCCTAATGCTGTCCAGACACCCATTGTCAGAAGTAAACTGACTAGCCCAGGTGCTCATCCAGGGGGCTCACATGATAGATTCAAATCTGGTACTCAGAGTGGGTTTTCCTATTTCCAGAAACTCTCCCTCTTGCCTCTTGGATATTGTAACGTAAATGGAGGTTTGAATACAGAGGTTCTGAGACCATACTTTTAGAAATGGGAGGGTTATTAATGGAAGTCTTTAGACTAAGGGACCAAGAGGAAGGCGAGGAGCCAGCAAACTGGCTACTACAGCCCAGAGCTTTGGAGAGGGAGGGGAAGGTGTGCACGAGGGGATCTGCGGTGCTCCCCGGAGGCGGCATTCGGTGGGGTGGTGATGCGGTGGAGTAGTGGGCGTGACTCAGTAAGCGAGGAAGAGCTGGCAAGAGGGAGAAAGAAATCGACAGTGAGGGAGAGGTAAAGGAAGAGTAGAGAGTGTGGGGAGATAGGAGCCCACGGCTGGGGACAGAGAGGTATGGCGACAGAGGAATAGACAGGGATATAGACAAAGAAATACATGCACCGCTGTCAGAGGAGGGAGAGCGAGCAAGGGAAATGGTGCCAGGGCCTTCAGATCTGTGCCCTTGCAGTGTCGCGCACTGGCTAGTGGGAGGGACTTGGGGGAGCACGTTCCAGTGCTCACGGGAAGAGACGGGTGGCTGGATCCCCCATTGAACAAGCTGGCCCTTTGAAGGAAGACCTCAGTGTGGACCAGTTGGTAGGGGGGGGGAGCGATGACAGTAACAGACATGAGTCATCTTCCTTCTACTGAGTTCTAGCGATAACCCAATAAAACTTGTAAACGTCACCCTCTGGTGTGTGCGCTCCCATTCTTCAGGTTCCTAAGACAAGAACCCAGAGGTCACTGACTGGAAGTTTTGCGTGACCATTGAGTTTCCTGGCGCCCTGACTCCTGAGTGAAAGCCCAACGAAGAGCCAAGAAAGGTTCTGGTGCTCTCAGAGCCACCCCGAGATTCCTGAAACAGAAGCCTAACCTCATATCACCCAGTGGAAACCCAAACTTACATTCAGGGTGTAAGCTGACAGAAGATGAGAGGCTCTGGATAAACTAAACAGCAATGTAGAACAAAGAAAAACAGGGGCTAGGAGCAAGGTAGTTTTTTTTTTTAAATAGGCAGCCAGTATGGGGCAAAAGAAAAAAAAAAAGGCCCAGAGAGAGAATGCAGAGATGCCATTTCACCTGCCCTGGCAAAACTAGAACTCAGGGTCTGTCCAATTTCACCTAAGATGGCTATAAGCATTCCTTAGCATCAGGGCCTCCTATTTCTTCCTAAGTCTAATGGTGGGGCTGACCCCTTCTGGGTCAACCCTTTGAGTGCAAAGACCAATTAGTTCTCTCCCTTACATACTAAGTCTGATGATAAAGTCCATTCTAATTAATTATGAAATGGCTTACTGAGTGAGTCATTTCCTCTTGGCTACTCATTCTCCTGGTGTCTGAATCTCCTGGACCTCATTTTGGTAAATGCATCCCCCTTCTCAGCCTGGTTGGGATGGGGGAAGGAAGATTTCTTCCTTCTCACTCTGTGACTCACCTCTAAGCTCTGGGCTTTTTCTGATCTTTTGGCCCAGGTTCCCTTGCTCTGACTTCCACATCTTCTCCATGGGCTTCTTCCCCTGAGATCTCCCTTTCCAGCGGAGCAAGGTCTGATCTGTCTTTCTGACCTCCTGGTTCTATCTCCCTTTCCAGTCTTTCTGGTCTGAGTCTTTCTAGTTTTCCCTTAAATACCAATTCTCCCCAGATAAATCTCATAATAATTAGTTTACCCTTCTTGGAGTACATTTCCTCAATTCTTTGTTAAAATGGACAAGATCCTACAAGTTGGGGTTCACAGGCTGCCCCCCCACAACCCAATATCTCATAACAAGTAGACACTCATGTTTGGGGATTCCTGTCCTTACGCTCATCATTGTTAGATTTCAAGTAAGCTGCCGTTCCTGTCCTCCCTCTCCTAACGGGAGTGCCCAGGACCAGACAATCCTTATCTACTGTTGGGGAAACTGGCTAAGCTGTACTGCCCCAGCTTCAATGAGCAATGAGACCTCCTCTCAACCTCTACCTGCGGCCTTGTGAAGGATGTGGCAATTTAAATCTTACCTTCCTAAAGGTAAAGGAGAGTCAGCAGGTATTCCAGTGAACCCTAATAGCTGGCCATAAAAATCCAGACTCAGAAAAGGAATGTCACCCCATCACATAGGCTTGAGTCACCTTGAGTCACAGGTGCTCAACCCCTCCTTTACCCCACACTGCAGATAGTTTCAAGGGAGAGATCTTAGGTTGATCTATGTCACACCCTTACTACGTCCATGCCCCACTTATCTCAGCTCTCCCCACCCACCCCAGTTGCGGGACACAACATTTGCTTCTCACCCAGTCAGATCTCTCTTGAGCACACATGCTTCCCAGAGGTGAGTGGATTCCTCCTGTGAGTCCAGGCTCATTGGCTAGGATGCCTGGTGCAGGGGTGTTCAGGTATGTTGAGCATTGACTCCAAAACATACCTTTTTGCCAGGTGTGGTGGTGCATGCTTTTAATCCCAGCACTCAGGCAGAGGTAGGAGGATTGCTGTGAGTTTGAGGCCAGCCTGAGACTATATAGTGAATTCAAGGTCAGTCTGGGCTAGAGTGAGGCCCTATCTCAAAAAACCAAAATAAATAAGTAAAATAAAAATTAAAAAATAAAGTAAAACTTTTCTGGGCCCATGGAGAGGTTCTTCTTTGTCTTAGCCTCTGTGAAGCTACACACAGCAATATATCTGGGTCTCAGAGCAAATAAGATTATCCTTCTTGCCCATCCCGGTTGCTGGGGTGGGAAGAGAAACTTTTTATTAGTGTTTTTATGTTTAATCTCTTTGAAAATGCACTGAAAAGAGAGAGAGAATTTGTGTGCCAGGGCCTCAGCTGCTGCAGTCGAACTCCAGACGCTTGCACCACCTCCTAGTGGGCATGTGCAACCTTGCATTTGCCTCACCTCTATGTGTCTGGCTTATGTAGGATCTGGAGAGTTGAGCATGGGTCCTTAGGCTTCACAGGCAAGTACCTTAACTGCTAAGCCATCCATCCAGCGCACGTCTGTTTTTTATGTTTGTTTTTTTTTAACTCCACTCTCCTGTTTCTCTGTAAGTTCATAGGGACTCCTGGACCACATGGTGTGCTTCCCTTCTCTCTACTCTGCCTTTCCTTCCTCACAACCCTGTGATATCTGAATAAAATGTGATGGCTTAAAAATCATTTTCTTTAATCTGAATTGCCAATTCTTTGGTTAATTTGCAGACATGGACTCAGGGCTTGGGGCTCCAGGAAGCATCAGAACCCCAAATTTATCCATTATAGCCTCACAGTATAAGACCTGCCCTTCTCCCCTTTCCGCAAAAAGGCTTATTATCACCTTTCTTCCACCACTGGGTGGTTTGGGCATCTCCATCCCTCTCACTCAGAACCCCGTCACTCTTTCACCTGGCATTAAATAAAGCTTTGGGTGCAAGAAGCTATCTGTTTGGTCTTTTGTTGTGAACCCTGAACATGATACTCAGCAGGAGACAGTACACCCAAAAACTCAGTGGCTCACAAGAAGTTTGCTTTTTGATTCTTTCACATGATAGTTCAGAGACAAACAGCAGCAAAGGCATTCATAGTGATCTGGAAAACCCACCATGGTCAGCTTCCTCTGTTGCTTCGGGGCAGCTGTCCTCAGGATGCTGAAGTTGGCTCACCAGTGCCCTGTCAGCACTACAGTCCTCAGCAAGAGAAAGCAGAAAATGAAAACAAGTGGCTTTCTTTTGTTCATTTTTTTTGTTGCTTTTTGGATTTTTAAAATCTTTTTTATTGACAACTTCATAATATAAAGATACCATGATCATAATCCCCTCCCACCCTTCCTTTTTTCCCCTCCAAACCCTCCCCCAACCACTGAATTCCTTCCTTTCAAGTAACTGCTCTTCTATTTTGATGTAATTATCTTTTGCCTTCTGTTATGAAGGTCTTGCATAGGTAGGGTCAATCATTGTTGGGTCATAAATATCAGGGCCACTTTGTGTCTGGAAGACAGTACTGTAAGCACTCCTCCCCTTCCTTTGGCTCTTAGAGTCTTTCCTCCACCTCTTCCACCATGGTCTCTGAGCCTAGGAGGGTATGATAGAAATGTCTCATTTAGTGCTGAGCATTCCACTGCCTCTTCTCAGCACTTTGAGTCTCCCCATACTCACTGCCATCTGAAAAGAGAAGCTTCTCTAACCAAAAGTGAGAGCAGCCGTAATATTTATGTGTATGTCCGTATGTTCAGGTTGCTCAGAGGGGGAGAACTCATATCTGGTTCTGGGAAGCAAGCCATCTTCCCTAGGACAGGATACCAATAGGCTCCAGAGAAAGTATCAAGTGCTCTGTAACTAAGAAGAGTAGACATACACATCAATAAGTCTCTCTAATAACTAGGATTATTTCCTTTAATTAAAATAACCCTCATGTTTGGTTGGAGAATCTGTTCTCTCTTACCGATGGTGGAGATTATTGGGGAGAACCAGGATACATTGAGAAGAGAGACCTGACTATCTACCATGAGATGGGTCACCTCCATCTCATCTGCCCAGGCCCAGAAGTCATTACAGAGGAAGTGGTGACATGAATCTGCTCTCGTGGCTAGCCTAAAAAGCAGGACCAGGGAGATGGTGACACACACTGTGGTCATTCAAACCTCACCAAAACAGATCGAGACATGACAAGGAAAGCAACACTAAATCAGTTCCCCCTCTTGCCCACAAAGACTGGGGAGCATTGCTGAATAGGGGGCAGAGAGGTTGTCAGGGCCTAAGGGTGGGTGGAAATAGACAGAGGTGCTGTATTTCCCCGCCCCCCAGAGACTGACTGTGGACTTTTGGTCCCCACAATGAATACCAATCATCCCACTGAAGAAGGCCCTTAGTAGAACTGGGACAGGGATGAGGAGGTCTAAGAGTACAATCTTTTTTAAATAAAAATAAATAAACAACAACAACAAAAATAAACAGTTTCTCTGCCTGGTGCATGCCTTTAACCCCAGCACCAGGGAGGCAGAGGTGGGTAAGTTAGAGGCCACCCTGAGACTGCATAATGAACTCAAGGTCAGCCTGGGCTAGAGACTGAGACACTATCTTGGAAAAACAACAAACCCCCAAAACCCAAAAAAACAATCTCTAAACAGTTTAATAAAGCATTCTTAGCCATAGATACAAATAACCTCTGAGAAAAAAAATATATATATATATACATATCAGCTGATATAATATATCAGCTATCTTATTCTTCTAATACCCAAGAAACTTATTAAAAAACTTATACATTTTTGGGCTGGAGAGATGGCTTAGCGGTTAAGCGCTTGCCTGTGAAGCCTAAGGACCCCGGTTCAAGGCTCGGTTCCCCAGGTCCCACGTTAGCCAGATGCACAAGGGGGCGCACGCGTCTGGAGTTCGTTTGCAGTGGCTGGAAGCCCTGGCGCGCCCATTCTCTCTCTCTCCCTCTATCTGTCTTTCTCCCTGTGTCTGTCGCTCTCAAATAAATAAATAAAAAATGAACAAAAAAATATTTAAAAAAAAAAAACTTATACATTTTATGCAATGATACTTTATAGTACAGAAAACAAATTAGGGGTTTCTAGCTGGACAAAATATGGACTATTGCATAAATGGAATAAAATATAGCATAAATAATAACTAATGATGAGACATAATATTAATTCAGCTAGCATCTAATAAAATAAACCATCAAAGTCATTTTTTGGGGGGGTAGGGTCTCACTCTAGCCCAGGCTGACCTGGAATTCACTCTGTAGTCTCAGGGTGGCCTTGAGCTCACAGCGATCCTCCTACCTCTGCCTCCTGAGTGCTGGTTTAAAGACATGCACCACCATGCCCGGCTTAAAACTATTATTTAATGAATGAAGATTTTCTGAGTGATAGTTGATCCCAGTGATAGGAGATAGAAATTGGTTATGCAGTTTAGGGGTGATGAACCCCAAAGTGAATAGTTTTCTCTTGGTTAAGTGCAGGAATTATCCTTGGGCCTATAGAGGAAAATGTAGGTTACTACACTTTACTACAAGTCATAAACAGCAGGATATGGTATTTCTTATCTCTGTGATTAAGGAGTCCTTCCACACCCTTCCTAGGAAATTAAGATTCCTAGGAAGGGATTTGACTGCAAACACCTGATGCCAGGACTAGACTGGCTCACTGGTTCATAAAAATCCACAACATGAGCCTCAAAGTGGACTTCCCCAACCCCCTCTTGCCTCCCTAGACAAGACATCCACTTTGCTTCCTTCTGGGCTTAAGCACTTCTCTCCTTCCTCCTAAGGTTTTAAGCTATAATAAATTTTTTTCTGAACCTTATCCCCTGGCCTGTGGATTTCATTCTTTGAATTCATAAGACAAGGATCCAGGGACACCCTCAAATGATCAATACATTGGTGTATATTGGTACACTGGCAGAGGAACCCTAAAATTTCTGTATCACCAAGTTGAGGGAAATGTAGTCTCCAATGTTGGTGGCAGAAGGTGGAAAGAGAATTATCAAAAACAAGTGAATAGGAAGTGCCAGATGATTATTTCTGTTTAGTCCTAAGAATCTTGCCAACCTTACGTTAAACCCCTGCAGACACTGAACATGACAAATAGAAGCGCTGCAGCAAGCCACAGTCATAGAGACGCCGACATCTATTTGGGTTTCCTTTCCTTGAAACTGGGCACTACTGCCCGATGTGGTGGCGCATACCTTTAATCCCAGCTCTCAGGAGGCAGAGGTAGGTGAATCATCATGAGTTCGAGGCCATCCTGAGACTACATAGTGCATTCCAGGTCAGCCTGGGCTAGGTTGAGACTCTACCTCAACCTCCGCCCCCTAAAAACAACTGGGCCACTACTGAAGCCGTTCTCTGGGGGTGATAGAGCCTTAGCTCAGCTCTTAGGTGGGCTTAACTCAGGAACTAATGCCAGACTCTCAGCACTAGGCAGTGTTCTACTGAGCGAGGGGCCTGGATTTCTGTCCTTCAAATTCAGGAAGGATTTTCGCAGACAAGATGACTTGGTTTATTTATTTATTTATTTCACCTGTGTGTGTAGTATTTGTGGGTGGTGTGGTGTGGGGTGTGTGTGGTGTATGCACGTGTGTATGGGCAGGCATGGTGTTCTGTGTGCTCACCATAGAGGTTGGAGGACAATGTCCAGTGTCCCCTCTATCACTCACCTGCCTGTTTTTCCTCGCAATAGAGTCTGGGATTCCAGAGCTTGTGGTTTGCAGTTCCCAGCGATTCTCCAGGCTCTGCCTCCCGCAGGACGGGGTTACACACATGTGTGGACACACCAGCTGTCTATGTGGGTTTTGGAGACTTGAACTATGGTGGTCTTGTAACAGGGGGAATTGGGGTTCTGGGGTGCTTTTAGGAACTCCAAGCCATGATTTCATATTTGCAAACTAACCAAAGAATTGGCAATTCCAGATTAAAGAAAATTATTATTATTTTTTTTAAATTTTATTTATTTATTTATTTATTTGAGAGTGACAGACACAGAGAGAAAGACAGATAGAGGGAGAGACAGAATGGGCGCACCAGGGCTTCCAGCCTCTGCAAACGAACTCCAGATGCGTGCGCCCCCTTGTGCATCTGGCTAACGTGGGACCTGGGGAACCGAGCCTCGAACCGGGGTCCTTAGGCTTCACAGGCAAGCGCTTAACCGCTAAGCCATCTCTCCAGCCCAAGAAAATTATTTTTTAAAATACCACATTTTATTCAGATCTTACAAAGGAGTGGGGAGGAGAGAAAACGGGGAGGTAAGGGAGGATAAGGTAGGGGAAGAGAGGTTCACCACATGGAGCCCAAAGACCCGTGTAGGCCACATGGAGCCCAGGAGCCCAAGTAACTGAACATGGATCTTAGGAAAAAACATGAAAAGGGATTTTAAAAATATGCACTTCCAAGAAGACCAAAAGTGAGGACAGTAATACAAAGGAAAAGGTGTCTCTTCCCACCCTGGCAGCATGGGGAGAGAGCTGTGAGGCATTGAAAAACCCAAAAAACATTGCTGCCAGCTCCAGAGAGAGAGGGGAAAATGGCCCCCTTTGTGGATCCAGGGGAACATAGGATTTACACCATCCCACCTGGACATACCTACGCCAGGTGTCCCAGTCAATGAGCCTGGCCTTAAAGAAGAAATCCACCCATACCTGGGCAAAGTATGAACTTAAGGGAGATCTAATTGGGTGAGATGGGCAAATACTAAATCCCATGACTGGTGCAGGAGGGACAAGCTGAGATAGGTTTGGTGAGGGTGACATCCTAAGGCCCCTCCCTTTAAGGGGTGCCCTGGTCCTGCCTAATTAATCTAACTGCCTACTCTGCCCCCCCCCCCACAGTTTCAGCCCCCCTCAGGCTTGTGCAGAAAGTTCACTTAACTGCTGAGCCATCTCACCAGCCCAAGAAGGATATTTTTTAAAGGAAAACTTCATTACAGAGAGAAAGAAAACAAACAAAAAGCTCATATTAAGCTTATTGACAAATGAAAGTAAAAAGTAAAAGAGCTCTCTGCATTAGCAGACGGGTCCTGAACAGGTTTCTGATGAGTGTCTTTGGGGGAAGGGGCTTCTGAGGCTCTCTGGCTAGAGAAATAAAGTGATTTTTAAAATGACTAGACTGAGATTTGGAGAAGTGTGGTTCTGGCCCAGTCATCAAAGCCCATGAGGTGTCCATGTGTCTTCTTTCCAATCAGGGGAGGCTGGTCACATTCCTCCTTATCTCAGTGAGAGGGGGTGGGGAGAGGAGTATCAGTGCCTACCTACCTGCAGGTTATGCAAGGGGAAGACAGGAAAGAGTCAGCCCACATGGTTTAGAGGTAAATTCCTGTGAGATGTTTGCGCCTCTCTCCCTGATGGTGACTGGCTCGGCGTACACTTGCACAGAGCAACGGGCTCACATGGGTCTCCAGGAGGCGGTGCTCAGAGTTTTAGTTTGTTATTGTTTCAAAGCTTCTGGGAAGATGGCAGCTTAGGAGCCATGCCAAACCAGCCTAGGGAGGGATTTAAGCAAAACTCCAGCAAAATACACTCTTCTTCTGAAAACTAAAGGAGTATAGGTTATTCTTAGACACAGTGGAGAAGCTGGAGAGACCAACACCCACCAGAAAGGAGGAAAACAGCCAACGTCCCACTGAGGCGATCATGACCCACGATCTACACGCCCGCCCAGCACAGTCCCGCCAGGTGCGCCAAGCAATAGATTTTTTTCAACTCCGTCAGCCTTCTTGCAAAGTTAAGAAATCTGAAGGAAAGACAGCTGAAATCAACTAAAGACCTTCTGAAAGTGTGAGCAACTCCAGAAGTCTGAACTTCCCCATCCCTCACCATCTGAACCATGAATCTCCATAATTCAGCCCCCAGTGGCAGCGCAGCCAGCAGAGCGGATCAGAGGTACAGCTGCACAGCACAACACGGAGGGATCGAGGAGGGCACTCAGCACTGGTGAGATTGGAAGCCACTCCAAAAGGTAAAGAGGCTGACAAAAACACACAACAAAACAACAACAACAAACAACAGGTACACAGGCCTGAACTGCAAAAGCTAATCAATCTTTCCTTGTCAGGACAGGTTATGGGTTACATATCCTGGGTTGACTTTACCATTTTCAAATAACCTGTATTCGGGGGTTGAATATTGTTGCCTTTGGTGCTTTCATATGTATAGAGGGCCTTTGTTTTTTTGCTTCTGTCATTATTGGGGGCAGGGTCTGATTCAGAACCAAGTTGACCTGGAACCCAATTCAGAACAGAAATCTCTACCTCCCAGCTGACAAGATTAAGGGTGTAGAACAGCACACACCCTTAGGGATTTTGACTTTATATGACTATCTGTTTGTTTTAATCCCCCCAATTGCATACTTTATGCTGTTTTTTTTATTGTGTATGTTATTCACTTGAAGTTTAGAATTTGCCAGCAAATTATTCCACTCAGTCCACTAGAATACTTGCTTAGAATGCAAACTCAACACCTAGGATTAGTTCTGTGGCTTGACTGGGGGACAAGAGCTACACCTGGCACCTTGAACTCATATCATTGCCATGTCTGGGATCACTGCAGATAAGTAGAAAACCCAAGCATCAAATTAATTCAGGATGCAAAAGTTGCTACAATATAATACAAGAAACTCAAATCATCAAGACAATACAGTGCCACCAAAAACTATAAATCCACCAGAAATGATCACCAATGAGACTGTTTTAGATGAAATGCCTGACAAAGATTTCAAGAAAATGATGGTATCTATGCTCAAAGAAATCAGAAGAAATGAAGGGGATCAAAGAAGAAAACAAAGGAATTAAAGAAGAAAACAAACTTCTGAAAGAGAACACAGGAAACCAGCTTAATGAAATAAGGAGGTTATTACAAGACATGAATAAGGAAATAGAAATACTAAAGAAAAACCAGGCTGAAATCCTGGTTCTGAAGAATACAGTCAATGAAATAAAAAAACTCTGTGGAAAGTCCAGTAGAATGGATGAAGGAGAGAACAGAATATCTAAACTAGAAGACCAGGTGGCAGATCTAATATAGTCCAACAAAGAGAAAGACAAGCTAATAGCAAGGTATGAATTGGAATTTCAAGATATCTGAGACACAAGAATTCAGGGTATAGCAGAAGTAGAATTTCAATCCAGAGGCTTAGTAGGTGTTTTCAACAAAATCATAGAAGAAAAATTTCCCCAAATTGGAAAAGAGATGCCAGTTCAGATACAAGAAGCTTTTAGAACACCGAACAAACAAAATCTGGAAAGAACCTCTCCTTGCCATGTTATAATTAAACTACTAAACACACACACCAAAGAAAAAATATTGAAAGCAGTTAGACAGAAAAAGCAAGTCACTTACAAAGGCAAGCCTATCAGAATAACTGCAGATTACTCAACACAAACTTTAAAAGCCAGAAGGGCTTGGAATGATATATTCCAAGTTCTGAACGAACACATACAGGAGGAAATGGGAAAAAAATAAACCACACTCAAATAACAGTTAAAAAAAGCGAGTAAAGGGAAAACAGGAAACACTCACTACAAAATAAGAAGAATGGCAAGAAAAAAAATGCCTACCTTTCAATAATAACTCTTAATATCAATGGCCTCAGTGCACCACCCAAAAGACACAGGCTTTCAGACTGGATTAAAAGGCAGGATCCTGCCATTTATTGCCTCCAGGATACTCATCTCTCAATAAAAGATAGACACCGCCTTAGGGTGAAAGGATAGAAAATGGTATTTCAATCAAACTGGCCTAGGAAACAAGCAGGCGTTGCTATCCTAATATCTGACAGGATAGACTTCAAACCAACATTAGTGAGGAAAGATAAAGAAGGTCATTTTATACTGATTAAAAGAACACTCCAGCAGGAGGACATTACAATCCTAAACATATATGCCCCTAACATGGGGGCTCCCAGTTTCATCAAACACTATTAGACTTAACATCACAGATAACATCAAACGCAATTGTAGTAGAAGACTTCAATATCCCACTCTCATCAATTGACAGGTCATCTTGGCAAAAACTAAACAGAGACATCTGAATTAAATGATGTCATGGAACAAATGGACCTAATAGATATCTACAGAACATTCCATCCAAATGCTGCAGAATATAAATTTTTCTCAGCAGCACATGGAACATTCTCTAAAATAGACCATATATTAAGACACAAAGCAAATCTCCATAAATATAAGAAAATTGAAATAATCCCTTGTACTCTATCTGACCACAATGGGATTAAACTGCAAATCAGCAACCAGAAAAGCTACAGAGCATACAGAAATTCACAGAGACTAAACAGTATACTACTGAATGATCAATGGGTCGTTGAAGAAATCAAAAGGAAATAAATTCATAGAATCAAATGATTATGATAATACAAAATAACAAAACCTTTTTGACACAATGAAGACAGACTTAAGAGGGAAATTTATAGCTCTAAGTGCCTATATTAAGAAATTAGAGAGTTCACAAATAAACAATTTAATGCTATACCTTAAGGCCTTGGAAAAAGAACAAGGCAAACCAAAAATCAGTAGATGAGAAGAAATCATAAAGACTAGGGCAGAAATAAATGAAATAGAAACCAAAAATCAATCCTAAGAATCAATGAAACAGACTTGGTTCTTTGAAAGGATAAACAAGATTGTTAAACCCTTAGCAAATTTGACCAGAAGAGAGAAGAGACAAAATTTAATAAAATTAGAGATGAAAAAGGCACCATTAAAACAGATACCAAAGAAATTCAGACAACTATCAGGACATACTTTAAGAATATATATGCCTCTAAGTTTGAAAATCTGAAAGAAATGGATGATTTCTTCGATTCATATGACCTACCAAAATTAAATCAAGATGAGATAAACCATTTAAATAGACCTATAACAAGTAAAGAGATCCAAGCAGTCATAAAAAGTCTCTCAACTAAAAAAGCACAGGCCCAGATGAATTTTACCAGTCCTTCATGGAAGAACTAATGCTTCTCAAACTTTTCCATAAAATAGAAAAGGAAGGAATTCTACCAAATTCCTTCCATGAAGCCAGCATCACCCTCATACTGAAACCAGACAAAGACAACAACAAAAAAGAAAGAAAATTACAGACAAATCTCCCTCATGAACATAGATGCAAAAATTCTGAACAAAATATTGGCAAACAGAATACAAGGACATATCAAAAATATTATTCACCCTGACCAAGTTGGCTTTATGCTAGGGATGCAGGGATGGTTCAACATATACAAATCAATAAATGTAATACATCATACAAATGGTCTGAAGGACAAAAATCACATAATCATCTCAATAGATGCAGAATAGGCATTCGACAAAATCCAACATCCTTTCATGTTAAAAGTATTACAGTTGTGATGGGGAGGTAATATGATGGAGAATGGAATTTCAAAGGGGAAAGTGTGGGGGGTGGGGAGGGAGGGAATTACCATGGGATTTTTTTTTATAATCATGGAAAATGCTAATAAAATTTAAAAAAATTTTTTAAAAAAAGTATTACAGAAACTGGGACTAGAATGAACACATCTCAACATAATAAAAGCTGTTTATGACAAACCTACAGCCAACATAATACTAAATGGTAAAAAACTCGAAACTTTTCTACTAAATTCAGGAACAAAACAAGGGTGTGCACTGTCCCCACTTTTATTTATTTATTACTGGAAGTCTTAGCTATAGCAATAAGGCAAGAGACATTAATTAAAGGGATACAAATTGGAAAGGATGAAATCAAATTATCACTATTTTCAGATGATATGATTCTATACATAAAGGGCCCTAAAAACTTTACCAGCAAACTGTTAGAGCTGATAAACATTTTTAGCAATGTAGCAGGATACAAAATAAATTTACAGAAATCAGTAGCTTTTCTATATATTAACAACAACTGTGGGGAGAATGAAATCAGGGAATCTCTCCCCTTCACTATTGCCTCAAAAAATATAAAGTACCTTGGAATAAACTTAACTAAGGAAGTGAAGGAGCTCTACAATGAGAACTTTAAAACACTCAAGCGAGAAATTGCAGAAGGCACAATGATATGGAAAGATATCTTGTGTTCTTGGATTGGAAGAATCAATATTGCAAAAATGTCAATCTTACCAAAAGCAATCTACATACTAAATGCAATTCCCATTAAAATTCCAATGACATTCTTCAAAGCAATAGAAAAAGTTCCTAAATTTCATTAGGAAGCACAAAAAGCCTCAAATAGCCAAAATGATTTTGAGCAACAACAATAAGGCTGGTGATATCACCATACCTAATTTTAAGCTATATTACAAAGCCATAGTAACAAAACAGCATGGTACTGGCACAAAGACTGACATGTAGATTAATGGAACAGAATAGAGGACCCAGATGTTAATCTAGGCAGCTATAGCCATCTGATTTTTGACAAAAATGCCAAAAATATTCATTGGAGAAAAGACAGCCTCTTCAACAAATAGCGCTGGGGAAACTGGATATCTATATGTAGAAAGATGAAAATAGATCCTTGTCTTTCTCCATGCACACAAATCAAATCCAAGTGGATCAGAGACCTTAATATCAGACCTGAAACTCTGAAATTTCTAGAGGAAAAGGTAGGGGGAACCCTTCAACATATTGGCATAGGTAATGACTTTCTGAATATAACCCCAATTGCTCAGAAAATAAAACCACTAATCAACTACTGGGATCTCATGAAATTACAAAGCTTTTGTACAGAAAAGGACACTGTGAATAGAGCAAAGAGACAACCTACAGAATAGGAGAAAATTTTTGCCAGTTACACATCTGACAGAGGATTAATATCCAGAATATACAAAGAACTCAAAAACAGAACAATAATAAATCAAACAACCCAAACAAAAATGGGCTTAGGAACTAAATAGAGAGTTCTTATTGGAAGAAATACAAATGGCATATAAACATCTAAAAAAGTGTTCTGCATCCTTAGTCATCAGGGAAATGCAAATTAAAACTACCTTGAGATTCCATCTCTCTCCCATCAGAATAGCTACCATCAAGAAAACAAATGACAATAAATGTTGGCAAGGATGTGATAAAAGGGGAACCCTTCTACACTGTTGGTGGGAATGTAATCTGGTACAGCCATTGTGGAAATCAGTGTGGAGGTTCTTGAGTCCTCTAAAAATAGATTTGCCATGTGATCCAGCTATAACACTCATAAGCATTTATCCTAATGACTCTTCTCACTACCTTAGAAACACTTGCACAACCATGTCTATTGCTGCTCTGTTCACAATAGCTAGGAAATGGAACCAGCCTAGATGTCCATCCACAGATGAATGGATAATAAAGATGTGGTATATCTACACAATGGAGTTCCATTCAGCAGTAAAGAAAAATGAAATTATGAAATTTGCAGGGAAATGGATGGATCTGGAAAGGATTATACTAAGAGAGGTAACTCAGGCCCAGAAAGCCAAATGTCACATGTTCTCTCTCTCTCTCTCTTTTGACAAACCAATTTATTTTATTTTTTAAATTAGTTTTCTATTCAGCAAATACAGGCAGTTTGGTGCCATTATTAGGCTCATCTGTGACCTACCCCCTCCCCATTGTCCCCTCCTTGTTGAGGTAAATGGGTCGTGCATTGTGGAGTTAGCCCACAGTTATTGGTACAATAAATGTCTCTGCATATCATGACCCAACATGTGGCTCTGACATTCTTTCCACCCCCACATGTTCTCTCTTATATGTGGATCCTAGCTACAAATGTATAGACTTATGTGTGATCTGGAATCAAAAATCAGTAGCAGAGGTCCATAAGCTAGAAAAAGTCTATAAAGGAGGGAGGAGAGGGAAGGTCTTAAGAGGATGGTATGGTATATATGTAAGTAGAAGAACAGATTACAAGGAGGGGAAAGGCCTAAGCAAGGTCAGGGGGAGAGATTGTATAAAAGAAGGGCAGGGGGAGGGTCAATCAAAATTCAAGGTATTCTAAATTATATATATACATTATTTTGTATATATATATATATATATATATATATATATATATATATGAAAATATACTTTCTTAAATAATTGCACATCCAGAAGCCATAGATTGTTACTAGAAAATTTTCAGTGCCTGTGATGAGATACCTTCCAGTGAGTCATTGGCCAGGGATGTCCCTGAGGCCTCCAGACCATTACAGGCTATTGCCAAGGCTCTTGGTTTCCTACGAGTAACATATGGTAAGACCCTATTGCTGAAGACGTCACGTGCCTGAGTGGCAAAATCACTGAGAAATCAAGCTAGTATTGAGCAGAAAACCTTCTCCCTGTAGCTCAGCCAACTGGAAGCTGGAAAAAGCTGCCCTGTATGCAGTCTTATGGGAGACAGAAGTCATCAGTGGTGAAAACAGTAGACACTGGAAACCTCAAGTCTGGCCAGACAGGCCAAATGACTGAACGAGTGCAATAGTGGCATTTCTGCTCTGGGGGAAACCAACTGCTCTCTAATTGGACTGAAGACCCACTCTATGGGAGGGAATACGTGCCTGGTACTGAAAACCTAATCAAAAGCCTATGGCAGGGGAGGTCATGAGCCTTAGGGGTATAAAGCCTGCTCTTGTCTAAATAAATGCATATATTACTCTCACCAAATTGCCTTGAAAGCACTACACTTAATGTTCATACTCATTTATTAATACTACTCTCACTTCTGGTTAAAGAAGCTTCTCTTTTCAGATGGAGATGACCATTTGAATGACCCAAAAGATAACATAGTGCTGAGAAGAAGGTACAGAGGAGTGTCCAGTACTGAAACTCTCACACCCTCCAAGGGTCAGGGTCCATTGCAGAAGAGGTGGCAGAAAGAATAAAAGAGCCAAAGGAAGGGTGACACCCCTTACATACAACTTTCCAGACAGAATTTGGCCTCAATATCCAAGACCTCACAATGCCTAGCAATATCCACACAAGACCCTCATACGAGGAGAAAAAGATGATGACATCAAATTAAAAGGGAGACTAATGGAGAGAGGGTAGGGGTATCATGGAGAGCAGAGCTTTGAAGGCGAAAGTGGGAGGGGGAGGGGAATACCATGGTTTGTTGTCTGTAGGTATAGAAATTGTCAATAAAAAATATATACATAGAAAAAAATATTCAGGGCTGGAGAGATGGCTTCGTGGTTAAGCGCTTGCCTGTGAAGCCTAAGGACCCCAGTTCAAGGCATGGTTCCCCAGGACCCACATTAGTCAGATGCACAAGGGGGCGCTTGCGTCTGGAATTTGTTTGTAGTGGCTGGAGGCCATGGCGCGCCCAATCTCTGTCTCTCTCTATCTGCCTCTTTCTCCGTCTGTTGCTCTCAAATAAATAAACAAACAAAAAAATTTAAAATAAAAGAAAAAATACTCAAATGGAAAAAAAAAAAGATTTAAAAGAAGAAGAGAGAAAAGAAAAACAATCCTCCCCCAAGGCACTAATGGTGCCAGGGACTGCTTACTTTTTCTCCTGCTCTCATCACTACCAAGAAGCCTGTGATAGCTATCCCACTATGTTTTTTTTTTTTTAAAACATTTATTTATTTGAGAGAGAGAGAGAGAAAGAGAGGGAGAGAGAGAGTGGGTACGCTAGGACCTCCAGCCACTGCAAAGGAACTCCAGATGCGTGTGCCACCTTGTGCATCTGGTTAACTTGGGTCCTGGGGAATCAAACCTGGGCCTTTTGGCTTTGCAGGCAAACACCTTAACCGCTACGCCATCCCTCCAGCCTGTATCCCACTATTTTCCAATGTAGCATGTCTGCTAACCTCCTTATAAGACAATATTAACTACTTTTGTTTGTGTGTTCTTTTATATTTAAAAAGTTTTATGCTTAGGGTTGGAGAGATTCCCCAGCAGTTAAGGCACTTGTCGGGAAAGCCCAGCAATCCAAGTTTCATTCCCATCGCCCATGTGAAGTCAGATACATCAAGTGGTGCTTGCATCTGGGGGTTGTTTGCAGCAGCTGGAGGCCCTGGTATTTTCTCTCTCTGCCAGGCATGATGGCACATGCCTTTAATCCCAGCACTTGAGAGGCCGAGATAGGAGGACAGTTGTGAGTTCTAGGCCAGCCTGAGAGTAAGTACATAGTAAATTCTTGGTCAGCCTGGTGAGCCCCTACCTCGAGGGGGAAAAAAAAAATTAATTTAACCTTTCTTGTCTCCTTTGCAAACCATCTCTGAGCATCAACTAGCTGAACAAACTATTCCTTCTTGTAAATTGTACTGTTAGATCTTTCCTGAGTCATCTTCTTAGCCGGGACATCCATTCTCGGAGGTCATGTTTTTGGTGGCTCATGTGGAGATAGAAGTTGTCTCCCACAAGGTGTTTACACAGTGAAAATAAGCTGCTTGTCGGAGAACATCTGAGGCACGGGTGGGTGCTGCTGACCTGCCCCCGTGCTCAGAGTCCAGGGGAGAGAATCAAGTGGATTGTTGTTATTAATTAACTTTGATTAAGTTGTTTTGCAGACAGTTTTGGCAAATATTCAGTTAGTGAGAAACATCATGTGAGGCCCAGCCTGTAAGAAGAGACAGCTTGCTCTATAAACAGGATGGCACAATGACCCAGGGACCTGACAGGGGAAATGAAAGCTGCATGTGGAGAGAGAGGTGAATGACGTGTCAGCTGATGTGACTGAGGCAGGACAGAAAAAGGAGAATTATGGTGACATGGAAGAAGGGCACGGGATTAGGAGAAAACTCTGTTCCCAGAATCTGATCTGTTTTTGTTCTGCCAGAAAAGACAGGAAACTTCATGTCATCGGTAAGTCAAGTGGTCAGTACAAGTGGCCCACAAAAACAACCTATGCTTTTCTAAAGACTTCCTGTCAAAAATAAGAAATATGGGGTTGGAGAGATGGCTTAGTGGTTAAGACACTTTCTCTGTGAAGCCTTAGGGCCCCTGTTTGACTCTCCACGTCTCACGTAAGCCAGATGCACAAGGTGACACAAGAGTACAAGTCTGCACGTGTGCCCAAGGCGGCATGCGCGTCGGGGAGTTTGAGTGCAGTGGCTGGCGGTCCTGGTGCACCAGTTCTCGCCCTCCTCCCTCCCTCTCTCATCAAAATAAATAAATTAATTAATGGTGCTGGGCTGGAGATATGGCTCAGTGGTTAAGGTGCTTGCCTGAAAAGCCTAACTATCCAAGTGTGATTCCCCAGTACCCACATGAAGCCTTATGCACAAAGTGGTGCATGCATCTGGAGTTCGTTTGCAGTGGCTAGAGGCCCTGGCACGCCGATTCTCTCTTTCTCTCCCCTCCCCCTCTCTTTCTGCTTGCAAGTAAATACATAAAAATTTAAAAAAATAGTGCTTGCTTACTATGGGACAAAATGACACTTAGGTTTCTAGTACTTCCCTCTCTTGGACCTAAAAATAACCCTCATAAATACACTTTACAATTACAAATATTGAGAAAATTCTTTAACTTTTTTTTTTCTTTCAAGTTAGGGTCTTACTCTAGCCCAGACTGACCTAAAATTCACAATGTAGTCTCAGGCTGGCCTTGAACTCACAGAGATCTTCCTTCCTCTGCCTCCTGATTATTGGTATTAAAGCTGTGCATCACCAGGAAGGACTAATTCTCTAACTTTTAACCTTGTTACAAATCACACACTTTAGACAGTTTTTGGGGGGGGTTGGTTTCTGGTTTCTTTACATCCTTTAGAAAGGAACTTAGAAGTCACAAGATATATTTGCATATACATTGTAAGCGCACATACGTGTGACGTGCTCTTGGAACGAGCATTTGTCTTTTCAGGTGCACTTTTCTCTTCCAAAACGTTTCTTTCTATATTTTAAATAATCCAGCTTTTATTCACACTTGGCTCACCTTGAATTTCGTCATCCAAGTCATGAGACCCAATTTTGCTTGGGTGTTCTCTGAGAGGGGAAACTCTGCAGGCTGCTGTGAGAGGGACAGGGTGGAGTGGAATCTCCAGCCCAGTCTCCAGTGACATGACCACAGACTCTAGAGGTGACTTTAGAGGACGCTCTTACCACCCTTTCTCTATTTCCTTGGCCTACTCTTCTCAAAGAACTTTATGGGCACCATGGGCTTTGGTGTCCGTTTGCTCAAAAGTGATCTCTGTCTCTGACATCTTCTTTGATGGCCCACACTAGAGTCCCCTGTGGTTGGGAGTCAGTCCCACTAGAGTAGGTCGTTAGTAGCCAGGGGAGGGAAGCCATCCGTGAGCACCACAGGTCGTCCTTCCAAGGAACCAGCTCAGTCAAGTTCTTTGTGCTCTCTGAGGAATGAGCCCCTGGGAACAATAGGTCCAGCCAACCTGACTCCTTTCCTGAGCACTAGACCACACTTCCCTCAGGCCCTTCTTCCACTGGGCAAGTTGTTATGCTTTAAGGCCAAGTGCCATTCTTTCTCTCTTTTTGGCTCTCTTTAGTGAAGTAAGGTATGTATTTTCCCATATATCTGACTATATCTCTATCTATCATTGTCTCTGCCTCAGCTTCCCACCTGCTTTTGTTCTTAACGCCCAGTCCCCATTGGCTTGCAAGCTCATACTTGGCTCCTCTGCCCCTGCTAATCCACAGCTGTACATATGCTGTTGCTTCTGGGCTGGCATTGGTGCAACCCGTTAATGACTCTCCTGGCTCCTTGCCCCTCTCCCTGTCCCTAAAACTCCTTCTCCCTATTCTCAGAAAGGTGTGGTCTCAGTCATTTAATTTCTTTGTTTCATTTTCTTTTTTAAATTTTTTATGAGGGAGAGAAAGAATTGGCACACCAGGGCCTCTAGCCACTGCATTCAAACTCCAGATGTGTGTACTACCTTGTGCATATTGAGTTACCTTGTACGTCTGGTTTATGTGGGACCTGGAGAATTGAACATGGGTCCTTAGGTTCACAGGCAAGTGCCTTGATTGCTAAGCCATCTCTCCAGCCCTCAGTCATCTAATTTCTAACCCTAGACAAATAGTCCCTTTTCAGCTCCCCTCCTTTCCCTGCCTTACTACCACTCCTCACAGTGCTCTCCAGAACCACCTTCCAAGGAAACTAGCTGCCCATACATGCTCGTATCAGGTAAAATCAAAGAGAAAACATGTAATAAAGAAATTCCAAATAGCCTATGAGTATGAGGTAACAGTTTTGAAGATGGCAGGTAGAACCCTTTTGTGCCGCCTCAGGGGTTCTCTAGCAGTTCAAGACAATCTGTTACATCTCTGGCTCAGTGAAAGTCTGCTATATCCATTGACTCTTTTCAGTATGTTTTGGGAAACTAAATTTGAAAATATTAAAGTTCCTGTAGGGGCATATACCTTGAATAAGCATGACTTCTGGCCAAGCCTACAAGATGGCTCAAGCTTATTGCGTAACTAGTATTCAGCACCCCTTATGTAGATGAGATCATCACATGGAGCACACCTGCATGGGAACTTCCTTATAAGCACCCTGTGACTGGATAAAGAGCTCAGCTCTGCTCAGCTCAGCCTTGCTCTGCCTTGCATTGCAACTGGTGTTTGCAAATCTCTACTCCACATGCCTTCTTCCAGCTGGGCTCACCTCCTTCATGAATCCCCTTGGAGCTGTCCCCTTCTGACAGTTCCCCACAGAATTCAGTGTGAAGGATAAAAGAGACAGCAGGAGGCACTGAGAAGTGGTGCCTAGAAGAACAAATAAAACCCTCTAGAGTACTCAGAGAGGATATTGATAAAGGCTTGAGGTGCAGGGCAAGTACTCCAGCCATGCGAAGGTCATTGCAAGAACATGGTGATCAAATCAAATGGAAAACTTGAGAAAGATGGATAATGGAGTTTTCATATTCATCACTTCTTTGAGGTTCCTTCTCTGGGGTTGGCATGGGGTCAGAGACACATGTGAATCCCCTTCATGGCGGGCAATGATTGACATGTGGCATGAGTAGACAGGCAATGACCAGAGGTCAGAATAAGGTGGGATTCCTTCCAGTGGGTAGACTGCACAGGAGTGAGAGGGTATGTTGACATTGAATTTGAACTCCAAGGACCAGCATGATATAAACATGTGGAATTGTAAAGTAGAGGTAGTCCAGGGATACAACTGCATGAACTAAAATAAACAGTTTTGTGCCCCATACAGTGAAATAAATATATTAATTTTATAGACTAATAAATGAAAACAAGGGCAAATATATTTTAACATGTAAACTTTTTAATTGAAAAACTGTAAATGTTGCAGAAAAGGAAAAAAATGAAGTCACAAGATGACCAGTAATTCCATAATCTTAAGACACTATACTTTAACCAATGATCCTGTCCATATATTTATCATCAGGAATATTAGTGCTAAGCTGATCAAACAGTTATTAACGGATCTGTTTAGCATCAAAGTCAGAAAACAAGTGAGGCACTTCTTTCTCCCTCTTTGAGAAAAATTATTCCAGGATAGATAATCTCATCCGGTCTATCTGTAGTCTTAAAAGTTCAATGTCCAGAGACAATTTAAATATATCCAGAGCCATTTTCACATCTTTTGGGTTTGGAAGACACTGCAAGAGTCTGCTGCCTTTGTTCACATCCTCACAGTCTTCAGGGAACTCCTGGAAAGATATTTAGGGTAGCATGAATCAGTGTCTGTTACCATCCAGAAACAGAATAGTGTGGAACATAGTCCAGTCAGGTCTACGGGACCTACTCTCTAAGAAGCTCAGTGTTTCCTGTGTTCATGTGAGAATAGGAAAATGTGCTAGCCCAGTTCACCTTCAAAGGCCTCAAAGAACAAACAAACAAAAAACCCACCAAAATAGTTCTTAGAATGACTTCAGAAATGAATCCTGACAAATCAGATGTCACCATTACTGTCTTAGATAGTTTTGTGGAAGATCACCATTTTTTTTGAGGACTCAATAGCACAAAACTTCTTATATGGCCACTTACCCACTCACATTTGGGTACCTTTGGGTACCAGGTTCTATTCTCTGAGCAAGTGATACTTTGAAGACCTGCCACTGCAAAGCCAGAGTCACAATGGATGGTAATCTTTTCTGATTCGACATACTGATCCTTATCCTCCGACAGCTTTCCATTCTGTATCTCTGGTTTCAGACACAGAGCTGTAACGGAAACATGCTTTTAGGCAATCTATATCTAAGGAAAAAGACATAATCATCTAGGATAATAAGAATGAGTGATACTTATATGTGGCTTATTGTTCTAGTTTTTATTTCCTCTCAACGAAAATAAAAATTCACATTTTTATTGAGTATGATGGACTTTGCATACAATGTGACTACTTTATCTCACAATAGCCCTGTGAAGTGAGTATTATTATTTTCCCATTTTATGTAGGAGAAAATTTAGATAAGAAAAGGTAAGAATTTTTCTCATGTTTAAGTAATATGATAGGGTATTTTTTAGAGTATGTGACCCAAGATTCTCTACTGGCACAGTAACTTTCACTGCAGAGTTCTGCAAGTCTTTACATATAGTTCTGTTGTTTCCCCAATACTGTGTACAGTAGAGACAATGTGCCAAAAATCATGAAATACTATTAATATAGTAATATTGTTGTTATATGCCTGTAAAAATTGGATTCAATTTTGACTATTCCTGCTCGGACCGTTGGTTTGCACCTAGTTCTTTTAATACACATCACCTATGCCATGGCAAGTGGTGCTTTGGAGAAAACCATGATGAAAACAATTCTGCCATCAATAATGTTTGGAATTAAGAAAGCTGATATCAGTTCTAGTACAAGTTTCATTGAAGATTTTGTACAGCTCCCTAGGCCCACTAATGGAAAGATTTTCATAGGCTGGAGAGATGGCTTAGCGGTTAAGTGCTTGCCTGTGAAGCCTAAGGACCCAGGTTCGAGGCTCGATTCCCCAGGACCCATGTTAGCCAGATGCACAAAGGGCACAAGCATCTGAAGTTCGTTTGCAGTGGCTGAAGGCCCTGGCACATCTATTCTCTCTCTCTCTCTATTTGCCTCTTTCTCTCTGTCACTCTCAAATAAATAAAATAAAAATAAACAAATTAAAAAAAGAATTAAAAAAAAATATTTTCATCTAGAATATATCTGGACATGTCTATATGTCTACATATCTATATATTTAATCTATCTCTATCAATCTGAAACAAAACAGGAGCTGCCCCCAGAAAGCTGCTGTTAATGTTTGTGGCTGGGAGAGAAGTGGAGGGAGGTAATGTTTGTGTAAGTTCTTCCTGGGTTTTGTACGGAGTATCATCTGCATAAATTAATTATTTAAAATTAACCAAATCAAATTAACTGTTTTCCTACTGCCTATGGCAGGTCTACATCCTCTGATAACAATCTCATCCACTTGGCCATGTGTGGGAAGAAGGCAGAGTTACCTTTACACTGCGGGGCTGCGGCTGACCACTGGGAAGAGTCGCAGGATAATTTTGCTTGCCCAACCAGTTGGTATCCTTCATCACATTCATATGTAACCTCAATCTTGAAAAACCATGAAGTCATTTGAGAACGCCCATGAGCAATGTCAGGAGGAGAACTGCAACCTTGATGAGATACAAAAAGGAGATGGTGAGCCAGGAATAGTGATACATGCTTTTGATCCCAGTACTCAGGGGAAGGGGAAGTAGGTGGATCATCATGAGTTTGAGGCCAGCCTGGAACTACAGAATGAATTCCAGGTCAGTCTGGACTAGAGTGAGACCCTACCTACCTACAAACAAACAAACAAACAAACAAACAACAACAACAAAAAAAAAACCCAAGAAATCCCCTAAAACAAAAACAAACAAACAAACAAAAAAGGCAAGAATGAGATGGTGAGTTTGTAGAGTGTCCAACAGCTCTGCCCAAAGTTTGCATGGCTTGGTGGCTTCATTCTGTCCTTCTATCTTCTCTGCCCATAACTAAGGGTATTTGACCAAATTTATGTTCTTATTGCTCTCTTCCTGGAACTTAATGATGCATTGCAAGGTTTTAGAAAAACAAGAACAAAGCAAACTCTAAAATAATTGATGAGAAGAAATAATTATGATCAGGGCAGAAATTAATAAAATAAGAATAAAAATACAAAGAATTAATTCAACAAAGCAAACTACCCTATGATCCAGCTATATTCCTCTTGAATATGTACCTAAAGGACTTTACCATAAAGATATTTGTACATTCATGTTCACTGATGTATTTTCACAATAGTAAGGAAATGGAACTAGCCTAGATGTCCATCAAAAGATGAATGGAGGGGCTAGAGAGATGGCTTAGTGGTTAAGGTACTTGCCTGCAAAGCCAAAAGACCAAGGTTTGACTCCCTAGGACCCACGTAAGCCAGATGCACAAGGAGGCACATGCATCTGGAGTTCATTTGCAGTGGCTGAAAGCCCTGGTGCACTCATTTTCTCTCTCTCTCTCTCAAAAAAAAAAAAAAAAAAAGGGTCAATGGAGCAACTGGTGAGATGGCCCAGCAGTTAAAGGACTTACTTGCAAAGTTTGACAGCCTAGGTTTGATTCCCCAGTACCAACATAAAGCCAAATCTACAACATTGCGCATGCATCTGGAGTTCATCTGTAGTGGTAAGAGACCCTGGTGCACCCGTTCTCTCTGTCTCTCCTTGCAAATAAATAATAAAAACTATTTTTCAACAAGATGAAAGGGGAAAATGTATATAAACACAATGGAATTTGATTCAGGCATATAAAAACATGAAATCAAGGGCTGGAGAGACAACTTAGCAGTTAAGGTGCTTGTCTGTGAAGCCAAAGGCCCCAGGTTCAATTCCCCAGTACCTACGTAAGCCAGATGCACAAGGTGGTGCATGCATCTGGAGTTTTAAGTGGCTAGAGGCCTTGGCACACACATTAAAAAAAAAAACAACATGATACCACGATATTTGCAAAATAACAGATGGAACTGGAAATCATTGTTTAGCAAAATAAAAGAGACTTAGAAAAACAAATATCACACTTTCTCTTATATGTAGAGCCTAGATTAAAAATAATATGAGTGGGGTTGGAGAGATGGTTCAGTGGTTAAAGCATTTGCTTGCAAAGCCTAACAACCTGGGTTCAACTCCTCAGTACCCACAGAAAGCCAGATACACAAACTAGCACATTCATCTGGATTCATTTACAGTGGCTATAGGCCCTGGTGCACCTATTCTCTTTCTCTCTCCTTGCAAATAAATAACTAACTAACATGTATTTAAAATTGTGTGTGTGTGTGTGTGTGTGTGTGTGTGTGTGTGTGTGTGTGTGTTGAAACTAGAAAGGGGATCATGGGAGGAAAAGAGGAGATTTAAAGGATGTGGGACACAGGGAAGATAATGAAATACATGAGACATGAAAGCATGAGCAGGGCCTATCTGTGGAAACGAAAGGTGCTGCATGGGTGTGGGTGGAGAAGGGCTGGAATGTATGAAAATGCACAATGAAACCCATTATGTTGTGTGATGACCTAATAAATAAAATTTAAAAGTGTCATAAAAGATACATAAATTTTTATTTACTTTTTGTCAGTTTCTCTGTTTCTTTATTGACTCTGATTTAAATATATATATATATATGTATATATATATATATATATAATTTATTAGAGAAAGAGACAGAGAGAGAGAGAGAGAGAGAGAATGGGTGCACCAGGACCTCCAGCCACCACAAATGAACTCCAGATACAGATACCACCTAGTGTATCTCGCTTACATGGGCCCTGAGGACTCAAACCTGGGTCCTTAGGCTTCCAAGACAAGCACCTTAAGCAGTAGGCCAGTACTCCAGCCCCAACTGACACTGATTGTTAAAAAAAAATATCTTTTTTAAAAAAAGATTTCTTAAGGAAGAAATTCACTGTGTGGTGCATGCTGCACTTGAATTGTTCATTTTCCTTTATTGGCCTCCTGCTAAATCTTGCTTTATTTTTTTATTTTATAAAGCTATTTAATTAATTTATTTGAGAGAAAAGAGAGAGAGAGAGAGAAAATGGGCATGCCAGGGCCTCTAGCCACTGCAAACGAACTCCAGACACATGCACCACCTTGTGTATCTGGCTTTATGTAGGTACTAGGGGACTGAACCTGCGTCCTTTGGCTTTGTAGACAAGTGACTTAGCCACTAAACCATCTTTGCAGCTCCAAATCTTCTTTTAATAATATCAACATCATTGATATGAAGAAACTCCCCAAATAACACTTGTACAAAGTTCTTACTGTGATCACATGATGGGGTTTCAGGATACCATGTACCATCTGACTTGCATGTAGCTTTAAATTCTTGTTTCTCTAAACATGTATATATTAGTTCATCTTGATAGAAATAAGCGCAGTTACTCTCAGGATGAGCTACCCTATGGTGAAGGATTCTCATGTTTTTTAGCTCTGGTCGTGGACAACATGTCTCTAAAAAGCAAAAGTGAAGCCAATGGTAAGTAAAATGACCATGAGGAAGATCTCATTTCTTGTCTGAAAGCCCTCACCACTGGAGAAAAGCTGAACAGTAGATCCAAAACAGTCTGTTCTCCCTATGAAATTGCTAGAGAATTCTAGTCTAGTCATTTTCCTCCAACTAAGCATTTACATTAGAAGGCTCTAACAAAGAAGTTGTAAAAAAAAAAAAAAGTCCTGTATGAAAATCTAAATTTTCAAAATTATTCAAGAACAATGATATATAACTTAATGCTTCAATGAAGTGACATCATGATTAAACTCTACTAGCTACACTTCTCCAGTTACAAAGAACAAGAAAGTTCCCAACAGTGGATGCCCAGCTAGCGTAAAGAAATAAATTTAAGGTAGTGCATAGGGACAGATTTTTTTGATACAAAATTTTATCAAAATAGTTTTTCAAATTCTTTCATTTTTAAAGTAATAAGAGCTGCTTTAAGGAATATAAGTATTCTTAGGATACTTAAGATAAAACTTTATATTGTCTATTGTTACACTCCATATAAGGAGTTTAACTGTCACTATATTCAAGTCTTCAAGGCATATTCAAATGTTTCCTGTGTGCATTCTTTTTAAAAATTATTTATTTATTTACATGTGTGTGTGTGTGTGTGTGTGTGTGTGTGTGTGCAAACAAATGCAGCTTTATGTGGGTGGCTGAGGAATAGAACCCCAGCTTGCAGGCTTTGCAAGCAGGCTCCTTTAACTTCTGAGCCACCTCCCCAGCCTCCCAAGTGCTCATTCATTATGAAAATAATAAAAAATACCCAGAATTCATCCTTTTAAAATCATAATCGTAATGTTTATATAATACTTTATAGTTTAGAGAAAATTGTGGGCCACAAGTCTAAATTTCATATTTAATCATCTACCTGTTGTAATGCAAACATGTGCCATTCACTTCTACTTTTATTTCTTTTGCTTTTGCCTTTTGGTGGTGCTGGGGAATGAACCAGTATTTCTATTTTTGAATGATTAAAATATTATTTATTAAATGATGAAATCAATAAAAATATTGAGAAAAATAAATATATCTGAAAATGGGCTTTTAATATTTAAAAGCAGTGCTTTTGTTATGTAAATAGTGACAATAAACTATGCTCAGCATATTTTTAATTCTTTTGTTGACTTTTCATCCTATTGTCCCCAAATGAGTATGAATGACTATAATTAGACTTTGCTAAGGTTTTCCTTTTGTTCTTTGTGTACAGATTCTGATCTGTAACATAATTCCATGTAGACTGCTATTTTCACCTCAAAATGACAAGGCTCTGTTAAGTGGATAGAAGAAGGCAATTTCTTCCTTTCTTGGAAAACAGCACCCACAACTTTGAACCCCTCCCTTTTTCCCAGAAGTAGGTAAGAGTTGACTCTCCTACCCAGTGAAATGAAAAACAATCAAGAAAGACACCAAACAGAGGGCCTTGCTTTCTGTCCTGCTAAGGTAGAAAACGCTGGGTCAGGAGTTAGTACTTGTCTGCTAGAGGCCTGTGAGTGAACCCATGGGGCCAGCCTGCTGTCTCAAAGCTCAAAGCCAGAGACACAGGTCAACTTTCAGCTGGCTGTATTTATGACTGTCTTGGGGACTGTTCTTTTGATAGCACTGCAAATTTTCCCACTGGGAAGGGAAAGGCTGTGAAGTGTGACTCTGACACCAGTTGAGCCTCTAGATAATTCTGAAGTGAATATTTAAGCCTGTACAGGGTTCCACTTCTGGGTCTACTTATCTGAACTAATCTCAACTTCTCAGCACCTCAAATTACATCTCTATGGAGATATATGGACATATATCCATCTATCTATATATGGATATAGGCATGCTAATATATATATATATGTATGTGTGTATGTGTGTATGTGTGTGTGTGTGTATATATATATATATATATATATATATATATATATATATATATATATATATATATGGCTTTGATTGAAGTAGTATGTCCAAAATTTATCATGAGGAATTAAAATTATATTCATTGCCAGGTGTGGTGCCACATGCCTTTAATCAAAGCACTTAGGAAGCAGAGGTAGGAGATCACTGTGAGTCTGAGGCCAGCCTGGAACTACAAAGGGAGTTCCAGGTCGGCCTGGAACTAGAGGACACCCTGTCTCAAAAATTTATCTATTCCCCTGCCCCCACCAAAATACATTCATTTGAGGTGCAGAATACAGGGCTGGAGAGACGGCTTAGCAGTTAAGGTGCTTGCCTGTAAAGCCAAAGGACCCATGTCCAATTCCCCAGGACCCATGTAAGCCAGATGCACACGTTGGCTCATGCATCTGGAATTTGTTTGCAGTGGCTAGAGGCCCTGGCCCACTCATTCTCTCTTTCCCTCTTTCTCTCACTCAAATAAATAAAAAAAAATCTTTAAAAATATTTTAAGGTGCAAAATACAATCACCTATTAGTTAATGCACGAAAGTGTTTTGTAAACCCAAACTCACCCTTACATCCTTTGAATGGGCTCCATCTGAAGTCCTTTTGACAAGTCACAATCATGGGCTCATTTGTGGCAGGGTGATAGCCAGCGCGACAATTGTATTTTAACACACTTCCAACCGGATATACAACCTCTTCTTTTAGTAAGTGAGTTCTCCAGTAAGCATGTGGAATGTCAGGTAAGTCAGTGCATCCAGCTGCTCATTAAATTAGACCAAGATAAAAAGAATGGCACTGTTATTGGGACCCCCCCCCCCCAGCACTCATGGAACAGGCCCTCTCAAAAGGTATTTGCCTAACTGGGCCAAGCACCAGAGAGGTTCCTACCAAGAGCACAGCCAAAAGATTTCTGTGTTTTGTGCCAATGGTATATCATATTAATTCTCCTCATTATACTTCAGAAATTTTCAGTTCAGAATGAAAGCTCTAGGCTTGCTAAGTGAACCTTACAGGAAAACTTGTTGACAAAGAAAACTAACTTCCTGTGTTATGTGACAGGGAAACTGAACAGGAGCAGTTTCCCTCCTCTACCCGGCACCAGGAACTTTTATCAGTAAAGGGCTTGGCCTGAGCAAAGAAAGCTGTAAGCATTTTAATTTTTTTCCATAAAGTATCAGTAAGATATTTTAATGAGGAAAGAAACAAAACAAAAACATCTTAGTCTTACATTTCTATTCAAAGATACTCCAAAACTAGTTTTTCCCTGTTCATCCCTTCCAACCATAATCTTATGACCATGTAATAAAGGCCAGTTTAAACATTTTTTTTTCGAGGTAGGGTCTTACTCTGGCTCAGGATGACCTGGAATTCACTATGGAGTTTCAGGGTGGCCTCGAACTCATGGTGATCCTCCTACCTCTGCCTCCCAAGTGCTGGGATTAAAGGTGTGCGCCACCACGCCCAGCTTTAAACATTTTTCTTTTAAAGCTTAAGCCTTCTGTCAGGCTAGGAAAAAGGTGCTGAATACATACACTTTCCTTGTGTCAAACAAACTAGTTAGTATTCAGTACAGTGTAACTACACAGAATATATACAATACATGTATGTTCACAAAGCAAACATTAGGCTCAGCACAGATTTGAAAAACATGATATTCACATTGATTACAGTAACTCTAAAATGATTGTAACATTGAAACGGCACTTAGTTCACAAAAGTCACAAAAATATATATGTGTATGTGCAGTTACCAAGAATTACAGTTTCTGTAAAATACTAATAGCCATATACTGGTATATAAAATGTGAAGTTCTGACATTCTATACATTTTTTAGGAAATCAAGATAAAATCCAAAACAATTTCAAACTTGGTCACTAGATTTTTACGCAAATGTCTTTAACCACTGAGAAATCCCTCTATTCCTGTGTATTGTCTTTTCAATTATGTACATAATGATATTTTCAGATGTTCATTTTTCCCTTATGGATTCATACTACTGGCTCATGTCACTTGTTTACAGCCTGAGGAATTTCTTCTACTATTTCTTGTAAGGATTATCTTTTAGTCATAATAAAATACCATTTCATACCTATCTGAATGGCTATAATAAAATAAAAACCAGACATCCTCACTAACATTTGTGGAAGTATTTGAACTCATCTACTGAAATTTGTAACAGCCACTGTGGAAAATAGTTTCAATAGTTCCTCCAAAGTTTAAGCATAGAGTTGCCATGTGAACCATCTTCCTGGGTGTCTATTCAAGAGAAAGGAAGACACATGGCCACACAAAAGGTTTTTACATGAACGTTCAGGGTAAATATTCATAGCGGCCAACGTTAGTGAGGATGTCTGGTTTTTATTTTATTATAGCCATTCAGATAGGTATGAAATGGTATTTTATTATGACTAAAAGATAATCCTTACAAGAAATAGTAAACAAGTGACATGAGCCAGATTTTCCAGTCCCCACAAGATATACAAAGTGGCCCATGACCCTAGAGTTCATTTGCAGTAGCAAGAGATCCTAGTAACCCCATTCTCTCTCTTTTGCTCTCTCTCTCTCTCTCTTTCTGCTTGCGAATAAACAATACATAAAAAACGTGTTGCAGATAGTAAAAAAAAAAAAAAAAAAATACAATATGTAGTCATCCTTTGGTATCCATGGGGATTGGTTCAAGAGCCCTTACAGATACCAAAATCCATATTTTGGTATGCTCAAGTCCCTATAAAATGGTGCCGTCCAGGTTCCACATAAGCCAGATACATATGGTGGCACATGCATATGGAGTTTGTTTGCAGTGGCTAGATGCCCTGGCGCACCCATTCTCACTCTCTCTCTCCCTCTGTGTCTCTAATAAATAAATAAAATAAATAAATCTTTTAAAAAAACTAGCTGGGCGCGGTGGGGCACACCTTTAATCCCAGCACTCGGAAGGCAGAGGTAGGAGGATAACATTGAGTTTGAGGCTACCCTGAGACTACATAGTGAATTCCAAGTCATCCTGGACTAGAGCGTGAGACTCTACCTCAAAAAAGCAAAAAAATAAAAAATAAAATAAAATAAAATAAAATAAAAAGAAAAACAGAAAAAAAAAGAAATCGGCAGGGAGAGAGAGAGAAAGAGAAAGAGAGAGAAAAAATAGGCACGAACTCCAGATGCATGCGCCCCCTTATGCATGTGGCTTACGTGGCCCCTGGGGAATCGAACCTGGATCCTTTGGCTTCTCAGGCAAGCGCCTTAACCGCTCAGCCATCTCTCCAGCCCTCAGGGTCATATCTCATACATGGAATAATGAAGACCTGACCCTGGCCTGTGTGAATGCAGGTTCCAGGCAGGTTTTCCTCACACCCCACTGGAAAGCTGACAAGGACAGCGGCCCAGGCAAGGCGGTGGCTTCTCCCGCAACTGGATTAGAGGCATTTCTCTGTTGGCAGACGCCGGGGTTGGAGGGGCAGGAAGGCCAAGAGAAAGATGCCAGGGAAGCAATTCTTTTCTCACAGAGACAAGTCTGCATTCGGATTCTTTTCTTTTTTTCTCCTTTGCACACCCAACGCAGCAGCAAATTGGTTTGCAGAAGACTGGCGCTCTGGCCCCGGCATCCAGACGCCTTGGATCGTGCATGTATTAGGGTAATATTGCACACTTTATCAGCACCAGCAGGACTGGGGACTCCCACAGGGACACTGCTCTGCTGTCGGACGTATAAGGCCATTTAATCTCCCTTATTAGATTTGGTGCTGCCTCCCTCAGCCCCAGCACCTCTCACAGACCAATAAAGAGAATTTCTTCAGATTCAAACAAAATAAAATAAAATAAAATAAAATAAAATAAAATAAAATAAAATAAAATGGTGCCGTGTTTCCATAAAAGCAATGCAATCCTCCCACATACTTTAGGCATCCCTTCCCTACTTATGTGCCTAATACAATGTCAATCTTTGTAAACAATTGTTATAAAGTATTGTTTAAAGAATAATGACAGGAGAAAGAGTCTTTACCTGTTCAGTACAGATACATTATCTTTCAAATATTTTCAAATATAGAAAATTGATGGAGCATATTTCATATACTGACCAGTATAATGCCTAACCCTAAAGAAGGAATAGTCAGGAAGGGAATTTTTATCAGGTTATATATAACTGGGTAGATCCAAACCTATAGATGTGATCCAGGTGGTATCTCAAAAAAGAAATTTATTCTCCAGGTCTATGTCCCTTCCAAGAGGTAGCAAATAGGGAAAGAATTTCAAGAGTACATGTTCTTTTTTTTTTTTTTTTTGATGTCAGGTTTAACTCAATGCAGACAAAAGTTGAGACCTTTTTATTCAGAAGGTTATGAAAAGTTTATTGATGAATTCCAGTCCTGTGCACTTCCTTTGGTCTAACGTGGACAGGTTTACATGCACTCTTATCTGCCTGTTGCCCTCCTGAATAACAGCAGGCTTTTCAAAAGCTAAGGAAGTTATTCTTATCAGTACCAGCTCCAGGAAACCTGAAGCAAGGGTGGCACTGGGTGTTCTCACCCAAGAGTTAAGGGGCATCATCAGATTTGTGGCTTACTTTTCTAAGCAGCTGGGTCCTGCGGCATACAGAAGGCCAGGGTGCTTACACGCTGCAGCAGCTACAGCTGTGTCAGTAGATGAGGTAAGTACACTTACTCTGGAACATTCTTTAGAAGTCCTAACTCTCTACCAGGTTTAAAGCATCCTTGAAAACTGGGTGTGGTGGTGCACACCTTTAATCCCAGCACTTGGGAGGTAGAGGTAGGAGGAGCTCCATGAGTTCAAGGCCAGCCTGAGACTACATCGTGAATTACAGGTCAGTCTGGGCTAGAGTGGAACTGTACCTTGAAAAAAAAAAAAAAAAAAGCATCCTTGAACACCTGGTATACGCATGTGTGGGGTCCTAACTCCAAACCAGGTTTAAAGTATCCTTGCAAAGAAGGACTAAATGCTAACTGGGGGATGACTATCCAAACATCAAGCTCTCTGAGTCACCAGAAACTTCCCTGTGTTAAACCCAGCAAGTTTACTCTCATCCTCACGAAAGGGATAAATTATCTCACTCTTATGGAAAGGGTATAGACTAGGTTTACTTCTGCAGGCCTGATTTAAAAGATAAACCTGTAACAACGTGGACATAGAGTGGTTTATAGATGGAGCAGTTATGTAAACAAGGGCACTGCAGGGCAAGGCAGAGTGTGTAATAATTAGCCTGCAGGGGATAATAGAGGCAAAGCTCTCTCCTAACACCACAGCCCAAAAGGCTGAGCTAATTACTCTAACCACAGCCTGACAACTTGGAAAAGATAGATAAATTCATGGTTATTCTGATACAAAATAGGCTTTGCTAGTCCTTCATGCTTACTTTCACAGAAAAAAAAAACTCTCAAATTAAGTATGACCCTGAAATTTTGCTTCTCTTCAAGGTCATTTGGCAACAGGAACCTGCAGCTGTGATTCACTATAAGGGATATCTAAAGGACAACTCTTGTACATAAGGAAATAAACTGGCAGATACGTGTGCTAAATAGCACTCCAGGGGGTAATAGCAATGGCTCTGATGCCTTTGGAATTAAATGTAAGTCCAGTTTATACTGAAATAGAAAAAGAATGGGCCACCCAACAAGGATATACATTTACTGGAAATGGCTGGTGGACTCAAGGGGAACAATAGATTCTTTTTCTTCAAACACCATGGGGAAATTATTAGGGGATTTCGCAGCGCATGCCACCTGGGCAGAGAAACGCCAAGCACTCAAGCTTTTGAAGAAGGATTAAAAACCACAATCAGGACTAGAGAGCTAACTTAGTGGCTAAGATGCTTTCCTGCAATGCCTAGGGACCCAGGTTTGATTCCCTAGTACCTAAGTAAGCCAGATGCACAAGGTGGTGCATGCGTCTAAAATTTGTTTGCAGTGTCTAGAGGCCCTGGTGCACCCATTCTCTCTGTCTCTTCTCTTCATCTCTTAAATAAATAAATATTAAAACAAAACACAATCAGGGAAGTTGTCAGGGCCTGTCTTTTCTGACTACAGTAACAAGGGAGGTAGAGCCAAATCACCACCCCTAGTACACCCTGTACAAAGCAGAGGAACATCCTCAGGGAAATACCGGCAAATGGACTTCACACAGACTCCTCCCTCTGAGGGTATAGGAATCTGCATGTCGCTGTCTCAGGACAGAGAGAAGCACAGCCTTCCCCACCGGGACAGAAAAGGCTCAGGAAGTTGTCAATCTCCATCTTGCTCGTTGCCACCGACACTCTGGTCACTCTCCTCTAACACCTTGAATAGTGTTCTTTACCAATTCTGACAGGTTTAATAGATTCAAGTGCAGGAGAGAGATTAGCCCCACTCCTCACACCGCTATTCCAGAAACTCCCAAGGTAAAGTCTTTTAGTGCTTCATGAAAGCAAAAGACAAGAGCACAAGATGCAGTGGCTTCCTCCCCTAATCAGTTGTATGATCTTGGGTAAGTCATTTAAGTTCTGTAAAAACTTTTCTCATATGTAAAACTGACGCTACTCCTCCTCCTCATGATTGTTAGGCTGCATTGATTAATTCTTATTAAGTTCCAACTTATTATTTTTATAATTATTTGAATTATCCACATAAGCTATTCATAATTTAGAGTGTTAAAATCACATTGAGTTTACATAATGTAAGGATTTCAGAATTCCCTCCTCCTATCTCATCAGCTGGCCATACTCTAAGGAGGCCTAGGGTTCTTGAACTACTTCCTTTGTGGTAACTGAGGTTTCAAAGAGAATTGATTTTTGCCTCATTCCCTGCTTGCTCAGACTAGGTATGGGACCTTAGAATCTTGTCTACCATGATGGTTATTTAACCAAGCTTTTCTGCCCCTCAGCTGAGAGGAAAAACACTGTCTTCTCTGCTATCAGCTGTTGACTTGTGGGTGTGACTTCCCCAAGAGAGTTCATCAGGGAGTTGAGCCAGCTTGGATGCTGCAGACTTGGTCTGTCCTCTTCCCCAGCACCCCATTTGGCACAATGCAAAAATCTCTCCCTTTCCCCTTCCTTCCTCCAAAGGACTTAAAAAGTCTTTCCCTCCCTCATATGCACTCTGACTCTTCCTTTGTTCTCCTATTCTAAAGTGTGAGCAATCTCTTTTCTCCATCCTCTCTCCCTCAGGTTCAAGTCCATTCGACCCCTCATCCGAGCCCCAGGCCCTGGCCTCCTGCATCTGTCCTCTGCCCCATTCTGAGTTTCCTCTCCAGCTTCCACTGTCCTGTTTGGATCTCCCTTCCCCCTTGCCCTGCCCTTTTTCCTCTTGGCTCCTGGTTCAGAGTCCCCATCCTCCCTCTTCGGTCACTCTGAACTCCGCCACTCTCTCAGCATTAAATAAAACCTCCTGCCCAAGAAAACTGTGTCAGAGTCCTTTATTTACAAACAGGACACATTATAATTTTGTACAAGTTAGGAAATGGCATTTTTACTCAAGGCCCTTTATTACTCATCTTTCACAATAATCTTCATGATACAATGATTTTGTTAGAATAAGGTCTATCAATGGCCAAAAATTAATGAAAGAATTATACTAATCCACCATGTCTACAATGTCTGTGCTTATTCTTAGGACTGAAATTGTGTATGCGATAGACCACCCCGCAGAGTGTACTGAAATCACTCTATTTTCTAGTAAGGAAAAAAATAAATTATTAATCTAAATTTAAATATTTTCTGATTTAGAGTACTTCTAGCATGCAAGTTTTTTCACAGATACATTTCTTAGTATCTTTAGATGCCAAACCTTGAAAATCCTTCATGATCCATACTCACAGGGTTCACAGACAGGAGGTGGAGGTCTCCAATTGCTGTCAGCTTCACAGTGGATTAAACTGCTGCCTCTGAGGACAAAATCTTTCTGGCAGGTAAACACAATAGAGTCTTTATAATTATAGATGGGTCCAAATCCAGAGACAATGTTTCCATGTGGAACATGTGGCTGATCACAATTGATTTCTAAGAATCATAAGAAAAGACAGTGGGTTTTATTTTTTTATTTTTATTTTTTTTTAAATTGTTTATTTTTATTTACTTATTTATTTGACAGTGAGAGAGAGAGAGAAAGAGACAGAGACAGAGACAGAGAGAGAGAGAGAGAGAATGGGCACGCCAGGGCCTCCAGCCACTGCAAACGAACTCCAGATGTGTGTGCCCCCTTGTGCATCTGGCTAACGTGGGTCCTGGGGAATCGAGCCTCAAACCGGCGTCCTTAGGCTTCACAGGCAAGCACTTAACTGCTGAGCCATCTCTCCAGCCCAAGACAGTGGGTTTTAAAAGATGAATGGGAGGGAGGGAATTACCATGGGATTTTTCTTATAATCATGGAAAATGCTAATAAAAATTTAAAAAATAAAAATAAAAAAATAAAAAATAAATAAAAAAAGATGAATGGAGGGCTACGAATCTACCTCATAGAGCTCAATAGTAGAGTATCTGCCAAGCATGGGTGGAGCCCTGAGTTCAGTGCCTAGTACCACAAAAAGTTTCTTGGGGAAATAAAATAACTGGTAATAATGGACATGGTGCCACACGCCCTTAACCCCAGCACTTGGGAGGCAGAGGTAGAGGATCGATGTGAGTTTGAGGACAGCCTGAGACTACATAGTAAATTCCAGGTCAGCCTGGGCTAGAGTGAGACTGTACCTCGAAAAAGACAAAAAAAAAAAAAAAAAAAGAGTATCATTGAAGATAGCAGAGAAGGGTATGTCTCTGCATGGGTCAGTGTAGTCAGAATTAAAAGAAAGCAGTCTTTATCCCAAAAAGAATAGAGGAAGTGCTTTGGAAATCCACAGAGAAGTAAAAGGATTCTCAAATAGAGGAGGAAAACTAAGACCCATGGCCCAGCCTCAGGTACACAGTTCCCAGGTAAGCCAGAGAGAGGCTGGTAGTCCTATGTGCAGGCCCAGACCAGCACCTGCAGGGCCTCAGATCTAGTTGCACATGCTGACAAGACAGGGATTCTTCTGGAAGCGGGCTAACATGGAGAGGAAGAGAGGGCAGCTGCTGGGCAGCAGCTTGATTACAAAAAAAAAAAAAAAAAAAAAATGTTGCTTAAAAACTGAGCTATGGGCTGGAGAGATGGCTTAGCGGTTAAGCGCTTGCCTGTGAAGCCTAAGGACCCTGGTTCGAGGCTCGGTTCCCCAGGTCCCACGTTAGCCAGATGCACAAGGGGGCGCACGCGTCTGGAGTTCGTTTGCAGAGGCTGGAAGCCCTGGCGCGCCCATTCTCTCTCTCTCCCTCTATCTGTCTTTCTCTCTGTGTCTGTCGCTCTCAAATAAATAAATAAATATTTAAAAAAAAAACAAAAACTGAGCTACGTCAGAGACCTGAGATCAGGAAACAGCCCAAGATCAGGGCTCCTTCACGTAGCTCGCCACAGCCCAGATGAGGGCAGGTCCAGGAGGCAATTACGGAGAACAGGAAGACCAGATACTGACAAACAAACCAGAGTGCAGGTGGCCAGGAGGTTGGCTCAGGCTGAGAAAAGACAGAAAGCCTCACCCTCAGTCCTCGGGAGCAGGTATCAAATCTGAGGATAAGCCCGGAGTTTAATAGGTCTAAGCTTATCACTACCAAGGACAGAGGGTGGGTCTGATGCTACCCGCCATTCACTGAGCTCTGAAGTTATGGAAGAGCACTTGATACCGCAGCCGTCACCCTGCACAAGGTGATTGAAACTTAGGACAGCTTGAAAATGTGAGGATGGATCCTTCACCTGCACCAGTTTCAGTGAAGTGGTTGCTTTCCACACTCCCGATGCACTTGGGAGACACACAACCCCTTCATCTAAAACATTAGTTACCCTGGGGGTCTGATCTGCAGAGAATGAAAGAGCCTGCCCAGACCACTGAGTGCAGAGCCGCCTGTGACCGGCAGAGGTCCCTGGTATGCACAGAAGGAAAAGTACCAGTGAAGGTGGCTCTCGAGAACATCACACACTGGACCTATATACACTCAGCAACAGCATACGGGACATTGTGACACAGCATTGTCAGCTTCAAGGATCATGATCAAGATCCATGTAATTGAATTAAAAAAGTCACAAAGCATCTGATGTTAAGTATTTAAGTAAGCTGACGATTTTGTGCTGGGCTACATTCCTAGCCAGCCTCATCTGTATGAGGTCCATGGGTTGAACAGGCTTGGATGAAAGGAAAGACAAGTCCACAAGCTCAACGGATTCTCTTCACCCTCCATGAACACAACAAGCAGTCTCCCAGGTTTTTTTATTTTTTATTTATTTATTTATTTTTCTTGAGGTAGGTTCTCACTGTATCTCAGGCTGACCTGGAATTCACTATGTAATCTCAGGATAGCCTCGAACTCACAGTGATCTTCCTACCTCTGCCTCCCAAGTGCTGGGATTAAAGGCGTGCACCACCACGCCTGGCTTAGTCTCCCAGTTTTGATAGGTCCAAAAGAAGCTGCTCCAACATCTCTCTCTTTTTTTAAACCCTTGTGGCCCTTCCTCCTCTTATTAAGTATATGTTAAGTAAGACATGCATTTTATTATATTTGTTTTCAAGGTCTCAATTCAACTTTAGTAGATACCACAAAAACATCAATGGAATACTCCACTACTGGTACATCAGATACATCACATGATCTGTCCCACAACAAACATGGTTCAGGCCATTCCTACCAGTGGGAGATAGGCTCAACTCCCATCCCCTGTAGCCTGTAGAGAAGACATGTCTCCAACCACACCATATTCATGTGTCTTTTTTTTTCTTCAAGTATTTATTTATCTATTTGGAGAGAGAGAGAGAGAAGGAGAGAGGAGAAAGAGACATAGAGAATGGGCATGCCAGGGCCTCCAGCCACCGCAAATGAACTTCAGATGCATGTACCACTTTGGGCATCATGGGTACTAGGAAATCAAACCTGGGTCTTCAGGCTTTGCAGGTAAGTGCTGAGTCATCTTTCCAGCCCCACTGACGTGTTTTAAGCATAGAAAAAGTAGAAAAAGAATTCTTATAGCTGTGCACTGTAGCCTTAGCATCAAATGGCCAGTGCTCGCTGGCGTTTAGAGAACTAGTCCTTGCTCTTTGGGCCATCAGGCTTGAGGGAATCACCGTCAGGTTTCCAGCCAGCTGGTCACGCTTCCCCATGTTTGTGAGGGTACTGGAAGGCCTGAACTAGTCTCAGAATCTCACCCACAGAGTGGCCAACAGTAAGGTCATTTATAGTGATGGTGCCAAGGAATACCTTTATCATCAATGATAAACAGGCCCTGAAGGAGACACCTTCACTAACCAGCAAGACTTCACAATCCTGAGCAGTAGTGCGCTTGGGATCAGATGCCAAGGGACCGCCCATGGGGCCCAGTCCTCCTTATTTCCTGGTGTGCTGATCCATGCCAGGTGACAGTGGTGAGATTCCACATAGGCACCCATCCACCGCTTGACAGTTGAGCTCTTCATGCCCACTGAGAGCAATGACCTCAGTGGCGTGCAAAAAAGAGGTCAAGAGGATAAAAGAAGAACACAACACATTTTCCTTTGTACTCGGTCAGGCCGATAGCTGTGAACTGACCATTAGCATAATGGCTGTGGCTTTGAAGTTGGGGGTAGGATGTCCAATTTTGGCATTTCCTGAAGACATCCTGCTATCAGCAGTTTACACAAGTTTCTAACACAAAAACCGCCACAGCCAGGCAGGAAGACACAGCTTTTATTGTATTTTTAATGCATTTGCTATTTCTCTTCATGTAGTCACCTAATTTTATGAATTTCTTCCATTTGTGAAAAATAATTTTACTTTTCTTTCTTTTCTGTGTTTTCTGTTCCTTTTGTCTGCTGTGTTTCTTCCTTTCCCCTCATCTCTACATTTGCCAGAATTTTGACTTTATCTTATTTTTTAAAATAATTCTGAGCTAGGGAAATGGCTCAGTGGTTAAAGGAACTTGCTTGAAAAGCCTGCTGGCCAAGGTTCAACTCCTCAGCTACCCACAATAAACCTTGACACACAAAGTAGCACATGCATCTGGAGTTCACTTCTGAAGTGAATATTCCACTCTGGAAGTAATATAGAGGCCATTTGAGAAGTGACTGAGGAGGTCACTTCTGAACTATAGACATAAGAATACAGCTGGTTAAAAAAAGTCCAGGGCTGGAGAGATGGTTTAGTACTTAAGATGTGGTTAAGGTGTTTGCCTGCAGAGGCTAACTACCTGAGTTCAATTCCCCAGCACCCACACAGTGCCAGATGCACAAGGTGATGCATGCATCTGGAGTTCATTTATAGTGGCTAGAGGCCCTGGCATGCCTATTCTCTCTGTCTCTCTTCTCTCTATTTCTCTGCCTACAAATAAAGAAATAATATATTTTTTAAAAATCCAAGTAAGAAAATCATCCCAGATGCATGAATCCCAATGTTGTAATATAAGAAACATGAGGAGTCAAGGCAGCATAACTTCAAAAACATTGCTAGTCCTATATTAATGGCCTTCAGTGAGACTGAATTAAATTAAATGCCAGATACAGAATTCAGAGGAATGTTCAAATAAAGAAGAAACAAAATTAAACAGAGAAACATCTGGATTAAATTAAATCATAAATAAAATGGATTTTACAGGTGTCTAGAGGACATCCCATCCAAACACTAAAATACACATTATTTTTAGCATTCCATGCAACTTTCTCTAAATAAATCATAGATTAGGAGACAAAGTAAATCTTTGCAAGAATAGAAAATATGAAATAATTCCTTGTATTTTATCTGATTATGAAAGGACCAAGAATTCAGAAGCCCAGAAATACTATCACGCTCCAAAGGGAGCTTAAGTGGGCCCCTGCATACCTCAAACTCCAGGCTTTACTCTCTGTTGAAAGCAAGTAAAGAATCCCTCTTCTCATTATATCAGAGCCCGCTCCTAATATAAAACTAGGTAAAAATGGCATGAGATAGCCCTCAAGGATGGGAAATGAGTAAGAAAGTAAACCACTTATTTGGTTTCTGTAAATAGCCTGCACCATAAGCCTTAATAGCCCACACTGTAAGCCTTAGTAGCCTGCACCATAAGCTATAGCAGCCTGCCTCAGACCTCCAAGGTCATAGGAGACTGATACCACACTCTGCTACCCCCACCCAAGGACCTGCGCAAATGCTGACCACCAAGGTCATAAGAGACTGATTGGTCCACGAGGGGCTTGAACAAATTAAACTAATTGGCTTAGAAACTATGGAGTGACACAAACTGACTGGCTCGCACCCCGTGGGCTCCTGATATTAAAAAAATGATTGGTCTAATACACAGGCTTTGTTAGAAACCCTATAAAAACTGTCCCGTTCCTGCATTCGGGGCTCTGCAGTCCTCTACCCCTGTGAGGTGTACGACTGTGGGCCCCAGCGCGCTTGGAATAAAATCCTCTTGCAGTTTGCATCAAGACCGCTTCTCGTGAGTGATTTGGGGTGTCGCCATATCTGGGCAGAGCGTGGGGTCCTCGTTTTGGGGGTCTTACAATTACAAGTAGGGCTAGAGAGATGGCTTAGTGGTTAAGCGCTTGCCTGTGAAAGCTAAGAACCCTGGTTCAAGGCCTCATTCCCCAGTACCCACGTAAACCAGATGCACAAGATGGTGCATGTATCTGGAGTTCGTTTGCAGTGGCTGGAGGCCCTGGTGTGCCCATTCTCTCTCTCTCTCTCTCTCTCTCTCTCTAATAATAGATAAATAAAAATAAACAAAAAACTACAAGTAAACAGCAAGAAAATTTATACAATACATACACTCATGGTGATTAAACAATACACTTTTGAATGATTAATGGGTCATTGCAGAAATCAAGAAGGACAATTTTTAAATGATTTTTTAAAAATTTCTATCTATTTGCAAGAGAGAGAGAGGTATGTCAGGACCTCCAGCCATTGCAAATAAACTCCAGATGCATCATGCACCACGTTGTGCACCTGGCTTACATGGGTCCTGGGGAATTGAACTTGGGTCCTTTGGCTTTGCAAGCTTAACTGCTAAACCATCTCTCCAGCCCAGAATTTCTGTTTTAATCCTTGAATTAAATGACAATGAAAACTCAAAAAAATTTAAGCCTATGAGCAATGACAACAGTTTTAAGAGTAAAGTTTATAGCTCCAAGTGTCTATATTAAGAAATTAAAGGCTAGAGAATGTCTTAGAGGTTAAGGCACTTGCCTGCATAATAAACGAATGAATGAATAAATAAACATTTTTAAAGGGGTTAGAGAAATTGCTCAGTGGTTAAAAGTGCTTGGTTGCAAAGCATGATGCTGTGGGTTTGATTCTCCAGTACCAATGAAAAACCAGATGTCCAAAGTGGCGCATGCATCTGGAGTTCATTTGCAATGGCAAGAGACCTTATCACACTCATTCTCTCTCCCTTTCTCTTTCTGCTTACAAATTATATATATATATAATTAAAATAATATATTACATATATTATATATAAATTAAAATAATATATTATATATATATGCATATTTTTAAAAATGTGTCATCAAAATGGCCCCTTCATACAACTCCTAGGATTTTACTCAAAAGACTCCAAGTCAACATATCCGAGATAATGTGCACATCAATGTTAATTGTAGCACTGTTCACAATAGCTAAAGTATGGAACCAACCTAGGTGCCTAACAATAGAGGAACAATAAAGAAAATGTGATATATATGTATAAATATATATATGAACTCTTTCAGCCATAAATAAGAATGAAGTCATGATATAAGCAGAAAAGTGATTATCACTTTAAGTGAATTAAGCCAGATCCAAATATCATATTTCTTGTTTTCTTTTACTTATGGTTCTTAGATTTTTCTACATATATATAAAATCATGTGTGTATGTGCAACAAAAGCACAGAAGTGAAAATATCTGCAGAGACCAAAGGAACTAATGGGAAGAGGCAGGGAGAGGCAAGAAAAGGAAGAGGAGATGAGGAGGAATATGCTCAATGTACAAGATATACTTGCACAAAAGCTTTAAAATTAATTTATTTAGCCAGTGGTGGTGGTGCACACCTTTAATCCCAGCACTGGGGAGGCAGAAGTAGGAGGATCACTGTGAGTTGATGTCACCCTAAGACTACATAGTCAGCCTGGGCTAGAGAGACCCTATCTTAAAATAATAATAATAATAATAATAATAATAATAATAAGCTAAAATAATTTATTTAAAAATAAATGAATACATTTGTAAAAATCAGTGCATTTGGTTTATCTTTGAATTGTTTCATTTCCCCCAATAAATTCACCCCCCTTTTCTCTTAAACAAAAATAAAATGGACACTGTCAAGTATGACTCAAATCTGGAGAAACGGCTCATCCACAGTTAAAGGTGCTTGCTTGGAAAGCCTGATGGCCTGGGTTCAATAGCCCAGTACCTGCGTAAAGCCAGACTCACCAAGTGGTGCGTACATCAGGAGTTTGCTTGCAGTGGCAGGAGGCCCTGGCACAACCACGTCCTACTCTCTCTCTCCCTCTGTCTTTCTCTCTCTCTCTCTCAACTAAATAAAAAAATTTAAATAAAGAATAATTCATCACTGTGACTTACTTTTACATGTAGGAGGGCTTGAGCTCCAGGTACCCATTGTGTTATTCACCACTGTGCAGGAAATGGAGGCGTTGCCTAAGAGTGAGAAGTTGGGGTCACATCTGTAGGTGACAGAGGCGCCATAGGTATAGAAGTCCTGATCTCCACCGCTGTGTTTCCCGTTGATAATGGCTGGCGGGGGAGCACACTTGGCAACTGAGAGGAGTGAAACACAAACATTCAGGAAGTGCATCGTTATAAATGTGAAACTCCTTCAACATCTCTATGAAGGGTACATGTAGCAGTAAGATTGCACAGAATTATTATTCTCATAGGTAGTTTGAGTCTATAGACAAGTCAGAAAACCTTTACTTACTCATGCATTCTGGGAGAGGGTCACTCCAAAAGACGCCTTTATCTCGGCTCTCACAACGACTAGTGGGTGAGCCAATTAAGATATATCTGAATAACAGAAGGTCAAAGAGTTTAATGAATTTCTTCAGAACCCAAATTAAAGTGGAGAAAAGGGTCTAACAAATACAATTGTTATTTAATATTAAAATACAGAAAGATTTTATCAGCTATCACATCCCACTGAACATACTATTTCATGTAAGTGAGTTATGGTAATATCTGTTTATTTGCTCATTTTTCCTTTCACTATTTAATCTAGAATTGAGCATCAACTATGTGTCAGGCCTGGAGTTCCAGAAGGGTAATAAAAGACTTGCTTAAGTGTGTTTGGCAGTACTAAACCCAAACTCTCCTGATCGCTAGTTTGAAGCCTCCTTCCGATGAGCCCATGCCTGGCTTGCTTACGTATACCATATATCTATGTACTCCTGCTCATCATTCTATCCCTTTAGTTCCTGACAAGTAGTAGGCTTTCCTGAGCTCATTTCTCATGGTGAACAGCATGTTTTCAATTGTAGTAGCATTGAGGAACAGAGTGTGACAGAACACTAAAGTTATTGTCACTTTCACCAAACTAAAGGCTCCTGGATTGAATTCAGTAACTATTTCCTTACTTTAAATTGATTTAACATGCAGTTTTGCCAACCAAGTGAAAAGTATGCTTCTGTTATTTTAACAGGAGTGACTTAGTGCTCCACCAACATCTTGATTCTACATCTTCTCACTTGCTCTCTTGACAGCAATACATAACAGGAAGAAAAAATTAAAGAATGAAAATGGTTTGGGAAGCCATTCACCTACCTAATGGGCTAGGGGCAGTTAAATTTTTTTTGGGGGGGTCATTCTCTCCTGGGCAGAATAAGTGATGAGAAGGAAAAGAAGTGCACAGAGACAGAGGGACACAAGGGAGAGTAATGTGGGACACATATGAACAAAATAGAACATATACGTATGGAAATATAAAAAATAATAAACTGAAACCACAAGAGAAAAAAATATTAGAAATAAAATAGCCAATACAGATGACAAGGAAAGAAAATCATTAGGAAGACTAAGGCATCCCCTTCATGAGAAGATCACACTATTGAAACAGTAATGTAAAAGACTACACAGTTATCTTTCTGAATAGTGCTAATAACACAGTGAGGTAGGTTTGGTTTGGCTGTAGTTTTAACTGGGAGATGGAACTTGCTTAAGGCACACTAAGTCCCTCCACCCAAAGGAGATATTCAGACCACGGCAATACCCCATATATATTTACTGGTCAGTCAACTATCTGGACTGCCAAGGTTGTTTTGGAGAGAATACAGGCTAAGTCAACTCCCCAGAATTGTCACCTGAACAGTTTTTCTTCCCCTCTGAGAAGGAGTGGGGATTGTGCCTTAAGTAGTAGGCTGCTCAATAAGAAGGTCCACAAACCAGACCAGAAAAGCCATCCAAAATAACAAATGAATAAATCGTAGCACACCACACATACACACTCCCCAAGGCAACACGACTCCCTCAAAAGATGATAATTCCTCAGCTACTGAATTCAAAGAGACTGAAATAGGTAAAATGACAGGTAAAGTTTGCAAAATTGTCTTTTCATATGTATATATATTACAAGAGAGAGAGTGAGGGCAAGTGAGAGAGAAGAATTGGTGCACCAGGGCCTCAGGCCATTGCCACTGAACTCCAGATGCATATGTCATCTTGTGCACATGTGTGGCCTTGAGTGCTTGTGTCACCTTGTGCATCTGGCTTACATGGGATCTGGAGAGTAGAACATGGGTCCTTAGGCTTCGCAGACAGGCACCTTAACTGCTAAGCCATCTCTCTAGCCCCCCCGCTTTTCTTTAACTTTTTTTGTATTGTTTTTATGACAAAGAGAATGAGAGTGTGAGAGACAGATGCAAAAGTGTTTTTGCTAAAAATGATTTGAACAGATACAGGAGATGAATTTAAGACCTAGACAGGGAAGGCAGCAACACAGAGCAAAAAGTCAGCAAAATGGATGAGTAAATCAGAAATATGAATGAAAAAGTCAGCAACATGGAAGAAAAGTTCAGCAATAAAATGGAAATTTTGAAAAGATAGAAAAGTTGGGTTGGAGAAATGGCTCAGCAGCTAAGGCACTTCCTCACAAAGCCTGACCTCCAGACTTCCATTCCACAGTACCCACATAAAGCAAGATGCACAGTGGTACGTGCGTAGCAGTGGCTGGAAGCCCTGTGGTGCCCATTCTCTCTCTCTCTCTCTTTCATTGTCTGCTGGGTATGCGGGTGCAAGCTTTAATCCCAGCACTTGAGAAGCTTACGTAGGAGTCTCACTGTGAACTTGAGGCCACCCTGAGACTACTTCCAGGTCAGCCTGGGCTAGAGCAAGATCCTACCTTCGTAAACCAAAAAGAAAAAAAAAATTGGAAGTGAAAAATTCAATGAATGAAGTAAAAAAACAGGGTAGAAACACCACCAACTGATTCAACCATGCGGAAGAAAGAATGTCAGAGGTGGAGGGCAATGTAGGAGAAATAGCATATTGAAGGTACCATGGTTCTAATATCTGACAAGGTAAACTTCAGACCAAGATTAATCAGAAGAAGCAATGTCACTTTATACTGATTAAAGGAACAGTCTGTCACAAGAACATCATAATTTTAAACAGATATGCATCAAGCTTGGGTGCACACAATGTTATAAAATAAACACTACTACATGTAAAGTTACAGATGAACCCCAGCACAATAACAAAGCAGACCTTTAAAAAATGAGAAAATTAAAATAATTCCTGGGCTGGAGAGATGGCATAGTGGTTAAGCGCTTGCCTGTGAAGTCTAAGGACCCCGGTTCGAGGCTCGATTCCCCAGGTCCCATGTTAGCCAGATGCACAAGGGGGCGCACGTGTCTGGAGTTCGTTTGCAGAGGCCGGAAGCCCTGGCGCTCCCATTCTCTCTCTCTCCCTCTACTTGTCTTTCTCTCTGTGTCTGTCGCTCTCAAATAAATAAATAAATAAAATTAAAAATAATAATAATAATAATAATTCCTTATGTTCTACTTAATCACAATGGAATAAAACTACAAATCAGCCAGAAAAACTCTAAGGCTAGGCATGGTGGTACACACCTTTGGTGCTAGCACCAGGGGAGGCTGAGGTAGAAGGATTACTATGAGTTCAATGCTAATCTGGGACTACAGAATGAGTTCCAGGTCAACCTGGGCTATAGTGAGACCCTGACTCTAAACAAACAAACTAACTAACTAAAAAAACCTCTAGAATTACACAAACTTATAAAGAATGAACAACATACTATTGAATGGTAAATACATTACTGAAGAAGTCAAGGAGATCAAGGACTGGGGAGACGGCTCAGTGAATGAGCGTTCACTCTACAATCATAAGGATTGACTTCAGATACCCAGAACCCACATATAAAGGTGGGCATGGCTGTGGGGCGATATGGGTGAAGAGGGACTTGGGGAGGATTAACTAAAACTAAAGATATAGAAAAAACACATATGGAATCCAGACTGATGGTACACACCTTTAATCCCAGCACTGGGAGGGTGAGGTAGGAGGATTGCTGTGAGTTCAAGGCCAAACTTGAGGCCACAAAGTGAGTTTCAGGTCAGTTTGGGCTGGAATGAGACCCTACCTAAAAAAAAAAAAAAAAAAAAAAAGAAGCCCATGTGCAAATCTACTTATTTGCAAGCCAACTAAAAAATATAATTTGCTGGACATGGTGGTGTACACCTTTAATCCCAGCACTTGGGTGGAAGAGGTAGGAGGATTGCCATGAGTTTGAGGCCACCCTAAGACTCCATAATGAATTCCAGGTCAGCCCGGGCTGGAGAAAGACACTACCTCAAAAAAATCAATATATGTATATATATTTAACCACCCCCCTCCGAATTTAAATGAAGTTACCCTGTGAGTGTGGACAATGCTCCTCAAAGAAGCCATAAGTTATTAAATAAAAATCTCAGCGCTGTGTAGAACACCTCTCTATGAGTTGTTGATCAGGGGGCCTCTCAGTCTTGCAAAACAATGCAGGCTATTGACACTCCTCTTGGTTGCCCACTGGAACTAATAGTAAAATCTCAATGCTGAAGAACACTTGCTTTGCTTGCAGGACACAGAGAAATAGAGCTGGAATTGAGTTGGAAGCTTCTTCTCTCTGACTAGTTTTCACAGTGGCCAGCATGTGCTATGAAGGCTTCTACAGGAGGAAAGTCAGCAACAGTGCTATTCAGCAGTGAACCCTGCATGCTACAAAACTGCCCAGGCAGGCAAGATGTGTTCAATGATACAACAGTGGCATGACTAGTAATGGGTGTAACCAGCTGCTTTCTTTTTTTTTTTTTTTTAATTTTATTTATTTATTTGAGAGTGACAGACACAGAGAGAAAGACAGATAGAGGGAGAGAGAGAGAATGGGCGCGCCAGGGCTTCCAACCTCTGCAAATGAACTCCAGACGCGTGCGCCCCCTTGTGCATCTGGCTAACGTGGGACCTGGGGAACCAAGCCTCGAACCGGGGTCCTTAGGCTTCACAGGCAAGCGCTTAACCACTACGCCATCTCTCCAGCCCAACCAGCTGCTTTCTTACTGGCTTTGAAGCCCGCTCTCAGGGAGGGAATTCATGGCTAGGGAGGTCATAGGTCCTACAGGGGAAGGAAATTCTATTGTTTTGCTAAATAGCTATGTTGTGCCCACCAAATTAAATTGTCTTCTAAATATTTATGTTTACGGCCATATCTCAGTGCTGCTGTCAATTTTGGGTAGAGAAACCTCTTGCAGTGAGTCATGACGACTGTGGAGATATAAAGCTCTTCTAAGTGGTGAAAGTAGTTGCTGAGTGTTCAACCCTATGTAAGACATCTATATCACCCCCTCCAAGGCTCAGGGAACATTCCAGAAGGAGTGGAAAGAATGCAAGATCTGGGAGTCTGGGGAAGAGTACTGTAGAACACTCTTTTGATGACATGGCCACTGCCTTCATAAACTCACAGTAGTGATCACCTGAAAAGACCTGTCCATTGGGCCCATCAACAGTTCATCATTGACGGCTGGTGAGGCCCCACTGCTCACTGGGGAGCAATTAGTGTTGCTGGAGGGGGAGACATTTTCTTCAGTGGTATAGCTCCTGATCAGTTACCTGTGCTGTGGTAAATAACTAGAATCCATGCTTATGCAAGTATCCCTAACTAACCAAGTAGGTCACACAAAAAGGGATCAAAGTAAAAGCAGCACTAGTTGAAAGGAAGAATGATTTCAGCAGGAGTGGCAGGGGGAGAAGATAAGGAAAAGAAAGGTGAAAATGATCAAAATACATTGCATACATACATAAAGTTGTCAAAAATAAAGTAAAAGGATAGGATGCCACAGTTGAAGTCAAACTTGATTTTATGTAAACAACATAATTTAGTATAAGTCTGATCCATAATATTTTATTGGGCATATTTGTACTAAAATTATTTGTACACATATGAAATTTCATATTTAACTTGAAGTCCTGTGCTTTTCCTGACAACTCCAAATTACACTTGAAGTTCAGACCTGCTAATATACCCCCTCATGAAAAATGAATGAATAGGCCGAGAGAGAGAGAGAGAAAAAGAGAATTCTGGTGGCTGGGAAGGTCACTCCTGATTATTCGGGGGGAAATTGAATTGCTTCTGCACAATGGTGATCTAGAACTACACTTGTAAAAATGCACTGGAACATTGTTCAGAATAGAAGAAGACTGGAAACATCCATAGATCCTAAGTGTGGTTGCTAAACTAGGACACATCTATATGAACCTCTCTGTATACTAACATGACCTGTCTCCAATACATATTGATAAATAAAAAGTCAAAATGAGATTAAAAACTACATTTTTCAATAATATCCTGTTAAAAATTTAAACAAAAATTACATTTGTTATTGGAAAAGGGAAAAATAAGAACATAGCATATGTTTTATTCATATTTTGTATTTTATATTTTACAGAGGAGAACACTAGAAAGATACACAAGAAACTAGTAACAGTAAATTATTTCTTGAGGACAGGAAGAGTGGGTATATGGCAATAGGATGGAAGTGAGAATTCTCGATGTATAGTTTTTTTAATTACTATTAATTTTGAAATATATGAATATATTACCTTTTTTTGATTTTTTGAGGTAGGGTTTCACTCTAGCTCAAGCTGACCTGGAATTCACTATGTAGTCTCAGGGTGTCCTCGAACTCACGGCGATCCTCCTACCTCTGCCTCCCGAGTGCTGGGATTAAAGGCGTGCGCCACCACACCCGGCTCAATATTACCTATTTTTAAAGTCAACTGAGGAAAATTGTTTCTTTTTTTTTTTGAAAAGAATTATTTCTAAATTAGCACATGCTCACCCTTCTAAACAGCGGAATTCTATTTGTGATCCAAAAAGCAAATCTGTCTTAATCTCCACTTGTCCGTTAGGTAGATCTCCTGGATATGAGCACCGCTTTTCTGGAGAAAGATGAAGAAAAGTGATCTCCCTGACCACGTATCTCACATTACAAAGAACTCATCGATCAGTTTCTACCTGTGCTCCAAGAGAAAGTGAGATCTTTCACCCTTGCTTCTGATCCTCAGTCACTGAATTTCTATTTTGGAGGTACAACACATATAACTTTTTAATTTCCGTGTTGTTTTTTTCTTGTGCATTTTACCAAGTGGGTTTCATTATGACATTTTCATACATGCATATCATTGGATTTTGTTCTTATACACATGTTATCCTCTCTTCTATCCTCCTCCCTTCCTACTGTTCCTCTTCCTTCCCCCAGTCAGCCCTGCTTTTGGATGTGAGCGTGCTTGTTTACACGATGCTGAGTGCATGGAGGACGGAGGACAACCGCAGGTTCATTGTTCTCTGCTGCATTTGCCAGGCTAGCTAGTTAGAATCAGATGTCCCTCATAAACTCAGGTGTTCTTAAGTCTTGATCCCCAGCTGATGGCAATTTGACAGAGGGAGCCTTGCATGGAGGAGCTATGTTATTGGGGGAAGGTCTAGAGGAATTATAGTCAACTCCCCCCACCACCCTTGCTAGAGTTTGGCTCCCTCTCCTGCTACTGTTTTCTGTGGCAGAGGTGATGTCCAGCCTCTGCCATCTCCCCAGCATTGTAAATATATATATATTTTTTAAAATTATATTCTGCATATAAAGGAAACCATCCAGAAGATATTTCAGATGAGATGATTTTCAGGTCATTTCTTTTTCTTTTCTTTTCTTCTTCTTCTTCTTCTTTTTTTTTTTTTTGTTGTTGTTTTTTGAGGTAGGGTTTCACTCTAGCTCAGGAAGACCCAGAATTCACTCTGTATTCTCAGGGTGGCCTAGAATTCACAGGATCCTCCTACCTCTGCCTCCTGAGCACTGAGATTAAAGTCATGAACCACCACACCCAGCTTTCATTTAATTTTTTAATGATTTTTTTTTTAAAGCAGATTGGCTTTCAATAAACCAAAATGGGATTTGTGATTCATTTTATTTGGTGAATTAATCATAGAGAATAGACTTCTCTGGTGCAATTAGCTTATTTTTCCCCCTGTTTCATTCTGCTTTTAAAACACGTCACCCACATGTACATGAAAATCAGTACTTGGTGGAAGATTGCCTAGTGACTGAAGATGCAGGAAGTACACATCCTGAGACACTTTCAAGAGCTGGTAAATGCACAGATGAAAAGAATAAATGTTGACACTTACTGGCACAGAAGTTCTTATAGTGCCATTCACCACTGGATTTACAGGTGAGAATCTGACTTGAACTGCTCCTACTGTAGCCAGGGCGGCAGCTGTAGCTCAGAATAGTTCCAATGCTGAACTCCGTCTGGTTCAATTCACTTATTGGAAAAGCAAAGGGAAGAAAGGGTGGAGGACCACAATTTCCTGGACACCAAAATGACAGCACTGAATGTTACGTCTTGGCACACAGAATCTCCATGTTTCACTTGTCTGATTCTAGAGCAAGGACAATTCTTCTCTTGTAAGCAAGAAAAGTCACAACTCCATTATCTCCTCTATGCAATGAATTTGGTGAGTGACCAGTAAATTAATTTTTTGACAAATGATGATGATAAAGGCATATGTTGTTATCTCTTCTCCACTATCTAAGATAAATTATCTAAAAAGGATGGTGGGCGTCAAGTTCATCGGCCTGTCACTGTGCATCTCTACTGACACAGAAGGTACCTATGCAAAGCCAGAAATTATCACACATTTGCCTTAGCAGAAATGTATTATTTCATTAAAAACAACATGACAGGCCAGAAATGGTGGTGTACACTTGTAATAATAGCACTTAAGAGACCAAGGCATGAGGATTGTGAGTTTAAAGGCCAGCATAGTGAGTTCTAGGACAAAATGTGGTACATAGTGAAGCCCTGTGTCAAAAACAAAAATAAACATTACATAATGTTGATTGCCTCAGCAAAAGGGAAGTGGATGATGGATAAGAGTAACATTTTAGGACTGGAGAGATGGCTTAGCGGTTAAGTGCTTGCCTGTGAAGCCTAAGGACCCCGTTCGAGGCTCGGTTCCCCAGGACCCACGTTAGCCAGGTGCACAAGGGGGCACACGTGTCTGGAGTTCGTTTGCAGGGGCTGGAGGCCCTGGTGCGCCCATTCTGTCTCTCTCTCTGCCTTTCTTTCTCTGTCTGTCTCTCTCAAATAGATAAATTTTAAAAAATTTTAGAAAAAAAGAGTAACATTTTAAATTTATATGTATATAATTTACATATACAATGTATACATAATACATAAAATATTTATATGCATATATAATTTGGATGATATAGAAGAGGGAACAGAGTCCTTGAGATATAAAAAATACTAATCCTTCTTTCCTTATAAAAACTAATGTTAATATATGACTGGTTTACCTTTCAAGAGCTCTAATAGAAGTATAATATCACCTCTCCATCCCAGGTCAACCCACAGACCATGAAATTTGTTCAGTCACTGACAGATAATATAGCTTTGTTTCAAGATCTGGTTGGGGAGACAGATTACTTTGGAAACTCTTAGAGGAGAAATCCTATGGGAAATGCCTAAAAAAAAACCACCCATTTTGTGTGTGAAACAAATTCTCCTACATTCCTTTTTTTTTCCCCCTAAAAATGGATTTCTGCTGGAAATGTAGCCATGCCTTTTTTGCAGTCTGATAAGCATGGATGATCTAAGTGGTTGGTTCTCTGTCTGAACTTGCTGCCCACTACTCACCCAGAATGGTAGGCAGAAAAGCGGCGAGCAAGGTTATGTGGAACAGGGTCGGATCAGAAGCTCTGCACAGCCCAGAGAAGGGCCAGGCTGCCATGTTGCTGATTCCATGAAACACCCTATTTGGAGCTCCTGATGGGTGTATGATCTGACGCTGCTTCTCTGGCATTTTTCTGCTGGGAAAAGAAAAAAAGTTAATTTAATAAGCAGCCTTTGAATTCCTACTTGTCATAAAGCATTAGGATAAATCTTATTGTATCTGTGTTTCCAAGGAAGTTACACTTGAGATGGGAAGAAAAAAACATGAGCACAAATGTGTCAACACGAGACAGTGACACTTGCCCCTCTGCAGGAGTCAGTGCTCAAAAGGTGGAATAATTCCAAGTGGAGAGAGGCAGTGGGCATGGGGAGTCTGAGAAGCAGTCTTTGTTCCTAAAGGAATAAGTGAAGTTGGCTCACAATAAGTATTGAATTTTATCTGGTTTGGTTTTTTTTTGTTGTTGTTTATTTGTTTGTTTTTTGAGGTAGGACCTCACTCTAGCCGAGGCAGACCTGGAATTCATTATGTAGTCTCAGGGTGGCCTTGAACTCATGGAGCTCCTCCTACCTCTGCCTACTGAGTGCTGGGACTAAAGGTGTGTGCTACCATGCCTGGCAAATTTTATCTTTTATTCTTATGCCTCAATTAGGTATAGATGGTTCAACACTCCCACATGTCCATAGTTCATGTTGAGCCTATACCCATTTAAGTAAAAGGACTTATATCAATATTTCATTCAAAAATGTTTCTGTCAAGCTGGAGGGATGGTTTAGCAGTTAAGGTGTTTGCCTGCAAAGCCAAAGAACCCAGGTTCGATTCCCCAGGACCCACGTTAACCAGATGCATAAGGGGCACATGCATCTGGAGTTTGTCTGCAGTGACTGGAGGCCATGACATACCCATTCTCTCTTTCTTTCTCTCTCTCTCGCCCTCTTTCTCTGTCAAATAAATAAATATAAAAATACTTTTTAAAATGTTGTTGTCTACATCATGAGAGGAGTAGTATACAGTGGCCCTGAAATGAACTACCATATGGCGGGATCTAACTATTCCATTGAGTAAATGCCCCCGGAAATATCTCATCCTTCAAAAACTCAGTTCTTGTGATGTTATTCCTCGGTCTGTTGTCAGTTGTGAGCACTGGTGTTATGCATGTCCTAGCCCATGAGCTCTATACCTGCCCACCAACACAATTCTGCCAAAATGTAAATTCACCTGCTGACCACTTGCCAAATCCACTTTCTTGCTGAAATCCAGGTCATCTAGAGTTTGGCCCAACATGCTGGGCCTTCATGCTCCCTGTCTCTTACTTGAGCCACTGATCCTGGAGCTTGCCATTTTTTCAGCAAGCCCTGGAAATTCTCAAGGTCTACTCCCTTACAAGACTGGGGTTATGCATGCATGAGGCCATGCCTAGCTATTTATGACATCAATTAACTCCTGAATGAATGCAAAGAGAAATAAACAGCTGAATGAAATAAGAAAGTCAATTCAGGGGGCTGGAGAGATGGCTTAGTTAAGGCGCTTGCCTCGAAAGCCAAAGGACCCAGGTTCGACTCCCCAGGACCCACATCAGCCAGATGCACAAGGGGGTACATGCATCTGGAGTTCATTTGCAGTGACTGGAGGCCCTGGTGCTCCCATTCTCTCTTTCTCTCTACCTGCCTATTTTTTTCTCTCTCTCAAATAAATAAAAATAAAAATATCTTTAAAAAGAAAGTCAATTCAGAATATGATAATAGAATCCAATAAAGAGTTAGAAATATTGAAGAAAAATCAAACTGAGATAAAACTAGAACTGAAAATAACTCAATAAGTTATTGAAGATCCCCGAGGAAAACCTCACTGGCAGAACAGATCATGTGGAGTAGAGAAAGCTGAGGCTTAATGGCAAGGTTAAGAACCAGGTCATTCAGTCAAAGACAATGACACATTTTAAAAAAATGTATGAACAGAACATGTGAGACCTTTGGAACAACAGGAAAAGACAAAATCTTAGAATCATAGAGATAGAAGAAAGAGGAGAATTCTATACCAGAAGACTAGAAAGAATTTTCAATAAAATTATAGAAGAAAAATTTCCAAATCTAAGAAAAAGAGATGTCCATTCAGGTATAAGTGGCCTACAAAACACACAATAGGACTAGAGGAAAAACTCCTCACATCACATTTTAGTTAAAACTCTAAATATATAGAACAAAGAAGGGGCTGGAGAGATAACTCAGCAGTTAAAGACGCTTGCTTGCATAGAACAAATAAAGTGTATTGAAAGCTGCAGGTGAGAAGGTCCACCTGTATTTTTCCCAGAACCATTTGTTGAGCATGCTGTCTTTTCTCCAGTGTGTACTTTAAGTATCTTTCATATACCCGAAGGACTCCATATCCTACCATAAAGATACTTCACATCCGTGCTCATTGCTGGTCAACTCACAATAGCTAGGAAATGAAATCAGCCTAGAAGACTATTAACTGATGAATGGGTAGTAGAAATATGGTACATGCATACAATGGAATTTTATTCAACCATAAAGGAAAAATGAAATTTGCAGGAATATGGTTGGAACTGGAAAATATTATACTGAGTGACGTAATCCAGGCCCAGAAAGACAAATGCCATAGTTTCTCTTTCATATGCAGAGCCTAACTTCAAAGTTTTAGATTTGTGTGTTGAACTTGGAATGAATGTTTGCAAAGGCTGGGGAAGCTAGGAAAAGGTCATGTGGGGCCGGGTGGTAGACTACGTACAAAATGGAAGTGGGGGAGTGTAGTGAGCAGGGAGGCTTAAGCAGGTATAGGGGTAGGAGGAGCGTTAACCAAAACTAAGGATGTGGGCTGGAGAGATGGCTTAGCGGTTAAGCGCTTGCCTGTGAAGCCTAAGGACCCCGGTTTGAGGCTCGGTTCCCCAGGTCCCACGTTAGCCAGATGCACAAGGGGGCGCACGCGTCTGGAGTTCGTTTGCAGAGGCTGGAAGCCCTGGAGCGCCCATTCTCTCTCTCTCCCTCTACCTGTCTTTCTCTCTGTGTCTGTCGCTCTCAAATAAATAAATAGAAAATTAAAAAAAAAAACAAAAAAAAACTAAGGATGTATGAGAAAGTCATATAGAAGCTTACTATTTTGTAAGCTAATTTATATAAGTGGAAAAAAAATTTTTTTGAAGGAAGGTTGTTAGGTTTGCATTTGAAATAGAGGCCTTAGATAGACAGTTCCTTGAGCCCAGGGTTTCATTGAGTGCCAGAAAGAGTGAAAGGGTCCTGAGTGAGAGGGGAGGGAGGTCCGAAGCAGGAACAAAGAGGAAGGAGAAAGATCAAGGTGGAAGGCGCTACCCAACAGAAGGAGAGAGAGAGAGAGTTTTAAGCCCTTTGGGGAAAAGGGAGGACGGTAGGGGAAGGGGGGACAATGGAGAGGAGATCTGCGTTGCGCTGCATGGGTTGTGGGGGAAGATGACTGACTGGAGCCTGCAGTGGCCGGCAGCTGGCCCTGCCGAACCTCTCCAGAAAGGGGAACTCTGAGTCAGCAAAAGTAATGGTGGGGAAGCTGCCCTTCCTCTCAGCTCAGAGGCAGATGGTGAGATCCTATTCGTGCCCTGCTTCGTTCCTAGCTCTGTGGCTTCCAAAGTCAAATTGCTTAATAAATACTTTCTGAACATAAATCCAAAAGCACCTGGTGATAATGGATGTTTCAAAGAAAAATAATACCAGGCCATATTTGCCTTGTGGAGGTCAGATCTTAACTGGCTCTAATGTGGGACACATCTGTATTTTAAAATAACTTTTAAATATTTTATTCATTATTTATTTGAGAGAGAGAGAGGGAGGGAGGGACAGAAAAAGGCAGATATGGAGAGAATGGGAGCTCCAGGGCCTCCAGCCACTGCAAAGGTCCAGATGCATGTGCCACCTTGTGCATCTAGCTTACATGGGTCCTGGGGAATCAAAGCCAGGTCCTTGGGGTTCACAGGCAAGTGCCCTAACTACTAAGCAATTTCTCTAGCCCCACATCTGTGTTTTAAGGAAAACTCACCCAAGCAATTTTATTCTAAGCTGTTTTCCAAACATTTACCTGAGTCAGTGGGGGACAGCGAAAGAGGGAAAGGATAAACAAAAGCTGGTACAATGATACATACAGACTCTGCACCATGGTGAGAAGATCTCATTCCTTTCATTCAAAGTCACTCCAAGGCCACAACTGCAGCTCTGAGGATGAGATCAGCGAGCTCAGGACCCGAGGCCTGGGCTCTGGATGCAGCGCCTGATTGTGTGTAATTAAATCTTGGTTCTACCACACAGGAACCACATGCCCTATAAGGATGAGAAACTCAGCCCTCCACACTCTAACTTCCTTTTGATAAAATAAGAGTGGCAGTGATACATCTGTCAGAATGGCTGAGGGGGTGTCGCATGGTGCTTGGATGGTAGACAGTAAACATTCAAAAGGAAATTAGAGAAGCATTCAGTTCTCATAGGTCCCCATTCCTCTTCCAGTTCTCCTCCTGCTCCATCCCCCTCACAAACAGAACACTGCCTCCACCTCGTGCAGTGCTCACCTTTACAAAGACACAGCCTGGACTTCATTGAAACATGTGCAGGAGGCACTATATTTGCATATAATGTGTACAAACTCCTGCCACCTGGGCAGAATGCTATTGCCTCCTCTTTATTCCCTATCTAAATCATATGTTATCATATCTCTACCAAGAAAAGCCAATGTCTTCTGTGTCCCCAAGTACTTTGGCATCTTTTTAAAAAAATATTTTAGGGCTGGGGAAATGGCTTAGTGGTTAAGGAATTTGTCTGCGAAGCCTAAAAACCCCAGTTCGATTCCCCAGGGCCCACGAAAGCCCAGTGCACAAAGGGGCACATGTGTCTAGAATTCATTTGCAGTGGCTGGAGGCCCTGGCATACCAATTCTCTCTTCCTCTCTCTCATGGTCTCAAATAAATAAATAAAATAAAGGCATGAGCCACCATTCCTGGCCCCCAAGTTCCTCTATTTATTTATTTGAGAGAGTGAGAGAAAGAGAGAGAGAGAGAGGGAATGGACACACTAGGGCTGCCAGCCACTGTAAACAAACCTCAGACACATTTGTTACCTTGTGCATCTGACTTACATGGGTACTGGGGAATTGAACCTGGGTCCTTAGGCTTCGCAGGAAAGCGCCTTAACTGCTAAGCCATCTGTCTAGCCCGTGATGACATCTTTTAAAAATTATTCCTTTATTTATGAGATGGAGAGATAGAAAGAGAAAGAGAGCACATGGGTATGCCAGGGCCTCTTGCCACTGAAAAAAAACAAAACAAAACAAAACAAACAAACAAAAAACCATATACATGCATCACTTTGTACATCTGGCATTATGTGAGGTCTAGGAAATTGAACCCCAAGCCAGCAGGCTTTGCAAGCAAGTGCCTTTAACTGCTGAGCCATCTCTAAAATAACAACATTAAAATTTGGTGATCTATTTTGGTCCCTACAAATTCTGCAGTTCTGTAACTGCCTACTAAAAAGCTGAGACAACTCAAGCAAATGCCTTTGTGTTTCAAGGCTGTCATCACATGTTTAATTCATAGAGAAATGAGACCAACTCACAAACTATAGTCAACTCCCTGAATGTCTTATGAAAAACATTGTGGGCACTTGCCAATGCAGCCCAGTGTGAGATCCTGGGAAAATTTTCACTGGGAAAAATCTCTTTACATTCAGATCACAGTTTTTAGCCATGTGTATTTAGTTGTGTATGTGTGTGTGTGTGTGTGTGCATCATGGCCTCTTGCCACTGAAAACCAATTCCAGATGCATGTGTAGTTTTGGCATCTGGTTTTATGTGGGTACCGGGAAATCAAACCCAGACTAGAAGGTTTTATAAGCAAGCACTTTATGTCTGAGCCATCTCCCCAGTCCAAGATTATATTTTAAGTTATTGTATTTCTTTGTCTAAATTCCCATTTTAAAGTTCAGATCTAGTCAGAGGTAGAGAGTCCTCTTTTTTAATACCTAGGTGCCCAGTTGCAAACTCCAGAAAGAATTGGTTTCCTCATGTTCCCTTCTATTTGTAGATTCTCTTGACCTCTCTTTCAGCTCCTTTCTTCTATGCTTGTAGTATACTCAAATGCATTTCTAAGTCTATTGCAGACCTTATTTGTTGCTTCTGCCTTTTTTACATACAAGTACCTCTCAGTATTATATTTAGGGACTGTAAAGAAATCAGCAAAATGACAACTAAAATGAGGGTCAGCACCAGGGCAAATCAAGGAATAAGAAAATGCCAAGAAGAAGGCATGATTGACATGGCTAACTTCGGCATGTGGGAAGGGGAAGAGGTGAGGATGGCTAAGGTTTCCAGATTGTGAGAAAAACTGAAATGGACCCATGTTTTCTCAATACCAAATGTCGAGGGATTTATTGCTAGTGATGGAGACTGTGAGGATAAAAAGTCCAAAAGAAACTGCAGCAGTTTTTAGTTTGGGTTTTGGTTTTTTGAGGTAGGGTCTTGCTCTATCCCAGGTTAACCTGGAATTCATTACTATGTAATCTCAGGCTGGCTTTGAACTCATGGTGAACCTCCTACCTCTGCCTCCCTCCTGAGCACTGGTATTAAAGGTGTGTGCCACCACACCGGGCTTGCAGCAGTTTCAGAACACAGACTGTGAGAAAAAAGAGATACACACACACACACACACACACACACACACGTAGAGAAAAAAATCCAACCAACCAAACAACAACAACAAAAAAAAAAAAAAAAAAAAAAAAGCAAAACAAAACAGGTCTCCTATGATTCTCCTTTGGAGAAGTAGTTTATCTCTTGCTTCGAAGCCTTCATATGGGGAGATGCTGAAGGAAGAGTAGCCTAATACATTTGCCCCAGACGCAATGATAAAAACATTATCATCATACATGCCTTATTTTTGCCTTAATCTCATTAATATGCATTCCCCCATTTATAATTTTTCAAATGAGGCTCAGAAGGGGTTAAAATTTTTGTTGTTCTTTCTTTGAGGTAGGGTCTGACTCTAGCCCAGGCTAACCTGTAACTCATTCTGTAGCCCAGGCTGCTCTCAGACGCACAGATATCCTCTTACCTGAGCCTCCCAAAGACCAGGATTAAAGATGTGAGCCACCATGCCCTATGCAGGAGTATTTTTCAAGTCACACAATCTCTAATGCAACACTCATGAACAGATTTCCCCTGAAAACACAGGTCTTGTCCTTCTAGTAATGCCTGTTTAATGGGTCAAACCATCAGTTTCCCCCCCAAGATTCCCTAGGCTCTGCTGGAAACCCACTGACCTGAAATCACAGAAGGGGGAGAGTGAATAATGGTGCCTTGGTGTCTGTCGTCTGATTTTCCCTGAAAAGCAGTTCATCAGAGTATCCTGAAGTTGGCTAGCAATTGCTCCTCAGAAACGCCCCTAACACCCCCTACAGTGGGCTGGTGAGGGGCAGCTGAGCGGAGAGATGCTGGGAAGAGACGTGCCTTGTCCCGTGAATGATTAACAGCAGGGCCAGGGTGGCCATGCGCACCTCCCCTTCCTCTCGCCCGTCCTCACTCTTCATCGTATGTTGCAATTATTTGCTTTCTTCTCTGCCAACCCTTTCCCCTAAGTGAGAAAGGTGGTTTGAATTTGATGCCAAAATGCTTTTTTTTTTTTTTTCCTTTTCATAAACATAAAGGTTACACAAGATACAATCCCAGCAGTTTAGAAACTTGCAGTATTCAGACCGGCTCACCATGATCCACTTCCGGCCCGGACGCTTTCTGGGAGCTCAAGATATGAGGTGTCCCTTTCTCTGCTCTCTATACATCCCAAGGAAGTGCAAAAGGTGGAGAATGCATCCAGTTTGTTTTTATTATTGTCAACAAATGTTAACAAACACCATCACAGCACCACATGCTTGACACGAAACCATCTCCGGCAATTGTCACTGAGTGTGCCTCGGAAGACTGCGACGGGAGAGCCAGGGCCGTTTGATAGCTAGCTCTTCCCTGTTTTAAAAAGACTTCTCTTCACAAACTGAGGGAACTTACCTACTCTCTCAGCTTTAACTGTGCCCAGTAGGATTTTCAAGGCTTGCCTTTGAATGCTCCTTTCCTCATGCAATCAGTTAACAAGTTATTTTGATACAAGTACTGCAATGATCATTTCTGCTGCGAACAGGGTAGTTCAGGCCATCATCATCTCTTTTGTAAATCTTTCAGTCTCTTCTGTTGCAATCACAGAATGCCCAAGACTGGAGACTTTATATAGAGCAGAGGTTTACTTTTCACAGTTCTGGAAATTGTGAAGCTCGAAATTGAGAAGCGTACTTCTGGCCAGAGCCTTCTAGCTACATCTTCCTGTAGCAAAAGGCAAGAAACTACAGGCCTGAGAGGAAGGGGGAAGGGAACCACGCTAGTTCTTTGACTAGGAATCCACTCTTGGAGGAATTCCCTCCACCAATAATGACATTAATCTATTCTGGGGGTCCTGATCATGGCCTGAAGGTGTAGGATCCAGTGTGAACTTTGGGGCACACCAATCTCTAGCAGTGGAGCACGGCAGTAACCCTTTTAATTGGTTTCTGTGTCTCAATTATTTTTTCCATTTCAACCAACGCTACCTGTTGGTTGTGTTCTTACTATTGGGAGAGAAAGCGTGCTCGGCGCTCTGCCCTAGTCTCCCTGCTTGACAGCTTCTCATGGCTATTCGCTGCTGAGAAAAGAATAAATTCTCTGATATGCTGTTCTAACTGTCTTTAACTGATCTACCTAGCCTTCTTTCTCTCTCACCATCCCCATGCTTCATGCAGGCGAAGTGCTCCCTAAGCACGCTGGCCTCTTAGCAGTCCTTTATATATGTTTATTTGCAAGGAGAGAGAGAGAGAGAGAGAGAGAGAGAGAGAGAGAGAGAGAGGAGGGGAGGGGAGGGGAGGGGAGGGGAGGGGAGGGGAGGGGAGGGGAGGGGAGGGGAGGGGAGGGGAGGGGAGGGGAGGGGAGGGGAGGGAAGGGAAGGGAAGGGAAGGGAAGGGAAGGGAAGGGAAGGGAAGGGAAGGGAAGGGAAGGGAAGAGACAGAGAGAATAGGTGCACCAGGGCCTCCAACTGCTGCAAGCAAACTCCGGATGCATGCAGCACTTTGTGCATCTGGCTTTACGTGGATACTGGGAAATTGAACTTGGGTCATTAGCCTTTACAGGTAAGTACCTTAACTGCTAAGCTCTCTCTCCAGCTTCCCCCCACCCTTTTTTAAATCAAAATTCTTGGGCTGGGGTGATGGTTCAGCAGTTAAAAGCCCTTGCTTACAAAGTCTAATGGCCTGGGTTTGATTCCCCAGCACCCATGTAAAGCCAGATGCACAAAGTGACACATGCATCTGGAGTTCATTTGCAGTGGTAAGAGGCCCTGGCATGGCCATCATTCTCTCCTTCTCCCTTTCCTCTCCCTCACTCCTTGAAAATAAACAAACTAGAAATCCTATTTTGAAATATTAATATTCTTTAAGAAAATAAACATAATTTCAACATTTGAAGACAGTATTTATTATTGTGTACTTTTTCCCCCAAGAAAAAAAGGTTTATATAATTGTAATCATAAGTTCTTATCATTACTCTATTTTACTTAAGATTATATTTTCAAGATTTTCTGTCTCTTCAATAATTACCATTATAATGTATCATAAATTATTAAAAATGTTCCCAATATTGAGCTAGATGTAGTAGTGCATGCCAGTAATCCAAGCACTTGAGAACTAGATGTAAAAGGATCAGGAGTTCAAGATTATCCTCAACTACATAGGGAGTTCATAGCCAGCCTGGGCTACATGAGGCCATGTCTCAAAATTAGTGAAAAATAAAGCAAAAAAAAAAAAAAAAGGCTCAAATCTTTATGACCTTATATCTTAACAATCTTCCCTCACCCTCCTCCCAGAAAAGACCTATCTAGGCCCCCTAACCTGCTGTTCTGGAAGGGGCTTTCTTCAGTTAAGCCATCCTGACATAATGTGTATACAGGCCACACATCTACTAAAGGAGTCTCAGCTATTTAATTTTTTTTTTTATTTGAGAGTGACGGACACAGAGAGAAAGGCAGATAGAGGGAGAGAGAATGGGCGCGCCAGGGCTTCCAGCCTCTGCAAACGAACTCCAGACTCATGTGCCCCCTTGTGCATCTGGCTAACGTGGGACCTGGGGAACCGAGCCTCAAACCGGGGTCCTTAGGCTTCACAGGCAAGCACTTAACCGCTAAGCCATCTCTCCAGCCTTCAGCTATTTAAAAGTACATTTCCAATCTCTTTTTAAGCATCATTTAGAGATTTTCTATGGTTTCAAACTTATGCCTTCTCTATTTCTGATATATTTCATTCATGTTTTCTGTGTGCTATGGGAGTCAGGGTAAGAGAAGGGAGAAGTCTCTCATGTTAGTTCAGTACTAACATAGTTAATTCATAGTACTAAAAAGCCTTAGAAGTCTTATTTCATTTGAGTGTGTGTGTGTGTGTGTGTGTGTGTGTGTGTGTGTGTGTGTGTAATAGGGAGAGATAGCAAGAGAATGGGCCTCTAGTCACTGCAAACAAACTCCAGATGCATGAGCTACCATGTGCATCTGGCTTACATGGGTTCTGGAAAATCAAGTCTGGGTCCTTAGGCTTCGCAAGCAAATGCTTTAACCAACTAAGCCATCTCTCCAGACCAGGATTCTTGTTCCTTCCACTGTCAACATAAAGAGAGAAAAATGCATACCCTGTGTTGCACCATCTCAGTCTCATAGTGATTCAAGGCCAGGATTCATCTCAAAGGCCATAATAATATTACCACAAGAAATACAGAAACCTGGTTTCATAAAGGGGAGCATTTGGGCCTATTTCTACTTCTGGCTCAATGGGTTATTATTTTTTTTTATTAACAACTTCCATGATTGTAAACAATATCCAATGGCAATGCCCTCTCTCCTCCCACTTTCCCCTTTGAAACTCCATTCCCCATCATATTCCCTCCCCCTCTCAATCAATATCTCTTTTATTTTGATGTCATGATCTTTTCCTCCTCTTATGATGGTCTTGTGTAGGTAGTGTCAGGCACTGGGAGATCACGGATATCCAGGTCATTTTGTGTCTGGGGGGAGCACATTGTAAGGAGTCCTACCCTTCCTTTGGCTCTTACATTCTTTCTGCCACCTTTTCTGTAATGGACCTTGAGCCTTGGAAGGTGTGATAGAGATACTGCAGTGCTGAGCACTCCTGCCACTTCTTTCCAGCACCATAATGCCTCCTGAGTCATCTCAAGGTCACTGCCATCTGAATAGAGAAGGTTCTCTACAAAAAGTGAGAGTAGCGTTAATATATAGGAATGAACATTAAGAAAAGTGCTAGCTGGGCAGTTTGATGAGCAGTTTGATGAACATTTAGCCAGACAGAAGCAGATGTTACACCTTTAGGGCTCATGACTACCCCTGTTGTAGATTTTCAGTATCAGGGATGTATTCCCTCCCATGGAATGGGCCTCTGGTCCAATTAGAGAGCTGTTGGTTTCCACCATGACAGATGTGCCACTATCACACCCGTTTGCTCATTTGGCCTGGATGGCCAAATATAAGGCTTGTAGTGTCCACTGCTGAGTATTTTCACTGGTGTTTTTCTCTCTTTCCCATTGAACTGCATGCAGAATGGCTTCTTCCAGCTTTCTCTTAGCTCGTCTACATGGAGGAGGTTAACAGCTCAGTTCCAGCAGGATTTCTCAGTGGCCTTGTAGCCCAAGTATGTGGAGTCTTCAGCAATGGGGTCTTACCATCTATTCCTGGTGGGAAACAAAGGGCCTTGGCAATGGCCTGTAATGTTTTTGGGGTATCAGGGACCTCCCTGGCCAACAACTCACTGGAAGTTATCCTCAATGGGTTATTTTAAGGATGTCATTTTCCATGATGATAAGCTAATTTTACTCAGTCGTTTTGGGTAATGTTTGTTTCATAATTCATGTTTCACATCAAAGTATGAGGTAAACTCTTAGCTTGGACCCAAGCTTTTTCATTCTCCTTACAGACAGAAATTAAAGTCTCCAATTTCCATTAACATGTTGCCAACTCTGGACTTAAACAAGTCAACACCATCACATTTAGCCTGTCGACATTCTAAATGAAACTGCATACACACACACACACACACACACACACACACACACACACACACACACATCCTACACCCGCAGCTGGCCATAGTTAGCTACTACAGACTCACATTTCAGCTCAATGAGAGACCATGTGCAGCCAATTTCAGATTCAAGAGAATAGTTTATTCATAGAAGTATTTCTGTTGCCAGTTTATTTATTATGTTTCAGCAGTACATTTGCCTCCAACCTCGCTTTCTTCACCTCCAGGGAGTGTTTCACTTCTTCCATTGTTAAGCCACTTTGCTTCAGGTTTTTAATGAAGTTCCCCATGTCACTGCAAAGGTCCTCATTCTCCTGAAACATGAGCTGAGGAAAGAGAATTGTTGAAAGTTACAACTGAGGGCTGAGACACAGCCCTGTGCTCTGAAAGCAGTGAGCGGCCAACGCAGAGCCCCTTGGGCATTTAGATCTTCAACATGGTGAATTGTTCACATTTTCCGCTTTATTATGCTCATTACTAATTTCCCAGTAATAACAGTAATAAAATAAGTGTGAAGAAAAAGAAATTTGTTCAGTATTTAGTGAGATCTAGAATTTTAGAGTTTTCTCCCAGCAGCCAGTAGTTATAAATCTGATACCTTGTTCAGTGTGGCAAATGAAACAATGACTCCTATGTAGAAGGTTTTTAAATTCTTTTTAAAAATGTGTTTGTGTGCGTGCGTGCCTGCGTGTGTGTAAGGGCACAATGAGCATGTGTGTGCCATGGCTCGTGTGTGATCAGAGGAGGTGTGGGTGCTCCACCTTGAGACAGGTCTCTTACTGCTACATGGCCCCTGAACTTTGCATTTTCCTGGGCCCATGCCTTATATTGTTGTAGGCCACTGTGAACACAGATGCATGTGCCACCTTGCGCCCTACTTTTTGTGGGTCCTGAGGAATTGAGCCTGGGACCAGCAGGCTTCATAAGCAAGGGCCTTTAACCACTGATCCATTTCCCAGGCTCCAAGAGAAGGTTTCTGAGTCATTTGTGATGATGGTGGTGAATGGGAACATTCTTACCTGGAAATACAAGTGCCCTCCTGCAATCAGGCCGTAAAGCCTTTCAATGACATTATCCAAATTTAAGCAGATAGCTGCCAAAAAGGAGAGAGGCCAGGCCCTGAAGATGCAGCGTTTACTTACCAGCACTTTCTCAAGAATGCTCAGTATAGCTGGCTTGGGAGTTTCCTGGATCGGCTCACAGGCGGGAGGCTCACTGCTCCACTCCCCATCAATGCATTGCAGCTCCCGGGTGCCCACTAAGCGGTATCTGAACAGAAGTTAGAAAAACACTTACCTCTGCCATCTTCTAAACTGAGTAACTAAGGCTAGGTTTGTGTAGCTGCACTTCAGTGTTTTAAACCATGAGCAAAACACTACCTCTTTGCCCCTGAACCTTAATGCATGCCTGTTCTCTGAGTCTCACGAAGAGTTATAAAGAAAAACAGATCTCCTAATGGGGTAGGTAGACCCAAGGGATGAGTCAACTTATGATGCATGGAAAAGGGAATAGTTCTGAGTTGGAGTGTTTATGCAGTTTTTGTGTGGCATGGGTAAGAGAAGTCCTTGATTACCTCAGTAACCTAAAATGGCATCTGTAGCTATGCCCTACAAAGTAGGATAAAAGTAGATAGTAAAAAGTAGAAGTTAAAGACACCCACAATTAAATCTTAATTGAATGGGCTAAGAGGGAGCAGGAGGGTTTTATCAGAAAAACATGGGAGTTGATTGCAAAGTCTTTTGAAGGTATCAAATGAGACTTAAATGAGGCCACATGACTCAACCGGATTGAGACAAGGGAAAGAAAAGGGCAGGCAGCCCCCATCAGAAGGGAGACCAGACAGTGTAAATTAGAGCCGCACTATAATTAGCATGATTGCAAGTGTCGATACTGTAAACTGATGCTTCTGAACTTCTTGTTTAAGGTTTTGTTCTGTGGTTCTGTGAAGAACAGGCCATCGTAGCAGCCTTGTCCTCCAAGGCGTTCTGCAGCGTGTGAGACGAGCTGATGAGGGAATAATGCTACTACCATTTCCCTCCTTTGAAGATGGGAAAACAGAGAAGGAAGACAAGGCCTGGCAGAAAAGTCAAGCGTGCCCATCAGAAGGTAGTTAATGTTCACCAGGACCCTGTTTCTCCTTGTGTGGTGGATGTTAAACACTGCCCCTGCTTGTAGATGCAGACCTTTGTCTCTCCACAGAATGGCTACAAAAAGCTGCATGGTGGGCTGGAGAGATGGCTTAGCTGTTAAGGCGTATGTTGGCAAAGCCCATGGACCCATGTTTGATTCCCTAGGACCCACATAAGCCAGATGCACAAGGTGGCGCATGTGTCTGGAGTTTGTTTGAAGTAGCTAGCTCTGGTGTGCCCATTCTCTCCCTCTCTGTCTCTCCCTCTCTCTTTCCTCCCCCCTTCTCTCAAATAAATAAATAAAATATTTTTTAAAACCGCATGAGTAAATTCTTTCTTTGGCCTAGTCAGCAGAATAGCCAAGGGGAACGGAGGCAGTAAATGAGTTCTGTGGGAAAATTCTCAGGCTGATCTAAGACACGGAAGTGGATTGTTGTGGCTCCGTGAAGGGAATAGCCCTGTGAGAAGTTGCCAGCTATCTTGATTGAAGGCAGCAAACAAGCCAGTTGTGGGAAAGCAAAAGGAAAACTGGGTGGCTACTGCCACAGTTGCATGACCTCTGCTCAAAGAGGCCACCAACAAGGACAGAGCAGCTGGCTCACCAGCCAATAGATTACAGGAAGAACTAAAGTCAGCCTGACCCGAGTTAATAGAAAACACACACTAAGTAAAGAACTTAACCTTGGCAGATGGACATTTACAGGTCATGGTGTGTTACTACACCGGACTATGGGACCTAAAATCAAGGGTCCCTGGGTGGTGGACCCCAACAATCTGTCTGACACAGAGAGCTCTCGTACCTCAATGCCATCCTATACCTCCACAGTTAATAGAAGTCCGAGCCAAGTTCAGGCAGAAACAGAGAGAACCTGCTTAGCTACTCACACTGTGGGCCATAACAACTGGTAACATTCTGTTTGGTGCATAAAGCCACCCAGCAGCAGTAATGACTGACTACTGCAGACAAAACTGTAGGGCCATTGCTGGCAGGAGTAATTACTGCCTTTAGGCAAGCTTGTGAAGGAGAAACAGGAATAAGACAGCTTTTGTTTAAAATTTTTAAATTATTGACAAGTTCATAATTACAGACAATAGACCATGATACTTCCCTCTGCCCACTTTCCCCTTCACAATTGCACTCATCATATCCCCTCCCCTTCTCCATCAATCTCTCTTTTTGATGTCATAAGATAGCTGTTCAGTCAAGAACAGAGGCCCCAAGAGAGAACCTGCCTTGGCAGAACTAGAACTTGTGGCTTAGCCAGTCTCATGCACCTTGGCTGCAGCGCCCCCTTCTGCTTCTCCAGTCTGACACCACCTAGGCGAGCCAGCCTCTGGGTCAGCCCCTGAACCCACCAACCAATCGGGTCTCTCCCTTACACAGGAGTCTGAAGACAAAATCCACCCTAATTAACTATAAAGGGCTTGTAGTGTCTGCTCTTCCCTGGTCCCCTGCCTGGCTGGAAGGCAGAAAGGGAATTACTCTTTCTTCTATTTTGGAGGCCTGACTAGTTTTTCACCAGCACACCAGTGTGTAAGTTCCCTCCTTCTCCCAGCCTAGCTCTTTTTTCCTTGCCTGGGTACTTTTCTGTTCCTTTCTCGCATGTATTCTGTTTCCAGATGGTTTCTGCTTTGTTATATGCCTGATTTTTTTTTCTTTCTCTAAAGTCTGGGTCTGCCACGTGTGTAATCACTCTCCTGACTTTCTTGGCCACTTTCTCTCTTGCTGTCTGAATTCCCTGGTCCCTGCTTTGATGCTCTCTCTCTGTGTTATCTTTCCTTAAGCCCTGAGTCCTTCACCTAATCTTTGGCTTTCCTCTGTGAAGGCTCCCACATGTGCGTGCACATGTTTCCTGTAAGTCTGTGGGTGGGGCTCTCATGCTTTGCCTTCCACATGCATGGGTGCCAGGCTTGCACTCTCATGCTCTGCTTCTCACATGGGAGTGTGAGTGCTTTGCCTAAGTCTTCTGACATGGGCCTCCCCAAATCCACCTTGTGTACATTGCCTTATTGCCTGAATATATCACACAGGGGAGACATACTGGGGAGAGTGCTTGTAGGCTACAGTGGAAAATTTTGGTTAAGGTGCAGTAAAACCAAATATATCTCAGCCATAATCTTTTTTTAAATTTTTTTTCTGTTTTATTTATTTATTTGAGAAGGACAGACAGAGAGAGAATGAGGCTGATAGACAGAGAGAGAGAGAGAATGGGCACGCCAGGGCCTCCAGCCACTGCAAACGAACTCCAGACGCGTGCGCCCCCTTGTGCATCTGGCCAACGTGGGTCCTGGGGAACCGAGCCTTGAACTGGGGTCCTTAGACTTCACAGGCAAGCGCCCAACCGCCAAGCCATCTCTCCAGCCCTCAGCCATAATCTTAAGAGGCTGTGCCAAACCCCTTTGATGGAACTACCATCCTTACCTTTACTACACTGGTAGCACTACCACCCATCAGTACTGCCTGTGGGTAAGTGAGGCCACCAAAAGCCCACAAAGAAAACTGTGACTTGGTATAAGATGAGCATCTGCAGGCTGGCACATAGTTCTTTTAACTTGCTGGCATGGCCTATATACAAGCCTGATAAGACATGGTACAAGGATTACAGGAAATTTAGTGAGGTGGACCCCCCACATATATGGCTACGCACAACATTGCTACACTCTTGGAGACACGGAACACCAGCTGGTCCATGACCATTGTGTACTGGATTTGGTCAATGCTTTCTTCAGCACTGATATAGCAAGTGAAAAGCCAGGAACAATTTGCTTTCATCTGGGAAAGCAGTCAGCGGACTTTTCCCTTGCCATCCAAGGGTTATTGACACAACACCCCAGTGTGCATGGGACAGTGGCATCTGACTTAGCAAGTGGATGAAACCAACAACTGTTCAAATGCTCCATTGTATGGATGAGCCATCAATCCACACCCCGCCCTTCCCACCTCAGCCCCCTCTATAATTTAAGTAGAAAAGATGTGGTATGGAATTGGCTGCAATCTCATACCATGGCATTCAAGGAAGTGAATCAGACTGTTGAGTAGGTACAAGCACTGCAAACATGTGACATGCCCACCTTGCAGAGCTAACAATGCATATAGATCAGGGTGAGTGCATCTGGAGACTGGCAAAGAATTCATAGCCCCAAGCAAAGGCTAGGCTTCTGTTCTTGACTATGGAAGGGTGCTGAGACTTGATCGTCTCATGATGTGGTAGTTTGAATGACATGGCACCCATAACCTCATGTGTTTCGAATAGTTGGTCCCCAGCTGGTGACAATTTGGTATGTGGAGCATTGCTGGAGGAGGTGTGTCACTGGCTGTGTTATAGTTCAGTTCCTCTTGCCAGTAGTGTTATGGGAAACTGGCTTACACAAAGATGGCACCAGAGATAGAGTGGAGAATTGGAAAATTTATTCATGTTGACATGGACTCAGAGGAATAACTTCCAAAGCCTGAGTATTGAGCTCTGATAGCTCAGGGTTTTTATAGACAAATATGTAAGGCAGCCCAACATCACAGGAATTTTTTTACACTATTGGTGGGTTACAAGTTTCTCAGCTTACATGATTTTGGGCCACAAACAGAAAATTCCTAAGTAATAAATCAGTGATATTCAAAGGAGAAAGTGTGGGGGGGAGGGAGGGAATAAACATGGGATATTTTTTTATAATCATGGAAAATGCTAATAAAATTTAAAAAAAAAGAAATATAGAACAAAAAGCTGTTTGTTCTGGGATGTTTGTGCCTATGGCTGCAATAACCAGATACAAGCAGGGTGCAGCTGCATTGATAGGGGGAGACTCAAGGTCATGCTGTCTTCCTGGTAAAGCTTGTATAATGGAAAGTTGTGTTTTAGAGTATCATCTGGGTCTGGTTACTTTGTTAAATGCTTTTCTACCACAGTAGAGGCTCAGTTCACTCTTGCTGCTTTCTGTCAGCTGCTGTGGCAAGAAGTGATGTTCAACCTCTGCTCTGCCGTCCCTTCCCTGCCACAATGAAACTCTTGAGGCTATAAAGCCAAAATAAACCCTTTCTTCCCATCAGCTGCTTTTGGTCAGGTGTTTTGTCCTAGTAATGAGAAGATAACTATAACAGATGGAAAAGCAGTGTTGTACCGTTTATGAAGACTTAGTGGTCATATAACTTATTAACTAGGAAGGTGCTATCAAGTAATGACTACTGGGCTGGAGAGATGGCTTAGCAGTTAAGGTGCTTGCCTTCAAAGCCTAAGGATCCTGGTTTGTTTCCCCAGAACCCACATAAGTCAGATGCATGTGGTGGCATACATGTCTAGAGTTCATTTGCAATGGCTAGAGGCTCTGGCACACCCATTTTCTCTTCCCTATCTCTCTCATAAATAAATAAATATAAAAATTTTTAAAAGTAATGACTACTTTCTCTACTGAAGGTTAAGTACATCATATGTAGACCCACTCCCAGTACCCCAATGAGTACTTTAATCAAGTGGGGAGAACATCTTAGATAGAAAGGTGTGGCAACACATCTTTCTTCAGTAAAGAACCTCAACAGTTTTTGGATCCCGTTACCTATCAAACAGAAGATGGGTGACTGCACACAATGAAACACCAGACTATCCCTCACTGGTGACAGAAGGGAATGTTACCAGTCCCCGAGGAAGCATGCCTGGCTAGGACAGGCAAACCACCCTCTAGTGGAGGGCAGACAGAGTCCCTCTGGGTTGATGAGAGTCAAGGCTACAGCAGCTAGTGGAGGAGAAGCCCCTAATTATATGCATGAAGAGTTGGACCATGTTCAAGCCTTACACTTTAGGTTTCTCACTGGAAGTGAACAGGGGCCTGATAATGGATCCTTGCTGTGGGACACAAGAGCTATGGAGAGATACAGGGAATATACAACACAAACTCATGTTGTTGCTCATACTGCTGCTCACCAGCCCTTACAATGACCTGGACTTCACAAGGCTGGTCAGCTTAAAGAAGTCTCGGCTAAGTTAGCCCCACTTGGCTACACTGCTCAATGGGACCAGAAGACCATGTGGACTGCTGCAACATGACAGGGACTCATCCTTAAGATGGAAGACATTGTACTGACTTGCCAACAATGCTTGGTATGTTCCTAGATGTTTGCAGGGCAGCTAGGAGCTGTGGGGGTTCACATTAAGAGAGGGAACATGCTTTACAGAGGTGACAAGTAGACTACCAAGCTCAGAAAGAGCCCAGTATACTTTGACATGTGCTGACAATGTCATTGGACTCTGGCAAACTTCTTCCAGTAAAATAGCCACATAAGACTACAATATGGGCCTCGCTCCTCAAATAATTGAAAGTGGCCAAGGTACTAATTTTACAGGTCACAAAGTATAACTGGCTTATTATCAAGACATACTGTGGGTCTTCTGCCTCTGTCACAACCTAATGGGAGCAGGACTCATTAAGATGGATAGGTCACTAAAGAAGGCTTAAAGACCTTGCCTCGAAAAACCAAAACCAAAGAGAGAAAGGGGGGGGGGGGAGAGAAGGCTTAAAGACAGGACTCCCTCTCATTCAGGAGTGAACTCCTCTCCCTGGAGTCTGGAAAATTCTCAATGAAGGGTCTGGAAAAACAAGATGGCAGCAGTAACTAAGGCTTCCCACTGTGGTCTCCTAGAATCAACACTACAAACTAAAACAGATCTCTGAAGCTAGCATAGTGTCGTGATAGCAATTTGTTATTCCCAGATCCAAAGGGCATGAGACCAGCCATAGGATACCTGATGTGGTCCAAACCATCGAGAGATACTTCGCTATAGTGGCCCCCTGAGGGGAAAGAGACTAAATTTAAATTTAAATTTTATGGTTATGCCCACCATGCTGGGGAAATGACCTAACAAGACTAGGGTATGCTTTCCAGAGGTAATTATTCCCAAAGGGAGGTGTCACATAAACAAATGGCAATTATACCTCCATGAGGTATCCTTTCCTTTCTCTCCCCTGAATCCCTGCCTGATCAAGTGGTATGGTACCCTGCCTCAGAAAGCTGCCAGTTCAAGTGGCTCTTCTGACACAAGATCACACCCTGGTGCATATTTTGCCTTCCTCCTTTAGTATCTACTAAACACTTTTCTTTTCTTTTTCTTGTCTTTTTTTTTTTTTTTTTTTTTTTGAGGTAGGGTCTCACTCTGGTCCAGGCTGATCTGGAATTCACTATGTAGTCTCAGGGTGGCCTTGAACTCACGGCGATCCTCCTACCTCTGCCTCCCGAGTGCTGGGATTAAAGGCGTGCGCCACCACACCCGGCTCTGCTACTAAACACTTTTCTTGCTTCTCCTAGTTGGGCAGCAAGGAACCTGCTTCTTGACTAACACTAACATTCCAACGTCATTGATAGCTGGGTTTACTCTAAATTGGCCACATGGATTGCAAGGCTGGTATATGGGATTTCATCCAGCCCATGCAATGGAACAGGGCTAGATGTTCCATAACTAGATGAGGAATAGAAAACCATCCTTCTGGCCCATGGTAAATGCAACCAAGAAGCAGGTCTTCTAAATCCAAAGTGAATCCTGGCCATCTCAGTGGTCATATGCTCTGCACTCCCTGCCAGTGGGCCTCTTAGCCTTGCTGTTCTAGTGCTGCGGGTTATGCTGCTGCTGTGGCATGTGGATGCAATGTGTGCCCGGTGCCTTGTCTCAAGAGAGATGTTAAAGATATGGAGCAGCAGAAGGATGGAATGGGCAATAGAGGCATCATATACTGAAGGGATAAAGTGGGCAAAACATCCCACTGGCAGTGCCTGGGGCACCTCATAGGTGTTCTGCAGATTATGTGAGTCAATGCTGACATGAGAGGAAGGATCCTATCTCCCTCCTCTGAAGACTCAAATAAAGGAAGAAGATAAGGTCTGGGAGACAAGTGTAAGGTGCCCATTGGAAGTTGGTTACTGCAGCCTTGAGCACTAGGATTCTATTTCTCTTTGTTCTACAGATGTCTGAATACAACTGCTGCTGCTTCTAGACATGGCATGAACTCTAGGCTTCTGGACCGCTGCTACCAAGTCCTGCTTAGTGATAAACAAAGAGGCACGGTGACTCCGCTCAGTTCTCTCTTTGGTGTCTTCAAACAGTGCGCTGAGGCTTTTGAGATTTTGGGTTTGCAACAGGTTCTTTAGAAAACATACATCTTTGAATATTTGATAGAGAAAAATAAAGGGAAAAAATGATACTCTCGCTAGGATAAATAAGACACTGTTATTAAGATCAAAGATCAGTTTGTTGATCCTGGGTTGGAGAGAGCTAATGGTTGACTAAGAAACTGTCAAATCATAATGAGTCAGAATCTAGAAGTGTCAGGAAATCCTCCAAATTAATGCAGTCCAGGGCAAGAGCTTCTGTTTGAAGGCTGTGTATGCTTACCTCTCTTCACAATAATAAGTAATGACAGATCCTGAAGTGAAACTTCCTCCTTCAAAATAGCCATGAACTGGATTCCCAGGAGGGTCACAGTCTCCTGAGAGAAGGAAGGACAGAAGTGACACTTGTGAGGGCCATTTATAGGCATAAACAGTGCCACAGACATGCACACATGTACACAAGGTTCTGTCATTGTTACAGCAGTACGAGTGAAACCTGAGGACATGTTCTCCACATGTTCCTCTTCAAAGTCATATTGGTCCATAAAAAGACTTTTCTCCCTAGCTCATCCCCATGTCACAAAGGACTGAGGAGTGCTTTCTGACTGACAAGAGCTCAATGAAAAGGACACGTTGTAAAGCTGCTAACTATTAGTGTGTAAGAAAAGAAAACTTTGGCCATAGGGAAAGGGAAAAGTAACTCCCTGAGACAAAAGGCCAAGGGTGTGAGCTCACATAGACATTTACACCCTGTGACAGTTAATCTCAGTTATCAACTTGACTGGATTTAGACTAACCATGGAAACACATTTCTGGGCATGTCAGGGAGGGATTGTCTAAATAATGTTAATTGAGGTAGGGGGACCCATCCTAACTCTGGTGGCAGTATTCCATGGCTGGGGTTCTAGACTGTGTAAAATGTAGAAAGCTAACTACATACAAGCATACAAGAGTAGGACCATTCCTGTGATATACCTGATCATGTGGTGCTTAAGCCTTTGGAACTGGTTTGCAGGAGGAATGTGGAAGAGCTTGAAACTTTGGGCTATAAAAACTTTTAAATGGTATAAGCAGAACTTAAATGGGCCATTTTGGTAAGAACTTTGAAAATGAGAATGCCAAAAGCAATGCTGACAGTGGAGGCCTGGCTTACAAGATTTCAGAGGGGAACAAGGACTCTCTCAGGAACTAAGCTGGACGCAGTTTATATGAATAATCTGGCTGTATCCTATCCATCTCCAGAGAACTCCAGTGAGTGGAATTTACAGGTAATGGACTAATTCATTTGGTGGAAAAAAATTTTAAGGCAGAAAAAGGCTGTGGCCTGGCTACTACTATCTGTGACTTATTCAGATATATAGCAAGAGAAAGCATCAAGTTGGACCAGAAAGATATTTGTGCAGTTTGTCTAGGAATGTAAGCAAACCAAAGGACCCAGGTTTGATTCCCCAGGACCCATGTAAGCACAAGGTAGCACATGTGTCTGGAGTTTGTTTGCAGCATCTGGAGGCCCTGGCTTGTCCATTTCTCTCTCCCTGCCCCCTCTTTGCCTCTTTATCTCTCAAATAAATAAATAATTTAAAAATAAGAAAGAGACAGAGAGACTGGATACAGGGACATCAGCAAATGGGACAGGCCCTGCCTGTCTTCCACTCTCCTGGCACTGAGACATCAGCATGTGAGACCAGGTCCTGCTTCTGCCCACCATGCATGTGGAGACCAGTAAGCAAGAGCAGATTCTTACTCTGCTTGCTCAATGGTCGCCCTGAGTAAAGCACCCTCCCTGGGCTCCCCACTGTCAGTGAATCAGCATCAGTCCTTTACAGCTGAATTTCACCCAGATGCTGCTCCGGGAACCTCTCCCTGAACTATTAAAAAGCAAAGTCAAACTATAACATTATCACCTTTTTCTGTCATTTTTGTTTGTAGTCCCTGGTTTGTTGGTTTATATGCCTGTTTGTGCATTTTCAGTACTTACATATATATATATGTATATACATACATGTATATATATATATATATAAATATACATATGTCTCTCAAACAAATAAATAGGTAAATAATGAAAATTTTAAGAAAAGTAAAGCATAAAAATTAAAGATATTTCAGAGGTAACTTGTACCATGGACCACCTGGATTTAACAGACATCTAAGGAACATTCCATCAAAGACATGTAGAATATAATTCTTCTTGTCAGAGCACAGACGATTTTACAAAATTGATCATATCATGGGCACAAAGAAAGTTTTAACAAATCAAAAAAATTGAGATAAGGGCTGGAGAGATGGCTTAGTGGTTAAGCGCTTGCCTGTGAAGCCTAAGGACCCCGGTTCGAGGCTCGGTTCCCCAGGTCCCACGTTAGCCAGATGCACAAGGGGGCGCACATGTCTGGAGTTCGTTTGCAGAGGCTGGAAGCCCTGGCGCGCCCATTCTCTCTCTCTCTCCCTCTATCTGTCTTTCTCTCTGTGTCTGTCACTCTCAAATAAATAAATAAATAAAAATTAAAAAAAAATGAGATAAGTTCTTGTATCCTATTAGTCCACATTAGAGTAAAGCTGGGAATAAACAGCAAGGGAAACTTCAGAAACTGCACAAACATTTGGAGAGTGAATAATACACTTTGAATGAATGGTATGTCATTGAAAAAATCAGAGAGGAAATTTAAAATAACTAGAAACAAATGAAAATGATAATACAGCATATCCTCTGTGGTACAGTTAAGGCAGTTCTAAGAGGAAAGTTTATAACTATGAGTGCTCACACTAAGAAGCCAGACAAATCTCAAATAAACAACCAAATAATGCAAATTAATATGCTAGAAAACAGTAAGACAATCTCAAATACAGTAGATGATAATAAATAATAAATATTAAGACAGAAATTAATGAAATAGACTATGAAGAATAATACACCTAATTAGAGTTGGTTCTCTGAGAAGTTTAATAAGATTGACAGCTGAGCATAGTGGTACATGCCTTTAATCTCAGTACTTGGGAGGCAGAGGTAGGAGGATCCCCTTGAATTCAAAGCCACCCTGAGACTACATAGTGAATTCCAGGTTAGCCTGACCTAGAGTGAAACCCTACCTCAAAAAAATAAGATTGACAAATACCTAGCCAAATTAATAAGAAAAAGAGAGGAGACCCAAATAAATAAAATTATAGATGAAAAGGAAATTGTTACAACAGACCCTAATGAAATACAGAATATCATCATTGGGAAATACTATGAGAGATGGTCAGAGAGATGGCTCAGAAGTTAAGGAGCTTGCCTGCAAAGCCAAAGAACCCAGATTCAATTCTCCAGTACCCACATAAAGCCAGATGCACAAAGTGGTGTGTGCGTCTGGAGTTCATTTGTAGCAACTAGAGGCCCTGGCACACCCATTCTCTCCTCCCCTCCCCTTCCTCTCTTGCTCTCACTCTTTCACATTCTTCCCCTGTAAATAAATAAATAAAACATTTTTGGGGTTGGAGAGATGGCTTAGCGGTTAAACGCTTGCCTGTGAAACCTAAGGACCCCGGTTCGAGGCTCGATTCCCCAGGACCCATGTTAGCCAGATGCACAAGGGGGCGCATGCGTCTGGAGTTCGTTTGCAGTGGCTGGAGGCACTGGCATGCCCATTCTCTCTCTCTCCCTCTGCCTCTTTCTCTCACTGTCTGTCACTCTCAAATAAATAAATCAAAATTTAAAAAAAACTTTTTTAAAAAGGAAATACTGGTTAAGATGGCGGCGTAAGTACCACGCCAAAGCAGCCTAGGGGGGAAAAAGACCAAAAAACTCAGCAAAATACACACTTTTACTAAAAAGTGAGGCGTATAGGAAATTGAGGCGGCAGCGGAGAAGTGGAAGAGTTATAGAGCATCCAGAGCCTGCACAGGCGGGAACAGCGGCTCCGGGACGGCTCGGCCACCCGCCGCAGCCGCAGAGCGGCAGAAAGCCGCCGGACTCTCGGCTCGAGCCGCAGGACAAGCCGGGTGCGGGATTTTCCCTCACACCGCGCTCTCCGCAACTCGGGAAACGTGAGGGGAGAGCGGCAGCGAGCAACGGAGGGAGGAGCAGACCGCGAGGTAAAAGCACACGTGGAACAGCGATACAACCAGAGCAGCCGCGGCTCCCTCCCCTCCCCCACCGCCTGAACCCAGCTCCAGCGAACACAGCAGCGGCCCGGGACCGGCCACGCAAACTTGGGCTGACGGCGGGACCCAAGCAGGAGCAGAATTCGGCAGCAACTTCAGCGGCTCCAGCACCGGTACCAGTGGCCCCAGCAGCAGCGGACCCAGGAGCGGCAGTGGCGGCGGATCCCGCAGCAGCGGCTTCGGGGTGAGCAGCGGCGGTGAACACGGCAACGGCAGCTTCAGCAGCGGTGGTGGCTCCGGGGGTGGCAGCTACAACAGCAGCAGAGGCGGCAGCAGCGGCTCAGTTTGCCCCGTAGGAAAAGCAAGTGCCCAGCTCCAGAAATCAGAACAGCAGCCCGACGACCCAGGCAGCAACTTGACTGAGACCACAATCACCCAAGGTAACTGGGATTGCACCAGGGAAGGGTCTCACTTGGTCACAAGCTGACTTGGATACCTCAACAGACCAGAAATCTAAAACTCTTTGTTGATAGAGGATCTGGTCATTATAATAACTACTCTTGCATACATACTCGGGGCTGTTTTTGATTGAATGTGTACAGTGTTTAGTTAAATTTTAGAATCTACCAGTATTTTATTCCACTCAGCCTGCTTGAATACTCCTATAGCAGGGAAACTCAACCCCTAAGAACATCTTTGTAGATACTCTGAGAGTCTTAAGAGCCACACCTAATACCTTAAGGTCCTACCCTGAAAATATATTACATCAAATCAATTGATACAGCTAAGAATACACAGCTAGCTAGAAAATCCAAGCATTAACTTAATCCAAGATGCAAAAATATATACATTATAACACAAGAAACACTAAAAAGCAAGACGATATAAATCCACCTAAAAGTATTAATGCATCAGAAATGTCCTCCAGTGAGAAAGAGTTAGAGGAAATGCCTGAGAAAGAGTTCAAAAGAATAATTATAAATATGTTCAAAGAGGTCAAAGAACACATGAAAACAATCAAAGAAGAAATCAAAGAGGAAATCAAAGAGGAAATCAAAGGAATCAAAGAAGAGGCAGGACACCAATTTAATGAAATAAAGAAGGCAATACAAGACATAAATAGAGAAATAGAAATAATAAAGAAAAAACAGTCAGAATTACTAGCAATGAAGAACACAGTTAATGAAATAAAAAACTCTGTAGAAAATCTCACCAGTAGGATGGATGAGGGAGAGGACAGAATATCTAAGCTAGAAGATCAGGTGGCAGACCTAATGCAGTCCAACAAAGAGAAAGACAAACTTATAGAAAAGTATGAGTGGGAATTTCAAGATATTCGGGACACTATGAAAAGATCCAATATAAGAATTCAGGGCATAGTAGAAGGAGAAGAATTCCACTCCAGAGGCATAGTAGGCATCTTCAACAAAATCATAGAGGAAAATTTTCCCCAAATTGGGAAAGAGGTGCCAATACAGATACAGGAAGCCTTTAGAACCCCAGCCAGACAAAACCCAGAAAGAAACTCTCCTCGCCACATTATACTCAAACTTCCAAACACACAAACCAAAGAAAAAATATTGAAAGCAGTTAGAGAGAAAAATCAAGTTACCTACAAAAGCAAGCCCATCAGGATTACAGCAGATTATTCAACACAAACTTTTAAAGCCAGAAGGGCCTGGAGTGATATATTCCAAGTTCTGAAAGATAACAACTGTCAACCAAGGTTACTTTATCCTGCAAAGTTATCCATCCAAATAGATGGAGAAATAAAGACATTCCATGACAAAAGCAGGTTAAAGGAGTATCTGAAGACAAAACCAGCTCTACAGAAAATACTTGATAGAATCCTCCATGCTGAACAAAAGGAAAAGCACACATATAAGGAACCTAGAAAAAACCAGCTATACTCAAATACCAGTTAACAGAAGAGAGCACAGGTAGAACAAGTAACACACACACACACACACAAATGGCAAACATAAATACACACCTTTCAATAATATCTCTTAATATCAACGGTCTCAATGCCCCAACGAAAAGACATAGATTTGCAGACTGGGTTAAAAAGCAGGATCCTACAATTTGTTGTCTCCAAGAAACTCACCTTTCTACAAAGGATAGACATTATCTTAGGGTGAAAGGTTGGAAGACGGTGTTTCAAGCAAATGGGCCTAGAAAACAAGCAGGGGTTGCTATCCTAATATCAGACAGGGTGGACTTTAGTCCGAAGTTAGTCAAAAAAGATAAGGAAGGTCACTTTATATTGATTAAGGGCACACTCCAACAGGAGGACATTACAATCCTAAACATATATGCACCTAACATGGGGGCTCCCAAATTTGTCAAAAGGAAATACTGTGGAAACTTATATTCTAGAAAGCTAGAAAACACAGGAAAAAAATTCTAAATGATATATGCTGCTTATGTTAAATCCAAAGGTATTTAAACAGATCTAGAATGAACAATGAGATTGAAACAGTAATCAAAAGTTATCCTACAAAGAAAATGCCAAGACCAGGTGGATTCACTGCTGAATTTTACCAGCTTTTAAAGAAAGTCTCATGTAGATACTTCTCAGACTCTTCGACAGAATAGAAATGAAAGAACACTGCCAGAGTCACTCTATGAAGCCAGTATTATCCAGGTACCAAAACCAGATAAATACACAACAAAAACAAAAGAAATATTCAATATTCCTGATATACATAAATGCAAGAATTCACCAAAAATCCTTGCAAACCACATTCTAAAGCACTAAGATCATATGTCATGACCAAGTAGGTTTCATCCCAGGGATGGAACATTAGTTCAGCATATGCAAAGCAATAAATATAACTCATCATGTAAGCAAACTAAAGGACAGAAATCATATGATCATCTAAACAGATGCAGAAAAGGCATTGACAAAGTTCCACTGCCCTCATGACAAAAGTCCTGGGGAAATTAACAATAGATGAACTTACCTCAAAACAACAAAGACTATATATGACAAATGTATAGCCAGCATTATACTGGATGGGGAAAATCTGTAAACATTTTCTCTAAAATCTGGAAAGAGACAAGTGTCCACCCTCTAAACTTTTTACATTTTTACTATTTATTTATGTGTGTATGTGTGTATATTGTATGATGTATATATATGTATGCATATATTGTATGATGTGTGTGTATATTGTATGATGTGTATATGTACTGGTATGTGCTTGCCATGGCACATGTGAGGAGGTCAGAAGACAACCTCAGGTGTTTCTCTTCCCCTTCCACCCTCTTGAGACATGGTTTCTCTTGTCACTGCTGCTTGAACACTTCAGGATTCTTCAGGCCCCACCTCCCATTTCTGTAGCATGTTGGGATCACAGATGCATGTGCCACTTTGTGTCTGATTTTATGTGGATGCTGGGGAATTGGACTTCCTCCAGCAGGCTTTCAAGAAAACACCTCTAATCTCTGAGCCATCTCCCTAAGCCCTCTAAACTTCTGTTCATTTTAGTTTTTCAAGTTTGAATTAGAGCAACAAGACAAATGAAAGAGATCAAAATGTGAAAGGAAGAAGTGGAATTATCCCTGTTCATGGGTGACATGATTCCATATTCAAAAGACCCTCCAGACTCTACCAGAAATCTCTTATGTAATAAACATGTGCAGTAAAGTTGTATTATATAAACTAAACATACAAAAATCAGTAGCTTTCATACATATCACTCATTAATAAGCTTGCTGAGGAAGAAATTAGGAAAAATATCCCATTCACAGTCACTCTCTCTATATATTAGGAATTAACAAGTGAGAGACCTCTACTGTGAAAACTTTTAGATACTGGAAAAAAAATCAAAGATGATACTATATGATGGAAAGATCTTTCATGCTCTTGGATTGGCAGAATTAATATTGTCAACAAGGCTGTGTTATCAACAGTAACTTACAGATTCAATGTAATTCCTATCAAAATTCCAATAACATTTTTCACAGATCTAGAAAAAATCCAAAAATTCATATGGAAACTCATATACCACAAATAGCCTAGGCAATTCTAACCAGAAACAGTGTTGTCACAATGACTGGCTTCAAATTAGACTCCAGAGGCATAATGAAAATTACAGCATGGAAGTGGCACAAAACAGACAGTAGACCAACGGAGCACAGCAGAGAACACAGAAAGAAACACCCATGCAGCTACGGCTCAGCCCAGGCCAAAGGCACTAACTGGTGCAATGGTGGCATGTCTGTTATGAGGAAAACCAACTGCTCTTTGACTGGACTTGAGGCCTGCTCCAAGGGAGGGAATTCCTGTCTGCATCTGAAAACCTAATGAAAAACCTATGGCTTGGCAGGTCATGAGCTCTAGGTGGAGAAATGTAGTTCTACTGTTGTCTGACTAAATGGATATATTATACTCACTAAAATGCTTTCTAAATACTTACTTTATTCCCATATATTGATGCTGCTCTCATTTTTGATTAGGGAGGCTTCTCTTTTCAGATGTTTGTGACCATTGGGGTAACTCAAAACTCACCAAAGTGTTGACAGGAAATGGCAGTGGGATGTTTAACATTAAATGAAACACCTATGTCACATCCTGCAAAGCTCAGGGACCCATGCAGAAGAGGTGGTGGAAACAGAGGTAGGAGGATCGCCATGAGTTCCAGGCTGCCCTGAGAATTAGAGTGAATTGCAGGTCAGCCTGGGTTAGAGTGAGACCCTCCACTGAAAAACAAAAACAAACAAACAAACAAAAAAGAATGTAAAAGCCAAAGGAAGAGGAGAAGTGCTTATGATACTGTCTTCCAGACATAAAGTGGCCTTGTTATTCATGACCTCATAGTGGCTGATGCTACTTACACAAGACCTGCATAACAGGAAGAAAAAGAATGATAACATCAAAATAGAAAAATTACTATTTGGAAAGAAGAAGGGATTCAATAGAGAGTGGATTTGGGTGAAGGGAAGAGGAAGGGGTTATAATTATGGTATATTGTCTATATTTTTTTAAAAAAGAATTTTATTTATTTATTTGTTTGTTTGAGAGAGAAAGAGAGGGAGGGAAAGAAGCAGATAGAGAGAGAAAGAGAGAGAATGGGCACACCAGGGCCCCCAGCTACTGAAAACGAACTCTAGACACATGTGCCACCTTGTACATCTGACTTACATGGGTCCTGGGGAATTGAGCCAGGGTCCTTAGGCTTTGAAGGCAAGCACCTGAATTACTAAGCCATCTTTCCAGCCCTATATTGCTTATATTTGTGAAGGTTATCAATAAAAAGTTCAAAACCTAAAAAAGGAAAAAATGAATTATTCAAATACAGTGTGAAAAAAATAACAGTCTGTGCAACAAATGGTGTTGGAAAACCTGAATACCTACCTGCAGAAGAATGAAATTAGATCTTCCTCTCTCACTCTGAATAAAAATCAGTTCGAAATGGATCAAAGACCTAAATTTAAAACTAGAAATGGAGCCTTCCAATTAAGACGGCAGAATAGGAGCTATGCCGAAGAAACCTAGGGGAAAAAAGGTAAGAAAATACACAATACACTCTACTACCCAAAAGTGAAGGTGTGTGAGGAATGTTTAGCCCTGGGAAGGCCCCAGCAGAAAAACAGGAAGGCAGAAGCAGCTTCCAGCAACCACACCATCAGCTGGGATTCCATTCCACTGGCAAGTGCTTTTGCTTGCAGGGCCCTGCCTGAGAAGTACTTCTACTCACCCAGCCTGGCCCTGCTCTAGCCAGAAACTCTCCCACTCACACTGAATGAGGGCAGAAGAGGAGGGTGATGACAACCCAGTTGCAGCCTCCAGGAGCTTCTCTGGAAATGATCTCACTCCAATATCCCAGGAAGTGAGCAGCACTGGGTGACCAAGCCCAGGAGAGCCTCCTCCCACATTTAGACCCACCCAGCCCCTGACTTGCGGGGACTCAGGACCAGCCCCACTCGTGTGGAACTCCCCGTCATTCACACTCCACCGGCTGCAGCATCCTCCAGAAGGGACCCAGAGCTGATCTCACTCCAAAGTCTGAGGCCGGGAGCAGAGCTGGGCTAGCAGTGCTTAGCTTGGACATGCAGTAGGCCAGGCCTCCCAGTATCTTACCCAGACCCACCCAGAGGCTGCACACACAAGAAGCCTGCTGATCAGACCAGAGTGCACCCAGCCCACACCTGCAGGTAGACTGCCATCCCACACACAGCTTGGTCAAAGCTGACCAGGCCACTCAACACAGGCTCTATAAAAGCTGCTATTGCTGCATTCTCAGCAAGCTAAGAGGACGTTCTGAAGATGGGCAAACCCCAACACAAAACAAATGACACAAGACACCAAATAAAAAGATCCCCACCAAGAATGCCTCATCCCATATGGGGGCGTCCAGTGAAAACTTAAAGTAAACTCCAGACAGAGAATCGCAAAATGAAATTATAATAAGCATACTAAATGAACGTAATGAGGCCATAAACAGATGGCTGGATGAAATGGAAGAGAATCAACCAAAAGAGAAAAAAACCAACAAACTGAACCCAGGTACAGGAGGCATACAGAACCCCAAATAGACAAGACCAGAGAAGAACTGTCTCATGTCACATTATAGTTGAGATACTAACAAAACAAGGAGAGAGTTCTAAAAGCTGCAAGAGAAAAACAGCTTGTTACATACAGAGATGGCTTCTAACACTGGGGAGAACCAAGATCAAGCAATATGTCAAGAAAAGATAGCTGACTGTCTAATAAAAGACAATGAATCTCCATCTCATCTGCCAGGGCCCAGGAGACATTACAGAGGAAGTGACCAACGCTCGGAAACACTCAGAAGAGAGGACAGAAAGACTGAGAGCCAAACGGTGGGAAGGAGTATCTTGAGACATTTTCTCTCCACAGAGACTGACTGATGCCTTCATGACCCCCCAGCGAATACCAATACCCTCACTGAGGAGGGCCCTTAATGGCATGGGGGTAGGGGGATGGCATATAAGAGTATACCTGACAGAAATATGACCTCACGAAATATGTTCATATAGTAAAGTTCAGGACTGATTTTAAAAACTAGAATTGCTGAAGCCACTGAAGGAAAATATAGAGAAAGCACTTCAAGATATAAGCATAGGCCTGGTATAGTGGCACACTCCTTTAGTCCCAGCACTCAGGAGGCTGAGGTAGGAGAATCTCTGTGAGTTCGAGGCCACCCTGAGACTATATAGTGAATTCTAGGTCAGCCTTGACTCGAGTGAGAACCTACCTCAATAAAAATTATATAGATAGATAGATAGATAGATAGATAGATAGATAGATAGTCATAGGCAAGAGCTTTTTGAGCAGGGTGCCAATAGTCCCAAGAATTAACGAATGGGATTGGATAAAATGAATAAACTTGCAATTCCTAGAATATACAAAGAACTGAAAAAATTAAGAACCAAGAAAACAAAGCTGTCAATTTATAAATGGCTTAACAAAACTAAGATAATTCCCAAAAGAAGAAACCTAAATAGTCAATAAATATTTTAAACAGTGTTTTATTTTTACCCAACAGAAAAGTACAGATTAAAACCACTCTGAGATTCCATCTCACCCAAGTCAAAATGGCTGTCATCAAGCAAACACATGACAAGAAATGCTGGCAAGAGTGTGGGGAAAGAGGAATCATTCATACTGATAGGAGTGCAATTACAGTTATAAAAATCACTATTAAGCTTTCTCAAAAAGCTAAATATAGAACTACCATGTGACCCAGCTATACCAATCCTGGGTATAAATCCAAAGGAGTCTGTATCATATGATGGAAATACTTTCTCATCCACGTCCATTGCTGCTCTACTCAGAATAGCTAGAAAACAGAATCAGCTTAGATGCCTATGAATTGATATCGGATAATGAAAATGCTTTATATATACACAATGGAATTCTATCCAAAAATATAGAAAATGAACTTTGCAGTAAAATAAGTAGATCTGGAATCTAATATTAAGTGAAGTGACCCAGACTCAGAAAGGCAAATATCATGTGCTCTCTCAGAGGCAGATCCTACGTGGGTGTAAGTGTGATATAGATCATGAAGCCAGAAAGGGGAAGAGGGAAAGTAGTTGAGAAAGAGGGGAAGGCAGTGGATCTAACACATGTGGTACAAAAGCAGAAAGGCTTCTGGGTGTGGAAGGAGACAAAGGAGGGAAAGGCTGGAACAAGTGAGCAAGAGGAGGAGCCACAAAACAAAGCATGTTTGAAAATACTAATTTTTATACTAACTGAAAAGTTTACAAAATTGTAAAGAAACTTGAGTTTCATCTTACTGCTTAGAAAAGCTTTCCCCATCTTATAGTCTGTCATGTTTTCTTTTAATTTTAATAGTTTTGCTGTTCATTATTATACAATCTATCTGTAACATATTTTTAACATGGTGTAACTAGAATCCAGGTTGGTCTTTTACCAAGTGGGCAATCAGTTCATTATCACTGAATACAAACTTTTCTGTTCTTATACATTGCTATTTTGATAACAGTAATTAGTGCCTATAATTTACCATGGTACCCTCACTTTGAATATAATACTTGTGTATAATTTTACAGTGGAGAAGTTATGACCTTTTAATTTTTAAATAAAAGCCTTAAGTAACTATCTTGAAATAACATAACAAATTAATAACTTTGTTATACATTTTTCCATCTGATAAGGCAAGTATCTCCTCCCATTTGATCCAGCCAAAAATAACCATTAGTATCATTTTCCAAAAAATAAATTGCTACATTAGATTTGTATGTTCCCAAATCTTCCAAGAGATTTTAAGATTAAATTTTTGTTTCTCTTTTTAAATTTAAAATGTTGTTAAAACTAAGCCTGGGGATGGAGAAATGGCTTAGCGGTTAAGGAGCTTGCCTACAAGGCCAAAGGACCCAGGTTTGACTCCCCAGGACCCACATAAGCCAGATGCATAAGATGGCACATGCATCTGGAGTTTGTTTGCAGTGGCTGGAGGCCTTAGCTTGCCCATTCTCTCTCTTTCTCTTTCAAATAAATAAAAATTTTAAAAAACTAACTCTGCCCATCCACCCAGGATCATGTTATTGTAGTTTTATTCAAGTTTTGTTTTATGTTTTTCAATAAATTTTCATATTGATCTTATGAATAAGATTAGTTTCACATTTTAACATTGAGCTAGCAATTATTAAATAAACTAAAATATTTATTTCACAGTTTAGTATGTAGTATTCTTTTTAGAATGTCCTGAGTATTTTACCTATGTTTCAAATAACAACCTTTAACACAGAAATCATTCTCAGAATCTCTACTAAACAAAGAATAGGGCGGGAATGGTGGTTCACATCTTTAATCCCAGCACTTGGGAGGCAGAGGTAGGAGGATCTCCGAGAGTTTGAGGCCACCCTGAGACTACATAGTGAATTCCAGGTTAGCCTGAACTAGAGTGAGACCCTACCTCAAAAAAAAAAAAAAAAAAAAAAAAAAAAAGCTACCATAGACATATAGATGTGTGGGTATATAAAATGTAAAATTTCAGCATTGTTTACAATAGCAAAAATATGGCAACAGGGCTGGAGAGATGGCTTAGTGGTTAAGTGCTTGCCTGTGAAGCCTAAGGACCCCGGCTCGAGGCTCGGTTCCCCAGGTCCCATGTTAGCCAGATGCACAAGGGGGCGCACGCATCTGGAGTTCGTTTGCAGAGGCTGGAAGCCCTGGTGCGCCCATTCTCTCTCCCTCCCTCTGTCTGTCTTTCTTTCTGTGTCTGTCACTCTCAAATAAATAAATAAATAAATTAAAAAAATATGGCAACAAAATAAATGTCCATAAATATGATGGATGTGTAATAAATTATACCTATATGTAGTTATTAAAAAGCATGAGTAAAGCTATATTACTGGTCTGGGAAAATGTTTATGTATTTTTGTTACATGAAAAAGAAATAATTTTTTGAAAAATCAGAATAGTAGGGAAGATGACCCCGTGGATAAGAGTGCTTGCTGCTTAAGCATGAGGGTCTCTTGCAGTGGAGACCACCATGTTTGGCTCCCAGAGCCCATGGAAAAGGATATATGTGGCCACACATGTCTGTAACACCAGTCTGCAGTAGGGATGGGGGGAGATGCAGAGACCTGAGAATCACTGGGGCTCACTGATAGCCACTCTGGGTTATGTCTCCAGAACCTACGTGGATGAGTGATAAGAAAAAGACACTTGAAATTTTCCTCTGGTCTCCACACATATGTGCATGAGGTGTACATGTGCACATGCATGTGCATACATGACACATCAGACACACTATATGCAGCATCCCCCCACAAATCCAGCATAATAGTTTTAATAGATATACACACACATATGCTTACTTACTGTTTGATACTTTCAACATTATAAATGCATGGGTTAATATGAAAAAGTCATGAAATAAACACCTCCAACTGATTACCTCTAATAGGTACAAAATGTAGTAGTATAAAGAAGGGTATAACAGTACAAGTTATGGTTCTTTTCTGCCTATTCTGTGTATCTTCAAATAAAAATGTTAAATCACCATCTTGACAAAAATGCATAAAATACTCCAAATGTCAATGCCTAAGCTTCCCTGCACTGGGCCCAGCAGGACAAATATCCCACCTGAAAACAGAATCACCTGATGTCGAGCTTCTGTTCGCCTCAGTGGAATACATCACATGAGTTCTGCTTCTGTACACTCCATTGATTTTGTTAGCTGTCTGTGAGAACACACATTTCACAGATACAAAAAAAGAAGAGAGTGTTGCAAGGATGCCCAGGGTGATGTCACTAACCAGTACCATCAGGGTTTCTGGTTGTTTCTTTGGTACTTACTACTTCTGCAGATGGGAAGGGGAGGCTCCCAGGTGTGGTCATCTAGACACTCGCTCCAGTCACTGCCCTTGAGGATGTACTGGTCATTGCACTTAAATGTGATCATGTCACCTACATTCACAGGCCCAGAAGAATTGCACTTGCCATTTGCCAGCACAGGGTCGGGACAGTGGCCCACTGAAGAAGAAAAGAGACAGTGATCTGAAAGGGCCAGGGTGAAGCAAAAGCCACATACCTCAGCAGGCTCAGAGAGACAATAGAGAATTAGATCTCAAAGCTGCGCATATCCTAATAGGATGGGTATATGGTACCAAGCCATGCCAACGCAGGATGAGAAAAGATGAGGATGCCATAAGTGTGGCCCAAAAGTCTTGATCATGTACAAGAATTGAATTGGCAACTGAATGTACAAAACATAATAAAGCACAGAACCAAGCATTACTGACAGAGGTACGTGCCTTATACTGTTAAGCTAAATATGGCTTAAAATCCTTGAGCCTGTTTCAGTTTCAGGCAAATCTTTTCTTCCTTTTCATTTAACCAAACTGTACTTTCTCATCTTTTTAATTCTCTATTTTGTTCTATGTTGTTGTTTCTGACCTGTAGGAAAATGGGAAATGTTTCAGAAGGGTGTAAATTAATTTTTTCATATGGATTAAACTTAAAAATGTTGGTATAAATACAAAGAAAACTAATACAGTGATTATAAAAAACAGTAATAATAAAGAGGATATGAAATAATTACTCTCCATCATTATAGAGGCATGGCAATCAATTCCATGACTTTGAGTAAGCCATGAGGATGTCATTAATCACACTTGAAAATTGATAAAAAAATATTTTACTACTCCAAAAATAATATGATGGTCAGGCATGGTGGTAGCTGTAATCCCAGCACAAGGTAGTGGGCTTTGACAGGATGCTTTTAGTTTCAGACCATCGTGGGCTTATTAAACCAAGATCCTCCCTCAGAGGTATGTGGGTGGGGTGGGGAGTGGATTCCTAGAAATTGGAAAAGTTTTAAATAAAGAGTTTTTTTGTTTGATTGTTTGTTTGTTTTGAGATGGGGTCTCACTCTAGCCCAGGCTGATCTGGAATGCACTCTGTAGTTCCAGGCTGGCCTTGAACTCACAGCAATTCTTGTTTCTCTACCTCCCAAATGCTGGGATTAAAGGCATATACCACTATGCCCACCTTAGATAAAGTTTTAATGTGGCCTATAGGAAGGGATATGTAAAAACGGTTAATTAAAAATTAAGATGTCATGAATAAGCCATATGAAAATCTACTTTTTTGGGATAATGGCGCACCCAGAAGTCACAGTTTGTTACTAGAAAAATTTCAGTGCCAGGGATGAGTTGTTGGCCAGGGATATTTTTAATGCCCCCAAAACATTACAAGCCACTGCCAAGTTTCTTGATTTTTCTACCAGAATTAGATGCTATGACCCTATTGCTGAAGATTCCACATGCTTGAGTGGCAAGGTCACCAAGAATTCAAGCTGGAGCTGAGCTGAAAACCTCCTTCCTGTGGACCAGCTGACAGAAAGCTGGAAAAAACTACACTGCATGCAGCCCTGTGGGAGAGAGAAGTCATTATTGGTGGTAAACAGCAGTGGACATTGCATGCCTTAAGAATGGCCAGCCAGGCCAAATGGGCCAACTGGTGGCATGTCTGTTATATGGGAAACCAACCACTCTTGAGTTAGATTGGAGATTGCTCCACAGGAGGGAATATATGCTTGGTACTGAAAACCAGTCAAAAGCCTATGGCAGGAAAGGTCATGAGCCCTAGAGGAGTAACAACCACTGTCATCTGGTTAAGTGCATATATGATGCCTACTGAACAGCCCTGTAAGGACTTTTCTTAACATTTATACCCATATGTTAATGCTACTCTCACTTTTGGTTAAAGAAACTTCTTTTTTCAGATGGTAATGACCAATAGTTTAGCATTGAGACATTGCCATCACATCTTCCAAGACTCAGGGTCCATTGTGGAAGAGGTGGTGGAAAGAATGCAACAGCCAAAAGAAGGTAGGCCTCCTTGCAGCGCAGCCATTCAGACACTAGTGGTCGGGATATCCGTGACCTCACAGTGCCCAGCACTACCACACAAGATCTTCATAATAGGAGGAAAAAAGAATGACATCAAAATAAAAGAGACTGGTTGAGAGGGGGAGGGGATATAACCAGGGGGTGGATTTGTGAGGGGGGAAAGTGTGGGTTGGGAGGCAATTGTCATGGCTTATTATCTGTAATTAAAGAAACTGCCAATAAAAAAAAATATACATATATTGCAGAGTACACTTCTCAGGAAGAAACCCAACTTACAGCGGCACTCAGTGGGAGAGACATCCCACTCCTCAGAGGCATTGCAAACAAAGGTTTCCTTTCCCACCAGGTGGTAGCCCATAATACAAATGTAGGTGCCCAGAAGCTGTCCTTCCACCTCCTCTGCCACAAATATGCTGTTGTCCACTGGTGGAGGGTCTGGACAGCTCTCTGCTGAAAGGAGAAAACAACGGAGTCACTAGGCTTATCCCTGATGGCAAGGAAGCCCCATTGGATTCCTGCCTCTTGGGATCTTCTGGTTGTGTTACTGATCTCAATTCCTTGTTCTCTTCTCTGTGTGTGTTTCTTTGTCCCTGCCTTTCCAGAGTTATGTTTCCAAAGGACAGCAGGCATTTTAGTCCAAATCAGCCACAAGCTGGCTAGCCCTGAACGAACAACCCCTTCCCGGCTAGCAGTCCTGGAGTTTATAATACTCCTAGAGTGTCATATTGTCAGGATTATGAAATTGTCACTGTTTTGGTCCAAGAGTAAGAAGGGAAAGTCAGCAGTAACCACCCACTTCACGGAACAGGGTCATTGCTGATATATACCAAAACCCAACAAGAACAGAGTACAAAGAATGAAGAAACAGGGCTGGAGAGATGGCTTAGCGGTTAAGCACTTGCCTGTGAAGCCTAAGGACCCCGGTTCGAGGCTCCATTCCCCATGTCCCACATTAGCCAGATGCACAAGGGGGCGCACACATCTGGAATTCATCTGCAGTGGCTGGAGGCCCTGGCATGCCCATTCTCTCTCTCTCTCTCTCTCTCTCTCTCTCTCTCTCTCTCTCTCTCTCTGACTCTTTCTCTGTCTCGCTCTCAAATAAGTAAAAAAAAAAAAAAAACCAAAAAAAATTTTAAAAAAAGAATAAAGAAACAAATATCGCGCTGGAGACATGTCTCAGCAGTTAAGCTGCTTGCTTACAAAGCCTAATGACATGGGTTTGATTCCCCAGCACCCACTTAAGCCCTATGCAAACAGTGGTGCATGTATCTGGAGTTCACTTTCAAGGACTAGAGGTCCTGGTACACTCATTCTCTCTTTCTTTCTTTCTCTCTCTCTCTGTTTGCAAATAAATAAAATATTTTTTAAAGAAATAAACACAGGCTGGAGAGATAGCTTACTGGCTAAGGGACTTGCCTGCAAAGCTTAAGGACCTATGTTTGATTCCCCAGGACCCAGGTAAGCCAGATGTACAATGTGGCACATACGTCTGGAATTCATTTGCAATGGCTGGAGGCCCTGGTGTGCCCATTCTCTCTATGTAGCTGCCTCTTCCTCTCTCTCTCTCTCAAACAAATAAACATTTCTTAAAAAGAAAAAAATCCTAAATGTAGATTTCATTAAAACCCCACACAAGCCAGGTGTGATGGCATATGCCTTTAATCTCAGCACTCAGGAGGATCGTTGTGAATCTGAGGCCAAACTGAGACTACATAGTAAATTCCAGGTCAGCCTGAGCTAGAGTGAGACCCTACCTCGAAAAAACAAAACAAAAGCAAGAACAAAAAACAACACAAAAACCTCTGCACAGATTGCCTCATCACCCACAAACCCATGAAATGATATCAAGTACCTTGAAAGAAAATGATACATACCATCTGAGGCAAACACCATCCTCACGAGACAGCATACAATCCAACAGAACATCTGGCGAGCAATTCTTGGACCTGAGCCGGAATTAAACACAGCCCTGACACCTAATTTGGATATAAGAAATTCCTTTAACTGCTTAAGAGCTGACCAACCAATTCCTTCCCAGAGCAAGAATTGTATTGATTTCCTTGCTCTGGAAAACAATGCAAAAGAAAAATATATCCAGCAACAATGAATAAAAATAGCAGAGTGGAAGATGGTTTGGACAGGGGCTATGCAAAACCAAACATGGTGAAAAGAGCCACCAGTTTTAAATCTTGGTCTCAGAAATTTCCCAGTTTCTGGGACTACAAGTCCAATTGATCAGTTTCTTTAAACTCTAGGTTAATCCTTTGCCAGTAGACATGGGCCAGATGATCTGCCATGACCTTGACTTCTGTCAATATTTGCTAGTGTTTACAGTCCACTGTCTGCAGCTCTGTCCAGCACTGGGGTTAGGGAACAAGGTGCCAGTTAATGGTGCTTTTCAGGTGAAAAAAATTACTCTGACTCCTACTTTCTCCCCTTTGCCCAATGCAGGATTTGGGTGCCAGGGAAGAAATAGATTTCATAAAAATGAAGGCTTTCCCAGACCTGTGGGCACCACCTTTTGGGTCCTTGTCCAAGTTTAACAAAGAATTGAAAATGCAGACTCAAAGAAGGGTAAATTATGAATTATAAGGTGTATATTAAGGAGAGTCAGGATCAAGAGGGAAGGCTAGCAGAGAAGCCTAAGCCAAAAGAAATTCTCCCTTTTCCAAGCCCAGTTGGAAAGGGAGAGAGAGTTGGAGAAAATTTCCCTCACTTAGGCAAAATTCTAGGTACACACAGCTGGGTTTTTGTTTGTTTTAAACCTCCATTTGAAGCAGATAAATGAGTATTTGGACTACTCTGGAGAAAGTTTGGCCCTTGGTAAGTTTCTCCCTAATTAGTGCATGTGAATTTCACCTTCCTATTTATGTCTTGGGCTCCTTTGAGCTGTATGGGGATTCTTTCTTTAAAAAATTAATGAGAGAAAGAGGGAGAGAGGGAATATGAATAGGTGTGTCAGGGCCTCCAAGTATTGCAAACAAACTCCAGACCCATGTGCCACCATGTGCATCTGGCTTATGTGGGTTCTGGGAAATCAAACTGGGTCTTTAGGTTTCACAGGCAAGCACCTAAACTGCTAAGCCATCTCTCCAGCCTGGATTCTTTTTCCATTTTTTTAAGTAAAACCATATAAAATGTTTATTCATGTGAGGGTAGAGGACAGTTTTGTGTGTCATGTAATACAACCAGCCACAATTTCAATCATAAAACTACCTATCATTGGCAAAGATGTAAATTAAAAAAAAAAAATCTCAGGAGACACAAATACTTCTGGCAGAACAGCTAAAAGCAAGTAAATTTTTATTTATCACAAACTATCCAAAAGATGTCCTAGATTTAGCAATTATTTCAGTAGGATAGTTTCACAAGAACTCCTTGTACACTGTGCTTTATATTCAAGTGAGGTATCTATATTGAAGAAAAATCTTATAAATTTCTTTTATATGAAACTAACTTTAAAGAATTTTATTTTCTGGGCTTAATTTTAAATGTTTTACCATTTGATCACTTTCTAATTCAAGAAGAGTAGCACTACAGAAGACATTTAATTATATTTTTAAACAGGCTCCAAATTGCATTATATAATTTAGAAGCCACAGGGGGGCGGGGGGGGAGGAAGAGGCTGTCCTTTTAAAGAATATGCAGCACAAAATACCTATATGCTTTTCTTTCAGAAGTGGAAATGCTCAAATATTGTACACTAGAAAACAAATTTAAGCTGTTTAAATTCCCCAATTCCACATGTATAAAACAGCAGTTACGTGTGCATTATTGCTGACGGCCTCCATAATATCTATTAACAAGTGGTTCCAAGCACAGGAGTAGATGTACAGTATGGGCACAATTTTTCATATTAATTTTAATGCCTTGTTATTTGGATAAAATACATGAAGGGCCAAAAAATTTAGTATTCTTCCCCTGTCTTAACATTGAGACAAAATGTTGACTAAAACTTGAAGTTGACTAAAACCTTTCAATACTAGCTTTGCAAATATTTCTAGAGAAATATCTAGCGCATGTTTCCTTTTTGCTTTCCTTCAAACAGAAGCCACAGATGTACCTGTCATGACTTTTACAAGATAAGAATAGCCTGCAATCATAGGAACTTGGTCTATCTCACCTACTTTAGTGACCACCTTATAATTTACTATGTACAAATGATTTATTACTCCTTCTCACCCCTGTACCAAAGATTTTACATATAAACTGGTTATATATTAAATGTTATAAAATCAGTTCAAGAAGCATAAAAAATCCTTATTCTCAAGGACATAGAAATTCAAGCAAAAGAATACACTTTAAAAAAATTGAAGCCCACACCAAACCTAAGTTGTTCAAATCTTTTCATACTGTTCACATTTTTATTTGTGATTTTATGGCAGTTCTGAGTGTCCTCAATCACAGGAGCTCTCATATTTACTACCTCTATCCATTTGGTACGTTGTTCTCATAAAATTTAGCCACAGACAGAAGTGATAGCCACCCAACTAAGCATTACTCAGTACAAAGCTAACATTGCCTTTCTCCCAAAGATGCTTTAGCAAGACTCTTCTAGGCCACACCTTAGTATAGCTTTTTAGAGTAAACATTCTCATTTTTTTTTTCAAACAGAGTAACATTATGAAGTGTGAGGAAAATTCTACTTGCCTAGTGAACTTGGCACAACAAACAAAAACCAACACCAAACCAAACTTTATCAGATAGCAACCAGCACATAAAATGATCATGCAGGAATAGAAGTTTTATATGGAAATTTCAGCAGAGGTCATGTTTAAAATATTACAAAATTTCTATTTTGGCCAGGTGTGGTGGCACACACCTTTAATCCCAGCACTTGAGAGGCAGAGGTAAGAGGAATGCCATGATTTTGAGGCCATTCTGAGACTACATAGTGAATTCTAGGTCAGCTTGGGCTAGGGTGGGACCCTACCCACCAATTTTTTTTTTCTATTTTGTTTTCAAGCTATACAGTGCAATTTAACTTAAAGGTACTTTTAACAATGGGTACATTTACAAGTGATTAAAAAACTGTTTTCAAGGATGGTAAAACAAAAACTATGGCACATCCAAGTATCTTCAGGAAAATGAAGACTATATAATGTCACATGACAAGTTTTTATTATGTGAAGGACTAAAAAAAAAACCTTTTCCTTTATTTGATGCTTAAGAGTTTATAGTAATATGGTAAGACCCACTTAGAATTTAAAAAAATAAAAAAAATTTCAAGAATAAGCAACTTATCTTTGAAGTCTTGAGTTAGAACTTAAGATGATCATTTGCTAAATAATAGCAAGAGAAATATTTTGAATCAGAAAAATAAATGGTGTTACAGGTCCTCGAGCTTGCCTCCCACTAAGCTGAGCTGTGATACAAATACTTTCAAATAAATTAAACCTACCTTATAAATGTATAATTTTTCTTTGTCTAGATCTAAATAAATGGCACAGAAGGGATATGTCATTTTAACATTTTTTTCCTCCTAAGGAGATTCCAAGAATCAACAAGTTAAATTACAGAGTTAATATAGTAAAGATTAAATGCAAAATGCTCATTTATATCACAGTATATTTAGAACACAAACTACCTCTTGAGCAGTATAAAAAGGTCTTTTTGGATATGTGAGTGCCATGAAACGAAGTATGAAGCTAACCAGGAAAAAGGGAAACCTAGTGATTTCTGACATTCTGTACCACTGGAGTATGTAGAGTATATAATTTTAACTCTAGCTAACTTGTTTTAAAAATAAAGTTAGTTCTCTTAATTCAAATAGTACCTTATTATAGAACATAGGAAACAAAATCTGATTAGATAATAATGTCAATGGTGGTTTCATGGACCTCCTTTATAAAAGTCACAAACTAGCTGAGTGTAGTAGCCCACGCCTTTGATCCCAATACTTAGCAGGCTGAGGCAGGAGGATCACTATAAGTTAGAGGCCATCCTGGTCTACACAGTTGAGTTCCAGGCTAGCCAGGGCTCATAATGACAAAATAAAAAATTAAAATATTTATTTTAGAGAGAGAGAGAGAATGTGCACGCCAGGGCCTTCAGCCACTGAAAATGAACTCCAGATGTATGTGCCACATTGTGCATTGGGATTGTGTGGGTCCTGGGGAATCAAAGCTGGGTCCTTTGACTTTGTAGGCAAGCGCCTTAACCTTTAAGCCATTCTCTAGCACTGGATTCTTATTTGAACGATTGGTAGTGATTGCCATTTGTTGATTGGTTGGCTTGGTCTTTTGGTGTTCTGTGAATGATTGTGAGCAACTATACCATTTGTAGGATGAACCTTAAACTATTTTTGCTGAGCCATTTTGGGTTCTATTGATCAGACAGAGAAATAAGGATGCTGAAGAGATCTCTGTTGTGATTTGTGTAACCATGAAAACATGTTAAATCTTTACTATTTTCACATAGAGAATTACAGTTGACTGGTCTTTTACATAGGATAGTTTCTAAGACAGCATAGAGCGAAACAAATTTACCCTGGAGATCCTAAAATAACTGAATAAGAACCTTGGGCCAATTTCAGCTAGTTAGATAGGCATTAGCAGGCTTGGAGGCCATGGACAATGGAGACCCCTCCCTTATGGTCAGAATTGGATCCCACCTCCCATTTCCCTGGTAAAGGAAGGAGGACAAAGCTCTCAGAGTTTTGTTGAGGGAAATATAATTCCTGTGATCATAAAAATAGAGTTTGAGTTTTTACCTCTGGTCCTGGGTGGAGACCTATCAGTCCAAGTTATCCAAAACATAAAATCAGATCCCTCTTCCTTACAGTTAATTTAAGGGGTTTGTAGATTATCTGGCCAAGAGACCATCATTTGCCTAAAGACAAGCCAAGGAGGTGGGAAGAATATCTATCCCCCTAATAAGATAATGTCCTTAAAGACACAGAAGCCTCTACCCCCACACCAGGCTATTGCTTGCAGATCCCTACCGCTAAGCCTGCCTGATGTTTTGAGTTCTAACACAAAACATGTAAATTTCTCTTTTTATATCTTTATATCCCTTTTCTCCCTTTCTATGTCTTTCTTAGATCCTGGCCAAAATTCTAACTAAGCATGCTTGAGTAGACTGTTGCAGTCCGGTTCGCATTGCTGGTAGAAATCATCCAACCAAGAGCAGCTTCTGGGAAAAAGATTTATTTTGGTTTACAGGCTCGAGGGGAAGCTCCACGATGGCAGGGGAAGACGATGGCATGAGCAGAGGGTGGACATCACCCCCTGACCAACATAAGGTGGAGCACAGCAACAGGAGGGTGTGCCAAACACTGGCATTGGGAAACTGGCTGTAATACCCATAAGCCTGCCCCCAACAATACACTCCCTCCAGGAGGCATTAATTCCCAAATATCCATCAGCTGGGAACCTAGCATTTAGAACACCTAAGTTTATGGGGGACACCTGATTCAAACCACCACACAGACACTGTATGTTTTTTCACTGTTTCTCTGAGTACCCCTTCCTCCTATGCAGTAGCTTGCCGGTCTCCATTGCCGAACCTGCCTGCTTTCTGGACCCTAACTCACAAGGCCTGCCCTCCTCTCTTCCTGTGATCCAGCAACCTGATCTCACCAGCTGCCCAGATTTACAAGTGACTTTCTCATTGGTTTTCCTTCCAAACACAAACACACTTGTCCTCAAGCTTTCTCCTGAGTCAATTTCTCAGTTCATTTATTAATGAGATACGAAGCCATGAGAACCAGGTGTGGTGGTTCATGCCTATAATCCTGGCACTTGGGCGTCTGAGTTAGGTGGATCCCAGTGAGTTTGAAGCCTGCTTGGACTACAGAGTGAAGTGCAGGTCAGCCTGGGCTAGAATGACATTCTGCCTCAACACACACACACACACACACACACACACACACACACACACACACACACCAGCTTCCCAGCAAGATATCTGGCAATCACAAATGGATGATTACAAAGTTCCTCTGGGGACATGAGCCGGGCGTGGTGGTGCACACCTTTAATCCCAGCTCTCAGAAGGCAGAGGTAGGAGGATTGCTGTGAGTTCGAGGCTACTCTGAGACTCCATAGTGAATTCCAGGTCAGCCTGGGCTAGAGTGAGACCCTACCTCAAAAAAAAAAAAAAGTTCCTCTGGGGACAGAACAGGTGATCATATTTTATGTACCTTCTAGAGGCTCAAACCCCAATGGTTACCCTTTGGCTAAGATTCTTATGGGAGGGATTTGTTCATCGGGCTTTATGTTCCTGACTTTCCCCAACTCTATAATACCTTTTCTTTGGTACTATGCCTCTTTGGGACAAGGAAAGGTTTTCTTTTTCCCTTCCCCCTAATCCCCTACCCTGGCAGCTGATGTAGTGCACATGTCATGTTTTTCTTTCTTGGGTTCTTCTTTTCTTGTGTCTGTGGCTGATAGTCATAGAGCAGAATATAAATGACACTAAGTCTTTCTTCTCTTTAGGTGTCAGGACTTTGTCTTCCCTCACCACCACCATTCCCCCAGAACCAGAAAAACCTCTACTAAAAACAAAGAGCAAAGTGGCCAGAGCCTGCTGGACGTAGGTGTCAGTACGTTAGGAGCCTAGACCCCTGACCACAATGGCTGTTTTGGTCCACGTGTTTGGCTGAGGACATGATCACAAGGTCTCCAGGTAGTTGGTTATCTAATTGAGTCAAGACAGCACACCAGACTTCTAAGGCTTGAATTTGGGGTTCACTGCTTTTAAGTATTAGGTTTTTGAGAAACTCGATTGCCTTACCGTTATAAAGAGGAGCACAGATATTTTGAACTTGGACCATGATGCTCTCGTGTTCTACGAGATGCTCCCAGATTCATGTATTTAAGTCTTCCTCTCCTCATTTCTTTTTTTGTCCATTCATCTTCCCAGGTGCCTGCTGGGAATGCCAAGCTCAGTTGAGGCAGGCACCCTCGCAGGTCCTGACCTGAGCCCCCTCACACAGAAGAGCCTGACCCCTGCCAGCCTGCCTGGAGGGATGGGGCTGAGGGGAGAGGGGAGAAGTTTGTGTGCATTGTCAGTGCTGACTCCAAGATTTAAAGCCTGCAACTGGCTCCACCTGCTGGTTCTTCTAAGTGCCTCCAAGCTTACTCTTTTCTCCTATGCAGAAGCAATTTGAAGTCCAAAGCTCCAGCTCAACAAGGTCAAGGATTAAAGACTGAATACAAGCAATGACATAGCGGAAGGGGTTGAAAAGCCAAAGTGAATGCTGTCTTGTCTTTCCCTGCCTCTGCAGGCTAAATGGCCCCTACCCCCACTGGGAAGTAGTCAGGCTAGGACTACAGGGTCTTGTCCCTTGCAGGGCTCCTGGGTACTTACACTTTAGTTGTCATTGTACTTTAGTTGCTTTCAACTCCTTCCTGTTCAGTTACTGTAGGCAATGCTATTCCCAAGGTCATGAATATAATTCCTCCCCAACACCCCCAAAAAGCCATTCCCTTTTAACCTCACTTCCAAAAAATAAAGAAAGAAAAACGTACACACTTACCCTTTAACCTGAATGGCCATTTACTTGTTTTTATTTATATTTTTATTTATTTGCATGTGTGTATGTTTGTGTGTGTGTCAGGGCACGTGTATGGAGGTCAAGAGGAGTCTATGCTCCCCCTTCTTTTGAGACAGGGTCTGCGCCATGAGTTTCAGACTCTCCTGGCTTGGCTTCCTATTGTCCCATTTAATGGACCCCAGGATCACAGAGGCATATGCCACTTTGCCTCTGGCTTTACACGGCTGTTGGGGAATTGAACAGTCTGAAAGGCTTTGCATTCAAGCACCTTTAATCACTGAACCATCTCCTCGACCTATGAGTGGTGATTTAAAACAAAAGGGCCAAATAAATTTATACAAGTGCTCTTCTCTGAACCTAACAGACTAATAGGTTAGGATTTGTTTCTTTCATTTATTTTTTAGTTCTTTTAGTGCTTCTTGGTAAAGAAGGGTTATTCCACTGAAATGCTTGTAGCAGGGACTTGCATTAAACACTTTGGGACTGATTCTAAGTCAAAGAAGAGGAGAAGAGAGGAAGGAAAAACAGAGAGTGAGTGAGAGAGAAAGAGGGAGAGAGAGAGAGCAAGAGAGAGAAAGGTAACCTTCTGGCTGGGGAAAGGTAAGCTTAAGAGAGTTTGAAGCACAAGCCAGTCACTGGTTCTCCTGTGGCTATAACAGTTTCCCTCAAAGACCCTTGGGTAGGAGGCAGGGAGGGAGAACACGCTAATGGACACAGTTTAGGGGTGACGGTACCAACAGTAAAATCAAGGAATATCTTTGAGCCTATACAGAGAGAACCTGGGTCATTCTTATCTCCTTCCTCTACTTTGCAAGAGGTCAGACGTGTCAGAAGTGTGTGCCTTCCTCTTTCCTGCCAAAAAAGAAAAAAAGAAAGTGTCTGGCCTCTCCCTGCCTCCTCTTCTCTAAAGGAGGTCTTCTTTCCTGGAAGAGATAAGTTACATCTTTCCTGGAGGATTAAGATTCCTGGGAAGATTACCCCTGTCCCAGCGACCTTATTTCCTGTATAGAAACCTATACAGTCCCGTAAAAGACCTCGATCTGGGTCTTCAGGTGGGCTTTCCCATTTTCTGAGAACTCTATCCCTGCCCACACTTGGGCCAGGTCCCTATGTTCTGTCCTCCTCTTAATCTCTATAGTATCTTTCTAAACTTTATCCTCTGGTATGTGGATCTCATTCATCAACATTCTTCTTTATTTTTGTTTTTTTGAGGTAGGGTCTCACTCTAGCCCAGGCTGACCTGGAATTCACTATGGAGTCTCAGGGTGGCCTTGAACTCACAGTAATCCTCCTACCTCTGCCTCCTGAGTGCTGGGATTAAAGGTGTGTGCCACCACGCCTGGCTCATCAACATTCTTAAGACAAGAACCTGGAGGCCACCAACTCAGTGAAACTCTGTGTAACTGTGGGGCACCCTAGCTCCAGAGTTACTGCCTACCCAAGAGCCAAAAACAAACAAACAAACAAAAAAACCAAAAACAAAACGCTTTGTTACTCTCACGGACACTCCAAATGCCCATATCGCATCCTTTCTTGGTTCTGAGGGCTCAGAGTGGGCAAAGGAGATGTATTATCTCCACTCTGGAAGCCCTGGCACTTGTCTCTCCTTAGGATCACCACAGAGACATTTGCCCTCAGTGTCCTTGGGCTGCCAATTTTCACACTGTCCAGTTCTTTGTCTCACAACCACAAAACATTGGGTACAGAGACATTAGGTACTTGAACTATGAGGCATGAGTCAGGCAAAGGAGAGTTATTGAGAAAAAGATGAAAAAGGCCCATATTGTCAGGGCAAGCAGCCCTAGGATTTTGGCTGGCAATCAAAGAAAAGAAAGTAAGGGGGGAAGAAGGGAGAAATGTTGTCTTTTTTTTTTTTTTGAGTTATAATTAAAAATCTGTGAGCCAGGCTGGAGAGATGGCTTAGTGGTTAAGCGGCTTGCCTATGAAGCCTAAGGACCCTGGTTTGAGGCTCAATTCCCCAGGACCCGCGTTAGCCAGATGCACAAAGGGGCGCATCTGGGGTTTGTTTGCAGGGCTGGAGGCCCTGGTGTGCTCTCTCTCTCTCTCTCTCTCTTACTCTCAAATAAAAAAATAAACAACAACAACAAACAAAATCTGTGAGCCACTGCATCAAGGGAATGGCTTCTGGAGATACAGTACATTATTTCATTAAAAGGATAACTATTTCTCCCACCTCCTCAGCATGTATGTGGGGGGTGGTCTCTTGCTCAGTACTGTGTTTAACAGGCTCCACCCAGGAATAGAGGATTTTGTTATTCTGATCAGGAGGGAATGGTCTTCCCTTTTTAATGTTACCTGGGAAATAGGAGGTGGGGTCTGCCTACCTACAACACCTGAACTCCCCACCATGCTGTAGTCTCAAGAGTTGGAATACGTTTAATCCTGAACACCTAAAAAAGAAAGAAAGAAAGAAAGAAAGAAAGAAAGAAAGGAAGGAAGGAAGGAAGGAAGGAAGGAAGGAAGGAAGGAAGGAAGGAAGGAAGGAAGGAAGGAAGGCAAGCAAAAAGGAAAGGAAGAAAGAAAGAAAGAAGAGGCTAATACTCTATTGTAACACTGACTGACATCAACGCAAGTTGAGTGATGGGGACATTTGGTCCAAGGGTATAAGCTTCTACTAAAATATTATGCTACAGTTGGACCTGTTTTGTAGGAATCAAGAGAACTGGTCTAAAATGATTTATGCTCAGGCCTTCGTGGTGCTCTTCCAAGAAAGAGGGCTAGGGAAAGAAAAAAAAGGGGGGGGGAAGGGAAAACATTTTTTATTTTTCCTTTTCAAGACAGGGTAGTTCCAGGCTGGCCTTGAACTCTCATCAATCCTATCTCTGCCTCCCGAGTGCTGAGGATTGAAGGTGTGAGCCAAAAGGGGAAACCTTTGATCGCTTAGATGATCCTTGTGTACACTCCTTTTATAGGCACCTGTTAGGGAACACAGGCCCAAAGGAATATAGATGTCAGCCTGCCCTGGTGAGACTAGAAGGCCACTCCAGTCTGGACCTAAGCCTGATTCAAGATGGCAGTCAGGGCAGCCATTTTACTTCCTGGGTTTTCTTCCTTCTAAGAGTATTTCCCCATTGTGGGTGCATTCTTAGTCTGTACTCTTCTCCATGACCCACTAACCAATCAGGGTCTCCCATATGTCGTTAAACTTAACCAGTAAATCCCATCCCAACTTGATGTCTAATTTACATACCCAGTATTATAAGAAAACCCCATCCAAGTCAAAGTTATTTCTTTTCAAGATGCTTTTAAAAAAATTTACATGTACTGAGGAGGGGTGGAGAGGGTGGGGTAGGATCTAAGGCCTCTTGCTTCCACAAACACACTCCAGATATTTGCACCACTTTTTGTGTCTGGCTTACCTAGGTGGCTTCACAATTAAAACTTGGGCAGGCAGACTGCAAGCGAGTGCATTTAATCACTGAAACATTTTCTCAGCCCCTGGGAGTTTTTTGCTCTACTTTCTTTTCTAAAATATACCTGAATTTGCATTCTGCCATGTCTGTGCTTATCAATTGTAAATATTTGTTTATGAAAAAGAGACAGAGAGAATGGACTTGTCAGTATCTCTTGCCACTGCAAATGAACTACAGATGCATGCATCACTGTGCATCTGGATTGACATGGTGACTGGGGAAATTTGGGGGTGGGTGGTAAAGTACACCTGTCAATTCTTTCTGAGTCTCAGGACAAAAAATTCAGAGCCAATGGCTTGAGAGGCTCAGTCCCCCTCAAAACCAATAGCAGCACCAGGCTTTGGTCTTTTCTTTTTCACAGCATGAGATTACTGGGGAAATTCTTTCTCCTAAATAAATACATTTTGAGGAATGTTAATGTTTTCTGCATGTATAATATACCGGATATCTTTTCATGTGTGATTTTAAAAATTAACTGCATCCTTTAATTAAAAATATTTTATTATATTTTTATTACAAAAGCAGCATGTGTTACTTACATATTTTAACATTATTTTAGTCATTCAGGAGAGAACTCTTCTCCAAAGAAACACATTTCTTGGCTCATAATAAAAATCAATGGGAAAAATATTTTTTTATAAAAACCTACTATGGTCACATTCATTTATGGAACACATAGTTCTACTCTAGAATATTAGCTTAATACTATGGACATGGATTTAAATGTTACAGCTACCTAGACTGCTACCAGAACACTGACCACACAAATTACATTTTGATTAAATTCAAGCATACTCTGACATGAGGACTTAAAAATGCCTTGCACAGAACAAATAACTTCATGGAACATCATCTGGTCATCAGGAGAGGGTATATTCTGATGCAGAAAGAAGCCTGTGCCACCACAGCATTACAGTACGGCAAGCCAGCCAGGTGACAGTCACCTGCTACTGAGCAGAGGAAGGGGCGTTTCTGAAGGTGGCTGTGTGTAGAAGATGAGCTCGAGCTGAAGGCCGCTGAACTGCCTGCAGCCAGCTCAGTTCATCTCATTTAGGTAGCAGTCTCCTGTAGTATGCACAGTATAGAACTGTTTAGGAAAAGCTGCATTTCATTACTTTTCTTGTTAGTCATTTTTTTGCCAAATACATGAGTATCCCAGTGAAAAGGAAAATTATAAAAACAAAGCTCAAAATGTACTTTAAAAATAGTCTCCATTTTTAAGACATCATATGCTTTGAGGATTCTTCCTTGGGAATACTAACATGTAAGAACATTCATGGAGACAGTGTGTGCACATTCAACAGTCCCTGATGTAGAACATGCCCACTCACTAACACATGAGGCTGTGCTTCTCTCTTACACCTGCCAAATATCATAGTGACAGGTTAGATCAAAAGGCAGCCAACACAAGACTACTTGCTCTCAGTCCTAGCCATAGCTCTCTTAGATACCATATCACTGGGACAGACTCCACTAAGAGACATGCCTTCCTGTTTTATTAAAACAAACAAAAATCCCAAGTAGAGTTAGTGCCCAAGGAGCCATGTTTACATCTTCATGGGATATAAGTGGCTGTCCTGTGTTCCTCCCCACCCTTCACTCACGATCACCTAGGAGGCATTAAGTCCTCTCTGGCTGTGAGAGGCACAAGTAAAAAAGTGCAGTGGCTAAGAGAACTTAAAGACTCTTTGGGAGTCTTGAAATTAGATTCTGCCCTGAAAAGTGCAGAACAAGAAAAAAAAAAAAATCTCTAAATGAAGAGTCACAACAGACGAGAAACTGGAAGGCCTGAATTCCTCAGACATCTTCCGTTCATCTGGTGATGTCTCACTTCTAATATGGCAAGAGGTGCTTGCTAGCACGCATGTATCCAACTGTAGCCTGCTCATCTGTGATGGAGGCAAAGAGCAGCTCTCATTGCACAAAGAAGGCTTTCTGGAATTCATCCCTGTCACTAGCAACCCATTTTGAAGAGGTACATTTGCACTTTGGGCAAAGAATTGCCAGTTAAGGATACAGACAGCCATGAGTACAGTATCACATGCCTAAAGAGAATGGTATTTGCGAACTTGGGCCAAACCCAGTGAAGAGATGATGAAAACTAATCAGTTGAGGCACAGGATAGCACATATTCCTGTCAGGCTTGAGGGAAGAATATGATCATTTTTTTCAGGCCTCATTTTAATGGACCAAAGTGTGTAGTTGCCATTTCACTTCCTGTTCTAGCCTCATTGGTGCGGGCACTCCAAGCTTTTTAGAAGATCTAGTCCCTCGGAGAGGTCTGGCCTCAGCCTCACACCATCAGGAAAGCAGTGTGAGGGATGTGATGGAGGGATGTCTGTGCTCTGACAGCACGTTCTCCACTGCCTAGGGATCAGAAAGAAAGAGAAGCAAAGCTATTACGCCACAACCCAGTGAAGAGCCAAGAAGTGAGCAGAAGCCGTCCCAAGCCTCCCAGTGCCTTCCACTCCACTACGCTCTGTCCATGTGCATGTGAGACACGCTGGTGTGCCTACACATATGTCTAGACTCTGGACAGTCAGGCTAACTCTAATGGCCTAGCAATGGGCTTCTTTACCTGAGAAGCTGACCTTGTTACCATGATGGGGCACATGTCCCTTAAACTATGAAGCAGAGGTGGTTGGATCTCTGTGGTAAAAGGAGAGCGTGTAAACTAATTAGCTAAGAGACCACATAGCAAAGCGGCATTGTGGCCAGGGGCTACTCAGCTTCTGAGGAGGGTCTCTATGGTTATAGTTACCCCAGTCCACGCTGAAGTCAGTCATCAGAGCAGATCCACTTCTTCCCATAAATTGCTATTTAATGTTTTACCTTGTGAGGAATCCTTCCCCTTAAACACTTTTTTCTCAAGTGTTAAATGTATTTACAAATCATCTGGTAATCTTGTTAAAATAAATGTTCTGATTCAGGAGGTCTGGGGTAAAGTCATTACTAATTAGCTCTAGATCCTCATTAGGAAAGTGTGGGATAAGGCAAGAGAACAGTGAGCAACATCATAAAATACCCTCATACCACTAGCTATCATCTGTTTAGAAACAGGCAGAGCATATTTTAGAAGCAACAGTCAGTAAATTTTAAAAGAACCACAAAGTTTTTCTTTATAATATATGTTATACGTAGGTTCAAAGATAATTTTTCTTAATTCCTACATAGGTGCCAGTAGGTAGACATGACTAGTGAAGTCCATGGGTGTCTCAATTTTCTTATTGCTGTGATCAAATACCTGACAAGAAGCAACTTAAGAGAGTTTATTTTGACTTTGGGTTTGAGGTTACAATTCATCGTGGCAGGGAAAGGAAAGCATGGTGGCAGGAGGCGGAAGCAGTGGTCATTCAGGCCACAGGAAGAAGCAGCGAGCATTGAGTGCTCATGTTCACCTAGCTTTCTCCTTTTTATACAGTCCAGAATTGCAGCCCATGGAATGGTACTGCTCAGTTAAGGTGGGTCTTCCCACCTCAATTAACTTAATCAAGATAATCCCTGTGGGATGCTCAGAGGCTAGCCTAATCTAGATAATCCCTTACAGGAATGTCTAGAAATTTGTATCCTAGGTGATTCTAGGTCGTCAAGTTGGCAATTAATATAATCCACCACAAATCCACCCCTTGTCAACTTGATACCAAAAACATCATTTTTAGATCATAACCTTCCACCTCTTGTGTCCAGAAGTTCATGGCCATGTCAATGTAAAATGCATTGAGTCCAACTTCAAAAGTCAGTGTAGTCTTTAGCAGTTCCAACTCTGTTCAAAAGTGTCAACAGACAGTTTCTTCTGAGACCCAGGTAACCTCTTAATTGCTAGCTCCTGTATATGTCTAACATACATCAGCATACAGTAAACATTCCCAATGTAAAAGAAAATGGAAGTATAGAAAGGAATGAGCAGATCAAAGCATGACCAGAACCTGGCAGGAAAACCCCAAATCTTGCAAGCCCATATGTGGCATCTGATAGTGTCATCTGGCTTCCAAGAGGCTTGGGTAGCCACAATCCTTCCAGATATTCTTCCTGTAGTACTTGTGGCCTCTCTCATGGAGATGCTCCACTCTGAATTTGCAGTTTTCCTCAGCAGACCTCCTGTGGTTCTGGCATCTCCAATATTCTGGGGTCTCCACTTCAACTTAGGGTTCACTTTCATAGCTTTTTTACAGTGGTGTTTCAGGACCTCCTGGTAGTATCTCAGGCCCTGTCATACATTGCCTAGCCTCAACAGCTCTTTGAAATCTTGGTGCAACACTTGATCCCCTCAATACTGCATCTTTCATAGCTCCAAAACTATTACCACATACATGCTGCTGGGAAGTTCTGCTGCCAGCTTGTGGTGAAGCCTGGCCCCACTGGGCCACAGCTATCAAGCCTCTGTCTTCCTTTGAAACATTTCCCTAGATGGTTGCAGTCTAGCAGTGAGCTCCTTGAGTTCAGGCTTTCTTCCTTCCAATGGGAGGTTTTGCTGCCAGGACACATGTCCTATTGTCTCAGTTCAGTCACAAGTTTCTCTTCAATGATGCTGATCCAATTCACATCACATCACATCTGATTTCTCAGCACTATCACGAATGCTATTCCGTCTTGATATTTCCTCTGCTAAACAAATTAACCCATTATGTATGAGTTCACATTCCCAGAAAACTGGAAGAATGCAGCCAGTTTTAACATGAACCACCTCTATAGCCAAGTTCCTGGAAGAGTCCTTGTTCCCTTAGGAACCTCATAAGCCTGGCTGAAGAGATGGCTTAGAAGTTAAGGTGCTTGCCTGTGAAGCCCAAGGACTCATGTGCAACTCTTCAGGTCCCATGTAAGCCAGATGCAGTGTCACAAGTGCACAATGCTACATATGCGCACAAAGGGGGCACGTGCGTCTGGAGTTTGATCACAGTGGCTAGAGACCTGGCATGTCAATTCTGTCATTAAAAAAAAAAAAAAAAAAAAGGCCAGTCTATTGGACATACCTCAAATAAATAAATAAATAAAATAAAATTAAAACCTCATAAGCCAGGCCTCCCACCAGAATGTCCTATTAAGCACTGCTTACAGTACTCATGGGCTTTTCTAGCCCAAAGTTCCAAACCCTTCCATATTCCTCCTAAAAACCAGTTCTAAAGGTCTATGAACCACATGGTCAGGTGTATCACAGCAACAGCCTCCAACTTCTTGGTACCAATGTTCTGTATTGGTACCTTCTCATTGCTGGGGCAAAATACCTGATGAAAATCCCTTTAAAGGAGAAAAGATTCACTTCAGTTTACAGTCCACGATGGCAGGGGAGGCAGGGTGCTGCGAGAGCTTGAGAGAGCAGGTCACATTCAGTCCTAGAGAGAGCCTTTCTTCTTTTGATAAAGCCTATGACCCCAGCTATGGAATGGTGTCATCTACAGCTAAGGTATATTTTCATATTTCAATTCACCTAATCAAGATAATACCCCACAGGCACGCTCAAGGCTCATTTCTATCAAGCTGACCTCAGTCTGAACTATCACAATGTGTTACAGACAACAATGTCCTTCCTATCTTCCCCAGAGGCCTGTGAAAGAAAGCCAGGTCTACATTCATGGACTCTAAGATTCTGAGAACTTAGGCTGGTTTACTTGAGAGTCAAGTACTGTCCAGCAAGAGGCATTTTTAGGAAGAGAAGAAATGGGGAATACAACCTAAAATTAAAAAAAAAAAAGCAAAACAAATAAAAAAAAACCAGAAGCCTTCTGATATGTTCAAGTTGCTCAACAATTTTATTAACCCATTCTACACACAGAGACACACACACACATACAAAACCCCACATTTCAAATACAGTTATATATATCTAAAGTAGATCTGATAGACTATTTCATTAGTGTCATGAGAATAAATGAGAATGCTACTAAAGACTGACATTCCCACTTTCTACAGAGGTGTGCCTAGGAAATCTGTCATAAAATTCTGCTTCTAGGCTTCATAATTCAGCCCATTTCCAACCAAACCAGTACTCCTCAATGTTGCTCTACCCTTTCAAGGCACCATTTGTGATCAATTTTTTTTTTTGTAACCACAGGAAAACCATCACCGTATCAGAATGAGTTAGACTTGTTATTTCAACATAAAAGCATACAAGCAATTGAGATACAAAAAGAGTGAGTTAGGTAAATATTGGCCATAGATATCCAGGAAAAGGTTTAGTCTTTAAATCAACTTTTGAATGCAAAATTTTCTTTGCATTTTTAATTAATAAGTTAGGAGTAAAAGCCAAATGCATGGCAGACCAGAGCAGCAGCACTCTCAGGTAGAATGCTGCATTCCATCACTCATGCTATGTGGAGGACACAGAAGGTTCGGGAGTGCATGGTTAACAATGACGCCCTGCATGAAGCAGGGGCTGGAGGACACAACTTCAAGTAGAGTCACAACGGAAAGTTCTTAAGGCATTAACCTTAGCTGCTTACACCATACCAAACAAGTAATGTACAATCACTATCTTTTGTAAAACGATGAAAATTTGGCCACTATTATACAATAAGGATCTATGGAAAAAATCAGTGTATAGAACTTCCCCATAAAGGAAATATATGAAATGTTTAGTTTCTTGTAGGGCATGGGTAATAGGCAGAGAATTATAGTAATGAGCACATACTACCATTCAGTGCAAGAAAATGGGCAGACTGCTGGCATATAGATCTTGTCAGAGTCTATCAGGACACTATGAAACAAAATTCTTAAGACACACTTCTGATGTGTGTAATCTCCAGGGAAAATCAATGATCTAAAAGGCCAATGTTACAACCTGACTGAATTGTTAAACATTTTTAAAATAAAAATAATTTAAAATACAAACAAGTCAAAATATATTCCTGGAAAGCTGGGTAAGTCTAACAAACCTTTTGTAATACAATATGGCTTCTGGAACTGGTAAGGGCAATGAGATGTATAGAGACTACATCACTCAGATATAGTTGCCTCAACTACTGGACATGGTCTTCCTTGTCCATTGGCCACTCCAAGCACCAGAGTTTTCTCTTGCTCCCAGGAAAATATGGCAGATTGATTCTTAACAGTTATATCATTTGCTTCCTCAAATGCCAGTGCCTCTGAAAATCCAATGTGGATTACAAAGAGGATTACCCAGATCCTCACCTGAAATACTCAACTCTTCCATCTAGAACACAAGACAGTGCATCCCTGATGCTAATGTCCTGAGGAAAAGAGACGGTGACATGGGGTACAACACAATGCATGTTTTATAGATTTTTCTTACTCTACCTTATGACTCAGTGGGAAACTATTCCTTCACCAAGAGAAAGGGCACTAGCATTAACCATCAGTTAAGAGCTGAGTTCCAATGTGAAAATGTGGGGATAAAAACAGACACAGGTTGCCTGACTGTATTAGATACCTCTTGAAAATCTGATACTGACTTTTTCACTCAGCAGTTTTTGTTTCTTTTCCCCCAGTACTGAAGATTGAACACATGCATTCAGGGAGAGCACTCTACCACTGAGCTGTATTGTGAGACAAGATCTCATGTCTCATTCAGCTTTGAAGACAGACAAGTAATAAAACAAAATATATTAACGTTTCCTTCCTTTTCTGTTTTACATGGGTAGATCTAAGTCTCTACCTATTTCCCTCATAACAAAGCTGGACACCTCAGAAAGTACTCTGGGGGGCCATCCTTCTTTTGAGGACCTGTGATACACAACACAAGCGGCACAGTGTAAATCTCCCACTCGTACACATTCAAGTAACAAGGGGAAAGAAAGGCAGAAGAGATGGGAAGCAAGACTTCCCTGAAATCTAGAATAAGAGCTCAGTTCCAGTCTACATTTTCTTGGCTTCTTCCTGCTGAAGCTCTCAGAAGAAATCTTGCTTTAAAAATTGAAGGATGTCGAAACTCTTGCTGCCAGCTTCTCTTGCCCTGTCTGAAGGTAACTGGACCACCTCAGTTCCTCCTCTTGGGGAAATAGACCAGCACAATGGGAAAGAAACGATCAGCAGAATGAGAATTAGACTGGACACCCACCTGGTGGCCTGCCTCTAGTGAGAGCATTTATAACAGTCTAACTCAATGCTAGTGGGTCAGAAAAGTCCCCTTTTCTGAGAGAAGGGGCAGCTCGAATCCTCACTGTTGGATCAAAGCTCTTCCTTCTCTGCCTCATTAGCTCTGGGTTACTCCTACCTAACAGCAGAAGAAAGGACTGAATGCCTAATTAGACCAGAGCTGCCGCCACCGTCAAGCCAAAGGAGACACAACTTTGTGAAAGTGCAAGACATACCACCCAGACCATATGCCAGCTTTCACATTGTGGGGAGCAAACATTCTAACCCTTTGGTTCTGGCAGCCACAGAAGAGAACAGTGGAGAGAAGCAAACAGTACTCTGCTGTAATGTAAGTTCTCCCAGAGTCAGTGTATTCTTTTGCAAATATTCACTTGTTATAAATCATAGGCTCTTTCTCTTTAATGTAACCTTTAGGGTAATGAAATTTCATTGTTTGTATTTTTGTCTTTCCCTTCCCAGCCCAAAGCCCCACATACAAAGGCACTACTAGGGAAACTGTACGACTGCTTAAAAGGAATTGCAAGTTTACTGTATGTCTTAAAGACAATTTCAGGAAGAATCTAGACAAGCAGACTTTGAAACTGATGGAGTTACTGTATACAGAACGTAAGAGCAAAGGCCTCAGCACCAGGGGTCAGTAGCCCATGGTGATGGCCTCCATCAGCCTATAGGTTCTATCTCAGTACCTTTATTAAGTTATTTATTTGTTTGTATGTACATGTGTATGTGCCAGGGTCTCTTGCCACTGCAAGTGAGCTTTACATGGGACCTAGGGAATTGAACCCAGGCTGGCAGGTTTTACAAGCAAGTGCCCTTAGATGCTGAGCCACCTTCTCCACCTTCAGTACCCTTCATCACAGTAATTGAAATCCTAACTTGTATCCAAGAACATTTGTTTAATGTAGTAATTTGTTCCATGTGCCCCTGAAATGTCAAGAGTAAAAGATGGACAAAGAACCTAAAATATTATTCTAATACACAGCAGCCTACCTTTGAGGGGATTATTCCACTTAATATTGTGACCTGCTCCATCATCCACCTCCTAAGAACTGTCTTTTCAGACCAACAGGAACTCAGAACTTCAAGGTTCATGTTATACCCAAAAAACTAATAAAAAATTCCATTGGCTTTAAAATGTAGTATTTTTACCCTGTGCATAAATCAATAATCACTAGGGCAGCTACTTAAACACTCACATACCTATACTCCAATCCCAGGTTCTGAGTCTGAACTCAGTCTGAGTTAGGTAGACCCAGGCATATGTGCATTTCAAAAGTTCAAAGAGGGATGTTAAGGAGTTTTTGTGATGAGAATCCTAGAAAAAGGCTTTCTATTACAAAAGAAAATCTAGGGCTGGAGAGATGGCTCATCAGTTAAGGTGCTTGCTTGAAAAGCCTAACAACCTGGGTCCAATTCCCCAATACCCACATAAAGCCAGATGCACAAAGTGGCCCATTCATCTGGAGTTTGTTTACAGTGGCTAGAGACCCTGGCACATCATTCTCTCTGTGTCTGTCTGTCTCTCTCTCTCCTTACAAATAAAACAAACAAAAACAAATTTTTTAAAAACTCACAAAAGCTCTTAGAAAATTGCTAACTTGTTCTATCAGCTAACTCTACATGACAAAATTGAAAGGTAGGGAGTCATCTGTTTCTTTCAAGCATATCATGAGAATTCTGCATCTGCCTCTTTAAAAATGTACAGGTGTGAGTTGGGGACTTAGTTCAGTGATAGAGTGCTCCTTTCCTAGCAGCACAAGGGCCTGGGCTTGGTTTCCAGCACCAAAATGTAAAATTAATAAATAAAATAAAATTATTTCACATATATACATTCGTATTATTTTATAAGCAAAATTAGAGGGCAGGTCATCCTGAACCACCAAAAGGACTAAGGATCTTCTCTAAACAAGCAACACAGAAACTTTCATGGGTAAAATTCCATGGGACTCCACTGGACACTAAAATAATTTCTCAATAAAAATGAAATATGCCAATAAGAGAGGTCAAATTCATCACCAAAACTTTTCGGTATTTGGGAAAATTTTTTCATGTAAAAAAAAATTAACTTTAGAAAAGCATGCTGGAAAGCATAAGACAACAATGACCCCTTTAGTGAACTCTCTTCCTTTTTGCCTGGAGCAATCCAGACATCAAAGGTGGCTCCTGGTGCTTTTAAGCAGTTCCAGAGGTAATGGGCTATGCAGGGAAGTCGCTGTGATTCGCAAAGACACTGAGAGCCACAGGACAAAAAGTTCATCTGAACTACAAGCCTGTAAGAAGTAAGACACCCTTTGCTCTCTGAACTCCACTCCACAGCCAGCAAAAGACAGTATATGACTCTTCAAGATAATTAAACAAACCAAAACATTTCTATATCCTCAGAGCCTGCTCCCCCAGAGCATGAAGAACTTGAGACTATTTCTCATGAAAAGAGGCAAGAGCTCTCACCCTATGTCCATTTGCAAACTCCAGAGCATTCTGTGGTTCTGTAGCCTGGGCTGACCCTTGCAGGACCTGGCTGGAGAGGAATGGAGAAGGGAAAGGAAAGATTCCCAAGTGTAGATCCAGACCCACTGCAGACAACACGAGCCTTAGCTTTCTCCCATACAAACAGTCCCTTCCTTTATGACACTGCAATGCCATGCATTACACAGGACAACCCAAAAGGGAGACAAATGAAAGAAGGGTAGCCAAGAAAGGATTGTGGGGTATAGTAAAGAGACAAACATGAAGGACAAATGGGCTTTTGTGTCTCCCTCGATTCACCATCCCAACACACACTTCACCAACACAAGGACACTAGTGAGTTTAAACACCAGAAAACAGAGGGAAGAACCAAGTACATGATTCATGCTTAGCTCCAAAGGAGCTCTAGCCTGCCTCTCCTCCTTCAGACCACCCCTGTTCTAATACTCCACCTGCCATCTTGCCTCTGGGTGAGATATTTCACGCTGGAGAATAGCTAAAATTGGTCTGCACACACATGAGCTCATAGTCTGTGCTAAAATTAAAGGTGTTGAGGGCAGGGGTGGAGGTGAAGTTAAATGACTCCTTAGTGATTAGTGACAAGGGCAGGAGGCCAAGGCTAGAGGGAAACACACAGTTACACCACCGGAATGCTGACTTGGGTCTTCGGCTGGTCGGCCCCATCTTGCATGTCCAGGGCACGTAGAGGGCTGAGGGGCTTGAGGGGCCGGCTCCCAACACTGTAATTTCTTGGACGCCTTATTGTGTTCGAACTGGATAGAGGCGTAAAGCTGTTCCTTCTCATCCTTACAGGGGTTTGGCTCTTGGGGAAGTTGTTCTGATTGGAAATGGAGGGATACCACACACATGAAAGCCATGCCAAAACCTCACTCACAAAGGTCAAACAGGACTCAAGACCATAACAGCGTGCAGGATGTACTGAGAGGAGCATGGCCTGGTGCCCATGCCCCAGGGGAGTGACAGGGTCATCACAGGGGCAGATCTCTGCCATCATATCTCAGAGCAGGAAAGGGACCCAATCAAGAAGGGTTTGCTTATGCCCACACAGACTGCCAGGGACATACTGGTGTCTTCACTGGCAGGCATTCTATAGAGAGGCCTCCTTGGGGACATGGCTGAGGGATCTATACATTTCACTTCCACCGAATACTTTTTTTTTTTTTTTTGATGTAGGGTCTCGCTCTAGTCCGGGCTGACCTGGAATTCACTATGTAGTCTCTGGCTGGCCTCGAACTCACAGTAATTCTCCTACCTCTGCCTCCTGAGTACTGGGATTAAAGGTGTGCGCCATGTGCCACCATGCCCTGCCAGCCAAACACTTTCTATATTTAACTCAATTTCCAGGAGCCGACCTCCAAGGATAAGATTTATTAAAGTGGTACTCATTTTAAAAAATGACTAATTCCTTCATTTTGTCCTTTTGGAAGTAAGGAGACTACACAGGCCATGAGTTCTAGGTCTGCTTTATTTATTTGTCTGCTTGTTTTTATCTATTTGGTGAATTTTTTTGTTTTTTTGGAGGGGGGTACATAAAAGAACCCAAGTCTCCTGATGCCAAAGGTTCAAAGACTCAAGGTGACAGGAGTCCAGCATGTTTGGCCCTGGGGATATACTTACAGTTGGCTTGTCACGGTGCGTGTTCACAGCCTCCACGTTGACTTTAATTGTTTCCACTTTGCACCCTGAGAAAACAAGAGGAATAAAAGGCTGTCAGGAGCAGGCATGGTGCCTCAAGCCTGTAATCAGAGCACTTGGGAAGCTGAGATAGGAGGATTGCTGTGAGTTCTACATCAGCCTGGTTTACAAAGTGAGCTCCAGGCCAGATGCAGCTATGCTGTAAGACCCTGTCTTAGACAAAAGAAGAGAGACAAGGAAAGGATAGATAGATAGATAGATAGATAGATAGATAGATAGATAGATAGATAAAATGGAAGCTACAATAGTGGAACATCTCTGGTACACAGGGATGCTGAAGTTGAACTTCAGACGACCTTCAGTGATAACTCAGCTATCTGGTCCGTCCTCAATTCCCACCTCCCACTGGCCCAAGCTCATAGTTACCATAGGCCACAGGAGTGAGTTTGAAGATGGTATGGAGAGGACACCTCAAATATGGTAGCTCATCTGAAAGAAGAAAGACCTGGTCAGGGACATTTCTTAATTCATGGACAAAGGTCAAGTCAGAAGAGAAGAGGACCGAAGGAAAGGGTTTGTCCTATCCACCACCTCAAGTTGAATAGCTTCTCCTTTAAACTTCAGGCAATTATTGTATCAAGACCAAAGAAGTTACTCAAGCTACTAAGTGGTGAGGAAGGAAGGAAATAAGGTCATTCTAGATCCTTCCATGCAGGCAAAAGAGAAGTAAGTGCTGAAGCCATGGCACCCTGGGAGGGAAGGGCCAGAGCAGAACTTCCTTGCTGCTCTTACCAGAAACAGCTGCTCTATTCCTCAATCAAAGGGATGAATATTACTGCAATATGCCACCTCCCAGGAGCCTGACTAATCAACCATTCTTTCAGTGTTGCCAAGAGTGTCACTTCTGATGCTGGCCCTTTAAGCCAAGCATGATCAAGCATACCAGAATAGCCACCCTCCCCTGGGGGCTTTGGTAACAGCATAGTGAAGCCAGAAAGCAGCTGACCAATGGCTGCCTGGAGCCCCACTCTGCAGCCTGAAGGATGTACTCTAATTTGGGTAGAAGAAGGGGAGGGTCTAGAGGCTGGGAATCCTGGAAGCATTGAGTCTAATCCTATCTTTGTGGGTATGTCCCCCAAGCCCTTCCCTCAAATGGCACCTGCACCCTTATCCAAGAAGTAGGCCAGGAGGCAGCGCATGACAGCCTGGTGGGAGATGACAAGGACATTGCCCTGACGTTCCAGCTCCATGATGACAGGCTCCAGCCGCTGTACCAGGTCCATGTACGACTGTGGGGAGAAGTAGGGAGAGCTGGTAGGAGGCCAAGTGCATGCTGGCAGACAAGTTGGTGGCTGAGTCCCAGAGTCAAGAGACCACTTTTTCCTCACTGGCTTTCCTCCCAGAGGCTTAGCATGTCTGTGTTGCCTAACTTCCCCAGCCCTGGTTTCTTAAGGGTACCCACATCATTCAAGAGCAGCAGTTAGACCAGAAGCAGACAGACAAAAAGAAAAAAGAAACCCATAGGTCAAGTAAAGCACCCGCCTTTTCTTCCATAAGTTAATAGGTAGCATGTAGGGCAACAAGAGGTTTCTAGAAGTTTCTTGGACTTCTGCCATTCTATTTTATTTGCCTTTGTCTTGTACATCCCTAGATCAGGAAGCTACTTGAATGAGCAAAATAGCTTAAAACACAGAAGGTTGTAGGGAATAACTCATGTCCCATATACTTACTTGGTGACTATATCTGCTTGGATAGGGGTAGGAAGGAGGGAGTAGAATGAAAAAGAAGAAAGATCATACTCACTCTACAACATTCTTTTTAAGCAGGCGTGATGGCACACACCTTTTTTTTTTTATTTTTTTTATTTATTTATTTGAGAGCGACAGACACAGAGAGAAAGACAGGTAGAGGGAGAGAGAGAGAATGGGCGCGCCAGGGCTTCCAGCCTCTGCAAACGAACTCCAGACGTGTGCGCCCCCTTGTGCATCTGGCTAACGTGGGACCTGGGGAACCGAGCCTCGAACCGGGGTCCTTAGGCTTCACAGGCAAGCGCTTAACCGCTAAGCCATCTCTCTAGCCCTTTACAACATTCTTAACACAGAAGATATCCTGCCACCCTTTTCCCTAAAGACTTTAACAAATTAATATGCCATTTGTCTGCCTTAACTGAATTAAACAGAGTATGATCCAGCAGTGGGAGGATAAAGTATGATTAAACTACCCTTTCTCTTCTTCTCAAGATCATATCCAATCCTTTCCTCAGGCTAAAACTAAGACCTCAGCAAGGGGTTGGGCAGTTACTCCAAGTTACAGTAGTCTTACCTCCCCACCAGGATATCGATATAGATACTTCTCCTGATCTCGAAGTGCAAATTCATCTGGGTACTGCTTCTCAATCTCCGCATAGGTCATCTCTTCACATACTCCCTGCAAAGAGACACACTGACTTCAGGACACAGAATATGACTGGCCCACATTACCTCATCCCAGATGAGGAGGGTGACACAGAAGAAAAGATTTTTCACTATGAGTGAAGCACTGTGCTGGGTCATTGTGTGTATTATAACTGGCCATGGCCAGGGGGTCACAGGATGCCCTAGAGGGAAAGCCACTGCAGAGAGGGGGTGGTATCTTTAGCTTAAGAGGCCACTTTCTCCTACTACTATAAGGAAAGTTGTAAGTCAGGAAGAGTCTACAGGATAAAAGGAACAGGATGCAGAGGAGGACTGGAAACCTTGCAGGAGGAATATAAGGGTAGAAAGGAAGGGAAGGAGGGAGGGAAGGGAAGGAGGAAAGAAAGGAAGGAAGGGGAAGAAAGAAAGAAGGGAGGGAGGGAGGGAGGGAGGGAGGGAGGGAGGGAGGAAGGAAGGAAGGAAGGAAGGAAGGAAGGAAGGAAGGAAGGAAAGAGAAATGTCTAAGTCATAAGTCAAGCATGGTGGCACACACCTGTAACCCCAACATTTAAGAAGCTAAGGCAGGAGAATTATGAGTTCTAGGCCAATCTGGGCTACAGAATAAGACCCTGTCTTCTCCCCTTGAAAAACATCTCCAAGATAAAAAACAAAACCAAAAGAAATCTTTACTTTTGTACTCAGAGATAGAGAAAGCCCAGGGAAATTGGGGAAAAAAACTTTCCAGATTAACTGAACAAAATGAACAAAGTAAAAATGAAAGTGGATAGTTAGCCATTTCTTTTTCCTAGGAGGAAATGAAGAAAATGAGTCCTTGTTATCCCCTCTCTCCCCTAGTGCCATAGTGGCTCACTCAAAAACTATTTTGGTTATGGGGGAAAGCAATCGCCCTCTAATTTGACTGGAGGCCCACTCCATGGGAGGGAATACATCCCTATACTGAAAACCTACAACAGGAGTAGTCATGAGCCCTAGAAGTGTAACGTCTGCTGCTGTCTGGCTAAAAGTATATACTATGCTCACCAAATTGCCCAGTAAGCACTTCTCTTAATGTCCATACCTACATATTAATGCTACTTTCACTTTTGGTAGAGAACCTTCTCTTTTCAGATGGCAGTGACCTTGGGATGACTCAGAAGGCATCATGGTGCTGAGAAGAAGTGACAGAGGAGTGCTCAGCACTGAAATAGCTCAATCACACCTTCCATGACTCAGGGTACATTGCAGAAGAGGTGGCAGAAAGAATGTAAGAGCTAAAGGAAGAGTAGGACTCCCTACAATGTGCTCCTCCAGATACAAAATGGCCTGGATATCCATGACCTCACAGTGCCTGACACTACCTACACACGACCATCATAATAGGAAGAAAAGATCATGACATCAAAATCAAACAGAGACTGAGAGGGGGAGGGGGATATGATGGAGAGTGCAGTTTCAAAGGGGAAGGTGGGGGGAGGGAGGAATTTAAAAAAAGCTGTTTTGGGTCTATCATGGGCACATGGGTATTAAAGCAGCTAGGAAGCTCTGACCAGGGTTACATGTTTATCCCCATTCTCTCCCTCAGCTGTTGAAATGGCCACTGATTCAAGTGTCTTAGTTTCTACTTTATGGCCAAATATAACTTCTGAGAAGTACTGTCTGAACCAGAGATTCCTACTCACAGCATCAATCTCATTCAGGATTTTCCACTGCTCATAGGTCACCCCAAGGGACTCTGCAGTCTGTATGGTCCTCTTAAGTTGGCTTGTCCACACTTTCAGGTCTTGTATCTCCTGCTCCTCCAGAAACTTCCTTAGAGCTTGGGCAAACTGACATTGGAAAATAAACACAATACAATGCAATATAACACAACATAACATAATACAACACAACACATCATACACACTGTTAACTTGACCTATAATGTGTGGGCAAAAAAATAAACCTACAAGGAAATGAACGTCACCTAAAGCATCCTGAACTGACAACCCAACTCATGCCTAGTAATTGTCTGATGGGTGAATGATCACAGCAGGAATGGTCCCTACTTACCCATGCATTAATCCAGAGCTAGGAACAGTAAGCAAGAAAACATCTTTAGCAATTGCCTATGTGAACCCACAATCTAAGTCCAAATGAGATTTAAGCAGAAGGGGATAAGAAGATGACCTTCACCATGCCCTTTTAACTCTAAGCCCGGGCAATCCAGCCTGCTAGCTAACTACTTACCTGTTTTCCTCTCACTGAGAGCCCAGAGTCACCCCCAATTTTTCCCAAGAGGTTAAACTCGCTCTCTCCATGCCGGCAAAGGTAAATGGTGCGAGGCTGGACATGGATGTTCATCAGGTAGTAGACTATCTTGCTCTGGATGTAATCTTGGACTCTGTTGACTAGAAATCGCTGGCCCACATTTATCACTTTGATGAAAGAAAGGTCCCTAGGATAGGACAGGAAGAAGAAAGCCCAATGTAAGACCACCTGAGACTAAGAATAGGAAGAAGCCTTGTGGTACCTGCTTATAATCCCAATGCTAAGGACGCTGGGGCAAAAGGATTAAGAGTTTGAGGTTAGCTTGGGCTACATTGGGAGACAATGTCTCAAGACAACCAAGTGTGGAGGAAGGAGGATCTTAAAATTTTATTTTTATAAATTTGAGGTGGGGAGAGAATGGGTGCATCAGGGCCTCCAGCCACTGCAAATGAACTCCAGATACATGTGCCACCTTGTGCACCTGGCTTATGTGGGTCCTGGGGAATCTAACCCGAGTCCTTTGGCTTTGCAGGCAAATGCCTTAACTGCTAAGCCATCCCTCCAGCCCTTTCATTTTATTTTATTGCATGTGTGTACACCTGTTCATAGGTGCACAACTGTGGGGGCCAGAGCCCTTCCTCAGGTGTCATCTTCAGGAGTGACACCCACTTCCTTTGAGACAGGGTCTCTCACTGTCCTGGAGCTCACCAATTCGACTAGACTAGCTAGCCAGAGAGCCCCAGGGATCCTCCTGTCTCATCTCCCCAGAACTGGGATTCTAGATGTGCACTACTATGTGCCCAGAATTTTACGTGTGTGCCAGGGATTAACATCAGGTTCTTATACTTGAGGCTAATACTTTACCATCTGAGCCATCTCCGCAGACCCATGGGGAAAGGATTTCTTTTTTTTAAAATTTAATTTAATTTTTTATCTTTTCACAATTTTTATTAACATTTTCCATGATTATAAAAAATAACCCATGGTAATACCCTCCCCACCCTCCCACACTTTCCCCTTTGAAATTCCATTCTCCATCATATTACCTCCCCATCTCAATCATTCTACTTACATATATACAATACCAACCTATTAAGTACCCTCCTCCCTTCCTTTCTCTTCCCTTTATATCTCCTTTTTAACTTATTGGCCTCTGCTAGTAAGTATTTTCCTTCTCACGCAGAAGCCCAATCATCTGTAGCTAGGATCCACATATGAGGGAGAACATGTGGCGCTTAGCTTTCTGGGCCTGGGTTACCTCACTTAGTATAATGGGAAAGGATTACTATAATGATTGGTTGCCCACAGCTAACTCTTCTTCCTCTTCCATGTTACTGCCACGTTTATGGAACCAAATGGTAAAAGAGAGCTTCTGCCTCAAAGCTAACATGAGCACTGTCTCCTCAGTACTCATCCTGTGCCATGTACTATAGGTAAGTATGGTAAACAGACTTCAGCACTCATCCTGCGTCACACAGTGTAGTATGGCATACTATGGTAAACAGAATTCAGGCTTCCCACTGGGGCTAGACTAGGTGACCTAAAGATTTTGCTAAACTCAAATCAACATTTGTTGAGAGCCAGGCATGGTGGTGCACGCCTTTAATCGCAGCACTTGGGAGGCAGAGGTTGGACCATTGCCATGAATTCAAGGACACCTTGATACTACATAGTGAATTTCAGGTCAGCCTGGGCTAGAGCAGGACCTTACCTCAAAAATATATATTTTTTTGTTGTTGTTGGAAAGCACAGGCTCAATCTGAAATGATCAAGATCTAGATAGAACATGATACCCTAGCAAACAGGGTAGGAGAGAGCAAGAACCACAGGCTGAGGCACCCCTGAACACACCTTGTACCACCTAATCAGACCTCTCTCACAGGTACTTCTGCCAACTACTGGCTTTGTATCCATTACAGGATTTTTCTCAATATAAAAACAATACAAGTTTACACACTTGACACTTCCGCACATAAATATCCTTCTAGAATGTTTTTTCTAACCAGGACTTAGGGCTAACTGGAGCTATCCTACTACATCATAGCTAGGGTGGTGGATTTTATTGAGTATTATGGGAACACTTCAATGTACAAGCACTCTTTCAGTATATTTGAAGAAAATACAAAGTCTGGAACACTAAAACAGACCACTGCAGTGATGTTATCACGGGGTCATGTACAGTCATCTTGCCACTTGTTTTTATACACGGCTGTATCTTTAACTGAATAAAACTGACAACTGTCTTAAGTGCACACATTTGGTGGTTAATTTTTGATCATTATCTTGACTGGATTAAGAAACATCTAGGGCATTTAATGAGAGACACCTTTGGGTATGTATGGAAAAGTGTTTCCACATGGAACTAGCTGAGAACAGCTCAATCGTGGGCAGTACCATCTCCTGGACTAAATAGGAAGAGAAAAAGGAGCCATGCATGGTGCCTCAACATCTTTAATCTCAGCATTTGGGAGGCCAAGGCAGGACTGCTATGAAGTAGCTCCTGTACATCCATAAACTTCCTTAGAGTCTGGGCAAAGGCCAAGGTCACCTAGGATACAGAGACTATCTCAAAAGAAAAAAGAAGAGCTGGGTGTGGTGGCACAAGCCTTTAATCCCAGCACTTGGGAGGAGGCAGAGATAGGAGGATCACAGAGAGTTCAAGGCCACCCTGAGACTACATAGTGAATACCAGGTCAGCCTGGGCTACAGTGACACCTTTCCTCAGGGAAAAAAAAAAGAAAGAAAGAAAGAGAAAGAGAGAAAGAAAGAAAAAAAGAAATGAAGGAAGGAAGGAAGGAAGGAAGGAAGAAAAGAAAATATTAAAAGAAAACAAAAGGGCTGGAGAGATGGCTTAGCGGTTAAGCGCTTGCCTGTGAAGCCTAAGGACCCACGTTAGCCAGATGCACAAGGGGGCGCACACGTCTGGATTTCGTTTGCAGTGGCTGGAAGCCCTGGCGCACCCATCCTCTCTCTCGCTCTCTGCCTCTTTCTCTCTCTGTCGCTCTCAAATAAATAAAAAAATAAACAAAAAATTTTTTAAAATATTTTTAAAAAAAGAGAGAACAAAAGAGTTAAGCATCAGGACATTCATGCTCTCTGCTTCCTGGTCCTGAGAGCTGAGCAGCCTCCACTACCACAGGCAGGAGCCATGTTTTTCCTGCCACAGTGGATTATCTTCCCTGAGCTTGACAATAAAAACAAAGTAACTAATTTAATACTGCTTCAGCCAGGTGTGGAGACATACCCGTGTAATTCCAGCACTTGGGAGGTGGAGGCAGTTGGATCAGGAATTCAGTTTCATCCTGGGCTGATACCATGATACTCTGTCTCAAAACAACAACAACAACACAAGTGGTTCACAAGGCCAGGTTCCTACCGCCCTTCTTTATTATGGACTCAGGATGGATTTACTGCATCTTCTAACTCACATTTAGCAAACCAGCCTGTACTCCATAACACACTGTCAAGAGGCACTGCTATAATCATAATGCCTAGCATTGTTCAAGCATTTCTCTTTCACTTAAGCTATATTACTAAGGCCTTTATCACATACTTAGAGACACAGATATATGAAATTATCCATGTGGTACATGTTATATAACATGATATAAGCAAATATATTAATATCACAACACATTATCAACTTTAAAAATTGATCAAAACTGATAATATATCAAGGGATACCCTATAATACTGTAGCTCAGATTTACTAATCTAGAGTACTTTTTCCTAACCAGGGGTGATGAGCCCCCAGGAGACATTTGCACTTAGAGGTAGTCCTAACATCTATTAGAAAGAGGCTATGGCTGCTACTAAATACCCTACAATAGCCCAAGACAGCCCCTTCAACAAAGAATTAAACAGTTCAAAGTATCAGTAATTCTGAGGTAGAAAACCTTGCTCTAGAGAATAAAGAGGAAAGACTGGTGATTTAAAAAAATAGATCAGTGGTTAACTGTAATGTCCAACTCACATAAATGCCACGGTACAAACCATGTGCTTTGAAATGACAGAAATATCTCAGATCCCGATTACCAGAAAAAATTAAGGGCAAGAGGGAGAAAGACCCCCTGCCTCAGCCCTTCAGATTACCCTAACCCTTACTTGTCATAGTTGTCTGGGTCGAGGGGTTGGTAGGTGACTTTATAGCACTCAATTCTCTTCAGGAAGTCCTCCATCACATTTTCCCTGTTCCTTTCAGGGTAGTCAGGACTTGATACCTTTACCTCCTGAAATCAGAGGAATAGCAAGGGTCTGGTCAGAGGCCTGCCCTTGACAGTCTTCCTACAAATGGCCACTGCTAAAAAAAAAAAAAAAAAAAAAGAAAAGAAAGAAAAAGAAGTCTACAAAAGTTACTTTTCACTGGGCATTGGCACTGCCCATTCATCAAGCACTCTATCCTGTCCTGTGACCCTGGCAACTAAGAAGGGAAAGACAAGTGGGAGTCATGTGTTTGCCTTTCCACTAAGGACAGAGGCACTCATGCAGCTGACGCTGCTTCTGGGCCCCAATCCCTTTCAGTACTATCCTGGGAAAGCAGAATGGGCTCCAATTTTCTCCAGTGATACTCAGAGTAGGGCATATGACCAAATGCCTGATTTGGGACCTGGTACCTCTTCCTCAGATGACCCCAGTCCCTATACAATTTTAAGAGTACCAGACGACTATGCAAAGATGCCTACTTGGCACAATACAAAACAACCCACCCAGTGGGTATTGTCTCATGTGTTCCCCACAGGGCAGAAGGAGCTCAATGCTGACTGGAACATTAGGCAACATGTAAGCAGATGACCCTCAAGCTGGTCTGGGCAGAAAATAAAGAGTCTGACCTTGCACAATATTCAGGGTTTCACATCAGATAAAAACCGAACACAAGGCCAGGACTGCCATGCCTAGGCCTTGGTCTCTAGTTAGCAGCTTATTTTAGTCCTAAAAATCTGTTTATTTTCCCAAGGATAGCATTTAAAAGTACAACATAGTGCTGTGGCAGATAGGAACTATCTCTATTTCTCTCTTTCATTAACCAGATTCCATCGCCACCAAGTATACACATCTAGAATATAAAAGGTAATAGGCAGGACTGTCACTCACCAAGATATTGGAAGCAATGACATCAGGATCATCACAGACAGATTCCACAAAGAATACCTGGTTGCGGAGAATAGGCATGATAACTAAGTCCAAAATGCCAGACTGTTAGTTGACAGCACATGCTCACCTACCTCCAGCCACATCTCCCAGGATTTTCTTCATAAACATGACCATCAAAGTCTCCTAACTTAAAACTAGCTCTTACCACATTCCCTGGGTCCCAGACATACAGGCTAAAGATCTTAAAAAGGACATGAAAGAAAATACTCAAGGAATGGGGGTAAGACCCAAGAGGAGAGAAGCAGATGTCCAATCCTATGCTGTCCAGAGTCAAGAGATCCCCAGTCCCATCCTGACTCCCCACCTCCATTGATCCATTCTGCTCTTCCATAAAGTCAGATCCCACCTTGAAGGCATTCTCCTCAGCAAAGTTCAAAATCATGTCCCTCCTTTCTCTGGTGGTATTGGTGGCATCAAACACCTGGGCAGAAAGCACACAAGGTAAATGGGGAGAGAGAAATGGAGCCCCACCTGAAGTGGGGCTAAATAGCCAGGGCAGTGAAAAAGTGGAGAAGAAGCAGACAAGGCTTACAGCAATCTGTCCACTGTCTTCAGTGAGATAGGCCTTCACATCTTCCAGTGCCACCAGAGCACACTGTCTGCCATGAGAGCAAGGGAAATTAGCAAGAGCTGAGTTCAAACAAAGCCAGAGACACACATGGTGATAGGAATCACATCCTTTCGCAGTTTCCCACTGGTCAAATGTTTCCCTAACTAGGTCTTTCAACTTTCCACTGAAGTTTATACACCTTTCTCCTCTTTAGGCTTTGCATATAAGCATCTCCCCTGTCTGCTACCCACTCAAACCCAAAGTGACCTCCCCATCCCATTGAGTAATTTCCAGTAAAATCCTCCCCAAAAGATGTTTAATGAGAAACATAAGTCTATTATATTCAGTCTCGTGATGGCTGAGGTCAGACCTTTGAAACAACTCACTTGCGGATCTTCATGGCCTCTTCATTGTCATGCCGAAAGAAGTCATAGGACTGATAGGATCTAACTGCTTCACGCCGATATACCCCAAGGTTAAACACTGTAGGAGGTAGAGAATCAAATGCTTCAGCAGCATAAACAATCTAATGACCCCCCCCCCCCGACTTTAGGGGGATTTCTTGGCTTAGGGTCAGAGTGGCCAATGGAATGAAAAAAGTACCATGCAATTTTGAGAACAATATTAAATTAAGAAGTTGGGTTCAAGTCCTGACTTTTGAACAAATCTTGAGTTTCTATTTCCTGAGCCACTCTATTTCAGCAGGACATAGCTAGGGTTAGATAACATGATGCATTTGACAGGGGTTTTGAAAGTAGAGTCTTATTCACATTTAATTTTTATTATTTCCATCAAAGGCATTCCCTCAAAACTAGGCCAATCTGCCCAAATCTGGAGGAGAGAAATCTAGATACAGAATAAATCCAGTAAGCGAGGAAGTGACCATTACTTCTACCAAAAGCACCATAGGACCTTGATGACAGGAAGACCAAGTCTCTTAAGACCTGAGGAGGCCCCCAAACTATCACTCTCTTCTCAAAGAATAGGGCACACCTACCTTTCGTGGGTACCCCAATCCAATTGAGGTAGCGTGTTAGTTTCTTGGATACATAGGTTTTACCCCGGGCTGGCAAACCAATCATAACAATTAGAGTTGGAGAATTGGTCATGTAGGAGGCCCATGCTAGAAGAAAATGAAAAGTAGATTTAAGTGCCTATGAGTCCAGTAAGGTTTATAAACTGGTCTAGGAGCTTCATACTTAAACCCTTACTTAATTCTCATAAATCTAGAAGGCCAAGGTCCAAGAGTGAGATGGCTAATGGAAGCAATGCTGGGCATATCCTCCTGAAAGTGGGTCATGCAAACTTCCAGAAAGTATCCAAACCAAGACATATTTTTCCCCATGTAGCTAAGGTCTTTACAGAGGTACCCAGAATGGAAAGAAAAAGTAGCAAGGACTAGTAAGAAAGCAATCATGCCACCTACATGACACGAGGAATGCTTAGCGGTATGGAAATGTTCCTATTATTCTATGGGTCCTGAACTTGGCTTCTATCATGAGGCTGTCATGCATCCTTTCAGAGCTGCAGGCAGGACTTTGCTGGTCCACTGCATGAAGAACCTTGCCTCAACCTGTCTTGGCCTCTACACTCAGGCCATGAGCTCCTCTCCTTAAGTGTGAATTTACAAACCACAGTGAAATTTAGTAACTTGTTGTATAAAGATTTGAACAGACCTCATTAAGGCTCAGAACAGAGCACAAGGACATCAGCATCAGCCTGCTTCAGTGGTTCATAGAAAAGCAAGACACCTAGTGGGTAGGAACAACCTTGGGCCCACCATTACTTAGGAAGTGATTTATGCTCTTCTGCCAACATAGGTAGCACTAGACTGGTGGGCTCAGAGCCCTGACTTGCTAGGTACCTAATGAGCCGAAGGTAGATCTGCACAAGAATCCAGACTTTATGCTTTCTAGATGACTTTCCTGCACAAGAGGCCCCTCCTCAGCTTGCTCACAGTGCTGGTTCCTCCCTAGCCATTCTGCAAGAGAGAAGGAGGAGGGTCCTACCTGCACTGCTTCCTGCTCAGCCCCTTCTTGAAGCCAAGAACCAAACTACGACCATGGGATTGGGGCCTCAGGCCCTGCCACCTCTTCCCTTGGAGAAAGACCTTGTACAGAGAGGAAAAGGAAGGAACACCTTGACCTTTTGTTTTCCATCAACCCCTCTTCAAAATGAGACCTGCAAGTTGTGGCTGCTTCTCTTCAAGAGCTAGGTGGTCTGAGGACAGAGGTATCTGTAGGAAAAATTGGTGTTTCATCTTTTGGGGAAAAAAAAAAGTGTTGAAAGATCTCAATGGAGAAGTGGACAGACAGAAGTGACCCCAAAAGGAAAGGAGTGAGGGTGGCAAGAAGTACTGGGAAGCCAGAACGGCCCTCATGGTGTGGGATAGATGGATGCCCAGAAGGCTGGGGTTTTTGGATCTCTGCCCTTGTACTCTAAACAGGAGGCCCTCCAAAGTAGGGAATGAGGCAACAGAAATAGTTTTTGCTCTATCCAGATGGCACTCAGTGATAAGTAAACAACCCCTGCAGTGCCTGTGGACATCAGTCTCTCATCATTGACCACTAACAAGAGTCAGGACTGCCTCATATCAGATTCAGGTATTAAACTCCCTGGGTCTTCGTGTTCTCCAGTTTAATGCACACTCATCTGGATCTTCCATGATTTGGCTCATTACCTGCACTTCAAGGCCTGCTCTGTCCACACTTTGCACCCCCCTGGGTCTTCATGTTCTCCAGTTTAATGCACACTCATCTGGATCTTCCATGATTTGGCTCATTACCTGCACTTCAAGGCCTGCTCTGTCCACACTTTCCAGCCCATTAGGCACTTCCCCCAAAGGTGTTATTATCATTCCCCAGCTTAAAACTCAGTAGCTGCTAGAAAAGCAACCAGGGAGTCAAGGAATACAGAGAAAGCCAAGAACAAAAGAAAACATGAGGCGGGGCCAACAGGGACTGCACACTGTGCCCTCCAGCCCTCACTTCTAGTCTCAGCCCAGGAACCCCCTCCTGTCCACCTGCTGCAATCAGGGCTTCCATTTTCTGGAGTGAAAACCTAAACCATACTTCCTATCTCAAACTGCCACACTGACAAAATTAGGAACATTGTGTACTATCTGAAAAAGCAAAGCCTACCACATTAATTTGAATGGACGAATTTCACGCTAGTTAACTCCAGAGCCGCTGTAACACCATCTCTTTGACACACAATGGAAACTAGTTTCAACCTTGAAAAGTTTAACTTGTTTCAGCTCATTTTTACTTCATAAGAATGCTTAGACAAGAAGGCTTGACAACTTCCTTCACATAAATGGAAAAATTTGGGATGGAGAGATGGCTCAGTGGTTAAAGATGCTTGCTTGCAAAGCCTGATGGCCTGCGGTGACTCCCCAGTACTTATGTAAAGTAAGAAGCACAAGATAACTTGTATCTGGAGTTATTCTACAATGGCAGGAGGCCCTGGTGCACCCATACTCATTTTTCTATCTCTGCCTCTTTCACTTTGTTTCTCTCTCTCTTTCAAATAAATAAATAAAAATAAATGGAAAAAAAAAATCTAGCCCAAAGAAGAATTTTGCCCACAGTCCCACAACAGAAAGTCAAGGTAAGGTCTCAGGACTGCCAATGCTGGCTGGGGTTCCACATCAACACTTGACAGAAGAAACTTCATGGTAAACATGACTATGGATCTCTGCTAATTTGGAAGGAAGTCTAGGACAATGGATCCCAGTCATTCAATGGCCAAGGACTTCTCCCACTAGTCACACTAAACAGGCCAAATAATTTGAAATATGAAGCCAATAAGGCACATATCATTAGTGTTATTTTTATTGATCAGAAGTCATAAAAACTGATTTTCTCTTGCTATTTGACTGATAGGCATGAAATAGCAAAGTTCCTATAACTGCAACCAAATACCAATGAAGCAATCTTTAGGATAATGAAAAGTTGGGAATAATTTCATTGTCTCTCAGTAAGAACCATACAAAGCAGAATGTGGTAAATCTGGATTTACCAACATTAACAAAAAGAGTCCAAGCCAGACATGATGGTGCACACCATTAATCCCAGCACTTGGGAGGCTAGAAGTAGGAGGATCACCATGAATTTGAGACCACTCTGAGATTGCATAGTGAATTCCAGGTCAGCCTGGACTAGAGTAAAACTCTACCTCAAAAAAAAAAAAAAAGGAGTCCAAAATTTACTATGTTTTCATAAAAAGAAATAGTAGTCAAGCAAAATAAACTATGTACAGAATGAGTTATCATTAACAGGACATGCCAGAATAAAATGTCTAGACAAATCAAATTTAGGCCAAATGAGCCAATCAGTGCAATAATGGCATGTCTGTTATGGGGGAAACCGACTGCTCTCTTTTGGACTGGAGGCCTGCTCCATGGGAGGAAATACATGCCTGATACTGAAAACCTATGATGGGGGGAGTCATGAGCTCTAGGGGTGTAACGGCTGCTAGTGTCTCGCTAAATTCATATATTATGATCACCAAAATGCCCAGTAAGCACTTCTCTTAATGTTCATACCCATATATTAATCTACTCTCACTTTTGGTTAGAGAAGCTTCTTTTTTCAGATGGCAGTGACCTCTGGGATGACTCAAAAGGCACCACAGTGCTGAGAAAAAGTGACAGCGGAGTGCTCAGCACTGAAATATCTCTGTCACATCTTTCAAGGTTCAGGGTCCATTGTGGAGGTGACGGAAAGAATGTAAGAGCCAAAGGAAGGGCAGGACTCCTTACAACGTGCTCTTCCAGACACGAAATGGCCTGGATATCCATCACCTCCCAGTACCTGACACTACCTATACAAGATATTCATAACAGGAGGAAATGATGATGACATCAAAATAAAAGAGACTAGTGGGGGGGAGGGGATATGATGGACAGTGAAGTTGCAAAGGGGAAAGTGGGTGGGAGGGAACTGTCATGGTTTACTGTCCATAATTATAGAAGTTGCCAATAATAAATTTTTTAAAAAAGAATCAAATTTAGCAGAAATGGAGAGATTGTAGAGCTTTTACTTTCCACTTTCAGTTTTTCTGTATTATTTGGATTTTCATGAACCTGTATTGCTTTGTATTTAGGGAAAGGTACATTTGTCTGCTCCATAGCTATTCTATGTATAGTTTTAAAGAAATTAAAGGAAAACAAATATAGAAGAGGAAGGGGGATAAGAATAAGTATTTGAGGCCACCCTGATACTACAGAGTGAATCCCAGGTCAGACTGAGCTAGAGTGAGACCCTACCTTGGAAAAAAAAAATACATAGGATCTCCCCCTTCCTGTTTTCAGGGTACCCCCAAAACCACTCATCTGAGTACTTAAAAAGACCCCAGCCAGCACACCTGCCTCCCTCCCTGGAGCAGCTGATCCCCTAATAATGCTCCTTTGGAGGTTTGGAGGTTCCCCATAGTCATTCTTTAGCCCTGCTGTCCTCAAACCCACTCACTTCCCAGACTCAAAATTAGCAAGGAAAGTGTAATTAGCAGCAAGGGAATAATAGTCAAGCTATTAAAAAAGCCACTGCTGGTGTGAACACAAAGTAGATAGAGAGTCTATAACAAGGCACTTTCCCCTCACACTCCTAAATGAGGTGTGGCTTTATCAATGTGGAAAAGATATCTACAATATAGTAAGGTTTTCTGTTGTTTTAAGAACATTGTAGCAGAACTGATTAGTTAAAGTAGGAATCTACTTTCATTCTTAATAGGGTGCACCAGCATCAGATGTTGAAAAATTAAAACTCACGTGTCTCTGAACACAGCAGAGAAAAAGGATATAAATAAATACATACTCTCCTAACTGTAGAGTCATTCTTCTTTGGCTAAGACCTCTTACAGTTTCACAGTCCACCTAGGAGGTTAGGAGAGTGGGGCACATAAAGGACAGTAGTTTCAGAACCACCCAGAGTGCTGAAGAAAAAGTAGTTTGCAGATGAAAGTAGAAACCATAAAGGAGAAATTACAGCCACAAGTAGGAACAAGTCTACAGAACACAAGAGACCTGGAGCTACTGCTTCCTTTATCCAAAGCGTTCAGAGCAGAAGAGTTCCAGCAGTGAAGGGCAGACAGGAGGGCTGTGAGTACGAACTGGCCACGGGACTCAGCCAGCTCTGCCTCCCAGCCCCAGCCCTCTCTACTCTCTTTTGGATTATATATCTTAGTAATAGGAGTATAGACCCCTTAAGGGCACATCCTGGATCATAAAATATAGGTTACAATATTGCCAAACAAGAGTAGAAAACATTCTTCTCCAAAAAATTATTTTCAGGACTTTTTTATATGATGAGCTGCTGGCAGCATTTGAATCTACTTCATATATATGTGTGTGTGTGTGTGTGTGTGTGTATGTGGCCCAGTGGTTTCTTACTGCTGTTGGCAAACTTGGTTGATGTTGGAAGCCAGAACAAGCGTGATTGTGCACACAGAACTACAGAGTGGCAGGACGCAAGGATGAAACGGGTTGTCACTGTCTCTGCTTTCCTTTATCTGTTGGGCCAAGCTCTAGAAAGATGCTGCTCACTGCAGAAATTGCAGGTAGAAGCCAGTATGGTGGTACACATCTGTAATCTCAGCACTTGGGAGATGAAGGGAAGAGGGTCAGGACACACACACACATACATACATATACATATATATATACACACACACACACACACATATACATATATATATATATATATATATACACACACATACATACATACATACATACACACACACATACATATGTGTGTGTGTGTGTGTGTGTGTGTGTATTTTTTTTCAGGAATGAAAACAAGAGGCAGTTCACCTCATCATCTGAGTGCTTGCCAATATCTTCATTTAATTTTTTCACAACACACTTGGGGGAAACTTCTTATCTCTTCTTTATAAAGGAGAAAACTAGGTTGGGAGTGGTAGTGCACACCTATAACTCTAGCACTCAGGAATCTGAAGGAAGAAAATCACATGTTTAAGCAATCCCAGCATTCAAGAGGCAGAGGAAGGAGGATCTCCATGAGTTCAAGACCACCCTGAGACTACATAGTGAATTCCAGGTCAGCCTGGACTAGAGCTAGACTCTACTTCAAAAGACAAAACAAAACAAAGCAAGCAAACAAAAAGAACAGTTTGGGCTACACAGTGAGATCCTGTCAAAGCAAGGAAAGGATGGATTTGTTTCTTTTAAGAAAGGAATAAACTGTAGTGGGAGAGGTTAAGAAACTTGGTCAAGACTACACAGGAGGAAATGGTAAAACCAGTGTTCAAGGCCCCAGGCAGTTGGACTCAAGAGGCTACACTTAAGAGTTATGCTAGGTGGGGAGGGAGGGAATTACCATGGGATATATTTTATAATCATGGAAAATGTTAATAAAAATTAAAAAAAAAAAAAAAAAAAAAAAAAAAAAAAAAAGAGTTATGCTATACTTGTTCTCTTGGGTGAAGCATTTTGCCCTTAGTTCCTGATTTCCTGCCCTGGCCAAGAAATGACTCCCTGATCCCAGACGTGTGCCAAACTCAGTATCATATCTCAACAAAAGCTGTTTCTGCCCAGCATGTCTTATGACTGCTAGGTGAAGAGAGAATATCATTAGTAATCATAAAACTGACAAGAGCATGACATCAAGGTCCAGCCTCTGGGGAAAACTTTAAACTTGAGGTAGATCTTGGTCTCACGCTAGTTGGCTCCTTCTACCTACTGATACTCATAGCTACTACAGGGCAAAAAACTGAATGATAAGTGTTCAAAACTCACACTAAATACCCAGGAATAGCAAGAATGGTTAATATTCCTGAGGTTTCCAGAAACATCTGAGAACCAATGTCATGGACTTTTGGGAAGCTCTACAGCAATGCTTAGCAACATACATTCAAGGGCACAATAAATGATGCTTCATTCCCCTGCCGCCCCACCTGTGTAAAGGCAGGCATTCAAGTGCCACTGTAAAAGAGCCTATAAAATGCAAAGGCTAAACTAGTGAGAAAGGGGTCCAAGACACGGTACCCCACAACAGGCCTCATTCACCTCAGTCTGCAGGAAGGAACAAGCTCCTGCCTGTAATTTACTTATTTACTTGTTTATGAAACAATGTCTCACATAACCCAGGCTTACCGTGCAACAGCCATGTAGCCAAGGATGACCTTGAACTCCTGACCCTCTTCCCTTCATCTCCCAAGTGCTGAGATTACAGATGTGTACCACCATACTGGCTTCTACCTGCAATTTCTGCAGTGAGCAGCATCTTTCTAGAGCTTGGCCCAACAGATAAAGGAAAGCAGAGACAGTGACAACCCGTCTCATCCTTGCATCCTGCCACTCTGTAGTTCTGTGTGCACAATCACGCTTGTTCTGGCTTCCAACATCAACCAAGTTTGCCAACAGCAGTAAGAAACTACTGGGCCACATAGCAGTATAGCCCCAAAGACAGACATTTCACAATCAACTTGTTTTAAACAGGAAATTGCCTGGCAATGGAGACTTTTAAATTCCCATGTCAAGTCAGGTATGGTGACGCAAGCCTATTAATTCTAGGACTCAGAAGGCTGAGGCAGGAGAACTGCCTTGAGTCCAGAATAGGCTACAGCCACAATTACCCAGGCCAGCCAGAAGTCCATAACAAGATCCTGTCTCGAAATAAATCAATTAATTTAATAAAAAAGAAATCACCCTATCAAAGAATTATTTCTCCCTCCCACCAGCTGAGTCTCAAATCGCAACTATAATCCCTTGATAAAATTCCAAAAGGCAGCAGCAGACGGTTCCCTCTCCCAGAACTCACAGCATGGCTTCCCTGTCGTTCGAAGGGTTGGAGTTTTGGGTTTACTGCTATTGCTGCTGTGTCCTGTGAAAGCTGTACAATTCTCAGACATGGTCGCTCTTCAGAAGGCACCTAGGAAGGAGAGAGAAAATAAATTCAAGGAAGGGGAGGGAAAGATGATGTTCCTAAAAACACTCTGTGCAAGAGAATCAGTGTAATGAAGGAGCCCCACCAGGAGTCAGGTTCAGCCTCTTTCTTCCAATTCACAGCCATACGCACTTGGGTAAGCCATGGGCCTCCTGAGTCGTCCTCCTCACCTACAGAGACGTACTCCAACTGAGCATTTACTTCTTCATATCCTTTACATTCAGATAACTTAATCCTGCAAATCCTTGCAATAAACCTTCACTAAGGAAGGTTTTGCTACCATCATTACCTCTTCCCATTTTACAGAATTGGAAAACCCAAGGCTAATCTACTTAAATGATTTGTCCAGTTTTCTTCCTGACCTTGGATTCTAGTTTTTAATTTTTTTATTTTTTTGGTTTTTCGAGGTAGGGTCTCACTCTGGTCCAGGCTGACCTGGAATTAACTATGCAATCTCAGGGTGGCCTTGAACTCATGGTGATCCTCCTACCTCTGCCACCCGAGTGTAGGGATTAAAGGCGTGCGCCACCACGCCCGGCTAGATTGTAGTTTTAAGCATCTGAGGAGAACTGAGGGCAATTAGCAGAGTGATGATGAGACTAGATCAAGTGTAATATCAAGGAAGTAATTCCAATTCAAAGGTCGGACTCAATCCTGAGGGGAAAAAGGGGAGACTGAGAGAAGAGGTCACAGGGAGGTATGTGTGGGGCTCCCGGGATGTGAGGACGCAAACATCTTCTCTGAAGGAAAAACTGAGATATCTCTAGTATGTTATCATTTATCTGCTGTTCTTATTCTCAAGCCCTCCTCCTCCATACCTTCTCCTCCTAGTCATCCCACGGGGCTCGGTGGAGGTAGGTGTCTTACCTAAGGTTACCGGCAAAATAAGCCTTAAGTCTTGATATCACCTGCAACCCCCCCCCCCAAAAAAAACCCAGAAACCCAAGGGCTCTTGAGGGAATAAGGTACTATTTCTCCAAAGATCTTGCACTGCTCTGCCTCCGATCGCACAAATCCTTCAATCCCAACACCAGCTGTCGCTCTGGGTCCCCGAAGGTCTGCACGCGGGCCGGGTCAGCCGGCTGGCACTCCCCGAAAGGGCGAGGCACCGTCGCCCAGCACCTCAATCGGGCGCACGGGCCCCCCCCCAACCCCCGACCAGACCAGAGCGCCCCGCGGATGCTCCCAGACGCTGCGCAGCTGTCGCTCACCCTTGGCACCTCTCCTACCGTCCTCCGCGGGCACACAGCCGCCCCGAGCTGCCACACCGACTTGGGGTCGCGGCGCTGGGACGCCGGGGAAAATCACGTGGGTTGCCCGGCTCCGCCCACCCGCGCGTCAGGCCTCACCTGAAGAAACTGTCAACCAATGGAGCACCTGCGGGGCAGGGGGCGGGCTCCGCGCGGACGCCCACCTGCCTCCTCCCGAGGAGCGCGAAAGCGAGACGCCGCCTGCTCGCGAGGCTGCCAGCCGGTTGGAGCTCGGTGGCATCGTTGCTTGGTAACCGAGCGCTGGGGGCGGGGCTAGTGGAAAGCTTCAGCCTTTTCCCGGAGTCTCGCGAGAGAGCGGACTACTAGCAGCGGTCGGGTAGGGTGAGTGAGTGGTTCAGAAAAGGTTAACGCCTTCAGTCCTGAGTGCCTGCCAGGTTAACTTCCATGGCCCCGCAGAAGTGGACGTCAGCTGTTCAAGGGGCTTGGCTGGCTACCACAGTTCGTGAGTAGATCACACCTTACGTTATGTCCGTAGATGCTCCCTTCCGGGGTTCCCATAGGTCAGACCCCGGAACCTAAGTCACCGATGCTCTGAGTCAGGGGCCTCCCTGCATCCCCATTCACGCCCTCCAGGTGACCGGTAGCCACCTTCCTTTCCCCGTACTGTGCCCAGCCTATCGTGCATTATCTTCAAGAACCGAGGAGAAAAATGCGCCAGCTTCTGGGAAGGGAGGCAAAGACTTCAGTCGGGCGTGGTGGCGCACGCCTTTAATCCCAGCACTCGAGAGTCAGAGGTAGGAGGATCGCCGTGAGTTCGAGGCCGGCCTGAGACTACATAGTGAATTCCAGGTCAGCCTGGACTAGAGCGAAACCCTACCTGGAAAAAGACGGGGGGGGGGGGGGAGACAGAGACTTCATGTCATTCATCCACAGGTAGAGACTGTCACCGTGGACTTGACACGTGCCACGGGAGCTACACTTTACAGAGTGGCCCCAGCACGACCGTCTGTACTCATTCAATCCACTGTAGGTAGGGCGAGATCTGCGGTTCTTGACCAAGGATGTGCAAGGAGCAATGGTGATGGATTTCTTGGCAAACAAAACCTCGGGGATGCCATCATTTCTCCTTCACCTGGGAATTAAAGTCATCCTTGGGAAAAAAAAAAGTTTAAGTACGTAGTTCTTTCTTTTTTCTTTTTATTTTTACAGTTCCCAGGGCGTTCTGTCCTATGTATGCCCTCTCACTGCTATAAACTCGATCCATTCAGCGTTTCCTCTCAACAATCTGCAAGGCAGCTTCAGGCTGAAGTATATATATGCAGAGTTGAAAACCGGGTTAGTGTCAAAGGCTGTCTTCTCATCTTCTCTCCACTTCCATGAGGACTTGTCACACCGAAGGCAGGCATGAAGTATCCTCGTATTTGTAGACTCAGGAACGGAACCGGGATGCCTCTTTTATGCTGTCATCACCCGGATGAGGCAATTGCTGTAGGCACGGACACTGACCTCATGCAGTGTTTTCTGAGGTGACAGATGGACGCCTTCAAGTCAGTCTCACGCAGGTGGAAGGGCCAGTCGCCCAGCCCCTCCCCTTCACCTTAATGAGTCAGTGTTTGGAGTCTGATTGTTTGACAGGTCCTTTGAGTCACTGACCATCCTTGGCATTTGTTTACCTTCTCAAACTATGATTCTGTTTTTCCTGGTGTTTTGGGGAAGAACTCATCCCATCATTTCGGACCAGAGTGCCAGGTTACATTCCAGGCTGCCAAGCTCACGCCCTCCTTCCCCGCCCTCTTCCCTCCAGCTTATATGCTACCACGCGGAGAGCCCCTCGCTCGCCCCACCCGTAGCAAGAACCGCGGGGCTAGGGAAAAGCAACTTAGCGACGGGGGATAAAATAAGAGTTGTCTCTTTAAGAGTGCTGGAGCTTATTAAAGGGTTGAGGCCGCAGCCAGATCGAAGTCTCGGGAGAACTGCCACCGCCTCAACGTCTCGCGATGTTTGGCTGCGCGAAGGGCCGCCATCTTGACGCTCGGCCCGCCGCAGGTTGTCCTGGCGGCGTCTCCGGGTCGGTTCCTGGGACCAAAACTGGCTCCTCCGGCGTGTGGCCGGTGGACGGCCGGACAGACGCGATGTGGCGGCTCCGCTGCAAGGCCAAGGGTGGCACCCATGTTTTGCAGGGGCTGTCCAGCCGGACCCGGTTGCAGGAACTTCAGAGCCACATTGCCGCCATCACCGGCATCGCTCCGGGCAGTCAGCGAATCCTCGTTGGATTCCCGCCCGAGTGCTTGGATCTCAGCGACGGGAACACCACCCTGGGGGACCTGCCCATCCAGTCAGGTACAGGAACGGAGGCCGGGGTCAGGGAAGGCCCGGGAGGACGTTGAGAGAGGGGGAGAAACCAGTCGAGGTAAGGTGCCTGTGGGTCAGCTGAGGACCAGACCAGGATGGATCAAAGAACCGCGAACTCCGGACAGGCCAGAGCCAGTGTCGAGCAAGTCCTTGCTTTTACATGTTGAGAAGCCCCGAACTTTTAAGAGTCCCCCTCTGCTTTTAGATTAACCTCGAAACTAGCTCCTCATTCATTTTGTTTTTCTCAGGTTTTCCAAAAACTATAAAAATGCAGGGCTTGCCCTTTGCTAACCTGGTGTTCTTTTTTTTCCTATCTTAGTAAGTCAGCGATTGAGATGTCTTCATTCATTTTTGTAGTTCCTTTCATGTACACTTACTCGGACGTATATACTTATTCTAGAGTGTCAAAACATCCAACCGCCATAAGTCCTTTCAAGTTATAACCAACAGCAGTTATTTCTGCCCTGTATTCAAACTTGAACATCAACGTTGATAAGAAGCTGTTACATTTTGTGTCAAGGACCTTGTAAATGCTGGGTAGTGTAGGCAAGTTAAAAACGATCATAACCCGTGGTGAACACCAGAAACAATTGTTTTAAAATGAAAAATATATAAGGAAAATTTGTTTTTGATTGTATCTTTTATCTCCCAGCTCCCTTCACTAAATTGGGATACAACTTGAAATGTTTTGTTCTTTGTTCTGTTTTCATCTTTATGTACAGTGAACCGAAAATGTTCCTAGTCACTTGTTTACAAAGTGTTCCCTTTAGTAGCCCACTTTATGCTTGAACTCTTGGTTTGTAATTTGCACAGTTGACTAATAAACACCCAATTTCATCTGTAATTTCTCTGCAGTTCTGGATTTGTTTTATTTTTAACAGGCGACATGCTGATTGTTGAAGAAGACCAAACCAGACCCAAAACTTCACCTGCATTTTCAAACCATGGTGCTCCTAGTTATGTCAGGGAAACTTTGCCTGTGCTTACCAGATTCTCCGTCCCAGCAGACAACTCTTGCCTCTTTACCAGTGTGTACTATGTCGTTGAAGGAGGAGTCTTGAATCCAGCCTGTGCCCCTGAGATGAGACGACTCATAGCACAAATTGTAGCAAGCGATCCAGACTTCTATAGTGAGGCCATACTGGGAAAAACAAACCAAGAGTACTGTGAGTGGATCAAAAGGGATGATACTTGGGGAGGAGCAATTGAAATATCCATTTTGTCTAAGTTCTATCAATGTGAAATATGTGTAGTAGATACACAGACAGTAAGAATTGATCGTTTCGGGGAAGATGCAGGATATACCAAAAGGGTTCTGCTTATCTATGATGGCATCCACTATGATCCACTTCAGCATAACTTCCCTGACCCAGATACCCCTCCTCTGACCATTTTCTCCTCTAATGATGATATTGTTCTTGTACAAGCACTGGAGTTAGCAGATGAAGCTAGAAGAAAGAGACAGTTTACTGATGTGAACCGCTTCACCCTGAGATGCATGGTGTGCCAGAAGGGGTTAACTGGACAAGCGGAGGCAAGGGACCACGCCAAGGAGACGGGCCACACCAACTTTGGAGAAGTGTGATCTGTTGGTGATGAGGGTTGGAGCCTACTACCTCACAGATCCAGAAGGCTCTGGGTTTTCCAATAAGCTATTCGTAACCCTACAGGACAAGACACAATGCTTGAACCATCCTTTTAACTTAAACCATTTTAGTATGACACTGAAATTCCTTGTTAAGATTAAAATTAGTGTGCAAGTTTACAGATGTGTGTCTACAGTGATGACAAGCCCTTGCTCTGCTAGTGTGATGGGATAGGTGGTCTTTGCCACCTGCTGACACTAACCTGAAGACTGACTTGTAGTATTATAAACCTGCACCCAGCAGCTTTCACTTGTAGAAGAAAACATTTTAGGTAATGTGGAAGGCTTTGTATAAGGCCGTTGGACATATGCCACAGTGTCTCCAGTAGCTGATTCCTTTTAATAACTGTGAGTTAGTAGTTTCTAAATTATGAATTGATTTCATCAAATGAAGATAAAATTGTCAAAATGATTTTATATTGCAAGTTGGTAAACTTTATAAATGTGTATCTAACCACTTCTAAGTGCATCAGAAAAGCAATTTGTACAAGGATGAGTCTGTTCCTGGAGAATGTTATCTAACACAGGAATTGATAGGGTCCTGTTGAAGATTCCTAGTGTACAAAAGTAGAATGTATAAGGGAAAAGGTGCCTGAAGCAGCTTGCTGAAGCTTTAAAAGACTGTTGGCCTCATGTTTTAACACAATTCATGTATTGGTTTTGTCACATTAGATAAAACTAAGCAGGGTGTGTTTTTTAAATTGAAATTTGACTGGTTCTTTTGCTTTTTTACATACAGATTTGTCTGGAGGGATTTCATTTCCTAGGCTTTCTGTTTGTTCCTCCAAAAAAAAAATCTCATCCAAGTGATAATGCTGTACTTTGGTTAGTTCTTAAACACCTTTTGTATAGTGTATGCTGGCTATATCCCTCCACAAAGGCTCTTTGACTAGTCCGCATCTCTGCAAGTTAATACATCTCTAACCTGCAGTCTTTTAGTTGGTCTTTCCCTTTGTAAGTAATTGGTGTAGTGCTGTTGAATGGATTTGCTTCACTTCCAAACGATGAAAGTTTTATAATTCTTGCCTTATTGAGCTTTCTCAGAATTCTGCTTCCTAGTATCACCATTTGCTTGGTGGCTCAAGGAATACCCTCTAAAAGCTTAGCTTCACTACAAGATCTTCCAGATAAAGTTTTCTACCTCTTTTCTTAATTATTCTGAAGATCAGGGATGATAAATTCTACTTGTTATGTATTTTCTCATACATTGTGGAGAAGTATATTGTTAGGAAATTTTCTTTGTTCTTTTTTTTAATAAGTTCCTCCCAGTTGGGCATCCAATAGCATATTTTAAAGCACTTCAGTCTTTCCACAAATGTAAAATTAAAGTTAACCCATAGCACTTTTTGCTTGGGGGAGGGGGGAAACCATTAAGGTGAACAATTGTATGCTTCAAATCATCCAGTGACGTTTTTGGGGGGAAGGCAGAGAGACAGGATCTCCCTATGTAGCCCTGGCTAGCCTGGAATTTGCTACATAGACCAGACTGGCCTTGAAGTGAGCCTCCTGCCTTTCTGCCTCTTGAGTGCTGAGATTACAGATGTGGGCCACCACTCCTGGCCAGTTGACATTTCTTGAGTATCTTTTGTACTCACAGCCTCTGTAGGCAATGTCAGTCATTATGGTCAGTATAAATTGAAAGCATTTAATTTTCTTTTTTACTGAGCCTTAAAGATAACACTGGTGATCTTAGGACAGTGGCAACTGTCCGTATTACATGTATGAATGAATATTGTATGAAATTGTCTACATTCCCATCTATCATCTGCTGTAGGTGGTTTTTAAACTCTTACTTCCCTAAGAAACTATTAAATTTAAAGTATACGTTGAGAATGTAATTCGGGATAATGCCTATCAAATTACGCTTTCTGCATCATTATTCAGAAACTTTGTCTTCCTTGCCACTTCATGCAGCCAAATTGGACATTTGCTTTCTGGAATCTTGGGTCCAAAAGTTTGTGTAACAAATATTTATTAAATAGTTGCAATATGCCAGACATGTTTTGATGTTTTTAACCATAAATCTCTGTCACTTTAAAATTGAGTATGTGTTGTCTACAGTGAATTGATTTAGCAAAGGGGGAAAAAGAACTTTGGTATTTTAAAAAATTGAACCCTTAATTGTAAATGTTTTTTTTTTTTTTTTTTTTTGTAATTTTTAGGGGCTTATATCTTACTCTTGTTTTCTTTTCCCTTACTATTATCTTTTACCTGGGCCATCTGTTCACCAGGTAGAAACTGATAGTCAAGTGGCTTTCCACAATGGCTTTCCAAAAAATTTTTATTTATTCACATGCTGAATCTCTTAAGTTTGCTGACAATTTTCATACATGTACGTATTTTGATCATGATTTCCTCCCACTACCTTCTTTAGTCCTCTCTTCCCCATCCTACTTCCACTGAACCTCTTCTTTCTAACTAGTCCCTCTTCTATTTTGATGTTTTTGTTCATTTTTGCCCTCCATCATACATGATGGACTGTCAACAGTGACTTTTGAATCATTTGCTGATATTCAGTACTGGTACTTTTATTAGTCTTGTTCTGATCATGGAAGATTAAAGATGAAGCATTGTTTGTAGAACATTTAGCTATTAAGGATTAAAAACCTAAACTTAAGCTCATTCTAAACTGAAGGTGGTATATGCTTCACCGAATCTAGTGAGTTTTTTGTTAGTTTTTTTTTAACGTGTATGTATGTGTACTTATTAAGCTCTTGAAGTACTTATTTAAAATGTGAGTAAATTCTCACTTTAAGAATTTTGAAAAGCCAGTGGATTTAGTGCTTGTAGCAGGGTTAAAGGAAATGTCCTAAGTTTGCACTGGAGCAGAATGAAACCCTCTTTCCTATTGATTCAAGTTACTTATCTGTCATACAGAAATTTCTTTTTAAGTTACAATGAGGACAATTTAACATTATTGGCAGAATAAAAATTGTGCTTTCCTACCCACCCCTCCTCTTCCTTTGCCTTATTCTTCTCTGGATTTAAAAATTAGGTGGAATACTATGAAGATGCCCTCCTAGATTGTTATTTCAAAAGTCAGTATCCCTGAGAATCATGTGATCTGACAGCCATTAGCCATATGAAGACATCAGGATGTTACTTTTGCTAGTGGTTCATGGCTGATTCTTCAGTGCTTTCCATGAACTAGAAATGGGCATAGTCAAGTGTAACCTTTGATGCTTGGCTGCTGGTCAACCTGACCCTGTTAAGAACTAACACCATCATACCATTTGAATATTCCATTAAGTTCAAGTCCCAGTAAAGTCAGAATCAGAAATTAATGAACATCACCTACATATTCCCCTAAGTGCCCACTGCTAACTTAACAGCTTCTGTCTTGTGTAGAGATTAAAGCATGGTGTTGTAAGTTGCCCTCTTGTTTCTTTTTGGAAAAATTACAGTGAGTAGTATGTAAAGTTAAGCAATAGAGTGATCCCCCCCCTTTTTTATAAGTCAGGTGGCCTTCTAAACTTCCATATATTAAGAATTATGTTCATTCATGTGTTGAGACACATTTGCAGCACTTTAAAAAATAGTGAATAAAAGTTTACATAGCCTATAAGGATCTTACTGAGAAAAGTGCAGCTCTTAACCCGCTGTTGCCATCAGTGTTGCTGAAGCTAGTGGTGCAAGCTAATGTTTGGATAGCAGTAGAATTCATCAGTTAACTACTGAGAGCAAGGTCTGTGCCCTAGCATAAGAAATGTTACTTCTGTAATGTGATTGTCCTTTGTCAGCAATTTTACAGTTCAGTATTCAAATTTGCCTTTGTACCATTATGATAATTTTTAGAGTAGCTTCATAAAGCTCTTAATTTCTAAGCAAGCTTATTTTAAGGAAACATTTAGGAACATTTTAAGTCCAAAGTGAAACACTTGGTTTGAATAAGCTAGTTTATTAGCAAAACTCATTTTGTTTTTATTATGTGCTAGGACAAGTGCCCTCACTGAGCTGCAGCCCCAGCTCTGGGATGTTTTCCTACTTAGTGCTATATCAATACATTTCATTCACTCAGTACAGATGAACCTGACTGTGAGAAGGTGTTTTGATTTTTTTTCTCAAAAATTGGTTTACAATGCTTTATATATTTGACTTGGAAAAAAAGTATTACATTGATACTGAATTGTGAGGTGCTGACTTAATTCACATGTATTCAAGGAAGATTGATAGCCTTTACAATGTATTTTAGAGTGAAAAGAGGAAGAGATGGGAGAATAAAGAGCCATGAAAAAGGAAGGGATTATCTAATGGATGTATTCTAGTCATAAAGTATGCTTTTTAAAAAATTGTTCAAATAATGCCTTTGTTACCCCAACCCCTTTCTTTTCATTTCCTAGTATAGAATATATTGGCTGTACGTTGTCATTACCACTTAATATATAAGCATCTTGCTATTATGCCCTTTTATGCTTATGTTTTAAAAGATTGTATATAGGAGCCTAAAGGTATTGAAGATGTGATTTGGTTATGTGTAAACAAGTTTAGAATTTCTTCTACTGAGATTACATGAGTGACTTTACAACTGCTATAGAATATGTATTAAGTTAAAACCCATATTGTTATGGACCAGGGGACCTAATTCTTGTCCGTTTTCTAGTTCACTTTGGTGCCATTCTGGACTCAAGCTGTTTACAGGAAATACATACATTGCAAAGTAATTTTTCCCTTTAAAAATGCAGGCTAAGTAAGCTTGTCAGAGAGGATAAAAAATGACAGTAGTCCGATAGTTGCTGCTTTAACGCAGGGGAAGCAGAGGTTCCCAAAGCAAGAAGGAGACCGCTGGTAGAGCCTGAGGCAGCGCTCAGAACAGGACTCGAAAGGCAGCAGGAAAGAGCGTAACAGAGCAAAGTTGTCTTCTTGGCATAAGAAAGTATTAATTTCTGAAGATGGGCAGTTATTTTTCAAAATATGCTTTGTCTATTTGCCATTAATTTTTCAAAATTTATGTACTGCTTCCTGGAAGATGTCTGATTTCATTTTGTACAATTCATCAGTTTTGCCATTGTTATGCATTGATTTTATTTATGAGATATGTGATTTTAAATATCTGAATGCTGTATGAAGTGACTTGTTCCAAAGGAATAAATGAAGTGAAAACATTGTTGTTTGAGTATATTTTGGGATCAATGCCAGTGAACAACTACTGTACTCATTATATATTATCAAATGAGATCATAGCTTTAATGTGTGTACCTGAATCTACCCATCTCACCCTTGTAGGTAGACTCTTAAACAGGAGAAAGCATTTCTACTTTTTAACCCCCGTGGGGGGGGGGGCATTTATAATTTCTCTTCACAAACTTGATTTCTTTCTAAATCCCCTGAAAGTTTAATTTGGCATTCTTTGCTGATAAATTCTTAGGTGGAAAGGAGAAAGCTCCTTTTTTAAAAGACTGGAATCTGAATGGACTTAGATCTGTTTAGAAAACAGCTCCATAGGAGAAATTTTCATTGTCAACAAACACTTATTTGAAACAACACTGGGGTTATTAGAATTGGCCAGAGTTTAGGATTTCAAACTTGAGCTATTTATCCTTTCCTCATTGTAGCAATTACCTCCTTGTTGCTGGGACAAAATAGCCAGCCAGAAGCACCTTATGGGTGGAAAGGATTTATTTTTAAGTGACAGTGTTGAGGGAATGTTTGATCTTGGCAGAGCAGTCATCCAGGCATGACCTCATTTGTCAGCTGCAGGAAGAGCAAGCTGGCCCTGAACACCCAGTAGGGCTTGACTAATAAACCTGCCCCAGTGACACACCACTGTCTCCGTCTTCCAAAATCTCTGCCAGCCAGCCAGGGACAAAGCAGGAGGCTTATTCAGAAACACTTGAGAGTGGGGCACATTTTACATTCAAACCACTCATTGAAATTTAAAAAGTAGCAAAGGGGATCCATAATCATACATTCTGGGGTTGGGGATGTAGCTCATTTTGTGTGTGTACCCAGCATGCAGAAGGACTAGGTTTAATCCTTAGCACTACAATTGGACGTGAATGTATAAACCCAGCAGCACTCAGATAACTTCCACAGAGGTCAGAGCAAGAGGATCAAGAGCTTGGTTACTTGGTTGACTTGAAGGACAGTTTGGAATACATGAGACCCTGTCACAATGGTGATGCACCAGGACAAAATACATCTATGGGGAAGGGGACAGCATAAAGCCACCATAGTGAGGCCAAACCTCAGTAATAATAAAAGGTGTTAAGTAGTCTCAGCTCTGTTACGGCAGCTTAATGAACAATCAAATGCTCATAAAGCAGAGCCTGGGAACTTACTAGATCAAAAGTCATGAGGCTCAGTGTTTGTTTTAATTCTTTAATCATCATGAGTCCTCCAGTGGTTTCGTAGTAGTATTTTCTTGACCTCATTCAATTCATGAATTGTTCATCTACCTAAAAGCAAGATAATGGCATTTGCCACTAATGTAATTCCAGAGAAGTTTGCTACAATTAATGATTCACAGACCTCAACAAGCTAAAAACCTTAACATTCAATACAGATGGAACATCCTGCCCTTGCAAAGCTACTCTGAGTTCAACATGGTGAAAACAGCATAATAATTCATTAGAAAGATATTTAGCACTAATACTTGATCCGAATCCTGATTCCAATGGGGTGACTGGACAGGCTGCAGGAATAGCTGTGTATCAGGCTGGAAAGATGCCTTAATGGTTTAGGTGATTGCTTGCAAAGCCAAAGGACCCAGGATGTATTCTCCAGGACCCACATAAGCCAGATGCACAAAGTGGTGCATGAGTCTGGAGTTTGTTTGCAGCAACTGGAGGCCCTGGTATGCCCATAATCATTCATTCATATTCTTTCTCTCCCTCCTTTCCTCCCTCCTTCCCCCCCCCCCTCTCTCTGCCTCTTACAAAGAAAAATAGCTGCATATTAATAGTTAAAAAGATTGAATGTTGATATTGTGCACTGGGGTTTGGGTGTGGGATTTCCATGTAATAAATGAAAAAGAATTGACGGCTTACATGTGACAATTCAAGATAAAAGATTTCTGAGGTAATTGCTCACTTCAAATTTGGGGAAATATGTGGAAGAGAAGTTAGATTTACAAGAAAAAAGGGCTGGAGAGATGGCTTAGCAGTTAAGGTGCTTGCTTGTGAAGCCTAAAGACCCAGGTTTAATTTCCCAGTACCCACGTGAGTCAGATGTGCAAGGTTGTGAATGTATCTGGAGTTTGTTTGTAGTGGCTGGAGATCCTGGTGTGCCCATTGATTCTCTCTGCCTCTTTCTCTTGCTCTCAAATAATTAATCTTGGGCTGGAGAGATGGCTTAATGGTTAAGTGCTTCCCTATGGAGCCCAAGGACCCCAGTTAGAGGCTCAATTCCCCAGGACCCATATTAGCCAGATGTTCAAGGTGGCCCATGCATCTGGAGTTCATTTGCAGTGGCTGAAGGCTTTGGTGCACCTATTCTCTCTCTCTGCCTCTTTGTTGCTCTCAAATAAATAAATAAAAATTATAAAAAATAATCATTTCTTTTTTGGAAAAAAAAAAAGAGTCAAAAGAATGGATGCTTTGATTTAAGAAAAAATGCTGTGATGTCGTCTGCCTTATGAAAATGGTACAGGAGACCAGTAGGTCTTGCCATCTGGTAAAATATATAAAACAATAATTACAAAAGAAACTTTCTTTTTTCAAATGCAAGTAATGAAGTGATAATTAGAAAAGAAGTCTCAGTTTTTCTTCCTCTGTTGATCATCCCATGAGAGTTTGGGGAAAGTGGTTTGTGCTCTTAGTGATCTGGTAGAGGTTGTAAAGCAGAACATTCATTTGTGGAAAAAAAATATATACACACATACATACACACACACACACACACACACACAATTTAAAATGGGTAATAATCTCATATCTATAAGCCTGAAACAGCATTTAAAAATAGAGGGCCAGAGAGATGGCTTAGCTGTTGAGGCACTTGCCTGTGAAGCCTAAGGACCCAGGGTTGATTCCCCAGTACCCACGTAAACCAGATGCACAAGGTGACGCCTGTACCTGAATTTGTTTGCAGTGGCTGGAGGTCCTGGCACACCCATTCCCTCTTATTGCTCTCCTCTCAAATAATGAACAAAATGTGTTTAAAAAGAAAAAAAGAATAGAAGGGCTGGAGAGATGGTTTAGCAGTTAAGGTGCTTGCTTGCAAAGCTTAAGGACCTGGGTTCAATTCTCCAGTGCCCATGTAAATCCAGATGCACTAGGTGGTGCATGCGTCTGGAGTAATTTTATTTTTACTTATTTGTTTGAGAGACAGAAAGAGAGAAAATGGGCATACCAGGGCCTCCAGCCATTGCAAATGAACTCCAGACACATGCACCACCTTGTGCATCTGGCTTATGCGGGTCCTGGAGAATAGAACCTGGGTCCTTTGGCTTTGCAGGCAAATGCCTGAACTGCCAAGCCATTTCCCCAGCCCCTCAAAATATATATATTTTAAAGAATACAAAACAAGGTACCACAAATGTATTTTGTTTTAAACTTTTGTTCAGATCCGGATTTTCTTTGTCTCTGCTTCGTTTATAGATTGGGAGTGTATTTATTAAATACCAGCTAACCCAAACATTTCTGTAAACATAAAACTATGATTTCCTTATGTGTGAGTAATTTTAAAAAGAAGTCATAAGGGGTCAGCAGTCAGAGAATGAGTTCCCTCTCTGGTTTAGTAGTTGCGTCTCAATTCTCTGCTTTCAGGTCTGTAGAATTCCTTCTGTACGCCAAGAAGAGTGAGCTGGCCCTGAACACCCAGTAATGCTTTACCAATAAACCTCAAGGCCTGGCCCCTGGGCTTTCTGGTTTTATTTTTATTTTTCTAGCATGTCTCCATGTTCAGTTAAGTTGTAAGGCTCATTAGTGAATCTTAGGATATTAGGATGTTGCATTGACCTGGCCATATTCTAAATCCTAAAAATGATCCTCTTGACTGATTGCTATAGGCTAAAAGCTATTGTTTTGAAGTTGCAACTTTATAAGCAAGCACCTTTAACCACTGAGTCCTCTCCAGCCCTAGAGTTGCAGCTTTATGAGTCAGGTTTAAAATCAGTGGGGAATTTCAGTACAAAAGGTAGAATTATTCCTAACAACCTGTGTCCTGTCTCACACATGGTATCTAGACATAAACATAACTTTTAAGTCCAACACAGCTAGTCCCCCATGTTGGAATAGCTCATACTCACTCCTGGTTATAGTGCTCTGAGGTTTCAACCTGCAGTTGATGTGGTTAACTAAGGCCCATCTATTGGTGGGCCCTGGGCCACAGTCCCTGTTCCTCCTGTTCTAGTACTGCTCTGAGAAGTATCTTTTGACATTTCAGCCACCCAACCTGGAATAGACAGATGTTTACAGAGGAAAAGGGGCGCCAAACATTAAACATAGTACATCAGACCTCTACCCAGGTCCTGTTACAGAATGCACCAAATTCATTTGGAGAAACGAATTCTTTTTTAAGATAATTTTTTATATTTTAATTTTTATTTATTAGGGAGAAAGAGAATGGGCATGCCAGGGCCTTCAGCCATTGCAAGTGAACTCCAGATGCATGTGTCACCTTGTGCATCTGGCTTACACGGGGAGTCGAATCTGGGTCCTTAGGCTTTGCAGACAAGTGCCTTAACCATTAAGCCACCTCTCCAGTTCCCTAAATTCTTTTCAACTCTCCATTATGACAGCATATGGGTTCATCTGAATTACCTAATACAACAATTCTGGAAATGGATGCCATTGCATTGAGGTTCACATTGCTGGTAGAAATCACCCAACCAAGAGCAGCTTATGGGGAAAATAAGGTTTATTTTGGCTTACAGGCTTGAGGGGGAAGCTCCATGACGGCAGGGAAAGTGATGGCATGAGCAGAGGGTGAACATCACCCCCTTGCCAACATCAGGTGGACAACAGGAACAGGAGAGTGTGCCAAACAATGGCAAGGGGAAGTTGGCTTTAATACCCATAAACCTGCCCCTAACAATACACTGCCTCCAAGAGGTGTTAATTCCCAAATCTCCAGCAGCTGGGAACCTAGCATCCCACACACATAAGTATATGGAGGACACCTGAATCAAGCCACCACAGATGCTATCAGCAATGCATTTCTTAGGCTAATCAAGAGACTACCAAATAAAATGGAGAGAGGAAAGAAGGGTGGAAGGAAAAAACGATTAATCTTGGAAATATGAGAAATGAAGCAAATTCCTGTTACCAATGGAAGAGGAGAGGGTCAGGAAGAATTTGTCAGTAGTTACGCTACTTTGTCAGTAGTAGAATACTTCACAAAAATTACTCATCATCTTTGTGGACAAAGCTTTACAGCTACTAGAACTTTATGCTTTCTTCTGCTGTGACTCCACTGTTTTACTTTGGGGTTTGTCTTTCTCTTATGAATTCTTTCTCCCAGAACTTGAATGTTATAGAATAAAATGATCAAGTTTTCCAACCTACAAAATGAGGAACAGACGGAGTAAGAACAGTCCTTTTGCAAGTGCCCCTCCTACTAGTTCTATCCTTTACTATCTCATGGTCCAGTTTTTTTTGTTTGTTTGTTTGTTTTGGTTTTTCAAGGCCTCATGGTCCAGTTTTTGTTTTTTGTTCAATCTGTGTAATCTAGACTGGTGTGGAACTTGGAAACTTGTGACCCTCCAGCCTCAGCCTCCCATGTTCTGAGATTAGGAATACACTACCATGCTCAGCCCCAGCTTTGTTTTCCTTACTCTTAAAATGAGACCAAGAAAATGACCTTTTTTTAAATCATTAGACATAACATTTATTTATAAAGTGCTTCAAGGTCATCATTTCCATTTATAGGAGCCATCAAAGGGAAGACTGAACTCACAAATGAGGTACCTGTTCTGCCTATTACTGCTGAGAAAATGATTTTAAATCTGTCTAGGAGAAGCTAAGCAGTAACTTATTTCTCATTAATTGTCATTACATACATAATGAGTGAAGAGCTTAAAGAAGGCTAGAATTTCAAGAAGATAAACTCTGTCAGCCCCTTCAGTAGGTTGTGTTAAATCAGTGCAGATGTGATGCATCATCAATCAGAGGCCTTTCAAGTGTCCCAGACTCATAGATATTGCCCAAGTCTGGGTCCCCCAAGGATTTGTCATTGGGAAGTTGGTCCACATTGTGGCAGCATTAAGAGGTGGTCAGGACCTTTAAGAAGCTAGATTGGACCAGGCCTGGTGAAGCATGTTTATAATCTCATCAGTTAGGAGACAGAGGCAGAAGGGTTGCTACAAGTTCAAGGTCAGCCTGGGAAAATTGGATCTCATTGGAGATCTTCCCTGGCCCACTCTTCATGTTCTTTGGCTTCATGCCTGCAAAACCTCTCTTATATATATGCTCCTTCTATTATGATGTTACCAACTGGAGGGCCACACCAGATATGACATTATGTAGTCTGAACTTTCCATCCACAAAGGTGCTAGCTAAATACATCTTTTTCTTTGTTTCTTTTTTAAAAATAAGTGCACGGTCTCAAGTATTTCATTACCACAGTGGAAAAATAATGCAGACATATTTAAAAACCATAAATTCAAAAAAACTAGAAGCAGTTATGATGTTCCAATGCACAGTTTAACAGAATGTCAAAAGGCAACAGAGAGAGAAAACAAAGAATTACAAATTCCTTAAAGGAAAGTTTCTTAAGGACTCTGAGTGGAGAAAAGGTTTATCATCAGTTTGGGCAGTAATGTACAGGATAAAAGAGTTATAGGTAGAAAATTTTGGTGCTCATAAATTCAAAATTTCTGTACACAAGCCAGGCATGGTGGTACATGTCCGTAATCCTACCAAGGGGAAACAAATGCAGCAAGTACATGGATTTGAGGTCAGCCCTTGTCTACACAGTGAGACTGTCTAAAATACCAAAATATACAGAGGGAGACAGTTACACCCTAGAGGGTTAAATGTCCATTGTGTTAAAATTATAATGAAGTAGCACTTAAATATCCTTTTTCAAAAGGAATTGGCTCCTAAGCTGAACCTTGAAGAAAAGACAAACCCAGGAAGACAAAGGAGGGAAGGGGGCAACATGTGCACAGGCCCAGAAGCATGAAAGCAGGGCAGCTTAAGAAAAACTGGATGTAGCTGCAGTAAACACGAATGAAGTGATAGGAGAAGTACGTAAGGCCAGCTCAAGTCTTTATATGGTAACAGGGATTTTGATGTCATCCTGAATGCTGTGAAGACCCATCACACATCTTAAGGAGAGGAATGCTCAGATATGTATCTACAAAATGGAAGATGCATGGGGACATGTTAAGATTTGGTTCCTTACAAAACTCTTCAATGCTAGTAGATGGGCTCAGCCCTCAAGATCATTAGCTCTGGGAAGTAAAGGACCCCTGAATCATCCGATTATCCTTAGCAGGTGAGCTAGAGAAATACATTAGGGGGAAAAACACTCAGAAACTTCTTAGCTACTAAGTAATGTCAGAACTCCTTATCCAGGTCTTAATTTGGCCTATCCTATGATGTATAGCCAAATTATAATTACTCTCCCCTCAATTCTTCTCTAGCTATGTTATATCTAAAGTGAGTTGTTAGCCAGGCGTGGTGGCGCATACCTTTAATCCCAGCACTCAGGAGTCAGAGGTAGGAAGATCGCCATAAATTTGTGGCCAGCCTGGGACTACAGAGTGACTTCCAGGTCAGCCTGGGCTACAGTGAAACCCTACCTTGAGTAAAACCACAAACAAAAAAATTAAATGAAGCCAGGCGTGGTAGTGCACACCTTTAATCCCAGCACTCGGGAGGCAGGGGTAGGATCACCATGAGTTCAAGGCCAGCCTGAGACTACATAGTGAATTCCAGGTCAACCTGAGCTAGAGTGAGACCCTACCTCGAAAAACCAAAAAATTAAATTAAATTAAAAATAAATAAAATAAAATGAATTGTTGATTCCCTAGCCTTTGCACGAAATATTTTAGAAGTCACACAGGCAGGCTCAGCATATATTATCACAAACATAGAGGGCACAGTTTCCTAAGGGTGGAGAGAGCACCTTTGCTATGGTGAGACAAGGCACTGCTAGATGTGACTGGAATGTGAATAAGAATCATGGACAGTTTGAAGGGAGGTCCACAACTATGTTGCAGGATCTAACTTTGTAAAGGACTTTAAGAGGGAAAGCCAACTGATGTACATCTTGTTTACCTTGGTTTTAATGATGGATGTGGGTGTGTACACTTGTGTGCTGAACTTGGGTAGGGGAAGTGAGTGCCTCACTGGGGAAATCAGATGGAGAAGGAAATGGTAAACCAGTCCTAACACCAAAGGAGGTGAGTGTGCCACAGCAGCCTGGATGGACAAGGACTGTGGAAGTAGATGAGTCAGGTGAGCTGGGCTATAATTAGATTTCAGAATCAGATCATCAAGCAAAATTAATATGCAAATAACAAGCTATACATATTTCCCCGTGTGACCTACATCAACTAGGGAGTCTTATTCTCTCAGATATTTTTGACTTTAGAAGTTCTTCTTGTACGTAATCCAGGCCACAGTCACAAAGCTTTGTATTTTTCTAAACAAAAATAAAGCAATGTCAAGCTATGTTTAATTTCAGGGGTAACACTTAGAGACTTGGAGAGCAGGAAACACCAAAGTGGTAGTTTATTTCAAATAGGACATATGTGAGCTTTGAAGAATGGGGGCTTGTATGTAACTCAGCTGTAATTTTTTTTTTGGTAGGGCCTCCTTCCAACCCAGGATGACCTGGAACTTACTGTAGTCCCAGGCTTCGAACTCACAGCAGTCCTCCTGCCTCTGTCTCCTGAATGATGGGATTAAAGGTGTGTGCCACCACACCTGGCTTTACATTTTTCTTTTAAAAGTGAGTGCTAGATAGATGGGTTTTTGTATCCAGGTAACTGAAATCTTTCATGATTTTCAAAATACCACATGACTAAAAGGAAAGAAAAAAGCAAAAAGATTATTTTATGTTCATCTTTGTATCTACCTACTAAAAAATAGAGGCCCATCCAAACTATTCTACTTTTATTATAAATAGAAGCCATATCTGTTCACAGCCAAGACTATGCCTGCTGTCCCTTTTAAGATTAGTACTTATGAGCCAATTTATTTTTTAAGCAAATATTCAAATTACACACCTACATGAAGCTGGATCAACCTCAGAGGCGCCATCCAGAGGTATAACTGTAGTTGCAGTGAACTGAGTTGGATATGCCCTTTCTGTTTTGCTGGTATTATGACATCATACATGTTTGAATGCCATGTCAGAAAGAAAGGTCATAGCCCCTCAAGTTCTCAGTCATCTGTTTAACTGTTATCCATAGGATGTGGGTAGGGTACTGAATTGTCCTGGGCTTCTTCAAATTTACTTCCAACTCACCAGGCCTGCTCTTTTACTTTTTAAAAATTTTGGCCCCAGGACAGATGCATTTCCTTTTTCCTACCCAACAATGAACACAGAAAAAGAAAAGATAGAAACCATGTGTCATCTTAGAAAATATATGAACAGCTACAAGTTAGAAGTGAGATAATGAATCAAATTATTAGAATCAGACTTGCAAATTATCTTTCATGTTTCCCACTTGACATTTTTTTCCCTAAGAAACACAGGCAGACTGTCATTGTGAGGTCATGTGGCAGCCTTCAGAACACACTGCTGAAACTAAGATCCCTGCTGTGCACTTCTACCTTAGGACCTCCCTGTGAAACTGGGATAGTGATGGCTGCATTTGGAAGTTGCAACAAAAATAAACAATACACAAAATTGAAGATATTCTGAATAAGACATATGAAAGCCTACTTCTTTGGATAATAGCACATCCAGAAGCCATAGATTACTACTAGAAAATTTTCAATGCCAGGGATGGGATACCTACTAGTGAGTTGTTGGCCAGGGAGGTCCCTGTTGCCTCCAAAACATTACAGGCTATTGCCAAGACCCTTAGTTTCCCACAAGTAACAGATGGTAAGACCCTATTGCTGAAGACTTCATGTGTGGGCAGCAAGGTCACTGAAAAATTAAGCTGGTGCTAAGCTGAAAACCTCCATGTAGACCAGCCGACTGAAAGCTAGAAAAAGCTGCACTGTATGCAGCCCTATGGGAGTCAGAAGTCATCAGCAGTGAAAACAGTGGACACTGGAAGCCTCAAATTTGGTCAGACAGGGCAAATGACTGAATGGGTACAATAGTGCCATGTGTGCTCTGAGGGAAACGAACTGCTCTCTAACTGGACTGGAGGCCCACTCTATGGGAGGGAATACAGGTGTGGTACTGAAAACCTAATCAAAAGCCTATGGCAGGGGAGGTCATGTGCCTTAGGGGGATAAAGCCTGCTCTTGTCTGAATAAATGCATATATTATTCTCACCAAACTTCCCTGAAAGCACTCCACTTAATGTTCATATTCATATATTAATGGTACTCTCACTTTTGTTTGAGAAGCTTCTCTTTTCAGATGGTGATGACCCGCTGGGATGACCCAAAAGACAAGACAGTGCTGAGAAGTGACAGAGGAATGTCCAGCACTGAAACATCTATCACACCCTCCAAGGCTCAGGGTCCATTGAGGAAGAGGTGGTGGAAAGAAAGTAAGAGCCAAAGGAAGGGTACCACTCCTTACAATGCAACTGTCCAGACAGAAATTGGCCTTGATATCCATGACCTCGCAGTGCCTAGCAAAACCTTCACAAGACCCTCATTATAGGAGAAAAAAATGATGACATCAAAATAAAAGAGAAACTAATGGAGAGAAGGAGGGGATATGATGGAGAGCGGAGTTGTGAAGAGGAAAATGGGGGCGGGGAGGGAAATATCATGGTTTATTGTCTGTAAGTATAGAAGTTGTCAATAAAAAATTTAAAAACTCAATGATATGGAAAAGTATTTAGCATAATGCCTAGCGTACTGCAAGAGCTTTCTTTACTTTGGCAGTTATTACATGAATTTATTTACATTTTTTTCTTTTCACCCTTTTAATGCTAGCAAATGAAATACCTTGCAAGTTGTTACTGGGGATAAGCAGCATTCATAGGGGTAGGGAACAAGCTCTCAGGCAAAAAGACGTGGCAAGAATGGCCTCTGCAGTGGAACGAAGATTTCTTCCTGAAAGCCATGAATTCTCCTTACTCTCTTCTTCCCACACATTTCAGAAAACTTTCCTCAGAAGGAGACAGGAGTTGCTAAACTGGTTGGTAGCTTATTTTATTTTTACTTAATATTTATTACTACTCTCAGTGAGCAGCTAAAAGGGACTAGGAATCCAAATGATAGAGATCAAGCTTTCTCCCTTTACTCTGTCCAGTCACTTTTTCATCATAAAAAGGACCTCCTAGGGAACCGTTTCATTTCTCTCACCAAAAGGGTTGCTGGCAGGCTGGGGTAGTTTCCCAGCCTTGAGACACCCACACCCCTTCCCACTACCTCTGAACATGAGTGGAGTTGAAGGCTGTCTATGGAAGTGATTCTGGTACTAGCAAAACTAGCCACAGGGGATTTGAACCTGGAGAATTCGGGGGAATGCTTAGCTTCAAGTGGAAGAAGGCTGTTCTGACAGGAAATCAAGTTTGCAGACCCATAGCAAAACACGCTACCTAGAGGGGCTGTCTGCGCTTCATAACAATGAAACCTCAAGTCTCTTTGGCTCACTCTGAGTCTCTGAGTCCCAGCCTTCCAACCCTCTCCCCACTCCACCCCCGCCTCCTTCTGGGCTTTTTATTGGGCCTGAGAAGGAAAGGGGAGGGCCAGAGATGACTGGCCAAGTGGGAGAAGCTCCACCTTGCTCATTCCCCACCCAAACTGCCCCTGGAGAAACAGCTGCAGGGAAGCCCGGATTGGCTTAGAGTCAGCGGCAGGGTGTGGCTAGGCAGCGCAGGTGAGGCATTTACCTGTGTAGGTAAGTCAGGAGGAGGTCAGAAGAAGAAAACACTAGGAGGCAAAGGAGGCAGGCTCTGACTCTGTCTCTACCCTTTGGGACAAAAGGGTATTTCCTTTCTTCAGACCTCCACCCAGTGAAGGTGAGTTAACCACTAACCAACCATTGCTTATTCTTCAGCAAATGAAGAGACTTCAGGGGAAGTCAGAGCTATCGGGTTGGCGGGGAGGCAGCAGCGGTACCCCTTTCCACCCCAGCTAGAGGTTTTCTTCTCTGCTCCTCAAGTCTCCAGCTCCAGCCTGAGATTAAACTATGTGATGGCTGTCTGCTTTTGGAAGATTTTTATAGAGCCCAGGACTGAGGAACAACTTGTTTTTCATTGAAGTTTGGTAAGCATATTGTACACAACACCACCACCAAAACAGCCAGGTGTGGTGGAGCATACGTGTAATAACAGCACTGAGAAGGCTGAGGCAGAAGGACAGCAAGTTTGCAGCCAGCCTGCTGCTACATGACAAGCTCCAGGGAAGCCTGGGCTACCGGCAAGAGTTGTCTCAATAACAGCAAAAGGTTTGCGTAGCGTTTTGAAACTCCATTTTCAAGTAACTGAGAGTGGGTTGTGATTTCAGAAGAGAATTGGAGCAGAGTCGGAATGGGGACCCTCATAGGTGAGCTGAGTACCTTCGTTTTGCAAGCAAGCACCTTTAACTGCTTAGCCGTCTCCCAGCCCCTTGTAACCTTGGTTTTCCATTGCATTTGTAAAAGGAAATGCTCCCGTGGCTCAGTGTCTATATTTAAATCAAAGTTGCAATGTGTGAGTGTATGTTCAATGATGGTAGTTGATAATACATTTTGTGGACAGATGTGTAAAGTCTAAACTGGGCTAGGTTAGTTTATAAGGGGATATGATATATGGGCCAAATGAGAAAACTCCACATCAGTTTTTCGAGCAGGTTACTGCTAGAAAACACATAGATAATGTAGCTATAAAATTTAAGCTTATTTTGTGTCAACTAATTAAGTTTCTGACTTTGCCTAATAGATCCAGACATAAACAGAAAGTTCCTTGGTCCTGTTGGACCTCACCCACATTTTAACTCATCACAGCATGTCAAGTCTGGTCCAAGTTTCAAGTGGGGCTCAGCCCAAGCTAGTGTGACAGAATCCATGGAGAGAACTGGACCAGGGTGGTGGTTTTACTTTAGGTCCTTTCACATATCCCAGATGGCAGTTTGTGTGGCAAGTGTGCCTGTCCCAGGAAGAAGTCCAGTCGCAGGAGCACAGCAGCTCCTTGCCCTCCATCATGGAGGTTCATGTGTCATCACTAATGTGCCTTTCCCCTTCTGCTACAGGGAAGAGAAATAGGAAGCCCTCAGAGACAGGTTCCCACGTTCTGGCATACAGCCCTGGAAGAATGTATTAGGCTCTGGTCCTGAATACTGTAGCTTTAAATGTTAGCTCCCTTTACACCACAAACCAGCACACCCCACTCACTGTGTGAAGACTTTCAGAAATGGGAAATTTGTCAACAATCAGGGTCACCTGTAGTGACCCTTCTATGCAGAGGGTTATCCACTCACCCCTTCCCTCAAACCACTGGTGAAAGAAATTTTAATGTTGCATAAACACAGAGAAACTCATGCACATGGTGCAAATTTTAGTCTTCCCAGAAGTTTTAAAAAAGTTCTCCAGCCCAAGGCCCAGTTCTCAGTCAACAAAAAGCAGAGCCCCCTGGTCAAGGAGAAACAGGAAACCTCTGTGAGTTCTAGGAGGAGAGGCCGACTTCATGGGATGATAAGGAGGCCTGGGCCTGTTCAGAAAGTCTGATTCAGCCAGCCTAGAATGGCACTTGGGACCTCTCCCCACCACACCCACTTTAGATGCCAGAATTTGACATGTGCCATTTATTTACTCTTTTCCAAGGCTTAGCCAGTTTCAGTGCAGTAGTTAATATTTAATGTCTTTGGATGGGTGGTACTGCCCATGGGTTGTGCATATTTCTTAGCCCATTCCCTCTTCTCAAGTCCCCAAAGGAGGTCAAGGGTGCAAAGATACCAGACTCACCTTGACCGCTTTGTTTCTCGGGTTTCTTATCAGGGGTTTCGATGGCTGCCCTGATTTAGCCAAGTTTCAAGGTTGTAAAGTTGGTAGACAGGAACAGAGCATCTAAGTTGTGTGCAGCTGGTGATGGAGCGTGGAAAAGTGGCAGAAGCAGCGCGTACTTTTTTACTGCTTAGACTCCTGGAGTCTAAAAATCCAAGTTGAGAGATCAGGTGCAAGCACCGCACTTACTCAGCGCTCACTCAGGGTTCAGCCACGTCTTCAGCTGACTGTGTGCTGCTGATGGCACAATCTGCAATGGCATGTGGTGCCATTTCTTTACTCGTATGTGTTTATTTGGGGACAACAAAGTGCCTGAGGTATGAAGCTGACCCAGATAATACACAGGATTCCAGAGGTGAAGTAGAAGAGAAGGTGATCTTTGAGTTGGCCAATGACCCTTCTGTAGGTGCATGTATGCTGGCATCTTGTCAGTCACTGAGATGTCCCCCCGAGAGCCTAAATCCACATGTGGCCCTGTAGATGCAGGTGGAGGCCATTCCTTATTTCCCCAAGGAGCTTGAGAAGAGACTCTCCATTCTTGCCCACACAATGAAGACTTTGTTCCCGGGTTGTTCTGAAGATCTGATGAGCAGATCTAAGGGCAGCCAGTCTGTAAGCGACAGCATGCAGACCGCATGCCAGTTCTCTTGAAGCAGAGCTCTTCCCAGAGTTCTGTGTCTTCCAGCTGCTTCAGGCTCTGAATGAAGGGTGCAGTGGGCTTCTCTGGGAGGAAGGAGAGGCTGGCAAGTCACTCTAAAGCCCAAAGCATGCGTGAAAGGATGAAGGTAGTGATTTTCTCTGAAAGTAAGAGGCAGCGCCTGTTTAACCATTCAGAGAGAACATTACACTAATTACAGTGAGTCACCTTAAACATTCATCACCCCAGTTTTACATCGAAGAAAAGTGGAACAAAAAATAAATCTTTGAATCTACGCTGACTTCGTGAAAATAATGCCTTTGTCTTACACGGTTTTATATCCCTAGTGCCTATCAAGTGGTCACAAATGCTACTTTAACTGAAAACATTCCCACATTGCACTGGGAAATAAAACATTTAAGAAAAGACTGACGGCACTAGGTTAGAAAGCCAAGAAGCATCCTTCCAAAAAGAGACAGCTGGCAAGCTTATTCACATGTGTTCCGAGTGCCATTTCTGAGCACATAAGTTTATGAGAGATGGCTCCAATTTGTTCTGATGGCCTTAACCTTACAGAATGTTAGGAATGTGTGAGCACTCGCTGAACCTGGACAGCCACTAACAGAATGCATAGCTGAGATGACCAAGCATGACTATCTCGTGTTCCTGTTTCTTTGGGTTTTGAATATTAAGGGACTGACCTCAGACAGAAGTCCCAACTAGCTGATCAGTCCTAATTTATCACTGGGCTGCTGTGGCATTTTGGCCTTTCTGGGCCCCTCCTTATGTCCTGAGAGGCTCCCATTGCTCTACCTCTCTTTGCCCCACTTGAAGGGCTCCTCCCAAGCAGAAGATGTCCTCCATGAGACCTTAGACTTGCCACAGTACAGGGTTGGAAGGCTTGCTGAACTAAGCCCAAACCTGCCCATGGTGCTGGAAGCAGCTCTTGGCAGAGAACAAAGGCATATGTACCCTGGCATCCTTGTCCCAAGTACCCACATCTCAAACAAAACATGTTTTCCTAGGTCATTTTCACCTCATAGCATAGAGAGTAGCAGAGATAGTTAAAATATACTGTGGTGTTGTAGGCAAAACATAGGTCCAGGGTCAGACACAATTCCAGATTTCTTCTCACTTTGTATTTGACCTTGACACTGAATTTTGTTCGTGGTTCTCTCAGAATTTCATTTTACATAGAGGAGTTCCCCTTGTCCTGCCCAGCTCTGGTGGAGTATTTCCTACAGTTATTTCCCCAAGTCTTGGGGATTTCCTGGAAATAACAATGACTTCCTTTACAATTGCCACAAAAAACTTGACATGTTTTCTCCTCAGAGGCTGATATAGTGAGGAAGCTAGCTACGCAGGACATTTCTCTGGTTTATCTGACATAGTCCAGGGAACTTGGTTGGGAATGAACGCAACAGCAGAGTCAGTGGTGCACAAGAGGGAAACTGGGTTTATGTCACCCGCTGCAGTGCCATGGTCATGTCACTCAGGGCTCAGGGATGATGGCAGTCTTTCCGGTAGTGGTTGTGATGATGTCATTATAGACTGCGAGCACAGCTGAAAATTACTGGGCCATGTGCTGTGCAGCATTCTCCGTGAAGCATTTCATTGCTTTACAGTGCCATACTCAAGAAGTAGCTTCTATTAAAACCCCCATTCCTTCTCTCCAGCCCATAGTCTCCCATTTAACCAGAACCTTTTAAAAATATTTTTATTATTTTTATTTATTTATTTGAGAGGGACAGACAGAGAGTGAAAGAGGCAGAGAGAGAGGATGGGCACATCAGGGCCTCCAGCCACTGCAAACGAACTCCAGATGCATGTTCCACCTTGTGCGTTTGAGTTACATGCGTCCTGGGGATTCAAGCGTCACACCAGTTTCCTTAGGCTTCACAGGCAAGCGTTTAACCACTAAGCAATCTCTACAGCCCTCTCCCTCCTTTTTCAAATCAATCTCCTGCTCCCTGTGCTTCAGTTGAGATTGGTCTGAGGTAGATCTTTTTATTGCAAGAATAGTAGCTATTCATTTTATTAAGTACTTGAGTCTTTGCTATCAACTAAACTGTTCTCTCATCTAATCCTTATATGTTAGCCATATTTAATGAATAATTTGCCTCGAGTCAAATAACTAAATGGCTCAATTGGGTTTGGACTCAGACACATCTCCATCCAGATCCAGGCTATTAGTTGTGTAATATTTATTGGTTTTAGTAATAAAAGTATAGTTAAGCTCTGTGCTTCAGAAAAGGAATAGAAGAGAAGGAACAGAACCTCCAGTAGACTGCCTCTCCACCCCCTAAGTTCATCTTTCTGCATGTCCCTCCATGTAGGCTGGGGGCAGGGTTCAGACCATGACTAGTCATGACCCCCTTCCAGCTCTCTGCTTGCTTGGTGTCTTTGCTGCCATGTTGCCCTGGGGCCTGGGCAGAGCCTTGCAGAAGCCTTGGCTTGGCTTACATGTGGCTTTAATTGTTCTCTTTTCAGGCCCAGCTTGGGAAATTCTTCACTTCCTTCGCTTCCCCTCTGGGAACCCCTTTCACCACCCCTGCAACCTTGCTTCAGGCGATGCCCAAGAGGGAGCTTTGGTCAGCAGGGCCTGGCTCAGAACCCGTGACCTGCATCAGCAGCTGGGACAGCATGATGAGCACCGCCCACTCTGAATCTGTATGTACTCTCTCCTGCTCACAACCTTGCCCAGCCCCACCCTGCCCTGTCCCTCATGGCCACCCCCATCACTCCCTGGACCTTCTCTTTCATCTTCCTTGTCAGTGAATGAATCACTGGGCATTTTCTGTCTCTGAGTCACCCCTGGTTCTATAGAAAATGGGGTAAGACAGCCTAGAGAGCAGTAGGACCAATAAAGTCCCCCAACTCCTGTTAGTTTGTCTGGGGAAGAGGAGCCGGCCTGCTATGATCTTAGGTTCTAGTGGAAAGCAGAAGGCGGATCCTTGTAGCATGTGGACTCTTGAAGTCCTCTGCAATGAACAGCACAACTATAGTCTTTTACAAAGAACCAAGAGAACAGAGTAATTGGGAACTCCTTCAGAGCCAAACACATATGAGTTCCCTACTTATAAGCTAATGCCCTTGGACAGATTGCCAACTTCTATAAGCTTCAGTCTCAAGCTTTAAAATGGAATAACTATTAACCCCTGGTTCATGGAATCCTCTTTTTAAAAATATTTTATTTGCAAGCACAGAGAAATAGAGAGAAGAGATACAGAGTGTATGGGTGCACCAAGGCTTCCTGCCACTGCAAACAAACTGCAGATACATGTGCTGCCTAGTGCATCTGGTTTTATGTGGGTACTGGGGAATTGAACCTGTGTTGTTCGGTGCTGCAGGCAAATGCCTTAACCACTGAGCAATTTCTCCAGCCCCATAACTCATGGAATTCTTGGAAAGAGTTAATGGGAGGAATATGTTGTATTACTTGTCCTGGTGAATTGTGAACAAAACATCTCTTTACCACAGATAGGGTACTAACAACCCAAAGAAACAACTTCATCCAAGTCTAGCTTGGGGAACCCATGAGTTTATGGGGGTTACTTGCTGGAGCCTGCCTGACTCTCAGGCTACTGTGTCACCAAGAAGCCCATCCCAGCATGGGGGTCAGGAATTCTAACTGTATCCCTGGAGCTCCCTGGCCAACTTGTAGACAGCGCCATGGAAGAAAGTTGTTCCTCCCCCAGCTGTTTATATACTGTTTTATATAACCTTGTGGAGGGACCATGTGAATCTTGCAGCTTTCTGAGTCTTACAAGCCTCCCTATAGGATGTAATGTTTTAATATGGTGGAAAGAGCTAGCTACCCAGTAACAATAAAGCATTAGAAAGACTGGGGTGCAGCTCAGTGTAGAGTACTTGCCTAGCACTTGCAAGCTGAGTTGCATCCTCAGTACAGCCATATATATCTCATTGCTGGGTGTGGTAGCACACACCTGTGATTTCAACACTTAGGAAAAAAAAGGAGGAGAATTATAAGTTCCAGACCACCATGGGCTATAGGCTCAAAAATGACAGAAAAATTAAACAGAAGGTAGATAGATGACAAGACATAGATTTGGCACTTGCCTCTATGTAGAAAAAAAAAAAAGTAGCCCGTCTATGAGTAGAGACAGAAACTTCCAAAATCACAATGTGTAACTATTTGTGAGTGGTATCTAATAAAGTACAGTTTGTCTGGGCATGACTTAAGTCTTGACTGTTGTAAAGCTAGAGTGAAAGAGTAAATATACCTCACATCCAGTGTAATTATTCCTTTGTTGTTCATCCTGGTCATATTATGCTAACCCCAAAGGACTTAAACTCCATTGCCCTGTATCCTTAAAAAAATATTTGAAAATTTAAGGATTGTAAAAGGTCTGTATTAAATTTGAGAGATGTTTTATATAGTTAGCGAGTTTGTTTCTGTTTTGTTTGGTCTTGAGACAGGGTTTCTTTATTTAGCCTAGGCCAACCTTGTCCCGGTGGGATTACAGATGTGTGCCACCATTCCTGGATGACTAACTAATGGGTTTTAATATATAAAATCGAAGTAGGAAACCAGGCGTGGTGGTGCACCCCTTTAATCCCAGCACTTGGGAGGCAGAGGTAGGAGGATCACCATGAGTTCAAGGCCACCTTGAGACTCCATAGTGAATTCCAGGTCAGCCTGGGCTAGAGTGAGACCCTACCTCGAAAACCAAAAAAAAAAAAAGTGAGGTCGGAAAAGCAGCACATCCACACACATCCAAAGTGCTTACAAATATATGCAAAATTCCTTTGGGCCCTGGAGGTTTGGGACCACAGAGACATCTGTCTGTTTCTGATTGTTAGAGACCCATGTGAATAATCACATTGTACTGTGTAAAGAGTATGCTGGGAATTAAAGGTTTTCAAAGGGAATCATGGATTACAGAGGAGAAATTCAGAGGTGGCTTACCCATGGCAAGGCCATTTTAGGAAAAGGAGGTGGAGGACAGTGATGGAGATCTTCATTCAAGAAACTCCAAGAAGCATATTTAGATTTTCCCTCAAAATGTAGTCCCTAATCAGTCACCTGACCAGGAGCAAGGGCACCTGGAAGGGTTATTTAGCAACCTTCTCCTCCCCCTTCCCCCCGGATAGTTTTAGGACTATTTCATAATCTTCTCTGGCCATCCTCATGGGTTTGGAGGATAGGCAACTCTGAAGTGTCCCAAATATCAGAAAGAGGAGTGGAGATGCCAAGGGGGGCACCTTACTCCATATTTCTTATGTTCCAATTAATTGCTCCTTTCATTTTTTATTTCTATCTCTTTCTTTCAAGAGTCGCTTTCCCATCAATCACCTAAGTTAGGTGGTGTGTAGGCAGAACCATCAGAGGTGGCTATAGTACCTTCTTCCACCCACCCCTGTGTGCATTATCCTATGAAAACAGTGCTTGAGCATCTACTTGATGTTTATACTGCTTTCCCCTCCTGCTACATCACCCAGTGTCTTCACCTTAAGTTAATATTTGCTTAAGAAATACATGCTTGTTTGAATGTTAGCTGTAGCCAAATGCCATTGAGAAAATTATCAAGGAGAAAAATCCTATATGGAATGTATTTCAAAGTAAAGTAAAAATTATTTAGTAAGTTTGTATGTGGTTCCCAGCTAGTAATTGGCTTCCAAATTGAGTATGCAGAAGTACTTTGCAAAGTTGAAAAAGAAATACCATTGAATTTTCAGGTCAAACTATTTTGTTGCCCATAAAATTCGAAGTTACACATGTGGTGAAATGGTGGATAAAAGTCACCCAGAATTAGAATTAGAATCTGGAGGAGCTCCTTTTGATTTGTACCCCTAAACATTCTACACAGCCCTAAGCAAAAGAAAGGTCCTTAACATCAGCCTGCTGGGAGGCCCGGTGGGACAACCTCTGCCCTTCCTGGAGCCTACATTTGCAGGAAGCAGCCTGGCAGAGCAGCACCAGGAAAAGGTTGCCAGCTTTTCAACATTCTTTCCCCACAGCAGGGTAAGGTCTGAGCCCCGCCAGTTTCTATGGAGCACTCCCTCTCACAGTCCTGTCTTCCTACAGAGTGACAACAGCTACGATTTCCTGTCTGCTGAGGAGAAGGAGTGTCTGCTCTTCCTGGAGGAGACCATTGGCTCCCTGGACGCCGAGGCCGACAGCAGACTGTCCATTGACGAGTCAGAGCCAGCGGCTACCACTTCTCAAGGTTTCCAAGCACTGCCTCTTACCCAGCAAGCTCCCCAAGGTAAGACAGAATGTCTAGGAAAGCAACACTCAGAAAGTCAATGCCTCTCACCACCTTCCACCCTGCTTGCCCTGTGCTGCGGAAGTCCCAGGAAGAAGCAGGAGCCCTGCACTCTCTGGGCCAAATAGTCTTGTCCCTGGGAGGGGAGGGAAGACACTTGAGGAAACCAGCTTCCTGTGTCTTTCTTTCAGTGAAGCAGCAGAAACCTGGGAGGGAAAGGTGTTTGGCTGGCTCCTGTCACGGGAGAGCTCTGAAGAGATATGGCACTACAAGTTGGGGAGCAGCAGGGGAGGGACAGATTATTTGGCACTGGAGAGACTAAGCCTAGGGAGCTAATCTGGGTAACCCAGAGAATAAGCCCGAGTGAGATATGAGAGAGAAGGGCACCCCAGCTAAGCGGGTGGCACCTCGAAGTCCTTGTGTCCTTGTTAGAGGGTGAAGAGCAAACAGTGTTCCAGCTCGGCTCAGTCAAAAGGGACAGGATGATATTTAAAAGAACAGAAGGGCAGGATGTGACACGTGTGGGCTAGATGTCTCAGGATTAATGGAGAACTTCACTACTGTGGATACTGTGGACAGTCCTACTGGTATCAGGGCTACAGCCACTCATTCATTCTTTGAGCAAAGTGCTTTGGATTCTCCCTATAGAGGAGTAAGTGGGGATGCTGACACTTGAGGCTGATTCACAGAGCTTGTGAGTCTTATGTTCCCTGGAAGGCCAGACACCATGTGACTCTGGAGCAGACACTGTGCAGTCGCAGAACCATTCAGGCTCTCCCAGAAAGCAGCAGGCCACAAGTAGTTACCTCGAGAGCAAACCATTTGTTCAAATGCTTCCACTGGTCTCAGTTACCTGGGACCCCGAGGTAACGAGAAGGGACTTCCCCAAGTTTCTCCCCAATTCTAGTGTAAGTCTGAGAAACCCTGAGTTAAGGATGGTGTTGCAGTCAGGCTCACATTGCTGGCAGAAAACACCCAACCAAAAACAGCTTGTGGGATTAAGGGGTTTATTTTGGCTTATAGACTCAAGGAAAAGCTCCACAATGGCAGGGCAAAATGAAGGCATGTGCAGAGGTGGACATCACCTCCTGGCCAGCATCAGGTGGACAATAGCAACAGGAGAGTGTGCCAAATACTGGCATGGGGAAGCTGGCTATAACACCCATAAGCCCCCAACAATACACAGCCTCCAGGAGGCTTTAATTCCCAAATTGCCATTATCTAGGGACCTAGCATTCAGAACTCCTAAGTTTATGGGGACACCTGATACAAACCCCCATAGACAGGAAGCAACTGGGATGTAGCATTGCCCAATTGTCATGAAAAATCAACCCCTAATTAAAAGGAATCTGCTTTTTTTTTTTTTTTTTTGGTTTTCCAAGGTAGGGTCTCACTCTAGCTCAGGCTGACCTGGAATTCACTATGTAGTCTCAGGCTGGCCTCAAACTCTTGGCGATCTTCCTACCTCTGCCTCCCAAGTACTGGGATTAAAGGTGTGTGCCACCATGCCTAGCTGGAACCTGCTATTCTTGGTCTATTGCTCTATGTCAGTGTTTATCCTTTAAAATCAAGCAAAACAGGGCTGAGAGATAGCTTAGTGATTGAGGTGCATGCCTGTGAAGCCTAAGGACCCAGGTTTGATTCCCCAGTACCCACATAAGCCAAATGTACAAGGTGGTACATGCATCCATTTCATTTACAGTGGCTAGAGGCCCTGACACCCTATTCTCTCTCTCTTTCTCAAATACTTAAGTATGTAAATAAATAATATATTTTTTGAAAAAAGTAAGCAAAACAGGCAGCATGATGGTGCATTCCTTTAATTCAAGCACTTGGGAGGTAGAGGTGGGAGGACTGCTATGAGTTTGAGGTCAGCTTAGGACTACAGAGTGAGTTCCAGGTCGACTTGGGCTAGAGTGAGAGAGCGAGACCCTGTCTCAAAAACAAAACAAAAACAAACAAAAAGCAACCAAAAGTACAGCAAGGAAGACAAACTTCATTCACTACAGTTTGGGAAGAGAGTTCAGAAACCATTTGCTCTCCCTTCTGGGGCAGCATTCTAATCTCTGTCCACTCTTTTTTTCCTCTTCTCCCTCATCCTCACAGAAAAGCCAGAGGACATAATCATTCAGCAAGGGCCAGAGCCAAGAAGGGTGGCCCAGTCCTCAGATCCACCCAAGTCCCCCGGCCTGAGCCTCAGGTCTGGCTCCTACAGCCTTCCCAGAAACCTCCACCTTGGCAGAAGCCAGAACCTCAGGAGAAGCTCCACCCAGACAAACGGCCACACCTCTGAAGCCTCTGTAGGACTCCTACCAGAGCCCGAGAAAGCACAGGGCAGCCAGAGCACTGAGCCTCACCAGGCAGTGGGCAGCCCCCGGGGAGCTCCTCTTGACCTGGACACGGTGCTCATCCCCCCACCAGAAGCCTTCCAGGACATCCAGCCAAAGCAGGGTGGGGAAGACAGTCTTTCCACAGAGCCACGAGAGCTGAGCCACACGTTGCAGCTCCACACCCCTGTCAGAGCCCAGGAGAGAGAGGGGGTGTCACCAGAAGCCATGTCCCATAAAACCTGTCAGAAAGATTGGACAGAAAGCCCACAACCACCACAGCCACCTCCTGCCCAGTCATCTCGGAATGCTAGAGCTGAAGAGACGCCCCTATCAGGGTCAGGGGACAAGCCAAATGCCCAACTGGCTCCCCTCACAGCCGCGAAGCCCCGCAGGCTGCCACCTAACATCGTTCTGAAGAGCAGCCGGAGCAGCTTCCATAGCCATCCCCAGAACAGGCTGTCTCGTCAGGCAGAGGCTTCCGATCCTGGCCCTGTTTCCTCTTCCCTGCAGGAGCAGAGGAAAGCACGGAGAGAGGCCCTGGAAAAGCTAGGGCTTCCCCAGGACCAAGATGATCCAAGCCTCCATGTAGGTAAATACGCTGGATCGCTCAGACTCAAGGAGGCTCATGGTCAGGGCCCTTCTCAGGCCCAGACCTCAGCTCAGCCAGCAGCTCCAGGTCCAGTCTCTGTAGCTGTGCCTGCTGCAGAGAAAATTCCAGCAACAGGGCCTTCCCTGATGAAGGCTCCAGCTACCAAGTCTTCATCAGGCAAGGTTTGGATCCGTGCCCAGGAACCCCCTCCAGGAAAGGTTGCAACTGCCAAGTCCATGCCCATTCCTATCCCTAAGGCCTCAAAGGCTAATAATTCCCTGACTCAGCCCAAGCTCGACTTAGGCTTAACCCTTCAGGAAAGTAGCATCCCTGGCTTGAGACAGATAAACTTCAAGTCCAATACTTTAGAGCGGTCAGGTGTGGGGCTGAGCAGTTATCTCTCTGCTAGCGAGACACAACCCATCTCTCAAGCTAGCACGTCTCTGGGAAAGGATTCCCTCTTGGACAAGAAATCACCCAACTTCTTGCGTAATACCCGACCCCGCCCTGCTTCCTTGGGTATGGGGAAGGACTTTGCAGTTGTCCAGCTGGGCAAGTTGGCTGACCTGGAGCAGGGCCAGAACTCTAAACGCTTGTCCTACCAAGGACAGAGCCATGACAAGCTTCCTCGACCTTCCTGCGTCAGTGTCAAGATCTCCCCAAAGGGTGTCCCTGATGAACACAGGAGAGAGGCTTTGAAGAAGCTGGGACTGCTGAAGGAGTAACTCAAGCCACCAGGCTTGTCAGCAGCACCCCTCCCCCGAAGAGACTGGCTCTAACGAGGAGCCTTTAAGACCCCACAGCTCAGGGCTTGGGTGGGGCAGTCTTCTCTCAGGTGTTTTCTGCCGTGTCAGTGAAGATGGGAGAGGCTTATGTTCAAGCTTATATTTGTAATCAGAGCAGTTGTGCCACAGAGGTCTTGCATCTTGCACGATCATCCTGAAGATGAGTCACATGAGAGCCTGTGTGTTTGTGTGTGTGGAGAGAGAGAGAGAGAGAGAGTGAGTGTGTGTGTGTGTGTGAGGGAGAGAGAGAGAGGGAGAGAGAGAGAGAGAGAGAGAGAGAGAGAGGAAGGAGACTTTGTTTATGCTATGGACACTATATTTATATAACACAAGGAGTAATGGCACCAAAGTCTGCTCCTGCTGGAGATCTTACAATGGACAAAGTTGAACCTTTCCCACAACTGCGTGGAGAGGGGTGACCAAACCTGAGAAGAAAAGTCAAATGAGACAAAGGATGTGCAAGTGACTTGAAAAACAATAACATTCTACAGACAAAGGGTCTCGTGCAATATGGGCCTCCTTGAATCCCTGCCATAGATGGGGACAGACTCACACTTGGCCACCTTCCTCCCTCAGGCCTCCTGGACCTGAGGCCGGGGAGGGGCTGGTCGGCTAGCTCTCCACCCACTGTCTTCTCAAGCACCAGCCCCAATGTAGGACACATCTCTTTATCTCAATCTCTTAGTTCTCTGACAGCAGAGCAGTGCTCATTGCTCTGAGGAGGCAGGGTAGGTGACACACTCCTCCACCTCCACCCACGAGAGTCTTTGTCCATGGGCTTGATAAATTCAGTAATAAACTATGCCATGATACACGACTCCAATGTCCTGTTCTTCTCGCTTTCTGTCTCCCTGTCTGGCTTGAGGGCCGGTCAGCACTAACATAGAAGACCCGCGCAGAGATTTTATAATACACAGACTGTTTCAAACCTTGTCCCTGCTGTTAGGAAGTTTTCTGTTTTCCTCTGTTTCAATGATAGAGAAGAGATACTGTACATGGAGTATCAGAGCTAAAATGCATCTTCAATAATAAAGCTCCATCCAACCACTGGACAAGGGAAGTGACTCATTACGGCCACTTTCCCATTTAGTGACAGAGCTGAGGCTAGAACCTGGGTCTTGGAAGGCACACAGGTAGCAGCTCGCCTAGCAGAGCATGCTGGATCCGCCATACAGCCATGTGTGCTGTTTCGCTGTCTCATTAGCCAATGCTCCTACACAGCCACGCATAGCACCTCCAGAGATCTAGAGACCCTACCAGACCCTCAGCCTCAAGGCCCTTCAACATTCAAAAGCATCTTCTAACATCAGGATCAAATGTTCTGGATGGTACAATAGCTCATCCTTAGCAATTCATAACAACACTCCTCAAGTCCCAGGGCAAGTTGTATATCTTGTACAAAAAGAGTGATGTGAGATGGTGGTGTGGTGTTGATGATAGACATAGCTGAACATGACCCTCCTTCCCTCATCTTTCCCTTAGGAAACACATCCTATCATGGCTGTGTTCTGGTTAGAGGCCAGGATGTCCAAGATAAATAACTTGCTGGAAAGACACCCTGTAGTTTCTGTGACCATTTTTAGGCTCATATCCTTATGGACACTGTCAAAGATCAAATTTTCTGAAAATGATGAGGGCAGGATCAAGGGCAACAAATGACTCCACCTTGTCAGGGTATGTGGGGTGTGGGTGTGGCAGTTTCTATGTATATTCACACACCCAAACATCTGAGGCCTCATTCCTATACAGGGTGAGGACCTGGTCTCTCATGGCTGGCCGGGGACTCCCAAACTGGCCAAACCCTGTCTTATTACAGGCTTCCAAAAGACAGAAGGCCACCTCTTGGAGATTGATTTGATGGGCCGTATTAGGTGAGTTGGCTCATGTGTGTATTTTAGGATACAACCTGATTCCTTATTCATTAAGTGCATGATTAATAGGGAACTGTGAAGCTAGAAACTGAGGCCTGATGGGAGTCAGGGGCCCTGCCAACCACACAAGGCTGAGGGCTCATTGTCCAGGGATGTCAGCTGCTAAATCTCCACTGGTGGGAAAGGAAGTTTCTTCCTCAGACACACCAGATCTGGGTACAGCCTTCACCTGGCCCCTGCATCCTCATCCCAGTGGCAGTTCACTTCCTCCATTCTTTCAGCCTGATCACCTCCTTTCCCTTTTATTTAAAGACCTCATGCTTGCCCATGTCCTCATGTTTAAAAGACTGTATTCTGCTGTAAGGATGGTCTTCAACTAATCCAACCTCAGTCTTATTCTTTATTTTGAAGAGGGCCCGAGGGAGCCAGTAAGGACATCCACTTTCTTGAAGGTGAGGTTACACCCAGCAAAGGTAATTGGGTCAGGTCTATCCTCTTGAATCCAGATAGGGCTTTTCTTCATTCCACTTGAACTGGGGGAGTGAAAGGGGAGGATGGGGGAGGAGCTACTCCTACCTCTTCAAGGGCTTTCAGGTGAGAGATTACAAAGCCACCTACTTGATTTTAAAAGCCAAGGTGACAGCTCTCCTTCACTTGATCTTGATCCTCTGCTTTATTCCACCATACTCATGTTGCTACCGGGTGCAAACCACCTGCCCAAAACAGAAGTTGACCTCTCCTCAGCCTGACACAGAGGCCTGTGCTCTCAGACATGTTGACAGCTGCTCCTCAGAACCACCCATGTGCTTTCCTGGGAGTACTACATTGTGACTCCAGAGTGGTGGGGAAGGCCTACATGCCAGCTTCTCCTGACGTCAAGACAGACCCACTAAATGGTGTGCTTCCTTCCACAGTGGGAAGTGTGTCTGGCAGAGGCCATCCTATAAGCTGGAGGTGGTCGATGTCAAACATGGCTGTGTGAAATCACGAAAGGAAGGCCAAGTGAAAGGGAGTGGGGCACAGGCTCTCACTGATATCCTAAGTCTGAAGTGGAAGTGAAGGGTGAAGAGTGGGCAAGGAGCCTCTTTCTCTCTCTGGCTTCCATGGTTCTTTGTTGGCAGGGGAGGAGGCATACTGTGAGAATGGGAAGCTTCAATCTCATGGACCCAGCATGGGCAGGTGGAGTCATGCTATCTCCATCAGATGCTTTGGAAGGCTGCAGATGTAAGGCTTCTCTGTTCTTTTCCTCATGAATCCACATGAATCGAGGCTCAAATCCCTCCCCCATTATGGACCAATCAAGTTCTCTGGGGGTGTCACTTTAACTTTGTGAACCTCACAGTTCCCTATCTGTCAAATGGGGAAGAACTATCAGCTTTCCAAGATTGTTGGAATGAAGAAATGATATTAGAGGTGACAGGCTCCGTGTTTGTACACTGCAGAGCTCAGTACTGCGTACCGCTGTCTTCTTATTTCAGCCCCTCTCACAGGGAGCAAAGAAGGCTGGAAGGCAAGTGCTCGCCCCACTGAACTCTGAAACAGAAGGGGACTTGCTACATGACGAAAGTTCAAAGTGACATCTAGTCTCGGGCACGCCCTCGAGGTGACTCAGCTCCATCAAGCCATGTTTCCTGGAATCAGAAAAGAATGGGGTAGCATGAACCTGATGGTAATGTCTTTGTGAGGCTGAGTCTGCTCTCTCCAGCTTCTAGATTATCTTTTAAAAATAATGATGTGGGGCTGGAGAGATGGCTTAGCGGTTAAACGCTTGCCTGTGAAGCCTAAGGACCCCGGTTCGAGGCTCGGTTCCCCAGGTCCCACGTTAGCCAGATGCACAAGGGGGCGCACGCGTCTGGAGTTCGTTTGCAGAGGCTGGAAGCCCTGGCGCGCCCATTCTCTCTCTCCCCCTCTATCTGTCTTTCTCTCTGTGTCTGTCGCTCTCAAATAAGTACATTAAAAAAATTTAAAAAAAATAATGATGGGCACGTGCTGTGTGTGCATGGTGTTCATCCCTTTACCTTGGGAAATGAGACCAGCTACAGTCTTGCCACTGTACATGAATGTCAGATGCTTGTGGCATTGTGTGTGTGAGGTGTGTGAGGTTTATGTGGCTTGGGAATTGAACCCTTGCTGGCAGGCTTTATAAGCAAGAGCCTTTAACCACTGAGCCATCTTCCCAGCCTCCTCTCTGCCCCACAGGTTCTAAATGCTCAAGAACGGCTTCCCTTTGATAGTCAGTCTCACCGTCGGGTTGACTTCTTTCTGTTCCCTTAAGTTTCTTTTCTGCTGTGTGGCTCAGGATGTACATGCTGCTGTTTATGCTGTAAGTTTTCATATGGAGGGAAAAACGTGTAATGAGGGAATGGGTAAAGTCAAAGGTTACAAAAACTAGATGATGCTTCAAGATTCCTGAAACACTATAAAATTGGATAGCAGAGCTGGAGAGTTGGCTTAGCAGTTAAGCATTTGCCTGTGAAGCCTAAGGACCCTGGTTTGAGGCTCGGTTCCCCAGGTCCCACGTTAGCCAGATGCACAAGGGGGCGCACGTGTCTGGAGTTCGTTTACAGTGGCTGGAGGCCCTGGCGCCCATTCTCAATCTCTCTATAACTGCCTCTTTCTCTCTGTGTCTGTCTGTTGCTCTCAAATAAATAAAAATAAACAAAAAAATATTAAAAATAGGATAGGAGCCATGTGTGGTGGCATACGCCTTTAATCCCAGCACCTGGGAGGCAGAGGTAGGAGGATTGCCATGAGTTCAAGGTCACCCTGAGACTATGCAGTCGATTCCGGGTCAGCCTAAGCTACAGCGAGACCCTGCCTTGAAAAACCAAAGAGTAAATAAATAAATAGATAATTTTTTTTAAAAAAAGCATAGGCATCTCTCTAGAATGAAGAAGCAGGGAAGAAGTGTGTCAGATGAACGCTCAGGCCCTGTCTGGAATAGGGACCCTGTGAACTGAAGTGGTCATCACTGACACAGCACACAGGTGAGGTCAAGTCAGGTGACATTCCAATTCCAGGTGGCCGTTCTCTCTTACTCACTACCTAGCTGAATCACTGTCCTTACTCATCAGCTTGTTGTGTATCCAGAGCTGAAAATTATGTGCAATGCAATGGTATCCCAGGAAAGCCCTGCACCAGATGAGCCTTAGTGGGCGACTTCCCTCATGCATAAAATGGCATGTTTGGACTGGACTCTCTCTAGGTCCAGGACAGCACTGAAATGTAGGTTCCATAAGTGTGTGAGTTCTCTTGCACCCTCTCATGTACCTCCCAGGTGGAGGGTACCCGTGAGAGATCCAAGATGCGTGGTGAAGTGATTGATTATGACTTCAGGTCATCACTCCCAGGTGGAGGGTACCTGTGGATGATGCAGTATGCACAGATTGGCTGCTTATTACTTCCAGGTTATCAGTGTGGCAAAGGACTTGAAGATCTGGCCACCCAATAGGAATATACCCATTGTCCTTGCCTTAGAAGAGTAACAATAAATAAACCAGTGAACACAGGGCTGGAGTGGGAGCCCTTTAGAGGGAATCAGGAGGGTCAGAGGGGTTTCTGGAGCAAGTGACTTTTGAAAAGGAATAGTCTTATCTCCAAGCCAAAAACCTTTCACTTCTATACATCCTTTCCTACCAGCAAGTCAGGTTTTCCACATTTTGGGGTCTCAAATTGCTCCCCAGAACTTGTGAGGGTTCCAAGAGCTGAAAGGAAAATGGGGATTTTTAACCCAAACTTCTACCTAGAGAGAAATTGTATATAAGCATATACTCTATAACACATATATAATCTGTATAGAACTCATATATGTATGTATGTATATATACTTATATATTTTTTTTCAGAAAGATGGATGATTGATTGACCGACAGAGGTATGGATGGGAAAGGAGAGAAGGTGAGAAAAGGGGAGTAGAAATGAGATAAATAGAGAACATGGAGAGGCCAGAAGTATAATCTTGGGAGTAGAGCTTTCAGGCTTCAACATTTCAGCTCTTTTTATAGTTTAAAAAATATTTTTATTGATTTATTTGAGATGGAGAGGGCGATAGAAAGAATGGCATGCCAGGGCCTCCAGCCACTGCAAATGAACTCCAGATACATGTGCCACCTTGGGCATCTGGCTTATATGGGTCCTGGGGAAACGAACCTGGGTCCTTTGGCTTTGAAGGCAAGCACCTTAACTGCTAAGCTACCTCTCCAGCCCTAGTTATTTATTTTTTAAAAATATATTTTATTTATTTATTTTCAAGGACAGAGAGAAAAGAGGGAGGGGATGGGCATGTCAGGGCCTGTAGCCACTACAAATGAATTCCAGATGCATGAACCATACATTGTGTATCTGGCTTTACATAGGTACTGGGAAATTGAACCCAGGTCATTAGGCTTTGAGGGCAAGTGCCTTAACTGCTGAGCCACCTCTCTAGTCTTCTAGTTATTTCTTTTTCCTTCCTTTAACTTCTTTTTTGTGTGGTTCAGGGAACTATGTCCTATCCTACAATTGCTGATTAGATTTTTTTTTTAATGAAGTGATGATAGATTATAACAGAAAGGAACCCTGTGAGATCAAGCAATAATAACACCCCTGAGTATTGTGAGATATGAATCAACTGTGGGCCAGGGAAATAGCTTAGTACAGTGCTTGTTTGCAAGCATGAGGATCTGTGTTCAATCCAAAATCTCACATGAGAGAGAGAAAAAGAGAGCGAGCGAGTGAGCGAGGTGATGGCACACTTGTAATTCTAGCATTGGTGAAGTGGAGACAGGCCATGGGTGCTTGTTGGCCAGCCAGTCTAGTCCAGTTAGATGATCTACAGGTCAATGAAAGACCCTGTCTCAAAAAGAAAAACAGGGTGGATGGCATCCAAAGGACAATACCCAATATTGTCCTCTGGCCACCACATACATGCATGCTGACACATGTACATGTACCTACACACATGTGCACCCACCCATCATGAGCATGCACACACATACACACAAAGAAATCAAATGGTGTCATGTATAAACAAAGGCAATAAATGGTACCTTTTTCTGGAAGCAGGGTCCCTAAACAAGGATGACCTGAGAACTCATTCTATAGCCCAGGCTGGCCTTGAGCTCACAGTAGTCCTCCTACCTCAACCTCCTGAATGCTAGGATTATGTATAAACCACCACACTCAGCTTAAATTGTATTTATTGATATTACAATTACATACTTAGATGGCGGCTGTCCCCTCCTCCATGGAGGCTGGATGGATTATAGCCTGTAACTAGAGTCCTCAGGCTGAAACAGTGTCTATCTAGTTTTCAGAGCTTCCTGCAGCCAGCTTTCTCATAATGCCTTTCAATTGACAGCTGTGTACGCTGCCACTCGGCCTTTCTACAGCTGCCTCCTCTCCCACCCCTCACCCTTTCCATTTACTCTCACCCTACACCTAAAGCCCAGGCCTTGGGTTGAGTCCCATTGAAAATCAATTTATGTTGATCAGGATGGCAATGAGGGGCCTCTTACAACCATGCAGCCTTCCACCAACACCCATACATTCATCCTTTCCTCTGCCAACTTGTAGCACGTGGAAAACTTTCTCATTTTCACATCAGCCCTCAGCCTTCTCAAAATCTTTCTTATACATAATGTTGATTCACTGAAGTCACTTATGCCTCCTCACCTTCATGCCTGAAGTGAGAAGGAGCCAGGACACAGGACTACCCATGCTACCACACCTCCTCCAGCTCCCACCGGTCCCCAGCACACGTTCCTGAAGGCAGTAAGCAGACTCTTCCTAGGCCTGCTTTGTTTCCCTGCTCTGTCCAGTTCCTTGAACATGGGAAGACACCTGTCATCTCTCAGCGTGACTCTTTAACCTTGGTCCTTCATGCAGGGGCTCCGCTGCATCACCAAAGGCTCCCTGGTGAGTTGAACTTGGGTGCTGTCAGGATCTCGTGTGCTCTAAACTATAGAAGCCATCTCCCCAGACACCTTCTCCTGTTGCTACTGCAGCAGCAGCAGCAGCTGGCTCTGTCTATGTCACTCCATCTGTCTGAAGTCCCTTGTACAACAACCAGAAGGACCATTGTATCACTACTTTTCATTTAACAGAAAGCTCTGCAGAGATCGCACACACATATCTGGACATCTGTGCAAAAAGAAGCATGAGGACAAACTAAAAACTCATGAGGTGAATTCCCTATGGAGGCTGGGTGGGGAAGCACTGGAAAGAAAGGGACGTGATCAGCGAGAAGAATGCCTCTGAGTATGCCTTTTTGTATAATTTAAATTTGAAAACCCTTGAATAAAGAAATAAGCAAGCCAATCCCCAGGGCATTACAGAGGAAGAATGGGACTGTGAAATGGTCTACTAATAGGAGCACACTCATTAAACGGTGCTAGGAGTCACACCAAGTGGCAAGGGGAAGAAAAGAGCTAAAATAAGAGTTGTTTGTTTTTTTTTTTTTTTTAAAAAAAACATATTTTGACTGCTTTTTAAAAAGGAAGATGCTATTTTGTAAATCTGCTTCCACATTTATAAGTTCACAATTCTAAAAGCCTTTGTCTAAATTAGTTATTTTCCATGTTGTTGTGACAAAATACTGGAACAAAGGCAGCAAGAAAGCTGGGCTGGAGAGATGGCCTAGCACTTAAGGAACTTGCCTGCAAAGCCAAGGGACCCAGGTTCCATTCCCCAGGACCTACATAAAGCCAGATGCACAAGATGGTACATACATCTGGTGTGTTTTTTTGCAGTGGCTAGAAGCCCTGGTATTCTCTCTCTGTGTCAAATAAATACAATTTTTTTAAAGGGAGGAAGTTTATTTCAGCTTACAGTTCCCAGGGATACAATTCACCATGGCAGGGAAGACATGGTGGAAAGAGCATTCAGTCTGCAGTTGGCAAGGAGGGAGAGATGCACACTGGTGCTCAGCTCACTCTCCTTGCTGCTCAATCCTGGACCCCAATCCCTGCACTGATACCATCTATATTTAGGGTGGGCCTTCTTACCTCAACCCAATCTAGAAACGATCTCACAGACATTCCCAGAGGTTTGCCTCCATGGAGATTTTAACTACTGTCAACTTACCATTATAAACCACTGCATGTGCATATCGGAATGAGCAAAAGTTAACTATGTTCTGGGTCAAGAAGCCAGATTTTTCACTGTTGGGAAAGGGAGTTGTAAAATTTGAAATGGAGACTAGAATGGACCCTGTAATGCTGGATTACAAATGGAGGCATCCCCTAAGTTGTGCCTAGGTAGGTAGGTAGGTAGACAGATCATCATTGACAAAGATATGAACAGCTATATATCACCCATCTTTCCTAGCTCTATCCTCTGAAAGATTCTGGGAGCAAAGACACCCCAGTAATTTTGAGCCCATCTTACTTCAGGCCTTGGTTTTTAAATACTATTTTGTACCAAAAGAAACTAGAATGCTTTGGAGAATTCTAGGGCCAGGGCAGAAAAAGGACAAGATGGACTTGAAATGTCTTATGATACCAAGACTTAAGGAAATACTCAAAAGATGATGATGGCATGTTGGAAGGATAAAGACACAAGCAGAAAAGAGGTTGAGCCACTGATAATGAAAGTTATATAGGGCTGGAGAGATGGCTTGGCGGTTAAGCGCTTGCCTGTCAAGCCTAAGGACCCTGGTTCAAGGCTCGATTCCCCAGGACCCGCATTAGCCAGATGCACAAGGGGTGCACGCGTCTGGAGTTCCTTTGCAGTGGCTAGAGGCCCTGGCGTGCCCATTCTCTATCTATGTGCCTCTTTCTCTCTCTGTCTGTTGCTCTCAAATAAGTAAATAAGTAAAGTTATATGCTATAATCCTTGAAATAAAAATAAAACAATGCCCATGATTTTATGCTAACACAAATAAATATCTTAATAAATAATTAAATCCTGGAGAGGAAATATGCTACAATTCCAGTAGACAAAGGTAGTATGAATAATGGAGACTGAAGAAGCACAATTTGGCAGATACTACCCACACTGGTTGCATGTGAACTTGTCAATGGATGCTGAAATTCATCGAGGAAAATATGGGATCTTGGCATGATTTCGAATAATCTCTACATATGAAACCTTATAGTATCTGGGCAATGAAACACCTGGCAGACACAAGTTTAACCCAATGGTCATTAACATCATCAATTATGACATGCCTCAATCACTTCTATCTGTGGTGCTTTTAAAAAACATTTATTTGTTTGTGCACATGTGTGAAAGAGAGTGCATGTGTAAGGGTATGCCAGAGCCTTTGTCACTGCCAACAAACTCTAGAAGCACATACCACTTTGTGCATCTGGCTTTATGTGGGTACTGGAGAATTGAACCTTGGCCAGCAGGCTTTGCAGGGAAGTGCCACTGACTGATGATCCATCTTTCCAGTCCTGTAGTGGTCTATTTTATTATTTATTTTTAAACTTTTTATTGACAACCTCCATACATATATACAATATACCATGATCATAAGCTCCTTCATTGTTCCCCCTCCACTAAATCCTTTTTTATTTCCAAGTAGTCCCTTTTTAATTTTGATGTCATCATTTTCCCTCCTTGTAGTCAGCACCATGTTGTTGGGATGAACTTCCAAACAGACACAGTTAATGGGAGGAATGGGTTTATTTAAGCCTACAAATTCAGGGAAGTTTCATCAGTGGTGGAAGAAACTGTCCCCCTTTCACAGATCTAAGCACAAAGGGAAAAAAAGTCAGCAAACACCAAAAAATGACAAGCCATAAGCATAAGCCAAGAGCTCAAACTACTTGCAAACACCTTTGGACTGGAATTTAGATCCACCCTCAGTAACACACCTCCTTCTAGCAGGGGTCTGCCTGCTAGGGGCTGAAGCTACAAATTCAATTTTAATAAGACAGTGGATTCCATGGGGCCATGCATCAAACTTTCATAGTCCTATTATGCAAGTCCTGTGTAGGTAGGTAGCATCAGCCACTGTGAGGTCTTGGATGCCACAGCTACTGTGTTTCTAGAAGACAGAAGACAGTATTGCAGAACAATCTCCCCCCTCCACCTTTTTTTTTTTTTTTTTGGCTCTTATATTCTTTCCTTCTCTGTTTTGCAGTGGTCCTTGAGCTTTGGAATATGTGACAGAGATTTCTTATTTTGTGCTGAACACTCCTTGGTCTCTTCTCAGCACATTGATGAGTTTTGAGTCTCCTCAGTGGCCACCATCATTTGAAAAGAGAAGATTCTCTAACCAAAAGTTAAGAGTAGCATTAATATATGGGCATATACCAGAAGTAGATGGAAGACCCTATTGCTGAAGACTCCATATGTTTGAGCTGCAAGACACAGAGCTGGATCTGAGCTGGAAGCCTTCTTCTTCTTGATTTTGACTGTCAGGATGCTAGAAAGAGCTATGCAGCATGCAACCTTTGGGAGGAGAAAAGTCTTCAATAGTCTTAACCAGCAGTGGATCTTATAAGCTTCACAGCTGGCCAGCAAGGCCAAAGGTACCAACTGGTGCAATAGTGGCATGCCTGTATAGGGCAACCAACTGCTCTCTGATTAGACTTGAGGCTTGTTCCACAGGAGGGACTGTCTGTGTGGTACTGCAAACCTAATCAAAAATCTATGGCTTTGGAGGCCATAAGCCCTGGGGTGGGAAATACTATTGTTGTCTGGCTAAATGGATAAATTATGGCCACCAAGCTGCCCTCTAATTACTTATGTTTATGTCTGTATATTAGTGCTTCTCTCAGTTTTGGTTAGTGAAGTTTCTCTTTTTAGATGGTGGTGACCACATGGGTGACTCAAAACTCACCAAAGTGCTGAGAAGGGACAGTAGAGTGTTCAGCACTAAATGAGATATCTCTATCACAACCTCCAAGGCTCAGGGACCATTGTGGAGGAGGTGGCAGAAAGAATGTAAAAGCCACAGGAAGGGAGGCATACTTATAGTACTTCTAGACACAAAGTAGCCTTGATGTTCATGACCTCACAGTGGCTGATGCTACCTTTAAGATCTGCATAATAGGAGGAAAATACGACGAATTAAAACAGAAGAGAGGGCCTGAAGAGCTGGCTTACTGGTAAAGGTGCTTGCCTGCGAAGCCTGAGGACCCAGGTTCAATTCCCCAGTACTCATGTAAAGCCAGATGCATAAGGTGGTGCATCTGGAATTCATTTGCAGTGGCTAGAGTCCATGGTGCACCCATTCTTCCCCTCTTTATCCCATCCTCTCAAATAAACAATAAAATATCTAAAAAAAAAAAAAAAACAGAATAGAGAAACTAGTTGGAAAGAAGGGATTCAATGGAGGGGGAAAGGGACAGTAGGGCAGGGATTATGATCATGGTATGTTGTTTATATTTATGGAAGTTGTCAAGAGAAAGTTAAAAATATATGGGCATAAACATAAGTGTTTAGGGGGCAGTTAGGTGGGCATAGTATATCCACTTAGCTAGATAACAGTAGAAGTTCCTCCTCTACTCCCTTAGGGCTTTGACCTTCCCAACCATAGACTTTTCATTAGGTTTTCAGTACCACGCATGAATTCCCTCCTGTGGAGTGGGTATCAAATCCAATAAAAGACCAGTTGGTTTACCCTATAACAGGTATGCCACCATTGCATATTTGGTCGGTATGTTTGGTCTGGCTGACCAGTTATGAAGCCTCCAGGATTCACTACTGGTTAAGACTGATGACCTTTCTCCCTCAGCAGGCTAGATAGCTGTTTCTAGCATCCTGACAGCTAGTCAACAGGGAGGAGGCTTCCAGCTCAGCTCCAGCTTGATTTCTCAGTGGCCTGCCATCCAAGCATGTGAAATCTTTAGCAATAGGGTCTTACCATCTAGTTCTGGTGGGCAACTAAGGACAATAGCCTGTAATGTTGGGGGGGGTGGGCATTAGGGGCCTCCCTGACCAATAGCTCACTGGAAGATATCCCAGGCACTGAAATTTTCTTGTAATAATATGGGTTTCTAGGCACAGCATTATTCACCCCCACAGGGTACTTCTGTCCAAGCTCTCTCTTTTTAGCATACATATTTTATTTTAGCTAGTGAAGAAGTAGGTTTCATTATGGCTTATTCATAATATCTTTAATTTTGATTAAACCACCTCCCATTTCTTCCTTTCTTTCATCCCCCTCCCCTGACCCCACTTAGACTAAACAACACAGATTGGCCTTAAAGACAAGGAAACATCAACCACAAACTGAGAGACATTCTACAAAAACGATGGCCAATACTCTTCAAAAACATCATTCTTGAAAAAAATAAGGGCTTTAGGAATTATCACCCATTGGAGGAGGCAAAATAGACATGAAGCATCAATGCAATGATGCAATGTTTGGTTCTGGGTTGGATCCTGCACCAGAAAAGGACATGTCAGTTTGATTTTAATAAGGGAGTCATGAAAAGTGCTGGCATTTGAGAAAGATGTGTAAAGAGTATGTGGGAACTATTAGTTCTAGTCTTAAAACTTTTTAAAAAATGTATTTTGAAATGGGGTAGGAGAGATGACTCAGAGATCAAGGTGCTGGGTTACAAAGGATGCAGGTCCAGGTTCAGTTCCCCAACACCCATGTGAAGCATGCATCTGTGATCCCAATGCACAGCCAGGAGAAGCGGAAGCTCCAGGGCCAGCTAGTCGGTGGTATGCTTGCAGTCTGGGGGTTCATTTGCAGAGGCATGGGACACTTTGATGTTGTCCTCTGACCGTCACACACATGCCATGGCACTGGACCCACATGCACACATAAATACATAACTTTAAAAATATTTTGAAAGACAAGCTAATAGCAATATGGACACAGATCCTGAGGAGAGAATCAGCCCATTGCACTTCACCAGTTCCCCAGCTGCAACTAAGAGTAATTGGGGAAATGAGCAAGAGAGCAGCTTTCTTGGTGAACCAGGTAACAGCACAAAGGTGAAGGAGATGGACACAGAGAACACTCAACTCATACCAAACCAGAGATCCAGAGACACAGAGGCTCCCAAGACCTCATCACTGAAGTAGAACCAAAATGAACCCAACATGGCTCAGGGAAATTTTTGGAAGAGGGGTCAGAAAGATTGTTAGAGCCACAAATTGGGTCATTTTGCAGACACACTGCCTCTCCCCCATAACTGATGGTTAACCCCACAATGCATGACCCATATTCCTATAAGAGGAGGGTCTCTGCAGAGGCAGGAAGACAGGGAGGAGGCTAAGGATGGTACCAACATGGCTGTATACACATTGTATACATAACTAATAAACAAGATAAAACTTAAAAATATTTTGAAATATTAATTTATTTTTGAAACTCTCTGTGAACTTAAAATTATAGCAAAATTAAAAGTTAAGAAATTTCAAAATAGGAAGTAGCCATTATCTGACTTCCCCCTGGCTCTTAGGGTGCAGGTCAGTAACTTAAACACAACTTCAAATTGTTCAAATTCCATTATGGGCAGCCCAAGTTCATTCATGTCTCCTGCCGCCAAACAGTGTTTGTTTGCTCATAACTGTTTTACTAATGTCAACTCCTCCATTAGAGTAAGCTCCACAGGAAGGTCAAGCAATGTTACATACCATGAGCATTGCTCAGCATTTAGAATGCAGTAGGCATTCAATGAATACTTGCTGGCTGGTGGCATGAGGTGCTACAAAAGTCTATCATTCCTAAAGCTCAGACAAATGGTGAGATGCCTCAGATTCACTGACTGTCAGTGGATTGTTTTAAATTGAATTAAATTGTTTGAGACAGTGGCAGTCCTGCATCCTTGGCTGGCCAACTTCAACTTGAAGGTCTGCTGCGTTGGCCTCCTTCATGCTGGGCTGTGCCACCATGCCTGGCTAATTTGTTTTTCAATATACACAATTCATATTGAGGATTTCCAGCTGGGAGATAACCAGGTGTTCCTAAGTGATCCTCTTGAAAGTTAGGCTTGGTGACCAAATGAGCAGACATTGAACCAACCCAGGGCCTGGTATTCTGTGGGGAAAGCAGCTATCCAGCAATGGGGAGCCTGCTCATTTCAACTCTGCAGGATGATGCTTTAGTGCCAGTTTAAGAACACAAACGCAGGGCCAGTTTTGCGAATTGTAATGACCTGTAACATTTCCTAAAGTTATTATGTATTTGACACAGATATACACACTTTACTTACACGCTGTGTATGTATAGTTTGAATCTTGAAAGACCCGTGTGTTCAAGGTTTGACCTCAGGGTGGAGCGACTCAGAAGATAGGGGCTCTTGAAGAGGCAGAGCCTCCTGAGAGGTCTTTAAGGAAGGCTGCCCTTGAAGCTGATTACGGGACTCCAGTCCCATCCTTGCTCTATTTTGCCTGTTGGACATGGCAAGGGAGAGTTTTCTCCACCATCCAGTGCCTCCAGCAGAGGCCTGGAGGTGAGAGATCTGCTCAATTGCTGAAACCTTCAACACTGTGAGCCAGAATAAACCTTTTCTCCTTATAAGTTAATTATTTCAGGAATTATAATAGTCACAGAAAACTAATACACCCCGTCTCCTATTTAATCCTCACAGCAACTCTGGTATTGACATTTTGTCAGAAGAGGAAACTGTGGTATAAAAATGTTAAGAGACTTCCCCAAGCGGCACAGCTAACAAGCGCTATCAGGTCTTGCAGAAGGGTGTCCAACAGAACTTGCTAAAATGATAAAAACACACGGACCTGCTCTGCTCTGCGCATGGGTAGCCAATACTACCTGCAGCTATGGAGCTCTCGAAATGTGGCTAGCTTACTCCACGGAGGAACTGAACTTTTAACTTTGTTTCATTTGAATTAATGAACATTTAACTTTTAAAAAATATTTTATTTTTATTTATTTAGTTGAGATAGAAAGATGTAGAGAGAGAGAAAGAGAGAGAATATGGGTGTGACAGGGCTTTCTGCCACTGCAAGGAAACTCCAGCTGCATGTGCCACCTTGTGCACCTGGCTTACATGGGTCCTGGAGAATTGAACCAAGGTCCTCTGGCTTTTCATGCAAGTGCTTTAACCAATGCACCATCTCTCCAGCCCCACGTTTAACTTTTTTTTTTTTTTCAAGGTAGGGTCTCACTCCGGTCCAGGCTGACCTGGAACTCACTCTGTACTTCCAGGGTGGCCTGAACTCACAGTGATCCTCCCACCTCTGCCTCCTGAGTGCTGGGATTAAAGGCGTGCGCCACCACGCCCGGCTACGTTTAACTTTTTTAATGTGTGGTTAGTGGCTGTGGTGTTGGACCACCCTGAGCTCTCGGCATTCATCTGTCCCTCCTCTGGAGATGTTTTTTGAAATCATCATAACCTCTCTTTTCACACTCAACTGTATTTCTCTTCCTTTTTAAAAGCATGGACCCATGCCCTCAAGCCCCCAGGATTTACTAAAGTGACCAATGATGCTTTTGTCCATTGTGGCAGATTTTTTAGGTACCCAGTTTGTGGGTTTGAATGATTTTGCCCCTCTCATCAGTGTTTGGCACAGTAGGAAACTCTTCTTTCCTTTTCCTTTTCTTTTGAGGTCTCCTAGGAAGCCTCATGAGCTCTCTCTCTCTCTCTCTCTCTCTCTCTCTCTCTCTCTCTCTCTCTGTCTTCCTTGTCAGTATCCTGTCCTCCTGGATCCCAGTGCTCAGGCCTGAGCCCTTCTCAGATCCAGCCACATATTGTCCTCTATGTACATCAGGTTTGCCTCGGCTCTGGGCACTCTGCCCTGACAGTCCTTCTGTGGCAATTCTCTTTCCCTGTCTCTCCTTATTCTTCAAGTCTCCATGTAAATTTCAGATCTTCAGAGAGGCCTTTGCAGCAGAATGCTCAGTCTAAAGGCGACACCAATCTTTGCCTTCATGGTGCCGCCCTTCAGTTCTCTGCAGGGCACTCACTCCTGCCTTCTCTCGCTCTATGCATTGCTTTGATTGCTTTATTTTCACTTTTCCTCAATCAAAATGTCAGTACTATGAAAGCAAGGACTTTGTCCATCTTGCAAAAGGATTTTTGGCATGTGGCAAGCATCTAACAAATATTTGTTTAATCAATATATGAAGGAGTTTGCTGAAACATTCTAGAAGCTGTTGGCCAATTGTGTCAAATGCTATAGAGTAATTCAACATTTCCAGGGGACTTAGAAATTTGGAGGTCTTTAATAATCTCTACACAATCTCACGGGGGAGGCTTGCAGCTCATGCCGTGTTGCCCAGGCAGGCCTGTTTCTCACGCTCCTGCCTCAGCTCCAGTGCTGGAAGAACAAAGTGCTTCACCAGCTCAGTGGAGGGTTGAGCATAGAAAACTAACTCAGTGAGCGTAGCATTAAATTTACTTAGGAAGGGAGGCAAAAGGCTAGAGAGATTGCTTAGTGGTTAAGGCGCTTGCCTACAAAGCCTAAGGACTCAGGTTCAATTCCCCAGTACCCACAGAAACCAGACGTACAAGGTGGCACATGCATCTGGAATTCATTTGCAGTGGCTAGAGGCCCTGGCATAACCATTCTCTCTCTCTCTCTTTTTCTTTCTCTCCAATAAATAAATATATTTTTCTTTTTGTTTTCAAGGTAGGTCTCACTCTAGCTCAGGCTGACCTGGAATTCACTTTGTAGTCTTAGTGTGGCCTCAAGCTCACAGTGATCTTCCTACCTCTGCCTCTTGAGTGCCAGTATTAAAAGTATGTGCCACTATGCCCAGCAAATAAATAAATCTTTAAAAATTAAAAAAAAAAAAGAAAGGGAAGAAGAAAGCTAAGAAAATTGACAAATGATGACCAAGGGTCCAGGTTGAGAGGGAATCAACTTTAACAAGGTCAGATGCTAGAAGGAAAAGTCAGTAGGGAAAAGTTACAAATATGGGAAAGGTAATCAGAGAAGGGGGAGACATTATCTAGTGAACAAGAATAACTTCTTCTCAGGAAAGAAGGCCTTCTTTTCCAAGTCAGGAGGAGGAAGGAGCACATAGAGAGCTGTAAAGGAAAATAAAAGGAAGTCTTGTCAGTAAAAAGCAAGAAATGGAAGGAGTAGCCTATTAATGTTATTTTACCATTTAATTTGGAAGGCCCAGTGACCTGCTGAGAGTGAGAAAACTGGAGGTAAGGTAGCTTGAAAAGAACTTGAGTGTGGTGACTCAGGCCTGTTGTCTCGGTGGGAGGACTGTGAGTTCAAGGCCCACTTGGATTATGGGCTGAGTTCAGGATCAGCTTGAGCAACTCAGTAAGATCCTGTCTCAAAAATAAATAAATAAAAGCCGGGCGTGGTGGTGCACGCCTTTAATCCCAGCACTCGGGAGGCAGAGGTAGGAGGATCGTCGTGAATTCGAGGCCACCCTGAGAAGCCATAGTGAATTCCAGGTCAGCCTGGGCTAGAGTGAGACCCTACTTCAAAAAACCAAAATAAATGAATGAATAAAAATAAATCAATAAAAAATAAAGCTGACAACAAACTCAATGTTAGCATTCTTGCTTAGCATGTGGCAGGCCCTCAGTTTAATCTCCCAGTGCTGACTCAGAGGGCTGTTAGGGGAATGGCGGTGGAGGAGAGGGGACACAAGAGTATAGCCTGATGGGAATATGACCAATATGCAATATGTTTATATGTTAAAGTTCTCAGAAAAATAAGGCTGGAGAGACAGTTTAGCAGTTAAAGGTGCTTGCTTGCAAAGCCTGCCCTCCAGGTTTGATTACCCAGTGCCCACACAGAAAGTGAGGTGCACAAAGTGGGACATGCATCCAGCATCTATTTACAGTAGAAAGAGGCCATGCTGCACCATACTCATTCTCTCTCTCTCTGTGTCTTAAATTAATAAATAAATAGTTTTGAAAAATAAAAAGAGGGCTGGAGAGATGGCTTAGTGGTTAAGGCACTTAACATAGGCACTTGCCTGTGAAACCTAAGCATACAGGTTTAATTCCCCAGGACCCATGTAAGCCAGATGCACAAGGTGGCGCATGCGTCTGGAGTTTGTTTCCAGTGGCTGGAGGCCCTGGTGTGCCCAGTCTATCTCTCTCACCATCTGCCTTTTTCTCTCTCTGTAATAAATAAATCAAATTTAAAAAATAAAATAATTTTTAAGAATTAAAAAAATAAGAGGTTGCTGAAAGAGAAGTTTTTGAATTGGCATGGTGGGTAGGAATAAGAAATAGATTGTTAATTTGGAACAATGACAAAGGAAAACGCATGACGACAGTGAAGGCCCAAATAAAGTCAGAGACTGCCTCTGTATTCCTCAGGAGAGCCACGGTCCATTAGTGGTGGATGTAGTACTGGGCTGTCAGCATCTCTGGTGCTCCGATGGAAGCCTCCCATTCTACAGTTATCACACAACATCCCCAGCAGAAAGCAAGTATTCCAAACAATTCTCCAGTTTTCTACACAATGAAGTGAACTACCTGCCTTCCTTGCTAATTTCTAGAACATGTAAGAACCCTGCAGCTTCTGGTCAGTACCTAAAGAAGGATGTGTGTAGAGACCCATTAGATGTACTTGGTACTGAGGAGCGGCACTTGGCTGTGGGAATGACAAGGTCTGCTCTGGAAATGGCCTGAGTCAAGTGGAGCACTGGCCCTCTCTCCTAGTGTGACCCCAGCCCCTCGACATGAGATGGGAGGCTTGCAGGTCTGTTGGGGCAAAAGGTGGAGGGGGCGAAGTGAGGCCAAGCTAGAGTTTTGTGTCCAGTGGCAACCCTGGGGTGTTGAGGAAGGAGCTGAACGGGATACTGGTTTGGATGTCTTTGCTTGGCACAGGCTGACATCCTGCCTGGTAGAATCAGTGTTGGGCAGCTCTGGGTTGCACAGGTTGGGAGTGAACTCTTCTCATCTCAGTGTTCGCTTCTCAGGAATAGGAACTGGGGACTTAAGGTGGGGAGACGAATATGATTAGTGAGGCCAGCCCTCCATACTGAAATAGACCCTAGCCTTGAAGCCTGGAGGACTCCTGCTAAACATATTTTTATCCTTTATCGTAGTCAAAGCAAACTTGTTGAAAAGTTGGATAATGGTTTATGTGAACCAACATGTCTAGTTCTGAGACAGAGACAGAGAGAACCGCCCTATGTTCTTTATAGTATATATACATTATATATATTATAATATATATACATATATATAATATACAATATATGTTATAATTATATTATGTTATATTATATAATTATATATTATATATACAATATATCATATTATATAATACATATTATATAATATATTAATGTTATATAACATATGTTATATGTTATATATATTGTATATATATATATATATATACAATTATATTCAGAGTCTCTAGAAAGGCCTCCCACCTCTGGAAGGGGTCCTGGCAGGGAAGTGACCATGGGCTAATGTTTACCTCAGGAGACAAAAGGACCTTTGTGGGGACCATTGCCCAGGCAGACGCTTCCACACTGCACATATGTATGGAGTCAATGCAGGGGAGGCAAGGGTAGAGGCAGTGGTGAGGAATGAGCCCCTTGTCCCGTCAGAATGTACTGGTAGCGCAGCAGTCCCTCTTGAAGCCTAACCTCCTATCAGTCTTCCCTTAATCTCTAATAAAGCTTTTGTTCGCCACAGAAGTTTCATATCTGGGTCTGAAAGAGGCGGGGCTGGGGACAAGTGATCACGTGGAATGAGTAAAGATGTGACATGCACTGGGTGGGGCCTTCGCCACACATACCTGTACCAAGGGCTTTCCTCAGAGTCTCTGAGCCAGCATTTCTAGAGATCCATTTTCCTCTGAACAGCCAGTTCCTTGGTGTGGCTCAGTTATTTAAACAAATGCTCAGGATGTGTCCTGAGTTGAATCTCTCTTCCAAGGAAGAAGGCAGGAGAGATGTGAGGCAGCACTATAGGGGAAAAGACAATGTTAAGGTCAGCACAGTGAGAGAATAGGATAAGGAGGCCTCTGTGCAAACTTGGAAGGAAGTGACGAATGAAGCTAAAAGGCTTCCAGGCCAGTGGTGGGCAGTGCTGTTGGATGCAGCTGACCCTCCCTGGGAGCTTCGGATCCCTTCCACTGGGAATACTTCAGAATGGCCTGCCTTTCCTTTCTGCTCACACTCTCCATCTGCCTAGCATAATTTTCTTGGTTAGACAGAACACAGCCTCTAAAATTGGGTTACCTTCTCACAAGAAAGACAGCAGGAATAACTCTGGCCCCTTTCAGCAAAACTCCGCCCCAAATGTCACCAGAATCCATTGTAGAAGTAAATCCACCAGAGCCTTTATTCCTTCTAAGTTATCAGAGGAGCACATTATTCAAGACTTTAATAGAAGAGGGTGTACTGTGGTGTAATCTGAGCACTCAGAAAGCTGAGGCAAGAAGATTTCTGTGAGTTTGAAGCTAGACTGGGCTATACAGTGAGTCCTAGACCAGCTTGGGCTACGAGTGACACCATGTCTCAAAAAAAATGGGGGCTGGAGAGATAGATCAGAGGTTAAAGATGCTTGCTTGAAAAGCCTGATGGCACAGGTTCGACTCCCCAGTACCCACCTAAAGCCAGATGCACAAAGTGACATATGTGTACGGAGTTTGCTTGCCTTGGCAGGAGGTCCTGGCAGTCTCAGTCTCTCTCTCTCTCTCTGTCTCTCCACCTTTCTCTCTTTCCTTGCAAATAAATTTTTAAACAATCAGTGTGCCAGGTGGCTCACACCTTTAATCCCAGCAGTTGGGTGGCAAAGGTAGGAGGATTGCTGTGAGCTCAAAGTTTCAGGTCAGCCTTGGCTACAGTGGAACCTACCTCAAAAAAAAATTTTTGTTTTTGTTTTCAAAAGCAAAATAACAAAAAGGCTTTAATGGGATAGTCTAGCTAAAGCTCAATTTACTTCAAAAATAGTTGATAATGGTCCTTGGAGAAAAGAGAAAACTGTACATTAGCAGCCATTGGTTAGATACTTTGAACCCTGGGGGGAGTGGTGGTGATGGCGATGTCTCATTTAATGCAGAGTACTCACCAGACATGTATTCTCAGTACTTTGATAAATGTTGAGTCTTCCCAGCAGTCACTGCCATGTGTAAGAAGTTTCTCTGACCAAAGATGAGAGCATGTGCTGAACAATTCTTAGTCCAGTCTTGCAAATGCCTTCCTTTTACTTTTCCTCTTCACTGAGTATTGAAAGAGGAAGTCAGGGCTGGAGAGATAGCTTAGTGGTTGAGGCACTTGCTTGTGAAGCCTAAAGACCCAGGTTCAATTCCCCAGAGACCACATAAGCCAGATGCACAAGGTGGCACATGTGTCTGGAGTTTGTTTGCAGGGGCTAGAGGCCCTGATGTACCCATTCTCTCTTTCTCTCTCTAATAAGTAAATAAAAATAAAATATTTTTTAAAAGAGGAAGTCAGATAAATCCATTCCAATTATTTTGACAAAAAGTGAATTATTGGGCTGGAGAGATGGCTTAGCAGTTAAGCGCTTGCCTGTGAAGCCTAAGGACCCCGGTTCGAGGCTCGGTTCCCCAGGACCCATGTTAGCCAGATGCACAAGGGGGCGCACGTGTCTGGAGATCGTTTGCAGTGGCTGGAGGCCCTGGTGCGCCCATTATCTCTTTCTCTATCTGCCTCTTTCTGTGTCTGTCGCTCTCAGATAAATAAATAAATAAAATGAACACACAAAAAATTTTTTAAGTGAATTATCTACATCTAAACACTGATATGTATTTAATGCCTCATTTTTCATTTTCCTCAGCATATTTACATTCTCCATAAAATTCACCATCTGTGGTACATTTGTGTTCTCTATCATGTCTGTAGCTTATTGGATTCAGTTGTAGAAAGAAGGAACTAAAATGCTTGCCAGGTTTTCTTTTCTTTTCTTTTTTCTTTTTTTATGTGATGCAGCCTCTATGCTGTGTCATGGAAGAGGGGAACATACGTTAGGTTTAGCTGACATGATAGCTTTACTTTTCATAGAAGAAAACATTACTGAAGTGAAGGTTTTTATTTATTTGTCTCAAAGTTTCTAAAAAAAAAAATTCTACTATATGGCACTAGTGTGCATACCATTCTTATAAAATCACATGACGACAAAATGTTTTGATATATCAAATGTTTGGCCCTACAGACATGCTTCCTAGGAACTTCCACACATATCATGTGGTAGTTCTGGAATTCAACAATTCTAAACATATATGCACCTAACACAGGTGATCCCAATTTCATCAAACAAACACTATTAGACTTAAGGTCACAGATAACACCAAACACAATTGCAGTGGGTGACTTCAAAACCCCACTCTCATCAATTGACAGGTCATCCCAGCAAAAAATAAACAGAAAGACATCTGGATTAAATGACATCATAGAACAAGTAGACCTAACAAATATCTACAGAACAATCCATCCAAATGCTGTAGAATACACATTTTTCTCAGCAACACATGGGACATTCTTTAAAAGAGACCATATATTAGGTCAAAACAAATATTAACAAATACAGGAAAATTGAAATAGTTGCTGGTACTCTATCTGATCATAATGGGATTAAACTATAAATCAGCCACAAGAAAACCTTCAGAACCTACACAAAATCATGGAGACTAAGCAGCCCACTACTAAATCATAGACAAAACAGAATAAAGAATGGGTCATTGAAGGGATATTGGATTTTGTCAAATGCCAACATCCCTTCATGATAAAAATCCTAAAGAGGGCTGGAGAGATTGATTAGTGGTTAAGGCACTTGCTGCAAAGCCAAAGGACTCAGGTTCAATTCCCCAGGACCCACATAAGCCAGATGTACAAGGTGGCACATGTGTCTGGAGTTTGTTTACAGTGGCTAGAGGCCCTGGTGCACCCATTCTCTCCCATCCTCTTTCTCTCTCAAATAAATAATAAAAATACATTTAAAAAAAGTCCTAAAGAAACTAGGACTGGAAGAAACATATCTCAACATGATACAGGCTATTTCTGACAAACATATAGCCAACATGATACTAAATGGGGAAAAACTTGAAACTTTTTCTCTAAAATCAGCCACAAGACAAGGGTGTCCACTGTCCCTAGTTTTATTTAATATAGTACTAGAAGTCTTAGCTATAGCAATAAGGCAAGAGACACACATAAGAGGGATGCAAATTGGAAAGGAAGAGAACAAATTATTGTTTTCAGATGATATGATTCTATACATAAACAACCCTAAGGACTCTACCAGCAAATGGCTAGAGCTGATAAATACTTTTAGCAACATAGCAGGATACAAAATAAACATTCAGCAATCAGTAGCCTTCCTATATACTAACAACAGACATTCTGAGGATGAAATCAGGGAATCACTCCATTCATAATTGCCTCCAAAAAAATAAATAAGTAAAGTCCTTTGGAATAATCCTAACCAAGGAAGTGAAGGGTCTCTGCAATAAAAGCTTTAAGACAGTCAAGAGAGAAATTGTGGAAAACACTAGGAAGCCTTCCCATGTTATTGGATTGGAAGAACTAATAGTGTGGAAAAGTCAATATACCAAAAGCAATCTACACGTTTAATGCAATCCCCATCAAAATTCCAATGCATTCTTCATGGAAATAGAAATCCTAAAATTCATTTAGAATCACAAAAGACCTCGAATAGCCAAAATAATTTTGAGCAACAAAAATAAGGCTAGCAGTATCACCATACCTTATTTTAAGCTATACTACAGAGCCACAGTGACAAAAACAGCACAGCACCAGCCCAAAGACAGAGACGTAGTTCAGTGGAACAGAACAGAGGGCCCAGATGTAAACCCAGGCAGCTATAGCCATCTGATTTTTGACAAAAATGCCAAAAATACTCACCAGAGAAAAGACAGCCTCTTTAACAAGTGTTGCTGGGAAAAGTGGATATCTATATGTAGAAAGATGAAAATAAAATCCTTTTCTCTGTCCATGCACAATAATCAAGTCCAGATGGATCGATGCCCTTCATATCAGACCTGAAACTCTGAAACTGCTAGAGGAAAATATGGGGGAAACCCTTCAACATGTTGGCATAGGCAATGGCTTTCTGAATATAATCCCAGTTGCTCAGGTAATAAAACCACTAATCAACCACTGGACCTCATGAAATTACAAAGCTTTTGTACAGCAAAGGACACTGTGATTAGAGCAAAGAGGCAACCTACAGAATGGGAGAGAATCTCTGCCAGCTGTACATCTGACAGAGCATTAATATCTAGGATATACAAAGAACTCATAAAACTAAATAATAAAAAAACAAACAACCCAATTAAAAAATAGGCTATGGAACCAAATAGTTTTCAAAAGAAGAAATACAGATGATATATAAACATCTAAAAAAGTGTTCTACATACTTAGTCATAGGGAAATGCAAATTAAAACTACCTTGAGATTCCATCTTGCTCCTTTCAGAATGGCTATCATCAAGAAAATAAGTGGCAATAAATGCTGACAAGGATATGGAAAAAGAAGAACCCTTCTACACTGTTGGTAGGAATGAAGCCTGGTACAGCCATTATGGAAATCAGGGTGGAGGTTCTTGAGACAGCTAAAAGTAGATCTACCTTATGACACAGCGATAGCACTCCTAGTCATACATCCTAAGGACTTTTCTCACTACCTTAGAGATACTGCTCAACCATGTTTATTGTTGCTCTATTTACAGTAGCTAAGAAATGGAACCAGCCTAGCTGCCCATCAACTGATGAATGGATAATGAAGATGTGGCACATTTATACAAATAAAGTTCTATTAAGTGGTTAAAAAAAAGAAATTTGCAGGGAAATGGATGGATCAGGAAAGGATTATACTAAGTGAGGCAACCCACAGCCAGAAAGCCAAATGTTTCACATTCTCTCTCATATATGGCTCCTAGCTACAAATGTTTAGACTTGTATGTGAGTTGGAATAAAACTTGGTAGCAGAGGCCAGTAAGCTAGAATGTGACTACAAGGGAGGGAGGAAAAGAGTGGACTTAAGGAGATAGTATTCTATATATTTAAGTAGATAACCAGATTACTGGGGGGTGGAAAGTCTTGAGTGTGGTCATGGGAAGAGTTTGAATAAAAGCAGGGTGGGGAAGTGTTCATCAAAATTCAAGATGTTGGGCTGGAGGGATGGCTTAGCAGTTAAGGCATTTAACTATGAAGCCTAAGGACCCATGTTCGACTATACAGATCCCATGTTAGCCAGGTGCACAAAGGTAAGGCAAGTGCAAGGTTGCACATTCCCACTAGGTGGTGCAAGCATCTGGAGTTTGATTGCAGTGGCTGAGGCCCTGGTGAACCAATCCCTATCTATCTATCTATCTATCTATCTATCTATCTATCTATCTATCTATCTATCCATCCATCCATCCATCCATCTCTCTCGCACTAAAAAAAAAAGTCAACATGTGATGCATAAGCCATATGGAAACCTACTGTTTTGCATAGTGGCACACCCAGAAGCCACAGACTGTTACTAGAAAACAATTCAGTGCCAGGGATGTATGTAAGTATGCCAGAGATCTTCCATTGGGTTGTTGGCCAGGGAGATCCATCATGCCCTCAAAACATTACAGGACATTGCCAAGGCTCTTGGTTTCCCACTAGAAATAGAAAGACCCTATTGCTAAAGACTCCTCATGCTTGAGCTGCAAGGTCACTGAGAAATCAAGCTGGAGCTGAACTGAAAACCTCCTCTGTGTAGACCAGCTGACAGAAAGTTGGAAAAAGCTACACTGCATGCAGCCCTATGGGAGATGGCAGTCATCAGCAGTGAAAACAGCAGACACTGCAAGCTTTACGTTTGACCAGCCAGGCCAAATGATCCAGTGGTTGCAATACTGGTACATCTGTTATGGGGGAAATCAACTGCTCTCTAATTGGACTGGAGGCTCACTCCATGGGAGGGAGTATATGCCTGGTGCTAAAAACCTAATCAAAAGGCTATGGCAGGGGAGGTCATGAGCCCTAGGAGTGTAACGCCTGCTGTTATCTGGCTAAATACATATATTATGCTCACCAAACTGCCTAGTAAGCACTTTTCTTAATGTTAGTCAGATAGTGGTGACCACTGGGATGACCAAAAAGGCATAATAGTGCTGAGAAGAAGTGACAGAGGAGTGCTCAGCACTGAAACATCTCTAACACAACTTCCAAGGCTCAGGGTCCATTGTGGAAGGGGTAGAGGAAAGAATGTAAGAGCCGAAGGAAGGGTGGATTGCTTACAATGCAATCATTCAGACATAAATTGGCCTTGGTATCCATGATCTCATAGTGCCTGACTCTATCTTCACAAGACCCTCATAATAGGAGGAAAAGATGGTAACATCAACATACAAGAGAGACTAATTGAGAGAGGGAGGGAATATGATGGAGAGTGGATTTATGAAGGAGCAAGTGAGGGAGGGGAGAGGATCATCCAGGCTTATTGTTTATAATTATGGAAGTTGTCAATAAAAAAGTTTAAATTTTTTTGTTTGTTTTTCGAGATAGGGTCTCATTCTAGCTCAGGCTGACTTTAAATTTGCTATGTAGTCTCAGGGTAGCCTCAAACTCACTGTGATCCTCCTCCCTCTGCCTCCTAAATGCTGGGATTAAAGGTGTGGGCCACCATGCCTGGCTAGTTTTAAAATTTTTTAACAAAAGAATTGAATTGTTCATGACAGTAACTTAACTAGGGTGGAAAATCAATTAAAAGTGACAAAGTCAGAGGGAGGGATGGGTGGTGATAGATACCAGTAGAGGGTACAGGCTCAGTGAGTAAGTCCATCAAATCCCACAAGGCCCCTACCCTGGGCCTCTGGGCCAGCCATGGATCAGCCTGCAAATCACTTGGTCTTAGACAACAGTCCTTTCTTCCTCCAGCCTCGCATCTCTCCATAAACAAACAGGCCCAGTCATAATCTCACTGAAGTCTCAAAGCATGAAAGTTTAGATTAAAAGTGGGTTTTATTTTTCAGAAGCTTTAAGAGGGTAAGAGATGAAGGTAAAGGCCCAGGGTCAGAACTTAGCTCTTTCTAGCCCTTCCAGGCTGTCCCCAGCCTCCCCTCCCCTGCTGCATCGGCTGAGATGACTTTGGATCCATGTGGCTCCATGCTGGACAGTCCTCCTAGGACTGACCCTTTGCTGCTGATGACCTCTCTGGGGGACTGGTTAGAGCAGTGCCACCTCAGCATGCCAACCAAGATGCTGACAGAGACAAGCCCCAGAGATAGGTACACTTGGCTCAGCTTCCAAAAAGGGTCTCTTTCTACACCCGGCACCACCACCCTGTGACCCCACTGCTGCTATGATCACTACTTGATTGTGTCCCCAGTCCAATGGACCTTGTAATAAAAAGGAAACTTTTGAAACTAGGAGACAAAACATCTAAGAATTAATCCTGGATCCTGTCTATGAAATGCTGGTTCAAATTCCAGTCTTGGGTCACACACAGAGATAAGAATTTGCACAGTTCGGTGCTGGAGAGAAGAATGGATGAGATCTATTACTGAAAGCACCTGTAATGGATCACAAATGCCCCACTCTTCCCTTCATCTTTCCTTCCTCTTCCTCCTTCTCCCTGTCCTACTTTCCCTTCCTTCCCCCATCATCCCCAATTCTTCCTGCACAGCATCCTTACACTGACCTCCCCCACCCCCAGCTTCACTTGCCCCAGTCTGCTCTCAGGATGGCGAGTCTCCGAATGGCTCCCCAATGTCAAGTCCACTGCCGTCCCTGTCTGCCATGCAATGCCCTCGGCTCTAGCACTACCTCCTCTCCAGGCTTCCCCTTCTGCCCCTCAGAACTCACACAAGCGGAGGTGGTGTGTCCACTCGTGCTGGCTTGTTTTTCTCTGCTCTTGCTTCTGTTGCCTCATCCTCCTGGGTGCCCCTTCCCACCTCTCCAGCTCTGGGGATTCCTTGGATGTTCTGGGAAACCTCTTCCACCAGAGATTCCCAAGGTCACTTCTGTCCACATCAACTTTGTGGCATGAAACCACACCTTCCACTTGTTTTCCGTTCTTTTACCTCTCTCTTATCACCTGTCCTATGTGTTTCCTGAAGGCAGACCAAGGTCTTGTTAACCTTTTTGAGTTCCCCAGTGCGCCAGGAATGCTGAGTTGCCGAGTGGGAACACAAAGTGAGATCTGGACTCACACCTCCAGGCCTGGGTTCACACCCCAGCTCTAGCATCTCTGTGATATGGGGAATCTTGTTTTTCAGCTCCAAACGAATCATCCAGCTCCTTCTGAAGATTGCTTTGTTAATGCAGTTGCTCACTGAGTAAATATTAAGAACCTACTTTGTGCTAGTCTGTGAACTCATCTAGTCCTCATCAATGTGATAACTTCAGCCCTGGAATGTCAAGCGCCAGCTTGAATTATATAGAAATTAAACAAACTGACACTGCAGGATCCAGACTCCAAGAATGGAATGAATTCCTCCCTAGAACAGAGAGGCTGCTACATTCATAGAGAACTACCTTTGCAGTTTACTGATACAAAGAGAGAGTTGGAGCTTGCTATTGCTGGAATACTCCCGGAAGAACAGCAGGTTACAGATAACTTGTAAGAGGTGAAAGCTTAGATTCACAGTCGTGGAAGTCATCACCTAGCATGTCTTTGAAGCTGTGAGGTGTGGTTGTATAAACAGATAGCTCTCATTTACAAACTTAAAGAGGAGACACTTTTGGTGGGGCAGACTCAGAAGCTCTGCTGGCTACTGGGTCAATTCTATTGTCTTATTCAACTAGAATGCACCCATAACAAAGACCTTGCCTATCAAGTTTCTGGGTATTTGGAGAGACTGGACAGTTTGGCCCTTAAACCTGGCTGTCCTGGCTCTCTGAGGCAGATGCAAGTGCTCTGTGTGCCAAACTATCAACACATTTGGGACCCTTAAGACCATCCAACTTCCAGGGTATTTGATGTCTCATGCCAACTCCTCAGAGATGGGTCTTCCCTGAAGAAAAGCAGTGCCAGTGGCATAGCAGAGGTCAGCATCCAGCCACACAGCTGTTCCTCTCAATGAATGGCTTCTTGGAAGCAAACCCACCACCTGTCCTCAGGCTCTTTAGGTACCCAGCACCAACCCTGTGGACTGGCTCCCCCCAAAATAGGCTTGGAGAATAATCAGACTTCTGCCAGAGCCTGCAGTGTCTTCAAGTAATGTCTTTGGCAACCCAAAGGCCTTAGACAGCTGCTCCTCAGGAGTCAGCAATGGGAAGTTCCTAGAAACCCAAGATTCCCTAGTGGAGCAGTCATTTTGCCACTGGCGCTTTTGCCAGTGACACTGGAAAAAAGTTGGAGATGTGGAACTCCTCCACCTTGATGAGCTGGACCTGACTGATTGGCTGGTGGCACCTCAGAAGCCCTGCGAACTGGAGAAGCCTGGGAATGGCAGTGGCAAAACCAGTGGGAACTTTGCAATTCCAGGTGTTCAAGGACTCCTACAGTGTGAATGGCGTAGGGATTGAAAAACCTGGGCAATCTGAACTCCTAAGTGACCTGTTAGAGGCTAAGAAACCACTGCTTGCCCATCTCCAGCAGCTCACTGAGGGAGGATTGGCCTGTCCAGGACCATCAGGGCCTGTGGAAAGTACAGGACATGTGCAAAGCCAACGAGCTGCACACAAGCTTCACAGTGTGAGTGGTAAGAATTGTGAGAAGGAAGCTCTGTGCGGATGGCTTCTGAGGAAAGAAGATCAGAATGGAATGCCTATGGAACCCAGATCTGAGCCTGATACAGAGTTCTTGAATATGTGCTTTTGTCCTTCCAGAAAAGAGCTAATAGAGCAAGCTAAGATCCCCAGAGACAATGGCTCCTGCTGGAATCGCTGATTCTTTCTGAGTCATACCGAGAGTTCTCTTCACAGTGGCTTATGAGGTCTTAGGCAAAGAAGGAAGCTCCAAGGAGGCGCCTAGTACTGAGGACAGAGCTAGCCAAGAAAAGCTTAAAAGCCCTGTGGGCCATTTCCTGGAGTCCCTTTAACTCCGCTGAGCTGAGTGTCTGCAACTTGCCAAGTTGTGTCTTCTCAGTTTGACTTAGCAGGCTTAGTTCCTTTCCTGCCTAATTTTGGACTACTGAAGAGAAATCATGAAATTATGAGTGATTTTGTAAAAGAGGCTACTGATGCCAAGATGATTCACTTCCCTCTTGCAGAAGTACTAACTCGATCTACTCCCACACTTGGAAATAGCATCTTGGTACAGAGACCTTCACCAGCTCCCTGGAAAACACTGTAGTTTCTATGATCAAAGTGTGTCCATGTGTTGCAAAACCAGTAACCTGGCGATTGACCTCTAGATGTTTCTCTCGCTGAGGGCTTTCTCCTAGTGGTCTGAAATTATCCTGTTCACTTTTATATGATATTTCACACAAATAATTTTGCCAACACAGTGTATTTTTTTCCTTACCAACACACGTATTAGTGATCTTGCGATTTTTGACATTAATCACCAGATATTTGAGTCCCACATGTCGACATTATGCTTCTTCTTCTTTTGAACAGAATTAAGCTACTGCAAATTTTGCTTTTATTCCTTTCTCTGAATGTTATAAAAATATGCACTGAGTTCTTAGAAAAGGATTCTGTTGTTTCCAGAATGTTTTTCCTGCAGCCATAGTCTATACACCTCCAGGCTTTAAGGAGCCCCAGGCTAACAAGAGCAAATAGACAGGACATGTGGGACCCATTCACTTGGCGCATCCTGTGTAATAGGAGCTGAACTTGACCCTTGGTCTCTTGACTTTGGGTAAGATCACCGTCCTGTCCTTGCCAGCACAGAGTTCCGGAGCCTCCAGAAGTACAGCGCAGTGCCATCTTGAACAGGCTGTGTTCAATACTTTGTGCTTGGAACTTCATCAACTATTGATATCCTTATTCATCAATCATTGATATCCTTAATGATGCCCATGTTTTAGGAAGTTTCTCTGTAAGGGAAAGAAGTACAATTTATAATGCTTTAAAATTGTGTAGGATAAGATCTTAGTCAGTTTCCAGGCTTTGAAACTATAAAGCCTCTTAATTTTCTATGTTATTGGAAATATTTTTCAGGGAGCCTCATAGTCCCACAGTGACACTACCATACAATTTTGCTAGAATTTTTTGAACCACAGCTGAAAAGAGCCACATATTATTTTCTTATGCTCCTCCAGATGCCATTGAAGATTTTTTTGTTGTTGTTTTAGGAGGTAGGATCTTGCTCTAACCCAGGCTGACCTGGAATTCACTCTATAGTCTTAGGGTGGCCTTGAACTCATAGGGATCCACCTACCTCTGCCTCCCTAGTGCTGAGATTAAAGTGTGGAACTTCCTTGAGGATTATTATGATGGTGTATTACAAAGAATTTAGGGAGCTTTTCCAACATTTCAGGAAACTTTGTAGTTTCTTTTTGGGGGTATAACATGCTTTATTTTACATTTTTAAATGTAATTAACATTAGTCATTATGCTAGTAATATATAAGACTTTCTTTGACATTGAAAAATTTTATATCTCCATTAAAAGCATAATAGCTACAAAAAGTTGTGCCATGCTGTACTTCTTAGCAAGTCCTTGTTGAATGTGAGTAGTCAGTAAGAACTAATTGACCACATAATACATAGTATTACAGATATTATAGTGAGTAGAATGACAGTATACTTCTATAGCTATGTCTTCAGATTATTCAGTCTTGCAAAATTCAAGGTTGGCATTAACTGCACACCTGTTCATTACCCCTGTGATGAATACAATATAGGGAAATAAGCCTGGAAGCAGAGTTATAGATGTGGAAATACAAAGCAATTTCCAGTTCCTCTAGTTCCACCTATTGAGACCCAAGAGTCTAAAGTTTGGGCATAGTCACAGCTCAAACACTCAGGCCTTCGATATAATTGAAAAGTATGAAGTCCTATGAGAGCACATGATGGAATCTAAAGTGTGATACTGTGCTGGGGCACCTTTGAAAACATAACAAGATCAGCACTGAAAGAATGGAAAAATGCAAGTGGGAAGATGGAGGAGAAAGGGTCTAGAGGTTGGGAAATTTTTCCAGGAAGTGAGGACAGCAGGTGCAAAGTTCCTGAGGCAAGCAAAACAAAATAAAGAACCAGAAACAGAAACAAACAAACAAACAAAACCCCACAGGATCCATTCCAAGAACTAGCTTATCTTGGTTTACTGTCAGAAGACACTAAGGGCTTACTTTGCCCACTGGGTAAAGAACAGAAGAAAAAGCAAGGTTATCTTCTGAAGAGAATGGAGTTAAAGAAAATTGATATCCCAAATGCTCCCAACACAGCCCCCACAACATCTGCGGGCCTGAAAGGTGACCTTGGGGGCCTGTGCTGGGAAGAACAAAAGTATCCAGGTCTCAGTGCCAATCTTTCTGGCACTCACCACTCTGCCCCACTGCCTCCTGTCTGACCCACTCTCTTCCTTCTAGTGGGACAATTTGGCATGGGGTGGGGGTAGAGAAAAGATGTAAGACCCAGCAAGGTCCACCCCTTCTGAATGCAGCCTAAACTACAAACTGGTTTGAACTTGTCTATCAACTGGTTCCAAGGCAAAGACCCACCCAACCAGCTCATAGTGGCCTCTCCACATTCCTGTGCCCACACTCATCCGGACTAGGCCAAGGTCCTCCTCCACCCTTCCTGCCCAGACAGCTGGCAACAGCCCAGAATACCCTTACATAACTTAGCCACACATGGCTCTCTTCTGTTGGAGCTGGATGGCTTCTGGAAGCAGGGTGAATAGGTAAATCTGAGTTATAGATGTTGAAATAAGAATAAGCTGTTTCCATTTCCTCTAGTTGCACCTATTAAGACCCAAGGACCTAAATTTGGGGCAGGGGCAGAGTAGTACCTCAAACATTCAAAATCAGAGGGAAAAATTGGAGTAATCCTTTGCTGGGACCAGGAAACTTTGATTTGAAACCTTTTGACCCTCATCACTGTGGTTGCTTTCCTCAACTGTGAAATGGGGATATGATCACCACTGTCATGTGCACCCCACAGGAGGTAAAGAAAACCAAAGTGATAGGCCTTAAAAAATTGAAAATACAACACTACCTAACAAGAGTATTAGTTTCACTCATTCCTAATTTCTCCAGGACTTTCATCATGAAGGCTTCTGGAACCTCACCAATGATGTGAAAGACTTCTACAAAGAAAAATTTAAGAACCTAGATGCCATATGATGGAGAACTTCGTGGGTTGGCAGAGTTAATATTGTGAAAATAGCTATGTTACAAAAAACAATAGATAGATTCAGCGATATACAGATTCACTGCAATTCCCATTGAAGTCCCAATGACATTTTTCTCAGAACTAGAAATAACAGTCCAACAATTCATACGAGGACACGAAAGACCACACACAGCCAAAGCAATCTGAAAGAGATTATGCTGCAGGCATTACAATCCCTGACCTAACATTCTACCATACAGCTGCAGTGACAAAGACAGTATGGCCTGTCACAAAGCAGACACATAGAACAATGGAATAGAACAGAGGACTCATAAATAACCCATACAGCTGTGGTCACCTAATTGTTGACAAAGGCATCAAAAACATACTGGTAAAAAAGACTCTATTCAACAAATAGTGCTGACAAAACTGGATATCCACCTGCACAAGAATGGTATTAGATCTGCATCTTTCATCCCGTACAAGAAAAATAATTCCAAATGGATACAAGACCTTAATTTATTTAAAATGAGAAATGGGGCTGGAGGGATGGCTTAGTGGTTAAGGTATTTGCTTGCAAAGACAAAGGACCCAGGTTTGATTCCCCAGGACCCATGTTAGCCAGATACACAAGGGGGCGCACATGTTTGGTGTTTGTCTGCAGTGGCTGGAGGCCCTGGCACACCCATTCTCTCTCTGTCAAATAAATTCATAAATAAAAATAAAATATTTAAAACAAGAAATGCTGAGACTACTAGAGGATAACAGGAAACACACTTCAAGTTGTAAGTATAGTCAAGAACTTTCTGAGCAGGACTCCAGTAGCACAGGAAATCAACAAATGAGACTGTCTGAAATTAAAAACTCTTTGTACCAAAGGAAACTATCAACAGAGTGAACAGAAAACCAACAGAAGCTGGGTGTGGTGGCACACACCTTTAATCCCAGCCTGCAACTGCAGAATGAGTTCTAGATCAGCCTAGCCTAGAGTAAGACCCTATCTCAAAAAGATAAAAACAGATTAGGAGAAAATATTTGCTATGCTTCAGACAGGGGGATATAAAAAATAGATTAAAAACTGTAAAAATTAACCCCCCCAAAACCAAAACTGCTAATCAATAAATGGCCAATGAAATGACAACAAAGAAACACAAATGACCAACAAATATATTTTTTGAATGTTTAACATCCTTAGTCATCAGGGAAATGCAAATTAAAACCACTCTGAGATTCCATCTCACCTCAGTTAGAATGGCTATCATCAAAAAAGCAAGTGATAACAAATACTGGCAAGGATATAGGGGAAAAGGGATCTTTAGTCATTGTAAACTGGCATAGCCACTATAGAAATCAGTGCAGAGGTTTTACAAAAAGCTTAAAAAAACAAACCCGTATGACCCAGTTATAACTCTCATATGCATCTACCTAAAGGAGTCTATATCGTGCCACAGAGATACTTGCACAACCATGTTTATTAATGCTCTGATCATAACCTAGCTGTTCATCAACTGATGACTAGCTGATGAAAATGTGGCGCATATACACAGTGGCATTTTATTCAGCTGTCAAGAAAAATGAAAATTTCAGGATAATAGAGGGAGCTAGTAAATAAAAGACTAAGTGGGGTGATGTAGGCCTAGAAAGACACAAATCCTATGTACTCTCTCCTATGTGTTTCCTACCTTTGAGCACTTACAAGTATGTAAAGGGAGGTAAGAATAGGTTATAGGCTATGAAATTAGATGGAAGAAGATGAGAGCAGAACAGATGCTGAGAAAGAGATGTGGGATGGGGGGATACAGAACACATGGGACATGAAAGTGAAATGGAGACTCTAGTTGGAGGGAAGTTTCAGAGAGAAGAGGGGAGAGAAGATGGGGACAAGGGATACAAAAACAATTTTTGGTTGAGGAAAAAAAATTCCATAATAGAATCTAATTTTTACTGGATGTGATGGCACATACCTTTAATTCCAGCATATGGGAGGCAGAGATAGAAGGATCACTGTGAGTTCGAGGCCAGCCTAAGACTACATAGTGAATTCCAGGTCATCCCAGGCTAGAGAGAGACAGACCCTACCTCGTTAAAAAACAAAAAACAAACAAACAAACAAAAAAAAAAAAACCCACCTAATTCTTGGGCTGGAGAGATTTCTCAGTGGTTAAATGCACTTGCTTGCCAAGACTAAAGGTGCAGATTTGATTCCCCAGGGCTCACATAAAGCTAGATGCACAAAGTGGCACATGCGTCTAGAGTTCCTTTACAATAGCAAGAGGACTTGACATGCTTTTACTCTCCTTCTCTATCTTAAATAAATAAATAAATATTTAAAACCTAATTTTTTGTATGCTAATAAAATTAAGTAAACAAGGAACATTAATGACAATATCCACAATACAATAAGTTGCGTGCAGTAACTGGTTCTTGTCTATGGTGTCAAAGCCCTGAGGGTTCCTTAACTAGAGCTCAGATCCTAGTGCAGGGCTCATGATCCCCTTTGATAATTTACCCTCCTGGCTCCAACATTAATGCAGTCAAGGATGAAAGAGAGGCTCAGCTCTTAGGATTTTGCTGCCTAGATAGGGACATTTCACCTCTAGGGCGTCACCACCCTCTCACGGCTGAGATGCACTCATTCTAAAGTTCCATGTGACTAATGCAGCTGATATTTCTGAGGGAGGTGGAAAGAGATATTATCATCATCTCAGAAATGATGGTTGCAATTGCACAAACAGGATTGAACTCAAAGCCTAAAATGAAGGCTCTTGGAAGGATTCAAGACTCAGAGACCAGGCAAAAGAGACCAAGGCCAGCCAGAGGGCAAATGCTGAGTAGCTCTACGGGTTGTTGTTGTGTTTTGTTGGGTTGGGAGGGACAGTTTTGTCTTTTAATTTTAAAAAAAAAATACTACTCATTTGCATGTGTGGGTGTGTGTGCACAGAAGTGTGCGCCTGGGCCTTTTGCAGCAGTCACAAATACCAGATATACCACTTTTTGCATCTGACTTACCCAGTTGGCTGGAGAATTGAACTCAGGCCAGCAGACTTTACATGCAAGTACCCTTAATGGCTGAGGAATCTTCCCAGCCCTTCCCTACTCTTTTTTTGAGACAGAATTTTTATATGGCCCTGGTTGGCCTTGAACTCATGATCCTTCTGTCTCAGCTCCAGTGTTCCAGGATTACAGGCTTCATCCATCATCCTGGCTTCCAGGTGTTTCGTATCTCTTAGGAAGATCAAGCTTAAACCAAACAAATAACTCTGTAAGAATGCACATGTGTACATATTAGCCCCATCAGTCAAGACCACCAGGCAAACGCCTGGAGTCTGATACAATCGGTTTTGTTGACTGCGCAGCGAGGGAGGGCATTCCTGAGAAGCAGAGAATGGTGCTCAGCTGGTTGGAGGGGAGGCCTCTTGGGAAAGGCTCGGGCTCCTGCTGCAGGAGTGAGAGAAGCGACTCAGGGAAGATGGGATCACTGCTGAACTGACTGCTGTTGTGATGCGGGGTTGCGACAGGTGGAAATTCCCGAGGATTGTATGCTGTCAAGGGCAAGGGCAGATGAGCCGTTGGCTATCCCTATTGGAGTAGAGTGAGTCTTGGAGCATCATTGTAAGAAAGCAGGAGTCGCTCAGAAAGGGGGCTTCGTGGCACTTCATGACGGCTGTGGCCGGACTTGAAGCAGCAATGTTCTGGTTAACTTTGCAGGGTTTTATGTGTCGGCCCTTCCGGGATCTTGGAGGTGCTTCTTCCGGTCTCGCTCTGAGCGCAGCATTGCTCCTCAGTGCCGTGCAGCTTCCGCGCCCTCTCGCCCACCACCATCGCGCGCAGGACCTCCAGTGCGGCTTCCTCTGTGTAGACCACGACATGATGGTGACAGACACAGCTCCTGAATTGAGACTGACTGCAATTATATCCTGATACTATCACTTGTTTCTCTGAGATCTGGAGCAAGTTATTTGCCATCTCTGTCTCCTCATCTGGGAAATGTGTGGCTCAAAAGGTTGTTGTGCAAATTAACAATATAATATATATGTCTAAGTTTAGAATCGTACATAGCTCTTAGCATTCAATAAAAATGAGATCTTATTTTTATTTTATTATTTTAAATCTTTTTATTTTTTTTTTTTGAAAATAGAAAGAGAGGGGGTGAGGAGAATGGGCATGCCAGAGCTTCTTGCTATGTCAAATGAATTCCAGACGCATACATCACTTTTGTGTATCTGGTTTTGCATGGGTACTGGGAAATTGAACCAGTAACAGCAGGCTTTGCAGGCAAGCACTTTTAACTACTCAATCATTTCACCAGCTTTATTTTTTATCTTAAAGGTAACCTCACTTGTGATTACAAGAACAGATGTGGAGTTGGGGAGAGGGCTCGGTAAAGACCCAAGTTCAGATCTCCAGTACCCATGCAAAAGGCCAGGTGTCATCTACTCACATCAGTGACCTCTAGCAAGTGTCTCTATACCAAAGAAAAAGATGGAGAGTGACTGAGGAAGACCCCCAACTTGACAAACACACTGGTACATACACACACATACAAATAATAATAAAGCTTAAAAAAGGAAAGATTTACTAGACGTATTTTCTTCACCCTTAAAAGACCCTTACAAGCCGGGAGTGGTGGCGCACGCCTTTAATCCCAGCACTTGGGAGGCAGAGGTAGGAGGATCTCCGAGAGTTCGAGGCCACCCTGAGACTACATAGTGAATTCCAGGTCAGCCTGAGCCAGAGTGAGACCCTACCTCAAAAAACTAAAAAAAAAAAAATTAAAAAAAGACCCTTACAAGTAGAAATATACTAGAAATTAGCAAATATAGAATAAATGAGTAGGTATATACTAGATGGATAGTTGATAGGTTCTGAAAAAACTTAGAGAAAGAGAGCGTAAGCTCCATCCCTCAGCTAATAGAAATGTAAGCTGATTCTATTTCTTGGCTATTGTGAATAGAGTGGGAATCAACATGCATGCACCAGTATCTCTACAGTAAAGTGTAGAGACCTTGGGGTATATGGTCAGGAATGGTATAGCTAGGCCACATGATAGTTCTTTTCGTTTTTTGAGAAACCTCCACACTCATTTCTATAATGGCCGCACCCGTTTGCACTCCCACTAACCCTTACCAGCATTTGCTGCCATTTGTTTCTTTAATTTGTTTTCCATTCTGATGAGTGACATGGGATCTCAAAGTAATTTTCATTTGCATTTCCCTGATGGATAAGAAACTTGAACACTTGGAAATATTTATTGGTTAGTTGTATTTTTGTTTTTCTTTTGAGAATTCTCTGTTGAGTTGCATGGACCAATTAAAAATTTTTTTTAGTTTTTTATTGACAACTTCCATAAATATACCAATATACCATGATTATAATCCCCTCCCAATATTCTCCTTTTCTCCCTTTCCCCAAGTCCTCCCTCCACTGAATCCCTTCCTTTTTCAAACAAGTTTCTCTTTTATTTTAATGCCATCATTTTTTTCCTTCTATTAGGCAGATCTTGTCAGCCACTGTGAGCTCATGAATATATGTCAAGGCCACTTTATGTCTAGATGACAGCTTTGTAAATAGGTCTCCCCTTCCTTTGGCTGGTAATTCTTTCCTCTACCTCTTCCACAATGGTCCTTGAGCCTTGGAGGGTGTGATAAAGATGTCTCATTTAGTGCTTAGAGTGCAGTTTGGTGATCACAATATATCTATTTAGCTAGACAACAGTAGCAGTTTCTCCCTTAGGGCTTATGACCTCCTTAGCCATAGGCTTTTGACTATTTCTTTCAGTACCAGGCATGAATTCCCTCCCATGGAGCAGGCTGCCAATCCAATCAGAGAGCAATTGGTTTTTCCCAAAACAAATATGCCACCATTGCATCAGCTGGTACATTTTGTCTGGCTCGCCATCTGTAAAGCTTACAGTGTCCACTGCTGGCTAACACCGTTGATGACTTTTCTCCTCCCAAAGGCTGCCGGCTGCTCCGCTCTTTCCAGCAGCCTGACAACTAGTCAATAGGGAGGAAGCTTCCAGCTCAGCTCCAGCTTGATTTCTCAGTGACTTGGCAGCCCAATCATGTGGCGTATTTAGCAATAGGGTCTTACTGTCTAGTTCTGGTGGGAAACCAACAGCCTTCACAATAACCTGTAATGATTTGGGGACATCAGGCCAATAACTCTCTGGAAGGTATCCCACCCCTGCATAGGCCATTTTTTGATTGGGTTGTCTGACTTTTTATTCTTTACTTTTTTTGTGTTCTTTGTATATACAAGATATTAATATTCTGTCAGATGTAGAGCTGGCAAAGAATGTTTATCCATTCTGTAGACTGCCTCTTCTAAATTGCATGAGGTCCCATTTGTTGGTGTTGACTTTATTTCCTGGGTAACTGAAGTCTTATTCAGAAAGCCCTTACCTATGCCTATATCTTATAGTGCTCCCCCTACTTTTTCCTCTAGTAGTTTTAGAATTTGAGATCTTACATTAAGGTCTTTGACCCATTGTAGATGATTCATTTGCACACATAGAGAGATAAGAATGTAGGTCTGGAGAGATGGCTTAGCCATTAAGCACTTGCCTGTGAAGCCTAATGACCCTGGTTCAAGGCTCGACTCTCTAAGACCCATGTTAGCCAGATGCACAAGGGGGCGCACATGTCTGGAGCTCATTTGCAATGACTGGAGGCCCTGGCGTGCCCATTCTCTATCTCTATCTGCTTCTTTCTCTGTCTGTCACTCTCAAATAAATAAATAATTAAAAAATAAAGATAAGAATGTAGTTTCATTTTTCTATATAGACAAATATATCTATATGTAAATATAGATATAGTTTCTCAACACCATTTATTCTTAAAGAGACTGTCTTCTTTCCAATGAGCATTTTTGTCAAAAATCAAATGGCTGTAGCTGTATCCATTTATATCTGGATCGTCTATTCTATGCCACTTATCCACATGTCTGTTTTAGTGCCAGTACCATGCTGTCTTTGCCACTATGGCTCTGCAACAAGCTTGACATCAGGAATGGCGATGCCACACACACACACACACACACACACACACACACACACACACACACACACAGCTCAGGATTGCTTTGCCTATTTGAGGGCTTTTGTGATCCCAAATGAATTTTTAAGTTTCCTTTTTCTATCTCAGTGAAAAATGGTATTGGAATTTTTTAAAAACAACTCTTTTTTTAAAAAAAAAACATTATTTATTTATTTAATAGAGAGTGAGTATGGGCATGCCAGGGCCTCCTGCCACTGTATACAAACCCCAGACCCATGTGTCAAATTCATGCATATGGTTTTACATGGGTACTGGGGAATAGGGCCATCAGACTTTGCAAGCACCTTTAACCTCTGAGCCATTTCTCGAGCCTGGCATTGGAGTTTTGATAAGGACTACTGTTGAATCTATAGATTGATTTTGTTCAGATTGCCATTCTCATAGTATTGATTCTTCTAATCCATGAACATGGATGACTTTCCATTTCCTAGTGTCATCTACAATGTCTTTTTTTTTTTAATTATTTATTTATTTATTTGAGAGCAACAGACACAGAGAGAAAGACAGATAGAGGGAGAGAAAGAGAATGGGCGCGCCAGGGCTTCCAGCCTCTGCAAACGAACTCCAGACGTGTGCGCCCCCTTGTGCATCTGGCTAACGTGGGACCTGGGGAACCGAGCCTCGAACCGGGGTCCTTAGGCTTCACAGGCAAGCGCTTAACCGCTAAGCCATCTCTCCAGCCCTACAATGTCTTTCTTGAGTGTTGTAAAGTTTTCATTATAGAGGACTGTCGCTTTCTTGGTTAGGTTTAATGTATTTTACATTTCTGAGGCAATTGTGAATAGAATGTTTCCCCAATTTCATCCTCATAATATTTTTGTTGGTATATGGACACTGCCAATTTCTGTGTGTTGATTTTGCATTTTGCCTCTTTGCTGAAAATGCTTATCAGCTCTGACAATTTTCTAAGGGAGTCTGAAGGATCTCTTATTTATAGAATCATATCATCTGCAAATGAGAATAATTTCCCTTTTTCCTTTTCTATATGTATCCCTTTTATTTATGTCTCTTGTCTTATAGCTATAGATGAGACTTCTAGAATGATTTGAGTTTTCCCCATTTAGTATAATGTTGGCTATGGGTTTGTTTATATAGCCTCTATTATGCAGAGAGATGTTCCTTCTGCTCCCAGTTTCTTTAGAATTTTATCAAATGTCTCTTCTGCATCTGTTGAGATGATAGATGACTTTGTCTTTGAGTGTATTTATGCAGTGTGTTATGTTTATTGATTTGTGTATGTTCACTATGCCTACATCTCTGGAATAAAACCTACCTCATCATGGTAGTTCTTTCTGACATGCTCCTGCATTTGGTTTGATAGTATTTGTTGAGACTTTTTGTAGCTCTTCCCAGCACTCACTGATTGAATGTTTGGCTTGAGTCCCCTTCATGTACTATGTAGTTATGTCTATGAGAGTAGATCAGTGCTAAACATGTACAGATTTTTCCTTATCTTTATTCTCCAAACAATACAATTTAGTAAGTCACCTATAAACTACTTAAAGTAACCAGGAGGGTGTTTGTATGATATATGCAAGTACTGTGCCATTTTATAGAAGGGACTTGAGCATCCACAACTTTTTGTATCTATGTGGCTGGGAGCAGTGCCTGGAATCAGTCCTTTATAGACATTGAAGGTTGCACGAGACCAGAGGTGAAATTGCTGGGTCATTAGTTCAACTTTATTAGCTAGTGCTGACTATTTTCCAGTGTCATTCTAATAATCGCCTTTATTATTAATGTTTCAGAGCTTCTGTTTTTCTATATCATTTATAGCTATAGACATCATCATCTCTTCTTTGAAAAGTTCTATTCTTATTTATTTTAAATATTTATTTATTTAACAGAGCGTGTGTGAAAGAGAAAGAGGCAGATAGAGGAGAGGGAATGGGCACGCCAGAGTCTCCAACCACTGCAAACAAACTCCAGACACATGTACCACCTTGGGTTTATGTAGGTCTTGGGGAATTGAACCTAAATCCTTAGAATTTGCAGGCAAGTGCCTAAACTGCTGAGCCATCTCTCCAGCCCTATTTGTTTGTGTACATATGATGTGTATAGAGCAGGCACGTGGTGGTCAGGGGAGGACAACCTCAGGATGTTTCTCCTTTCCTTCCACCTTCTTTTGAGACAGGGACGCTCTTGGCACTGCTGCTTGAAAGCATCCAAATTCTCCTGGCTCCACCTGTCAAGGTCATAGATGCATTGGGATCACAGATGCATAAATCACTTTGCCTCTGGCTCTATATACTTGTGTCGGCAGCCTTGAAAGCAAACACCTTTAACCACCAAGCTGTCTCTCCAGGCCCATATCTCAAAATCTCAGCTAATCTAACAAGTATGCAATATAATACTATTTCTGTGGCTTTTGAACTATTGTTTTGCTCTTTTACTCATCTCTCAAGCTTTTGGCTCATTTCAGTTTCTCTACAGTGAAAAGTAAGATATCTTTCAACCTTGGCTTATTTTAATTTTTTAAATGATTTGTGGTAATTTTTCCTATGTTTTGGATTCGTATTCTTAGTTAAATATAAATGTTGAAAATATATCTTTACAGTTTGAGGTTTTTCTTTCCTTTCTCATTCGGATTTACTTGGATGAACAATGTAAAACATTCAAATATAAGCACTATCAATGTATTCAACTATGTCCATATTTTCCTTTAGTTTATGGATTATATTTTTGGTTTTTTTTTGGACAGAGTCTTGCTATACAGCTAGGCTGTCTTTGAACTTACAACAATCTTCTTGCCTCAGCCTCACAAGTGTTAGGATTGAAGAGGTGAGCCACTATGTCTAGCTGCCTTCTTATTTTATTTTTTATTATTTTTAATTTAATTTATTTATTTGAGAGCAACACACACAGAGAGAAAGAGAGAGGAGAAAGAGAGAGAGAGAGAGAGAGAGAGAGAATGGGCACACCAGGGCCTCCAGCCACTGCAAACGAACTCCAGATGTGTGCACCCCCTTGTGCATCTGGCTAACGTGGGTCCTGGGGAACCGAGCCTCAAACCGGGGTCCTTAGGCTTCACAGGCAAGTGCTTAACTGCTAAGCCATCTCTCCAGCCCTATTTACTATTTTATTTTGAGGCACAGTCTCACTCTAGTCCAGGCTGACCTGGAACTCACTCTGTAGTCCCCAGCCAGCTTTCAACTCCTCCTACCTTTGCCAGCCTGGACTACATAGTGAAATTCCATGCTAAAAAAATGATTTTTATAGTTCTGGAGATGAGAAGCTCAAGATCAGTGTGTGGGCAGATTTGGTGTCTGCCAAAAGCCCGTTTCTTGATTCATAGATGGTGCCTTTTCTCTGTGTCCTCACACAGTGACAGATGCCTGAAATTTATTTTCTGTGTGACATGAATTAGGGACTGAATTTTTGTTCTACATATAAGTAAATAATTGGAATGTCAACCTTCTGATCTACCAAGTTTTTCTATGAGGAAAGGCTTCTGAGCTTCTTACTCTGTCCCACTGATCCATCTATCTGCTTTCTTATAACACAACACTGTCTTATTGTAGTTTTATTTATTTTAAAATATTTATTTAATTTGAGAGAGGGAGAGATAGAAATATAGAGACAATAGGTGTGCCAGGGCCTCCTACCACTGCAAATGAACTCCAGATGCATGTACCACTTTGTACATCTGGCTTCAAGTGAGTACTGGGAAATTGAACCCTGGCTGGCAGGTTTTTCAAGCAAGCACCTGTAACCACTAAGCAATCTCCCCAGCACTATTTTAATTCTATACTGAATCATAATATCAGACAGTCTGATGCCCCCCCCCAACAAAATTCTAGATCTCTTTCAACAGGGTTGTAGATATTTGTGGCTCCTTGCTCTTCCAGACAGACTTTAAAGTAAAAATATTGCCATTAAAATTTTTTTTATTAAGTTTTCTTACTGTTTGGATTAAAATGGAGAAAGTGGATCAGTCAGAATACTGATGTTCTTCTCCCATAAAAAGTCTTTCTGTGTAGTTAGGACTTCTCTAATAAGTTCCAGAAAATTATGTGTTTTACTACATGAAGGCTTTGCATGCATCTTGTTGGAGTCCTTTCTAGTCACTTTTTTCTCTATAATTGAAAGAAACTAGTAAAATAATATGCTTTTATTTATTGTTAGTATAAAAAAATGAAATGAACCTGAACCACAAGACACTGGAGAGGGTAGGATCAAGACTAACCTAAATCTTCTACATCTTCCCTCCCTCCCTCTCCCCTTTCTCTCTCTCCTCTCTAACTCTTGTATATTAGTTATGTTTTTCCTCAATTTCTTAGTGGGCACTGACCTGTAACCCCTACTACCAGCTTGGGGCTACCATCCACAATGAGCTTTTGTTCAGAGAAGCCTACAAGGTTTCCCAAAACAATGACAGACTTCTGTCAGAGTACTTGATGAACCACCAAAGGTCAGTGGTAAGACCCTATTGCTGAAGACTCCATATGCAACTGACACATAAAATGGAATGGCATGGCTGGAAGCCAGGAGAGAGTCAGTCCCCAGACAGTCAGCGTGTCTAGTGCCAGAAGGTGCTACATGGGTGACTGGGGGAAATGACCAATATCTGTCCAAGTAACTCATGGTCTAACCTAATTAGCAACAAATAACCTGATGTGATGCCCACACAAGTGCAATAGTGGCACACAGCCATGGTGGGGAACCAACTGCCCTTGATTTGGCTAACTGATCCCCTCAGTGGTATGAGACTCATAGCTGGAGCTAGGAAACAAGTCAGAACCATACCCAAACATATGCCCGCTCTCCATTATCAAGCTACCGTCAATCATGGGCTACAAGAGGGCCTACACCTATTAAACTCTCTATCAAAAAAGTAAGTGTTATCTCAATTTTCTGGGTGCTAACTTACTTTCCATTGGAGAATCTGCTTCTCTTTTTCAGATAGATGCAGACCCTAAGGAGAGAGCTGCCCCAACATACCTCAAAAGGGGCCCAACTGAAACTAAGGATAATTGGTGAAACAAGCAAGGGTGCTGTTTTCCTGATGAACCAGATACCAGCACAAAGGGGAAGGAGACCAACGCAGAGAAAAATCAACTCCTACCAAATCAGAGAGCCAGAGCCTCAGAGGCCCCCAACACCTCAGCACTGAAGTAGACCAAAAATGAACCCAACATGGCTCAGGGAAATTTTGCGGAAGAGGGGACGGAAAGAATGTCAGAGTCACGTGTTGGGTCATGATATGCAGAGACATTTATCCTACCAATAACTGTGGGCTAACTCCACAATGCACGACCCATTTACATCAACAAGGAGGGTCCAATGGGAGGGGGTAGATCATGGATGAGCCAAAACAATGGTACCAAACTGCCTGTATTTGCTGAAAAGAAAACTAATAATAACTATTAAAAAAATGAAATGAATATTTACATATTTATTTTACTAATTTTTTTTCTGATTTTATCGAGGTAGGGTCTCACTCTAGCCCAGGCCAACCTGGAATTCACTAGGTAGTCTCAGGCTGGCCTTGAACTCACAGTAATCCTCCTACCTCTGCCTCCCGAGTGCAGGGAATTAAAGGCGTGCACCACCAAGCCTGGCTAAGTTTTCTTAATACTTCTAATGAATACGTAGATCACTTGGTGTTTCCCACGTGAGAGTCATATCATTGACAAATAGCAATATTTATTCATGCATTCATTCAGGCTTTATTTCATCTTCTTTAAAGTATTGCAACTTTTTTTCTTCTTTTCCTCATCTCATTGAGCTGGCTAAGAGCTCCCCTGTCAGCCTCACTTGGTTCCTGGCTCTTGCAGAATCTCGTGGGAGGAATAGTACCTAAAAGCCGCTGTGCTGATGCCAGTGGGGTTGGTGCGCATCCTCGATCCCAGCCCTCCAAAGGCTGGGGGGCGGGGGGGAGACGGCTGCAGCCCAAGGGCAGGCTGAGCTGGGTAGTAAATTCAAGACCCACTTGGCTACATAGAGAGACCCTGTCTCACACATACCAAAAAGCCATGCAATTAGTACTATAGTGTTGTTGCTGTTGTTTCTAGAGTTTTTTTTTTTTTTGATAAAGTAAGAGAAATTAATTTCTGTGTCTAGTTTACTAAGATATGGGTTTTTACTTATGATGAATAAATGTTGAATGTCACTCAACACTTTCTAGACCAATTAAGGTGATTATTTCATTTGATGCCTTAATAGGTTAAATTATATGAATATATTTTCCCAGTATAATTCCTTGGAGTAGACCCAGAAATTATTTTCTTCAAACGTACCTGGATCATATTTGGAAAGTTTTCCTTAGGATTTTTAAAAATCTATGTTCATGAATGAGACTGGTGTATAATTTTTCTTTCGGATATGGTCTCTGTACAGCTTGAGGGCTCAGGTTCCATTAACCTTATATGGTGGATTTGGGAATATTGCCCCACCCACTACATTCTGTGAGAGTTTAAATTTACCTTAGTTACCTCTGTCTCCTGAACATTAGGAGAACTCACATAATTGTTTGGGGGTCAATGTTTTCTTTATGATTCACTTTCTCTATGTGTGTGGGGGAGCACACCACGGGCAGGTGTGCATTCATGTGGAGCCCAGAGCCTGACATCAGGTGTCTTCCTGAATCAGTCTCCAGTTTATTTATTAAGACAAGGTCCTTCTCCCTGAACCTGGAGTTCACCAACTTGGTTAGGCTAGCTAACTAGCAAGCCCCTATCTCTGCCTCCCCAGTGCTAGAATTATAGCTGTGTGCAGCCATGCCCAGCTTTTACATGGGCGCTGGGGAGCTGAATCCAAGTCTTCATGCTTGTGAGGCAAGCACTGTATTGGTGGAGGATATGTAGCCCTCTAGTTCCCATGATTTACTTTCTTTCTTTTTTCTTTTTTTGTAATTTTATTTAATCATTTGCAAGCAGAAAGATATAGGCAAAGAGAGAAAAGTAGAGAGAAGGAGAAAGACAGAGAGAGAGAAGGAGAGAGAGAGAGAGCAAGTGAGCTAGGGCCGCCAGCCAGTGCAAACGAAGTACAGATGTATGTGCCACCTTGTGCATCTGGCTTATGTGGGTACTGGGTGAATTGAACCTGGGTCCTCAGACTTTATAAGCAAGTGCCTCAACCACTAAGCCATCTCTCCAGCCCTCATAAGAATTCTCTCTATTCCATGTAGAGACAATAGTTACCAGGCTTTTGCTAGCAGCCAGCTCATTTCACCTACGAAACAACTTTAGAGTCATGTTACATTTATTATTCCTTTACTAGTTTTCATTTGGTAATTAGCTTTCTTTTACATTCATTCTTCTGTTTGTGGGTAGCTTTGGTTTCCTTACTTAACTGATCTTGTCAAAGCTTCATTCATTGTTTTGGCCTTGTTGGGTTCCTGTATTTTCTTTCATTTCTCTTTCATCAGTGTTTTATATATGCATTCTTCTTTTGGGTTTCTTTCGTGATTATTTTTCTAGTATCTGAATACTTAATCCAATTTAATTTCCTAATGAATAAGTCTCTCTCCTCTTTCAGCACAAGTGAGTCATGCCCATAAATTTCCTTTAGACTTCTATTTTAACTTTCAAGATATTAATATGTTTCAGCAAGCACTAGAAAAATGTAAGCAAAGAAGAACATAGAATTCAGAGAACAATGGCTATATTTGGAGCTCTCTTTAAATTTCCAGCTATACAGGTTATGTGAATTAAAAAATTTTTTTATTTTTATTTATTTACTTATCTGACAGAGAAAGAGGGAGAGAGAATGTGAGAGAATGGGCGCGCCAGGGCCTCCAGCCACTGCAAACAAACTCCAGATGTGTGTGCCCCCTTGTGCATCTGGCTAACATAGGTCCTGGGGAATCAAACCTGGGTTCTTAGGCTTTGCAGGCAAATGCCTTAACTGGTAAACCATCCCTCCACCCCGGGTTATGTGAATTTTTTAAAAATATCTTTTTAATTGAATTTCAACATACCTGTTTTATGGTTAGATAATAAGATCTATTTAAAATTGTCAACAATTGCTTGATGGCCTAAGTGTTAGTTACTTTCTCATTGCTGGGACAAAATTCCCAACCAGAAGCAGCTTAGGGAAGGAAACGGTTACTTTGGGTTCACAGTTTTGAGGGGAAGTTTCATCCTGATAGGGACAGCATGGGAGAAGGAGGACAGGTGACCTCAAGTCCTCACCTCAGCAGGGAGAAGTAGAAAGAGCAAGTGAGGCTGGGCTGCAACGGCGCAAGACCCCAGCCGCAGTGACCCTTCTGCCAGCGGGGTCCACCTTCCATAGGTTCCCAAACGGAGACACCTGTTGGGGATTAAGTATTCCAAAATGTGAGTCTTCTTCACATTTCAAACCTCAGCCCACAGTGACAATTAGTTCTTGGATTTTTTTTTGTGGGTTTTAAAATTTTATTTATTTGGTTGTTTTGTGAGACAGTCTCACTCTAGCCCAGGTTGGCCTGAAACTCGGTATATAGCCCAGACTGGTCTCAAATTCATAGCAATCCTCCTTCCTCAGTTTTTCCAAATACTAAAGTTAAGGCATGAGCCACATACCCACTAATATATATTTTAAGAGTGTTTTCTTTTGTTAAGTGTGATATTTAATATATATCCACTAGATCAACTTTGTTAATTATTTTACTCATAAAAATATTCTTAGACATGCAAGGTTACATATATTAAAATTCTTTTAAAAAGTACAAATAAATGCAAGGCTGGAGGAATTCACCCACTAAATAGCCTTTGGATACTAAATTACCAATGTATTCCAGCAGGCAGAGGAAAACATGGGACTCGGGGAACAATGGCTGTCAGGTAAACAGTGACACCTTAAGGTGACAGCTATGAAATAGATCTGGTGAACCAGACATCCCACAGAATAAGTCATTCCAGGGTTCCAGGAAGAAGGTTCAGCAAAAAGCAGGCATCAAACAGTTTAACACCATCATAAGACTCTGTGGAAATGAGAGCAAAGATAACTTGGCCACTGATACACACTGTCCAGCATTGGTGTCTGGTGCTGTGCGGGAGGCTTCATTAATTTATTCCTGAAAATAACCTTTCAGTTGAAAATCATTTTTCTTATTGGAATAGGTAAGAAAACAGGATCAGAGAAGTTATGTAACTTTTTTTTTTAAATCCCGTAATAAATGACAGGTCCAGAATTCCCAGCCAAATGATCTTTTTTTTTTTTTCTACTAGCCACTTATGGGTTGAATTGTGCACCACTCCCCAACATTTATGTATAAAAGTCCCAACATCAGTACCTTTGGATATGAACCTATTAAAACCAGGCCACTGAGCACATGATTAGTAAAAAGCAATGGAGTCTTGGAGTACAGTGGACCCTCCCCAGTATAATGGATGTACTTGTAAAAAGAACATCCACTGAAGGCTAGAGAAATGGCTCAGCAGTTAAGGTACTTGTCTGCAAAGCTTAAGGACCCAGGTTCAGTTCCCCATTACCCACATAAAACCAGATGCACAAGGTAACACATGTGTCTGGAGTTCATTTGTAGTGGCTAAAGGCCCTGCCATGCCCATTCTCTTTCTATCTGCCCCCCACCCCCCATAAATAAATAAAGGTCACCCATTGAGCAGAAAGATATGTCCATAGGAAGAATTTCATGTGAAGACTGGGCTTAAGTTAACATGAGAAAAGAATCTACCAAAAGCTGGGAGAAAAGGCTAGAACAGTTCCCTCCTTAGCACCTTATGAGGAAATAAGGCTATGCTCACACCTGGATATTGTACATCCAATCTCCAGAACTGTGAACCACTGTGTTTTCATTGGTTAAGCTACCCAGTTACTCATACTTTGCTATGTGAACTTCAGCAAATTTATTTGGCTGCTAACATCCTTGCAGACAAAACTAAACTGAATATTTGAAGCAAGAGATGGAATTTTTCTCAGCAAGGTGTTGTTAACCATATGTGTCTTAATGGACAATGCTCTAAGTATATTGGTCATTCATCTTGAACTCACAGAATCAAGGGTAGTCTTACTGAAATTAAGTAAATGTTTGGTGTAATTCTCCAAATTGTTAAACAGCCTGAAATTATAAAATGTGGCAGGTAAGAGCCAGAAACCCATATTCTTGACTGGATAGAGCCTGAGGTGCTGGCCAATGTCTGGGCAAGAGCCACTTCTCTTAGCTGGCTCTGACTGCAGGGAACACCTGCTCTGGGGGGCTAAGCCCAGGCCACTGGGGACGGCAAGTGGTGAGCAACACTCCTCCCTTGGTGGGTTACCTGGTGTGCCACAGGGAAGGCTGCCTCTCACCTCCAATACTGCCTTTCACAGCCGCAACTCACAGGTGGACCTTGTAGAATGTTCTGTAGGCTACCTACTTTCATCTTGGTGATCCTGTTGAAATATCCAACTTATACTGTTCTTATCAAAAATAAACAAGCAAAAAAAAAAAAAAAACCAGCAGAAAGCCAAAAGGGCAATTTATAGAAGGATAAATACAAATGATCAATAATTTATAAGTCATTCCTAGAATGATCAAATTTTCACAACAGATCTTTTCTATATCCAACAAATATTACTCAAACATTCATGCTTTTCATCTTTCAAGATCAATACAAATTTCTTTACTAATCTTGTAATTTTGTATAATTCATTTTTTATGATTTTATTTCTAAGTATTAGCTGTATTACTTTACTACAAAGAGAATTTGGTATAAGAGGAAATTGAGAGTTCACATTCTTGGACAGGAAATGAGAACCAAGCAGCAATTTCCCCATTGGAAAGTGAATTATCACAAAGAATCTCATAATGCTAACTCGTGGGAGAACACTAGTCATAAAACTAGTTTAAGAGATAAACATTAGCCATGTATAGTAATAGATTCCTATAATCTCATTACTAAGGAGGCTGAGACAGGTGAGTCACTGGTTCCAGGCCAGATCAACATGGACTACATATAAAGACTCTATTTAAAGTAAAGAAAGAAGGGAGGGATTTTTTTAATAATCATGGAAAATGCTAATAAAAACTTAAAAAAAAAAGAAAGAAGGGAAAGAGAGAGAGATGCAGAGAGGGAGGAAGGGAAGGAAGGGAGAAAGGAAAGAAGAAAGAAAGGGAGAAAAAGAGAGAAAAAGAGGAAGGAAGAAAGGAAGAAGGAAAGAAAGAGGAAAAGGAAAAAAGGAAAGAAAAATGTAGTATAAATCTTCACATCCTTTGATAAAAATCTGTTTAATTTTATTTTTATTTATTTTATTTGAGAAAGAGACAGAAAGAGAATTGGCACGCTAGGGCCTCTAGCTGCTGCAAACGAACTCCAGATGCATGTGCCACCTTCTGCATCTGGTTTACGTGGGCCCTGGGGAATTGAATCTGGCTTCTTTGGCTTTGCAGGCAAGTGCCTTAACTGCTAAGCCATCTCTCCAGCTCCCAAAACTAGCATAATTTCTTTTGAAAATAAATGCTTGGAATTTTAGTACACACCTTAAATCTTGATTGGACATTCTATTCAATTCATTGGAATGGTTTTTTTGGGGGGGGGGGTTGTTTGTTTGTTTGTTTTGAGACAAAGTCTTACTGTGCAGCCCACACTAGTCCTGACCTGGAAAACATCCTGCCTCGGCATCCCAGGGGCTGAGCTAATTGTTAAGCACCACAATGCCCAGCTCCTACTGGAATGATTTTTTAACATATTTATTTCTGGAGCCGGCTCTGTTGGTAAAGTGCTTGCCTCGCAAGCATGAATTTCCCAGCACTCATGTAAAAAGTTGGGTGGCGCATGCCTGTAGTATTAGCTGTGTAAAACCCAACTGCCAAACTGTTTCCGCTAGCTGGGTCACCCCCTACTGGACTATGTAAGATATGCCAACCAACAGGTCAATGCAATTCAGTCATGAAGGCAACAGGGCAGATTAACTGTAAATATCCCATACCCTAAACAAACCGAGAATCCCAAATAAGTTTTTTTTTTTGTTTAAGGAAAAACAAAATAATAACAACCCTCAAGAAACCTTTTAACTTTTGCCGTGGGGAAGTCATCAGAGTGTCAATTCTACAACAGTGGCAGTCGTCTTGAGGACCAGTAACAATGGGCATACCTAGCTCCACTCTCCTTGCAGACCTTAGAGGCAGAGCGGAAGCAGCGGTAAAGGGGAGGAGCAAAGGCATCCTGGAATGTCAATTTTGTGATGATTTGTACATTAACACAAAACATGGTTTTTATTAAATATTTTTAATTTATTTATTTGAGATGGAGGGGAAGAGAGAGAGAGAGAGAGAGACAGAGAGAGAGAGAGAGAAAGAGAGAGAGAATGGGTGTGCCAGGACTTCTAGCAAATGAATGCTATGAATGCAAATGAATTCCAGATGCATGCTCCACCTTGTGCATCTGGCTTATGTGCGTACTGGAGAATCAAACCTGGCTAGTTAGGCTTTGCAGGCCAGCACCTTAACTGCTAAGCCATCTCTCCAGCCCCAAGACATATTTTCATGAGTCCCTTTACTATGGAGGGTTCCTTATGCAGAAACATGAGTCATAACGGATACATTCTGACTATTTGAAATCCGTCAAGTCTCTTGCGACAAGCATCAAAACCTTTCACAGCTGTTTCCTCAGCCTTTAAATGATGGAGGTGTGGATACACTTTAATTTTTCTCTCTGGCTTTTTCTGTGGCATTTAAAAAATATTGGATGGGGGTACTTAATAGGATGGTATTGTATGTATGTAAGTAGAAGAATAGATTAATTTAATGGGGGTGAAAAGGCCCAAGTGAGGTCAGGGGAAGAGACTGACTAAAGGAAAGGTGGAGGGAGAGCTAATCAAAATCTAAGAGGATATAAATAAATCATATGAAAACCTACTTTTTTGGACAATAGAACACTCAGGAGCCATAGATTGTTGCTAGAAAATTTTCAGTGCCAGGAATGGGATACCTTCCAGTGAGTTGTTGGCCAAGGAGGTCCCTGATGCCCCCAAAACATTATAGGCCATTGTCAAGGCTCTTGGTTTCCCACCAGGAATAGATGGTAAGACCCTATTGCTGAAGACTCCACAAACTTGGGCTGCAGGGCCACTGAGAAATCCTGCTGGAACTGAACTGATAACCTCCTCCATGTAGACCAGCTGACAGAAAGCTGGAAGAAGCCATTCTGCATGCAGTTCAATGGGAGAAAGAGAAATTACCAGTGAAGATACTCAGCAATGGACACTGCAAGCCTTATATTTAGCCAATGGGTGCAATAGTGCACATCTATCATGGTGGAAACCAACTGCCCTCTAATTGGAGTGGAGGCCCACTCCATGGGAAGGAATACATTCCTGATACTGAAAATTAAAACAGGGGTAGTCATGAGCCCTAGAGGTGTAATGTCTGCTTCTGTCTGGCTATATGTATATACTATGCTTATCAAACTGCCCAGTAATCACTTCTCTTAATGTTCATACCCTTATATTAATGATACTCTCACTTTTGGTAGAGAGTCTTCTCTTTTCAGATTGCAGTGACCTTGGGATGACTCAGAAGGTATCATGGTGCTGGAAAGAAGTGACCGGAGCGCTCAGTACTGTAATATTTCTATCATACCTTCCAAGGCTCAGGGTCTAATGTGGAAGAGGTGGTGGAAGAATGTAAGAACCAAAGGAAGGGTAGGACTTCTTATAACGTGCTCCTCCAGACACAAAATGGCCTGCATATCCATGACCTCACAGTGCCTGACACTACCTACACAAGACCATCCTAATAGGAGGAAAAGATCATGACATCAAAATAAGAGAGACTGATTAAGATGGGGAGAGGATATGATGGAGAATGGAGTTTCAAAGGGGAAAGTAGGGTGAGGTCCAGGAAGATGGTGGTAGACACCAAGGAGACTCAAACTCATCAAAGCAGAAAACCAGAGGCTTCTGAGAGCTCAACGCTAAAAAAAAAAACTTATTGCATGCCCTCCAAGGCTCAGGGAACACCGTGGAAGAGGAGTCGAAGGAATGTAAGAATCACAGGGTGAGAAGGTGTACTGTGAGGCATTGTCCTCCCTTCTGAAACTGACTGATCCATTCACAAGCCCACAGTGATTACCCATACCCCCACTGAGGAGGGTCCTCAGCAGAATGGGGGTGAAAGAAGGAGGAAAACAGAATAATCCAATAGGAATATGACCAATTTGAAATATGTTCATGTATTAAAGTTCCCAATAAAATTATTATTTTTTTAAAAAAATTTTTTATTTATTTATTTGAGAGCGACAGACATAGAGAGAAAGACAGATAGAGGGAGAGAGAGAGAATGGGCGCGCCAGGGCTTCCAGCCGCTGCAAATGAACTCCAGACGCGTGCGACCCCTTGTGCATCTGGCTAACGTGGGACCTGTGGAACTGGGCCTCGAACTGGGGTCCTTAGGCTTCACAGGCAAGCGCTTCACTGCTAAGCCATCTCTCCAGCCCTAAAATTATTTTTAAAAATAAATTGAAAGCTAGAGAGATGGCTTAGTGGTTAAGGCACTTGCCTGCAAAGCCTAAGGACTCATGCTTGACTCTCTAGGTCCCATATAAGCCATATGCACTGTGTCACAAGCACACAAGGTTGCCCATGTGCATAAGGGGATGAATCCGGAGTTCCATTGCAGTGACTGAGGCCCTGGTGTGCCAATTCTCTCTCTCTCTCCCTCTCTCCTTCTTTCTTTCTCTCTCTCACATAAGAAATAAGAGGCCACATGTTTTTTTTTTAAATATTTTTATTTATTTGAGAGCGACAGACAGAGAGAGAAAGAGGCAGATAGAGAGAGACAATGGGCACGCCAGGGCCTCCAGCCACTGCAAACGAACTCCAGACGCGTGCGCCCCCTTGTGCATCTGGCTAACGTGGGACCTGGGGAATCGAGCCTCGAACCGGGGTTCTTAGGCTTCACAGGCAAGCGCTTAACCGCTAAGCCATCTCTCCAGCCCTCGTTTGTGTTTTAATATGGGTTCTAGAGCTTGAGCCCAGGTCCTCATGCTTGGGAGACAAGTGCCTTACTGCTGAGTGAGCTCCACCTCTCCCAAGGATTTTTACAAGACACTGTTGGTAAACTCCATGCCGTGCTTGCGTAATATTCGTTGGTCTTTGGGGGCCTTTGAGGCCCTCCATGCCTCCAGAATCTACTCTTCTATTATAAGCTCATTTGAATGAATTGAAAGCTCTCTGTAGACTTGATTGCATATGTGGGCGGGAAGCTCTTCCTGCCTCCCTGAGTCCTGCGGGGCGAGGGAGGGGGATAGTGAAGTGATTGCTCGCACCCTTAATGGTACTGTTTGCTTTAATAACAATGATTCTGCTTGAACTTTTGATTCCTTGAACTCTTAGAAGACACACACACACACACACACACACACACACCAAGAGTGGCAGTTCTGGGTGGCCTGTGGTGGCCCCTGCACACTGCTCGTGGTCAATTTCAAACCATTAAGGATGTCCCCTCAAGCAGGCCACCCTGGCTGGCCTCGCTGTTTAATGGCTGTTTGATTGGGCCAATCTCGGGGCAGAGTCGCCCTAACTTATAGCTGGCTGAAGGTTTCCAGAGGTGGGAGCTGTCGAGACACCCCTTAACTGGAGGTTCCACGGGGTCCCCACCCACACCAATGGAATGGCAAGACCTACTGCTCTGCAGAAGTCTGCCCTTGGGGATACTTACTGAACTGTTCGGCAAGAATCTGGGGACCCTGGATCAGAAACAAGAAGTAATGGGGTTTGGTGGCGGCGTTTTCAAGTTATACTGACCTGGTCCGGGGCCTTCATGCTGTAGGGTATTTAAAAAATAAAAATACACAAACAGAAAAAAAAAAAAAAAAGAAAGAAAGAAGAGGCCAGTCTATTGGACTTGCCTCAAAAAAAAAAAAAAAAAATTGAGATATGGCCTGCATCTAGTCCAGGCTATCCTGGAATTCCTGGCTCTCCTGCCCTGCCCCTACCAAATGCTGGAATTGTAGGCATATATCACCATACCCAGCAGAAAGCCTAGCTGGTAATGGCAGTTTGCTCCTACCTAGCACAGCTGCCTTTGGGAGTTGGTTTTGACATAAATGGGGTTTTTTGAGAGTGTCACTACAGGATCAGGGGCTCTTTCCCTGTAAAGGGGGACAGGAAAGCTTCCCAACAAGGACAGGGCCAGAGGAAATTCCAGGTCAAGACCAATAAGGGTAGGGTGGCTGGGTAGGACAGGTCCTGCAGCCAATGCTCTATTAACAGATGAAGCAATGTATATCTCAGGGAATTCAAGCAGCAAAATTTATGTCTCTACCCACTAAGGAGAATGAAAAAAATGACAATTTGAGCCTCAAAGGGCAGTCCAGGGAGAGGAAAATGTGTGAAATGGTTTTTAGAAAAGCACTTATAAGCATAAACAATATGGTACTGGCTGGATTATATATATGGTAGGGATGGTACAGAATAAGCAGAGTTCTGAGTCTTTGCAGAAGAACAAATAGGATAATTATATGAGTGAATATGAGATGAGTTAGAAAGACAGGGATTTGAGGGGACATGGGAAGGAAAAGAAGCCCCTCCCCTGAAATCTGACCAGGAGCCAGACTTAAAGAAACTGATTCCATCGAAAGTGCCAACAGACACTGTGCTTGATTCCTGAAGACATCTCACACAAGGATAGGAAACACAACAGACCACGCTTACTTAGGACCAGAGTGTTTCACTGTGTCAGCCCTCCTCCCATCCCTAAATCCAATTATTGTACTTCAAAAGACCACTTTAAAGGGCTGGAGAGATGGCTTAGCAATTAAGGCATTTGCCTGAAAAGCCTAAGGACCCCAGTTTGATTCTCCAGGACCTACGTAAGCTAGATGCATAAGGGGACACATGCACCTGGAGGTCGTTTGCAGTGGCTGGAGGCCCTGGTACACCCATTCTCTCTCTCTCAAATTAATTAATTAATTAATTAAAAAATATTAAAAATCATCTTACAGTTTCACTTCCAATAGAAAATTATTTAAGAGGAACAAGTAAACATGCTCATAAATTTCTACTTAATTTTAAAGCTTTTCGTAAATTCTAAACCTTGCTTAATCCTTAAGCCTTGTAGATTACACCCTTTGAGCAATGTAATTTAGAAAGTCACAAAATGAGTGCTCGCTTTGGCAACACAGACTATAATTGGAATGATAAAGAGAAGATGGGCATGGCCCCTGCACAAGAATGACATGCAAATTCTTTTTAAAGACATGTAAGTGCGACTCTCTCAGGAAGCCTGCTTCCATGTCTTCAGTGTGTACTGTCCTCAGTCTGCATCTTTGTTCTCAGTCTATATCTGTGGAATCCAACCTTTGGGCTTCTCTGGGCCCCACTGGTCGAATAATTGACTTTGGTCATATATTCAAAGCACAAATACTAATAAAATATGATGAGAAAAAAATATGGTCACTGTATAATTTTCATGCTGTCATGGCTGGAGAGATGGCTCAGTGGATAAAGGTACTTGCATATAAAGCCTGATGGCCCAGGTTTGATTCCCCAGTAACCATAGGAAGCCAGAAGCACAAAGTGATTCTGGAGCTTGTTTGTAATGGCAGGAGGCCCTGGCATGCCCATACCCTTTCCCTCCCCACTCTCAAATAAATAAATAACAATATTAATTTTTTCATGCTATCTTCTACCACAGATAATTAAAAAGTTCCTACAATAGTACTAATTGTACAAAGCCCCGTTTGGAAAACATTTTTTAAATTACCAAGCAGGTTTGAGTTTGACATCATTAATGAAGAAAATGAACACAAGAAACTTCATTGAGGGACTGGGGCAATAGCTCCGTGGTAAAATCATTTTGCTGTGAAGCATGATGACCTGTTTTGAGATTCCCCAGAACCCACATTTAAAGAGCTGGATGTGATAGAGAGTATGTACAATCCCAGAACTCCTATGGTTGGAAAATATTATACCAAGTTAAATAACCCAGGCTCATAAAGACAACACGTGTTCTCTTTCCAGTGCAGGTCCTACCTTCTAAGTTTTAGATTTGTGTGTTTAGATGGGAGTGGGTGTTGATGCCCAGAAACTACAAATGGGCCCATACGAGTGTAAAGAGAGGCTTTAAGGGAGAGGGGGCAGAGTGGAAAGTCACTATGTGAAAGTTGAAGCAGGAACGCAGCAGGTGGCAAAGTTTAGGAGGGGATAGAGAGCAGGGCTATGGGAGAGGAGGAGGTGGAGGAAGGGTCAAAGCCAGGGTTGTATGAAAAGGCATAAGCAAACCTCATAACTGGTAAGCTATTTAAAAATAAACTAAAAATTAAAAAGAGTTTGAGCACTTCTGCTTATCATTACAGAGAGAGGACAGCAGAGACTGCAATGCAGAGACAGGAATTGAATCTTGGGCTTCACTCTACTCAGAAAGGAAAATCTGCTGTCCTCAAGCCATCTCTTCCTAGCATATTTTTACGATCCAGAGAGAAAGACACACACACACACACACACAGAGAGAGAGAGAGAGAGAGAGAGAGAGAGAGAGAGAGAGAGAGAGAGAGAGAGAGAGGGAGGGAGGGAGAGAGAGAGAGGGAACTGGGCTGCCAGGTCCTCTACCCACTGCAATCAAACTCCAGGTGCATGTGCCACCTTGTGCACCTGGCTTGTGTGTGTTGTGGGAAATCGAATCTGGGTCCTTTGGCTTTGCAGGCAAGCATCTTAACCACTAAGCCATCTCTCCAGCCCCCTAGCATATTTTACAGGGAACCAGAACAAAGGCAATAACTCTTCCTGAAGTTCAGTCTTGTTCCTCTGGCCAGGTGGCCAGCCTTGTCTCCGAGATGCAGTGTTGGTGCTTCCCTCCCTGTCGCCAGCTGCCCTTCGCCCTCGGTTTCATCCCTCTCTCTAATGGAGGGCTCCACATACACCAAGACCATGAGTCTCCCGTTCCTTCCAAGTCACCATTTGGGCTACATCTAGGACGAAGCCTCACTCAGAGCACAGTGCGAGTGGTTCATGTGTGCTGGGCTCCTCCGGTGTGTACATGTTGATTCCTTTCTATTATTTGCGTATTAAGAATATCCCTGAAGGGCTGGGAAGATAGCCACACATTTCATAACTTTTTATATCTCTTTTCTCCTCTCACTTGACTTTGCTTTTCTGTTGTATTTTCTTTACAAAATTTAGGAAACACTACTTCCTAAATAAAATAGCTACAATCTGAATGAAAATCTAGAAATCTGGATTTGAAACACTGAATTTGAGCTGGGGAGATGGTCTAACGGTTGAAACACTGAAATCATGACCATTGTATCTTAAATGTCTATTAACTTTAAGTCTAAATACAAGTAAAACACAAAGACATGTCTGTATTTTCTGAAAAATTTAAAAAAACTTTGTTAAAAATTTAATTCTTAATAGAATGGACATTGGAAACTGCCATTGCTAAAAAGAACCTTGAAAGAACCCTACTTTTCAAGAGGTGATAGTTTTCAAAAACCATCTTGGGCTGGAGAAATGGCTTAGCCGTTAAGGTGCTTGCCAGCAAAGCCAAAGGACCTAGGTTTGATTCCCTAGGACCCACGTAAGCCAGATGCACAAGGTGGCACATGCATCTAGAGTTCGTTTGCAGTGGGTGGAAGCCCTGGAGCACCCATTCTCTATCTGACCCCCCCCTTAAATAAATAAATAAATACCATCCTAAAATATTTATGTTTATATGCATTTTTAAATTAGGTATGCCAGGAATTGCAGTTTTAGTGTGCATGAGGTTTCAAAAATGTGAAAATGAAGGGGACATGGACTTTATTACTCAGATACATTTAGAATTTCAAGGGTAGATTGAGGGTTTTTACTTTTTGATTTTTCAATGTAGGGTCTCATTCTAATCCAAGCTGACCTGGAATTCACTATGTAGTCTCAAGGTGGCCTCAAACTCATGGTAATCCTCCTACCTCTACCTCCTGAGTGCTGGAATTAAAGGTGTGCACCACCACACCCAGCCAGATTGAGTTTTGTATCATATATAGACATAGAACAACACATGGAAACAATTAAGAACACACATGAGGCTGCTAAAGGAGAGTACACTTGGTAGTAAGAAAAAAGCAGAAAGTTGACATCTGTGTATGTGTTAGGTGTCAGAAAGGCTCAGTGAGAGGAAAGATTGAAGGTGAATCTTATTGCGTACAATCAAGGTAATATTTTCCCTAATTTTCTGATGCTTGGCATAACAACTCTAGTGTAGAGAAGTGAAATAATTTCAAGATTTATTCAGTGTGTCCTCATCCCTTGAACCCAATACAGAGTGGCCAAACTGTATTATCCTAATGCATTGTTTTTTTCTTTCTTTTTAATAGAATTATAAGCAAAGTCAGGCCACATATCAATTACTTTCCTATTGCTGGGACAAAATACCTGATCATAAGCAACTGAAGAAAGGAAACAGGTCTAATTCAGCTTACAGCTTCGAGGGCAAGTCCATTATGTCAGGGAAGGCATGGTCCAAACCTGTGAGGTGCTGTCACTTTCACAGGGAGGAAGAAAAGAGAGAGCAGGCTGGGCTATGACACCTCAAGTCTCATCCCCAGTAACACACTTCCTTCAGCAAGGCTGCACCTCCTAAAGATTCCACAAGCTTCTTGAACAGCGCTACCAACTGGGGATGAAGAATTTAAATACATGAATCTATGGGGGACATTTTACATTCAAGTCAACACATTCTGTCCCTAATAAGCTATTGCCAAGAATGGAGACTGTATTAGCCATTTGAACAGCCAGAGCATGGAAATAAACCAGACAGAGCAGACAGAACAACACAACAGAACGGAAACTGGACCACAGGCCAAACAGGCCATAGCCTGGGCAGGCAGCGGGACAAAATAGCACTTTTGAACCCAAGACCATACAAACCTTAATCCAAAACAGAATTCAAAACAGTGATTCAAGTCATTATGTGAAGGTCACAGAAAGTGCTAGATCCAGGAAAGGGAAAGCCCCCAAGTGAAACTACGTGGTGGCTGCTTGGGAGTTTCCCCACCCCAGAACCTCAGAGCTTTCCAGTCTCAGCCTCAGGATTCTGAACCCAACTCAGTGACTTACCACGGAATCCAAAGCCATCTTGTCAGAGTTCCCAAGAATATGCAACCACAATACCAGCATTCAGGATGCCTGTTACCACAGAAACCAATGAGCAGAGACAGAAGTTGAGTCTTTTTAAGCTGCACTTTATTCAGAAAGCCAGCGTTCAAGGAAATGGAGGAAAATCTGCCTTCCTTGCACCATCTCTTGCTAGCATGTTTTATAGGGAACCAGAAAAAAGGCAACTGATAATTCCACAATTCAGTCACGCTCCTCTGGCCAGGTGGTCAGTCTTGTTCTGAGATGTGGGGGAGATGGTGTTTTCTCCTTATTGCCTCCTGCACTTTTCCCTCATTTTCACTTCCCTCCCTCCCTCCCTCTCCCTGTCTGTCTCTCTCTTATAGGAGTTTGTATACCCCAGGGCGGTTCAATTTCTTCTTTCTCCCCCCATGTAGTCATTGGATGGCATTTAGGTTGAAGTTTAACTCATAAATAAACAGTGAGGGGTGTGTGCATGCTGGGTTTTTTTTTTAACACTAGATTTCTCTCTACAATGTGAAGTACAAATATGCTCTTACAACATAGAGTGTAAAGGCACTCCTATCTGCCTTTCCTGTCCCCTATCCTTAACACAATGACATTAACTCAACATTAGCTCATTGTTCTCTTTTCTCGGTGAACTTGTCCATACACATAGGTCATGATCATGTAGCTATTTTGGTAGGAGAGAAAATAGTTTAAAGAGACACACTTATGTCCCTCCCTTTGGTTATCAGACTATGAAAATAACGATCCTCAAATTAATTAAAATTTCTGCAGGAATTCTGCACTTGGGGATAAAGGGAGAGTTGCCGGCCAGAGGAAGAACTTGCTTCTCAGGAAGATTTCACACAGTTCTGACAACTTATTAGATGGCCTTGTGGGAAAAATGGAGCCAAAACAAGGATGGGTCCATGATGGGCAGGACCGCAGCTTGACCAGGACTGCTCAGCTGTGCATGCCTTCATGCCCTATTCCAACCTAAACCACAGGTCAAGTACCTCAAAGATGGACTTGGGGGGTCAGTGGACCTCTTTATTTGCCTCTCTCTTTGTTTCTTCCTGATGTGGCCACACTGAGGAAATCTCCTTTCTCTGCTTTTACTATTACTTGTCCTTCTCATTGATGTATTGGGGTCACTGGTTTGAGCCTACCTTGTTGAGGCTCCCAGAACCCAGGTTTTGACCCTAAAATCTCCAGTAACATGCACAAGACAGTTTTACAGTTTTGTTTCTTATTTTGGCTTGTTTAGTAAACTAATTTTGAGATCAGGCTCCGGCCTGCTCTAAGCTATCGTATATTGTGTAAGACTGAAATTCAGGCTATGCCTTGCCTTGGGTGACTCCATTTTACAAAGCTAAGTTTGGCTCCCTTTTGAGGACAAATGCAGAGGCAGGAGGCTCCGCATCTCATAATGCACATAGACACCACTACCTGGTCAGCACCACCCATGAGGCACAGACTAATACTCTTTTTGAAAGTTTTATTTTTTTCTTTGTGTGTGGGCACACATGTATGCCTTTTGCTACTGCAGATAAATGCCAGATTGCATGCATCCCTTTTGTGTCTGGCTTATGTCAGTGGCTTGGGAATTGAACTCAGGCTGGCAGGCTTTGCAAGCAAGTGCATTTAACCACTGAGCCACCTCCCCAGCCCCAACAATTTATTCTTAAAAGTTAAAAAAGCTGGGCATGGTGGCTCACACCTTTAATCCCAGCACTTGGGAGGCAGAGGTAGGAGGATCACCATTGAGTTCGAGGCCACCCTGAGACTGTATAGTTAATTCCAGGTCAGCCTGGACCAGAGTGAGACCCTACCTCAAAAAACAAACAAACAAACAAAAACAAAAACAAACAAACGAAAAGTTAAAAAAAACACTATCTATAAACATATCCAAGTAGACTTGAACACACATGAACAGGCATATTAAATCTGTATCCAAAACAATAGGCCTCACTGGGCAGGGTGGAGCACACGCCTTTAATCCCAGCACTCGGGAGGCAGAGGTAGGAGGATCACCGTGAGTTTAAGGCCAGCCTGAGACCATATACTGAATTCTAGGCCAGCCTGAGCTAGAGTGAAATCCTACCTCGAGAAACAAAACAAAACAAAACAATAGGCCTGAGAATTTACTGAACATATCAGAGCAAGAACGAGTGCAGCAGCAACACCTGAGCCCCATAAGGAAGAGGACACTCAACACTGTGAGGTGATTTCTGCACTGACCCGACTACCTAGTGTGTGCATCAAGGGACCAGCAAACAGAACTCCCAACAGTCCCCGGAACTGGAAATCAGTTCAATACGCACTGCTGAGGTGGCATACTCAAATTCCCATCTGTCTGTCTGCCCATTTTCCCACCTGTAGTGTATTTTCTCATGGCTGCCAAATACTTGACCAAAACAATTTAGGGAAGGAAAGGCCGATTTCAGCTCACAGTTCCAGAGGACACACCCCATCATGCTAGGGAAGGCGTGGTGGCAGGCACAGAGGAAGCCAGTCACATTTAATGCCACAGTCAGGAAGCAAAGAGCAATGAATATTGATGCTCAGAGAGCGTCCTCCATTAGTCAGTCTAGACCCCAGTCCGTGGAATGGAGATGACTCCATTTAAGGTGGATCTTCCCACCTCAATTAATCTGACCTAGCAAATCCCTCAGAGATACGTTCAGAGATTTGCTTCCATGGTGGTTCTAAATCTTTTCAGCTGACAGCTGAATTAATCTTCACACATACCTATACCTGTGCCTCAACTCTATAACCTCCATGTCCTGCTCTTGCCTCCCCAGTTTGACTAAACCCTGAGGCCCAGCTCCACCCTGTGACTCTGCAGTCTTTGCAGCCTAGCTCTGTGCCTCCAGCAATTCTCCACTGAGTTCATTAATATCTTTTAAAAATATTTTATCTATTAGAGAGAGAGAGAAAAAAAAGCAGATATACATATAGAGAGAGAATGGGTACACCAGGGCCTCCAGCCACTGCAAACAAACTCCAGATGCATGCGCCACCGTGCGTAGCTGGCTTATGTGGGTCCTGGGGAATTGAACCTGGGTCCTTAGTCATCACAGGCAAGCACCTTATCTGCTAAGCCATCTCTCCAGCCCAAGTTCATTAGTATCTTATCTAACCACTACAGAGCTGCTCTGTATTAGTTTCAGCTCTCTGGTCTCTGCCTCCAGGAAGCTCCTTTGAACTCCCCCAAACTCTGCCTCTGTGGCAGCCTCTTTAACCCTTTTGTAGCCATGTTGATCTGCTCCTTGTGAGATCATCCAGGAAATCCTCCTGTCTCTGCTTCTCTTCTTGCCATTGGTGCACTAGATAGATTACAGAAGCCCACCACAGCTTACGTTGGGTCCGCGGCTCTGAACTCAGGTACCTAGCATCGAGCATTTAGCATTGAGCCATCTCCTCAGACCCAGTCAAAATCTTTTTTTTTTTTTCTGTTTATTTTTATTTATTTATTTATTTAGAAATACAGCCTTATTCAAGCTGGCTTGAAACTCATTACATAGTTCAGGTTGGTTTCAAGCTCACGCCATTCATTCTCTCCTGTCTCAACCTCCTGAGTGCTGGGTTGTAGGTGTGATATCACAGACACGGTGTCTATTTAATCTGCAATCAAGATTTCTGTTGTATAAACATGTATAATATCCCTTGACTCGGGCTGGAGAGATGGCTTAGCGGTTAAGCACTTGCCTGTGAAGCCTAAGGACCCCGGTTCGAGGCTCGGTTCCCCAGGTCCCACGTTAGCCAGATGCACAAGGGGGCGCACGCGTCTGGAGTTCGTTTGCAGAGGCTGGAAGCTCTGGCATGCCCATTCTCTCTCTCCCCCTCTATCTGTCTTTCTCTCTGTGTCTGTCGCTCTCAAATAAATAAAAAATTAAAAAAATATATCCCTTGACTCGTGTGTGTGTGCATGTGCACGTGTGATGTGTGTGCAGGGCCATGTGTACATGCTTGCATGTGCATGTAGAGGTCAGAGAATAGCCTTCAGCACCATCCACCTTTTTTCTTCTCCCCTAAATCAACAAAAGTCTTTTATTGTTTCAATAAAAACAAATTGTTCTTATGATCCAGGATCTCGTTTCTGTGTGTAGCTGGATAACTTAGATCTTACTCATCAGCCTGCTGCACTGTTCCTTTTTCAGAAACATAGATACCATCCCAAAACTTTCCGATAGCCTTGTTTTTAACTGTGGTGGCTTGTTGAATCAAAGCAGCTGAATTTGAAACAAGTTTGCAATGTCATTTCCTTCCAGGATTAACTAATCTTTCTGGGCCTGAGACACAGAACAAACAACACCTGTTCTCATCCGAACCCTGCAGATGTACTTTTCACTCAAGAAATTTCGGATTTCGACAAGAGATCCATTTTCCTGAGTAACGATGTTGATGGGGAAGGGAGCCCACGTGGTCCTCATGTTGTAATGGAACCAGTGTCACACCCTTGATCATGGGCGGACTATGGACAGTACGAACAGGAGCCAGTTCCTTTCTATTTCCCCATCATTTGTCAACTGGTAGCCTCTGTGTTTTTCTTTCCCAGGAGACTCAGTTCTACATGGATGTGGTTGAAGTCCCTCAGGAGGGTTCCTCTGGGGCCCTTCATGGTCACTGTGCATCCCTTCAGCATGACGTCGACATTTTCTGGGATGTCGACCATCTGGCTGCTGAGAATGGTCTTCATCCTCACAGTAGATGCGGCAAAGAGACCCACCTATTTTTGTGAGACTAAATCTCTCACTGGCCTAGAACTTGCCAAGTAGGCTAGACTGGCTAGCCAAAAGGCTTCAGGGACTCACCTGTGTCGCCACGCTCCCCACCGCAACCCCCCAAGCTGGATTTGTCAGCATGCCTTACCACACATGGGCACTGGGCTGATACACACAGGCCCTTATGCTTTCAAGGCAAGTACTTTGTCAACTGAGCCATCTCTCCAGCCCTCCCTGGATTCTTATGCATGCTGGAAATATTTGCTAAGTCTTAGAAAAATTTTTTTGAGTTAGGGTCTCACTCTAGCCCAGGCTGACCTGCAATTCCTCTGTAGTCCCAGGCTCACTTTGAACTCATGGCAGTCCTCTTACTCCCAAGTGCTGGGTGTTTTCATTTTAAAATAAATTGCTGGGGCTGGAGAGAGAGCTCAGCAGTTAGGGTGCTTGCCTGCAAAGCCTGATGCTCTGAGTTTGATTCCCCCAGTACCCACGTAAGACTGAAGTTGGCTCATGTGTCTGGAATTCATTTGCTGCTAGCTGCTAGTGGCCCTGGTGGGCCCGTTCTTTCTGTTTCTCTTCTCTCTGTCTCTCTCTCTGCTTGAAAATAAATGAATGAAAGAAAAAATTATATTGTTAGTGGGGAGAGTTTTAAAAAAATTGAGATAAGGGCTGGAGAGATGGCTTAGCGGTTAAGCGCTTGCCTGTGAAGCCTAAGGACCCCGGTTCGAGGCTCGGTTCCCCAGGTCCCACGTTAGCCAGATGCACAAGGGGGCGCACGCGTCTGGAGTTCGTTTGCAGAGGCTGGAAGCCCTGGCGCGCCCATTCTCTCTCTCTTCTTCTACCTGTCTTTCTCTCTGTGTCTGTTGCTCTCAAATAAATAAATAAAAAATTTTTAAAAAAAATTGAATTTCTCTTTGCTCATTTTCTTCTTAATTTTAAGACAGAAATTTTCTAATAATATCCATTTTATTTTCTGCTCGTTTTTAAAAATTACTTGAATTTTTAATTGTTTAATTAATCCATTTTTGAAATCATTTTAGCAATTAATTGGAGCAATTTATTTTGTAAATTGATATTATATTAGTTCCTTATTTATTGACTATTTGGTGACATGTATTAAACATAAAATTATCACCTGTAAATGGATATTTTTGAGATATTAACCTGGTAGTTCCTAGACTATGATTAATTTATGTTTCACATAGATTAAGTTCGTCATATTCATGACTTCTTGGGAGTAAAAAGCTATCAAGAACAGTGGAGCTATTGATAAGTTTTCTAGGCTATGTTACGAAAAAAATTTATAAGTATTTTTATTTATTTTTATTTATTTATTTGAGAGAGAGATAAAGAAGCAGGGAAAGAAGAGAAAGAGAGGCGGGAGGGAATGGACACACAAGGGCATCCAGCCACTGCAAATAAATTCCAGACCATGTACTACCTTGTGTATCTGGTTTACATGGTTCCTGGTGAATCGAACCTGGGTCCTTTGGCTTTGCAGGAAAGCACATTAACCACTAAGCCCTCTCTCCATCCCAAGAAACTTTTTTGTTTCTTTTTTAAAAAAGAAAGAGTTACATATATGAAAGATCATTGGTGATTGATCAGAGAGGAACATGGAATACAGTGTTAGTGATATTGTCACCACATAGACAAGGAGTGTTTCTTCTAGTGCTTGGAATAAGAGACAGTTGCGGAGAGGAGAGAAGAAGGGGGGGTAGGAAGAGGGGAGGAGGGAGGGCGGAGGAGGGAAGAGGAAGGGAAGGGAGAAGAAGAGAGAGAAAAGAACTGCCTGACACATCCTGGATCCATGTCTCTCTGGGATGGAGAGACATCGCTCATGAATAAACCAACCTAGCTGGTAGATGTGAGAGAACATGAGAATGCCACAGTGAGAGATCGAAGGGCAGGACTTGGAGGAACGGCAGACTTCTGAAGGGAAATGCTTTGCTGAGGGGATGATGTGTCCTGACAATGAAAGAGAGGGGAAGTGGCAGTAGCTGAGCCATATGCTGAGAGAAGCTCCAACTATCCACGTACCGCATGTCACAGAGAAAGCAGTCTAGAGGCTTGGAGGTTGGTTTTGTCTTTCTTTTCACACCTGTATTAGTCTGTTTTCCATTCTTATAACAAAATGGCCAAGACTGGTACTTTATAAACACGAGTTTTATTTAGCTCCCAGTTTTGGAGGCTAAGAGTCCAACCAGCATAGCCCCAGCCCTACAAGGGCCCCCTTGGCTGCACAATGTCCTGATGGGTAGAATCATGGCATGAACACGTGAGAAGGAGGTCATTTGGAAAGGAGGAAGCCAGAGCTATGAGGGATATAGTCTTAGCCTTTTATAACAATTCATTCTGATGGGAACCAGGTGTGACCCCACAAGAGTGGCTTAATCACTTCCAAGGCCAGCACCTCCAATGACCCAGTGATCTGTCACTAAGCCCCACCATCTGAAAGGTTCAACCATCTTACAGAGGACCAATCTCTCATCACAGGAACACATATCCCCTTGGTGGTGGTGGTGGGGTATCAAAGCCCATCCACACATAGCAGTCCATACGGATACACACTAGCTGCAAGACCACCGGGAACTCAGGCTCCCAATAAGGAAGATCAGAGTGTGGAGCTCTGCTCACCAGGAGGAAAGACAAGGACAAGAGTATGGCTGCCATATGCCAGTATGATACTTCCCATTGCACCTTTATCACGAAGTAGAGTGAGAGACACCTCAGCAGTCTGGGAAGGGCCAGCGTGTGATATTTGAGCAGTTCTTCTGCACCCAGACACCCACACGCACCGTCCAAAGAAGAGAGACTCCTCCATGCTGCCAAGAACTTGAGCTCTGAATCGACCACTTTACCTATAAGACTGGAAAAATGAGGGAAATTAGATTTCTGTTAATCAGTAGATTGAAATATCTTGTTACTTCCTGTTCCTGATATGAACTGAATTTATATTCAGACTAAGGAAGTTTATCGAACAAACTTCTACTTTCATTTTTCCGTATCTGAGTAATATAACAATTCTGAAACAATCACCCACAACACACACTTACACTTTCTGGGCTTCCTCTTTTAAGTTAAGAATTACAAAAAAAAAAAAAAAAAAAAAAAAAGCTAGGTCAATTTCTGAATAATAATCTTAATTATTCCCTTAGCCCTTTCTACAATGAGTCTCTGGGGACAGGTCTTTCATTTAAAACTAGTATCTTTTTCTGTAAGATTTCGTATCCTTTTCCTCACCAGTGCACTTACACTGAGTTTTCTCTTTGCAGTGGGGTGGGGGGGGGCTTTCTGCTTTCCCAGTGTGTTCTGATGTGTCTGCCACCAAACCACTGCTATCCGTCTGCTGAATGGCATTTTTAGCATCCCTTTAAATCATCCTTTAAATCAATTTAAAGTCTTAAAAATATTTCAAGTATGTTTAGAACCATTTTTGTCCCTACACAAGGTAGGAAGTTGCTCTTTTTTAAAAAATATTTTTTAATTTATTTTTATTTGAGAAAGGGAGGCAGAGGGAAAGAGAGAGAGGGAGAGAGAGAGAGAGAATGGGCACGCTAGGGCCTTCAGTTCTGCAAACTCCAGATGCATGTGCCACTTTGTGCATCTGGCTTATGTGGGTCTTTGGGAAATCAAACCTGGGTTCTTTGGTGTCACAAGCAAGTGCCTTAACCGCTAAGCCATCTCTCCAGCTCTAGAAGTTGCTCTTTTATTAGGAATAGTTGTGATTTCATGGTGTGTGTGTCTGGAGTTCATTTGCAGTGGCTGGAGGCCCTGGTGCACCCATTTTCTCTCTGTTTATCTGCCTCGCTTCACCTTTCTAATAAATAAAAATAAAAGATTAAAATATTTAAAAGGAAGGGCTTGAGAGATGGCTTAGTGGTTAATGCATTTGCCTACAAAGCCAAAGGATCCTATTTTGACTTTCTAGGCCCCGCATAAGCCAGATGCACAAGGGGGCGCATGCATCTGGAGTTCATTTGCAGTGGCTGGAGGAGGCCTTGGTATGACTATTCTCCCTCTCTCTCTCTCTCTCTTTCCCTTTCTCTTTCTCAAAGAAATAAATAATATTTTTTAAAAAGAAAGAAAAAAATTTTTTAAAGAATAGTTGTGATTTCTTTCTTTGTGTCAGGACTCAAGACTCTTTCACTGACCTTGCATGAGGCATATGATAGCCCATGTAGGTTGTTGTAGAGGAAGCTTCATGCTGGTAAATTTAGGAAAGTAAGGAAATGGGAAAACTGAACAGATTTTCCTGAGGAAAATCCTTCCTTACTGATCCTCTTGTTCCTTGTACTCACTAGGGGCTGATTAAATTTTACCTAAGACAGTCCTAATGTATACTTTTTATCTCAACACAATGATTAAAAATACCCACTTTGGGTTGTACAAATAAAAGTCTTAGTGGTTAAAGGCACTTGGTTGAAAGGCCTGATGGCCATGGTTCAATCCCCCAGCGCCCAAGTAAAGCCAGATGCACAAAGTGGTGCATGCATCTGGAGTTCATTTGCAGAGGCAGAAGGCCCTAGTGGACCCATCCTCATTCTCTCTCTCAAATAAATACAAATATTTTAAAAGAAAAGGAATGCCCCTCCACACTCAAATTTATTCTGGCCTATGACTGGCCATGGAGGCTTTCAGACACAAGGAGGCAGCAGCTGCCCACAGTTGAGATTCTACAGCATCTGTGGCCCTGCAGATCTTGTGGCAGAAAAAGTATCCCATTTATTAACCCAGGACAGGGCTCAATATATAGCAGAAGAGTAGTGAAAGGAGGAGACCACCTTAGAAACCGAGGCTTATACCTGCCCTCTTGTCCATTCCCTGCCACGGAGAAGACCACATGACCCTTCCAGGTAGCTTTGGCAAGCATCGTCTCAGGGAAGGCTTCTTCTCAGGGTTACACTGTGTTCAAATATGACAGGCGTCTCCTAGAGAGGAGCCGTCTCTGCTGGCAGCTGGAAGCTTCTGAGAGCCTCGCTGCAGCCTGTGGCCCTCCTGCCCAATGTGCAAACTGTAAATAGATTCGGCTGGCCCATGATGAGGGCATCTGCTTTCCAGGCACTTCCTTGGTTCACTTCTTTGTTTGTCTTCCTGTTGTAGGTTAAAAAGTACCAAAAAGAGGGCTGAAGAGATGGCTTAGCGGTTAAGCGCTTCCCTGTGAAGCCTAAGGACCCCGGTTCAAGGCTCAGTTCCCCAGGTCCCGTGTTAGCCAGATGCACAAGGGGGTGCACGCATCTAGAGTTCGTTTGCAGTGGCTGGAAGCCCTGGCATGCCCATTCTCTCTCTCTCTCCCTCTATCTGTCTTTCTCTCTGTGTCTGTCACTCTCAAATAAATAAATAAATAAAAATGAACAAAAAAAAATTTTTTAAAAAGTACCAAAAAGAGAAGTTGAAATCTAGCCATGCTTACCATAGGGGAAAAATCATACCATCTGAAAATCCTTTCTTACCAATCATATATCCTCATGCTTATATCTTTCTTAACGTTTCTCTTCCTTAATACTTTTTTAGTTTATATTCTAGTAAAATGACTTCTACAAAACTGTATAGTCAATCTAGCACTTAGTACTTAAAAAATTCCTTTCTGTCACTTTTGTGCTACCAAGAAGTGCTTTTAAAGACATACTACTATAGTTCAATTAAATGATAAGTTTGAGATAAAGCTGTCTCCGAGGATGATGGCAAGAGGGAACAGTGGTGGGATGTTTCTCAGTAGCCCACCCAGGTGAGGGCATCTTTCCCCCTAAATCCCTGTTAGAAGCATTATACAAGTTATTGATCTAGTTTTATGGTAGCTCAAGGAAATGACAGCCAGATTTACCCTAGTGGATACCCAATGTTCACATGTAGACCTCATGACCTGTTGGCTTCTGAATACTATCCCTCCTGTGAAATCAGCATTTATCTGAAACGTGTCTCAAGAGGAAACACCCTAACAAAGGTCATAAAGATAAATTCCATATAAGATAACATGTAAATCCAGAGCCCTCAGAAATGGAGCTGGGGCTAGAGCTGAGCCAGAGAGCAAGAGGGGAGATGCCAACCTTTACTGTTTTCCTAGCTTGCGTCGGCAAGACCCACATGCAGCCCGAGGAAGAGGGAGAATGGCTGGTTATCAGCTAGGTGCGCCCCTGCGGAAGGAGGTGAATTGGCTGGTAGGACTAGAAGACTGAGGAGTGGAAACAGCTGTGCCACTGCCCTTAGATGATCTTTAGTTTATTCCTGGTTTACCCCCACGTGCAAGCTTGCTCTGCACAATTTGTCTTTTAGCAGCAGAATAGCTATCATTCCTCTTCCTTCCCCATTGATGTCACCTGGTGCCATAAATATCAGCCCATGTGGCAGTTGCCATTTTGGCCAGTAAATTTGGGAGTCCATCTGGAAGCCACAGGTGTGTGCAAGCTGTTAAATAAAGTCTCAATAGCTTCAAAGAAAAAATAAGCTTATTTTTGAGCCAAATAAGAATGACCATGGGCCAGGAACATGGATTCAGCTTGCCCCAAATATGTTCCACTGTAGAAAAGGTGTCATGAAGTTTCTTTTTAAATGTATTTATTTGCAAGGAGTGAGAAAGAGAAATGAGAATTAGAGAGAGAAAGGAAATAGGTGTGCCAGGGCCTCCTGCCACTGCAAATAAACTCCAGATGCATTGCTACCCAGTTTTACGCAAGTACTTGGGAATTGAAGCCAGGCCATCAGATTTTGCAAGCAAATGCCTTTAACCACTGAGCCGTTTCCCCATCATGAAGTTAGTAGTTGTGGAAAAAAAGAAAGACGTAAATCAAGGTATTATTCAATTATCTTGGTGGAAAAATACCAGGCGGGTGGTTACCATAAAGCAGGAAAAGCTCTATATGCATTTCGGATGCTATCTGATGATACTCAGCCCTTGTGTTGGTGAAAGTTAGTGGTCTCATACAAGTTGGTCGAAAATGACTTCCTACTCCTTCCTCAGCGACAGCCACAGCTTCCTGTTTCTTCCTCAGTTTCCCATTTCCTAGGTTTGGTCCCTGTGGGTACGACTTTCCTAAGTCAGTGTTCTTCTCAGACCCATCAACCAGTCAGGTTTCTCCTTACACAGCACCTGATCTTGATGATGAAGCTCATTCTAATTAGATGCCTGGCTTATATAAATGGGCCTGAGACATGTGCACAAGTCAATTTTACCCTTCTCCTCTTCTGTCCTTTTTCCTTTTCCCCAGAAGCACGTGGGTGAAACTCTCCTGGCCTCCTCTCTTCATTCTCAGCCAGGCCAGGAAGGAAGAGAACTTCTTTGGGCTATGATGCGCCCCTGCTTTGTTTTCCCTCTTATCTTAACTCTCAAATAAATCTCATAATTCACTGTTCTCTGTCTGTGTTTTCAATTCTTTCATAACTTGGATAAGGGCCAAAAGTTGGGGCTCACAGGCCTGGGAGTCTTCTGGCCCTTTATAGAGATCTAACTCCTCCCAGACTCCTCCCAATTCTGCATCATGGGTAAGACACATGTAACCTGGATGTTGGGAGGCAAGACTTATAAACGTTCAAGAAGCTGCTACTTTAGGAGTAGTTTCAGAGGCTGTATTCCCTACTTTCTCATTACTGGGACAAAATACATGACAAAAATCAACTTAAGGAAGGAGGTTTATTTCAACCTACAGTTCAAAGTGACAGTCCCTTGCGATGGGGAAAGCATGGTAGTAGCAGCTTGAGGAAGCTGGTCACATTCAGTGCACAGTAAGGAAGTAAGGAAGCCCAGAGCAATGAATGCTGGTGCTCGGCCAGTTCTCTCCTTTTGTACGGTCCGAGGCTCTGTCCTAGGAAATGGTGCCATCCACAGTTAAGGTGGGTCTTAAAGCCACCTCAATTAGCCTAATCAACACAATCCTCACGGGCATGCTCAGAGGCTAGTCTAATCTAGGTAATCCCCTGCAGGTAATTCTAAGAGCAGTCAAGTTGATAATTATTATAAACCATCGCAGAGGCCCCAGGGGTCAGGAATCTGCCAGGAACTGTCCTCCAAGTTCCAATGCAAAACATTCCATCTTGTGCCTCCTCCAACAGAGAAAGCAGTAACATACCTGATATCCCTCATCAGCTCAGGAGACAGCATATTCCATGCATGAGAAGGCTAATCTGACCCATATACCAATGAGACATAGGATGAGGCCCATAGCAGGAAAAGAAGCTACAACAGGTCTGAGCTAAGCTGTAAGCAGCCATGCCACTTAGTATTAAAGGTATAAAGGTGGTGGATAGGGTGCCATGTGGGAGAATCACAGGTAGTCGCATACATGGTCTTCTGTAGATCTTTTTGCCAGAGGAGTTCATCAGCAGAGGGTAATCACACTGAAAGCAGCTCCTGGTGTGAAACTGGGACCTGGTAGAGACGTAAAACCAGAACACAGTATACCAAGTGAGTATGCTTCTGAACTTGCCAATCACCATCTGAGAGCTGTTACTGCCATCGAGGCATGAGGTCAAGCAAGCCTGGCAGCAACTATAAGTGGTACCCTTGGGGACTGAGCACTAGCTTCTGGGAGCACAAGCATGCCAAGCAAGCAGGTAGCCCAGACTCCGTACAACCACTACAGCTTCACAAATGCCCCTTCCACAGAGGAGCACACCTTTTAACAGAGACGGAGGAGGAGATAAAAGCCTCAGGTTTGGTCCACAGGTAAATTGGTTTGTTATGGAGAGCCAAGTTGCAATAGGTACGCTACGAGGACTGGCCTTGAAAGACTGTGGAAGAGAAAGTCCTTCCAGTGGGCTGAGATCTGCACAGGGTGCCTCATTCATTATCTGTTTGCTGTGAAACAAAAGTTCCTGGTCTCATATTAGGACATGAATAGGCCAGATGGCAAAACTGTGACATAAGGAAGGACAGGGAGGGAGCAAGATGTGAGCAGACCAATGCCCATCACAGAGAACCCACCACAGAAGACGTACCAAACTCCCAAGTAGACAGAGTGGCTTGACCATCTGACATCCACCAACTGCAGTCATTGACCAGCTGTTGCTGACACTGGACCTGTGAATGATCCCAACAAACAGCATAGCTTCCTGCTAGCCAAGGCTGAATTGGCTACTGTTTTGTTGCTATTGTTCTTTGTCTGTCTGCTTATTTATTTATCTTTTTGGTTTTGTTTTAAACTTTTATTTATTTTATTTATATTTTAGAGAGAGAGAGAGAAACAGAGAGAGACACACACGCAGAGAGAGAATGGGTGCACCAGGATCTCCAGCCATTGCAGATGAACTCCAGGCGCATGCACCACCTCGTGCATCTGGCTTACATAGGTCCTGGGGAATTCGACTGGGGTCCTTAGACTTTTCAGGTAAGTGTCTTAATTGCTAAGCTATCTCTTTAGCCCCTGCCTATTTGTTTTTGGTGCTGGAAATGGAACTCAAGGCCACGTGCATGTGAAGCAAGCACTCTATCACTGAATTGCAATCCGTTAGCCAGATGCACAAGGGGGCGCACGCATCTGGAGTTCGTTTGCAGAGGCTGGAAGCCCTGGCGCACCCATTCTCTCTCTCTCCCTCTATCTGTCTTTCTCTCTGTGTCTGTCACTCTCAAATAAATAAATAAAAAACTAAAAAAAAAAAAAAGCTCTTGACTATTTTCCTCCAACAACATGCGGACGGGAACTGCAGAAACAATTCCAGGTAACTCTGTGTCCATTCTTGGAAAGATCTGGCATCCTATCCTCTGCGTCTACAGGCAGTCTGCACAAGAACACAGTCTGTCTCTGCTCTCTCCTAACTGCCTTTGGAAAGCCTTCTGTGTTCGGGAGTTGAACGTTAATAGATCACAAGTTTTATTATGAACTAAATGATGGTTGAGGTCATAAACATTTGCTAAATGCCATTATAAAATGATTGTGTTATCCCAATAGGTTTTTCTGTTGTCATCTGGAGTGGTGACAGGTCTCATAGTTCAACTTCCTTTGTGCATTTCTGAGTAAGTGATCAAAGACTTGTAGTGTGCGCACGCACATGTACATGCGTGCACATAATGCTGACAGAGGAAAGAAGGGAAAGTATGTCTTTTCAACAAATAATAAGAACAGGAAAAATAGGCTCCAAAGCAGAATGTTTGAAGTAATGTGGCAAGAGTATAAGTCTTGACGACAGAGGAAGAGGAAAACATACACCGGACGAGCTGCCCAGGTGCAGGGAACCCTCTGTTCTCTTCAGTTTACATCCAAAATGGGCTTCAGAGATTAGCTTACTGACCTTTTACTCTTGTCAGTGTGTTCAATAAACTCAATTCCTTTGCTCAAACTAGGATTGGGGATTTGGGGGCTGGATAGTCAGGCAGGAAGGAGATAACACTTGGTCACAAAATTATTTAGACTGATTCTGAATTCAAAAGCTCTCAGTATTTGACACTGAAAAGTCAATGTAAACAAGCCACCTAAATGTGCTTGTAACGCCAGCATCCAGAAGGCAGAGATAGGAGGATTCCCAGGGCTTGCTAGCTAGGTAGTCTAGTGGAATCAGTGAGTTCTTTGTTTGGTAAGAGACCCTGTCTCAAAAATAAAGTAGAGGGGCTGGGAAGGTTGCTCACTGCTAAATGATGCTGTGGGCCCACGTTCAATTTCCAAGACACCCATGTAAACCAGATATAGAAATCTTGCCTGCAAAGCCTAACCACCTGGATTGGATTCCCCAGAACCCACGTAAAGCCAGATGCACAAAGTGGTGCATGTATCTGGAGTCTGTTTGCAACAGCTAGGGCCCTGGTGCACCCATTCTCTCTGTCTCTCTTCTATCTCTCCCTCTCTCTTTGAAAATAAATTAATAAAAACATTTTAAAACAAAAACAAAAAGTGGTGCAAGTGTCTGGTATTCATTTGCAGTGGCAAGATGCCCTGGCATGCCCATACACACACATACACAGAAAAATTATACATAAATAAAAAGTAAATGTGGAAAGCTATTGAGGAATACACCCAATATTTACTTCTGGTCTACACACACACACACACACACACACACACACACACGTACCTGCACACACAGATACACACATGTACATGCAAATAAACTAACAAGAAGAGATACCTAAAGCTTTGTTCTAGAAAAGTAAATTTAGTCACACCCCCCTCAAAGTAATAACCAGTACAGTTGCACTACCAGTAACATTTCAGACACAGCATATCTTGGGCCTGGATCTGTGCTCTGAAAAGTTGCCCCACATGTTATAAGTATTTGTATCTTTGGTAGCCAAAAAGTCTTAAAACTGGTGGAAAGTAGGTAAAACATTTTCCAAGATTCCCTTTTGGATGCAAAATGACTTGTAATTTATAAAATGAAACACTGACATTTTTAAAACATAAACTTAATTTAGAAACATCCTTAGATTCATTCATTTTAAATCTTTCTAATGCCAAAATGAGGGGGGGGGGGAACTGAGGAAGAGAGACTCCTATACAGATAAAAACCTGCAAGGGATTTTTTGAGAGCTTGGTCTTCCTCTTGTATAGTTAAGCTAATGATATTATTATCAGCTAATGACAGTTTATGGCCTACTAGGCACTTGAGTTACATAGTTTTTGCATTTATTCCACGTGATATCTTTGTGTAGTAGATGCTATTGTTTCCTGTTTAAAAAAAAAAACAAGAGAAAGGGAAAGCAAGAGTTAAAGAAATTAAGCCACTTAACTTATATTACTTTCCCATAAAACTCAGAGGATGAGAAAATTGGGCTCTAGAGTGTGTGGGATCCAACAAGATGTTTTACTGATCATTGAGGAGCAGGGAGGGTGAAGGTAGCCAGGCATTAGTCACCTCTGCGCCACTTGCATGAGGGTTATTCTATTCTGGGGAGGAGCGTCTGACAGGGCCACCATGTACTGTTCTTCAAGTTGTGTGGGTACCACCTCTAAGGGAGATCTCTTCTCATCGCTGGTGCATTCTAATTTGTACCAGAGCTATTAGTGAGGATGAAGATCAGGAGCTCTAGGATAGTGGAACACACACTGTGTCAGTTACCAACAGACACACACACAATTGCTGCCCGTCTTAACTGTACTCCATGAATCCCATAGAACTGTCTTCCTTCCTCGCCTATAGCCTTCATTGACTTAATTCCTACCCTAACCTGTCTTCACACCTGAAAGGGACAGTGTCTGGAGAGTATACACCATAGCCGTAGTTACTCACATTTGTGTAACAAGGCACTAACTGTACTCATTCTAAGGAAGGGCCCTTTGAATTAGCCCAAGAGAGTCAGTACTTACTAGGAATCTTGAAGAGGATATTTAACTGCAGCCTGCAGCATCCTCTTCCCTTTGGTCCTCTGCCCTTGAGGGTGTGGGCTGTGTCAGTTCAAGAGCAATAGAGGTAGGTAGATCACATCTTTTACAAAGGAAAGACCCCCTTTCATAGACTATTCTGCAAAGGAAAATACCAGGGTGTACTTCAAGTGAGTCATCCTCTTGGATAAGCCACACTGTCTCTGTTCTCTTTCCATGAAAATCCTCTTATTTCTTATTCCTTGTTAAGGATACAAATCAGTAAGCCCCAGACATCCACCAACTGACCCAAATCACCCAAGTGCCTTTTCCGTAGAAGCTGGAGGAGCCAGGTCAGCCAGAAGGCAGGGGAATTCCTCTCCTGAATCCTAAAGTCCCTCCTCTTCGGCTGTTGTATCCCTGGTTCTGGAGATTGCTGAGTGGTCAGTCTTAAAAGAGGGGCATCCTTAAGAGTCTAGGAGATTGTGCTGAATATAGGAGAAAGAAGGGGGATCTTTGTGTTTCTTTGAGACTACTGTCACCACCCAAGAAAAAGGTCTGCAAAAGGCAAGTGACAGTGAAGCCAAGGAACCAGCACTGGCCTTCTCTCCAACAAGTAAGAAGACCCAAAAAGAAGGGATCCCATACACATGGCAGAGAGGTGAGTGGCAGAGCTGCCCCTACGCCCACAACCGCCCATCTCCTGCCCTCGCTTCCACTGCCACCTTCTCCATTTTAGAGAAAGCAGCTAGGAGACTCAAAACACCAGCATCTCACCAGACAAAAGGAAAACTCTTACTCTGGACTGAGATGAAGCAAGAAGCTCCCACCAAGCCCGGAGAACAAAAGGTGAGATGGGGCTTTTCCAAAGCCCTGCCCTGTGGTCCTGCTCGGAGAGTGGGTGGTGAATCGGGCAGCAGCTGTGGCACGTGCCCTGGGGCCTCCTCACAGCAAAACAGGTGTGCGTCCCTCCAGAGACCAGAGAAAGACTCTGGAGTTCAGGCCCAGCAGCTCTCTCCTACCCCAGGGCTCAGCCCCAGCAGAGTGCGCTGCTCCTGAGAACCTGGCTGGGATAGAGCAGTACACGTTAGAACATAGACCCCCGAGCCCTCCTTAGCAAAGGCCTTCTTTTGTAGTGGAGAGGAATGAGTGGTGGTCAGGGTCAAGCCACCTCTGGAAAAAGAGAATCTCCCAGTCTGGACTCTGCTGTTCCCTCTACATACACCATCCTGCCCAGGACATGGAGGTGGGGATCAAAACGAAGTGGGGCTCAGTGGGACAGAGGAGGGGACAGCACAAGGAAGTCACTGAAAATGAGGTGGCAGCAGGACCCAGGAGGCACATTCCCTAAATGCAGTGAACTGTAACAGAGGCCTATGGCCTCAGGCTTCTGACCTGGAACTCCCTGCCTCTTGCAGAAAGGAGTCCTGAAGGCCATTGGTAGGAGAGTGACAGGAGGCATTCTATTGATATCCTTCCAGCCCCCAATCAAGATTGATAAGTGCCTAGAGACACTTTATCACATGCTATATGCTTCCTCATTGCCCTAAGAAGGCAGTGTTTGCTCCTCAAGCCAGGATGTTGCCAAGCCATTGGGCTTCAGAACTGGGTGGTTTAGTGACTTTGGCCTCAACCTGAGCCGTGTTAGGACTTAGCACCTCAGAAAAATTAGTCCAGAGGGAATTAGGGTGCCAGCCACAGAGGTATCCTGGACCTGGTGAATAGTAATCAAACTGGAGGTTTGGGGCAGCCACACCTTAGGAGAGCCTGGGGAGGACAGGGGTTAGGCAGGGAAGGGCCAGAGCTGCCCTTGACAGAGCCCAAGGGAGGGGATGTGCTAAAGGGAAGGCTGCAAGGCGTGAGATGCCTGGGCCTTTCAAACTCTGACCACCCTGGGGCTCTAGCCAGTAGAACAGCCATAGGCCCTAGTGGACACAGCTGGCCAGAGTCAAGACAGGCGACAAGTGGCCCAGCCTAGAGTCTTCACTGTTCTTTGTTCCTCTCTCTTCCCCTCTCCTTCCTTCACCTCCTATCCTTTCCTTTCTTTCCCTCTTTCTTCTATGTCTGTGCCTGTTTTCCTTGCCCCTTTGTCCTCCTCCTAGTCCATCCTGCACAACCTAGGTCCCACACCAGCCAGTGGCTCTTCGTGGTATAGTCTAGGTGGGGGTCAAGAAGGCCTTTGTAAAACCAAAAACAAGGAAGGCCTTTTGCCTGTGGAGCGAACTACTGAGTTAAAGTTGGAGCACCGTCTGTTCTTCAGACCAGTTTAACATGAATTCAACTAACAAGAAAAAAGCAGTGGCACCTATAGGTCCAGAGAACGGCAGGCAATAGATAAGATTCCAAGAAAAGACTCAAGTCAATCAAAAAGCCTCCATGAAAACCCTTCAGGGAGTACCAAAGACGAGCAAAGTGCACTTTCGGTCTTGTCATGACCGTTCATGGCTCCGGGGCTGCACTGAGGCACACTTGGTTCCTAGTCCTAGTAGCTGAGCACTGGGCTCCCCCCTTGGGTCCTGCTTCTGAACGAAATGGTTGAGTGGTGAGGCACAAGGTCGTCTCTCTGTGACCTTCCCAGGCCAGTGCAAGAGAAGAGCAGGAAGCTCAGAGGGAAGCAGGGAGGGGGGCAGAAAGGGCTTTCTAGACGCTATGGAGAAGAAACAGAAAGGCACCCTAGTGTCAATAAGCCTTAATCTTAACTTTAACTGACCACTAACCATGAAACGGAGAGGTCTCCCTGAAGGATCCAAGTCCCTTCTGGGAGGAGGAAGGGGCAAGGACGGAGAGGAGGGGCTACCTTGTGCCCTGGGCCAGCTGTCTCCCACCACTGCTACCATACTTTCACACTGTCCAACAGGGAACCCCATTCCCATGCCATCTCTCCTCAGAGCTGGATCCCTTTTCTAAGCCCCCAGGTTCAACTGGGTCCTTTCCAGTCTATACTACCCCACCCTAGATAGAGCTCACTTCTGGGTGGTAGAGTTGGAATCTCACAGGGGAGTTTGTCTTTGTCTTCTCTTTTTAAAATCTTTATTTATTTATTTGGAGAGGTGGGGGGAGGCAGATAATGGGATTACCAAGGCCTTCAGACACATGTACCTCTTTGTGAATCTGGCTTTATGTGGGTACTCAAGTTGCTAGGCTCTGTAGGCAAGTGCCTTAACCACTGAGCAATCTCTCCAGCCCTGAAGTTTGTCTTTTCTGAACAGAAAAAAACAAATCTCATGGGTAAAGGGAGTGTGACCTTGCTGGCAGCAGCCAGGCCAAAATGCACATGTGTGGTCGTCAGGATGGAGTCCTGCCTTCCCAGGGTTGGCAGCTCTGATCCTGCCTCCCTGGTGGTTCCAGCCCAGTCTGTGCTGAGCGAGTTGAGGTCCCACAGTGAGAAGGTGCCCAGTCTGGGGCTCTGTCACTCACTGCAGCTTCTCTCGCACTTCTCTCTAGCATGTTACCTTTGCTTACAGGCCACCTGCCGGAGGACAGGACGGATACTGCATCTTGTCTTCCTGTGCCTGCTCCACGGTGAGTGAAGCCCCAGCACAGGCCAGAGCCAGGCTGCTGAGACGGCGGGGCCCTGAGGGGAGTTCAGCCCAGTCAGGCAGATCTCTCCAAAACTGTGCTGCGGGTCCAGGGAGAGATCAGATGGAGATTCAGGGGAATGAGAACAGCCACAGCTCATATGAGAGGGCATTCCTGACTTGATGGTATTTAAAATAGTCCATTTGTATGCTCCCCATGTCTCTGCTCTCTTCCATTTAAGTGGATGACTGAGAGTCAGCTGTGTTTTCAAGACAAAATTATAAGGATGTGCAAGACCCACACGTAGCAGGGCTTCCCATCCACATGTTCTACAGACACTGCGCCCCAGGCCCAGCACGACAGAAATAAAGATGAAGGCCTTACCCTACTCTAAAGAGTTCAGTCTACAAAGAAATTATATAGGTCAATGCGAAAGACGTTTTAACATCCATTGATGAGGGGCTATCATATGCCCGGCATAGAGGACGATTTAATGAAGGATAGAATCCAGCCCTAACAATTCTTTCAGGCTGGCTTGATGAGGTTGACTAGATATAGGCCAAGCTGAGATGGCAAATGCCCCTGCTCCATGCATCAGTATCTGGACTGTATTATGATAATAATGGAGGGTGTTTGAGGAACACAGTATGTGCCGGGAGTGTCTATTGCCTAGAATCTAACCTCAAGTATATGTTTAACAAAAAATTATTGAACGCATTAATAAGCAAGTGAAAAATGCCATGCCAATACCAGAGTTATTATCCATCTATGGTTTATCATCAAACCAGTATAAATTGATCTGCAGGTGAACACAGTCTTGTGGCAAGACCACAGCACCCCCATTTTATTTCACCTCCCACTGCCCCTGTGAGGGCCCATGGCTTCTCTGTTCATGTGTTGGTGATCGAACTCTTTTAGTTGCCTTAGGGTTCCACTCTTCTAAGTTGAATCATTTTAAGTGTCCAGTTAAATATTTGGGTCAGCACTTTACCCTTCATTCAGGGACACGCCCCTGCATCCCCTGCCGAGCCCTGTGGGATGGGAAGGCAGTGCGGTCACGAGCTTCTCTCTTCAGCTCCCCCCCGCCCCGTGCCCTGCCACTTAGGACCAGCAGGGCCAGAGCAGTGGGGCAAGAGAGACAGAGGATGCGCTGCTCTTCCTTTACCGGGGGTTGGGGCAGGGATGAGCGGCTCCATACCTTCCTTGTGGATGCATTTGTGAACACTTGGTGGACACCTGTGTTCATCTTCTCCATTTGCCCAGGTTCATCCTTGACCCTTCCACAAAGAAGACCCCATTTCAGACAGCAACGTGAGGGCTCTCTCCCCTTCAAGATTCATCTTCGCAACATGACAACATGCACACCCCCCTGTTGGTGGGAGGAGAGTTCCTTTGCAGGTATGGCCCCTCCTTTCCCATCGTCTGGTCATAGACTGCCTTGGTCCAACCAAATCCCACTATGGTCTATGGCCTTCTCAGCTGCAAGCATCACTCCCCTTGCCAATGGAAGCCACAGCAGCAGAGTAATATGGATGGGTGATACCCAGGGGTCCCTACCTTTACCAAGAAGCAGAGGATTACCATTAAGGCCCCTAGATGGTACCACATTAATCTTAAAAGTGCTAGCTGCCGGGCATGGTAGAGCACGCCTTTAATCCCAGCACTCAGGAGGATGATCACTGTGAGTTCCAGGCCACACTGAGACTACATAGTTAATTCCAGGTCAGCCTGGGCCAGAGTGAAACCCTACCTCGAAAAACAAAACAAAACAAGCAAACAAAAAAAAGCTAGCCTGTGTTTTTATCCTCACCGCTGACCAATATATAACTCAGAAAACCTACTAATTATTATATCAAACCAAGAGTTACTGAATAGTAACCTGCCGCATGAGTGGTTCAGTTATTGGTTCTTAATTTTGGTGCTAATGAAAAATCATGTGCGTTGAAAGAGTCAATAAAGGAATCTTAATCAGCTGCTCCAAAGTCAAACCTCCCCATCCTCCCAATTAATGGCACGGTATTCCTCTCCAATGTGCTACATGCAAGTCACAAGAATTCCTGAAATCTGGGCTACGAACCTTTACCATTACTGTTTCGAGATGATCCTTAATAACAGTGAATGTTCTTGCCTTGTAGTGATGACTTGATCATGAGTGGCATAGTGTAGGTCTGTTATGTAAAAGACTTTAGTGACATTGATCTAACCATAGCATCTATGACCTCTGCTCTTCTGGGATTAGGCTGTAGGATATACATACAGCTTTGTCGGTATCCAGAAGGCATTTGGCTTAGTGCTCTGCTCTTGCCAATTTGAAGTTCTTTTGTTGCTATTGTTGGTTTTTGTTTTGATTTTTAAAATTTTTTTAATTTGTTTAATCGGAGAGAGAATGAATGAAAGAAGCAGAATACAGGGCACACCATGGCCTCTTGCCACTGCAAACAAACTCCAGGTGTGTGCACCACTTGGTGCATCTGGATTTACATGGGTACTGTGGAACTGAACCACGGCTGGGAGGCTTTGCAAGCAAGTGTCTTTAACTGCCAAGCTTTCTCTCCAGCCCTGGATGTGTAATTTTAGGCTGGACTAGATTTTTTTTCATTCCAACAGAGACAATGATTATGCCTGTGATTTCATCAAGAAGCAGAGATGGTAAGAAACGGCAGTGAGTGAATTAACTTTGCTTCTGCATAGGCCCTATCAAACTAAAGTCAGGCCTCAGGCAGGCTGCTTCTCCAGTGGTGCTGGCTTGTCTCCATGCTGACTGCCAGCGCAGACGCAGTGGCAGCTCTGCTCTGCTGTGCTCGAGCGCGGGTCTCTCGTTGTCCATGCTTGGTTGTCTGTTTCTACAGACAAGTGGCTAGTGTGAACGACTTGGCAGCCCCTGGTCTGGAAGGTGTACCTGCCAGAGCAAGATCCTATTCAAAAACCTTCAGAAAGTGTTTCTGAACACCCTCCTTTCAGAGAAAAGCACACTGATAGATTCACTCTACTAAACAAAACAGAGCTATGGTCCAGTGTTGCCTCTGCTTTCTTTGTTGCTCCTAAGTGGCATCTTTTTAAAATATCTGCACTTTGCAAACAAGTGCCTCAACTGCTGAACCATGTACAGCCCCTGTTCACAGATTCTATTGAAAGTACTGGAAGTAGGTTATTTTAGAAATTATTAACAAGGTAATTTATCTTTATAAGTACTTATGCTATGGATATGCACATTATAACATATATTTTAAAGTACGATACATGCCTTTGCACATACAATACAATTATTGCTTATAAAAAAAAAATCCACAACTGAGTGAGCTATGGTAGCATATGCCTTTAATCCCAGCGCTTGGGAGGCAAAGATAGGAGAGAATCACTGTGAGTTCAAGGCCTGCCTGGGTCTACAGAGTGGATACGAGATCAGCCTGGGCTAGAGTGAGACCCTACCTTGAAACAATACCAACAACAACATCTGCACTGGAGCTCAGTGGAATGAACCCAGTCTGGACAGACGTGCAGGAGAACACCTAACACAAAGGGTAACACTTGGGTAAAGGTTCTCATCCGGGCACTTTCCTCTTTCAGATGCAACCTGGAATACAGCTGCCTTCCATACCTTGGGACACTTCAGTGGTTAAGTTAGGTCTCTTTTACACTTTGACATTTTCTTGCCTCCCCTCTCATTCTAACAGTTTATAACTCCCCAGTGGATATACCCACCCCTCCCTCTCCTTTGACAATTTTCTCTGCCTGCAGCTTCAGGTGCACTGAGGGGCCCGAGCTTGGTGTCTGGGGAAGCTGGAGGAGCTGTCACCATCCAGTGCCATTACGCCCCCTCGTCGGTCAACAGGCACCAAAGGAAGTACTGGTGCCGCCTGGAGCCTCCATTGAGGGTCTGCCGCACCATCGTGTCCACCAACCACTACGCCCACCGTGACTACTGCGGCCGCGTGGCCCTCACTGACTTCCCACGCAGGGGTCTGTTCACGGTGAAGCTGTTCCAAGTGTCCCTTGATGATGCGGGACAGTACCGCTGCGGCATTGGCAACAGAAACAACGCGCTGTTCGTGGGAGTGACCCTGAACGTGTCTGCAGGTATGAGCTGTGGGCGGATGCGCCAGCTTCGTGAAGGAAAGTTCGGGAGGAGCATGCGCAAGAAAATGCTCAGCAGCCCAAGGAGGCTTTAAGCCTCTGGCAATAAAAGACAGGGGCGGGCTGGAGAGATGGCTTAGCGGTTAAGCGCTTGCCTGTGAAGCCTAAGCACCCCGGTTCAAGGCTCGGTTCCCCAGGTCCCACGTTAGCCAGATGCACAAAGGGGCGCACGCGTCTGGAGTTCGTTTGCAGAGGCTGGAAGCCCTGGCACGCCCATTCTCTCTCTCTCCCTCTATCTGTCTTTCTCTCTGTGTCTGTCGCTCTTAATCCCAGCGCCGTGGAGGCAGAGGTAGGATGATCGCCATGAGTTCGAGGCCACCCTGAGTCTACATAGTGAATTCCAGATCAGGCTGGGCTAGAGCAAGACATTACCTCAAAAATTTTTTTACAAAAATTAAAAAGCAAGGGCAGGACAAAAACTCAGAAGGACTAAACGTAGTCAAGCCTCTGACTCATTCCTTCCCACTTGGATGTTGCAGACTATGTTTTTGAAATAAATTCTAAGTTTGTTCAATGTGACTAGGGTCCTGACAACTGGGTGTTTGGACATGTGCTATGGTAGGTAGGTAGGACAGAAGGACTGGGCCTAGACTCCTCCAAAACAGGACCTGACTGAGCCCCTCAGAAGACATCTGACCATGCCAGGCTCTGTGTGAAAAATTCCAGAGGGTTGATGCAGAGTCAGGCAATGAAAGTGTAAGCAGGGACTCTAGACCATGAAAGCAATCGTGCAAATACATCAGGAGTGACCTGCAAAGAGAGCAAATCCGTTCCCTTGAATGTTGCTCTCCATCCATTTGCTGCAACCTGACTGCCTCTTTATTCCTTTTTTTGAAGAGCAGGACCTGATAGACTATGGGTGACCAGAGGAAAGCATCCCTGGGCTCCTGGATAACAGACAGAGACTATGTGGGCCTGGGAGAAGGAGATAGGAATCTAAGATGTCAACATGTTCAAGAGACTAGAGAATCTAGGATTCCCACCTTTTTATTTTATCTGACATATTGGCCAAAGATGGTATCTCTTTGTGAGACGGCACCCAACTCAGTAAATACTTTAGCTCTAATGTCCTTTACTAAATCCATTAGGTAGCCTAGATCGCCTTCCTATGTGGTCCCCCTCTGTGTCCACACAGGTCCTTTCAATACCATCTACACAGCCCCTCCAGATCCTGGTAATGTCACCTTAGCGTCCTTTGGGACAACATCACCAATAGCCAACAAATGGACCTCAGCAGCCACCCAGCCTCTGGAAGGCCAGGCATCAGAGTGGGACAGCAAAGCCACACCTTTGGCTAAAGGCAGAGAGACCCCAGGAACAGTCCAAGCAGCAGCTTCAGGGGCAGGCAGCAGGGTAGAGGGCTCCATCAAGACGACAGTCCCTACTCCAGAGAGCCCAGCTTTAAAACTCAGAAGCATGCCCACTACAACAGAGGGTGTTTGGATATGGGGCACCCAAAGCTCACTGACAAAGACAGCTAGCACCAGTGAGCATGGGCGAAAAAAGACAAGCACAGAAGATGAAAGGCCAGGGGAAGAAACAGAGGTCAGGGTAATTCTAGATACAGCCAGGAAGACCACAGGAACCATTCGGCCATCAACCCTGAGCTCAGAACATGTGGCCCGAGTAACCCTCCCAGAAGGAACAGTGATTTCTAAGCAACAAATGCTGGCCTCCAAGGAGACATCATCCTCAGCTCCAGGTGCATGGACCTGGGGCTCTCTCTCTATAGAGGCTTCTGTGGAAGGAAGCTCTGATGGGAGCCTAGAAAACACTGCTGGAGAAAGTCGTCTCCCCGGAATGCCAAGCCAGCCCCCAGCAGAGGGATCCACGAGTTCCCCTGGCAAGGGGCCATCCATGAAGAGGTGAGCCCCAGTTCCCTTCTCTGGGTTGGGCCCCCACATCTGTCCTATTCCCTGCCATGCCACCATGCCACTCCTGCTAGCCTCTCTCTCTCTCTCTCTCTCTCTCTCTCTCTCTCTCTCTCTCTCTCTCTCTCTCTCTGACAGTGCCTCTCTCCTCAGTGCCCTTGCTGTGATAATGCTACCTGAAAGCTTTCACATGGTTTGCCTGCAAAATCAAAGTAATGGGATGACAGGATTTTTAGACTGGAACCTTTGGGACGTCTTGATGTGGCTTTTTTTCTAAATATATTATTTTTTAAATTATTTATTTATTTATTTGAGAGCAACAGACACAGAGAGAAAGACAGATAGAAGGAGAGAGAGAGAATGGGCACGCCAGGGCTTCCAGCCTCTGCAAACGAACTCCAGATGCGTGCGCCCCTTGTGCATCTGGCTAACGTGGGACCTGGGGAACCGAGCCTCGAACCGGGGTCCTTAGGCTTCACAGGCAAGCGCTTAACCACTGAGCCATCTCTCCAGCCCCTAAATATTTTTTTTTATTTATTTACTTATTTATTTGAGAGAGAGAGAGAGAGAGAGAGAGAGCATGGGCATGCCAGGGCCTTCAGCCACTGCAAACAAACCATACAGATGTGCATACCTTGTGCATCTGGCTTACGTGGGTCCTGGAGAATCTAAACTTGGGTCCTTAGGCTAACCACTAAGCCATCTCTCCAGCCATAATATGGCTTATTATTATTTAACTTTTTATTTTATAGAGATGGGTGTATGGTGAGGGAGAGAGAATTGGCACACCAGGGCCTCAGCCACTGAAATCAAGCTCCAGACACTTCTGCCACCTAGTGGGCATGTGAAACTTTGCACTTGTCTCATCTTTGTGTGTCTAGCTTACATGGGATCTGGAGAGTTGAACATGGGTCCTTGGGCTTCGCAGGCAAGTTAAGGCAAGCATCTTAACTGCTAAGCCATCTCTCCAGCCCTAATATGGCTTTTTTTTAATAGCCAAAATTCTAAGAAGCTCCAGAGAGGGGAAGTAACTTGCTGAAGACACAAGAAAAATTGCAATGGAGCCAAATGCCAAGGCTGACTCCCTGATTCATTTGTTGTCTGTCTTGAAATGAAACACGTGACACACACATAGGAGGGTGGAGTTGGGCAGTGATTTGAAGCTTGAGAACCTGAGGTCTGCAACTTTTCCATTAACGAATGTGGGAAGGAGAGCAGAGCAGCCTGCTTGTCTAGGATTTATCTTGGCCCCTGTGAAATGAGGGTATGGTAAGGGGCAAGTCTAAATCTTTTCCAACCTCTTGTCTCCCCTGTTCTTGCCACCCCAACCCTGACTCCTCCCTCCAGTGCTTTCCCGGAAGAGAAAAGCAACTCTTGGATCCTGACTACGGTCTCCACCATACTTTCCCTGGTTCTGCTCCTGACTGTGGTCCTTTTGCAAAGAAGGTTCTGGAGAAGGAGGAGCTGTGAGTTGAGTTTAAGAAGCCCCAAGGAAGCTGGGCATGGTGGTGCACGCCTTTAATCCCAGCACTCGGGAAGCAGAGGTAGGATCACTGTGAGTCCAAGGCCGCCCTGAGATTACATAGCGAATTCCAGGTCAGCCTGGACCACAGTGAGACCGTACCTCGAAAAACCAAGAAGAAGCCCAAGGCTATGGAGAATAGGAAGGATTCTGCCACCTGACACCCTCAGGTCTGGGCTGGGTTTAGAGTCAGTGTCAGAACTGTCTGATGTAGAAGAGCTAAATACTAGTCTTAACGATTTAAGCACCCTTGGTTTTGGTTTCTTCAATTAGAAAATTTCTTCTGTACTTATGCCTCAGTGGCATTGCTGAGATCAAGGGAGGCTCTTTGGAGGACAGCATGACCTATGTTAACCATAGAGGTGGAGCCATTCTCACAGAAATATACCAGAGTGAAAGACTCCTATAAAAAAAAGTGTTTCCTGTAGTCTTTCATAAAGAAAGGAGAGACCTTCTAGGAGTCAGTGAGGCTAGCTGGGATTCACAAAGCCAAGGCCCAAAAGACCTAGTCCAGTCATTGTTGTTTTCAGGGCTCAGTTGCAAGCTGTCTGTGAAAGGAAATTCTCAGAGGGTGAAAGCAAGCCAGCAGTCTACCCTGGAATCCTCACAGCCTGTACTGTGTCTCTGCAGCTCCAGAGGCAGAGAGGGAACCAAGGGTGACTCTGATTCAGGTGATACCTTTCTTGAATCCAAACCTGCTACCAGACCAGCTCCCTGACGTGGGAAGGAACTTGTTGCAGAGTGACACTCCTCCACCCAAGCCAGTCTGACTGTCCTCGAGAAGAACCTGGCACTCCCAGGAATGGGAAGATAATTATCTCTGTCACCATGGAAGGAGGACCAGGACCAAAGATATACCTCCATGGCCCCTGCAGCCCCTGCTCATCTTACTTCGCCCCTATGAAGACAAGCCACTGGAGCTCAGGTTCTGCCTCAGGAAGAAGAGACCTGCCTACTATTTTGGGACTCAGAAAGCCAAGAATTCCTCACAGCCAGAGGTTGAAGTAATTACACAGATATTAGAAGGCTTGAAGATCATTGAAGATGGACCCTTCCGTCATGATCAGCTTTGAACCCCATCTGTCCTTTCCCTGGTAAAGGGACGAGGGTGGAGGTATTGGAGCTTTGTTGAGGGAAAGCTACTTCCCTCTGCTCACAAGAATAGAATTAAGGTTTTACCTCTGGCCCTGAGTAGAAGCATGACAATCTAAGCTAATCAAAATATAAGATTATGAGGCCAGGCGTGGTGGCACACACCTTTAATCCCAGTACTCAGGGGGCAGAGGTAGGAGGATTGCCATGAGTTCAAGGCCACCCTGAGATTACATGGCGAATTCTAGGTCAGCCTGGGCTAGAGTGAGACCCTACCTCGAAAAAACAAAAATCAACAACAACAAAACCCACATAAGATTATGGTTCCCTTCCTTGAAAGTTAATCCAACTGAGCCTGTCAGTTACCTGGACAAGAAAAGAGACTCCTCCACTTCACCCACCTAAAGACATGTTAAGGAGTTCAAAGAAATATTTGTCCCTTTAATGAGATAATATAGTTCTACCTATAGAAACCCTTCCCTCGATGCAGTTGCTTGCAGACTGTCTACCCAATGCCTGATTTTCTGAGTTCTAGCTCAAAAAGCATTAACTTTTTCTTTTCATTCTTTCTGTTGCTTCTTTGGATCCTGGCTAAAAGCCTAAGCTGAGTGCCCACACACACGGAATTTCCTCCTTCTGAAGATCTTCCCTCCTCCCCGCGCCCCCCCCCCCAATAGACCTGAAGACCTCCATTGCCAAACCTGCCTGCTTTCTGGGTCCCAACTCAAAAGCCATGACATTTTCTATTCCCATTACCCATCTCCCTCCTCCCAGCAGCTCCCAGCAATTCCAGCTTGCTTGCCTGGTTATTTTTCTCTTTAAGCACTAATAAAAATTATCCTCAGGCTTCCTTTTGACTCCATTGCTAAATTCATTTATTGAGACTTAAGAGCTCATGAAAGGAAAGCCCATTCCTTGGTAACAAGTTGATGAAAAGAAAGCTTCGTGGACAAGTTTGTAGATTGGCAGTGCTGTTATTACCCAGCCTCACATGCCAGAAGAGGGGAAAAATGTGGAATCTCCACTCCTGGCTTCCAACCAGTGCAGCAAAGGACAACTTCGGAGCCATTACTGCCATCTCTCGGGCCCTTTTTTCTGATGACTCTGTGTTCAACCTGTTGTCTGTTCACACTTAACAATATTTTCATAGACCAGTCTCACCCCAACAAGATGATCTCAGTTCCTTAAGGACAATATTGTGCCTTATTCCTCTCAATACATCCCAAAAGAATTTCTACCACAATGAGGTGCCAGTAAATATCTGTGACTGGTTGCTGGCTAGGGGTGCCATGGGCTAGGTGACCTCTGGGGATCCACAAGCAAGAGGGCGGAATTCTCCAGGGCTTCAGCCCTTTTGCTTGGGAGTTTCCTAGCGGGCCCTATTGGCAGGTGGTTTGTTCATTGAGATGGCAGGACAGAGCACTGACTCTTTAAATCACACCTCCCCATTCATAGTAGTTTTTTTTTTTTTTTTTTTAACCAAGTCAAGATTTTCTGGGATTTTCCTAAGTTCATAGAGGAGAGGGGTGTTTTTTCTTTAGGTTTTTACCATGCTTATAAATCGCCTCTTGTTCCATTGCTTATAAGTCGCTGGCATCAAAGCTGGGAAATGAGGTGGGGAGGGTGGGAGAGAGACAAATGAGAGGAATTTTATGTGGATTCTGTCTTATAACCATATTACCTCATGCCTGCCAGGATGCTTTTGCTTGACCTTTGGCCCTACTATGTTTTCAGGAATCCATCTGCTCGTTTTTTTGCCAGATGCATTAGCAAGCTGTCTGCACTCCATTCTGGACAGAGCAGCCATTGAGCAATGGCAGCAGAAGAGAAAGAAAGCTTCCACCGTGTGCCCGGGAACTGTTTCCCAAGGCGCTTCTCAGCCTTCTAAGGCAACTTCTGAGCTGTCAGTGGCAGCGAAGCCCTTCAGCAACATCTCCTTAGTCTGTCCTGACCCCAGATGCTATGCTATTATCAAGAAAGCCAAAGCGAGGCTGTCTTCAGGGCTTGTGAGGGCCTCCCTTGTTTTGGATAAGTAGGGAAGTTGCCCATAGCCAGCCAAGTGGAATCACAGAATTTCAGAGTTAATAAATTAAGGGGAATGGAGGTCTAGGGGAGAAGTCACTCAGTTAACCAAGCTACTGGAATCAGAGCGAAGTGTAGAGAACTCATGACTTTGGTCTTTCCCACCTCACCACCAATAAGCAGTGTAACCAAGCAAAACTCTGTCAAAAATCCGTGGTAACATATTCATATCTCCAGGCTATTTTCTGCCCATTATCTCAGAGCCTGCCTGGAAAAATGAAAGTGTGAGTAAGAGAGACAGGACAAACACCCCTGTCCCGCTCCAGCAGTGATCAAGCAGCCATAGGACCAATAGGTATGTAATTCATCCAAGGCCACCTAGCTCATTGGTAACAGGGATGGCCCAAGATCCCAGACTGCTCAGTCTGCCAATCAGTGTTTACCGGGGATGTGCATGGGCATCAGACTCTCCGGATATCTAGAGAAGTATAGGAAATACTAGGTGAACAACAGATTCTTCAATGCAGGATTTCCCAGAGCTTTTCTACACAAAGAAACATGGTGAGTAACTCTGAGGACGTGGTGTGTGCTGGACTATCATGCTTGGTAAGGCAACCTCACCGAACTGGACTTCCTGAGGTCACTGGTTAGGGAAACCTGACACGTTAAACCAGGAACTGGCCAGCTTTTTCTGTAGAAGACCAGACAGCATATAGTTTACACTGTTCAAGCCCTGCCGTCCCCAGGGAGCCACTCCAACCCACCCATGTAATGTGAAAGCAGCCCTATAGTGTCTATAAACCACTGACTCCAACCCACCCGTGTAACGTGAAAGCAGCCCTATAGTGTCTATAAACCACTGACTTCTACATTCCAGCAAAACTTCCCCGTAGAAATGGGAGGAGGCTACAGTTAGTCTTTTTTTTTTCTTTTTTTAAAAAGATTTTTGTTAATTTATTTGCAAGGAGCAAGAGGGAGAAAATAGGCGTGTCAGGACCTCTAGCCCCTGCAAATAAACTCCACATGCACATGCCACCTTGTGCATCTGGCTCCGTGTAGGTACTATGGAATAGAACTTGGATTGTCAGGTTTTGCAAGAAAGTGCCTTAATCACTGAGCCATCATTCCAACCCTGCATTTGGTCTTTGACCATAATTGTCAATGCCTGCACTAAGGTCACATGAAAGACTCTTATGCCCCCTGTGATCTGACAGGGAAAAACCTCTTCAAGAGCTTCCTGGCTGGGACCTCCCCTTCTGAACTGCTCTCATACTTTCTGTCCCGAACGGAAGAGCTGTGGGTATCCTGTCCAATTGCCCTGTCTTGGTAGAAGAGGGGAGCGAGACAGAAACCAGTCCCTCTAGCACGAGGGTTAGCCAAATGCTGGAGACAAGGAAGCTTCCAGAAAGGCATTTCAGAGAAAGCTGAGATCCACTAGTTGGAGGAGCCTGCACAAGTTCAAAGACAAGGCTAGGAAAGGGCAGGGTCTCTGGACTAGGTGTTTAAAGGGAGGCAGGGATAAACTCTGAGTAGAGGTAGAGGGAAGGAAGTAGAGCAGCCACTGTTTATGGCTCTTTTGTTGACTAACTGGTGTGTGGCTGGGGTGGGGCTGTGCTTAAGGGCTAGAGGCAAAAATACATCATCAGAGATTTCTGTTTTTTTTTTTTCAAATTTCATCTTCTATCTCCTCCACTGAAGTGAGGGGGAGGGAAACATTGTTTGGCAGGCTAGAACCGGGGATACCTCCATAGGGATTTCCAGCCCAGGATATTGGAAGGCCATGGATTTTTTTTTTTTTTAATAGGATCAAGCACCTTCAGAGCTAAACTCTAATTCTCCTTCCCCTTCTGCTTACTCACGTAGCTCCTTCTTGTTCACACGTCTGCACCGCGCATTTGGTGAGCACTTGATGCACCATTTCTCAAAGGCAGGCATGAGCCATCCCAGCTTATAGATGAGAGAAGTGAGGCTCACAGGAATTATGGAGCTACACTACCAGGGAGGGAGCATAGCCTCGATCCCACCCTGCTTACATAGAAAGCCTTGCTGCTTGCTGGTCAGCTCCTTGCTGCTTTCAGCTCCTCGGGCTTGTTGCTTTTAGACTCAGGAGTGGGAGGTCAGACTATAGTGGCTGTTTTCTCAGTATCTGCTTGCCAGGCACACCTTGTGCTATAGGCCAGGATCAGACCAGGAACAAGGAAACTAAGTCTTCAGGGGGATCTCTGGCTTATGAGAGGGCTGGGCCCTGTCAATTGGTACTTGTCTGTTGACTTTGGATGGCTCCCCAAAAGTTCTTCCTCCTTGTCGTCCTCTTGGGTCTAGACGCGGAGGCGAGAAAGGGAGAGTGGTTTGCTAACCTTGGGAAAGACTTGCTCATCTGTCCCTGACCATTGGAATCAGAATCAAAGCTCTCTGGAGCTTACAGATATTCCCAGAGGGAAACTGAGATGGCCTTTGGGTCATAGCCAACTTTCCATTTCTACACTCTTTTCATTCAGTTTTACCTTATCCCTGTACCTGCAACAGCCTGCTTTGGACCAGATTCTACCTCAGGGTCTCTTTCTAGTCAGCCTTCCCTCCTTCCCCAGCCAGACAAAGCCCTCTGCCACAGAGGCCACTGGCATGCTGTTTGTTACCACTCTCTGATTGGGAGTCCACCAAGCAGGGCACTCAGTGAAAGACTGGGCATTCGGGTAGTGACGCAGTAAGCAAGTGGTTAAGAAGATGGTGGCTCCGAGGGTCCCTCTGGACAAAAGAATGAACAAAAGATGTCAGGCTCACATGCGTATTTGGCCCACACATCAGTCCCTCAATGCCAGCCAAAGAGTTGAGCCATTAATCTGCAAACAGCTTTACTCCCTTCTTTCATAGCCTGCCACCCAGCTGCTGCCCTTCACTGACGTGATGCTGACAGCTGGCAGACTCCATCTGACAACCCTAAAGAAACCCAGCAGTCAGACAGAAAGGGAGTCCTAATAATCAATCCTCCTCCCTCTTACGCCAATTCCTTAACAGGAAGGCTTGCCTGAAAAAAAAAAAAAGACCTAAACATAAACCTGACTTCAGAGACCCTCAACTGCTCAACTCAGCCAACCTGCCTATTTCAGTTCCATCTCTCCTAGTGGGATTCCAAGCAGTGAGCACACTCAGTCTGTTGCATGCCAGCAGCCTTCTGCTTGCCAGCTAACGTGAAGAGCAAGAGGCCCAGCTCACACTCTTCTGCCCCGGCTGACAGGAGAAAGGGAGCAAGGAGAAGGCACACGGCTCTGCTGATGCATCACGACTGGGGAACCATGCAACGAACTATTCTATACCACCAATACCCTTTTAAAGGGTGGAAAGGATCCCAATTAGCCTTCACAGATTCATTGTCTCGGTGTTATTTTTCAGCAATTAGCACTAAATTGACTCTATACTCCTGGCTTGATAAGGGAATGCTAGATTACAAGGCTGGCTGACCTAGGATTAAACATTAACTCCAGACAAGGGTTAAACATCGACTCAACTAAAGACCTGCAGATGGGAGGGTGAGGCAATCCTTCTCTATTGGTGATGAGGTCAACCCACAGTCTTGGAGCATCAAGCTAATGATAACCTGAGGTTGGTTCAATGTGAGCCTATGAGCTTGCCTTTCTCCAATCCTCTGGATCAACCAAGGGTAAAAATGGAAACAGCCTGTTGTCTGTGGAAACATAATTTAAAGGATTCATCCTAACATGAAGGCTTTGGGAAGAAGAGGAAAATGTTCAATGCTGGAAGATCTCCACTATAGGCCTGTCTATACCATTTCCTTCCCATGTCCACTTGGACAAGTCATTTCATGCTTCTGCCATGGGCCTCATTGTTCACCGGGGATCATTCTTAGCTCCCGGTGCCTTCTCTGTCCTATTCCTTTGATGCCAAATCATAAGCACCTGTTACATGCCACAACTCTATATGTCGATCTTTCTCTGGTGTGAGGGTATAGCATGTGTGGTATATGCACATGTGTGTTGTGTATGTATGTGTGCAGATGTGAATACCCTATGCACATGAGTGCAGAGGCCAAAGGAGAATGTTGGGTGGCTTCCTCTATTGCTTTTCCACATTGTTTAGTTGAGACAGTCTCTGAATCCAAAGCTATTGGGTTGTTTTATTTGTTTTTTTTTTAGGCCAAACTGGCTGACCAGCAAGCCCTAGCAATTCTCTCTTTACTGTCCACAGAACTGAGCTATAGGCATGTGTGGCCATACCCAGTTTTTGTTTTTTTAAGTTCTTTCATGATTTAATTATATCAAGATGCATAAATTTAACTTCTGTGGGTACAAACTGTTCATTTTTGAGGTAGAGTCTCGCTCTAGCCCAGCCTGGCCTGGAATTCACTATGTAGTCTCGGCTGCCCTCAACTCATAGTGAGCCCCTACCTCTGCCTCCTGAGCGCTGGAACTAAATGCATGCACCACACATGGGCTCAGACCCAGCTTTTTAAGTGGGTGCTAGGGATCAAACTCTGGCCCTCATGTTTGCGTGGTAAACTCTTGTATCTGCTGAGCCATCTCCCCAGCTCCTGTGATAATCTTTGTAACATCCTTATGGGTTTAGGAAAATGAGGTCCTAAGACTTTAAATAATTTACCCAAGTTTCTTGCCTAGCAGATGGCAAGGTTTGGGTATGAACTCAGAGCAGTCTAGTTACGGAGTCCCTCCCTGTCCCACAGGCTGCATTGCCTTTGCATGCTGGCTGTGTCCTGGCATGTGCAGTTCCTTGATGGTGTTGGTGCGAGACATGACTTCACGGAGATGGTATGCCCTTGGGAAACAAAGACACACACTCCTGAATGTCCCTAATCTCCCTGGACCGCCAACCAATCATGGCCATGGTGAATGCTTATAGCAGGCTGAAAACTAATGTCCTGCTATGTCTATGTTCTCATCCCAGAGCCCTATGGATGTGACCTTATTGGGAAATGGGTCTTTGTAGATATGACTAAGTTCAGGATCATCAGATGAAAATGCCAACCTGCATTACCTGAGTGGACCTTAAATGCGATCATGAGGGTCCTCATAAGAAAGACGCAGACAGGGCTGGAGGGATGGCTTAGTGGTTAAGGCATTAGTCTGCAAAGCCAAAGGACCCAGTTTTGATTCCCCAGGACCCATGTTAGCCAGAAGCACAAGGGGACATACGCATCTGTCGTTCGTCTGCAGTGGCTGGAGGCCCTGGCATGCCCATTCTCTCTCTCTCTCTCTCTCCCTCTTTCTCTGTCAAATGAATAAGTAAATAAAAATAAAATATTAAAAAAGACGCAAACACCGGACACACGCATAGCACACAATGGTATCACAGAAGCAGAGATTGAAAGGATCCAGCCGTACTTCAAATAATGCCAATGAAGGCCAGAAGCAGCTAGAAACTGGAAGATGCAAGAAACATTCTAAAAAAGAGAAAGCAAACAAATTCTGCTGTCAAGGCTCCATAGGGAATATGGCCACACTACCATCTTTTTGTTTGTTTGTTTTTGAGTAGGGTCTTACTCTAGCTGACTGACTCAGCAGACCTGGAATTCATCATGGAGTCTTAGAGTGGCCTTGAACTCACAGTGACCCTCTGTCTGCAGCCCAAGTGCTGGGATTAAAGACATACACAACCACACCCAACTTCCATCTTTTAAAAAATATTTTATTTTTATTTATTTATTTATTTCACAGAGAAAGAGGGGGAGAGAGAGAATGGGTGCACCAGGGCCTCCAACCACTGCAAATGAACCCCAGACAAGTGCGCCCCCTTGTGCATCTGGCTCACGTGGGTCCTGGGGAATCAAACCTGGGTCCTCTGGCTTTGCAGGCAAGCGCCTTAACCATTAAGCCATTCCTCCAGGCCCCATCTTTTTGTTGTTGCTGTTTTTGCTTTTTTTTTTTTTTTTTTTTTTTAGGTAAGGTCCCACACTAGCCCAGGCTGACCTGGACTTCACTATGGAGTCTCAGGCTGGCCTCAAAATTGCTGTGCTCCCCCTTCCTCTGCCTCCTGAGGGCTGGGATTAAAGGTGTGCACCACCACGCTCAGCTCATGCTCCCATCTTAATTTTGGACTTCTAGCCTCCAGAACCGTGGGAGAATATATTTCTGTTGTTTTACATCATCAAGGTTAGGATTATTTTTTATAACTGCCACAAGAAACTAATATAGTGCTCAGCTGCCACACAGAAGCCGAGAACTGGACAGACCTTAGGAAGCAGTCAGCCCTGCTCTCTTGTTCAGCAGATGAAAAGAGCTGTGGACATAAGGAGGTATTGATTTGGCAAAGGTCACTCAGCAAGTTAGAGGCAAAAACCAAGGCCAGGACAAGGGTGTGCTATCCAAGGACCAGTTTATCTGACCCTTCTCACAATGGTTAATTTCTAGAGTCATGAAAAACAAATGGGACGCCTATAATTATATATTTCCTGACATCGTTTCTTTCTCTTTGTAAGTGAGGGGCGACTTGAGCAGCCAGTGTAAATTTGCAAATCATGACTACCAGTTATCGTCATTATTACAGAATTGGACATTTGGACCCACTCTCGGGCACTTGGTCAGTCCTCCGCCCCTCAGGGCTGGTTAAAAGGGCTATTTTGGGGACACTAGGTTCTAGACAGAGAAGTCACAGTGTGAAAAAGCGAATCACAGCAGCCACACAGCCACCTGTGGCTGAACTCAAAGTGGGCCATAGGGCTTTTACTTCCCGATTCTTCCATGGGTTCTATTTTTCCATTTCCTCTTTCTCCAAGCTAGACCCCTAAGTGGGAGAGGTGAGCTTTGGGTATGTGGGGTGCCTCGGTGTGTGTGTGTGTCTATGTGTGTGCATGTGTGTCTGATATGGCCTGCTAATACAGTCTGGGAGACCACTAAGAACATGTGCCAGTATATAATCTAGGGAGCTACCCACCATCCTGGAATTATGGAGCAGGGAAGGAGACCTGCTTCCTCCTCTGGACAGCATGAGAAGCAATGGCTTGGTGGCCATGCTTTCTTCCAAAGCCTTTGTTCACCAGATGTCTGAGCTGGTAACCATAGGCTTCACTCAGCCCCTACTCCAGCCCAGACAAGTTATTCCCTGCTTTGGGAGAAGCAAACATATCCTGTGGATGTCTTGACTGTGGAATTCAAATGGAGACAGCTATAGGATGGAAAACTTTCCAGGGTGACCGCCCAATGGCAGAAGCAGGTTTGTGTCATTAGTGTCCCTATACATCTCCCTCGCCTCACCCATCCCCCTGGGAAGGGGAAGGGGGAAAGTGCTAATGAGGAAGAAAAAGAACATAGTTCCTGATGTGTTTCTGTGCCCTCTCACCCACCACCATGGCTCTGTGCCAGGGCGCCAGTAAAAGAGAGGAGATTAACAATGATCTATATGGCCTTGGAAACTCCAGGACCTGTAAACTTGCCTATCCTCTCTAGGCCATCAGTGGTCCATAGTTGTGCCATTACCCATTGCACCTCCAATTACATGAGACCATTGCAGTGCAGAGGATACAACCACAAGAAGGGCAAAGGAGAGCAGAGGGGACCAGAAGTCCTACCAAAGGAGCTGAGATGTAGACCCACTTGGAGTGGACCACAGAGTTCCTAGGATCGGTGGACGTATACCTCAGTCCACAGAAACATTTCCCCTTAGAACACACGATCAACCCAGCGTCACAACCAAACAAGACCAAAATCTTTGATACCTTCCTCCCACTGCCCCAGACGAGGGAAGAAAGAAAAAGAAAAGAAAATCTAGAATGAGACAAATCTGGAATGAAATTGACTGAGATACTTTTGGACTGAGTTTGCCTAGTTATAATTATTATAATTATTTTTTCTTACATCAGTCAGATTATGCATTTAGGGTTTGAAATTATCCTTCATGAAAAAGGATTTTTTGCCATCCAAATCGGTGGCTGTCGGCTAATAATATGCACAAATGAGCTAATATACACCTGACCTCCCTGTGTTTCTCTAGGCCTCAGTTTCTCCTTTTCTCCTTCCTCTTCTGGGGTTTGTCCTTAGGATGCTGCAGGGAGAGCCAGTAAACCCTACACAGGTGTAATAGGTAAGATTTTTGAACAGGATCGGAGGGGGTATGACAAGAGACGAGGACGTGCGTGTTGGAGAGTGGGCTTCATTTTTGTGATATGGACAGGGTATGGTCACTCAGAAGGCATCTGGGAGAGCCAAACCTGTCATGCTCTGGGAAACCCCCACAAACCAACTAGCCACAGCCAGGAAGAAGGTCGCTGCCTCAACTCAGCAGGCCCGCAGCCTTCTCCGAGCAGGCGAGCTGGCCCCTCCCAAGTCAGTGGAGCCCACGGAGGGAGTGAAAATGAGGAAGCAGGGTCCCCCTAGGTCCTGAAAGCTCTGGGCTGACAGAAGGGGGTTTGCAGAAGGTAGGTAAAGAGTTACATTCCAGGCTGTGTGACTCAGGGAGTCAGAGAACAGGGCAGTCCTAGTGACTGAAGACGTGAGACCAAGCACTAAGAGTCATTTCTGTCGCCCATGCTCATGGGAATCAACGTCAGTTGCGCGCCTGCATTGGGATAGGCGTAGACATCTACTATCGGCTTATGTCCCCTTATGTGTAGATCCAGTGTTACTATGCCTATCTTCCAGATGAAAAGAAATATGAAGGGGACTTGCAGAATGGCTTACAGCTAGATAGCAACAGAGCAAGCTTTTCACGTCTGGCACTGTCCCATATCCTGCAGCTACGATCATGGTGGATCCCCAAGTCACAGAGTCACCCCAAGGTCAAAGGACAGCAAAGAAAGCCAGCCAGAAAGGCAGCCAGGGAAGGAAAGCAAGGGATCTGTGAGAGTCACGTGCCCTGGCTGGCCGCCATGCCTATGGGACAGTGGCCCTTTAAGAGCCAGGTGTAGGTCAAGCCCAGAACACAGTTTCAGTTTTGACAGCAGTATTCCAGTCCCTACTGGCAGCTAGAGAGAGGCAGGGGGTACACCCTGCCCAGCAGGCTGTGTTTCTGAAACTGGATCACCGGCAGAGAAAGAAGTAGCTAAAAGTAAGTGGGCTGCTCTGGGATTCTGGGACAAGATGCTCTTTGGGATCACAGCTCTGGTGTTCTCCTGCACCTCCACCTCACAGCCTTATCACCAGGGGTAAGATGGACGGGGGACAGACTGTGTGCTTGTATGTAGCGGGCTGCACAGTGGTAAGAGACTGACATGCGTGTAGACGTGCCCCACCCATTTCTATGAAATGTTATGGGTGAGAAAAAGGACTGTCTGTAGCCAGTATATGTAGGTTTGTTTTTTTTTTTTTCTTTCCCCGAGGTAGGGTCTCACTCTTGCCCAGGCTGACCTGGAATTCCCTATGTAGTCTCAGGGTGGCCTCGAACTGTCAGCGATCCTCCTACCTCTGCCTCCCAAGTGCTGGGATTAAAGGCATGCTATGTGTGAAGAAGTTTTGTGACCTCCAGAAGAAAATAATGATGGAGTACAAGTACTCAAGGATGAGTTGAGCCCCAGGCAGACCTGGGTTCAGGTGCTGCACACGAAGTGCTGGGATGTAACAGGGACTCTTCCAGCTTGTCAAGGAGGCCACACTCACTTCTTTCTCCCGGGCTTCTAAGGGGGCTCTGAAATCCTGAACAGTTTCAACCTGGACTTGCCTCTGCACATTTCTGACACTGAAAATGTAAGTCTGCTTCATAGTATCATCCTGTCTTGCTCTGAATAGGGAAAACAAGATTCTTGCAGAGTTCAAGGCTAAGGTGAGGCAGAGCCTCCTCCCAGGTACAAACAGCAGCTTTAAGACCTGGTGCACTTCTTAACACAGTACCCAGGAAGCCTCAGGCATGGCCTCCCCAGATCTGTCCACCCCGACAATATCCCCAGGCCAGCACATAAGAACAGCTGCCCAAGGTCCATGCCCTGCCCCAGCTACAGCGACTGGCACCACCTAGGATAGTCACATTTTTGTCATCAAGAGCTTCCTTAGCATCTGAAGAGGTGATGTACCTATTTCAGGAGTTTGGCTGGAAGGCAACTAGCATCTAATAAAGGGGCAGAGACAGAGCCAGACCCAGAACTCTCCATCCATCTCGTGCCCTGTTCCAGATGTGCTAACATAGCAGAAAGGACTGAGCCAGGAGTCAGAAGAGCACTGAACTCTGTGATCATCACCCTTTTCTAAGTACTCCTGGATTTCTGCAGGGTTAGTTTACAAAAAGCACGATCAAGTCAGCTCCCATTAAGTAAATCCCCTGACCCTGGTCCTTTCTGGCTTCGTCTCATTCCCAAAGCACCAGGAGCAGGTACAACATCATGATATTATTTTCCATTGAGGGAACTAAGACCCCATGAGTTTATATGAGTAATGTGACATCACCTACCAACAGTTGGTACAACATCCATGGTGTGGTTGCAGAGACATTTTTTTTTTTCCAATGTTGGGTCTCACTCTAGTCCAGGCTGACCTGGAATTTACTATGTAGTCTCAGTGTGGCCTAGTATTCATGGTGATCCTTCTACCTCTGTCTCCCGAGTGCTGGGATTAAAGGTGTGGGCCATCACACCCGGCTAAGACATCTTGATAATGCCTAAAAAGCAAACCACCTAGGCTGTAGACATGGCTTAGCAGTTAAGGCCCTTGCCTGCAAAGCCTGACACTCTAGGTTCAATTCCCCAGGACCCATGTAAGCCAGATGCACAAGGTGGTACATGAGCCTGAAGTTCATTTGCAGAGGCTGGAGGCCCGAGGCCCTGGTGTGCCCATTCTCTTTCTCTTTCTACCTGCCTCTTTCTCTATCTCTCTTCCTTAAATAAATAAATAAAACATTAAAAAAACCACCATAAATATATGTATGTGTGTATATGTGTGTGTGTGTGTGTGTGTATACATACACATATGTATATACGCACACAGCTGGGCATGGTGGCACACATGTGTAATCCCACCACTTGGGAGGCTAAGATTGTAGGGGGAGAGAGGGATGGTGCATTGGAGGCCAACCTGGGTTACACAGAGATACCCTGTCTCAAAAAAATATATAGATTAAGCATACCTAGTCCAGAATTCTAAAATTTGAAATACAACAAAACACAAAACAGGTTTAGTGCCAACATGACACAAAAGAAAAGAAAATTCCACATTGGCCTCATATAGTGGGTGTCATTCAAAACACAGACACACCAAAATGTTTCAGGATGTGTGTGTGTGTGTGTGTGTGTGTGTGTGTGTGTGTGTCCTGAAGCATATATTAATATATATTAATTTCACACTTAGACTTGGGTTCCATCCCCAAGATATCTCTCTGGGTAGACTGTGGCAAGGGCTGCAGAATCACTGCCAGTTAAAAGAGCTTTGAGGGGCTGGAGAGATGGATTAGCAGTTAAGGCGCTTGCCTGCAAAGCCTAAGGACCCAGTTTGATTCCCTAGTACCCATGTTAGCCAGATCCACAAAATGGCACATGCATTTGGAGTTTGTTAGCAATAGCTACAGGCCCTGGTATGTCCATTCCTTTTCTATCTGCCTTTCTCTCTGTGTCTCTCTCAAATAAATAAAGATTTTTTTATAAAAGAGCTTTGAGGGGCTGGAGAGATGGCTTAGTGATTAAGGCACTTACCTGCAAAGCCAAAGGGCATAGATTCGATTGCCCAGGACCCACATAAATCAGATGCACAAGGTGGCACATGTGTTTAGAGTTCATTTGCAGTGGCTGGATGCCCTGAAACACCCATTCTCTCTCTCTCCATCTCTCTGCCTCTTTGTCTCTCTCAAATAAATAAAATTTTTAAAGTTGAAAAACAAGAGCTTTGGGACTGTATAGATGGCTCAGCTGCTAAGGAACTTTCCTGAAATGCCTAACAATCCAGGTTTGATGCCCATGTAAACCTTGAAGTACAAAGTGGCACATGCACCTGGAGTTCATTTGCTGTGGCTAGAGGCCCTGGTGCATTCTCTTTCTCTCCTTACAACTCCATCTACCAAATGGATATAAGAGTTCCTGGCTCTTCTACTTTGAACGGGAAGGGCCCTTTTCTCTTTTTTTAAAAAAAGACCTTTGGCCTTGATGCACCCAGACATAGAGGACAAAATGGCACACCTTATCCATGGCCAATGATGAATAACAGTAATGAGTTTTTGTTTGTTTGGTTGGTTGGTTTTTCAAGGTAGGGTCTCACGCTAGCCCAGGCTGACTTGGAACTCACTCTGTAGTCTCAGAGTGGCCTTGAATTCATGGCAATTCCCCTACCTCTGCTTCCCAAGTGCTGGTATTAAAGGTGTGTACCACCATGCCCAGAAGCTGTGATGTTTTTTAGGAAGAAATTTCTTTCTTGGCATCTATCATCAGGTCTATGTGTCTTCACAAGAACTGTCCTGCACAAGATGGAGAGAACAGTGAAGCCCTTTTCTGAACTTGGTCTTCCTGCTCTTTCCTCTCCCCACTGCTTCTCAAGACCCTCTGAGATACAACTGCATGGCTAAGATTCCATAAACTTAATTCAAAATCCCATTGTCCCTAATTGTCATGTAACCTTAGACAAATTTCTTAATTCTTTGTGCCTCAATTATCTCATTTTTATCCCACCTCTTAGGATAGCTGTGAAGATTAAAGGAGTCTAGCCCTTGGGAAGAAGTCAGCATGCATTCCTTTAACTTAGCACACAATGTTTGTCTTCTGAGTTGAGCTACAGGTGCCCAACCTGGATAGTTCACTTCCAGTCATAAAAGAATGCCCAGCTAACAGCTTTCTAGTCTCCTCTTACTCTTTGACAGAATGAAAGAGAAGACAAAATTGATTTTAGAGAGCAGATGGGAAAGCTAACATTTTTAAGCCCTGCGCCACACCAAGGACTTATTGCTACTCACTTTATCTTCAGAGCAACACTCTATAGAAAGTATAATTTTCTCCACTTTACACAGGAGGGTCTGGAGGCTCAATTTTTTTTTTTTTTTTTTTTTTTTTTTTTGGTTTGTTTGCTTTGTTTTGTTTTCGAGCTAGGGTCTCACTCCAGCCCAAGCTAACCTGGAATTCACTCTATATTCTCAGGGTGGCCTCGAACTCATGGTGGTCCTCCTACCTCTGCCCCTCTAGGGCTGGGATTAAAGGTATGCACCACCACACCCGGCTGGAGGCTCAGTTTAAGTAGCTTGCCCCTAACATACAGCCCCCAAGTGAGATAGTTGAAAGCTGGGTGCTTTGTTCCAATCAGTCAAGAACGCTGCAACCACAAAGGAAGGTCCGGTGTAGGGACCCACACCCACTCCTGTGCCTAAGAGTAACGATAATAACCTCCTTCAGTTTAAGAGTCCTATTTAAAGAGCTTCCTCATACTTTATCTCATTATCCTCCCCATGTTCTCCTAGTCCAAGGGCCCTTCCCATTCAAAATAGAAGAGTCAGGAACTCTTATATCCATTTGATAGATGGAATTGAGCTAGTACATTCTGCCCAAATGGTAGATCTCTCTTTGTGGCCCATTGTAGAGCAGGATGCTCTAGTCCTAGGCTCTCTTCAACCCTCTAAGTTCCTCTTCATGCAGCTATTTATTAAGCTCACTGTTGGCTGCACTAGTCTCTTCTACCCATGAGATACGACAGTCCCAAGTGGACTTAGGCAATGCCTGTCCTGGGAGTAGGACAAGGGACTAGTCAATTACAGCCAAAAAAAAAAAAAAAAAAAAAGCTTTCCAGTCATGCCAACCTCTCCTCATTCTTCTGCTCCTCCAATATTATACTCAAATGTTTCAGAAACTGCCAAGCTGACTTAACTCTTTATCTCTGATCCTCTCAGAGGCCTGGGGCAATGAGGACCCCAACTGACCTTTTTTTCTGGTACTGAACAGAGCCAGACCTCAGGTACTATAGGGATACAAGAATACATGGCTCACAAGCCAGGACCCAGGCCAGGTGTTCTTTCTTCCTCTGCAATTAAATGAACAAACGTTTGGATTCCCATGTCCTGAGAGATGAACGGTCACTTTTAATGAAGGAGAGCTAGCTAAATTAGGTTTATAAGGAAGAAAGTCTTAATTTTACAGTATGGTCATACCTCTGTCTCAATCCACCATCATGGGGACAGAGATTATAAATATATTAAAGCTGAGCATGGTGGTGCATGCCTTTAATCCCAGCACTTGGGAAGGAAGAGGATCTCTGTGAGTTTGAGGCCACCTTGAGACTACATAGTGAATTCCAGTTCAGCCTGGGCTAGAGTGAGACACTCCCCCCACCACCAAAAAAAAGATTATGAACATATTAGGAAAATAACTTAGAAAATCTAGAATGATTTGGAACATTTTAGCTGCATAAGTGAATAAACAACTCAGCCCTGGTTTGAGGACTAGGAAAAATGGCTGCAAGTATGATAGGCTGGCATATGTGTAACTCAGTCAACCAGAACTCTGCCCATGCAAGAAGGAACAATGGGTTTGGGATCTCCATTCCAATTCTACTGTATGTCTTGGGGTCAAGAATCTCTCTGGCTCTTAGATTTCCTATCTATAACATGCAGACAATAATAGCTCCTTTGAGGGTTGCTGTGGTGATGGATGAACTCATCTAAGAGAAGAACCTAGCAAGGCACAGAGCAGGTGCCCACTGAATGCTTCTCTCTTCCTTCCCTTCTTCCCTTAAATCCAGCTCCAGCCACCCTGCAGTTGGGGTGTCTGAGGGTCGGATTGCCTGGGCTGGGAAAACATCTGACTGAGAGAAAAGTGAGTCTCAGGCTGGAGAGACAGCTTAGCAGTTAAGGCACTTGCCTGCAAAGCCTAAGGACCCACGTTCAATTCCCCAGAACCCACATAAGCCAAATACACAAGGTAGAGCATGCGTCCAGAGTTCGTTTGCAGTGGCTGGAGGCCCTGGTGTATCTGTTCTCTCTCTATCTGCCCCCCTCTCTTTCTGCTTGCAAATAAATAAATTACATATTTTGAAAAAGTGATTCTCAAAGCACAGGGTCTTTTTAGCTGTTACCAGAGAAACTGTACAAATTTTAGCTCTGGACAAAAAAAAAAAAAGAGTTCTTATTCTTTTTGTTGTTGTTGTTGTTCATTATTTATTTATTTATTTATTTGAGAGCGACAGACATAGAGAGAAAGACTGATAGAGGGAGAGAGAGAAAATGGGCGCGCCAGGGCTTCCAGCCACTGCAAACGAACTCCAGACGCGTGCGCCCCCTTGTGCATCTGGCTAACGTGGGACCTGGGGAACCGAGCCTTGAACCGGGGTCCATAGGCTTCACAGGCAAGCGCTTAACCGCTAAGCCATCTCTCCAGCCTGAGTTCTTATTCTTAAGAATGTCATACGTGTCCTCTCTTGCTGGTCATCTCCCCAGACTGTAACTCTTCTTTTCCTTGCCAAAGAGACCCTCTGTCAGGTTTTCCCACCCAGCTCTGCAGGCCTGATGCCCTCATATGCCAATTTAAGTTATGCTTGAGAAGCACATAAACATGCTCTCCTTCCAAGAAGACAGATCCAACTATCCAAATGTGTCACAAAAATGACAGAAAGCCTGTCCTGGAAGTTAAGTCCCCACCTGGGAGAGCCTAATGCTCAATTCTGTCCAAGGGAAGGAAAATCACTTTCCCTCCAAAGGAGGACACCTTCAGCTCAGCCTGCAGAGGAAGGCTCACTCACACTTCGGGAATATTGAAAAATTTCTAGAAAAGAGGGCAGGAATGAATGAATGCCAAAGATAGCCACTGATGGTTTGGACCCTTAAAAGTATGTGGCATTTGACCTTCCACCTGTTCCTCCACCAAGGATCAAGTGCCTCCCGACCTCGGAGCCACTGGGAGGTCCCAACGGTTGCAGAACACAGCCTCTTACCACTCAGACCCACAGGTGCCTAAGCACATCCAGATTGAGCTGAGTTTGGTGAAGGCCTCACTCTGAGTTTATGATTGACCTGGTAAAAAAAAAAGGCTGGAACTATTAACAAGGATCAAGAAAGCCTTAAGTTGCCACCTGACATTCATGCCTCCCCCTCCCCTCTACCAAAGAACTAGAGAAACAATACCTTTATCTCCACAAGGAAATAAAATGGGTTCTTTATGGGAAATTCCCCTAAGGAAAAGAAATAACTAAGATAAACAACTCTATTGCCTTTGGCTCAGCTAGTGAAGGAAGTCTCTGGGAACAGGAGGTGGGGCTTTGGCAGGGAGGAGAGATAATGCCCAGACTCCCTCCAGCTTACAGCTTCCTTATCTTTATAGTTGCTTAGTACTGCTCAGGGCCAATAATCAATGTTTTCTCCTTTAACACTCTTTGTCAAATCCATTTCAAAGGTTAAAATCAGACAAAGTCCTCAAAGTCTATTGGGAAGTAGGGACACCCCTCTCCTTTCTTCTCTTCTCTGCTGAGGTGTAGTTTGGGTCTTGGGGACAGCATAGTCACACTGGGGCCTGAGCCTCAGCTTCTTCAGCTCTAGATTATATTCATGATGGTGACAAAGGCCACATGGGTTATTCACACTCTCCATCTTTGTCTGCCAGACCTCTCCAGGCAGGAAAGAATATAAACATCCACAGCGTTAGCCCTGATCCTATAGCCAAGTCACTGGGAAAGATCTTTCTTTTTCAATAAACTTAATACTTTTTCAATCTTTTCTTTTTTTTCTTTTTTAAAATTTATTTATTTGAGATTGACAGAGAGAGAAAGAGGCAGATAGAGAGAGAGAGACAATGGGCGCGCCAGAGCTTCCAGCCACTGCAAACGAACTCCAGACGCGTGCACCCCCTTGTGCATCTGGCTAATGTGGGTCCTGGAGAGTCGAGCCTCGAACCGGGGTCCTTAGGCTTCACAGGCAAGTGCTTAACCACTAAACCATCTCTCCAGCCCACAATTTTTTCTTAATATTGAATTTGTTTTCCATGCAATTCCTGTTGTCTTGACATTTTTATTTTAAATTATTATTATTATCATTATTAACAACATATTTCATATGGATACACCATGTGTTGGTACCCTCTTTTCCTTTGTCCCTGCTCCCATTCAGCTGGGGACCCTCTTTAGTGAACCTGACAATCAGCGCCAGGGTGAAGGAGACAGACCCTGAGGACACTCAACGCTTATCAAAGCAGAGATCCAGAGGCTCCTAAGAGCTCATCACTGAAGTAGACTTAACACTCCCCCGCCATGGCTCAGGGAATTTTGTGGAAGAGGGAGCGGAAAGATTATAAGAGCCACAGGGTGAGACATCATGCCCAGAGGCATTGCCTCCCCACCTCCCCCCCCCAAAATAACTGCCGCTCCCACAGTGCACAGATCTTTTTTTTTCTTTTTTCTTTCTATTTTCTTTTTTCAAGGTAGGGTCTCGCTCTAGCCCAGGCTGACCTGGAATTCACTGTGTGTTCTCAGATCTTGATTTTCCTATTCATGAAATGCTAGCTGTCAAGCTTGTATTACTTCTAGGGAAGTCATAAAGCTCAAATGAATAGTGTTAAAACCAGGCGTTGACAAGCAATAGGAACTCTGCAAACCACAGGATTAGCATCAGGCGTGATCATCTTACCATACTGGAGGTCTGACGCAGTACACAGGTTGAGAGCATGGACCCTGGAGCCAGACAAAGCAGGGTTCAAACTTTCCCTAGCCTCACTGTGCCCTTCCCCACCCACTAGCCTCTGTATGATCTTGAGGAATGCAATTAACCTTTAAGGTCTCATTTCCTCTGATGTAAAATGTGGATAAGATTACTTTCTTTGTAATAGTTATCTAGTTTAAATGATACAACTTGTAGATTATGCCACATTGGTGCAAATGAGAAGAGAAAAACATGGAGATGATCCTTATCTTACATTTACAGCCATATTTGCTAAGCTTTTTTTTTTTTTTTTCTGATCTCAGTTTACTCATCTGAGAACACCCAAAAATATATCAGCCCCTCAACCTCCAGGAATGTAGGGAGGACAACTGTCTCCTGTACTGAAATGCACAAGAAATTGTCACCCACGTTTCTATCCCAAAGGAACATGAGCTTAGGTGAGAAGACAAAAGCTACTTATAGGGCTGCAGAGATAACTTAGTGGTTAAGGCCCTTGCCTGCGAAACCAGAGGACCCTGGTTTGATTCTCCAGGACCCACACAAGCCAGATGCACAAGGTGGCGCATGTGTCTAAAGTTCATTTATAGTGGCTAGAGGCCCTGGTATGCTTGCCATTCTCTCTCTTTCTGTATTCTGTTTCTTTCACCGCTCAAATAAATAAATGAAGTATTTTAAATAAATAAATAGCCTATAATTATTAATGAACAATTGCATTATAGAATGGTAGAGTCTGGAGCTGTGGGAAAGGAGGAGCCATTCATTCACTCCTTCATCTCTTCATTTGTTCACTAGGATTTACATCAGTGCTGGAGATGAGCAGCAAATAGGCGGTACAGAAGAGCTTCACGCCCTGTGCTTATTGTCTTTCAGCGCCGCACACAAAAGTCAGCTGGATGGTACAGTCCTCTCGGAAGCCACGGAAGATGACTCACTTCCAGCTCACCTTCCTGCTAGCTATCTTCCCAGGTGTGTCTGCCAGCCCCACTCCCTGGGCCCCTCAACCTCCCTCCTTCCACTGCCTGTAGGATTTGGCTCCCAAGGACACTGAAATCAGATTCATTCTAGGGATTTCCCTCTCAAGATATGTCTTCAAGAGTCACACACAGGCAATGCAGAAAGATCATGTCAAAAAGTGTATTGGTAAACAGTGGAAATCAGGACCTGGAATAGAAATTCTTATTTAAAAAAACAGGCATCTGGTAAAGAGGTTCTCATAAACGAGCTTGATACCAAGCTTCTTTTTGAGTTGCTATGGGATTTGGAGGAAAGTAATTATTCTTCCCAGCTCTTATTATTTTCATTAGAAAAAGGAAATAATCTACAACATTTTTTAGAAATATGTGGAAATAATAACAAATGTAAAAGAATAACTCTGCAAAAGTGATGTTTTCTTAAAGGACGTTATAAGTCTGTCATGCATTGTCTTTAAAAAGATAACTAATGGGCTGGAGAGGCTCAGCAGTTAAAGGTGCTTGCTTGCAAAGCCTGCTTGCCCAAGTTGAGAGTCCTCAGTACCCATGCAAAGCCAGATGCAGAAGGGTGGTGCATGTATCTGGAGTCCATTTGGAGGGGTGAGAGACCCTAGCTCTCTCTCTTTTATCAATAAAAATTAAAATGCAATAATATATATATTATTTATTTATTTATTTGAAAGTGACAGAGAGAGAGGGAGAGAAAGAGACAGATAGAAAGGAATGAGCCCGCCAGGGCTTCCAGCCACTGCAAACGAACTCCAGACGCGTGCGCCCCCTTGTGCATTTGGCTGACGTGGGTCCTGGGGAAACGAGCCTCGAACCGGGGTCCTTAGGCTTCACAGGCAAGCGCTTAACCGCTAAGCCATCTCTCCAGCCCCAATAATAATTTTTAAAATGACATTTCTCAGGGTGGGCTTTGTGGATTCCTTCAGAAGGCTTAAGCTCTCTCAGGTCTCTGGAAGCTCTTTTCTTCTGGTCCCACAGTGATTTCCATGAAAAGTCCCATATTTGGTCCTGAAGAAGTGAGTAGCGTGGAAGGCAACTCGGTGTCCATCAGGTGCTACTACCCAGCCACCTCTGTCAACCGGCACAGCCGGAAGTACTGGTGCCGGCAAGGAGCCGGCGGCATGTGCATGACCCTCATCTCCTCAAACGGCTACATCTCCAAGGACTATGCGGGCAGAGCCAGCCTCACCAATTTCCCAGAGGATGGCTCCTTCGTGGTGAACATTGAGCAGCTCACCCACAATGACACCGGGAGCTACAAGTGTGGCCTAGGCATAAATAATAAAGGCCTGTATTTTGGTGTAAGCCTGGAGGTCAGCCACGGTAAGGACCCCAGCCCCTTGGGATTCTGAGGCAGCTTAAAGAAATCTTCTCAAGTGTCATGAGAGAATTTGAGGAAGACTTCCTGACAGAAGGGCATCTATCCCGCAGGGGATTTGATGGCTCTTCCCTCCTGAGGCAAAGACTTTTCATAAAAGGACACAGGATCAAGACATATGAGGCTTATCTAGAGGGCAGTGTGTAAAACTTTCTAGGTCCTCTGGGTGTCTAAGTCGCATCCTAGGCTTTCTCTGAGGCCCTGGCTTCGGTGTGTGTTAAGTAAGGTAGGGCATGGAATCTAAAAAGCCTAAGATAAAAAATGCACCAAAGCCGGGCGTGGTTGCGCACGCCTTTAATCCCAGCACTTTGGAGGCAGAGGTAGGAGGATCGCCGAGAGTTCAAGGCCACCCTGAGACTACATAGTGAATTCCAGGTCAGCCTGAGCCAAAGTGAGACCCTACCTCAAAAAAAAAAAAAAAAAAAAAAAAAAAAAAGCACCAAGAAATTTATAAGGATCCTTAAATCCCTCACATAAATGAAGTCTCTGGGCCCTCATTTTAAAGACTTTTCGACAGGATCATTGGCCAATCAGAACTATCAGAATATATGTTAGATTCTTAGTTCTCTACCAAGGACCCTGAAGAGTTGGGCCACTAAACAGGACTGTTGTAACAGAAAGAACAGAGGAAGTGAAAGGCTTTTCTGGTAAGAGTTCAACAGTGAGGAAGTTTGGATAGACAAGGGCAAGTTGGCAGAGACAGTTTTGCATGGATAAGGGAATAAACTTTAAGAGGGAAATGCATCGTTCCCTTGGGATGTGTGTACCATCAACTATTCTCTAAATTAAGAGGTCATTCCCAAGCTGGGAGAGTATTCATAACACCAATGGCATCTAAGAACTGAGCATTCAGAGTTGACCCCACCTGGATACCTAGTAGAACTGAAGATATTAGGAATGCAGGCTCTGATTAAATACTTTCACCCGCAGACTCACTGCGTCACAAAGCAGTCTGGAATTCTTGGATCACCATCAATTCTAGAAGCTTCTATTATAATGCACATCAATCCTGTACTCACATTCATCCTGTTCATTTCCACACACACACACACGTTAACTTGTCACATACCATAAATGGGTGTTGTGCTGGTTACACAGAAGAGGAGGCAGATGTGACAAAAATATCTCTTCCCTCTGTAGTCTGTAGAGAACATAATTAACCTATATTGGATGTAATGGGTGATGCAGATGGAAGTTTCCCAAGGAGGGAGAAATTAGTAGCAATTTAGGGAAGTTTTCTGAAGGAGACAGCAGTTTAGCTGGGGCCTGGAGGACGGAAGGGAGGAGGGGTCACCACTGAACTACCTATAATACCAGTCATGGCCAAGACCTCCATTACCAAAGACAGGGTGAGGAAAGAATGCATCACAACTTCATTTAATCAAAGTTTCACGCGCATAGGAACTTTACAATGACGACTCAAGGAAGCTGATTTTATCCTTAGCTTCCATGAAACAGATAGTCATATAGGACAAACAGGCATATGAACTAATGGAGGTAGCGTAGGTGGAAAACACAGGATGACACATCTGGTCAGGTCCTTCTTGGTCCCTCAGTTGCGGCATTTCTTTTTTCTGGGTATGAGACAGGACCCCTCGGCAATGAGGACCTTGCTACATAGAAAAGTAGATCAAGGATGTCTTGATGAACAGCTGTTGCAAAGGAAGAAGAGGAGGTTAGAGTCACACTTTTAGGTTTTATGGGTGGCTTTGGGACAAAGGGCTCATCGCTTCTAGAGCCTATGCTAGAGGAAAAAAAGAAATTCTAGTTTCTATGGTCTGCCTTTGGGGAGAATGGAGTGAGAAACAGGACAATAGGAGAAAAACTTGGCTTCTAAAACCATGTCTGAGGATTTACTTTGGGGTATCATTTTGTAAGCACCAACAGACATAGTCTGGGAAGGAAGGCATTCTAGGGTGTAGGCCAACTCAGATCCCTTACTGGGAACAGCAAATAATCTTATGTTGCAAAACAGTGAAATCACAATTTGTTCCCGCCCCTCACCCCACAGGTCCTGAGCTCCTAAACAACACTCACGTTTACACAGAGAACCTGGGCAGTACAGTGACCATTGAATGTCCTTTCAAGCGTGAGAATGCTCCGAATAAGAAGTCTTTGTGCAAGAAAATAGGCCAGTCCTGCGAACTAGTCATCGACTCTGCTGAGAATGTCAGCCCCAGCTTTAATGGCAGGGCACGCCTCATCATTCAAGGCACCAGCCAACAAGTGTTCAGGGTCATCATTAGTCACCTGAGACTCAGTGATGCAGGGATGTATGTCTGCCAGGCTGGTGAGACTTCTAACGCTGACCAAAAGAATGTTGACCTTCAGGTTCTAGAGCCTGAGCCGGAGCTGGTTTATGGAGACCTGCGGAGCTCAGTGACCTTTGACTGTGCCCTGGGACCCGAGGTGGCAAAAGAACCCAAATATTTGTGCCGGATGAACAATGGCACATGTGATGTGGTCATCAACACGCTGGAAAAGAGGGATCCGGCCTTTGAGGGAAGAATCCTACTTACCCCCAAGGGTGACAATGGGCACCTGAGTGTGCTAATCACAGGCTTGAGGAAGGAGGATGCAGGGCTCTATCTATGTGGAGCCCACTCTTCTGGTCTGCCTCAGGAAGGCTGGCCCATGCAGGCCTGGCAACTCTTCGTCAATGAGGGTAAGACCCCCCAACACCCCTGCACACCAGAAGGGAAGCTAGTGGGGCTGGGATGGGTTAACAAGTGAGCGCTTAGCTTAATTTCCTGAGTGTATACAGCATTGTTCATCTGTCAGTCAATAATAGCCACTGCTGGCAAGCCTTGAACTGAATGCATTGTGAGTAATGACACAGAAGAGGCAGAAAATTCCAACTGTTTGCCCTGTAGCTAGTTCCTGATTATTCTTCCATGCTATTAAGGGACCTTAGCTGGCTATCCTCGGTTAATAGGAATAAGGAGACTGACACTTCTGATGGAGGTAAGACTTGTAGATGGGATTCAGTGCCATGGTGGGTCCTGTTACCCCTGCCCAACACCAGAGCAAGGTGTATGCCACATGCTCACAGTAGGGCAGAGGACAGAGGTGCACCTAGGCCTCAAAGCTGCTCGGAAAGACCGTGCTAGAGCTTCTAAGCACTACTCCACCGTTCTAAGTTACTTGTTCATTGGGCACACTCTGGCCCATCCGCTACACTTTGGAGAGCCATCAGTAGGCTGAAATAATTGCAGTTCCCCACTCAGTCTCACTCCAGCACGCTGCACATAATTGTCCAGGTGAGAAGCAGTAAGCCCACACTTGCATTTCAGAGTATCTGCCCTTGTGGCTTTTCTTGAAGGTGCCTGGATTCCTGATCCACCTTTCCTATCTCCAACCCTATGTCCTCAACACATTCCTAATCTCTTCAGTTGCCCTGGTTTCTCTCTGGACCTCCGCATTAGCTGCTGTCCTCTTTGAAATGCCTTTCAGGGTCCTTGGCTATTTAACATTATGTATGCCACATAGTTTATATTTTATTTCATTATTATTATTATTATTATTTATTTATTTATTTGACAGAGAAAGAGAGAGAAAAAGAGAGAGAGAGAGAGAGAAAGAGAATGGGTGTGCCAGGGCCACCAGCCACTGCAAACAAACTCCAGACTCATGCGCCCCCTTGTGCATCTGGCTGACGTGGGTCCTAGAGAATCCAAATGGGATCCTTTGGCTTTATAGGCAAACACCTTAACTGCTAAGCCATCTCTCAAGCCCAATAGTTTATATTTTAAGTGAGACACATTTATAATTTTTTTGTAATTTAAGTGCAACCCATTGGGCCATTTGTGTGTTTGTTTCTTATTCAGAGATATGCTTTTATTTTTGTTTTTGGCATTAAAAAAAATTGTTGTTGGTGATTCCTGTCCCCCTCCTACCTCCCTCCCTCTAACCCCCTAATTCACCTCCCATGTATTTTTCCCTCCTCTGTTTACATGTTCCATGTGTCCTTTTGCCCTTCGTTTGCCCCTCTTACAGCTCATCTCTTCATAGTCACTTTTAGTTGTGGTTCAACCTTTACAGGTTTTATCCACACTTGCTCCCACTTCTACACAAGCCAATGATTAGAATCAACCTAGACGTGCAGTGATGAGTGGATGATGAAAATGGGGTACATATGCACATTGAAATTCTATTCAGCAGTATGGCAAAATGAAATCTGCAGGAAATGTATAGATCTAGAGAGAATCATATTAAGCAGAGTTGGGGGTATAGCTCAGTGGTTGAGCATTTGACTGCATATTAAGCAAAGTGACTCAGACTCAGAAAGACCAAAACCATATGTTCTCTCTTATATACAGATCTTAGCTTGTAATACATATGTTTATATGGCAGTGGGGTGGGGAGAGAATGTGCATTGGGCCATTTTGTAGAATAAGTTAGAAAGCATAAAAAATTTACCTAGAGTGGGGCTTTGTAAGGAGTCACAGAAGGTGAAGGACCCATGTTCTCTTTCAAACACCTACCATCGTCTGCTCAGAACAATGAGGAGGGAAGTAATGAGGCACTCATGCTGGGGGTGAGAGTCACTGGAATCTGGTACTGAAGCTCAGGTACAGACGGACGTGAAGCAAGTCTTCCATTTTATGAGGCTGGGGAGGCCATTTGTATAAACTTCCCTCCACACCCTTGTGGACAGCACAGAGAGATAGCAGCCTGGGCCTACAAGGCCATTTAGATGCTGCTATCATTAATTTTAGATTTATTTATTTATTTTCTAGTAGCATACAGAAAATTAGGTTTAAGAGCTGGAGAGATTGCTAGTGATTAAGGTATTTGCCTGCAAAGTCTAATGACCTGGGATCTGTTCCTCAGGGCCCACAGAAAGCCAAATGCACCAAGCGGTGCATGTGTCTGGAGTTTGTTTGCAGCTGCTGGAGGCCCTGGCATGCTCATTCCTTTTGTCTGCCACTCTTCTCTCTCTTTCTCTCTCTCGCTGCTTACAAATAAATAATTAAGCATTTTAAGAATTAAGCTTCATTATGTTGTATTTTAGACAAATTTTAGTTTTCATTTCTCCTTTTCTCCTGCTTTTACCCCTCCCTCCCTTGCCCTTCCACCACCGCTACCAGAAAGCCTCCTTTCCACTTTCATCTAGGTGTTTCCCTCTGTCCCAACCCAATCACCTCTTGCTCCCTCTCATGGTCTCTTTTCTCCATGCATGCTCTGTATTCACGTTCACATTCCCTTATTTGCTTATATACAAATATGAAAAGTTAGGGTCCTCATATGAGTTGAGGATGTGTGATTTTTGTCTTTCTGGGCTACTTTGCTTAGTATAATCTTTTTCCAGTTCTATTTTCCTACAAATTTCATTTTTCTGTACAGCTAAATAGAATTGCATTCTGTAAAAGCACCACAGTTTCATGATCCAGTCACCGCAAACAAACTCTAGAAGCATGCTCCACTTTGTGCATCTGGCTTACATGGGTACTGGGGAATCGAACCTGGGTCCTAGGGCTTTGCAGCTAAAGATATTAACCATTAACCTAGGTTGACTCCATTTCCTCACTATTGTGGATAGAGTGGCGGTGAACATGAATGTACAAGTGTCTCTGCGGTATATTGAGTCTTTGTGTGTACCCAAGTGTGGGGTAGCTGGGTTGTGGGGTAGTTCAATTTTTAGCTTTCTGAGAAACTTCCTCAGTGACTTCCATAGTGACTGCACCAGTTTACACCCCCACCAACAATGAGACAGGTTTCCCTTCCCTGCAACCTCACTAGCATCTGTTGTCATTAGTTTTCTTGATGATAGCCATTCTGACTAGGGTGCGGTGAAATCCCAAAGTAACATGCAGCCCCCTGATGGCTAAGGATGTTGAACGTTTCTTTAAAAACATCTGCTGGCCATTTGTGCATCCTTTGTGCATCTTTTTGTTATTGTTGTTGTTGTTGTTGTTTTTGAGAACTGTCCCTTTCATTTCATGCCATATCTGTGTTTCCAGAGTCCATGATTCCACAAAGTCGCTCTGTGGTGAAGGGTGTCGTAGGAGGCTCTGTGGCCATGCTCTGTCCTTACAACCCTAAGGAAAGCAACAGCCTCAAGTACTGGTGCCGCTGGGAAGGGTCTCAAAATGGCCACTGTCCACTGCTTGTGGAGAGCCAGGGGCTGGTGCAGGAACAGTATGAGGGGAGGCTCGCACTGTATGAAGAGCCAGGCAATGGCACCTACACGGTCATCCTCAACCAGCTCACCGCACAGGACGCTGGCTTCTACTGGTGTCTTACCAATGGCGATCCTCGCTGGAGGACCACAGTGGAGCTCAAAGTTGTTGAAGGTGAGTGTTGAAATGGGACCAGCGGCAGAGAGGAGCGGCTCGAGACTGCTCCCGTCCACAGCAATCTCAGCCCCAACTACTGTTCCTCCTAGCTCGCCTCCATCCACGCCGGTGTAGAAGAGGGCCTATGTTCTGCCTGTGGCGAGCACTCCATACTATTCCAGGCACCACATGGAACACCTCCTAATATCAATCACACTAGCCTCCTTTGCAGTGGGTAGCTATTATCTGAAGTGGAGTATTGAAGATGCGTCTATTTAGTCAGGCAAGAAAAGAAGAGTAAGGGAGGCAAACTGAAGCCAAGGAGCAGGGCTGTGTGCTCTATGGCAGACTCTGGACTGATCACGGTGGTCGTCAATAACAATTTTTTTATTTAAAAATTTATATTTATTTATTTATTTTCAAGCAGAGAGAGAAGAGGGGAGGGAGGGAAAAAGAGAAGAGAGACAGAGACAATGGGTGCTCCAGGGCTCTAGCCACTGCAAACAAACTCCAGAAGCATGCGCCTGGGTCATGCAAGGCCATTTAGATGCTGCTATCATTTATTAGTAGAAAATTAGCTTTCAGAGCTGGAGAGATTGCTAGTGACTAAGGTATTTGCCTGCAAAGTCTAATGACCTGGGATCTGTTCCTCAGGGCCCACAGAAAGCCAAATGCACCAAGTGGTGCGTGCATCTGGAGTTTGTTTGCAGCTGCTGGAGGCCCTTTGTGCATCTGGCTTACATGGGTACTGGGGAATCGAACCTGGGCCCTAGGGCTTTGCAGCTAAAGATATTAACCATTAAGCCATCTCTCTAGCCCCAGTATCAACTATTATATCAACACACTCTTAGGTATACAGCATAAGGTACTTAGGAACAGTGCTATCCATACCTCCAAGTCCCAACTTCTATGCCCATGTCTTCCTCCTTCCCCGCTCCAGGAGAACCAAGCCTCAAGGGACCACAGAATGTGACTGCTGTGCTGGGACAGACCCTCACGCTCTCCTGCCAGTTTCCATGCAAGTTCTACTCCTACGAGAAATACTGGTGCAAGTGGAGCAACCGGGGCTGCCGGCTCCTGCCCAGCCAAGATGAAAGCTCTCGCCAGGCCTCTGTGAGCTGCAGCCAGAGCAGCCGGCTCATTTCCATGACTCTGACCTCAATCAGCAAGGCGGATGAGGGCTGGTACTGGTGCGGGGTGAAGCAGGGACATGTCTACGGGGACACTGCGGCCGTCTATGTAGCAGTTGAGGAGACAGCAGAGGGTGAGTCTCCAAGCCTGTGCCCCCACAGCACCTCATGGCAAGACTCATCAAAGGCAGCTATGGGCTTCTCAACCAGGGGTAGTCCCCAAGTTTGACTGTAAGAGGTCTCAGAGGTAGGGGAGCAAGATATTTGGGGGGGGATGTCCTCCAACAAAGGTATCCTCACCAAACATAAAAACAAAGTAAAAATAGTGAATTTTCTCACTATTACTCAGCATTAAAACAAGTCTCGTAGGTGCCCCTTAAAACAGTAAAGTACCTTCGGTGTCTAGGAACCTTTTATGATACGTAGATTTTAAAGTCACTATCATATGCAGTATTTTCATTCCTCTTCCCTCTGCCTAAGACTGCTCTCAAAAGAGGACCAGGTAACTAGAGCTACAAGAAATGATCAAGAAAATTAAGGCATAGGCTGTGCATGCAGCTTAAGGTATAGCATGCACAAGACTCTGGGCTCCATCCCCAGTGTCAAAAGGAAAAAGGCAGCGGGAGTGGGGTTCGGGGGGTGGCAAGTAAGGTAAGCTTGTCTAGTAAGTTTGTGTTCAGTCTTTTTAAAAAAATGTTCTATGGAATGTCTTATCTGATGAGGACATTTTAGTTCTAGAAATCTCACAGAGTCTGGGTCCAGCAGGGCTGGTTCACTAGCAGTAAGAGCTATTGCCATGGCCTGACTGGAGGCAGCCCTGTTACACTCAGCTATCAGGGCAAGGCTTTCACTGCTGCGAGAAATCTTTCTGGCCCTAAGTCAGCTCTTAGTCCCAGCAGGATCTGTGACATGGATGTGACCTTAAAGATGGAAATTAATTCAGTAGCAAGAGATGCTAATCTCTGGTGAGCTAGAGAGAGCCATCACTCCCAGGTCTAACACCATCCCACACCCACTTCCACAGCCTTGAGATTTAACCCTGCGGTTCTTCCCCAGACCACCTACCACAGACGAAACCATAGCCTAGAGCCTCACTCTGCTCTGTCCCAGGGTCCCGCCACATCGACCCAGCTCCTGCAAACACCGCTCCTGAGGAGGAGGTAGTTGAATCTAGCATCCCAAAGACTGAGGACCACGCTGTTCTGAACCCCAAGCTTTTTGCGGAAGAAAGAGCAGTAGAGGGCGCAAAAGACCCAGCTCCTGGAAACAGAGCGTCTGTGGATGCTGGGAGGTGAGTGGATCTTCACGGGGAGAACCCCCTAAAGGACAGGAAGCTTAGACAGGGTCATTGCCTCTGCTTGTGCTGGGGTGGGGAGGGGGGTGCTGGTGCCCTCAGCCCTTTTCCTCTGGCTGGAGCACTGTTTACACTTCAGTTCAACGTCCCAGGCCTGAGACAGAGATAGTCTGGTATTTATCTTACCAGATCCGGAAGGCTTCTAATGGAAACAGAACTGGGGAGTTGTATCGGAGGTGCACAGTGTAGGAGGAACCTGTTGGCACATCCTTGAGACCCCAAGTCTTCCTTCTAGTGATGGACTGACTTAACCTTCCTGCAGCTCTGATGGACACGGAGGGAGCTCCAGAGTGCTGGTTTACACCTTGGTGCCCCTGGGCCTGGTGCTGGCACTGGGAGCTGTGGCTGTCTGGGTGGCCAGAGTCAGACACCGGAAGAATGTGGGTGAGTGTCCAAGATGCTGCCCCATCTGCCCAGAGCTCTCAGCCCCAGCTCAGCGGTCCAGAGAGAAGGCCCCCATGGTCTCCTCCTTTCAATAGGCTCATGCAAAGGAGTGTGGGAATCCAGGTAGGAAAGATTAGACTCCCTTATCCTCAACATTTAACTCCATTGTTGTACACTATCTCTGCAGAGTCGTCTCAAGAGCTCAGCGTTAAGTTTAGAGCTGGCCAGGAACAAGGGACCAGGATTCAAAAGACTGGGGCTCTGACCTAGTTTGCTAAGAATCTGTGTGACTGGCAGTTTCCCTCTCATTTGTCGTAACACAAGACAGGCCCAGGCATGGTAGAAGGGCCAAGGGCACTAAAGGACCCTCCCCATCAGCACAGGGCTAACATGAGGGCAGAATGACAAAGGTAGAGTCATAGAGTCCTGACTCTCCATGAAAGGGCTCTCGGATCACTTCCATTCTGCTTTGGGGGGGGGGGGGGGTCAGGTGAGCAGCAAGAGGTCTCACCCATTGATGTCCCCCCTGGGCTCTGATGAGTCCTCAAAGAGAGGGCAACTCATGCTGCTCTCTTCAGCGCCAGCCTTATCGCCTCATGAACCCCTTTCCTGGACAGATCGGGTTTCAATCAGAAGTTACAGGACAGACATTAGCATGGCCGACTTTGAGAACTCCAGGGATTCTGGTGGCAATGACAACTTGGGGGCCTCTCCAGTCACTCAGGAGACCATCCTCAAAGGAAAAGATGGTATGTTTTGGGAAATCGTCTAGCCCCTCGGAGAGCAGACCTGGACCTGTCCCAGTCCAGGGAGGGAGCAGGGCTGGTGAGGGTTAACCACACTCTCTCCATGCAGAACGGGTGACTACCGTGGAGAGCCCCACCAACCCTGAAGAACTCAAGAAGACAAAAAGGGTAAGAGAGCAAAGGCCCCACTGTGTGACAAGGAGCTGCAGCATGTGGGACTGCGGTTGGGAATCAGGACATCATCACCCTACACGGGGGAAGATGCTACAAGCAGTGTTCGGGGGGCACCCTGATGGGGAGACAGACCTTGGGTTTGGCTGTAGATGTGCATAGACGCAGATAAGGTTTTGGAAGGAGGGGAGCTGCGGTTATACACTGTGCACATGCAAAAAGGAGGCAGAGCAGGCAGGAAAGGCAAGTACAAAGAAGACATGGGTGCAAGTGGGAAGGTCACGTGTCAACAGTGGGGATTAGGTGGATGGTCTTCCGGGACTATGAGCCCTGGAACCTTCCCATGAGTCACTCACCCTCCCTTCAGGGCTTCCTCAGGACCAGCCTTTTGCCTGGGCCTGGAAGACATTTGCTTAGAGTGGACAACTTGATCCTCACTAGAAGCCCTTGTCACATTGCCTGACATCCCAGCAAAGGGAACGCCTGAACTTTGAGTTACAGATGACTCTCCCCCTCATGCCTGCCTCAGGTTCTATACCATGTCCCCCTTCCTGTCACCCTGAGGCATTGATACTTTATTTTACCATATCTTCTTCTCATAATAGAAGAGACCCTTATATTTGGCACAATTTGAATCTGGAGTAAGCCCTAGAGATGACTTCCCCCACTGGCTGTGTGGTGCAGAAATGCTGTCTTTCCAGCTGGTGGAGGGAGGAAACACAGGCCACATAGGCTGATGGAAGCCTAGGCCACCTTGCCCGTGAACTGTAGGCACAGCTTCTGGGGGACATGCCCAGCCAACAGAGACGGTTCCACCCAGCATGGAGGGAGGAGGTAATGAGATGGTGGGAGATATTTTTAGCGGCAGCAAACTTTCCATTTCTCAAAATGTCCTTCTTCCTGCTGAGCATAGAGGCTATGGTGAGAGCAGGGTGACACAGGTGACAGTCGTGCCGGAGTGCGATGCATGCCTTCCCTCTCAACCCCACTCACAGATGCCTCCTTTATTCCCCCCTAGTCATCCAAGGAGGAAGCTGAAATGGCCTACTCAGCCTTCCTGCTCCAGTCCAGCAACATAGCTGCTCAGGCCCATGATGTCCCCAAAGATGTCTAAACAGAGCCAACTGCCTGCCCCTGCCCATGACAATCAACACCAGAATCACACTGATCCATCTGCTCACAGTCTGCCCTCACCCCTTGCCTAGGTTTTTCCTACCTATCCTCTGAGGAGAGCTGGTCCCTTCCTCAGTGGCATCGTAGCCTGGCCTAATTGTACCTGTTGGGGACAGGCTCTGAGGAGTTCCTGTCTGTAGCTTATTTCTGTTGGAAAAGGAGAGCGAACGAAGTCCGAGAGGATCTCTAAAGAAGAGAACTCAGTATAGGAGCTTACTTCGGGAAGAATGGCCATTTGGAGCCCCTCTGCACCCTCATGATGGGATGCCGTCTATATAACTTGTCCGTCCCTCCCTCCCTTCTTTTCTTCTTCATTCAAAAGGCACAACTGCTTACTAGAATCCATGTGCCTGTGCGATGCTGGGACCCAGGCAGCAGCCCTTCTGTAAACAGGGCTGGAAAAGGCTCCCGCCCCTCCCTGGGTCTGTCTTTTCACCTGACATGTGTGCCCAACATACCCGCTTACCTCTGCTCTTATTGGGCAACATCATGAAATGTCTGGCATGTACGGTGTACACACAAGTCCCCTTCCCACATCACAGGTAAGGACCCTGAGGTTCTGGATAGAAAGAGATTTTCTCTAGGACACCCAGTGAAATAAACTAGAATCAAACCAGATCTGGAAATTCCTGTGCTCTTAACCTGGGATTTGTCAACAAGACTGCTGGCCTTTGTTAAAGGAAGAGTTCTAGAATGAGGAGGAGGACAAAGAAAGAAGAAGAGAATGAGGATGAGGAGGAGTGTGGAGGAGAAAGAAGAGCTACATAAATCCAGTGTGTTAGTGCATGACTATAATCCTAGCATTAGGGAGGTGGAGGCAGGAGGATCAGAAGTACAAGGTCGTTCTCAGCTACATAGAGTTCAAGGTCAGCATGGGATAGTTCAGACCTTGTTTTTAAAAAGAATGAGGAGAAAGGCTGGAAACGGGAAATGGTTTCCCTAGCTTTTTCCCTTCTAGTCACTCACACAGACCTGGGATAAGGAAGTAATCATGCACAACCCTCACATTTGAAGTGCTCCAAGCAGAAAGGGAGAAGGTGGGGTGTTCAATGGATCCAGGGAGCAGCTGATCTCCCAAAAGTAAGGTTGAAGTCTCTCCTCTGAGCCCTGTGCTTCAACCAGCACTGACAGGCTTGACACTTACTAACAAATCAGAAGTGTGAATTAATTAATAATTAAAGTCTATGATTGCTACCACAGAGGCTCAGACTGTATTTGTCCCCCATACCTGTGGTTCTCACTTTAGGCCCTCCAGGATATGAGTCCAAACCAACAGGCTCACTTACTGCCAAAGCTGGTCTGAAGAGGCCTTGAACAAAATGTCCAGATTTTAGACTTCAGTCTTTCTCTGGTCTCCTCTCTGCCCCACCAACAGCAGTGCCCAGTCTTAATTTCCTGGCCCTGGCCTATAGTAGAGCCTTGAGCTCCTCCCCAGACAGGAGAGGCAGAGGCAGCCAAGAAGAAAGTTGATTTCCATCTTCTTGGCGATGTGGATGTAGAACTAGCTTCTCCCATCAAGATGATACATCAGGGCTGGAGAGATGGCTTAGCGGTTAAGCGCTTGCCTGTGAAGCCTAAGGACCCCGGTTCGAGGCTCGGTTCCCCAGGTCCCACGTTAGCCAGATGCACAAGGGGGCGCACGCGTCTGGAGTTCGTTTGCAGCGACTGGAAGCCCTGGCGCGCCCATTCTCTCTCACCCTCTGTCTTTCTCCCTGTGTCTGTCACTCTCAAATAAATAAATAAAAAATGAACAAAAAAATATTTAAAAAAAAAAAGATGACACATCATTCCAAGACAGCTGTAACTGCAAGGTGCGCCACTTCTCACTGGGTCGCTGCCCCTCCCCACCAGCTACTCACAGGGTCAGCAAAGAGCCCCGCTGGCAACAGTTTTTTCATTAATGATAACAACCGGCAAGTCAGTCCTGAGCTTATAGTGTAGCCTATCTCAGACCAGAGCAAGCCACGGTCATCTCACTATTCCTATCAGCATTGTCAAGGTGAGAGCGGGTGTAATGATTCGTTGCACAAAAGCCTGTCTGCTCCCGGTGCAGCATGGGAGGAAGCTCACTACGAAGAAGGAAGCTGGTCCACAGGTGAATTTTAAGCCCAGTACAGGGGAAACACCATCAACTGTGGGATTATAATAAACAAATTAGCAATGACCACAAACCATTCAGGGTACTGCTTAAATATCTGACAAGCAAATCTTTCCCAAATCCTTTAGCTATGCTATTTCTTTTGAAAGCGTGTGATATAATGACATGAATGTGCACACTAAAGCCCAACAGTGATTATCAATTTGTAGCAGCAGGCAATTTTCTTTTATAAAGCTAAAAGTCCCTCTAACCCATTCCAGACTTTTCCAAGACTTGAGACTGAAGAACCCTTTTAAGAACATTAGATATCTGTGTCAGCATGTTAGAAAAGAGCCACCTGTGTCGTAGTCTGTGAAGCTTGTCCCCAAGGCAGAAATAGATAGTTTATCCCTGTCCCTTTTCCTATCCGCACTTCTCTGAAATAAACTCTTGCTAGAGACCCTTTTCCATAACAACAATGCCTTGAAAAGAATACATAGCTAAGTGGATGGAGAGTACATAAGAGAAAGGACATATGATTGAGACCCATGGCCCCAAGTTGGCCGTGTTACTAAAGGAGAAATGGAGAAATTATCCAGCCATGGGTGTCAAAGAGTTCTAGAGACTGTCTTCCAGGGCTGATGAAGAAAGGGGCAGATAGGCATCATGGCACATACCTATTGAGTTGAGGACAGAATACTGTATGTTCTAGACTACATAGCAAGAATCTGTCTAGAAAGCAAACAAATAAATAAATGTAAAAGAAGATATCTGGGCTGGAGAGATGGCTTAGCGGTTAAGCGCTTGCCTGTGAAGCCTAAGGACCCCGGTTCGAGGCTCGGTTCCCCAGGTCCCACGTTAGCCAGATGCACAAGGGGGCGCACGCGTCTGGAGTTCGTTTGCAGAGGCTGGAGGCCCTGACGCGCCCATTCTCTCTCTCTCCCTCTATCTGTCTTTCTCTCTGTGTCTGTCGCTCTCAAATAAATAAATTTAAAAAAAATTTAAAAAAGTAGATATCTGAGTGAGATGGCCGACTTGCAGTGTCAACTGGTGAAGGAGAAGAGTCAGGACAAACACGGGTAGGTGCTGTCGCTCTGGAGAAGAGGAAGACCTAAAGAACACGAAAAACACATGAAGGTGGTGGGAAAATAAAGACAGGCGATGGCAGAGGAAAGAAAGTCAAGATCTATAAAACTCTCCACAGAAAAACAGCCAGGAGCTGTCATCAGTTGGCATCTAGTCACATCACACTGGTCATACCAGACCACAGTCAGTGGTAGTTTCCAGTGTGCCCATGCTCTCTATCTCTCTTCTCTCTACTTGCAAAGAAATAAATGAAGTTTAATTTTTTTATTTCTTAAAGAAAACAAAGATGACCAGGACAGTGCTGCCTATACAGCCTTAACCTGAGGCTCCCCGTGAGTGCTTGGGAGCAGCTCCTCGGAGTATTATAAGAACACCACCCCCAGCACTGCCGAGCATAGTCTCATCAATGGACACAAGTATTCTCAGACCAGAACTGTGGGGTCCTAGCAACAAGAACACCCAGCAGCAAAGGTCAGCAGAAGCATGGGCATGCCTCTGCCACCCTCCCTCCCTGAAGGCACCATGTGGCAGGCAGGCAGGAGTTCTGGGACTTTCCTGAGGAAAGTGGAATCCCTCACAGAATCTCCTCTCGGTGGGGAAGACATACCAGTGTAACTTGTTTGAAATGCAGAAACCAGCAGCCCTCACCCCACCCGCTATAAACCAGTAAGTGAAACTGCATTCATCCCAACTGGGAAGGAACACTGACTAGAATAATATTTTCTATTTCATTTGTAATTTATTCTCCTACTTCAATTGCTTAGTTGTTTTGATTTCTATCTCACATAAGTAGGCTTTTGTGTCTATCCTTTTTCTGGCATCTATTTTTAGCACTTTATCTATTTTTCATATCTCTCACCCACACTTTCCTTCTCATTCAAATTTTACTCTCTTTTTCTTTTTCAGATCCCATCTTCTTTTCTGTTCATGAACTTATTATATAAGTTCCATACATTCTAAAAACTAAAAAGCAGCCTGGAGAGATGGGTTAGTGATTAAGGTGCTTGCCTGAAAAGCCTAAGAACCCAGGTTCAAATCCTCAGCGCCCACATAAGCCAGATGCACAAGGTGGTGCATGTGTCTGGAGTTCATTTATAGTGGCTACAGGCTCTGGCACACCTATTCTCTCTCTCTCTCTCCCCCTCAAATAGTGAAATAAAATATTTTTAAAAAAACAATAAGCTACATTTTCCCCCGGCTCCTAATGCTCAGAGGTCCCTGAGCATTACCGAGGGCAGACCGAAGCGTCCACGCTGCAAGTTACACAGCGCTCTAGTCCCCAACACTGAGCCTGACCTAACTCAGGGGGAGGCAGTACTGGAACGGACTGCCTTCTTGGGTCCCCTTTCCACCTTTCATCTTTGCTGTGGCCTCCATGCCCAAGACTGGCATCCATGCTCCTCTGATGAGTCTTATCATGTGGTCAGGACACTTGCCATCTTTGGATCCTCCTCAGTGCTGTCAGGTGGCATTTCCTGTCCCCTGAGCGGGGGTCCAGGACCCCAGTAATCCCAATCATAGTCAAGATATAAGGACATTTATTGTCTTCTCATTTGTTTCCATGTGATTCCACTTGAATCCAACACACGTGGGAGACCTAAGGAGGTGCAAACATGCATGAACCTCTTATTTCTCTCCACACGGTTGATTGCCAGAGCCTACCACGCTCCCTCATACTTTCCTTTCATCCCTCCCCACTGGGCATCTTGCCCTCTGGGGTTAAAATTCCCGATCATTTCCATAGTGAAAGAAAACCATCACTAGGTCTCACATTCCTTAAAATTGTGGGGGATAAAGTCAGACCCCCCAAAAGTGATTTTTTTGCTTTTTTTTTTTTTGAGGTAGGGTCTTGTTGTAGCCCAGGCTGACCTGGAATTCACTATGTAGTCTCAGGGTGGCCTCGAACTCACAGTGATCCTCCTACCTTCACCTCCCAAATGCTGAGATTAAAGGCATGCACCACTACGCCTGACCAAAAGTGATTTTCTTTGTCAAATGCTTTTTCTGCATCTAATGAGATGATCATATGATTTTTGTCCTTTAGTCCATGCCTGACCACAATATATAGATTCACACAATGCAACAGCAAGTAACAGGATTTCTCTCTAATTTCCCCTCCCACTTGGGAGTCCTTCTAACTATCTCCTTAATAAGTCTATTTCGCGGGCTGGAAAGATGGCTTAGCAGTTAAGGCATTTGCCTTGCGAAGTGTAAGGACCTAGGTTCGATTCCTCGGTATCCACAGGAACCAGATGTACAAGGTGGCACATGTGTCTGGAGTTCGTTTGCAGTGGCTAGAGATGCTGGCATGGCCATTCTCTATCTTTCTCTATCTGCCTCTTTCTGTCTTTCAAATAAATTAAATTAAATTTAAAAAAATCTACTTCCCTTGCTTTCAGGGCATAGCCTGGGTGGCTGTTGATTTTCCCACACCTCAGTCCTTAAGTTTAAGAGCTGAGAAAGGCTCTCCATCACTCCCCAGCCACATCATGTGGAGGGTTTGGGGCTGAGTGAAGGGCCCTGCTTATCCTAACCCCCTTGCTCTCTCCTGCATGCTTCCTCCATTCCAATGCCCAAACCACTTTCTCAACACTCTTACTTGTCTCTGACCCTTCAGCGCAGCCTCTGCCTAAAGCTCAGTTCCAAACTTCCAAAACCTGCCACTTCGAAGCATGGTCTTTGGATTTCCTTGTTCTCTATAGCCTCCTGAGCTCCCCCTCCAGGAATTCCAACAGCACTGCTTTTCCCCAGAGGGATCTGCTTCTCTCACAAACCTCCAGGCCTTATCAAATAAAAACTAATGGTCTCTTTGCCCTCTCCAAAGCTGCCTCCATCGGGATAAGGCCAGCACACAGCACACGTTCTTTCTGTTTTGGGTTGTTTGTTTTCCATGTGTCTGGGACCAACAGCCATGTGGTGGGGTAGATTTTAAGTCCCTCCTCTCCCTGGGTGCTGGGACCTCCACCCCTGCCCTCACTACCACCACTGCTGCAGGCCCAGAGAGACCTTGGAACTGTTCTTACAACTGGATATGTGATCCCAAGGTCCCCAGCCAGTTGTTTTTCAGTCGACACACCAGCTAATCAGGCTTTAAATCAGGGCTCTTTTTACAATCTAATTTCTGAGGGACTTGATTAACTGCCTTGCCAATATTTTTATTTTTTATTTTTTTTTAATTTTATTTATTTATTTGAGAGTGACAGACATAGAGAGAAAGACAGAAGGAGAGAGAGAGAATGGGCGCACCAGGGCCTCCAGCCTCTGCAAACAAACTCCAGACGCGTGTGCCCCCTTGTGCATCTGGCTAATGTTGGACCTGGGGAGCCGAGCCTCGAACCGGGGTCCTTAGGCTTCACAGGCAAGCGCTTAACCCCTAAGCCATCTCTCCAGCCCGCCAATATTTTTATTAAGACTCCCCTGCCCTACTGGAGCTCACGCTGAGACAAAAATGCACATATACCTGAGGCTGCAAGAATCATCAAGGTGGTCATGTGGACTGATCTTTGTGGCATCAGGTGACTTTGCACAGTCCACCCATTAATTCAATGTCACCCCCAACTCCGAGGGCGTGCTGGCCCCTCTCACATTGACAAGTCTGTGGCTTCGGCCCCTGCCAATCTTCCCAGATGCAGAAAGAAAGAAGTGCTGCTTTAAGTTCAAACTGCTAGTACTGGTTTTATCTTGGGTCCTGTCTTTAAGATGTAAGTTTTCCAAGAAAATTACTATACACAGCTGAAGAAGAAAGTCACTCTCCTTCATGAGAGCAAAGGAATGGATAACTTTCATGAGAGAGAGGCTGGAGAGATGGCTCAGAGGTTAAGGTGCTTGCCTGCAAAGCCTAACGACCCAAGTTCAGTTCTCCGGTACCCATATAAAGCCAGATGCACAAAGTGGCCCATGCAACTGGAGTTTGTTTTCAGCAGTTTAGGGGCCTCAGTGTGCCCATTTTCTCTCTCTCTCTCTGCTTGCAAATAAATCAATAAAAATGTGTTCATGAAAGAAATAGATGAATAACACCGCAAACCAGCAAATCCCTTAATACCAGAGGAAGAAAAGAGCTGGTGGTGATCTGGTCAGCCAGAGCACCAACCCACAGAGCCACAGACATTAGCAAAGGCCTCTCCATGCTAACATTCAGTGTGGCATCCTCAACCCATCAGGTAAATGATGCAGACTGTCCAAATGAATTCAAGCACAAGATACAACTACTACTGTTTCCAAAACACACAGCACTAGAAAAATGCTCCCAAACTGAAAGTCAAAGTATTGGCCTATCAACCTGTCAAACAAACTGGTATGGTCATTCTGGTAACTGATCAAGTGGATTCAAACCAGAACTAATCAGAGAAATAAAGACAACTGCACATTCATAAAGGGAACAATTCACTAAGAAGACATAACAATCATAAAAAATATGCACTGCATGTTGGGACCCCTGATTTTATGAAATAAACACTAAAAGATATGAAAGGTCAGGTAGATTCTGGTATCATAACAGTGGATGACTTCAATACTCCACTCTCATTTTCAAATGAGTCATCCAAACTAATACATTTTTTTTTTAATGAGAGGGAGAAAGAAAGGGAGAATTGGAAGGGCAGAGCCTCCAGCCACTGTAATACAACTCCAGATACATGTGCCACCTTGTGCACATATGCAACCTTGCATGCTTGCATCATCTTGTGCATCTGACTTATGTGGGACCTGGGGAGTTCAACGGGTCCTTAGGCCTCTCAGGCAAACGCCTTAACTGCTAAGTCATCTCTTCAGCCTGGGTCATCCAAACTAAAAATCAACAAAGAAACTTCAAAGCTGTGATGATTTGAATCAGATGTCCTTCATAAACTCATGCATTTTGAATGCTTGGCTTCCAGCCGGTGGCAGTTTGGCAGATGGAGCCTTGCTGGTGAAGGTATGTTGTTAGGAACGGGCTTAGGGACGTTATAACCAGCTACTCCCTGCCAGAGCTTGGCTCACTATCTTGCTGTTCTTTCTACCTGCTGTTGTCCAGGAGCTGATGTCCAGTCTCTGCTCTACACTCTTTTCCCTGCCGTCATGAAGTTTCACCTTGAGACTACAAGCCAAAAAAATTAAAATTTTTTTCCTATCAGCTGCTTTGATAGGGTTTGTTTTTTGTCCCAGCCACAAGAAGATAACCACAAGAGCTAAACTACACTATAGATCAATTGTATTTTACAAATATCTATGGAATATTTTATCCAACAAATACAAAATACAAATTCTTCTCAGCAGGCCATGGAAATTTGTCTAAAATTAATCACATTCTAAGACACGAATCAAATAGGAAAGGATTTAAATATTATTCCTTGTATCTTGTTATAGCTAAGTGTAATGCAACTAAAAATTAACAGCAAGACAAACCATAGAAACTACACAGATACTTGGAAACTGAACAATGCATTTTTTTCGTTCTTTTCTGCTAAGAGAGAGAGAAAGAACAGAAGACAGAGAGAGAGAGAGAGAGAATTGGCATGCTAGGGCCTTAGCCATTGCCATCAAATTTCAGATGCATGTACCACCTAGTGGGCATGTGTGACCTTTTGCTTCCCTCACCTTTGTGTGTCTGGCTTACATGGGATCTGGAGAGAGATGGAACCTGGGTCCTTAGGCTTCACAGGCAAGCATCTGATCTGCTAAGCCACAATTCATTTTTAATAGATGTAGATCACTGAAGAAATCAGGAAGGTGATTTTAAAACTCCTAGAACTGAAGACTGGGGAGATGGCTCAGTGAATGAAGTGCTTGCTATGGCACACATGAGGACCTGAGCTCAGATGCCCACATAAAATTCAGTCATGATAATGCATACCTGTAATTCAAGAACTGGGAGGTGGGGACAAGAGGATGCCTAGTCTATCCAGTGCACATATGCAATTGCATCCACAAATGTGCTAGCTCGCATATGAACATGCATACACATGTGTTGTGGTAGTTTTGAATGTAATGTTTCCATAGCTTCAGGTGTTTGGGATTAAGCTTCCTACTTAGTGTACACATAGTAGGGCATTTGGGAGGTAGAGCCCTGCTAGAGGAAGTGTGTCACCATGGGTGGACCTCGGGCTGGAGTCCAGCTTTGTGTGCGATCAGAGTCAGCTCATGCTTGCTGGTGCTGGCTGTTGTCCCTCTGCTGTGGATGGGTGGAGAAGTGAACCAGCTTCTTCTGCCATGATGAAGCTTTCCCTGGAATCCACAAGCCTGAAATAAATCCTTTCCTCCCATAGCTGCTTCTGGTCCAGTGTTTGTGCCAGCAATGAGAAGGTGACTACAATATACATCCACACACCACCCATAGATACACATGCAAAATATTAAAATGAAACAAATAAATAAATAAATAAAAAGAAACCCTAAAAAGGCTCTAGGATCAAATAAAAAGAATAGTACAACTTATTAGAACTTCTGGGATACATACAGCTAAGGCAGTACTAACAGGGAAGTTCGTAGCCGAATGCTTATATTTTAAAAACTAGGGGCTGAAGATACGGCTCAGTAGTTAAGGCACTTGAGTGCAAAACCTAATGACCTGGGATCAACTCCCCAGTACCCATGTAGAGCCAGATGCACAAAGTGATGCATGCATATCTGGAGTTTGTTTGTAGTGGCTAGATCCCCCTGGTATACCCATCTTCTCTCTCTCTTTCTTTCTCTCTCTCTCCTTGAAAATAAATTTTAAAAATATTTTTAAAAAGTTAGAGACAGGATGGGGAGGCAACAAGGTAGAGAAATACGGTGGGGAGATGAATCAAAACTAAAGATATGTGAATAAGTCATATGGAAGCCTACTACTTGGTGAGTCAATTAAAACATAAATTGTATTTTATTTTATTTTTTTAAATTTTTTTTTATTTATTTATTTGAGAGTGACAGACACAGAGAGAAAGACAGATAGAGGGAAAGAGAGAGAATGGGCGCGCCAGGGCTTCCAGCCTCTGCAAACGAACTCCAGACGCGTGTGCCCCCTTGTGCATCTGGCTAACGTGGGACCTGGGGAACCGAGCCTCGAACCAGGGTCCTTAGGCTTCACAGGCAAGCGCTTAACCGCTAAGCCATCTCTCCAGCCCTAAATTGTATTTTAAATGTGTTTGAATGAAGGTCCACTGTGTGGGTAGATAAAGCAGCTACCAGAAGCCATATGTTACTAACTGGAAATTTCAGTGTCAGGGATGAAATACCACACAATGACTTGTTGGTTAGGGAGGCAAAAGAGGCATCTAAAATAATGTGGGCTATTGCCTTTGCTTCTGGTTGTCCACCAAAACTAGAGAGTGAGTCCCTAGTGCTGAAGACAGCTGCAGAGCATAGAGCAATTTGGCTGGAACTGATTGAAAGCTTTCTCCATGCTGGCTAGCTTTCTTTGTTCCAGAAAATGCGATTGCAAGCTGCTGGGGGAGAAACCCATCAATAGTCCCACTCAGCTGTAGACCCTGTGTATTCCACAACCAATCTGCCAGGCAAGATATGCCTACTGGTGCAATGGTGGCATGGATGCTATGGGAGTAACGAGCTACTTTCTGGTTGGATTTGAGGCCTGCTCCACAGGAGGGAGTTCATGTCTGCTACTGTAAAGCGGCCAAAAGACTATGGCTATAGACATAGGCCCGGTGGGGGTGGGGGGATCTTACTACTGTGGTTATGCTAAACAGACAGTATGTTAAACTGCCCTCCAAATACCCGTATTTGTTTCCATAGATTAATATACTGCTGGAAGACTCAGCCACAGAAATTTCTTCCTACAATGGATAGTGGTTGATGCCAAGAGGCGTAGCTGGAAAAATTGCAGAAAATAAGTAACTGTTATGCACTCAGCTTCAAACACGACATCTCAGCCACCCCTCCAAACCCAAATGCAGCAAATGGTAACAAATAATAATAAAGACTGGGGCAGAAATTACTAAAATGGAGACTCAAATCACAATGCATAGAATTGACAAAACAAAGAAGTGGTTATTTGAAAACATAAACAAAATGGACAAACCTCCAGCCAAACTAAGCAAATGAGAGGAAGAAGATTATTCAGTGAAATTACAGGTGAAAGGAGATGTTAAAACAGGCTCCAATGAAATCCTGAGAATTATTAGGGATACTTTAAAAACTTATATTCAAAAGAAAAAAAAAACTGGAAAGCCTAGAAAAAATAGGTAAATTCTTAAATATATATGATAAATCAAAGTTAAGTAAAAAAGAATAAAAACTACTTAAATATACCATAAACAACTTGATCAAAGCAGTAATAAAGTCTCCCTACAAAGAAAGGCCTGGAAGTCCAAGGAACCTTTAAGGAGGAGCTAACATCAACAATTCTCAAATTATTCCATAAGATAGAAAGGGAGACTGGGCATGGTGGTGCACGTTTTTAGTCCCAGAACTCAGGAGGCAACAATAAAATAGAAGAGAGGCTACTTGGAAAGAAGAAGGGATTCAGTGGAAGGGGATTTTGGAGGAGGAAAAGGGAGGGTGGTAGGAAGGGATCACAATCATATTATATTAGCAATATGTATGGAAGTTGTCAATAAAAAGTTTTTTTTTTTTTTAAATAGGAACAGCAACAACAAAATTCATGTGTGGTGACATGTACCTTTAATTCCAGCACTTGGGAAGCTGAGAAAGGAGGATCACTGTGAGTTGGAGACCATCCAGAGGCTATAAAGTGAGTCTCAGGTCAGCCTGGGCTAGAGTGACACCCTACCTAGGAAAAATAAAAAATAAAAAAAACAACAACCAAAACAGCAAGATTAAAAGTCAACATAATAAAGGCAGTATGCAATAAGCTCATAGCCAAAATTATTACAGAAATGGGGAAAACTAAAATCATTTCTCATAAGATGTGGAACAAGTGTGGCTACATTCTTGTTTAGTACAGCACTCAAAGTCTTAGCCAGAGCAGTCAGCCGTGAGGAAGACATAAAAGGAAAAAGTCACACTGTCCCTATTTACAGATGACATGATGCTACACTTAAAAGAAACTGAAGGCTTGAGCAAGAAACTCTTAGATCTGATCAGTACAGCAGAGTAACAGGATTCAAAGCCAGATACAAAAAGTAATGGCTCTTCTATGTAACTGTGATGGTTTGAGTGGAAAATGTTCCCCACAGTCGCAAGTGTTTGTGTTAAACTTCCTACTTAGTCTCCAGGGGTGGAGTCCGTGGCAGGTGGAACCTTGCTGTAGGAGGTGTATTTCTAGGGGTGGGCCTGGCCCTACTGTGTGCTTGGAGCTAGCTTGCTTTTGGTGTTCTCTCTCTTGCTCTCTTTCCCTCCTGCTGATGTATGTTGTGAGATAGTTGCCATGCTTTCTTCACCATGATGAAGCTTCTCTGTGACACTGTCAGCCTAAAATAAACCCTTTCCTCCCATAAACTGCTTCTAGTTGGGTGTTTTGTCTCAGCGTCATTACTGATGGGCTGGGGAGATGGCTTGGTGGTTTAATGGGCTTGCTTGCAAAGCCTCCCCATGGGGTTTGTGGGAGCCTTTCCATATGCTCATGGACTGGTAGAATCAACATTGTAAAAATGGCCACACTAAGGAAGGCGTTGTGGTGCACACTTTTAATCCAAGCACTGGGGAGGCAGAGGTAGGAGGATTGTTGTGAGTTCGAGGCCACCCAAGATTACATACTGAAGGCCATACTTATCAAAATTGATCTACCAATTCAACACAATCCCCATGAAAATCATCCAAGTGAAAAGCTGGCCTACAGAATGAGAAACAAGCTTTGCCAACTATATAGCACACATGGGATTAATATTTAAAATCGATAAAGAACTGCAAAAATTAAAACCTTAACAAACACATCATCCAATAAATAAATAGGGTAATGAAAATAATAGACAATTCTCAAAAGAAGAAATATACTTGGTCTACTTTTGAAAGTTTTCAACAACCTCAGTCATTAAGGAAATATAAATTAAAACTGCAATCAAAATGGCTATCATAGCCAAGCATATGCCTTTAATCTCAGCTCTCAGGAGGCCTTACTAGGAGGAGGCTACATAGTAAATTCAAGGTCAGCCTGGGCTAGAGTGAGAGCCTACCTTGGGGACGGGGAGGCTATCATCAAGAAAACAAAAATAATGCTGGAAAGAGGAGCGCTTGTGCATTGCTGGTGGTGATATAGACTGGAACAGATGACCATAAATCAGTATGGAGATGTCATCTAGCTAAGTTACTCTGGAGCGTTAATGTTATTGCTGCTTCATCCCCCATAGCTAAGAAATGGAACGAGTCTGGAGCCCAGCAACAGATAAAGGGATGAAGAAAATGTGATATATACACACCATGTAATTTTATTCAGCATAGGAAAAAATGAAGTCATTGCATTTGCAGGATGTGTTAAGTGGGATAAGCCAGACTGAAAAAGACAAATACTACATTTCCTCTCATCTGTGGAATCTAGATTTGTATAGACATGAATGTGGGTGTATGTGTGTGTGAGAGAGAGAGAGATGAAGCTAGAAAAAAAAAAAAGGACTACAAAGGGGCAGAAGAGCTCTGGTGGAAGCAAATATAATGAAATACATGTGATTGAAAATGAGGGGTGGAGCCCTTGGGGGAAAGGGGACCAGCAAAAGGGAGGTGGGGGTGGAGAAGAACAGTGGGGGAGGAGAATGCATAAGATCAAAGTATGCTTGCAAATGCCATAATGAAGCCTATTGCTTGGTATGCTAAATTAAAAATTAAATAAAAATGCAAATAAAGGACAATTACTGGCTTGGTGCAAAATGAATTATGTCCATATTGATTTGTATACCCACAGAGAAAAATAGGCTGCTATTCTACTCTTACAAATCACATAACTTTTGCCCTAGATATGGATCAAAAATCTAGGATTTGGCTAATGAGTCACATTAAACGTTACTAAAGGGCTGGAGAGATGGCTGAGTGTTAAGGTACATGCCTGCAAAGCCTAAGGATCTAGTACCTACATAAGTCACATGCACAAGGTAGCACATGCACCTGGGGTTCTTTTGCAGTGGCTAGAGACTATGGAGTGCCCATTCTCTCTCAAATAATAAGCAAATAAATAAAAGATTTTAAAAGCCACTCAAAATTCAAAATTTCCATATATTGGGGTCTTAACCTTAAATGCCCACAAGAATGTAACTATATTCAGGAAAGAACTCTGAGTCATGAAAACCCTACATTTACTGTAGAAAAAAAGTCATAAAAATCCTAAGAAATCTTAGAGAGAAGGTCAGGACTCCCAAAGTCTGGCTTCTATGGTCTCTGACCGTGGCGGGCAAGTCTGTGGTACATGGTGCTGGAAGGACGGGATAGCAGGATCCATGAGCCAGGGCCTCTGTCTTGTGAGGAGGGCCACCTCGGGGAGTCTGCCATGCAAGGAGGCTCTCGTGGTGGGTCACAGCAGGAAGGATATCTATTCAGGGGGAGGACCCTCCCTTTGGCCAGTCCCAGGAGTAGGAATTTTGATCCCTCCGTTATGCCTACCTGGAAGTGCTCAGACTCTTGATTCTTTCTAAATTTCTTTTATTTGTATGTGTGTGCACACATATGTGTGCACACTTATGGAGGCCAGAGGACAATGTCAAGGTGTCTGTGTTATTCCACCTTCTTTGAGAAATAGTCTTCTGCTGCTACAGAGGAGCGCTGGCCTGGTTGGCCAGCAAGCTTTGCATCCTTGCCTCTAAGACCCATTGTGATCACAGATACATGCGCCACTTTGCATTTGGCTTTGTGTGGGTGAGGGAAAGGATCAAACTTAGGTTGCCACTGAGCCATCTCCCCAGACTTAAGACCTGACAATCCTTGCTTTTAACTCCATATGGCGTATTTAAGGAATTTGTGATATTCCTTAATTTCCACAAATGGGAAAAATTCCCCTCATCCACACATCTTCAGTACTGCAAAGGTCTAGCCACTGCACAAACCACTCCAGATCTTCACATTTGCACACATTGTACATTTATGTATTATATTCATACATGTGTATATCACACTCTGCATTCATACTCATAGCCACACACTATAGATTTCATGCATCACATACTACACACACATCACACAATACATGACACACACTTGTAGCCACATCATATGCCACACACAGTCATGCACCACACAACACATATCATATGGCCACACACCACACAGAACACAATCATATACGGTACAATGCATAATTCACACAGCACACTTCACTGCCCCACATTCACATACATTGAACCCACACCCATAATTCTACATATCTACATATCACATCCATTCATATATTCTCTCTCTCTCTCTCTCTTTCTATCTATCTTGGTGTCCCTGTCTGTCTTCCCTCCCTCCTCCTTCTTCCTCTCCCTCACTCCAGGTCTCCAAGGCAACCCTAGCTCTCCTCCAAGCAAATGGCAGACCATAGCTGTCTGAAAGCTGCAGGCCATTGGGAAGAGCCCTTTAAGTGGGGAAGGGTGGGTACTGATCCCAGCTGAAACCCCTGTCAGCCAGCCACTGTAAGCCTGAGACTGCTCTCTTACATCTTGATCCATATTCTGGCTGGAAACCATCATTGCAAATCTTCATTCTATTGAGTTCTTTGTCTCACAACCATGAAAAATGAGACACACCAATGACAGGGCAAGCATGCATGCTTAGAACTTCACCTGGCATCATGCAAAGAAGAGAAAGAAAAAGAAAAGAAAAAGCAGAAAAAAGTTATGCTTTTTGAGTTAGAACTCAGAAAAGTGGGCAGGTTCCAAGAGGGTCTCTGAGCAACTGATCAGAGGGAGGGGCTTATGGAGGTATAGAATTCTATGTTATCAATGAGAGAAATATTTTTCTCCCCTACTCAGCATGTCTGTGAGGGGTGGTCTCTTGACCAGGTTAATGATTGACAGGCACCACCCAGGACCTTTGGTCAGGAGGAAGTGGCTTTTCCCAATGTAGAAGCCATTATGATGTCTCCCTTTCTTATGTTACCAGGCAAACAGGAGGTGGGGTCCATCCTCCAGTGACCTTCAGGTCTAATGTCTGCCTACCTACAATACCACCAGAGGGTCAGCTGCCCTGAGCCAGTGGAGACCTGGTTAGGGGTGGGGCAGTGCATGACAGGCAGCTTCCCCCACACTTGCTTCCTCTTTCCTCTTCCTCTGCACCTGCTCTGAGCTCACACTCAACCTTGTGAGGAAGTTGTTGCATTGTGTTTTGGAGAGCATGTGACACATCTGGTGTATGTGCGTAGGTGGGGGGTGACTGGAGGGTGGTATGAGGGCGAGCATCAAAGAGCCTGGAGGCTCTTGTCTGCTGTGGTTTCCCAAAGCACAAGGGCACAAGGGGCTGGAAGGCCTGTGTTGAGAACCAGTGTCCACAGGGAAACATCCAGGAAGGAAGCCCTGGGAACCCTCTGATATGGAACAGCCCCACGCATCTCAAGGAGAAGGGCTCTTAAAGCATTTCTATAGCTAGGATTTTGGCTGGGCATCATGAAAGATGTGTGAACTAGGGAGGACAGGGACCACCACCATTTTATTAGAAAGCTGAGGCCCAGGGCTAAGCCAGGACAAGGACTTTTGTAAAGGTTAATAAGTCTGGGGTCCCAGCAATCATTAGAGTCACAGAAATTACTGGGACATGCTGGCCCTGGAACAGGCTTTAGCACAGAGGAAATTCTTAAATTCTTTTGGGTTTTAATAACTTTCCAAACCCACAATCTGATAAGGAGTCATGCAAACCTGCTATCATCAGAGAACTAGTCAAAACTTAGGAGTCCTACCTGGGAAAACAAAATCAACAAAGGAAATGGTCCTGCTATATCCCTTTCTCTTCTCCCTTCCCCGACTCTCTGCCCTGCTTTTCCCTTCCTTTTCATATCCAGCTCAGGGCTGGAGAGATGGCTTGGCAGTTAAGCGCTTGCCTGTGGAACCTAAGGACCCCGGTTCGAGGCTCGGTTCCCCAGGTCCCATGTTAGCCAGATGCACAAGGGGGCACATGTGTCTGGAGTTTGTTTGCAGAGGCTGGAGGCCCCGGCGCGCCCATTCTCTCCCCCACCCCCTCTCTCTCTGCCTCTTTCTGTCTTTCACTCTCAAATAAATAAATTAAAAATGTAAATCAAACCCACAGAACAGGCGGCTGTCCTTCACAGTTCACTTGCTCTTCTGATAAGGAGCATTTCCATTTGCTCTAGTTGGGTCGGCCCCAGCTCTGGTCCACCACCTCTGGCTTACTGCTTCCAGGATCCCTGAAGGATGCTGTAACTTCAGGCAGAGTTGCTGTGTGATGTCACACTCTAGTCCTGGCACTTCCCCCTGGTCACTTTATAGTAGTCTGTCCCTCTGCCACAGGGAAGCACTGATGTGGGAATTTGGGGTGTCTTTGCGAGTGATGGAGCAATTCTTGGCTCTCTATTAGACTTTAGTCCAGGAGCTAGGGGGTTGATGGCTCATCACCACACAAACCTTCCACTGAGTCAGTGGCCTCCAGGATCTTGTCTTATTAATTCAATAATTAAATCTAAAAACCACAGAGGGTGAAGTTTAGAAAGATTGTATTGCAGAGTTTAAGAGACAGACAGAAGGCAGAGCCTCTACTGTAAGGAAGGGTGGGGCTGCCTAGAAATGGGAAAGCCTGTTTTGTATCTCTGATTTGGATTTTTTTTTTATGGGAATTTATTAGATGAGGGCTGAGTGAGTTAGTCCAGTTCCCAGGTGAGGTACCCAGGCACTTTGTCATCTTGTTCCTGTCAGATTTTTAGGAAAGGAAAACTCCCTTAAGGAAGAAGAGATTAGGAAAAGCCAGATCCCATGCCATATCATATGATGAGGTACCCAGTAATCTTATTCAACCCTCATGTTTTATGGAAAAGAGATAAGGCAAAAAGAAAATCCCCCTTACAGGCTCAAGAACATGTCTCGCTTACTTTATTTCCAGAGGCCATGCTACCTCTAAGCTACCTCAGCACCTCATGGAGACTGCCAGGGAGAATGAGGACTGAGGGGTGGACGAGGTACTGGATGAGCTGTGGCTAAGACCCCAGCCTTGATGTTCTGCAGGGTGGGATGCCAGGGCTCATCTTGTCTATTACATGGCATTTCTCCCCTGGACATAATATGACACCTTCTTGGAGCAGAGAATGCATCATGGAGTAGCCATGCGACCATGAAACAGAACCGTACAGTGAGTCAGCTCTGTCATAGCAGTGACAGTGACACTCCCTAGGTGGTGGAGGGGAGGGTCACAAGACCTTCACCTGGGATTCTAGCTATTGGTCCCTCGTGCTCTACCGTCAAGCAAGTGATCTTGGGAGAAACTAAAGAATATAGCTAGAGGGCTGGGGAGATGGCTTAGCAGTTAAGGTGCTTGCCTGCAAAGCCTAAGGACCCTAGTTTGATTCCCCAGTACCCATGTAAAGCAAGATGCACAAAGTGGTACATGCATCTGGAGTTCACTTGCAGTGGCTAGTGGCCTTGGTGTGTTCTCGCTCTCTAGTTCCTTCTCTCTCTCTCTCTCTCTCTCTCTCTCTCTCTCTCTGTGTGTGTGTGTGTGTGTGTGTGTGTGTGTGTGTGTGTGTATCTTTCTATCAGCCTCTCTCTCTCAAATGAAGAAAAAAATGCCAGGTATGGTGGCATAGTCTTTTAATCTCAGAACTCAGGATGCAGAGGTAGGATTGCTGTGAGCTTCAGGCCAGCCTGAGACTAAATAATGAGTTAGAGTGAGATCCAGCTTCAAGAGAAAGAAGAATGTAGCTGGTCATGCTGCAGGCAGGTAGACATTAGGCTTGGAGGTTGTTGAAGAGCTGACCTCACCTACTTCCCTGGTACCATTAGAAAGGGAACCATCACAGATGCTCCTCCAGAAGATTTAAAATCCAGCGTGAGGGCTGAAAATATGCCTTGCTGTTAAGGTGCTTGCCTGCAAAGCCTAAGGACCCAGGTTTGATTCCCCAGTACCCACGTAAGCCAGATGGATATGGTGGTGCATATATCTGGAGTTCATTTGCAGTGGCTAGAGGCCCTGATGTGCCCATTCTCTCTCTCTCCCTCTCTGCCTCTTTCTCTCAAATAAATAAATAATTAATTAAATTTTTTTTTTAAATCATTGTGAAAGGAAATAACCACCCTCTGGCCTTGGGTAGATACCACCCTTAAAAGTTAATCTAATAGAGCTTGTCAACTACTCACCTGGTCAAGATACTTTTCTTCACCTGAAGACATGCTAAGGAGGTAAGAGGAATCACTACCTGCTTAATGGAAATAGTGTACGATGCCCCAGAAATCCCTCCCTCAGTGCAGTTGCTCACAGACCCTCACTGCTGACCCTGCTTCCGTGTGTGTGTGTGTGTGTGTGTGTGTGTGTGTGTGCATGTGTGTGTTCTAACTCAGAAAGCATAAATTCTCTTTTTTCTTTGGGATGATGGTCAAATTCCTAAGCATACTTGTCTTGACACTTTAGGGGCTTTTCCACTTTTTTTTTTTCAACAAATCTCCTTACTTCTTGTCATCCATATACCTCTTTTTTTATGATCATGAGACAAAGGACTTCTACAACATGAAACTCTGCAGCACTATGAGATTGCCATCCATGATGGGGTTGGACTTTGCGGGGACACGGCTGTCTTTGGGTCACCCATGCTCCTGTAAGCAAACCCAATAAACACCAGTTCACCACTTTGGTGTGTCATCCATGCTGTATCTGAGATGAACAGATATGGGTTTGCATCTCTCCAGAGAAAAGGTTGCAAATTAAAGTTCAGAAAAAAGCAGTTAATTCTTGAAAGCCTCTGATTAGCATCTCCACAAAGTAGGGTTCAGAATACTATAGCTGGCTCTTGATGACTCGGGGCCCACGCCTCCATCCACAGAGCCTTTGTCAGTGAAGAGAAGTGGTCATGAGACTCCAAAGACAGAGAGATAGCAAATAACTACAGCCAAGGATTTTACCAGTACGCATGGATGATGAGCGGCCCGTCTGCGAAAAAGTGCCAAGACCTGGTGGTTGTTTGTAATCGCAAAATCTTATTGATAGCCCTTCGGCCCACTGTCACTTATTTTCATGCAATACGACGTGTTTTCTCACTCGTGACTTCCGCTGTGGTCTGTGAGTATTTTCTTTTAGCTCAAGTCACTCAGCAAACAACGCAAGTTATCATTTCCTCATTCTGAAGCCCTTGCCACCTCAAAGGAGCCAGACGCCCTCTCAAGCTTCCAAGTGAGCTGTGGGTCTCTGCCCCCTCGGGGCTCTTGGCTGAGATCTGGCTCTGCAGAACCATGGACCTCTGGCTTCTGTTACTTTACTTCTTCCCAGGTAAGTGCTACAGGGAAACACTCCAGGATGTTTACAAGGCTTGAAGTTGCCATAGGAAATTCATTGCCAGGCATCTCTGGCTCTCGTGATCCTAGAGACTCTGTCGCAAACAAGTATGCAGGGCTGGCAAAAGAGGCTTGCAAGGTTATCGGGAGCCTCCACCTGTCCAGGCGAGTGCTCTTCTCTCCTCTCCAGATGCTTCTGTTCCGGTCAGCTGTGAATTCTTAAGGGCTGAAGGTGTCACTTCTGCTAGATGTATATACTCACTTCTCACCTTGAAGTACTTTTCTCAAAGTGTTTTCTTCTTTATATTCTCTTTCTTTACATCTTTTCACTGCTTTATTTTATTTTATTTTATATTTTTGAGGCAAGGTCTCACTCTAGCACAGGAAGACCTGGAACTCATGCGCTAGCCCCAGGCTAGTTTGAACTCATGGCCACCCTCCTATCCCAGTTTCCCAAGTGCCAGGACTAAAGGTGTGCACAACTATGTCTGGATTCTTCCCCCTAATATTTCTAACTTCCAACTCAAAATGAAGAATCCCTAATTCATTTGACAGTCCTAATCTTTATTTTCTTAAGCTCCATATCTCAGTTTACAACTATCGGCTGGCCACCCACCTTCAATATTTCACTAGGATCTGAAATAGAACATGCCTAACAACTTTCCTCACATTCCTCAGGGTCTTCATCCAGACCCGTCATCCATCAGTCCTGAGTATCTCTAATTTCAGCCACAAGATGACAAGCATGTATTAAACCTCTCTTCCCATTTGTCCACACCCAGTCTATGGCCAATTCACGTAGTTTCTAGATCCACATTGATCAGGATGAGAGGCAATGGCTACCTATACTAGGGAGGTAAGAGAGGAAATACATATAAAGAATACACAGCACTCTCTCAACTATCTTTCCTATTTTCTTCAACTCAGCATGTATATCATACTACAGGTTAATCTTTGCATAGCTTGACTCTCATCAAACTAAACGAACTTAAAATGGCTCCCACTGCCCACTAAATAAAATACACTCTTCCCTTACATTCTGAGATTATCACACCACCCTGCACTTTCTTCCAGCCAAACAATACTCTTCTTTGAACAAATGCTACACACTCCTGCCACTATGGCCTTTCTCAGGTTCTTCCTCATGCTAAGAACAGCAGTTCCATCACCTTCACCATTTATGAGCATTTCAAAATCCATCTCAATCCCCACTTCTTTCTCATAGTTCTTCCTGAGCCCCCTCTTATTTATTTCAGTCATGAAAACATATTTTGGCTCAGCATATTTATCTTATTTGGTTTATGAATAACAAACTCTTTCATGATGGTGAACCTTCATTGTCAACTCAATGGATTAAGAAATACCAATGAGAGCCAGGCATGGTGGCACAAGCCTTTAATCACAGCACTTGGGAGGCAGAGGTAAGAGGATTGCTGAGAGTTTGAGGCTACTCTGAGACTACATAGTGAATTTTAGGTCAGCCTTAGCTAAAGTGAGATCCTACCTTGAAAAAAGAAAGAAAGAAAGGAAAGAAGGGGGAAGGAAGGAAGAAAGAAAGAAAGGAAGGGACATAATAAGGCATACCTTCTGGCATGTCCATGGGTTGTTTCCAGAAAGGGTTAACTGAGGGGAGAAAACCCACTCTGGATGTGAATAGCACCATCCCACAGGCTGAGTTCATGGACTGTAAGGGAGGGGGGGAATGAAAGCCATCTGAGCACTGGAATTCCTCTTTTTCTCTTTCCTGACCCACCCAGATATGAGCAAAAGGGTTCATGCTCCTGCCCCCATATTTTCTCCACCATGACACACTGTACCCTCAAACCATGAGCCAAAATGATCTTTTTCTCCTTTAAGTCTATTTTTGTCAGGTACTTGTCATAGTAATGAGAAAGGTGATAAAGAAAATTGGTACCAAGAAGCAGGGTCATTGGAGTGAGAAATCTGAACACATGGTTCTTAGGCTTTCCAAAGGAATTATAGAGCTGTGGGCTATAGAAATTCTAGAATGCTATAAGCAGAACATGATGGGCCAGTCTAGTGGTAATGTGGAAGACCAGAATGCCAAGAATTTTTTAAAGGTTCTCAAAAGATGGTGCTCATGAGGCTTAAGAGAAGAGCAAGGCCTCTGTTGGGAATTGGAATAGAGGTCACTTGTGTTACATCCTGGCAAAGAATCTAGCTGTATGCTGCCCCATTGTAATAACTAAAAGTAGATTGAATTCAAAAGCAATTGACTATGTTGGTTTGGTGGTAGGCATTACAAAGTCACATAACATTTAGGCTATAGCATTATTATTGTTTATTGCATTTACCCAGATTTACAGTGAGAAAGAACAGAATGTAGGACAGCATGAAGTGAAAAAGAAAATGCACAATTTGTCAAGGAAAGAAATTGGACTCAGTTAAATTTGAAAACAAAAAATACACAAGTTCAGATAAAATAGCTGTAGTTGTTAAAGAGACTGGTGCAATTAAAGGCACATGCCTTTAATCCCATCTCTTGGGAGGCAGAAGTAGGAGGATCACCCTGAGTTTGAGGCCACCCTGAGACTACATAGTGAATTCCAGGTCATCATGAGCTATAGTAAGACCCTGCCTTGAAAAGCAGCAGCAGCAGCAGCAGCAGCAGCAGCAGCAGCAGAAGAAGAAGAAGAAGAAGAAGAAGAAGAAGAAAGGAAAGGAGGAGGAGCAGGAGAAAAAGGAAGAGGGGAGGAGGAGGAAGAGGTCGAGGAGGAGGAGGAGGAGAATCTTGGACTGGGATAATAGGAAAGGTACTTTGAAGGCAAGATTCTATCCATCAAGGTGTAACAATGCAAATTAATTCGAAAAACATTCATTTGGAAAGAGAGTACTTGAGCAAAGAAAGCCTCTGGGGCATTGTGTTGGGTAAAGGTAACCTAAGGGAGTGTTTTCCTAGGATGAGCCTCAACAGCGCAGTCTTTTGTACCTCACGGCTATAGTTTTAGTGAACAGCAGAACTTGTCATCGTCAACATGGTGGCGCCTTATCAAGCATATTCAAGGCAAGACTGAAGGGACCATGGAGGCTTTCACCGAGGTTTCAGGAAGCCTCCAAGGCTGGGTGAGGTGTAGCAGGATTGGATTTCCTACAAAGGGACACTTAGAGGCTGTGAATATGTGAATACTCACATATTCACATATGTGAAGCTGCAAGGTGAAGGCCTAAATTGTGGGCAGATGCCAGAACATGGGGAATTCACTGAGGAAATCTCTAGGCACCAACTGGAGCCTTCCTGAAAGTGAAGCCATATGGAGCACAGGCACCAGAGCTTACGTGGGCAGGGCTACCCAAGCCACTGAATTTTCTCTCTTAGTTCATTTTTTTTTTTTTAATTGCTGTGACAAAGAACCTGTCAAGAAGTAAGAGAGAAAGGATTTATTCTGGATTCCAATTCATAAGAATGCAGAGTATCGTTGTGAGGAAAGCATGGTGGCTGGAGTGGCTTAGTCCACGGTATGCAACTAGCAGATGGGGAAGGAGGACGCTAATAGACATCTTCCTCCTTTCCCCCTGTTTATTCAGTCTAAGCCCCTAACCCATAGGATTATCCCACTTACTTCAGGGTAGGTCTCCTTTCTTCATTAATCCTGTCTGAAAACACACATACACACACAGGTGTGTCTTATAGGTGATTCTAAATCTAGTCAAGTTGACAATGAAGATTAACCATCAAAATGTGTTTTTTTTTTAATTTTCTTTCTTTCTTTATTTATTTGAGAGTGACAGACACAGAGAGAAAGACAGATAGAGGGAGAGAGAGGGAATGGGCGCGCCAGGGCTTCCAGCCTCTGCAAACGAACTCCAGACGCGTGCGCCCCCTTGTGCATCTGGCTAAGTCGTCTCTCCAGCCCAAAATGTGTTTTTACTCACATTTTATTTCTTTGTGGTGCCTTAAATATGGAAATATTTGTTATTGAAATCCTGAAGTCCAAAGAAATATAGTTGCACTGAAATGTCAAACATTCTGAGAAGCAATGGGACACATGTGCATAACAAATGATTAGCTGGACAGAGCTGTGAGGAGGAAGAGGAACTGGATGAAGAGTGGACAGCCTGAAGCCTAAAGCAATCTAACTTCTACCACCTTAGCTCACCTGGGGAATACCACCATTGTAACTTGACCAGAGGTGTTTATGTTCTGGGACTTGTCCTTCTCCCAACCCCATGGAGGAAACAGTATACAGGCTGGTTAGAAGTGCTTACCCCAAGCCCACATCTCTCACTTCCTCCCTCTCTCTCTCTCTCTCTCTCCCCGCCCCATCTCTGCTAGAACTAGAATTCTCTGCCTAAAATACCCTGGGCTTTTGAAAATGGTGTTCAATGACTGCAAGTTGTCATAGGTGGCTATTGGGAAAGAGGTAGAAGGTAGGATGACTATATATGTAAACTGGAACATCTACTATGTATCTACCAGGACCCTTGTGGTTTGTGCAAGAGCTAGGAATGAAAATGAAAGCAGGATAAAAAACTTGGGGTCAAATTTATCAAGATAGAGAAATGCAAACTATTTTATGCAATAGTTTATTCACTTGAAAATAAGAATTTTAGGGCTGGAGAGATGGCTTAGCAGTTAAGCACTTGCCTGTGAAGCCTAAGGACCCTGGTTCGAGGCTCGGTTCCCCAGGTCCCACGTTAGCCAGATGCACAAGGGGGCGCACGCATCTGGAGTTCGTTTGCAGAAGCTGGAAGTCCTGGCGCGCCCATTCTCTCTCTCTCTCCCTCTATCTGTCTTTCTCTCTGTGTCTGTCGCTCTTAAATAAATAAATAAATAAATAAATAAATAAATAAATAAATAAAATTTAAAAAAAAAAGAAAATAAGAATTTTAGGGGGCAGGGTCTTATGTGTCATGCACTGTCCTCAGACTTTCCATAAAGCCAAAGATGACCTTGAGCTCCTAATCCTCCTGCCTATATCTCCCAATTGCTGAGATTATAGGCATGGGCCACCACACCTGATTTATGTAGTGGTTGGGATCAAACCCAAGGTTTCAAGCATGCAAAGAAAGCACTCTAACAATTGATCTACATCCTTAGCCCTTGGTGACAACTTTTTAATATTTAGATATATGGTACTTTGGCTTTAATTTGTGTTACTGCTTTAAGTCATGCAAATGTTGGGGTGGGCTTCTCCTCAGAGCTCAGTGCAACCCTTTACCACGTTAGCTAGAGCTGTATGTGGAGGTTCATCATAAAGCAAGACGGTAGCATAGGGTACAGGATTTCTAATCTTTATTGGGATAAGAATATATGCACAGGTTGTGACCTGGCACATGTGTGCACCTCACCCCATCCCAACAAGTTATTCTTGATTTGTTAATTTGAGGATGTCTATCACTTCAGCATTTAAGTAGATGTTACTAGTAGCGCTATTTCCAGAGGTAGAAACCCCTTTATGAAAGAACAGCTCAGGAAGAAAGATCAGGGGTTCTCTTTTGGCTGATATGTCTGTCATCTTAGACCTTCAAGTGGAGTTCAAGAGAGGCCAGTCTGGTGTTCTGAGGTAAAAACAAGACTGAAAACAAATATATGTTTAATTGAAATCTATATTCACTTAAAAAAAAAAAAAACTCCTGAGGGCTGGAGAGATGGCTTAATGGTTAAAGCACTTGCCTACAAAGCCAAAGCATCCAGGTTTGATTCCCCAACACCCATGTAAACCAGATGCATAAGGCGGGACATGCGTCTGGAGTTTATTTGTAGCAGCTAGAGGCCCTGGTGCTCCCATTCACAATCTCTCCCCCACCCCTCTCTCTTTCTTAAATAAATAAATGAAAATATTATTTTAAAACTCCTGGAATAAAGGAGCTAGTGTGGACAGAGAAGGTGGGTGACTACAGTGCCAAGCCCTGGGCGAGCCTAACATTGAGTGGTGGATGGAAAAAGGAAAAGAAGAGAGAAATGGGATCAGGAGCAGCGGTGGCCGTGCAGGGCCAGGGAGGCTGTGAGAAGATTGTTCTGAGGACGGGGCTCTCGTCCGTTGAGTGCTGTCGGGGCGAGTAAGATGGAGATGAAGTCACTGGATAGGGCAGCAAGAACAGCCTGGGCAACTGGCGGGGAAAGTTTCAGTGGACCATTGGAGACAGCATTCTGATGGGAGTGGATTCAGGAGACGTGCAAATGAATTTGATGAGAATTTGAGCAGAAAACGGGCAGCAGGTGGGGCGGAAGCAGAGGTCATCTGGGCGGATGTAAAGGCGGCGCTATTGGGGCCCATGGATCAGCTATGGTGGGTCTGAAGAGAAGATAAAACCAACAATGCAGGCAGAAAACAAAAGAGAGAGAGAGATCATTGCAGACCGATGTTGTAAGGCAGGGAAAGGGCAGACTCAAGAGGCAAGCAAGGGACTAGTCTGTGAAAGGAGATGGGACCTTTGTCTCTGTGGCAGAGCTAAGGGCAGGCAGCTGCCTGGCGCAAAGGCAGGTCGCTATAGATGGAGGCAAGATACTGAAGACGGCGTTCTCACCCTAGTGAGGAGTTTAAATTGAACGGCCCTTTGGATGGATGTGAACGTCTCAAGCGCATCCCTCCCACCTGCCAGTGTAAAGTGCTGTTGCAGCGAAGTCTTCCTTACCCTCCCCTGCAGTTGGGTGAACTGCAGTATACCTGCCTCCTCTCATGCAAAGCATCAACTTTTGGTGCCAGGGACTTGTGGCTCACATCTTCTATCCCTTCCTGCTCAACTCGCCGACAGACACACGTGATTTGTTCTCACCCACCCGTGTGTCCATGCCCCGGCACATCCTTGCTGTTCCTCCTGTGACTTCTCTCCCTTGGCGACCCGCAGCGTCATCTTCAGTTGACTGCCGTGTCCATTTCTCCCGGGGAAAGCTTCGGCATCATTTCTCTAGAAAGTCTTCCTCCAACAGTACCATTCCCCCTCGCCGCCCCATCAACTGTCTGACGTCAGAAGCCCTTGCTGGCTTCTCCTAAGGGACCCTCTGCCGTCTCTGTCACAGGACCTGTTACGCTGTAACAGCTGTAGCAGCTGTCTGTTGGTATCCTTCACCAAATGGTTCATTCTGTGAGGAAGGAGTACACACGAAAGGCATCTGAGGTGGACTTGTTGAATGATCCAATACAGAGTTGTTGGGAGGAACGGCTGGTTGGCTGGAGCAGAGCAAAACAAAATTTGGAAGGGAAACATGCCACCGTATGACTGTATCATCCCTCGTGAGCCTGCTCTGAAGTCACCTGGTGGTTGTGTGTCATTTGGGATCATCCAAGCATTCTACTTCTCCTTGGAGTGGGTGTTGTAGTTTTATGTGAGTCCTTATAGCCTTGGCCTTGGCCTTGGGCTGGGGCTGAGACTGAAGGCATGGAGTTGGAGCTGGGAACAGGCAAGCTTGAGGTTGTAAATAGGGAGGAGGCTGAGCATGAGGTAAGGGCAGAAATCACCATGGGGCTGAGACTGGGCTTATAATGGGAATCTGGGAATGAGTATGAGGCTGGGCTGGAGGCAGAACTGGGTTTGGAAGATGGCCAGAGGTGGGCATGTGGCTGGGTATGAGGCTTCCTCTGCATGAACTCCCTCTACTTGCAGTACTTGGGGCTCAGAAGATCCTCCCAAAAGTACAGCTGGATGGAGTGTTGGGTGGATCCATTACTATCACGTGCCCGCTTTCTGAAATGCATGGAAGGATGTACCTGTGCCGGCAGGTGAATGACCCTGGCATATGTGTCACTGTGGTGTCCAACACCTATGTGAAGAAGGAATATAAGCGTCGAATCACTCTGAGGCCATGCTTTGACAAGAATCTATTTCTAGTGGAGTTGGCCGAGCTGACCCAAAGTGACAATGGAGTTTATGCCTGTGGGTTGGGCATGCACACAGACCGGGGCAAGACCCAGAAGGTCACTCTGAATGTCCACAGTGGTAAGTGCCGCTTTTTGGAGGCTCACGCCATTCACTAAATCCCACCTGGATGCGACAACCATCTACCATTATAGTCCCCCAGATTCTAATGGTATTGCCATAGTAGCCAGTCCAGTAACAGCAGGATCCACAAATCTGAACTCCAGAGTTGACTCACCTCCCAGGCCCAGTCCAGGAATCTTCTATCCACAGTGGATGAATGAAAAGAATAAGTGAGTGCTATACATGTATTGACCATCCTACCGAGGGCATGTAGGAGAGAGGGTATGAGATGAAGGAAAGGCTCTGAGGCTAGAAGAAAAGACATAATTGCCCTATGTCATTGTCACACAAGAAACATAGGTAGATGTAAGGAAATCTCATTCATTAAGCCATGTCGAGTCCAAACCTGCTGGTCATGGTTTGGACTTCCATTTCTCCTGACTCCCGACCTTCTCTTCTCTAGTGGCTTCCTAACACATGCATCACTAATTCAGCAGCTTTTAGCCCTAACCATCTGATGGCTTTGCAGGGAATGTTGAATGGGACAGGGGCAAAGAGTGGTTTCTTCAGGGAGGCCCCAGGACAGGGTCTTTTTCTGTTTGTCTCAGTGGACTGTCCGCATTCGTTCTTGCCATCTACCTTGGCCACGTCAGCTTCTACTTACATTTACAGCTCTTTCCCCAGGCCTGTCTCTCCTCTGCAGACCACCAACATATACCTCTTGCCTCCAATAGATTACGACCCATTCTGGGAAGATGAGCTGATGTCTGAGTCTCCAAGATTGCTTCATCTATTTCCTCACCAACAGATGCCCAATTGGCTCAATATGGATAAACATGACTATCCTGAATTCATGTCCAAAGGTCAGTCCACCACAGCAAGAGTGGGGAGAAGATTTAGAAGAAGGGCTATACTCATCTTACAGAGTAGCTGCAAACACAGAGGTGAAACCCAGCCGTGCATTTTTCTGCCTTAAATGGGGAAATGGCTCAGTGAGCAAAATGCTTGCCACATAAGCATCAGGACCTGAGTTCAGCTCCCTAACACCCATGGAAGAGCTGAGTGGGTGCATATGCCTGGAATCTCCGTGCTGGGGAGATGGAGAGGGGAAGATCCCTTGGGCTTGCTGGCCAGTTAATCTCAAAAAAGAAAGAAAGAAAGAAAGAAAGGTGACTTGCAATTGAGGAAGACACTTGAGCTTGACCTTAAGCCTCCATATCCTCATGCACACATATGGGAGAGAGGGAGAGGAAAAAAGAGACAGAAGGTCAGGGAGAGAGAGAGAACACCCCTGAGCTCACTCATATCTACCGATAGTCATACTCCAGAGGCTACAGTTGCAGAATTGACATATTACCACCTGGTGGCACCACAAGTAATGAAGTGTCCCATTCACAAAATCTAGCAACTTCATGAATGAATGATTGGAAACCAAGATTGGCACAATGGGCACGCTTTTCCCTGCTGGGGGTCATTATGCTTCCTGCTGTCCACAGGGCTGTCATTTGCTTGCTGGTGTCTGGTGATTTTCAACAACTCTATTTTTCAGTTAAAAGATGAATAGCTGGGCTGGAGAGATGGCTTAGCAGTTAAGGCGCTTGCCTGTGAAGCCTAAGAACTCACGTTTGAATCTCCAGGTCCCACGTAGCCAGGTGCACAGTGATGCAAGCACACAAGGTCGCACATGGGCACAAGGGGGCGCACACGTCGGGAGTTCATTTGCAGAGGCTCAGGGCCCTGGCGTGCCCATTCTCTCCCTCTCTCTCTCCCTCAAAACAAAGAATTAAAATAAAATAAAGATCAATAACTATCAGGCTAACAATAAATTTATATTTCAGTATAGTTTTTCCAGTTATTTTGGAGAAAGAATGTGTGTACACATGTGTGTGTGTGTTTAATGTGTGGTGTTCAGATGCCAGAGGACAGTGTTGGGTATTCTCCTCTGTTGTTTTTCTATGTTACTTCCCTGAGACAGAATCTCTCACTGAACCCGGAGTAACTTAATTTTCAATGAGACTGGCTGACTAGGCAGCTCCAGGCATCCTCCTGTCTTCACCCTTCCTAGCAGTAGGGTTACGTGCATGGCCATGCCTGGATTTTACAGGAGCTCTGGGGAGCAAACTCTGGTCCTCACGCTTGCGTAACAAGGGCTCTTGCCCACTGAGCAATCTCCCTAGCCTCCTTATTTTCCAGGGTTTTTGTGTGTTTGTTCGTTTGTTTGAGGTTGGGTCTCCATCTAGGCCAGGCTGACCTGGAATTCACTATGTAGTCTCAGGCTGACCTTAAACTCACAGAGATCATCCTACCTCTGCCTTCCAAGTGCTGGGATTAAATGTGTGAGCCACCATGTCCAACCATTTTCAAGTTTTAAATGCGTTTTGACTTGCAATACTTCCATTATAGCTTAACATACACCGCATGAGGTAGATGCGTGAATTGAAGATTGTCGCACTGCAGGGCTGCTGGGTATCGAGCGGAATAGTGTGGCGGGGAAGGGCACAGGGCCACGACTAACTGGCAGGAGGGGGGCGGAGGGGAACACAAAAGCACAGGCTGAGAACAGAACTACAAACAAGGTGTTCTCCCTGGCCAAGAGGGGGGCAAAGTCCAGGAGGGAATCCTTGAGGGGAACATACATGGAACTGATTCCGTGTAGATGGCATACTCTGAGGGCATTTCAGAGCATGAGGAACGCAAGGATAAAGGTAGTCAGGGCAAAAGGGAAGAGATTGTTGAGGAAAGAGGAGGTGACACAATTCTGCTAGACTCAATTCTGGAGCACAGTATATAGGTAAGGTCACCTTTTCTGCTATTTTCTACATTTACAGTTACTACACCAGCTCCCAAGACCAAGGCCCCTCCAGCCCACCAGCCCTCCACCACCATTCCAACAACTCACCATCCTCCTGTTTCCAGAGCGTCTTTAGTAGTAACTTCCAAGCCCCTGGCTCTTCTACCACCCACCACCGCCTCAAAGACCTCAGTTGAAGAGAAGGTCAAGCCCCTGGGCGCCCACTACAGCCACCACCCCAGGTTTCATGGGCAGAGGTAAGAGCCCCTGCATTGGAGATGGGTGGGTTTGCAAGCCCTGAAGTCCTCCTGCAGCGCATGCATCTAGAGACCCTACTCTGCTTTGTTTGCAGAAGGTCACTGAGAAGTATACAACCTGTCAGTATATTAGGTAAATCCCTTAGTCCCGCCAACAAGAATACACTTGAAAAGTAAGATTCAAGTCTTTCAGCCATGCAGATTCATTCAAATCCGTCTTGATGAGGAAGAATTAAAGTTTACTATTAAGTTTTTAAATGACTCTCATCCTTTTTTTCCCTTTTAATGTGGCAGGGGAAATTAAAATTCCCTATGTAACATAAAGGATTGGCCTAAAGATGAGACTGAAAAAAAAGGACTGGATTGCAATTGACCACTAGGTGGCAGCATTGCTGCAGATGTGCAAGAAAATCTGCGTGTACTACGCCTAAGCAGACACGACAGACCCTGTGGCGGTTTGAATAACTTGTGCCCCCCATAGCGTTAGGAATTTTTGGTTAAGTGTCCTACTTGGTCTTCAACAAGTCCAGCCTTGCTGGAGTAGCCTTGTCACTGAAGGTGGATCTCGAGTCCAGTCCTACTGGGCGTCAAGAGCGCCAGCTTGAGCTCCGTCTCCTGTTCATTCTGTCTGTCTGCTGTGGATGTGTGATGGACTGAGCCAGCTCCCTCGGCCACAATGAAGCTTTCCATAGAATCTGTTAGCCTGAAAATAAACCCTTTTCCTCTCATAAGCTGCTTCTGGTCGGGTGTTTGAGCAACGTGAAGGTGACTGCAACAGACCTCCAGCGTCACTTGTGTCCTATCAGTGGGGAAAGCAGGGTCATGAAACCTCAGGGGCTTCAGGTTGGGACCAGGACTCTTGATTCCTACCTTGAGAAGTCACATCAACCTGCCAATGGAGAACACGGGTATAACCAGCATTTTCTAAATGCCAACTGTGTGCCTTAAGTTGTTGAAAAGATGGAAGTGTGAACTATCCAGATCTGACTTACACAAGTCTGGTGTGGAAAAGGTTTCTAACAAACATAAACATGCAGAATGCTGTTTATGACGTCCTGCTGTAGGTCAGGTGCATTCAACATTTTAGTTGCTTTTATTTGGTTTGAGGAAGAGTCTTGCTCTGGCTCAGGCTGACCTGGAACTCACTCTGTGGCACAGCCTGGCCTCAAGCTCATGGTGATCCTCTTACCTCAGCCCTCGTCCCCCGCCCCCGGTGCTGGGATTACAAGCATGGCTCACAACTCCAGCACACATTCAGTTCTTTACATCCACTCATTTTTTGTTTCCTCTTCCTCTATAGCGATTTTACTATACCCATGTATGGGAAAACAAGGCTCAGAACAGTTGAGAGATTTGTTCAAGACACACAGCCACTAAAAAGCAGAACCTGTATTTGAACCTAAGTCTTCTGACTCCATGGGGGTAGTGGAGAGAATTCTACTAACTAAGGGACAAATTTTAGTTATCTCCAGAAATGTTGGCTGTACTTGAAACCTGCCTCCCTCTCTTTCTCCTTCTCCCTCTCTCCCTTTGCTTCCCTACCAAGAACAATGAGCCGTGGTCCACAGTATGGAAGGGAAGACCAAGGATTTCACATCCTGATTCCAACCGTCCTGGGCCTTCTTCTGCTGGCCCTCCTGGGGCTGGTGGTCAAAAGAGCTATTCAGAGGAGAAAAGGTGAGCTGCTTGAGGCTCTGCTGCCCAAGGAGCCCAGAACGTAGGGACCCGATTTGGATTTCTGGGGGAAACTCAGGAAGAATCATGCATGGCCTGGGATGTAGTCAAGTGGGGTGAAGGATCCGCATCTGGAACTGGAGCCTAGGGGGGGGGTGCGGTGAGGCTGGTGTTCTGCAGCTTGCTGTGCGGCGCAAGACGGTGCTGGGTGCGTTCTGCACACTTTGGGCATCCACCCCCCCCCCCTTGTATAGACGTTGCGTGCCTCTGAGAGTGGGGCGGCCTTTATTCTGGATGGCGAGGTGGGGGTTGAGGGAAGGCAGGGTAGCCAAGGGCGTCTGATGCCATGTCCTTCTCTCTTCCCGGTGACTGCCAAAGCCTTCTCCAGAGGGGTCCGCCGGCTGGCGGTGAGGCTGCGCACGGACGCCGTCCTGGGGCCGCTGGCGCAGCGCCCCCCGGGCCGGGCGCAGAGGCCGCGCTCGCAGAACAACGTGTACAGCGCCTGCCCGCGGCGCGCGCAGGGCCCGGGGCCGGGTGAGCAGCGGCGCGTTGCAGTCCCGGCGAGGGCTGGGAGCGGGGCTGGAGCCTGGGCCGCGCCCTCATGCCCGCCTCCTCTGCCCGCAGGTCAGCCGGAGGCTCCGCTCCCCAACCCCGGACCCTCGGCGCCCCCAGCCGGGTCACAGGTAAGCTCCGCAGTGCCCGCTGAGAGAAGGATGCGCGCTGAGCCCGGAGCCCCAGCCTCGTGGAGGGGTCAGCAGATTGACCCTCCAACAGCTGTAGCTGCTTTCGTTACCTGCCTGCTAGCCAAGCACTTCTGGGGGCGGGGGAGGGGGTGGCTCATGGGTGCCAGGTGGCTGTAGCTTAGTAGAGGAAGATAGAGGGTAAAAAATGCTGCAGTGACAGTGATGATGTGGAGGGTAGAAGAGATGAGATTTCCAGCAGGGTGTAAGGCGGAAGCTGCCCTGCCCTGACTGGGAAGCACAGCGGGCGCAGTAAACTCACTTAAAATGAGGTAGTGTTACCCACCACTGGGCATAGTAAGGCTTCCTAGACTGTGATTGGGCAGAGATGCAGACAAGATCCATCAGAACCAGTGAGAACTTGTGTTTTCCCAAATAAAGGAGACATTTTATTCTTTTTCTTTTTAAATGTTTTATTTATTTTTTTTTATGTATTTGGGAGCGACAGACAGAGAGAGAGAGAGAGAGAGAATGGGCGCCAGCGCTTCCAAGCCACTGCAAAGGAACTCCAGACACGTGTGCCCCCTTCTGCATCTGGCTAACGTGGGTCCTGGGGAATCGAGCCTCAAACCGGGGTCCTTAGGCTTCACAGACAAGCGTTAAACCGCTAAGCCATCTCTCTAGCCCCGTTTTATTCTTCATAATATTCATGACCACTAAAATACTAGGTTCAGTAATCAGAAAAAAAAAATGAACAAGGACGGCAAATGCGGGTTTAAATTAGCATAAACTAACGTAATACAACAGACCTGAAAATGCAGAGCTCAAAAAAAAAGGAAATGAAAGTCAATTTTTTTTTCTCAAGTAAAGGCTCAGAGCAGAGACATAGGACAAAGTGGCTTCCGACCTGAAGAAGTGGCTCGATCCACAAGGTCATCTAAGGACGTTTTTGCCCCATCATCTCCTTGAATCTTGCCTGGTTCATGGCCAATATTCAGCCACCTGGAACCAAGTCTTTCTTTCAGCCCACAAGGAGGATGAAAGTGAAAGCTGCTTCTTTAAGACCTTGACCCTAAATGTTTATGCCTCACCTCCAGTAGCAGTTGTCATTCTTCCATCCAAGTTCTAGCCTGGCCCGCCCTGCTTAGCCTTGGCAGTCAGATGAGATGGTGCACATTCAGCGGGGTAAGGCCACAGTCTGCAGTTGCCTCTCTATGCTTCCCAATCTCGTGCTCTTTGGGCTGTGGCCCTGGGAAGACCTTTCAGTGGACAATGGCCTTTGCAATTTCAAGATGAAAATTAAGCATTAACCCCTCTGTTCACATTTCTGTCAATAGCTCCAGGTCTTTTCTTCCAGAAGTGCTCACACACTTGGGAGCCGGTAGCCCACCTATGACTCAGGCAGTACACATAGTTAATCCCACATCATGGCCAGTTCCATCTATTTCCTTTTATCCAAACGGACATAGAGTCATTGGCAGTTACCTGCCTGTGTTTTCATTACTTACATGAAGCCCTCCCTCCGTTTCACCACAGGGCTGCCATTCCTGAGGAAAGCATAACTGAGTCTAAGTGTGTTTACCAGTCTGCCTCCTGCTTCAATGACTTAGGCCAACCCGAATGAATGACACTTGCCTCCCATTAGCAAGTCAAGCAGTAACACCTGGCTATGAAATGTAGCCCCTGGCTGGCAATCTAAATCATGTGCCTTGCTAGAAAGGGGAGTGAGGGCTGGAGAGATGGCTCAGCAGTTAAGGCACTTGCCTGTGAAGCCTGGAGTCCCCAGTACCCAAGTAAGCCAACTGCATAAGGTGGTGCATGCATCTGAAGTTTGTTTGCAGTGGCTAGAGGCCCTGGTCCACCCAACGATCTTTCTCTCTGTCCCCCATCTCTGTCAAATAATAAATAAGAATATTTTTTGAAGGTGTGCAAAAAAAGAGGGGGCATAGTGATACCAAGTGGTACCACAGTCACCTCTAGCCTCTTGAGTTTGTCCTTTCCCTGCCATGCTGCAGGAGGTTTGCTGGGACTTAGGGATGGCCCAGCAGAGCCTGTCCTGGCTGCCAGCAGCCTTTTCCTCCAGAGCTGTCTGGTGATCACACAGACCCTCTCCTAGGCTGTTCCTTGTTCAAAGCTGACCCAGCCGCCCTGCTTGAGACCCTTATTTCCTCCATTAGGAGCAGCAACAACCACAATAATAAAACACTGACAGAACAGATTTACCAGGTACATATGCTTAATGGCTGGTTGTTTTGACCTTTATAGAGGGCATTTCATTTTTTTTTTTGATGTCACATAAGTGATGAACTAGATCATGCATATTGGGCAGTGGAAATACATTTTTTATATATATATTTTTAGTATTTATTTATTTATTTATTTGAGAGCAACAGACACAGAGAGAAAGACAGATAGAGGGAGAGAGAGAGAATGGGTGCGCCAGGGCTTCCAGCCTCTGCAAATGAACTCCAGATGCGTGTGCCCCCTTGTGCATCTGGCTAACATGGGACCTGGGGAACTGAGCCTCGAACCGGGGTCCATAGGCTTCACAGGCGAGCGCTTAACCGCTAAGCCATCTCTCCAGGCCTGGAAATACATTTTTGAAGCAAGCTACTGCTGTATCTCTCTTTGGTAAAATACAAAATGTGAAGATTCTTTCCAATAAAGGTCTTTGTTTTTTGTTTTTTGTTTTTTTTTTCTTGGATTTTTCCAAGGTAGGATCTCACTCTAACCCAGGTGGACCTGAAATTCACTATGTAGTCTCAGGATGGCCCTGAGCTCACGGCTATCATCCTACCTCTGCCTCCCGAGTGCTGGGATTAAAGGCATGTGCCACCACACCTGGCCCAGTAAGGGTCTTCTATGTCTAGAGTCCCACACTTCCAGTTCTTAGCCCTACCCTGGCATTTGTCTGTGTCTCTGATGGTGATTGTACTATGTTGGAGTCTTGGCACAGTCATGCCCTCTGAGCACTAACCATCGTGAAGATGGGTGATCCTGAAGGTCTGTCTGGGAAGAGAAGCACCATGGTGCCCACGTGGTCGGCAGCCTTCCCCTCCTTCACTACCCAGCCCTTTACTGGAATGCCCTGTCATGCCATACCTCAGCCTCCCCAAGTCCGTACAGTGGTATAAGCGGTGACTCATCCTACCTCTGAATGACTCCCTAAACACATGCATATTTATTCCGTAAATCACATCACCCTATCCCTGAGAGAGACTCTCTTTTGCAGCCGTTCTTCTTCAGACACATGCTCAGCTATATGATTTCAGTCCGAACCTCATTTAAGGCATCTCCTAATCACATTACATCTAAGTGTTTTCCAGTTAAATAGGGCGAAACAACACCCTGAAAATCCCCAAGGCCAGCCCGCTTGCTGGAGCTCACACACTTCTTTCTGTCTTTGCCCTCTGGGACTCAGCAACCATCTCTATGTCCCATCTCCTGCTGTGGAAATCCACCTGAAGAGATGCCACAATCACCTACCCAAAGCCAACGAGACTTCTTTGGTTGTTTCTAGGTACCTGAAGCTTCCTGGCCTCAAGCCCCACCACTGAAGACCAGCTGTGAATATGTAACCTTGTGGTACCAGCCTGCTGCCAACATGGAAGATGCTGATTCAGACAACTACATCAACATTCCTAGCCCAACTCACCTTCCCAGCTGTCCCCCCAGGCCAAGATCTTGATGCTAATGCACCTTGTCTGTCTGCTGATTTCCAATACCCACTCCATTTATTTGTAGAGCCCTCATCACCTCTTGTACCCCCACATTCCAACTTGAATGCCGTCAGTTTATCTTTGCCCTGAGAATGGCTCTTCCATGAGCTGGTCTTGCACATTTATGGGCACCAGACATACAGAGCATTCATCTTTCCAACGCTATCTGTTCCTTTCCACACCGTCTTATGGGCCTCATGAGGGGCATGCAAAGGTGTTTTGTTGGCTTTCATCACAAGGTATTTGCTGCCTGGCTCTCACTCATATGGCATTTCTGCCCCTTCAAAAGCCTGTCCTGTCCTGTCCTGGTCTTCACACAAACAGGGCTTTAGATCACCTCATGAGGATGTGCTTCAGCCCCATGAGCTGGGAAGGGACCTGCTATGAGAACATCCTGCATATATATTGGCCCTAATTCAAAGACTAGCACTAGCTAATGAGTTTCAACTTATCTTGAGTCCCATGGTCAGGGCAAATATTTGACACCATGACTTATTCTAAATCTTTAGAACCAAGTGTGTCAGTGTTACTAATACACATATGAATAAATCCTCTTCTCAAACTCTCCATCACTTGCTACAAATGACTACCCAGACTCTAGCATCTCTCTTTTTTTAGAAATACTCATCCTTCCCCTCCTTATCCTTCTTCCATATCAGTGCACTCACCTTACTTGGGTCTAGTGTAGCAAGCCCAAAGCATTACTTCTCTCTGCTTTCAGAAATATACCCACCACATTTCCAGTCCCAGACAACACATACCAAGGTGGGCAAGAAAAGCAATTTCAGATTCTTGGAAGATCAGGGGCTTTGCAAGAACCCTCTTTTTTTCATGGAAAAGAAGACATCCTACTTCACATATACATCTTCTCTAATGTTCTAGAGCAAGGCTATAATTGGAAACTCTTTGGATTGGTATATCTACAAAATTCAGGCAAAGGGGCTGGGGAGATGGCTTGGTGGTTAAAGGTGCTTGCTTGCAAAGCTTGACAGCCTGGGTAGGCTCAACTCCCTAGCACCCACATAAGGCCAGATGCACAAAGTGCCACATGCATCTGGAGTTTGCAGCAGCAGGAGATCCTGGCACACTCATAAACATACATACGCACATTCGCATTATCTCCCTCTCCCATTCTTTCTCTCTCTCTCAAATAAATGAATAATTTTTTTTAATTCAGTCAGAGCTTGAGGGTGGAGAATATCTGATCTTGAAAATAAGAAGAAAGCCTTTCCCAAATATGTAGTATAGTATCCGTGGGCCCATGCCCAGAAACAGGAAGGAGAAAGCTGCCAGACAGACTGGACGGTACATGCAGATACAATGTCAAGCAATGTCAGCTCACCACTGACACATTGTCATGCCACACAGTGTATAAGGGAAGAACAGGATAAGAAAAGAGGGGTACTGTGGTAGTTTGGATGGATGTTCCTCAGTAGACTCAGGTGTTTTTTTAAAGCTTATAACTTGGATTTCCAACTGCCAGACTGAAAGAAGTGTCACTGGGGGCAGATCTGATTTCTAGCCCAAGGATATGCAGAACAGTCTGAGCTCTCCCTGGTCCCTGCTTGTTTGCTTTGTGTGTGTGTGTGTGTGTGTGTGTGTGTTTGTAGGTGCTGGCTGTTTAGTTGTGTCACTCTGCTTGGATCTGTGAAAGGGAGCCAGCTTCTTCTGCCGTTGATGGAACTTCCCCTTGGATATGAAATAAATCCTGCTCCTCCCATAAACTGTGTCTGTTTGGAGGTTCATCCCAGCAATGTGGAGCTGACTGCAAAAGAAAATTGGTACCAAGATGTAGGGTGTTTCTGCATGATGAATCTGACCATGTGGATTTGGGTGTTTTAGAACTTTTGTGCTGGAGGAGTGGGACAGAACCTGGTACTTGCAACTGACGATAACTTCTAGAGCAAGAAGTCAAGTTTTATGGGCTATTCTGGTGAGATTTTGAAAATGCTAGATAAGGGGAGAATTGTATTTGGAGCCTTTGCTTATGAACTTTCAAGGGGGAAGGAAAGACACAGTATTTGCTGGAACTGGACTAATGGCACAAAGGCTGGTTGCTTTCTGCTGCCCGAAGAGTTTAATCAAGGTTGAATTTGAAAGTAATTTGATGTGCTTGATGGAAGATATAGAACTGAAAGATTTAAGATTTAAAGCTGGAAAACTGCAAGCATGTTTAAAACTACTGGCACTGAGACTTGCTGCTAAAGCTGCTATTGTCAAATACTATTTTACATTGAAAAAAATGGGCCAGGTATGGTGGCTCATGCATTAATCCCAGCACTCAGGAGACAGAGGTAAGAGGATCACCATGAAATTGAGGCCAACCTGAGACTTCATAGTAAATTCCAGGTCATCCTGGGCTAGTGGGAGACCCTACCTTTTGAGGGAGGGGGATGTAAGGATGCCTAAGATCAGAAAAGAACTAAATGGTAGAAATGCAGATTCTTCTAAAAGATGTCTAAAAGGAAAAAAACCCTGCTCTTCAAGGTGAAGATTTATTTTGTCCTTGTATTAACAATACAGCTGTGTCCTGAACACCTGGTATTGGTTTAATAAGCATGAAAAATGTGTGGAGTGGGCCATAAAGTGTACACGGTTCCAGGAACCACTGCTGAGATGTGGCATATGAGGCAGGGAATGAAGTTCCTGTTAGACCAATGAAGCCATTAGAAGATGGACTATGGTTTGCAACAGGGATCTGAAGCTGTTTTGGATATGCCAGGTCTGTTCAAATGCTACAGCGGAGTCCTTTTGGCTCAAGATGGAACTTTTCCCTTGCTACTCAGCCTAGTTGTAGGGGGTGAAATTGGAAAATCTAGAGACCATTAGTAACTGGTTATGATGTCAGACTTGAACTGCAGATATTTGATGTTTGCCTAATGGTTATTGAATTTGCATCAGTCCAGTCTCTCATTATACTCTGTGCTATTATATGTTGGAAGTACGTAACTTGTTTGATTTTACAGGACTCATGGTTAAGAGACAGTCTTGAATCTCAGATGAGACTTGGGACCTTTTAAGTTTTTTTTTTTTTTTTTTTTTTTTTTTTTTTTTTTTTTTTTTTACAATGCGAGATTGGCATGAGTCTATTAGGGGCCAGGGGTGGAATTTGGTAGTTTGAATGTATGTCACCCAATAAAATTAGATGTTGTATTAAAGTTTGTAACTTGGCTGGAAGAGGTATCACTGGGGACAGATTTGATTTCTAGCCCAAATGGATGTAGAACAGTCTGAGCTCTTCCTGGGTCCCTGCTGTTTGCTGCCCATGTGTGCTTGTTTGTGGCTCTGGCTCTTTGGCTGTGTCTCTCTGCTTGGATCTATCAAAAAAGAGCCAGCTTCCTCCACCATTGATGGAACTTCCTCTGGGATCTGAAATAAATCCCATTCCTCCCATAAACTGTGTCTGTTTGGAGGTTCATCCCAGCAATGTGGAGCTGCTGTAATAAGCACTCACGGAAGGGGTAGTGGGTGGAGGTGGAAGTGCAGGCAAGAAACAAAATGATTAATATGCTTTGTCTTAGCCCACATTACCCTGCATCACTTGTCAAATCTTTGCTCCCCACCCCAACCCCAGTACTCTGCCTTTGAACATACATGATTTCCATGCACTAAAGTTTAGTTGCATATCCCTCCATCAATGATTGTTCCTCAACAATACAAAAAAAAAAAAAAAAAAGGTCAGCTCCAGCTCCAATATTTACTGAGCACCCATCTGCTGCCCCACACTGTAGCCAGCATCACAGGAGGTAAGGTGAGAACATGGGGCACTGCATTCTGTGGTCTTCGTTAAACTAAAGTTTTATAAATAAATAGAATGTCCACTGAAACATGGACAGCCATTAAATAGAAACATAATAAATACATGAATACACTTTGTGGGTTGTTCACATCATCCAAAGGTGCCCTCCATGGCTGTTGCTTGAGGTGCCGAAGAATGAAGCTTGAAGACAAGCCTGGGCCAACAATGGTACCCATGGCCAGGGTGTAAAGCGCCCCGGAGAACAGCACAAGAAGTAACAGTGGCTTGGAATGATGGGGAGGAGAAATGAGGAAGGTATCCTGGGTCTAAGAATTCAGAGCTGGTGGTAGAATTTCTCCATCCAGGTCAAGAGAATGTCCACTTCCCCAAAGGCTTTGGCCAGAGCTGCTTCTATGTCCAGCTACAGTGAAAAAAAGTTGGACGTCAGACAAGTTAGTTATGAGAATAGAGTGAAATGCCCTCATCAACTCAGCTGCCCATCACTTCTCCACCCACGTGTCCTTGCTTCAAGGGTAAGGACAAAAGAGGCCACTGAGGGCTGAAGAGATGGCTCAGCAGTTAAGGCACTTGCTTGCAAAGCTTAACAACCCAGATTTGATTCCTAGTACACACACAGAGCCAGATACACAAAGTGGCACATACACTGGAGTTCATTTGCAATGGCTAGATGCCCCGGCATGCCCATTATTCATTCTTTCTTTCTCTCCCTCTCTCTTTCTGTCTACCTCTCCATCTCTCTCTGCTTGCAAATAAATAAATATTTAAAAAGAGGCCACCAGCCTGGTGTGGTAGCACATGCCTTTAATCCCAGCATTTGGGAGGCAGTGGTAGGAAGATTGCCATAAGTTCGAGGCCACCCTGAGACTACATAGTGAGTTCCAAGTCAGCTTGGGCCAGAGTGAGACCCTACCTCAAAAACCAAAACAACAACAAAGAGGCCACCAAATAACAGGGAAAGGGAAAAGCACATGACCCCTGAGCCAAGAACCATGGCATGTAGCCTAGGGCAGTTGTGGCTTACCATCTGAATCCACTGACTTGCATTCACCCATTGATTTATAGACTGATGTATCTATTCTATGCAAAATGATCAAAATCAGGTATGTTTTCTTTTGGAGGAAGGATCTGCACATAGAGGTGCGAGGGCTTGAAATTTTCACTTGCTCTGGAATCTTAATTTAGGAAGATGCAATATAACTTCCCATAAATTTTATTCACAAATGAGATCACTTGAGCATTATAGAAAATGTTGCAACTATGTTTGGGAGTAGGATTGTGAGGTCTACCTTCTTTCTCAATTCTGACTACGGATACTTAACAAAACTTCTTCACAAGGAAAGTCCCTGTGAACTTATCTGGCAGGGAAATTAAGTAGCATTTCCATCTGAAAACTAGTAGACAAGAAGGCTACTTCATTTGTGATTCCCTTATGCAAAACATACGCTGATTTTTTAAAAAAAAAAATTTTTTTATTTTATTTATTTATTTATTTATTTGAGAGCGACAGACACAGAGAGAAAGACAGATAGAGGGAGAGAGAGAGAATGGGCGCGCCAGGGCTTCCAGCCTCTGCAAATGAACTCCAGACGCGTGCGCCCCCTTGTGCATCTGGCTAACGTGGGACCTGGGGAACCGAGCCTCGAACCAGGGTCCTTAGGCTTCACAGGCAAGCGCTTAACCACTAAGCCATCTCTCCAGCCCCATATGCTGATTTTTGCAAATATACTTGTAGTCTGGTAAGTGAGGTGGGGATTTTTTTTTTCTTTGACAAGCCTGATGGGGTCACCTCCATTAACTTCTGCAGTAGACCTCTGAGTCCATCTGCACTTCTTCCAGGCAAGCATGCCCCCAGCTCCTGGCCTTACCTGTTTGAATGCTCTCTGGAATAGCAGAAACCGCCTATGCGCACTCTCTTTAATGGAAAACATCTCATTTTCCTGCTGGATAACGAGAAAACAAATGTGTCAAGAGCTAGAGAGGAGTGGAGGCAAGCTCCACCTAAGCTTCCTGGCGACAGAAGAGGTGGGAGGGGCAAGGCCGAAGAGGATGCGTCCTCGAAAAAGCCAGTGCTTCCTCTCAGCCCTGTTTTCTTTCTCACAGCAACCTCTATAGGGTAGGAGTGGCACCTCCATTTTACAGATGACAAAACTAAAGCCCAGAGAAGTTTGGCCACCTTGCAAAGTGTCGCTAGCTGACCCAAAGCAGACCCACGCCTGAACCCCAAACCCTTCTCCAGGATACCCATGGCTCTGCATTGTGTAATAAAAGCACGGATTGGATAAAGGGAGGAAAGGGTTCTCTAACGGGCCCCGTTTCCCAAGCTCTTCACCCGAGCTTTGTTCTACTCACACTAGGTTGCAGTTTTGATATGATGAGAATGAAGTTGTTGGCCAGAGTGGAGAGTGACTTCAAGATCTTGAATTCAACTCTTTTGTTGTAGTAGTTTTTGAAAACCACGTTTAAGTAGAACTTGAGCAGGGCATGGGCCACAAAACAGCTCTCAGCATCCTGGGGAGGGATGGGGTCACCAAAGAGCCAAGGCTTCTGGATGAACAACCCACAAGCCACCCAAGGCAAGATGTGCGCGGTAGGCTCCCCTCAGAGTTAATGTTAACATGAGACTTAAAAAAGTGTCAGGGGGGTCTCACAAAGTGGCTCCTGTTCTATAGGAAGTGACCAGACCTCAGGAGTGACCTGCTCAAGGTCACTCAGCTTGTCCCACATGCTGGCCTGGCTCCCAGGACTCCTGGCTTACTATCCAGCTAATACTCTCTTTTTTTCTAAATCACATGGCCTCACTAATATGCTGGGATCTCAGAAGTCCTTGAACTTGGACTTCGTAGTTGAGAGTTACAGAGAAAATGGGAGGAAAAGAAATAAGAAACCTAATACTGCCTTGGAACCCAGCAAGTGCTGTCTAACCCTCTCTGCTCTTGAAGCTGGGGGTCTCTCAGGGACTGGCATGCTCATGCACGGTCTGGCAGGCGATAGGAAGATAGTAACAGAGCTGGAGAGACGGCTCAGAGATGGTTACGGCACTTAGCTACAAGGACTAAGGACAGGGTTCAATTCAATTCAAGGGCAAAACCAGATGCACCAGGTGGTGCATGTTTCTGGAATTTGTTTGCAGTGGCCAGAGGCCCTGGCGTATACATTGTCTGCCTCCCTGTAGTTTCTCTCTCCTCACTCGCTCTTAAACAAACAAATAAATAATTTATTTTTTAAAGAAGACAGTAACAAGTGAGAGAACAGGATGGAAGTATTAGATGGGTTCATGGGGTGACTACTGTGTTTCTATAAGCAAAAGGGAAAAAAAGATGTCTAGCAACTCTCTGGCCTAGTGAAAAAGAGTGTTTTCAAGCCTAAATCCCCACCTCATACCCACAAGGGAGTAACCCCAGGCACAGACTACCCTGCCACATGTCCAGCCCTGTCCGATTTAGGGTCAGCCCAGGGCAGAAGAGAGAGCTCTCATCCTCCCCCGTGATCTAATTACCGAGATGTTCGGCAGAACTTCTGGCTTCAACAGCCGGATACTTGTGATGTTATCCTGAGCTTGCTTTAAGAACAGAAAGAAAAGATGTCTCAAGGTTAGGGAACCTGCATAGATGCCAGCTCTGCCAATATAAGCTGCTTCCCTAGACATTAAAATGTGTCCTCTCTGTGAGACTTCAGAAGCCACAGGGACCAAAAGAAGAAACTGAGTCGGCCCCTGGGCAGGCAGGTACAGATTTGGTTATAGAATCATTAAGCTAACTAACCCCAAAGGGGCAAATGTATTACAGGTTCTTAGAGCCCGAACACAGAGCTAATGAGGGATTTTTGGTTTCTTTGGCTAGTTGAGACAGGAGGAAATAAGTCTGTTTGGACCCAGAACTATTAGGGGCAGAATTTGCAACCATTGTCCACCCAGGGGAAAGATGGCTAGGGACAGCATAGTGACACTTGGAGTTGCCCATCAAGCTTGTACGTGTTTCTGCAGCCAGCCTTGCCTCTCGCTCTAGTTCTTGAATTTAGTGCCAGAACCTATCCAAGACGAACTGACACAATCAAGCTCTTTAAAAAAAAAAAAAAACATTCCCCTTAGGCTATACTTCTTCACTATAAGCTGACCATATCTTCCTGAGTGTACGGGATGTATGGTGCCTCCTGACCTCACAGAGTTCTTCTGTGGGAAACTGATTTCTCTATAATCAAAAATCACTACCGTCCCCCTGCAAGGGGAAGCCTGGAGAGGGGTTCAAAGCAATCATCCACTCACCACAGTGTTCTTCACAGCCCAGAAGGCCTTCCACAGTTCTGAGAGAACCACCCCCTTCACTTGGCAGGGTCCAAATCGGAGCTCATGGCCCTGGAGCCCTGTCACTTGACTCCAAACACATAGGAGGAAGACCAGACAAGGGAGAGTCTGTGGTCCAAAGCCCATCTGCAGTCAAGGAGGATCTGCTGAAGAGAGAGAAGGGTTTCCTGAGACATGCCTCAGACCAGAAGAACTCTCCAGAAGCAGGCCTAAGCCAACCTCGGGAGCACACATGCAAGGAACCTAAGGATAAGACAGTGCTGTGTTGGAATGTCCCCACTAAACTCAACATGGAAATCTGTTCCTTACCATGAGTTATTACGAGGTTGGACCAGGGCTGGAGAGATGGCTCAGCAGTTAAAGGTGCTAAAGTGCAAAGCCTGATAGCTGGGGTTTGATGCCCTAATTCCCATGTAAAGCCAGATGTACAAAGTGGCTTATGTGTCTGGAGTTCATTGAAAGTAGTAGAAGGCCCTGGCATGCCCATACTCATTCATTCATTCATTTTTTCTCTCTCTCTCATAAATAAAATACTTTTAAAAAATTATTTATTTATTTATATTTATTTGAGAGCGACAGACACAGAGAGAAAGACAGATAGAGGGAGAGAGAGAGAATGGGCGCGCCAGGGCTTCCAGCCTCTGCAAACGAACTCCAGACGCGTGCACCCCCTTGTGCATCTGGCTAACGTGGGACCTGGGGAACCGAGCCTCGAACCGGGGTCCTTAGGCTTCACAGGCAAGTGCTTAACTGCTAAGCCATCTCTCCAGCCCAATAAAATACTTTTAAAAGCAAGCGGGACCAGGTAGGACCTTGAAGGAGTGACTAGGTCAGCGAGGCTTTGTCTCGTTGAATGGATTGATGCATTATGAACTGGTGGGTGATCTTGAGAGCAGATGTGTCATAAAGGCAAGGGTGATGCTGTCCTGTAAGTGTCTGCTTGCCACATGACCCCATGCACTGCTTTGGGACTATACAGACTTACCAACAAGAATTTAACAAAGGTCCCCCACACACACCTGATCTTCAGATCCTTGGCCTTCAAAACTGTAAGCCAAATTACTCTCTTAACTCTCTTTTTTTTACACGCTACCCAGTACTCAGTATTCTACAAGAACAACAGAAAATGGACTAAGTCAGTTCAGGTGACAATCTTGCAAACCTATGGCTCTGCCATATGCACCTCACCCCTGCTGGTGTGGCTAACTCTTTGTCTGCCCTTCCCCACCATACCTACACACCTTTCCTTCTCTATTTCAGTTCCCCTAGCCACCAACCAGAATTTGACCAAAAACAAAAAGAAAAGGAAAGAAAGAAAGAAAGAAAGAAAGAAAGAAAGAAAGAAAGAAAGAAAGAAAACAAGCAAGCAAAGAATAAAGCTGGGTGTGGTGGTCCACGCCTATAATCTCAGCACTGAGAAGGCCCAGTAAGGAGTTTCACATCAGCCTAGGGCTACACAGTAGTTCTAGGTCATCCTGGGCTAAAGTGAGACCTTGCCTTAAAAAGAAAATGAGCTCACCTAGACATTTACTCATCTGCGACCTGCCTCTGAATTACCAGGCAGAAAGGCTAACCAGAGCCCATGGGGCTGCGGCAGAAGGCAGAGCTGGATCATGCACCTCAGCTGAGGCACTCACTCTTAACTCTAAGAATGATCTGTCAAGTATCTGAATCAGAGGGAGGAATCTAGTGCCAAGTGAATCATTTTCCAAACCTTCCTTTCAGGTGTCAGTGGGAATGTGCGTGTGGCGGGTCTTCAAGCACAGGAAGTGAGTGCCTGGAGCAGGACCGCAATCTTCGTAAGCGCGGCGACTCTGACTGCAACAGAAAGGATCGCTCTCTGGCCCCTTTGCCCTTTGCTTCTCATTTCTCTCCCATTCCTCCTTTTTCCTTACTTTCTCAACAACCATGTAAGAGTCTTTCCTATTCCACAAACTGTCCTCTAGAAACAGTTTCCCACCTCCAGAATGACAGACAGACCCAGAGACGCTCTGACTTTGGAATGACTGCCAAGACCTGGACAAAGACGAGGTGCCCAAGGCTGGAGCCCACTACCCCGTCACATGGGCCTGTGCTCAGCATCTCCCCCAAATCCTGCCCATTCTCTGCTTCCAAATGCTGCAGGCTTTGCAACCTTACGTAAAAATCTGTCTCTGGGTCTCACAGTCCTCCCCCTGGTCTTTTCTCTCATCCAACCTAAGTTCTGTGTTTTTTTTCCCCTTAAATATTTTATGTATTTATTTGAGAGAGAGAGAGGCAGATAGAGAGAAAGAGAGAACAAGCATGCCAGGGCCTCCAGCCACTGCAAACAAACTCCAGACACATGTGCCACCTTGTGCATCCGGCTTACGTGGGTCCTGGGGAATCAAACCCCGATCTTTAGGCTCCTCAGGCAAACACCGTAACCACTAAGCCATTTCCCCAGCCCCCAACCTAAATTCTTGATGTTAAGTTGGAGAAAGCAGCTCTGCATCCAGTCTTGTCCTTACATAAATATTCAAAAGGTTGAAGCCTTCCATTCTGCCCTCAACCTTCATTCCCAGACAAGGCAGAGCAAAAGACACAGGAACCCCAACACTCACCTCAGGTCCTGTTAAGTGATGTTGGAGGGCTGCTACTTGGGGAAAACTCTCAAACTCTCTCACCATTCACTAGTAGAGGGTATACCTATGGGTAGAAGGTTCCTTCCTCAGCACTGGAAGTGATTTCGAAAGTTAAATGTATGCAGGTAAGCAAGGCTTCATGGGGATTTGTATATAACGGGTCTGCGGGGAGGGGCAGAGGAAGGAGAGGGAGGTGAAAGAAGGGGAATTTGTCATGCTTCCCTGGAGAATTACTTCATTGCTAGTCACCCTTCACTCTAAGACAATGGGGCAGTGCAGAAGTCAGTTCCTCAGGTGAGATAGACCGGGCTTACATTATCTGTGTGATTAGGGCAAGCACTCTAGATTCTCTGAGCTGCAGTTTCTATGCCTAGAAAATTTCTGGTTAAAAAACAAGGATCAAATCCAGCATAGTGATGAACACCAACAATCCCAGGACTACAGTTTAGGAACGGCAGGCCCCCAAAGTAAACCAGAAGAGGCCAAAGATGAGAAATGTCCCTGAACCTATAGCCGGTTCCTCCTCATTTATCTCTTTCTGTCTAGAGGAGTCTTGAGCTTCCACATGCACAGGCCAGAAATGTCAGAAGGGTTTGGTCTTTCCTTATGTTTTTCCCTCCTAACAGAGAAAATTAATCCCTTTCCTAGGAATATGAAGGGATTGCTCCCTTTTCTGACAACCTGCCAGTGCCTAGATAGCTGGTACTGGGGCTAGACCAACCAGTGCAGCCCTTAGCCAGTCATTTCCAGGAAGACCCGAACCTGGGCCTCTAGGTGCGCTTTTCCATTTTCTTGTAACCCTCCCCCTCCCACAGGCAGGAGCTTTCCCACTTTCCTTTTCTCTACTCTATAATAGAATCTTTCTAAATCTCATCCTTTATGGTCTGTGAACGTCAAGCACTGAATTCATAAAACAAGAACTCAGAGGCGGCTGGGCGTGGTGGCACACGCCTTTAACCCCCACACTTGGGAGGCAGAGGTGGAAGGATCACTGTGAATTCAAGGCTATCCTGAGACTACGTAGTGAATTCCAGGTTAGCCTGGGCAAGAGTGAAACCCTTCCTCAAAAGAAGAAAGAAAATAAAAGAAAGAGAAAGGAAGAAAGACCTCAGAGGCTACCCAAGAGCAGAGAAAAGCTCCCTTCACTCTCAAAGCGACACTCCAAATTCAAATCCCTGCCTCACCAGTTCTCAGGAGTTGAAGGCAGGAGGATCAGAAGTTCAAGGTCATCCTTGACTACATAGTGAGTTTAAAGAAAATCACTTTCTTTCTCTCTCTCTCTCAAAAAAAAAAAAAAAAAAAATCTGACCTAATTTCCTCAGAGGTAAGTGTAAGGAGCAAATGCAAAAACAGCACAGAGGTGCTTTGTGAACTCGTGTACACACAGTATTAATGTGCAGACTGTGCCATTCTTCCTGCTGTCAAAATAATTCAGCAATTATGTCATATTCATTTCTTAATATTATTTATTTGATATATATAGAGAGAGACAGAGAATGGGTGCGCCAGTGCCTTTAGTCACTGCAAACGAACTCCAGACGTATGCACCATGTGCACCTGGCTTATGTGGGTCCTGGGGAATCGAACATAGGTCCTTAGGCTTTACAAGCAAGTGTCTTAACTGCTAAGCCATCTCTCCAGCCCCATATATGTTTTGTTGAAAGCATCATTTATTTGTTTTCAAGCAGAGAAAGAAAGAGTGAACTAGAGTATGCATATGCCAGGGCCTCTTGCCCCTGCAAATGAATGCCAGAGGCACGTACCATTTTGTGCATCTGGCTTTACTTGGGTACTGCACAGGCCAGCAAGCTTTACAAGCAAGTGCCTTTGCTCACTGGGCAATCTCCTCAGGCTCATTATACTCTATTTATGATGGGGTAATAGCCCATATATACCTTCCTTTAATCTCTCAGGGTCAGGAATTTTAGGAGTATTTCCTGACATGCAGCTTCATGTGGTCCCAGGGGTTATAATCATTCAAACAAAATATATTTCTCCTGAAGTACTAGAATCCAAGAAGAGTAATAGCGTGTTGCATGGAGAGACTCAGAAAGTTTGAGGAGTCCTGGTGTTCTTGTGGGCCACACTGGGCTTGGGCCACATGGTTGAGAGCACCAGTGAAGTCAAGAGACCCCACAATGTGTCCAGCTCAGTGTTCAGTTTCCCTACATGCCAAATGAGAGCATCAACTAAAGTAGAGCTTTCCCAGGGGCATGCCACAGAACAGGGGCCTGAGGAAGGCCAGCCTTGTAGTGACTTATGGAGCAAGAGAGAGTACAGTCAGATGAGTCACAGAAACCCCTCCCGGGAAGGAACACAGCTCCTGAGAGTAGTGAAGCCAAGGCCAGGGGAGGAGTGTGAGATTTCCAGAGCACTGTCCTCTTCTCTGCACAGTCCCTCCTCCCACCAGTATGCTCGGACTAGGTCTGGAGTTTTGAAATCACCTCCTGTTAGGGTAAGTGGGTAAGCTTCCTTGCACCTGAGCTGAAAGGCGGAAATGCTACCTCCCTCCAACCCTGACCTCAATACCGTCCCATGCAAGGCCTCTTCCTTCAAGTGCAATCTGATATTCCTCTTCCTCTTCCTAAACACCCTTAAGCCCCTCTCTGTGCCCTTACTCAGGGTCCCAGAGCTTCTTTCCTTTCTGCTTCTTATGGTGGTTTGATTCAGGTGTCCCCCATAAACTTAGGTGTTCTGAATGCTAGGTTCCCAGCTGATGGAGATTTGGGAATTAACACCTCTCAGAGGCAGTGTATTATTGGGGCGGGCTTATGGGTGTTATGGCCAGTGTCCCCTTGCCAGTGTTTGGCACACCCTCCTGTAGCTGTTGTCCACCTGATGTTACCCCATGAGGTGATGTCCACCCTCTGTTCATGCCATCATTTTCCCCTGCCATCATGGAGGTTTCCAGCCAAAATAAACCTTTTTTTTCCCACAAGCTGCTCTTGATCAAGTGTTTTCTAGAAGCAATGTGAACTTGCCTGCAACACTTCTGTTCTTGACATTAAAATAAATAAATGCCTTGGGCCTCAGAAATAGTTTGTCTCCAGTACTCTGTCTTTAACCAGAACCTTACAGGGTATGATTAACTGTTACTTTCTTTGGTGTGTGTTTGTGTTTGTGTGTATGTGTGACACATGTGTGTGTGTGTGTGTGTAGATGCCTGAGCGTGAAGACCAGAGGAGAAGGTCAGATACCCCACTCACTCATCTGCATATCTCCTTAAACTGGAATCTCTCACTCAACCTGGTCAAGGATCCCCAGTTCCTTGGTTACAAATGACGGATTAGGCAGGCTGATGGACAAACTGGTTCTAGATCAGGAGCTGTGTCCAAGAAAGGGAGACTAACTCTGAGAGTCTAAGGCCATGTGGGTCTAGGCCTCAGCCTCAGATGAGCTGGTCATAACATTGTCACTGAGAAGGAAGGCTAGGAGAGAAAGCTGGGACCCTCGGCAAGAGTGCTGGTTCTCACCCCATCACACCTTACAAGGGTCCCAGGTGAAACTAAGAATAATTAGCAAAACAAGCAAGGGTGCTATTTCTTGGTGAGCCAGGAACCAGCACAAGGGTGAAGGAGATCGACAGAGAAAACAATCAACTCCTACCAAATCAGATATCCAGGGACCCAGAGGCCCCCAACACCTCATCACTGAAGCAGACCATAAATGAACCCAACATGGGAAATTTTGCGGAATAGGGGGCAGAAAGAATGTCAGAGCCACATGTTGGGTCATGATATGCAGAGACATTTATCTTATCCATAACTGTGGGCTAACTCTACAATGCATGACCCATATACCTCAACAAGGAGGGGTCGGGAGAGGGGGTAGGACATGAATGAGCCTAACAATGATACCAACTTGACTGTATTCACTGAGTACAAAACTAATTAATAAAAAAATAAAGAAAAAATAAAATAAAATTTAAAAAAAGAATGCTGCTTCTAAGCATGGGCTCTGGGTACATCTGACCTGGCTTCCCAGGGTGTGCTGCCTATGAGCTCCCTGACCCTCAGCTTCATCATCTGTTTAACAGCACCCTCATTGGGACCCAGGGACACAGGAACAAGCAGCCTGCTCTCAAAGCATGGTCCATGAACCAGCAGCTATAACATCCATTGTTAGAAATCCAGTCCCATGCCTTTCCCCAAGCTACTGAATCACACTGGGCATTGTAAGAGACTCCCAAGGTGATTCTTATATGCATTAAAATTTGAGCAGTATCTCCAAGAAGCTCATGAAGTACTTGCTCCAATGTCTTCCACGTGGAAAATACTTGGGGACCAAGCGTTCCAAGTAAGAGGAAAAAGGGGCTATAGCAGAGGTTCTCACTGAGCGATTTTGCCACCAGGATCAGTTGGCAGTATCTGGGGACATTTTGGGCTGTCATAACTGGGGGATGCTGATAGTGTAGTAGAATCAGCTAGGGTTACTGCTAAGCATCCTCAGTTCACCAGAAAGATGTGACCCAGGATGTCAATACTGCTGAGGTTAAGCAACTGTGGTCTAGAGCGAGGCTAGGGCAAATGAAGAAAGAGCCAGAAGAGAGCAGAGAAAGTTAAGAAGGCAAACTTTGCTAAGGAGGCGGTACCCAAAGACACCTGGTGGGGAGGAATGGTATAGCCCCACCTAGACCAAGACCTGAGGCTCATAATTCCCATGAAATGCTGAAACCTGGGGAGCTTTGTTTATTAAAAAAAAATACTGGGTAAAGCTTAGTGTGGTGCACACACCTTTAATCCTAGTACTTGGGAGACAGAGGCAGGAGGATCACCATGAATACATGATCAGCCTGGGTTGCAGAGCGAGTACCAAGTTAGCTTGGGCTAGAGTGAGACCTTACCTTAAAGACACAGACAAATAAATACACTGGGTGGAAGAAAAGTTTATTCAAGGATGAACTTTATCCCACAAGGCCAGCTCCATTTGATTTAGGTGCTTGATTCTCATGATCTCATGTCACCTCTCTCCTGAATGTCTCTTTGGAGCCTGAAGATTTTATTTGGACAATAAATCAACTTGAATTTCCTATTCCATCCAAGGTCCTGTGTCCCTGTAGAAAGGGAAACAAACGAGTTCACTCTCAAACCTGAATGGCAGAAACACTTGGCAAGAGAAGAGTGGTGACTATGCTAATAAGAATTTCCTAAAGCCAAAAGATGGGAGAAAGTTGCATCATCATTTTCCCTCCAGTGAACTGAGTTTAATCTACATTTTAAACCAGATTTTTATCTCCCCACTTGTCTGGGAAACCCATTTGGTAATAGATGTAGAATACCTAGGCATTTTCTTTGTCCTTCATCTTGTCTCTGCTGCAGTCTTTCAAGAAGTGAGGGTAAGGAATAAAGGTCCAAAGACCTTAGCAGGGCACCCTGACACTCTACCTCTCCTGTGACATTGTATAATGTGTCCTTTTTACAGGTATTTCTAGAGATTAGAGAATACAAACAAACTGTTCTATGCCAATCAGCATGCTTACATATACCAACTATTTCCAAGTGAGTGTTCTCATTGGGCACTTTTACCCTTTTAAAATTATTTTTAATTTTAGAGAGAGCAAGAGAGAGAGAGACCCAACCAAGAGCAGCTTGTGAAAGGAAAGGGTTTATCTTGGCTTACAGACTTGAGGGGAAGCTCCATGATGGCAGGGGGAAACAATGGCATGAGCAGAGGGTGGGCATCACCTCCTGGCCAACATAAGGTGGACAACATCAGGACAGTGTGCCAAATACTGGCAAGGTATAGCTGGGGCTATAATACCTCCTAACAACAAATCACTTCCAGAAGGTCCTAATTCCCAGATTGCCACCAGCTAGGGACCTAGCATTCAAAACACCTAAGTTTATGGGGAACACCTGAATCAAACCACCACATTCCACCACTGGCCCTCATAAACTGATAACCATCCATGATGTAAAATGCAATGCATTCAGTCCAGCTTTATAAGTGCCCATAATTTTTATCAATCCCAATGATGTCCAAATATCTCCATAGTCCAAGGTGTTTTAACCGAGCCATAATGTCAAAAATATCTGTAATGGCACAGAATAAATATTCACACTGAAAAAGATGGCAGTGGGTATATCAAAGAAATATTCAACCAATACAAAATTTAAAACAAATAGGACAAGGCTGGAGGGATGGCTTAGCAGCTAAGGTGCTTGCATGCAAACCTAAAGGACCCAGGTTTGATCCCCCAGGACCCACAGAAACCAGATGCACAAGGTGATTCATGCATCTGGAGTTTGTTTGCACTAGAGGCCCTTTTGTCCTTTTGTGCCCATCTTCTCTCTCTCTCTCTCTCTCTCTCTCTCTCTCTCTCTCTCTCTCTCTTCCCCTTTCTCTCTCAAATAAATAAAAAAAAAACTTTTTAGAAACCAAATAGGATAAACATCAAACTGTATCTCCAAGTTCCATAACTCTAGTCAGTGACAAGCCTCCAAAGTCTGATAATTCTAACCAGGGACAAGTCTTTAGAGTTCCAATTCTGCCCCTCTAGCTAGGCTACTCACAGTCTGGGAAAATTTTATCCAGTGCTGCCAGTTCTTCTTGGCAGCCATCCCATAGTCCTAGCATCTCCACTGGGTCTCCAGTGCAACCCATGGAAATCTTCATGGCTCTATTGGGCCTCCATGCAGTTAATTCAACAGGCCTGTTTCACACTGTCCATGCCATTTTCAAAAATACAAAACCAAGTTGCAAATTCAATGACCCTCTCTATCCTGCACTTATTATACTCCATAGTACCAGGTGGGCCACTAATTTGTTAATCCAGGGAGAAATAAAGCAGACTTTGAAGAATAGGGCACTCCTTCAGCATTCAGGCCCTTTCAAAAGAATCTGAATTCTTCCTGTTGTCCCAATGCAGATCAATTGGCCCAATCTTATTAGTTGCAATCTCTCAAACAATTGCAGCTGAATGGGCAGCAGTTTCAGCCCAAAGATTTCATTAATTTCTGTACCATATCCCTCTGCTCATACCAGTCCATGTCTACACAATACAACCCTGCACAAAGTTCTCAGGACCCAGGCATAACAGCAAGCTTCCCACACAAACTGCTAGCCCCATCCAGGCAAAGCCCTTTCTCACCCTCACAAGCCAAACCTCACAGTCCATAGTTCTTATGGCATTCAGGTCTTTCAACTCTGACCAGAATAGTCCATCAAGCTGTATTTATAGCATGGTAAGACGTCTCTTAGGCCAAGGTTTCATATCCTTCCACTTTCCTCCTGCAAATCAGTTCCAAAAAGCCAAAAGCCACACAGTCAGGTTTCTGGCAGAAATGGTTCCACTTCTCAGTTCCAATTGAATTATCATAGCCAGTTTTTCATTACTGGCAGAAAACACTCGAACAAGAGAAGCTTGTGTGTGTGTGTGGGGGGGTATTTTTGTTTACAAACTTTAGAGGAAGCTCCATAATGGCAGGGGAAAACAATGACATAAGCAGAGGGTAGACACCACCTTCTGGCCAACATAAGGTAGACAACAACAAAAACGTATGCCAAACACCAGCAAGGGGAAGCTGGCTATAACACCCATAAGCCCACCCCAGCAACACATCACCTCCAGAAGATTCCAATTCCCAAATTGACACCAGCTGGGCACATACCATTCAGAACACATAAGGTTTTTTTTTTTTAAATAATATTTTATTTATTTATTTGAGAGAGAAAGAGAGAGGCAGACCAACACACAGATAGAGAGAATGGACATGTCAGGGCCTCTAGCCACTGCAAATGAATTCCAGACACATGTGTTATCTTGTGCATCTGGCTTACATGGATCCTGGGGAATTGAACCGAGGTCCTTTGGCTTTGCAAGCAAATGCTTTAGCCACTAAGCCATCTCCCCAGCCCTACATTACTGCTTTTTCTTAAAAATGTTTTTTATTTATTTATTTGAGAGCGACAGACACACAGAGAAAGACAGATAGAGGGAGAGAGAGAGAATGGCCGGGCCAGGGCTTCCAGCCTCTGCAAACGAACTCCAGATGCGTGCACCCCCTTGTGCATCTGGCTAACGTGGGACCTGGGGAACCGAGCCTCGAACCGGGGTCCTTAGGCTTCACAGGCAAGCGCTTAACCGCTAAGCCATCTCTCCAGCCCACATTACTGCTTTTTGACTATATTTATCTGCTGAATGCTTAAGACCAAGTAGGTAGCCAAAATTTAACTCTCTATATTCTGTATTTTTGAATGTGACCAGCTGCTTCATGTTCTTCCTATCACACCTTCCTCGCCATGATGGCCTGTAACCTTGAGCTATAAGCCAAAGTAAACCTTCCCTTCCTTAAGTTGCTTCTGGTCAGATATCTTGGTTACTACCATGAGAAAACTAAAACAAGTAGAAATATCAGCTCCTGCAGCTGCTGGCATGGCAGCTCTTAAGCCCAGAGCTTGGGGCCCGTGGAAGCTACTTTCTCATTGCTGGATCCAGCCCTCAGCCCTGCATGAATGAATAGATAACAAACTTAGGTGCATGTCTGTCAACTTAGCAACAACAATGCAAAATACTTTTTTTTTTTTTTTTTGAGTCAGGGTCTTACTGTAGTCAAGGCTGACCCGGAACCCACTCTGTAGCCTTAGTTGGCATTGTACTCACAGCAATCCTCCTACCTCAGTCTCCTGTGTACTGGGGTTATAGGCATGAGCCACCACACCCTATCCAGCCAAAATAATTTTTATATTAAAGAAAATAAAAATGGAGTATACATATACAATAGAGTTTTATTCTGCCATGAAAAGAATTACTCCTGCCCAGCGTGGTGGCACATACCTTTAATCCCACCACTCTGAGGGCAGAGGTAGAAGGATTGCCATGAATTCAAAGCCAGCCTGAGACTACATAGTAAATTCCAGGTCAGCCTGAGCTAGAGTGAGGTGTACCTCCAAGAACAGAAGAAAAAAAAAAGACTCCTCTAAGACTCAAGGGATCCCATGGAAGAGGGGCAGAAAGAATGTAAGAGCAAGAGGATGGAGAGGAGAGCTGTGAAACACTGGCGTCTGGATTTGACATGGCTGGTAGACTCATGAATTCATAACAGCTGTGCTTTCCAGCATCAGAGTGAGCCTGGCATATTTCACCATAGGTGGGGGAAGAGTACATAAGCCCTCACGCTTCCCAGAGTAGCAAATAATGTGTTGGAAGAGCGGGAGTCCGGCTCCTCAATGGTGTAGCTACTAGTAAGTTGCCCATTTCACAGTAAATAAACTTCCACCATGATCATATAAGCAACCTTTTTTTTAAAGGCATGAAAGAAAGATGGAGATTAGTAGGGAAGAAGAGAAAGTGTTCATGGGAGGTGGAAGACAATAAGAGGGTCATGGAAGGAAAAGATCAAAATATATTATATACATGCATGAAAATGTCAAAGTGGAAAAATAAATAATCTTTTAAAAACACTTTTATTTATTTATTTGAGAGAGAGAGGTAGATGGACAGAAAGAGTATGGGCGTGCCAGGGCCTCCAGTCACTACAAACTCCAGATGCCTGCTCCACCATGTGCATCTGGCTTTACATGGGTCCTGGAGAATCGAACCTGGATCCTTTGGCTTTGTAGACAAGTGCCTTAACCACTAAGCCATTTCTCCAACCCAAATAAACTTTTTATAAAAGAAGAATGAAATTATGCTATTGGCTAGAAAAATGGATGTGACTAGAGATAAGATTGAGCAAAATAAGTCACACTCAGAAAGACAACCCAGACCCAGAAAGACAAGCACCATGTGTTCTCTCACGCATGTATATTCCAGTTTCAAATGTTTAGAGTATCTGTAGAGGCCAGGCCAGGGGCTATGGGGTTGGGGAGGTTTGAGGGGGATGATAGAACACATGTGATATGACAGTCAAGGGACAGAAAGAGGAGGTATGCATATGCAGAGATAAGAGTGGGAAGATGGGGGAGAGGAAAGAGTGAGGACGAGGTTAACTGAACTTTGGACATATGAATGTTATGTAGAAACATACCACTTGGTAAGCAAATTAAAATATGACTTATAAAATGTTTTGAGTGAACGTACCCTATGTGGGTGGATAAAGCTGCTTCCAGAAGCCATAGATCATTAATTAGAAATCCCACTACCAGGGATGAGATACTTCTCAATGAGATACTGGTCAGGGAGGCTACAGAGGCCCCTAAAATGGTATAGGCCATTGCCATTGCTTTTGACTGCTTACCAAAACTATTGTGGAAAATGCCATATGCTTTGGTTACAGGATACAAAGAAATCAAACTGGAATTGAGGTGGAATTTTCCTCCCTGGTGTCTAGCTTTCCTAGTGCTAGAAGGCTGCTGCTCGGGCTGCTGAGAGAGAAACATCATCAACAATTTTAACCCTGTGTGCTCTGCAACTTATCTGCCACGCAAGATGTACCCACAGCTACAATACTGGAAAAATTGTTACGGGAATAGCCAACTGCTTTCTTATTAGACTTGAGGCCTGATCCATGGGGGGGAGGTTCATGGGAGGAATTCATCCAAAGCCTATAGCTGAGGAGGTCATATATCTAGGAGGGGAGCCTACTACTGTTTTAATAAATGGACAAGTTGTCAAACAGCCTTCTAAGTATCCATGTCTATACCCATGGATTAGAGCTGCTCTCTGCCTCAACCACAGAAGTTTCTTTTTGTAGTGAGCAGAGGTTAATGCAGAGAGATAGCACTGCCAAAAGTGTTGAGAACCAGTGTGCTTTATAGTGTGCTCAGTCCTAAAGGGAACATCTAAACCACCCTCTCCAAGGCTCGCGGAACATCATGGAAGGAGGATGTAGAAAGAATGTGGTAGCTGGAGGCTGGAAAGGAGTGCTGTGGAGGGCTGTCTTCTGACCCTGACAGAGCTACTGCACTCATAAACTAATAGCAGCTGTGGTTTCCTTACATGGCTGAGCCCATCAACATTCTAATGTGGATGAGAGAAGGGCTCACATGACTCCATACCTCCCAACAATTATTCTTTTCCTTTTCTTTTCTTTTTTTTTCTTTTCTTTTCTTTTGAGTTAGGGTCTCACTCTAGCTCAGCCTGACTTGGAATTCACTATGTAGTCTCAGGGTAGCTTTGAACTCACAGCAATCCTCCTACCTCTGACTCCTGTGTGTTGGGATTGAAGACATGTGCCACCACGCCTGGCTTGGTTTCTCCTTTTTATGTTTGTCTCTTTCACTGTAGATTTGAATCTAAGAGCTAATGGAAGCCATATCACACAGTCAGTATTATTCCTTTTGTTAAAAATATTTTATTTGGGCTGGAGAGATGGCTTAGCAGTTAAGTGCTTGCCTCTGAAGCCTAAGGACCCCAGTTCAAGGCTCAATTCCCCAGGACCCACGTTAGCCAGATGCACAAGGTGGCAGAAGCATCTGGAGTTCGTTTGCAGTGGCTGGAGGCCCTGGCGTGCCCATTCTCTCTCTCTCTCTCTCTCTCTCTCTCTCTCTGCCTCACTCTCTCTCTGTCTGTCCCTCTCAAATAAATAAATAAAACAGAAAAAAATTTAAAAAAATATATTTTATTTGCTAACACATGCACACAGAGATAGAAATAGATAGATAGATAGATAGATAGATAGATAGATAGATAGATAGATAGATGGATGGATGGATGGATGGATGGATGGATGGATGGATGGATGGATAGATGGATGGATGAGAGATAATGGATGCACAAGGGCCTCTTGCCACTGAAAACAAACTCCAGATGCTTAGGCTACTTCTGCATCTGGCATTACATGGGTACTTGGGAATTAAGCCCTGGCCACTAGGCTTTGCAAGCAAGCACCTTTAACTGCTGAGCCATCTTCCCCACCCAGATTCAATATTTTTCTGCCTTGAATTTCTCACCAAACATGTTAGTTCATTACTTTTAAATTCAACTTTAGTAAAGTTCTTAGGACATGAATATGGCACAGTCAGTTTCTTTACCAAACTTATACACAAATTGCCTTTAGCCCAGTTCCCAAAAAAGTTCAGAATTCCTTCTGGAACCTAATAAGTCAAGTCTGCAGAGTCCGTATTTCCCTCAGCTTTCTGGTCTTTCAAACCCCTGATTACAGCATTGTTAGACCACTCTAGTCCATAATTCCAAATACTTCAAATTTCCTCCTGCAAACCAGTTCCAAAAGCATAGGAACACATGGTTAGGCTTGTCACAGCAACAGCCCCAGTTCTAGGTACCAATTTTCTATGTCAATTACTTGCTCATTGCTGGGACAAAATACTTAGTAAAAATAAAAATAAAAAAAAGAAGAAAATCAATTTAAGGTAGGAAGTGGTTTATTTCAGCTTGCAGATTTAGGTTACAGTCCATCATGTCAGGGAAAGCACAGTAGGAATAGGAAACTGGATCACAGGATCACATCAGCCACGAGGAAGCAGACAGTGATGTGTACTGCGCTCTCATTTAGAGTTCTCCATTTTATACAGTCCAAGTACACAGCCCATGGAATGGTGCCACCCACAGTTAGGGTGGGTCCTCACTCCTCAGATAACCTAGTCAAGAAAATTCCTCGTGGGCTTGACCAGAAATTGGTTTCCATGATTCTAAATCCTGTCAATTTGACTGCCAGAGATTAACCCTCACATATGGATTCTAGCTTTTACAAAGACACATCAAATCACTTTTGTGTGTCATAAAAACAAGCAAAACTATCTGAGAGAAATGAAGGGACTAGCAAAATGGAAGAAAGGGTATAACATGCTATGTGAATATATTTTTATGAGACAATATGTACAATGAGTATATGCCACTAATGTTTTTTCTATTTACTTTCTCTCTCTCCCCTCCCTCTCTCTCTCTCTCTCTCTCTCTCTCTCTCTCTCTCTGTGTGTGTGTGTGTGTGTGTGTGTGTGTGTGTGTGTGTGCATGTGTGTGTTCACGTGCAGGCACACATTACTGCAGTGTGCATGTGAAGGTCAGAAGACACTTTGGGGCTGGTCTTCTCTTTCTACCTTGTTTGAGGCAGGCTTTCCCACTGGTCACTGCACCATTCATAAGCTTTGGGGAAATTCCCCTATTTCCACCTCCCTTCTCACTGTAGATACACTGGTATTGCAGAAGCTTAGCGGAGCTTTTAGTTTTGATGTAGGGTCTGAGGATCTAAACTCAGGTACTCAGAGTTTTATGGCAAGCACTTTATCCACTGAGCCATCTCCCTAGCTCCAATAAAAATACATATTTTTAACTTTTTAAGATTGATTTTTTATAATCTCTGGCTAGTTATTTTTTTACATATAAAGGTCTATATAATAGAATACCATTCCACTTCTAAAAATAATTTGTATTTACATTCTTCAAATTTTCAGAATATTTTAGGTCTTAACAGATGGCATATGTAATATAATCCCATTTTATTAAAAATAAAATGAACATATGGATTGGAAATGATCTAGAAATATAAATACTCAGTGTTATCTCTGACTAGTGAGGTAATGGTTGTCTTCAATCTCTGTAAATTTCTGTATTTTTAAAGTTTTATACAATGTGTAAGATTTTTACGTGTTGTTTGTTTGTTTGTTTTTGGTTTTCTGAGGTAGGGTCTCACTCTAGCCCAGGATTAAAGCTGGGATTAAATGCATGTGCCACCACTCCCGGCACGTGTTGTTTTATAGCTGGATGCAGTGAATTATGCTTATAATCCCAGGATTTGGGAAGCTGAGTCAGAAGGATTGTGAATTTGAGACTCACCTAGGCTGTATAACAAGACCCTGTCTCAAAAATGCTATTTTTTAAACTGATTTTTTATTAATGTATATATTAAAGACACAAAATAATAGATTTTACTTTGACATTTTCATATATGCCCAACAAACTTGAATCATATTCACTGCCAATTACCCTCTTTTATGCTCCCTGCCTTCCCATTGCTCCTCATCCAATTCTAATAGTCCTTCCTCCTCCCCCACATATGAAACAAAACATGGGATATTTGTCTTTCTTTTTAAAAAAAATATATTTTATTTATTTATTTGAGGAAAAGAGAGAGATTGGGAATGGGCATGCCAGGGCCACCAGCCACTGCAAGTCAACTCCAAATGCGTGCACCCCCTTGTGCATCTGACTTATGTGGGTTCCTGGAGAATCGAACCAGGATCCTCTGGCTTTGCAGGCAAATGCCTTAACTGCTAAGCCATTTCTCCAGCCCAGATATTTGTTTTTCTGAGTCTGACTTATTTCATTTGCCATAAGAACCTCTAGCTCCATCCTCCTTCCTGCAAATGATGATTCAGCTCTTTGTTATGGTTGAATTATGTATCTATACAACATTTTCTTAATCCTTGATCCACTAATAAAAATCTAGACTGATTCCATAACTTGGCAATTGGCAGTAGAGCTGCAGTAAACATAGATGTGGAGGTATCTCTACTGTATGCTGATTTTGACCCCTCTGGATATATGACCAGAATTAATACAGCTCGATCATATGGTAGCTCTATTTCCAGTTTTGAAAACTCCATACTGATTTTCATAGTGGCTGCACTATTTTACATTCCCATCAATAGTGTGTAAGAGCTCCTTTTAAAAGTTCTTATTTGTTGATTTATTTGAGAAAGAATGGGCGCACCAGGGCCTTCAGCTGCTGCAAATGAAGTCCAGATGCACGCGCCCCCTTGTGTGCATGTGTGACATTGCACACTTGCATCACTGCATCTGGCATACGTGGGACCTGGAGATTTGAATATGCGTTCTTAGGCTTTGCATGCAAGTGCCTTAACCACTAAGCCATCTCTCCAACCCTAAAAGTTCTCTTAAATTAAATAAAACATTACTTAACTGTCCTCTGAGGATTGTTAAAATTCCCTGGCTTTTCCACGTACATCATCTGAGACCCAGTGCACTCACCTTTGCCTCTCTCTTCTCTCAGGTCTCAGCACAACATGCTGCCAGCCAAGCTGAGCTGCTTGCTCACACCTCATGGATCTAGACCTGTGTTTAGTGGGGTCTGGAGTGTACCCCGCCAAACACTAACTATCCTCTATTGGGTCCTACTGTTCACTATCAAGGGTGGATTATTTGTGTGGTGTGGTGATGGCAGTGAGTTTATGGGGGACATCTGATCTGAACCACCTCAATGCTGAAATGATCTTGTCTTTTATATCCTTGTGTATGTTCAGTTACAGAGGTATAAATCTGTTATTTTTGTATGGATACCCAATTATTAATAGCACCATTTCTTTTTGAAAAATATCTTGTGTGTATTTTTAATCTGTTTGAGAGACAGGGAGGCAGATAGAGAGAGAAACAGCATTTCCCATCACAGGGTATTTTCTGCTTGGAAAAGTCACCAGCCCTCCTCCCAGGCCCTAAAGATTGGCCCTGTAGGACAGCTGGTCTAGTTGCTTGATCCTACTTGAGTGAATTCTATTTTCTCACAAATTTATCGTCATCATTAAAGTAACTGAAAATAGCACAACTCAAATGGCCCTTGTTCTGTAGTCTGTGATTAAAAATTAGAAATAAAAAATTCCCAGGTTCTGTGGCCCCAGCTACTCCTTTATATACAGCAGGTTCATGCAGTCTCCCAAAACTGCTTGAAGAATTTCCAAAAGGGAATTTCCCAAAGGCATGAACCCATGAACCTGAGTATGCTTCCAAGCCAACCAAACTATTTCAAATTTCATCTGCTGCCCCAGCCTGAGAACGGAGCTCTGTTGTCCAGCTTCTCAGTGCCTCCTCGCTGTTGCCAAAAACACGTTGCAAGGTTTCATGCCCATCTGATGGAATATTTAGGTTCAGCGTGTGAAGAGTCCTGTGTGGCCCCAGGGTGTCCACATACCTGCAGCATGGTGCATTTGGGAACATTTCTGGTAACATGGGGTTAGAATTCATCAATATCAGTGGCATTGGCTGCTGTTACTTAGCCCAGGCCACCATGCCCAGCTCCTTTCTTTTTCAAGGTGACTCATCTTTGAGAATTAGGGTTGTTTTATAAACCCCTTTTAATCTGGCTCTACGCTCCAGTCAGCCATGTTTCTGAGTGTCTGCACCCCAGGAATGAACAGAGTTCAAGTTCTTTGGCCTCACTGCAGCTCAGCGGAGGCACATGACACTCACGGGAACTGTGTTGCTTAGCTCTGCTGGCGAGATTACCCTGCGGGGGTGGGGTTAAGGGGAGTCTCAGCTCTAATCCAATAAGCCAGCAGTTATGCAATGCTTCACAAAGTACACCTCCAATTTGATATTCACAAAAGCCCTTTGAGATAAATAGAGCAAATGTCATTATCTCTGCATTTTGGATTCAAAAGCCAAAACAAAGTTTAGTGACTTGCCTAAACTCATATTGCTGAAAAGGTTCTACTTGGAATTGATCCCAGGTCACCAGCTTCAAGTCTAGGTACGCAGAAGACAGAACAGTGCACTGAGAAATCCACAGGCTGCTAAGCCACATACTGTCTTTGGATTTCAGCCTCTGCAATGTACTAGCTCTGTGACCATGGGTAAGTCGAGAGGCTGACAGGGAGGCACCAGGATTAACATACCCCCAAAGACCCACCTATGTCCTCAGGCTAGATCTCATCTCCTACACCTCCCACAACCTCCCCAGACAGTGCTAACAGTGGGGACCAATCACTGTATATGCAAACCATAACATATGACTTTTATCAGTGCTATTTTTTTTATTAGTTATGTATATAGTGAGTATACAGCCATGATGTTAGCCTTCTCATGGTTCTCCCCCTCTACAGCTTTTGGGTGTTGCATTGTGGGGGTGGCCTTCAGTTATGAGGGAGAGGCAATGTCTTTGTGCATAGTGACCCAACTTATGGCTCTAACAGTCTTTCCACTCCCTTTTCTGCAAATTTCCCTGAGCCATGTTGGGTTCATTTTAGGTCTATTTCAGTGACAGGAGGTCTTGGGAGTCTCTGTGTCTCTGGACATCTGATTTGGCAGAAGTTGAATGTTCTCTGTGTCTGTCTCCTTCACCCTTGTGCTGATAGCAGGTTCACCGAGAAAGCAGCTCTTGCTCATTACCCCACTAACTCGCTGCTAAATTTTCCCAGTCATTCTCTTTATAATTACTGCTTCGCCCTTGTCTTTCCTGCAAGGACCTACATGGCATGGACATTGTGCTGCTTCACTGGGTTTTCAGTGGATTTTACGTGACTTCTCGACATTTTCTGTTCCTTTACCTCTCCATTTTATTTATTTATTTTCTGGATGATTTATCTTCTCATTCCTGGGTTAAAGCATCTGACCAAAAGCAGCTCATGGGAGGATTTTTTTTTTTTTTTTTTTTTTTGGCTTACAGTACCAAGGGACAGCATGGCATGAGCAGAGGCTGGACATCACCTCTGCCACAGCAGGTGGAAAACAGCAGCAGGAGAGTGAGCCATCTAACGCTGGCAAGCCAGGGCTTAGTAAACCTCATGGTCTATCTTCAGCAACATACCTCCAGCAAGGCTCCACCTCCCAAACTACACCAGCCAAGAACCAATGTGCAGAACACATGAGTTTATGGGGGACATCTGATCTAAACCACCTCAATGCTGAAATGATCTTGTCTTTTATTTCCTTGATTATGTTCAATTACAGAGGTATAAATCTGTTATTTTTTGTGTGGATATCCAATTATTAGTAGCACCATTTCTTTTTGAAAAATATTTTATGTGTATTTATTTAGTTGAGAGACAGAGAGGCAGATAGAGAGAGAAATAGAATGGGTACACTGGGGTCTCCAGCCACTGTAAACAAACTTCAGATGCATGCACCACCTTGTGCATCTGACCTATGTGGGTACTGGAGAATCAAACCTGGGTCTTTAGGCTTTGCAGGCAAGCTCCTTAACTGCTAAGCCATCTCTCCAGCCCAATGGCACCATTTCTTGAAAAGACTATTCTATATCCCTCGAATTGCATCAAAACCTTTTGAAAATTAATTATCTGTATACATTTGGGCCTTTATCTGGAGTTTCTCTTCTATTCCAATGGTCTATGTGTCTATCTTTCCATCAATGTCACAATGACTTAGTTGTTAACATTTTATAAAAATTTGAAATCAGATAATATTAATCCTACAATTTTGTTCCTTCTCAAGGTTTCATAAAGTTTAGAAGTATTTCTTTTTCTTATAGGAACTTTTTATTTGATCAATTTCTATCTAAAAGAGGCTTCCGAAAATTTTTATTGTGATTACATTTTCTCTACAATTTAGAACATCTTTAATTTCTCCCAACAATGATTTATAGCTTTCAGTATGAAGGTTTTCTTCAAATCTTTGGTCCCTAATTTATCCACAAATATTTTAATTTTTATATTATTGTAATTAGTAATTGAGTTGTTTGTTTGTTTGTTAATGACAAGGTCTCATGTATCTCAGGCTATCCTCAAGCTCATTATAAATCTGAAGATGACCTTGAACTTCTGATTCTCCTATCTCAACTTCTTGAGTGCTGGAATACAGGCGCATAACACGATGTCTGGTTTATTATAATTAGTAGTTTTTTTATTTCGAGTTCCATTATTATGTTTCTGACATGTGAAAATACAATTGACTTTTGTATTTTTCCTAATTTCATGTTCTTCAACCTCATTAAGCTTTCTTATTGACTCTAGAGTAGTCTAGTAGTAGCCATTGCTCTGATTAGCTCTAGTAGGCTATTTCAACCTCAATAAGCATTTCATCCACAAATTAAGGCATCCTTTGTTAGGTGTGTATGTGAGCATGTGTGTATGGTATGAGGTGTGTGCACATGTATGTGCCCCATGCATGTATGTGCAAGGCCAGAGGAGAACATCAGGTTTCCTTCTCTTATCACTCATCAGCATATTTCTCTCATTGAGATGGGCTCTCTTCCCTCTACCCAAAATTGCTGTCAGTGAGCCTTAGCAATTCTTCAGTTCCTCTCCTATCCCTTCCACAGACTGGAGTTACAGACATGTGTGGCCATGCCCAACTTTTTACATAGGTTCTGGCAAGTGAGGGTTAAAACTTGGCTTGCTTATGTGGCAAGCGCTCTTAACCACTGAGCCATCTCCCCAGCCCAGACTTCCTTTGTGTCTAATCTTTATGACTTATGTTTCTTCTTGAATAGAATTGACATTTCTTGTACAGGAAGTACAGGGACTAAACTAAAGTTTTAATGCCAATCCGGTGATAAATCACTGTGCAACCTCTGACAAGTCATCTTCCTTCTCTGATCCCAAATGCTATGTAAAATGACCTCTTGTCCTCTGTGATCATGATGTTCCCATTCATACTCATACCTAGTATGACAGAAAATACATTCCAAACAGTTTGGGGCTCTCCTAATTCATGGCCTCCAGGCCTATGAGCTCTACCCTTTTCCTGTTAAGTATCTGAGTCATTATGTTCAGGATAGGTCGGGTGTCACCTTTTTTCTCCCCATCCTTCAAGGGCAACAGAGGAGTGGCTGTATTCAGTCATCACTTACCACGCTGCCTGCTATGAGCAAGGCCTGTCTATAGAACAAAGGAATTACCTGTTTTCTAGCAAAAGTACAAAGCCCCTGACTCATAGAAAAATTAGTTAAGTGGCTCTTATGAACAAAATATAATATAACTTGGTATTTCATATTTTAATATTTTTATTATGTATTTATTAGAAAGAGTAAACGAATAAGCACACTATGGCCTCCAATCACTGCAAACAAACTCCAGACACATGCACCACCTTGTGCATCCAGCTTACGTGGGTACTAAGGAATGGACCCTAGGTCCTTTGGCTTTGTAGGCAAGTCCCCTAACCACTAAGCAATCTCTCTAGCCTCTTAATTTTCTTTTCAAACAATGCTCTCTTATTTTTGAATTAATTCTTTATTAATAATACAGTGTTAGAGTGTGCAGAGGTGGGTGGAGTGGGACTGATTAAATACCTGAAAAACAAACAAACAAAAACAAAACCCATGATCCTGTCCTCTAGTTACTGCAGGTTCTAGCAAGGGAAGGTCCGTTTTTCTGTCCATGCACATGGGAAGAGGCAAGCAGGAAAGTTACAGTAACCTATCTTGGAAAAGACCTGAATCCTTGAAAATCGGTAATGTAGGCTCACTTAAATCATGGTGTGAAATGAAACAATAAGGTATTTCTATTATTTTGAGTAACCAGCACTTGGGCCTCATTCTTGGGGTTGGGGTACCTCCCCTTCTGTAAAAGAGCCCACTTCCACACCCCTCCAGAAGGAAGGCTTGTCCAGGTTTCCTGGCACCCAGATCTGAGGGCATCAGCTTGGTCCGCCCAATCAGACTGTTCACCTCAAACACTAAGCCCCAAGGTGGTGATATCAGAACTGTACAGATTCCTTTCTGGAAGAAGACCCTACTGGCAGCAGATACACCTGGTGCCCTGAGACGTGGTGGAATCTGCTCCCTGGAAACATCTGGTTTCTAAAATCCGTGAACAGGGCTGGAGAGATGGCTTAGCGGTTAAGCGCTTGCCTGGGAAGCCTAAGGACCCCAGTTCGAGGCTCAACTCCCCAGGACCCATGTTAGCCAGATACACAAGGGGGCGCACGCGTCTGGAGTTCGTTTGCAGTGGCTGGAGGCCCTGGCGTGCCCATTCTCTCTCGCTCTCTCTCTCTCTGCCTCTGTCTCTTTGTCTGTCTGTCACTCTCAAATAAATAAACAAAAATAAACAAAAAAAATTTTTAAATCCATGAACATCTGCACTACCTACAAAAGCAATGTGGAAATAAAGACCAATGAAATGGGCACAGGAAGAGGTTTTGTTTGCAGAGCTTGCTATAGGTAAGGATGCTTGGCTTTTAGCAGAGACTCTAGAGTGGGCAAAGGTGTGAAAGGCTTCAGACATGCTCTGATTGAAGGCTGCTGCCTGGGGAAGTTGGAGATGGGCTAACCTGAAGCAGGGCATCCTAGCTCACTGATTAGGAAGACATAAAGTGAACTTTCTCTGGTTTCTTCTGAATAGGAAGCAGGAAGAAAAAAAAGGGCAGCTGTGAGCTATTCATCAAGTCTGGCCATTTGAGGCCAGTTGCTTTTGAGGTTATTGTTCAGAACTCACTGACATAGACAGTGGGCTGCTTTTCCATGCTGCATGTTCTTGTAGCGGGCTGGTTTTCTGCGAAGGTTGCTGCAGATTGTAGGTCAGAGTTTTGTTTTCATATGTAGTCTGACCCTTGTTTGCATCTTCAGTTTTTCAGCAGAAACTGAGGCAGAGAGAGGGAAGTGGCTCCTGCAAGATCTGCAGCTAATTGTAACCAGAGCCAACAGGTCAGTCTGAGAATGAACACATTTATCTTTAAATTTTTTATTTTTACTTTAGAGAGAGAGAGTTGGTGCACAAGGGCCTCAGCCACTGCAAAATATAGATGCTTACACTGCCTAGTGGGCAACCTTGCATTTGCCTCACCTTTGTGCATCTGGCTTACGAGGGATCTGGAGAGTCAAACATGGGTCCTTAGGCTTCACAGGCAAATGCCTTAACCACTAAGCCATCTATCTCCAAAGGAACCTATCTACATTCTGCTAGTTACAGACAATGTTTTAGACCCATGGGAAAATGAGATTCAATGTAAATGTTGTAGTGATGCATCACTAAGACTTAGTTCCACACTTCGTCAGGAAGGCTCAACATTTTCTTCTGACATGGCCAGAGACAACATTAGTCAAGTGTTTTTCATGACCTGGGCATTTCATCCATCCAGCAAAGTGCAGTAGTGAAAGCATGGCTCTCCATCGCCTTCCTATGATCTACTTTACCTCTGTCATCAAGTGTGAACTTGTACAAGGGCCTCTTAGTGTTCAATTTCTTCACATGTGAAAAGGGAATAATAATCACTATCTCACTGTGCTCTTGAGCAAATGAAATGAGCAGATTTGCAACACACTTGGAACAGAGCCTGACACATAATAACTTCATCCACAAATTTGCTATCGCAAGCCTATTTAGTCCTCATGTCAACCGAGTGCTAAAGTAAAGATAAAGAAACAAGTTGTGTCATTTGTCCAAAATGGTGAAGGTCAAAGTCAGGATTTTCGTTCATGTTTCTAGGAAGACAAAGCTCATTATTTCTACCATATTTCTGAATGCAAGCTGCCAATGTTGGGAAAGAGGCCAGTAGAGTAAGAGCATGCATAGCCATACTACGGGTATTTAGTAGCACCAGGGGTATCAGGCTTCCAGCATTAAGTCTTGGTTCTGCTGTTATTAGCATCTCTGGGCATGTTATTACTTATAGATAATACTACCTTCTTCACAGGACTGTTTTAAGGATTAAATAACATAAGACATGTGAAATTCCAAATGCAGTGTTTTCCACATGGTAAGTACTAATTGTATCATTTATTTATTTATTTATTTATTTATTTATTTATTTATTTATTTGTGGTTTTTCGAGGTAGGGTCTCTAGCCCAGGCTGACCTGAAATTCACTATGTGGTCTCAGGGCAGGGTGGCCTCGAACTCATGGCAATCCTCCTACCTCTGCCTCCCAAGTGCTGGGATTAAAGGCATGTGCCACCATGCCCGGCTATGTATCTTTTAAATTTTTAAAAAATTATTTGAGAGAAAGAGAGAGAATGGGTGTGCCAAGGCTTTCTGCCACGGCAAACGAACTCTTGACACATGTTTCTCTTTGTGCAGCTGGCTTTATGTGAGTACCAGGGAATCAAACACTGGCCATCCGACTTTGCAAGCAAGTGACTTTAATAGCTGAGCCATCTCTCCATCCTTAATGGCATGAATAGCAACATTTTATTTAAAGTAATTCCCCTTATCGTCAAGGAATATATTCCGAGTCCCCTGCCCCATTAGGTTACCAAAGCTGAAGTAATATTGAACCCTTTATATAGCCATCCCTCAGTGAGGCAGATAAGCATAGGGACTACTTTAACCCCCCATGAGGGACATTTCTTGGCTTGATCAGTGAACACAGCCTTCCCCTAAACAATGCGCCTAGCAACCTGTTGGGAACCTAGAATACCACTCCCCCAAGACCCTTCATTCTTCCTTCTGTGCTCTCAGAACTTTGATTTGAATATCACTCCATCTAGCTCGTTTACCCAATGTTGGCCTAAAACTGGAATGTCCACACTACGTATTTGAAAATCACCCACAACAAGAGGTCCTAGGGCTGGAGAGATGGCTTAGCAGTTAAGGCATTTGCCTGCAAAGCCTAAGGACCCGGATTCGATTTCCCAGTACCCATGTAAGCCAGCTGCACAAAGTGGCACATGAGTCTGAAGTTCATTTGCAGTGGCTGGAGGCCCTGGCATACCTATTCTCTCTCTCTCCCCCTCTCTGTCTGTCTCTAATAAATAAATACATTTTAGAAAAAAAAAAAAAAGAGGTTCTACAGGTCTTCACAAAACCTGGAATTTCCATGAGGATATCTGATCTTTATAATCCAAGTAGCCAGCACTGTTAAGTTTCCAAGATTTCCAGGAAATTACCAAGAAATCAGTGGTTGAGTTAAAACTCAAGCTTAAAGCTCTATGTTGCTGGGTGGAAAGAGAAGCTGGGGCCTGATTGAGATAGCTGGTAGCTGCATTGACACCCATGGGACTGAGTGTGGCCCCTGGTTCAGAAAGCTGGTGATGCCTAGAGGTGAAGCAAGACGCACGGTCCCTGCTCCTTAAAGTAGGAAGTTGAGTCAGAATACCCCGGACTATAACCTGAAGTACCTCTGCCTGCAGGAGGAGGAAGTGGACAAGGGTTCTGACAGTGAGGAGCGAGAAGCTGGGCCTCATGTAAACAAAAGAGCACTGTTGCTGGCAAGGGTTGGGACCGAGTTACTAGAGGCAGGAGTGACCTAGCCACTTGTTCACCACTCTGCACTCTCTTCCCAAGTCGGAGATGTCTCCTTTTTGGCAGATATCACTTTGTTTTGACCTTCATTCTGTTGTGTTTCTGTGTGTGTGTGTGTGTGTGTGTGTGTGTGTAGACTGGACAGAATCCAAAATGGCAGGGCTTAAAGGCAGGGCTCATACCCGTCCCTGGGAAGCTCTGGAGTGACACTCTGCACCTACATGTTCTAAATCCTTATCATAGTGCCTGTGCCCATTGAAACAGGTGTTGCAATCAGGACCCTTGATGCAAGAGTATGGGAACCAGGGATGAGGGGGAAGAGAGGGGTGCTAAGAGAGCAGTGCTCAAAGCCAATGAGTTGACAGCAAGGATGGCTGAAGACCCTCACTCAGTCCCAGCCCCTTGCTGGAGGGCAGTGGTGACACCAGAGATGAGAATGAATAAGCATGGAGCTGGGAATGCACTGGCAAGAAGGACAAGGTTCTCACTTGCATCCTCCTTCCCAAGAAACAAGATGACCTGCGTGAACCAAGATGCAAGCTCATCCTCACCAGTTTCTGTCCAGAAGTGCTTTCAAATGCCAAGAAGATGTTATGCAAAAAACAACTTTATTTATGGATCATTCAGAAATCCATGTTGGGAGATATACAAGTAGAGATCTGGGTAGTTGGGTTGGGCGTGTTCAGTAAGACAGATCTCCAACTTCACATCAGGATGTCTTCTTCCACAATCCACAGGAAGTAGCCATTCATTAAAATTTAAATGTCTCATAGAACATCAACAGTGAGCAAGTACATCCTAATTTTCAATAAAAAACAACTAATCCTCTAGCCACTCTTCTAGAATTTAAAAGGTTTGTTCACTGTATGAAAATACATCACCTGCTCTAGTTGGGACAGAAACATAATAAATTTTAGAAGTCTAATGTTCAAGTACAAAAATAAATAGAAGTTCAATGGCAAAAGTAGATACACATATTAAGAAATAAATATATCCAACATTAGAAAGAATATTACAAAAATTATATAAAACTATGGACTAGAACTGAGGAGATGGCTTGCAAAGCCTGAGAGCCTGGGTTTGATTTTCCAACACCCACATAAAACCAGATGCAAAAGTAGCACATGTATTTGGCATTTGTTTGTAATGGTAAGAGTCTTTGCCAATACACACACACACACACACACACACACACACACACACACTGCAAGCAAACAAACAGAAATGTTTTTTTAAAATTGCGGTCTAAATTAAGTTATATGAAGGCATCCACATAAGACAATGAATAATAAATAACTATATTATACAGTGTGACCAGCACTGTTATATGACAAAGAGATGGTCATTTGTGGTCATGTCTCCATGGTACTAGGAACTGGAAACTCTTGGTCAGAAGAATGCTAAGCATCATTGTCCATTTCCTCTTATTTCATCTCCTCCATCCATCTCAGAAGAATGTTTAGTTCCCCCAAAGCCTTCACTACTGCTGCCTGAGGCTCAAGCTGAAAGAGACAGAATTGCACTTAGTTACTTATTCAAAGACACATTTTAGGGGGAGCACTAATAAAAATGAAAATAATATGGGGAAAATCATATGGAAAACTTACTACTTTTTAAAAAATATGTGAGAGCTGGAGAGATGGCTTAGTGGTTAAGCACTGGCCTGTGAAGCCTAAGGACCCGTTCAAGGCTCAATTCCCCAGGACCCACGTTAGCCAGATGCACAAGGAGGTGCATGCATCTGGAGTTCGTATGCAGTGGCTGGAAGCCCTGGCGCGCCCATTCTCTGTCTCTATCTGCCTCTTTCTCTGTCTGTCGCTCTTAAATAAATAAACAAACAAAAAAATTTAAAAACTATGTGGGCTGGAGAGATGGCTTAGCGGTTAAGCACTTGTCTGTGAACCCTAAGGACCCCAGTTTGAGGCTCGATTCCCCCAGGACCCATGTTAGCCAGATGCACATGGGGGCACATGTGTCTGGAGTTCATTTGCAGTGGCTGGAGGCCCTTTCATGCCCATTCTTTCTCTGTCTTTCTCTTTCTGCCTCTTTCTTTGTCTGTTGCTCTCAAATAAATAAATAAAATAAAGGTCAGTCTGTTGGGCTTGCCTCAAAAAAAAAATTAAAAACTATGTTTAACTTATTTATTTGAGAAAGAGGCGGGGGGGGCGGAGAATGGGCACACCAGGGCCTCCAGCCACTGTAAATGAACTCCAGACACATGCACCCCCTTGTGCATCTGGCTTATGTGGGTCCTGGGGAATTGAACCAGGGTCCTTTGCTTTGCAGGCAAACACCTTAACTGCTAAGCCATCTCTCCATCCCCAAAACTTACTACTTTGTAAGGTAATAAAAATACATAATTTTTTTAAAAGAGACATTTGCTTTATAGTCAACCTTCTCTCTTATTGGTAGGTCAGCTAGGGATTATGAGAACAGTATTCTTTTCATGATAGAGAGCTTGAAAGAAATGAGAGAATTTTAGACTGGAGAGATGGCTCAGAAGTTAAAGGTATTTTCTTGATGACACAGGTTCTATTCCCCAGTACCCATGTAAAGCCAGATGCACAAAGTGGTGCTTGGAGTTGATTTGCTGAGGCAGGAGGCCCTTGTGGGCCATATTCTCCCACTCGAACCCCTTCTTCTTTCTATCTCACTCTCATAAATAAATTAATTAATTAAAAAAGAAATGATATAATTTCAGGATCTCACAGGAAGAAGGGAAATCATTCAGTCCATCACATTGGGCTTACTTAGGGAAACTGAGGCCTAAGAAAATAGCATAGCTGGAGTTACATCTTAAGCCTCCTGAGTTACAGTGATTTCTTTAGGAAGTGTGTGTGAGTGAGTGAGTGTGTGTGTGTGTGTGTGTGTGTGTGTCCCACTATGTAATTCTTTTTTTGTTGTTCATTTTTATTTATTTATTTTTGAGTGTGACAGAGAGAGAAAGAGACAGAGAGAGAGAGAGAGAGAGAGAATGGGCGCGCCAGGGCTTCCAGCCACTGCTAACGAACTCCAGATGCATCCGCCCCATTGTGCATCTGGATAACGTGGGTCCTGGGGAATCGAGCCTCGAACCAGGGTCCTTAGGCTTCACAGGCAGGCGCTTAACCACTAAGCCATCTCTCCAGCCCTGTAATTCTTAATAAATACTGACAGTGCCAAACATTGAACATTGAGATTCAGAGGTGAATGGTTCCCTCACTACCTACAAAGATATCTTAGTTGAGGGATGGACACAGGCAGGAGCAGAAGCTGAAATGCAATATGGTAAATAAATGACAGAGTCCCTGCAGGATGACAAGATCACTGCCTGCTCTGGGAGGAGGAGCAGCCAATGCCTTCCTGGAGGCAATGCCTAGAGTGAGTCTTAGAGAAAGAGGAAGCATGCTAGTCAGTGAGAAAACCTCCTGGAAGATGAGCAAAGACGCAGAGGTACAGCAGGGTGTTGGGGTGGGGGAGGTGACAATGTGAATGAGCGTTTTTATTAAATTTATTTTATTTTGTTTCAGAAAGAACAAAAGGCAGACAGAAAGAGGCAGAAAGAGAGAGAAAGACAGAGAGAGTGAAGGAATTGGTGTGTCAGGGCCTCAGCCACTGCAATCAAACTCCAGATGCCTGAGCTACCTAGTGGGCGTGTGCAACATTTCACTTGTCTCACCTTTGTGCTCCTGGCTTACGTGGGATCTGGAGAGTCAAACATGGGTCCTTAGGCTTCATAGGCAAGCGCCTTAACTGCTAAGACATCTCTCCAGCCCATGGGTGAGTCTTTTTGAACGTCTACATAAGTGTGTGAATGTTGGACATCTATTGTGACACTTGGGGTGATTGAGATGCCATTGGAGTCTTTGTGGAGGTCATTGACATTTCTTCTTAATCCTCCAGCATCAAGAAAGAAAGAAAGCATCCTTCTGGAACCTGAATGGATGTCTCCTAGGTCAAATGAGGCCCATGTGACCTCAGTAGGCTACAGGATTTCTACCAACGTGAATATCCCTCTCATTCATGTATAAACTCAGTTCCAAAAACACCCCCATTCCAACCCATGCCAACAGTTCATATACCTCTTCAAAGTGATGCAGAATTTGTCTGTATTTCTCTGTTGCTTCTTTCCCACAGTGGCATGTCATATGATCATGCTGTAAAGGGCCCAAAGAATAATAGGTTTTATTTAAAATTCTGATTTTCTGCCCTTACTACTGAAATGAGCAAGAGGTATTTCTATTTCACCCTCAATCCTGTCGTCATTTCTGTACAAAAGTCCTTTTACACCTCGTCATTTGGGATCATTGAACTTTTCCATTGGATAGACAAGGAAGCCAGCTGTCCATCCTCGCATGTGGGGCTCATTGTAGCTTTGTAGAAAGAGGTAGTCCTGAACGGCTCTCAGTCACCGCCCCACTGGCCCACTCACCCTAGCTCCTGTCTAGGAGGCTCATCTCACAGAAAATCTGAGCCCCGATCGGAAAAGACAATTTGATTCTTAGGTCCTCTCAGATCGTGTCCTGAGGTCAAACCCAATAGCCTGTTGAGGGATTACATGACACAGGATGCTCTAGTGGAATATGGCTTTAGGACACACCATCTACAGAAAAGTCTAATATATGGATAATAGGCCATTAGTATGTACATTGAAAGCTAGTATTTTCTTGTTCTTTAAACCTTTCAATGTACTTTTTGGATAGAGCAATACATTGATAAAAATTGTGTCTGAGGAGTCACATGGCTCAACACAGATCATTAGTACTTTTGGACTCAGTTTCTCCACACATTCAAGGAGGTAGGTAAGGAAGAGAGCTTGGTTGCTAAAGCAGTGAAGCTATGTGCTCACATGGATTCTGTTACCCAAGGCTCTTACACAAATCCCGAGGTCCTTCTTGATGGTAAGAAAGGAATTGGCGAGATTGCTGATTATCCGTAGGGTATGGTGGTCAGAGGTCTGGTAGTTTTTGAATACCCTGTCCAAGTAGAGTCTCAGCAAATGACGGAGGAGGCAGCATCTATCTGAAGGCTTCAAAGAAGACAAACATTTTGGTGGGAGAAGGGGAAAGGCACGGGCAAGACAAAGGGATGGGGCTGTTCTCGTTTCATCCTCCCAGAGCTCATCTGGACGGAGTCCGCACCTTTGTGTCTTGCAAAGATCCCGTGTTCCTTAAGATTCTCATGTCAATGTTCTCGTCTCTGGCTTGCTGCATGGAAGAAAGTAGGGCAAGAAAAGACAGGTCAGTGACAGCTTCTTAGATATCAAAACCTCTCATCCTTTCCCTGCCAGGGCCCAGTGGGTGGCATCTCTTTCTACACATTTTAAAATTGTGAGGTACAAGTATCTCTTGGAATGCATCAACCTGGACTGGAGTCCCCGGCTTGTTTCTTTGCATGTGCACACTGCCAAGGCTGCCTGGGGAAGACAGACAGACAGACAGGACAAACGGACAGACACACACACACACACACACACACACACACGGAAGGAAGCAGACAGGTAGATGCTTCTTTTACATACCACGCTGTCCCGAATCTCAGAAAATACATTTCGAATGGCCTGGAGGTTTGCGGTGATCACACAGCTTCCCAAACGGAGAGTCCTGAGCTCAGCAGAAGGTGTCCAGAACAGAAAAAGCACAGCCAAGAGAAGACTGAAGGCTTTCATCTTGGGCCTGGAATCCCAAGAGCACAAGAGCTAGAGGTTCAAATGAAAGATCATGGCTTACTGATTTCTCCAGACCAGCCACCAGGGATATGCTATCCCCAAGCATCCGCTGGGAGGAAACTGAGCAAGCAGTCTTTTTGGGTTCAAACAGTGCTGCCCATTCACCCAACTTATAAGAAAAGCGCTGTAAAAAGCAGCTCCCTGTGCCTGATGAGTGCTCCGAGCAGGTGAGTACCCCGGATCCCGACTCCTTTACTCTCTTCCCATCCCCGTTCCACTGTCCCTCCCAGCAGATAAGGTCTGGAGCAGCAGCACTTGCAGTGAACATTCATTTCAGGAGAAATGTCAAAACTTGTCCTGGAGGAATTGACGTAGACAGCTTTCAGTCCAGGATGCCATTACAGCGCACTCTGTGGATCCCTTAAACCCACAGGGAAACGGGAAAAACAGAGTCTCACAGAACCTGTGGCCCTGACACCAAAATCACTAGGGGGAAAACTGAAATTTATAGGCACCTGCAGGGCAGAGGAGCCTAGCTCTGCTTTACATTGGTCTGAGATGAGATCAGAGTGGTTCTTTGAAAATAACATGTTCATTACAGTCCCAAAGGCAAATACAAAGTCAGTTATTTCATAATGCCAGAGAAAGACAATTGACTGAATTCCACTCCCCAAGTCCCTTCAGAGGAGCCTAGAGGCTCCATGCGCCCTCTGAAGAAGGACTATAGTGGGATACTCCTAGGATGGATCCCAGAGCAAACTCTCCTTATCCAGCATCTCAAGCCAAAAGAAAAAGGAGGAGTACAATGAAGAAACCAGGGTGAGGCTGCTCAGTCAAAAAGACAGCTTATGGTGTCTATTGAGTTTAAGAGGTAATAAGAATGGTTGGACTAGAAAGATGGCTTAGTTATTAAGGAGTTTGCGTGCGATGTCCAAGGACCCAGGTTTGATTCCTCAGTGCCCATATGAGCCAGATGCACAAGGGGGTGCATGTGTCTAGAGTTCATTTGCAGTAGCTGGAGACCTTGGCACACCCATATTTTCTCTCTTTCTCTCTCTCTAATAAATAAAGTAAAATAAAAAATAATTGAGGGGCTGGAGAAATGGCTTAGAGGTTAAGGCACTTTCCTGCAAAGCCAAAGGACCCAGGTTCGATTCCTCAGAATCCACGTAAGCCAGATGCACAAGGGGGCACATGCATCTGGAGTTCATTTGCAGGGGCTGGAGGTCCTGGTGCACCCATTCTCTCTCTCTCTCTCTTTTGCTCTCTCTCTCCCTCTCTTAAATAAATCAAAATAAAAATTTTTTTAAAGAAATGAGAATAGTCTAGGGTAAGACAAGTAAAGCTCACCTGTGCTACCATGAAAGTATAAGTTTTGACATTTTGCCTGAAATGTCTTCTTCTATCAACTCACTGCAAAGGCTACTGCTTCAGACCTCATCGCTAGGTGGTGACTCTGTGCTGGGATGGGGGACAGACTATTTTAATGCAACATCAGAATTAATGAAAAGCAACCAGTGTAGAACAAAATATCAAAGCCTTTTACTAAGGACAGAATCTACCAGGATCATGCCATGCTATTGGAACAGAAGCAATAATATATACATTGTTTTTTTGAGCTAGTGTTTCACTGTAGCCTAGACTGACTTGGAACTCTGTAGTCCCTTGTATCAAACTCAAGAGGATCACCCTACCTCTGTATCCCAATGCTTTATACTTTTAACAGTTAACATTTCCTCAAAGTTAAGTATTAAATACATTAGTGATGAAAATATTATTGATTGGATTTTGTCCCTTAAAACTAGTAAAGTAAAATTATAAATTTCTTTTGGAAATTAATTAATAATAAATTAAATAAATAACTTAAATAAATATTCAAATGTAAACTCATGTTGAGAGTTGTAATAAAAACTAATTTTGGGGACTGGAGAGATGGCTTTGTGGTTAAGGCACTTACCTGCAAAGGACACCAGTTCAATTCCCCAGGATACACATAAGCCAGATGCACAAGAGGGTGCATGAATCTGGAGTTCATTTGCAGTGGCTGGAGGCCCTGGCATGCCCATTTTCTCTCTACCTATCTACCTCTTTCTCTCTCTATTGCTCTCAAATAAATAAATAAATAATGCAGATGGGTACATGTCTTTCCTTTTCTCTTGGTTCTATGAATTTGGTACAATACTGAAATCATTAGCTTAGTTTTCCTATGTGCCAGGCTTAAGATAGCCATGTTTTATATTCACAACCACCTAAAATAACGCTAAATTTAGAATCAAGAATGATAATACATTTAAAAAAGAAACTTGGAAATATCTGAAGGAGCAATGAGTTTGGTAGGAAGAGAGGCATATCCAAAACCCCTGCTCTACATGTTTCATTTTGTGGAGGTTGTTCCAGTTTGTTCAGAACTGAGGGAGTTTATCAATATACAGGAATTTTGGAAATGGGAAGTCACAAGTAAACCAGAATTAGTTGGGCACTGCTTGGACATATCAACTCACCTGTCTGAGTTTTATTTCTTAGCCCCAAACTGGTGATTGTTAAATTTACTCTAACACCTGTGTTGAATTAAAATAAAATATGATTTATACATCTTGCACACAGGGAGTGATTAATTTTAAGGAGAGATTGACACTAGCTGCATTGAACTTGGGAGTCTATCATCAGTTCAGCACTTGGATCAGCATTTGTTGAGCACCCACTGTCCTGAATGCTGTGCTAGGTACTGGGGTACAAAGATAAACACAACAATTACTGGCCCTCTAAGAGATTTCATCATCATAGAAATGTTCCTTTGGATATAGCCTTCAACATATCTGGATACATGGTTGGGTTGCTTGGGATAATCTCCAAATCATGCAGGAAAATCTCTTACCTGCACTCAGGAAGGTCTGCTGCTTCTGGTCTCCTAGGAGTCTGTCTTAAGGTGAGAAGCTTCCAGTTGCTTATATATGAGCCACATGAAATGTCCTAGCCCAGGTGAAGGCTGGAACTCCCTTGTAATTTTTCTAGTGGCATTGCATTTAAGTCCTGAGGTACTTCCTTCTCCTTCCAAGAAGCACTGCTGGAGGAAATAACTGGTTGTAGCTGTGAATAAAGGCTCTGCTTCCTTCTAGCTCCATATCCTTCCCTCTGGGTAAAATGATAGTTGTACAGAGAATGTCTGAATTACATAACAGGAAGAGGATTCCTGGTGATGTCTCCACCTTCTCCACCCAGTTCACCTTAACCAAGGTCTTCCCCAGCTCCAGACATGTGGGCTCATTCTTGCTGAATCTCCCTTGCTTTTGCTATTCCTACCACTGCTGTCCAACATGGCTACCTGGGGGTGGTTCCCTCCATTCATCATTAAAGAAGAGACCCAAATCCCTTTACTGCACAAATTCCTGAGCTACCCTGACCTCCACCAAACCACACTTCACTGCTGTCCAGTAGAGTTTCCTGTAGTACGTGAGAATATCTGATGGTGTCCTCTGTTGGTGGGTGTTAGAATTTGCTCCCCATTAGAACTAGATTTTCTAGACAAAAACTAGCTCATCACATAGGACCACAGTTGCAGGCAGGGCTAAGTTCAAACACCCAAGTGGAGAAGAGACAATGCTTTGGAAACCAGCAAGATAGTAGAGACCATCATAAGGTCTTCAACTTTTTTTTCCTACTCAGTAGCTAAAACTCTGAAATCTTATATTTCACTCAAGAAATTCTACAGTTCATAGGGTGACTTTCTCACATCATCTTACTTTCCTGGATTATAGCTCACAAATCTGTAAAATAGAGCCACAGACTAGATAACACACCAAGTCCTCTTCAAGTATGATCTTCAATGGTTCTTTCCTTCTTCACCTTCTGGGTTAGAAAATTCTTTTAAAAAAAAAAACAAAACACTTTTTAATGTGTTCCCAAAGTTTCCTGAAAGTGAAGAAAATTACTTCACTATAATGCTTGATATGTGGGAAAATGTGTAACTATGTCATCTATATGCTACTATTTTAAATTCATATCTATTCTCTACATTTCTGCTAAGTAAACAATTTTCCATGATTATCAATAAGTATAATTTAAACAAAATTTGAAAGTGTAATAAGAATACTTGAAATCAAGATTTTCAGTAAATCTAGATTTGCATAACATACTTTCATACATGTCACCATTACAATTCCTTTGTTTGAAGCTATTTGTAGTGGTTGATTGAGCTTAGCTATTCATACAAAATTCTAATTTTATTTTAATAATTGAATTTCCACATCAAAAAACTTTCCACTTTTCTATAAAAGAGAGAGATAATTGGTGTACCAGGGCTTCTAGCCACTGCAATGGAGCTCCAGACACATGTGCCACCTTGTGTTTCTGCCTTATGTGGGTTCTGAGGAGTCAAACCAGGTTCTTAGGTTTCACAGGCATGCACCTTAACTGCTAAACCATCTCTCCAGCCCCAAAATATTTTTCTTTCTTTTCTTTTTTTGAGGCAAAGCCTCATTTTTTTCCAGACTATGAAATTCACTATGTAGCCCAGGCTAGCCTTCCACTCAAAATGATCCTCTTACCTCAAAAGCTGGAGTGCTGAGATTATAGGTTTAATAGATTCAAGCTTCCCCTGGCTTAAAAATTCTCTTAAAATCCACTAACAAGATCCAATAGCACACTCAATATACACAAGGTTCAGCTCATCTGCTCTGCAGAACTGCTCCTTACCTTCCCCTCCTTTCCCATTGTCCATGGCATTATTGATTCTTCCTTCTTTTTCACCTCAACTTTACACTATTTTTACCTTTTGTGCCTTTCACAGACAAATTGCAACTTTTTGGTTTCATATCGGTATGTCCTGCTATAGCTAGAATACCAGAGTTTATAATACCTGTTACCACAAACTTCAATGAACAAAGACAAGAACTGAATCTTAAAAATATATATATATATTGGCAATTTTAATATATGAAAATACTACAAGTTGGTCCTATTGGCATCAGGTTATCCTCTTAATACCTCCTCTCCTCTGCCCTGATTCCACGGAGGGTCCTTCTCTGTGGGAGTATTGGTAGTCACTCGAGGTCAGAGATGCACCAGTCAGACATTGAATCTTTAAACTGAGCTACAGTCAAAAAGCCAGCAATCTGGGAAGACAGAGGATTGCCATCCCCAAACTGAGCTTTCCCCTCTCATCCCCACTTAGCATGCTTTCTAGGGAAGGAGAACAAAATCTGTGAACCATTATTCTAAATTAGTTTTGTCCCTCTGCCCAGGTGGTCAGCCTTATCACTAAGATTCGTGGTATTGTTACTTCTTTTTTATATTTTATTTATTTATTTGCAAGGAAAGAGAGAGGGAGAGAGAGCGAAAGAGAATGAATATGGGTACACCAGGGCCTCTAGCCAGTGCCACAAACTCCAGATGCATACACCACTTTGTTCTGGGGAATTGAACTCAGGTTGTTAGGCATTGCAGGCAAGCACCTTAACCAGTGAACATCTCTTCAGCCCATATTATTACTTCCTATTATCTCCTAATTATCGTCTGTCTGTGTGGTGAAGTTCATACACTCCTATAACCATCCAGCCTAAATTCATCCAGAGCACTAAGTTAAAGGTAATTCACCCTGTTAGAAGTGTGCATGAGCTGAGCTTTTTGGATTCCTGGAGATTCCTTTCTACGGTATGAAGTACAAATGTGCTCTGATGATGTAGAATACAAAGTGCCCTACCCACTCCCTATCCCTCATAGTCTCCCTTTGTCAGTAGTAACTCTTATATCTGTGAGAGTCATATCATATGAAAGATGGAATCCTGATGCCATGCAGATAGTTCATTACTAGCATGACTTCTTATCAGTAAAGGAATTTTCTGGCATAAAAGCTGTGTACAGGGGTCGGGGAGATTGCTCAGTGACTAAAGGCACTTTTTGCAAAGTTGCTGGCCAGAGTTCAATCCTTCAATACTCATGCTAGCTGGATCCAAAGCGGCACATGTGTCTGCCATGCCCAACAAGCCTATGGCAATGGGCGGCAGAGCCAAGAGAATCTGAAAGCTCATGGGCCAGCTAGACGGTTGCACATGAAAAACAAAACAAAAATCAATGACGAGGGAGACCCTGTGTCAAGCAAAGGGATAGAGAAGACAAACACTCCAAGGCTGTCCTCACGCCTCCACATGTGTATGCCATAGCACTGGTGAGCCTCCCCACACACATGCCCCATGCTTATGCACATCCCTCCACACACACCGTACCATCCCTCCACACACATGCAAACACAGACACATAATAAATAACAGTGAAAATAATAAGCTGTGTACACCAGAGCACACCACATGCCACAGCAAGCGGTTATATCAAGAATGAGAGGGCTGGAGAGATGGCTTAGCGGTTAAGTGCTTGCCTGTGAAGCCTAAGGACCCCGGTTCGAGGCTCGGTTCCCCAGGTCCCACGTTAGCCAGATGCACAAGGGGGCGCACGCGTCTGGAGTTCGTTTGCAGAGGCTGGAAGCCCTGGCGCGCCCATTCTCTCTCTCTCTCCCTCTATCTGTCTTTCTCTCTCTGTCTGTCGCTCTCAAATAAATAAATAAAAAATTTAAAAATAAAAGAATGAGAAAACAAAGTAGAACTAGGAAGTCTTCCCTGAGCCACAAGGTTAGAAAAGACAGGTTGAAATGGAAGAAATCTTTTCTATTTCTCTCTCCATTTTTTTTTATTGCAGAGACAATTTTATAAACTATCTTAACCTTGTGGCAGATCTAAATAGTTTTCAGCACATCCTGCAAAAACACAAGTGCTGGTGGATGCGATTCTTGTAATATCTCCTCTCCTACCAACCTGAGAGGCTCCTGCTCATCTTGCTAGGATAATAATGCTTGGGTGACCACCGAGTAGCATCTTTACTTGTAACTGTGTCTTATTTATGCTGGGTCCTAGACCATGAGCTCCAGAACTTAATTTATGAGGGGACCATGAAATCCCTGGACAGTGTTTTCTCTAGTGAGGACTGAACAATCTACAGATCTTCTAAGTCAAAGAATTCTATTCCAAAGGCAAGAACATCCCTGATTAATGATACTACCCCTTCTGAATCAGAACTGGAAGTGACACTCAGTACATACAGTTCCATTTCCTCCTTTCGTAGATGTGGAAACTATAGTTCAAAGAGATAGAGTAACTTGCTATAAGGTCACCACACTCGTGAAAAACAGACTGAGAAGTAGAAGTCAGTTGGGTTCAGTCCACCCATGCCATTCTTAACCCTTTATAAGTGCCTCTTCCACTGTAAAAAGTTTCCCTTTAACTATGAGACTTGGAAAGGAGTGTTACTTTCCTTGGAACTTCTAGCAGAGGAAATGCCTTCAATGGAAAGAACACAGAGGACATTAGCACTATTGATGATCCAGTGCCAACAGCAGAAGACCCAATTCTAATACTACTTGCCCACCAACTTTTAGTGTGACCTTGGAGTGACACAAACAAGTTCTCATACCTTTAAGGTACTTGGTGTTTCATCAATAGAATGATAATAACTCCTACTTCCTTGCATGCCTGGATCCTTGTGTTGGCAGGAGGAATGTTTATACAAATGTTGAAGTAAGCTGCAAGGTGATTTTTATCACTCCAGTATCTGATAGAATAGATTTTAAATGGCAGTGTTTCAATGAACATTTACTAAACACCTACTCATGTGAAAGACATTGTGTTGAATGTGGTGAGGATTACAGGGGTGTTCCAGTCATGTCTCTGGCCTCTAATTGCTGACAGAGACTTAGGATTGGGCATGAACCACCACCAAGGAAGTCGATCCTGAGTGTACAGAAAGTGCCAAGGAGCTCAAAGGAGGGACCCATCCCATACTGTGTGAGATGAGCTTTGGAAGCATGGCGAGCATGGAGATGGGAGAAGATGCCGGAGAGCACAAAAAGGGATAAAGAGCATTCAGGAAGGGGAGGGGTTGCCATCTCAGCGTTAGGTGTCCACCTCTTTCTGGGGTCCAAGTGAGGGAGCTGTACCCTTTCTTTCCTCCATTTGGCATGTCTGATAAATTTTGGGGGCTGGTTTTCCTTATATGATTTTGATATACCCATGTGTTCATACCTATAGCGCTAATTTACCTCGATTAAGTTTTGAGGGTGGCACCAGCTCTACCCCAGGAATAAGTCTTGTATGAGTCTGTTCCACATGAGTGGTCCTGAGCAGATGCTGCTGCTCAAGTGTCCACTGAGATTTTGAGTCAAATTCCATCTTCAAAATGGAGATAACAGCTGCTTTAAAAAAAAAAAACAACAACAAAGGGGTGTCTGAAGAGATGGCTTAGTGGATAAGGAGCTTGTCTGTGAAGCCAAAGGACCCAGGTTCAATTTCCCAGAATCCATATAAGCCAGATGCACAAGGTAGTCATGCATATGGGGCTCATTTGCAGCAGCTGGAGTCCCTGGTATGCCTATTTTCTCTCTCACACAAATACATAAATAAAAATGGAAAAACATTTTTTAAAAAAAGCTGCTTGTAAAGTGGAGTTTCTCAGGGCAGGGCAAACTGGTGTTAATACAGTGTGGGGTAACCTATGGCAGGGCGCAGTCTGTCATTAAGAGGTTACTTACAGAACTGTAAATACTTACAGAACCTCAAAGCAGCAAGGTCACCTTAAAGACCCCTCCTCTTGGATGCCGGCCTCATGGAAGCTGCATCATGGAAACCCACTTTCAGTTAATCTTCTACTTCCTATGTCCTCCTGTAGCTCCCAGATCACTTATAGGTGAGGCAGAGGTAGAAGCAACTAGTGGCTAAAATCCTAGGTGAGGGTGTCATGACCTTTCACCTTCTGTGAGGGAGAGCCAAGTGCCATAAGCATAGCACAGCTATCATTATTCTTCTTATTTTGTTGCCATGACTACCAAGACACGGTATCTGTACTGCAAGATGACAATTGGATGAACACTATACACCTGGTGGAAAAGCCAAACTACATACAGCACTGGGTTTCCCAAGTTGGAAATATGACTGTACTTCAACAAGCAGGATGAGCATGCTAAGGAATGGGAATTAGAACTAGGAACCTAGAAACCTCAGTTGTAGCCCCAGCCTTGCCTTCTGCCCCTGGGTGCTACTGAGAAATTCCCTTCCCTTCCTACTTTGCAAAGTGTGGGACAATAAACCAAATAACTTCTCAGGTCTCTTTCAACTGAGCTTTCTTGATTCTATAATTCTCAGTTTTCTTCCTGGCCAATAGGAAACCACTGAAGGATTTCTGGATCAGGGAGAGATCTTGTGAAAGCTGAGTACGGAATATGAGCTGTCAAGAGCAGCAAAGGCTTGGCTCATTGTTAGTTCTCAAGTGCAACCAATGGAGGATGCAGCCACGGTGGAGACGTCAAGCATATATTCCATGTGTACATCAAGCCAACGTGACAGATAGGGGTTTCAAAACTGGAAGTGAGCATCAAACCCATGTTAATGTCATTGTAAAGATATGCTGGGCAGGATGTGAGGGGGATCTGGCTGCAACTTCTGTCACCCCGTGGATCTCCAGGGTTGATTCAGCTGATCTGGCTGGCTAGGTAGGCTAGGCTGGGCAGAAAGAACAGAAGAACTGTTTCTTCTTAAGGAACATACTCGGGATCCCAAGAAAGCCTATTTGGTGGCAGGAGACAATTTTCTAGACACCAAGAAGAAAGTCCAGAGGTTCCTTTTCCCTGCACCAGGTCCCAAATTGGCCACCCAGGATTTTCCCTGTCTGTAACATCACAGGTGCTGACATCCAGGTTTCCTGCCCAGTTGCATCACTTTGCATGGAAACACACAGGCCTTCAGGTTCTGTTGGAGGAAGAACCTCTGCTCACAGGATGCCTGGGCAGGTAGAGGTTTTTGCCACTCCCAAGCCTGGATACTGGAAATGGTGCTGAGGCCTCTGCTAACATCCTGAGAGGTGGGCGGAGTGGGGAATGCCTGAGGTAGCTGACTATCTGTTCCCTGATCTCACTGCTGCCAGCATGAATGATGTCATTTCCTAATCCTATGTCTCTATAGAATGTTTGATTCGACCAATTCAATTTGCTACCATCCTTCATAAATCTATGCATCCTTCCCCTGACATCACTGAGTCCCCAAAGCTGACTAACTCATCTCCCCACTCTGGAAGGATATTGCCCTAGACATGGGTCAGGTTCAAAACTTCATGTGAGGGCTTGAATGCAGTTTCTTCACCTCAGAGAACAAAGATTTACTCAGGTCTTTTCCTTTTAATGTTCCAGGCACAGTCACTGGGCTGGATCCATTCAAGGGGTAACAAAGTGGTAAAGACAATGGTCTTGGGATCCATATAGTGCTGGAGCTCTTAGTCTGGAAGAACATAGTTATGAAAAAAACCTGCATCTGTGCATTAATCTTCAATCAAAATTGAGCATTTTCTTCAATTATAAGGCTAAGCAACTTACAAAAATCGCCATACATTAGCAGTATAAATGACTTTGTTCCTGATGAAAATTACAAATGTTGGAGCTGGAGAGATGGTTTAGTGGTTAAGGTGCTTGCCTGCAAAGCCAAAGGACCCCGGTTTGACTCTGCAGGACCCACGTAAGCCAGATGCACAAGGTTCTAGAGTTCGTTTGCAGTGGCTGGAGGTTCTAGCATGCCCATTCTCTTTCTTTCTCTATCTCTTTCTCTCTCTTTCAAATAAATAAATAAAATTTATTAGAAAATTACAAATGTTTTATATCCTATTATAGTGCCTTTCAGATATCTCAAAATGTCATTTATACTCACCACTGCTTATAAATGCTGCTGATTCATGTTAGTTAATATATTAATAAAGAAATATATAACTCTATTTCCATATTCTGATAGCTGCATTTTAGTATTATTATGTTCATTTTATTTTATTTTATTTTTTTTAATTTTTTGTTTATTTATTTATTTTTTAATTTTTAAAATTTTTATTAGCATTTTCCATGATTATAAAAAAAAATCCCATGGTAATTCCCTCCCTCCCCACCCCCCACACTTTCCCCTTTGAAATTCCATTATGTTCATTTTATAATTCTATCTGTTTTATGTATTTAGAAATATTATTCTGAGTAGAGTTTCTAAGTATGGTATGGCAAAGAAATCCACAGCACACAAAGGGTTAACAACCTTTGATGCAGAGGTGGAGGCACAGATCCTAAGGTGTGGTGGCAATCCCACCCCCAGGTGTGTCACATGGTCTGAGAAGAGTCTCTTTATGAGAATGGCAAGAGGGATTGCCATCAGGACTTTCCTAGAAAAACTCAGAGCCTGTGCTCCTCATAAACATTTGGGTGGGGGAGGGGTTGAGACTACTGCCGAGGGTGTTGTCTGAGAAGGTTTCTTGAGAAAGTCTTGTTTGAGCAAAGCCTACAAGGATTAAAGGCTCCTGGGAGCTTTGGGGGATAAAGAGACTGGCAGGGTAGGAAGAGCGCATATTCCTTGAAGCAAGAAAAGCTGGAACAAAATTCCTGAAAGCAGAGAGCACTTATACACCTTGAGGGGCACTGACCCCATGAGAGTGGGGGAAGGTCAAGGCAAGGACTGAAGATGGTTGAAAAAGGACCCAATTATAACAAATTGCATGCATCCTAATTACATAGCACGACTTTGCATTCCTCAATACCATGACTGTTTACTCTTGGTGGCCTGCTTTGAATCACACACATCCCATAACCTCCACAGACCTGCTTCCTGATGTGTTTCCCTACTTTAACTCACAGTGCTTTCACATTAAACACACCGTGAGACATCTGGTTGCCTCACCATGACCTTCGCTTCTTCTTATTGCTAGCTGTGGAAGTGTTTGGAGGTGTTAGATTACTAACCTTCCAAAGGACCTGGTCTCACCCCCTTCAGCCTGTCTTGCTCTCCCTCTCTGCAGACAGCAAGGGGATAACAGGAAGCAGAGGCAGGGCAGCGGGGTTAGAGGACAGCCCCTCTGTCTTTCTCTTTGATACCTTTAAAGACCGGAGAACTTCTTTGTGACTTCACTCATGATAACTATGTCCAGTCACATCTTTTCCCCTAAAGTATCTCCCTCTCTCCCTCCCTCTCTCTCCCTCTCTCTCTCTCTCTCTCTCTCTCTCTCTCTCCCTCTCCCTTTCTCTCTCCCTCCTCCATCATTTTTCCCATGGCATGACACTGATAAAGCTCTCTCACCTGAAAGGTAAATCACTCCAGTACCTTTCATTCAAACCTACAACCTACAAACCTCTTTACCAAAACTTCTTTTTTTTTTTTTAATTTTTATTTATTTATTTGAGAGCGACAGACACAGAGAAAGACAGATAGAGGGAGAGAGAGAGAATGGGCGCACCAGGGCTTCCAGCCTCTGCAAAAGAACTCCAGACGCGTGCGCCCCCTTGTGCATCTGGCTAACGTGGGACCTGGGGAACCGAGCCTCGAACCGGGGTCCTTAGGCTTCACAGGCAAGCGCTTAACCGCTAAGCCATCTCTCCAGCCCTACCAAAACTTCTTACAGGAGGCTCTGGGGGTGTGAACAGAGAGGAGCTCAGCACTTCTTCAGTTCTTTCTCCTCGTTTACAGGGCTGTTAGCCCAGAAAAGCCAGGAACCCTAATCCAAGAGAGGAAATGCTGCAACTGGCCTTATGGATGCAAACCAATGTCCCATATAACTTACACATTCTGGATCACGGGGCTCCCGGGTGATCAGGGCCTTGGTTAGCACTAAGCTTCAGAGGCTTGGCCAATCCCAGGGCCTGGGTGGGAGACACTGACCTTCAGCTTCAGGGTATGAAATTAAAGACTGTTAAGGCAACAATCCATATGAAAATCAAAATCAATGTTAAAAGCTGGGCATAGTTGGGCATACCTGTAATCACAGTTCTACAGGAGACAAGATAGGAAGATTTCAAGTTTGAGGCCAGCCTGGACTACCCTGTCTCAAAATAATAATAATAATAATAATGATGATGATGATGATGATGATGCCAAGGAAGACAGAAAGAGTGGAAAACTGAATTCCTACTGTGGGCTGGAAGCCAGAACAATGCAGCCAAGAGTGGAGCTCCCAAATGGAGGTGAAGAGGATTTCCAAAGCCCAGAGTCAAAGCTCCCACCTTCCTTCAACAAGGTACTGCACACAAGTGGGATGTGTGCAACTCTGCAGGCCACAGCCATCCACTCAGTAGCTAGCTGGGTATGGCAGCCATGCCTGTTGCAACTGGGATAGAGACATGAGGCAGGGGGATCAAGTGTACAAGCTATATCGCAAGCTTGAGGCCAGTATGGGATACTGTTTGTCTCAAAACAAACAAACAAAGTACCTGGACCATCAAGAATTCTGATTTGGGGGCTGGAGGAATGGCTTAGTGTTTAAAGTGTTTGCCTACAAAACCAAAGGACCCAGGTTTGATTCCCCGGGACCCACATTAGCCAGATGCACAAGGGGAGGCATGCGCTCTGAGTTTGCTTGCTGTGGCAGGAAGCCCTGGTGCGCCCATTCTCTCTCCCTCTCTCTCTCTCCCTCTTTCTTCATCAAATAAATATAAATAAATAAAAGAATTCTGCTTTGGGGCTGTAGAGATGGCTTAACAGTTAAGGCACTTGTCTGCAAAGCCTAAGGACCCAGGTTTGATTCCCCAGGACCCACATAAGCCAGATGCACAAGGGGGTGCATGCATCTGGAGTTCATTTGCAGTGACTGGAGGCCTTGGCACTATTCTCTCTCTGCCCCCCACTTTCTCTCTCTCTCAAATAAATAAATAATTTTTAAAAAATATTTCTGATTCTATAAAGAGGAGATGGGTACTGAGAAATCTGACTTATTAAGAACTTAAAAACTACTTTAGACCCCAAGGAACACAAATGGGGGTAGATATGGAGATGAAGGGACACCAGGAAGACATCTTTCTGCCCTGGGGTGAGGTAATGATTCTATGAGATTAAATTTACACTCTTTTTTTGTCCTTTGTAATCTTTTTTATTTTATTTTATTTATTTTATTATTATTATTATTGGTTTTTTAGAAGTAGGGTCTTGCTCTAGCTCAGGCTGACCTGGAATTCACTATGTAGTCTCAAGGTGGCCTCGAACTCATGGCGATCCTCCTACCTCTGCCGCCTGAGTGCTGGGATTAAAGGCATGTGCCACCACACCTGGCTTCTTTGATTGTAATCTTACTGTGTCTAGTGGTTAATAAAATGCTAATTCATCTAATCTTATGCAACTCTATGATGTAGGCATGGCTATTCTCTTAATTTCCAAATAAGGAAATGGAGGCAAAAGGTCTTCTTAGAGCATACAAGAATGTGACCAAAATGTGACAATGTCAAGTCATGGGTCTCCTTTTAATGGTAGCTGGAATCTGGCGAATGTCAGGAAGACAGAGTGGACAGCTGTAGAATCCCACACTCTACTGGACCAGGAGCCCTGTGAATGCTGAGGCGCATTCAGAAGTCAACCTCTGCTCCCTTGCTCAGCAGTCCAGGCCCCTTGTGATCTTTCTGGATTCAATTATCTGCATTACTGGCATTCAGAGTAGTAACCTGGCTCTGGATTGTATAATCCCAACCAGAGCAGTGTCGGCCTTCCCAGAAGCAGAACACCAAAGCCTGGACTGACTTTCTGCATCTGCCCTTCTTAGCCATGGGGCTGACGTGAAGCCTCCTTACCGAATGAGCCCCACTCGCCTTTGCTGATCCCATGAGGATAAGAACGTCAACCTCTGGGGCCTTGTCTGAGGCTTGAATGAGACCCTAGGATGTGAAGCGCTCACATATGTGCACTATTCTTTTTTTTTTTTAATTTTTTGGTTTATTTTTATTTATTTGAGAGTGACAGATAGAGAAAGAGGCAGAGAGAGAGAGAGAGAGAATGGGCACGCCAGGGCTTCCAGCCACTGCAGACGATTTCCAGATGCGTGTGCCCCCTTGTGCATCTGGCTAACGTGGGTCCTGGGGAATCGAGCCTCGAACCGGGATCCTTAGGCTTCACAGGCAAGCGCTTAACCACTAAGCCATCTTTCCAGCCCATGTGCACTATTCTTAATGTCACTGTTCATTCTGGACCCATGTTCTTGGAAAGGAAGGGCAGTGAGGGGAGATCCTCTCTCCTCGTTACCGGTTTTCTGGGTCACAGCTCATTGTTTGATGACTGTGAAGAATGATTAATGTGGACAGGAGAAGGGCAAGCAGGCAAAGTTTTATGTGAGGCCCCATGACTTGGGGTTAGGCTTTGGAGAAGGATGCCCTGACTTCAAATTTTAGTTCCACAGGCAGCTATAAAACTGTTTATTAGCTGTGTGACATTGACCCAGTATCATCCTTGAGCTATAATTATCTACTACTAGCATTCAATGAGGTAACCTTTTCACCTAATTCATGTTCAAGTTATTAAAAGAATTAAACAAAATAGTTATACATACATACACACACATATATATATAACTATTATAAATAATATATATAATTGATTGTTCATATTTGGTCTATTGTGAGCATATAAAAAGCATGCTCCTAGCCAGTTGCAGTGGTGCACGCCTTTAATCCCAGCACTTAGGAGGCAGAAGTAGGTGGATCGCTGTGAATTCGAGGCCACCCTGAGACTAAATAGTGAGTTCCAGGTCAGCCTGGACTAGAGAGAGACCCTACCTCAAAAAAAAAAAAAAAAATGCTCCATACTTTGGATCATATAGGGCTAACACCAAGTCTGTCTGACTTTGGAAACCTCATTCCCCCCCATTAAAGCCTGTGCTATGAAATCTTTCTCATTTAGGAATGAAGAAAGATGGTAACAGCCAGGTGGCTGCATTGAGCTGGGATAATGAATATAAAGTATTTCTCTCATCCTGTAGCATGTGGCCAGTGCTCTTTTAAGTCTCAGACCTTAGGTTATTTTAGTTGTTAAAGAGGTATTGGGCCCTGAGTCACCTATGGGGTGTCCATCTTGCAGTTGGTTCCCTTGTTGGCTTCTGTCCACAGTAGCCTGGCCTTTGGACCTCTGCTCAGGGAGCCCTTGCTCAGGTTTATAAGCGTGGTAACTATTCCTCATCAGAACTGCACTCTATTCATCCAAACACATACTGCCTTGGAAAAATAGATGAGGGGCTGGAGAGATGGCTTAGTGGTTAAGCGCTTGCTTGTGAAGCCTAAGGACTCTGGTTCGAGGCTCCATTCCCCAGGACCCACGTTAGCCAGATGCACAAAGGGGCACACGCGTCTGGAGTTCGTTTGCAGTGGCTGGAGGCCCTGGTATACCCATTCTCTCTCTCTCTCTGCCTTTTTGTCTCTCTCTGTCTGTTGCTCTCAAATAAATAAATAAAATAAACAAAAAAAATTTTTTTAAATAGATGAGGATCAGTGAAAATAGAAGTAGGTTAAGAAGAGTAAGAAATAAGGAACAAAGGGGAAATCAGAGGGACAGAGAAAGAAGCATCAGAAATGGAGGAAGGTGAAATCAGGGGGTCTCTGTCCCATCTTTTTGGTCTATGTGTTAAAGAAAGGGTGCTGGGTGGATAATTTAGCAATCCAGAGCTATGGTTTGAAGGGGGTTCTCCCCCAAAGGTTCATATGTTAAAGGCTTGGTCCTCAGTAATGCAATGTGAGAAGTGGTGGGACAATTTAAAAGATGGGGTCTAGGGCTGGGGAGATGACTCAACAGTTAAAGGTGCTTGCTCTGCAAGCCTTCTGGACCCAAGTTCAATCCCTACCTAGTACCTGTGTAAAACTGAGTATGTCTGTAACCCTAGAAAGCTCACAGGGCCAGTTAGTGTGGCCTTCCCAGCAGCAAAAAGGCAACAAGAGGTACCTTGTCTCAAGCAAGGTGGAAGGAGAGGGCTAATACCCCAAGGCTGTCCTCTGACCTTCACATGCACACATACCTGTACACTCATACACTCCACACACAATAATAATAATAATATAGTAATAATGTTTGTTCAAAGGTGGAGTCTAGTGGGAGGCTTTTAGGTCATTGATGGTGGGCCCTCAGAATAAGTTAAGGTAGTTCTCATGGGATCTTGAGTCAGTGCTTAAGAGAACAAGTTGTTATAAGAATGACCCTGTCTCCTGAACTGGGTTCAGCCTCAACATGGTATCTTCCTCCTGCACGTGCGCCTCCGTTGTAATTCTGCCTGCCTTGTACTCCTCACCAAAGCAGGCCCAATACCAGCTCCATGCTTTTGAACATCTACAACTGGGACTCAAATAGACCTCTTTTTATTGAAAATGTTACCCAGCCTACATATTTTGTTATAGCAATAAAAAAATGGAGTTGCATACCCCATCTGGAAATCTTTGCTGCATTTTTAAGCCCTGAGCAACTTTTTGTCCCCATCTAGGCCTAGGATTTCCCATCTACTTATGTTCTTGAGGGCCCCTTCTATTCCATTTATTATTCTTAGATGGACGCTGAATCAGAAGACATGTGTTCTCGTAGATGACACAGTTTATTCAGAAATGTCAGGAAGCACCAAATGTACAACACACATCATGGACATGGGAGAAACCACTTCATAATAAGTTAGAGCCGACATTTCCTTCCAGGATGGCTCTCAGGATCTTCCCACAGCCATATCTCACTATAAATGTAGACAAATTGACTGTTTTCAAGTGAAATCAGAGAGCTGAGACCAGCCAGTGGAACTTTTAGCTGCAAGGTGAGATCTACTCAAACCCCAGTATTTCCTATGAGGCCTCAGCCCCAGAGGAGAGAGTTCCAATTTGGGACAGAGGTTTCTTGGAAAGATCCTCCTTTGGATAGGCATGGGGGTCTTCCCCATCTCCCTCCAGAGTTGTCTGTTGCTCTCAGAAAAGAAAGCTTACATGGAGTGTGCATCCCCAGGTAATTGGACAGGCTCTTGGTGTCAAGCAGCAGAAGTCTCCTGGTGATTCTTGTCAATCCAGGCTAGAAAGATGTCCAGCTCTCCCAGGGACTTAAGGGCAGCAGAATGGACATCCAGCTGAAACCAATAAAATCATCATGAGGTCCTACCTTTATAACTGCCAAAGTTTGCGTGTCACTGTCCCCATATTCTGTCCCTATCAGGTTTGCTTTTAAAAAATAAAATAAAATAACATCATTGAAGAGCATGCAGAATGATAATTATGTCCCTCATACTTGATCACATTTCCCCACAAGCACTTTAAGTCATGTCAGCTCCTTATAAACAAAAATTTTTAAATCCTTTCTTTCTTTCCCTTTCTTCTTACTCCATCTTTTATAGGGACTATTAGCCTTTCTAGCCAGTTCTCTCTCTCTCTCTCTCTCTCTCTCTCTCTCTCTCTCTCTCTCTCTCTCTCTTTTTCTCATTATTTTCTCACCACATGAACTCAACTTAGTACTTCTTGTCTCCTAGGAAATCTTATTCCCTTTAGTGGGTGGGGAATGCATGATATCCTTACTGACCTAGCACGGCATGCAAGGCCCCAACAGCAAGCAACCCCAATATCACATGGTGGGTGAGTAAAAGAACCAGATGCAGGTTGCAACCTCTGACTTATCCCACCTCCTTCCACACTAAAAGGTAGGATCTAAAAGCACATTTATTAGAGCCCTCCAATATGGAACCAAATCTTATCTCCACCCTGTAGCTACAATGTGAACTTAACTAAGTAGTTAACTTGCCTTGTGACTCAGTTTCCTAATCTAGCCAATGTAATGAATACTCAAAGCCTTGTTGTGATGGATTAATGTGTTGATACTTTGTTGGACTTAGAACAATATTTGGCTCTCAGTGAGAATCACTTGACTCTTGGCTCTTTCTACAGTATTGTCCAGTGAGGCCCATTCATGAAGAAGCAGTGCTCTGAACAACCCCTGGCCCTTTGCTCTTCAGAGCTCTGGCATCCTTGGAGAGTATGAGCAACTCAGACTTCACCACCCCCTACTGAGCCAGAATCCACACTTAAATACGATCTTCCAAAGACACGCACGGGAGCCTGCTTCCACCTTGACACGTATGTGTGGAGCCCTGGGGTTGCATCAGTTTTCAGAACACCAATGGTAGGTCCCAACTACAGGGTCACCCCTGCACTATATCTCAGGCATGACAGCTTGGGTTGCCTGTGCTCTCCCAAATTATAACACAACAAATTATACAAAGGTGCAAGAGAACAGTAGAGGGAGGATGGAGAGTGGGGCCCAGAAAACTGAGCAATGAGCCACAACCAACACGTGCTAAGCAGACATATAGACTTGAGGAGGCAACAATGATGATTCAGTGAGAGAATGAGTGACTTTGCCTGGAGAGGAAGCTGGAAGGTTGGCATTGTCGGGACCATCTTCCCTATACCCTCCTCAGACTTCACCTGATCATAGTTGTCATGGACAGTTCTGGTTGCGTTGGTGGCTTCCTGGCTACAGTGACACCATCTCTGCTCCTGCTGTGAGAGAATGGAGGTAGCACTTATTAGAGGGCTTGTCACCCTGCTCCTCTTACCCTGCCACTTTCCCACATGAGAAGTAACATTTCTCCCTCATAGGGAAGAAGCCAGGTGGGAATGGGGTCTGCTTGCGGAGGCAGCCTGCATTCAGGCCTGGCTTCTGCTTTGTTCTAGATCTCTGGCCCACCAGATGGTCACACGGGAGAACAAGTTCCAGACCTATCTGAGAACACACTCAACAACTATGGGCTGGGATAATTAATTGTCCATTTGACTCCTTTTTTTTTTTTTTTTTTTTTTTTTGCAGTTGTGCAAGTAGGACAGAAGTCATTACTTCTCTACCGGTTTTAGAACTTGAGACAGAGAAGTGAAGTCACTTGCCACACAATCACACAGGACCTCATTGGTAGGCATGGGGCTGGGACCCAGGTTTCCTCTCAGTCTATGTTTTTGCTGATTACTTTGATTCTAACAGATTACAATGATCTGAACAGGTGATCCTTACAGATAGGCCAGACCAAGTGACTACCCACAAGTTTCTTGGTATGGAAACCCCAAAGAAGCAAACATATATATATATATATATATATATATATATATATATATATATATATAGAGAGAGAGAGAGAGAGAGAGAGAGAGAGAGAGAGAGATGGAATCCTTGGCATGGGCCACTGCACCCTTAGGGAGTATTTGGACCTAACCCAGTAGAATTGTCTGTGATGAGGTCTCAATAGGCAGGAAGTCCTGGGAGAAGAAGGACAACTGAAGAGGTTCTTGAAGGACCACAGGGTAGGAAATTTCACTGAACTCCACGCGCCGGGGCCCCTCGCCGGGTAATGGGAGCAGTTGCGTGGGCTCCTGGCCCGCTGACTCACACACTGATGCAGCGTTTTCTGCATGTAGAGGAATGAGTTGGCAATGCTGCTGATTTTTCTCACGATTTGGGGACTTGACTCCTGATGATCCTGAAACACCCTGTCCCGGTAGAACGTCAGGAGGTGCTTGGTCACGCAGCACACATCTGCAGGCTGCAGACACAAATTAGAGACCCCCCAAGATAAAGGCCCTCTTTGCTTACTCTCTTAGAGAACAAAGCAAACTAATTGAACAGGGACAGAATGGAGCAAGTAAACTAAATGTTAATTTTTAAAATCCATTTTTCTCATAAATAAACTACTTAGGAGGAAGTCCTTCTCTGTATTTGTTTTGTTTTGTTTTGTTTTTCTGGCCAGGAGATATATTAACAAAGAATGGAGCCCAGAATCCCAGACTAGGCTTCTTTCTACAGCACCCCAATATAACATCACTAAGTTCTTTTTCTTAAAAAAAAAAAAAAAACCCACTGTATTTATTTGAGAGACAGTGTGGGGGGGGTGGAGAGAGAGTGAGAGTGAGTAAGTGTCAGGGGGAGAAGAGAGAAGGAGGAGAGAATGAGCATGCCAGGGCCTCTAGCCCCACTGAAAACAAACTCTAGACACATGTGCCACCTTGTGCATCTGGCTTTATGTGGGCGCTGGGGAATTGAACCTGGGTCCTTGGGTTTTGCACGCAAGCACTTTAACCACCAAGCCATCTCTCCAGGCCCCAACATCACTAAGTTCTTAAATCCTTTCAGGAATCAGGTGCAACCTTTTTAAGAGGGCTAATGTTTGGACACCTGTCCTGAAAAGCACTTCTTTGCAGTGCAGAGGCTAAAGCCGGCTGCTCAGTAATGTCTCCCAGCCAGACACCATATTGAGCGCGGCACGCTCATCCTGACCACTGGGCTCTGGACCACACTGCTGGGTTGACTTTTAGTCTGTTTTTTTAAATTGCGTCCAACCGTTCTCTTGAATGGAGGCTGAGATTGGCAAGACTGGAGACTGACAGTGTGGAAAGGAGTCACATCTGAGGAGGTCAGTGGAATACAGACGTCTCTAAGAAAAGTGCTCCTACATCTCCAAGGCACAGCTCAGCAAAACAGGTTAAACAGTTTCCTTTGGCTAATTTCTATTCTGCAATGCAATGCAGACAGATTGACGGTTCAAAGGAGGGAGTAGTTAACAGAGGCCTGTCTTCATTAGCATTAGGATAGCAACACCTTCTTAGCCCCACGGGCAGCTTTTCCCACAGGCAACCTAGTCTACCTGCAGCACATTAAGCCTTCTCTTCCTCCGCTCTCACTGAGTCCCTAAAACAGGAGCAAAAAGTTACACACCTGTGCTGGCACAGGCTGAGGCACTAGAAAAAGGAAGGTATCAGAGAAAAAGAAGAGAAAGGGGGCTGGAGAGATGGCTTAGCACTTAAGGTGCTTGCCTGGGAAGCCTAAGGAGTCATGTCCAATTCTCCAGGTCCCACATAAGCCAGACCCACAAGGTAACACAAGTGTGCAAGGTTGCTCATGGGCCCCTGCGTCTAGAGTTTGATTGCAGTGGCTAGAGGCCCCAACGTGCCAATTCTCAATCTCTCTCTCTCTCTCTCTCTCTCTCTCTCTCTCTCTCTCTCTGTCTCTCTCTCTCTTTCTCTCTCTCTCTCTCTCTCTCTCACACACACACACACACACACTTTGGCACTCTCACATTAAAAAAAGGCCAGTCTGTTGGGCTTGCCTCAAAAAAGAGAGAGAGAGAGAGAGAGAAAGAGAAAGAGAAAGAGAAAGAGAAAGGAAGTGAGAGTTCAGAAAGGGAGAAAGAAGGGATGGAGGGAGAGAATCAGGAAATATGCAAAGGCCTGATTCCTCACCAGCTCCTTTCCACATCAGCTATTTCTTAACTTAGAGAGGAGAAAGAACCTGGAGACAGTGGCATAAACTTGTCCAGGCCACTAAGTCATCATTCATCATCCCTCACCTGCAGGCTTTCATTTTCTTCACATAGGCCTTATTCATTGTCATGTAAACAACTTAAAAAAAAAAAAAACCCAGAACACAGATCTTTGTAGAATAGATCCAAGGGCCAAACGAGTTCACTCTTGTGCTTGGCTTTCTGAGATAGGGTCATGCTATGAACTGAAAATCCCCGGCGGGGCGGGGGGGGGGGGGGTTTACCTCGCCTATGTTAAAGACACTACAAGGCTCATTGACTGCTTTGACATTTGACTCATTGACAGCAGTGAATATAGGGAGTTGGAATATTGCATGTCCAGAGACAAATTATCTAGGGATAGTTTTTGCCCCTTTAGTAGATCTTTGTGTCTCACCTAACATCCTTGTTACTGTCAGATACAAGCTTTTGTGAACCACTAGCTTCCACCAGCCTGAAAGCTAATAATGTTATCCATAGCACCTGAGGCCTACAGCAGACCCTTCCCTACTTTGCCATAAAGCCACCTACCTTATGTTTCCACCAAGTTTTTTTTAAATGCCTTGATTGATGACATTCTTTTCTTCTATTGCTATAGAAACGTCATGAAACTGTTACCATGTTGGAACATGGCAATACATATCTGTATTTAGCTATTTGTACATGTGTGGTGGAGAGGCTCTGGCTGTTGCACACAAACACCAGACGCTTGTGTTACTTTCTGTGTCTGGCTTATGTGGATGATTTGGGAATTGGACCCTGGGCCAGCAGGCTTTGCAAGCAAGTGTCAGTAACTGAGCCACCTTTCCAGCCCTCAGAACGTGGTATTTGTGATAACCTAAATGTGTGTTTCCGGGCCATGGTCACTTATATTTGGCTCCAAGATAAACTATCTCTTATTTTCTTTGAGATGATAGCTATGTGTTTGCCTTGACATACCCTGGCTAGCCTGGAGTTCACTATGTCAACCAGGCTGGCCTCAAACTTATATTGACCCTCCTGCCTGTCTCCCAAGTGCTGGGATTATAGGCTTGCGCCACCATGTCTAGCTAAGGGTTCGCTTTAAATGCACCTCTCAGGTCCCTTTTGTAATGTGAGAATCAGCAGACATGCTAACAGCCTGGTAATATTCTCTGAGCAAGACGTCTGGATAATGGGAATGGCATCTTCACTAGCTTTCCTGTCTCAAATTGCCACACACAGCACATCACCAAACCTCCTAACATGTTTTGGTTATGTAGCTCTTGTCTCACAAGCCTTCAGTGGCCATTGTCTTGGTTATAAAGCTAAGGCTCAGCCTGGCTGCCATCCATAGTTGTCCACCTCATCCTCCACCATCTCCTCCATATCCTTTACAACCCAAAGCTGCTAGCCTCTCCTTCTCTGCCACACATTCCTGCCTTCATTGATCTTACAGCCAGGCTCCCACATGTCCCACGTCTCTTTCTTCCCCATATCTAAAACCTCCTCAGCTCTTTATTTATTTACTTATTTATTTATCTATCTACTTGGGTGAAAGAGAGAGAAAGAGATTAGGTGTGAGAAAGAGATTACAGGGCCTCCAGTCACTACCAATGAACTCCAGATACACGCAGCACTATGTGCTTATGTTGGTCCTAGAGAATCGAACCTAGGTCCTTAGGCTTCGCAGGCAAATGCCTTAACCGCTAAGCCATCTCTCCAGCCCCTCCTCGGCTTTTAAAGGACTCCTTCATGTTAATTTGCTCCTCGTAGACACTTCCAAAGTTACCGCAGAAATCCTGCTCCATTGGAGCACCTGCTGCTCTCAGCACTCTCTAAGGAAGTAATACTTTTTTTGATCCCTTCTACGGTTTCAAAGACCCTGGAAATTCATGTGCCCAAACTTCTAGTTGAAAAATGAGATGCCTAGGACATTATGAAAATGGGGGGAAGAGATTTCTTTCTCAACCCAGAGACAATTTCCTTTTTCTGAGGTAGGGTCTGCTCTAGTCCAGACTATGTAGTCTCAGGGTGGCCTTGAACTCATGGCGATCTCTGCCTCTGAGTGCTGATCTTCTGCAAGGTGTATATCACCGTGCCCCACCCACTTTTCTAGAAAGATAAACCTTCACTAGATAGCAGACACAAACCAGTCAATACCTTAATGTTCTTCGGGCTCTCCAAGATGGACAGGACAGTAACATTTTGGAAGGTGTCTTTAGCTTGCTATGGAGGGGAACAGAAGACAGTCATAAACTTGAGGTCTCTGCTTTGTTCTGAGAAACCACGGGGACAGAAAGGAACTTGCCTTTCACGCGAAGATATCAGCAAGGCTCACCCTTTGCCCACTCCTTCCTGCAGCCCGTACTCACCAGCGCTCTTTTGATTCCCTGGAAACTCTTTTCAATAAAGCGCATGTCCACAGAAATCAGACACCTCTTGAGACTGTTGGTGTGCACTGAGCACAGAATGAGCATCAGGATGGGGGGCCAAAGTGAGACACACCACGCCTTCATGTTCTACAGAAAGGGCACACTGGAACACTGGACGTCAGCTCCTCGGCTGGAAGCGGAAAGCAGTGATTTCTGCTGGGGAACCTGGTGACGACCAAACCAAGACTCAGCCTTCAGCCTCCAGGACTTGCAGGGGCCTGAGCCTCCTCCCATGGTTGCCTTGAGTCACCTCCAGAAAGAACAAGAGGTTCTCTCCAATGTGTGCACCTACTCTGATTCAATCCTTGTGAACAAGGGTGAAGAGCATCACATTGAATAAATTGAATAAGAAAACAGAGTTGGCAAGATACCATAGGAACTGGGCAGTAGTCTGAACAACCATCAAAGCCCATGTTTGTTTGTTTGTTTGTTTGTTTTTGCCCCCAAAGTAAACAATACCTTTTTGTTGTGGTGGGTTTTTTCTTTTTTTTTTTTTTCTTTTGTTTTGTTTTTCGAGGTAGGGTCTCACCCTAGCTCAGGCTGACCTGGAATTCACTGTGTAATCTCAGGCTGGCCTCGAACTCATGGCGATCGTCCTACCTCTGCCTCCTGAGTGCTGGGATTAAAGGTGTGCACCACCATACCTGGCTTAGCATTACCTTTTATTAAAACCCATTGTGTGTATCTGCTTAAGAACATATTTGGAGCTAATTATGAAAATATTTGCCTTCTGAACGGAGGGGTGGGGACACAAGATGTTTCCCAATGATTATGTAGCCACCATGATAGGGAAAGAGTGATACATCCCTCCCCAGAGGCTGGCTGCTTCCCATTCGTTGCAGAGCGCTGGGGGAAGAGGGTCATGGTGGTACCTAGCTAGTTCCTAACCAGAACCCTGTGATACTTGCAGACTCTTCTATCTTCTTCTTGTTTCTGTTTTTCTCTCTGCCTTGTCTGTCAACTCTTAGAAGTATGTCCGACTGTCCGCCTTTGACGCCCTTCTCCCAGGAGCACACGCTTTATGCTTTAGCTTTAAAGGGAAATTTGATGACGTCTCATGTGACTAGACCTGCCCTCTGCCCAGTGTCCACCTTGGCAACACGGAACACTGTCATTTCCCAAGGTGCACCCTGGGGTCTGAGCACACAGCTGGGGACCTACAGAACCCCCACTCCTAGAGCCTGACTGCGGTCACGGCGGCATAATTGAATTGCACTGTCCCCTCTCCCCAACACCACAGCCTGCCCTGCTCTGGGATGCCCAGGCTCCTTCCCCAGAAAGCCGTGACACGGTGATTCGCTACCTCTTCTTAACTTGCAGCCTTCTCAGAACACAAGCACATGGATATTGACACCTCACAGTGTGACAGGCAATACACTACAGAGCTTAATTCTCTATTTTTACCACTTTCTGGCAAAACAAGGACATAGACTCCATTGGCCAGGGAGTATAGGGGCAGCCTCCCAGAGCTCTGCCCCCACTAAAAGCAAGTACAGTCATTTGGGGCAATTCAGACAATAATAGGAGGCAGCATCTGTCCTGCATAGCAGGTGTGTTGGGCCCTATGTCAAGCACGTTGCAATATTATCTTGTTTCATGCTCACAGCCACCAAGTAAAGGTTTGTGTCTCTCCATGTTTTACTAAAGAGGGAACTAAGACGTAGGGGAGTGAAGTGGTCTGCCAGAGCCAGGAATTGAGGATACAGCTGACCTCGGCACCATCCTCCTTGTGACTAGGCTTCCCACTTTTCCCACTTACAAAGCTCTTTCCCCCTTGCATCTCCCTTGCAGAGTGCACCACACGGAACTAGGAAGACATTTACATGTGAAGATACTTAATGCTGCTAAGGATTCAGAAAAGATATCTTAGGGCTAGAGAGATGGCTTAGAGGTTAAAGCGCTTGCCTGCAAAGCAAAGAACCCATGCTCCAGATCCTACCTAAGCCAGATGCACAAAGAGGAGGCAAGCACAAGGTCACACATGCCCACTAGGTGGTGCAAGCATCTGGCATTTGATTGCAGTGACTGAGGCCCTGGTGCACCAGTTCTCTCACTCTCTAAAATAAAAATAAATAAAAATCAATTTAAAAAGATAGAAACTGTGGGGCTGGAGAGATGGCTTAGCGGTTATGCGCTTGCCTGTGAAGCCTAAGGACTCCGGTTCGAGGCTCGATTCCCCAGGACCCACGTTAGCCAGATGCACAAGGGGGCGCACGCATCTGGAGTTCGTTTGCAGTGGCTGGAAGCCCTGGCGTGCCCATTCTCTCTCTCTCTCTCTCTCTCTCTCTCTCTCTCTCTCTGTCTCCCTCTCTCTCCTCTTCCTCTCTGTCACTCTCAAATAAATAAATAAATAAACAAAAAAAAAAAGATAGAAACTGTGAAGCACGTTCCTGGAATAAAAAAAGTAGTCAAGATATTTTATTCTTCCCTTCCATTTAATTTCCCCTTCCTTTCTTTTTCTCTTTCTTTTTTCCTCTCCTATTTCCATTCCTTTCCTTTTCCATTCTCCATTACTTTTTGTTCAAAAGAAGAAGGAAGAGGAGGAGGAGAAGGAGGTACCAAGGGTTTTGGTAGATTGCCCAGTCATTAAAGGTACTTGCTCTGCAAGCCTGCTGACCAGAGTTCTGATTTACAGCACCACGTAAAACCTGACACATAGCGACACAAGCGCTTCAGCAACGGGAGAGAGTCAGGGGCATCCCAAAGCTCCCAGGCCAGCTAGTCTGCCCTTCCCAAGGCGCAAACGACAAGAGAAACCCTGTCTCAAGGTGGAAGAAGAGGCCCAACACCTGGGCGCATGCTCTCACCTCCGCAGGCATACCCACAGACACACACGAGCACGCGCACATGCGAGAGGCGCAGTACAATACCCGCAGACACACACGTGCACGCGCACATGCGAGAGGCGCAGTACAATACCCACAGACACACACGTGCACGCGCACATGCGAGAGGCGCAGTACAATACCCACAGACACACACGTGCACGCGCACATACGAGAGGCACATACAATACCCACAGACACACACGTGCACGCGCACATGCGAGAGGCGCAGTACAATACCCACAGACACACACGAGCACGCGCACATGCGAGAGGCGCAGTACAATACCCACAGACACACACGTGCACGCGCACATGCGAGAGGCGCAGTACAATACCCACAGACACACACGTGCACGCGCACATACGAGAGGCGCAGTACAATACCCACAGACACACACGTGCACGCGCACATACGAGAGGCACATACAATACCCACAGACACACACGAGCACGCGCACATACGAGAGGCGCAGTACAATACCCACAGACACACACGAGCACGCGCACATGCGAGAGGCGCAGTACAATACCCACAGACACGCACGTGCACGCGCACATGCGAGAGGCGCAGTACAATACCCACAGACACACACGTGCACGCGCACATGCGAGAGGCGCAGTACAATACCCACAGACACACACGAGCACGCGCACATACGAGAGGCGCAGTACAATACCCACAGACACACACGTGCATGCGCACATACGAGAGGCGCAGTACAATACCCACAGACACACACATAAAATAAGAATAATTTTGAAAACAAGGTACCAGAAGTTCACCGCCCCCCATTGAAATACCATTCCCCATTCTACAAACGTCCCAGTACCCTAGGAAGCACAGGCCATGCCCATTGGTAACAGGTCACCCTCGGAGCATGAAGAATGAGGACCTCCACAGTGTGAACAGAGTCCCCTGCTGGAGCCCACGCCTCACCTCTCCCTGTGCCTGGGGCTCCTCTGCAGTCCTCTCTCCCTGCCTGTGCTCTTTGCCATTTGGAAAGGGCTGCTCACTTTTATGCTGAGGATAAGAGGAAATGCCGTCAAGGTTTACTGGGTGGGTCCATCTTCAGGAGATTCCCACCGCCCTCCCAAATTTCTTTAGTATTTCATTTTCTTAATTGTTTTATTTTTCTTTTTTGTGATACAACTGATTAATCATTATTAAGAAATGGCTTTTTTTCTGGGTCTTGACACACAGCTTCTGGGAAGAAATAAACTCCCCATTACCATGCAAATGAGAATTGTTTGCAATTCTATCCATCCAGAAAAATCCAAGTGAAGTCACTCTCCTCTTTCCTAGGAGCTGTGACATACCATCAAAGCACCCTGCAGGCACACTTACGAGAAAGTGCTGTGTGGATGGCCCCATCTTGCCAGTGGCAGCCTCACGGGATGACAGGTCCTCTGCTCCAGCACACACCATGCCCTGATGTTTCCCCAGATGGTTGAGGGCTTATCGTGGCCTAGTCTGAGCTAACTGCTTAGCCAAAATTAGTTTCTTTAACTTTGGCGGGGGGTATATTTTTTCATTCCCATAGGCAAAGGTTTATTTGCATTTCATCTGCTCATCTTGTCCCTTAGAAAGCCCTTTAATCTTGACTGATGCAGAGAGAAAATGAAAAGGTTTGTGGAAGAGCTGGGAACAGAACCTGGAATCCCTGTACTGGGACTAAAAATCCCTTTATCCAGGTTACATTTTTATAAATCTTTCCTCCACAGAGCTCTCCAGGAGTCAGGGTTTTGAGCAATGGAAAGATAGGGTATAGATTTCCTCCCTAAATATAAGTTCCTGGGATAAGCCGTGCTTATATTTACCAAATGAAGTCATGAAGAGACTCCATGGGGCTGGTGCAAAGCCTCGGCTGCTGCCAGGCTCTGGAGGCAGAGGGAGGAGAGGGCACTGGCAAAGAAGGAAAGGGGGCAAGGAGGGTGGGGGTGTCTTCAGGAGAAACATCCAGCACCTTGAGCTTGATGGAAGAACACATACTGAGAGAAGCTGTGTGCTGCCGTGGTTCACAATGTCACTCTCTTCCGGAAGCTCCCTAAAACACATCAAATATACGGAGGCTTTGAATGAGCTGAGGGGCCTCTGTTAGAGGAAGAGCTGCTAAACAAATAGGAGAGGCAGGATACCTCTGCCAGGAGTTAACGGACATCCCTCTGCTCCTTTGGGAACAGGAGAAGGGAGCAGTGCTGCTTCAGGAGATCTCCTGGTAAATGGGCACAGGGGAAGGTGGATGCCATCTTCCCAGCATGCCCTGAGCTCCCTGGCTCACATACCAATCCCGCTTGTAAGAGAGTTGCAACTTCTTCATTCCAAGTCTCACCCCATATTCATTCCCTGTGCTCAGTCTGCGTGTTCTGGTTCTGACCCAGCTTTCGTTGCAGGGCCAAGAAGTCAGGTCAAGAAAACGTCAGGCCAAGGGAGCCACTTGCTGTGTTTGTAACTCCTCACGTGCAGAGTCAGAGGGGCTGGAACCACAGGCTGAGCTGACAGGCTCTGCTCCCTGTAGCTGCCCGGCTGGCAGCAAGCCACCCGGTCTCTACACTTCTTGGTTCCTCTGAAAATGAATACAAGGTGGTGCCTATTAAACAGTCACCCTGGAGGCCTGATGTGAAGTTTAAATGACTAAATGTAAGCCCTCAACCCAGGGCCTGGCTCATAATGAACAATTCAAGAGTTGTTAATGTATTTCTTTTTGAGAAAGGGTCTTTCTATGTAGCTCAGACTGACCTCACACCTCAGCCTCCTAAATGCTGGGATTATAGCCACAGACCACCTCACCCAACTTAGCTGCTATTAATTTCACAGTCCCATTTGAATCCCTAAGGTGAGAGGGAGGGGCACAATAAGAAGGTCTTCCTCTCTCTCCTAAGCCTTTCTGCCTAATATGATATAAAAGTTAAAGTAAAGCAATCCTAACTAAACTCAGGGAGTCACACACAAAGATATCAAAGTGGAAGGGATTCAGTGGGCCGGGGAGGAAAAAGAGGTAATGAGAAAATACATATATATGTGTACATGTGGAAATTATATAGATGTGTATGTATTTATATATTATGTATGCATAAAAACTATCAGTAAATAAACACTTTTAATTTTTTAAATATATAGAGATAGATTGCCACCCCTTACAGGATGGCAGTCAAGTTGTGACTGTGGTCCATAGATGTAGGTTATGTCTAGCCTTAGAACTAAGAGTCCTAGAACCAGATGATCCACCGTTTGCAATCCCAATATTTGATCTTCCGCTGAGCTGGCCATGTGGCACCCGCTTGTAATCCCAGAACTTGGGAGGCAAAGGGAAGAAGACTGCTGCCAGCTCCAGATAAGCTTGGGCTACTTAGTGAGACTCTGTCTCAGAAGAAAATTGTCATTTGTTGGATGGGGAAGTATAAGGAGCGTGAAGGAAGACTTTCAAGGCAGAATGGAGAAGTCTGAGTTTGAGAGGTTCCAGTACTAGTCTCGCTCCTCTCGTGCCTCCAGGCCTCCATCCCTACCCAACATTCCCTCCAACTTCCTGATGGTGCAGGGACAAGTTCCTGTCCACAAAAAGAGTAGACTCTGTCCACTTTCAAGTGCAACCCCAGAGGATACCATGCCCTTGCCTTCTCTCCGCCATGAGGCTCCGTGGAGTTGAGAAATGTGTGGCCCTGTTGCGGAGCTTAGCTGAAATGGATTTGGTCTGGGGGGATAATTCTGTTTAGATTTGAGGAAGAACCATGATGAAGACTAGAAAACACTCAAAAGTATGACAGAGAAAGAATTTGCAAACGGAAGTGTTATTGATCCTGATGGATGAAAAATCCATTTGGAAAGGAAAAAAAAAAAAACACCAGAATAAACACAAATGTTGAAAGGACTTGATAAGTACGCTTGGTTTGGGACTTATGTATGGCTTTGAAAGCAAAGAGAGACAGAGAAAGAAAGAAAAAGAAAGAGAGAGAGGGCTGGAGAGATGGTTTAGTGGTTGAACGCTTGCCTGTGAAGCCTAAGGACCCCGGTTCGAGGCTCGGTTCCCCAGGTCCCATGTTAGCCAGATGCACAAGGGGGCGCACGCGTCTGGAGTTCGTTTGCAGAGGCTGGAAGCCCTGGCGCGCCCATTCTCTCTCTCTCCCTCTATCTGTCTTTCTCTCTGTGTCTGTCGCTCTCAAATAAATAAATGAACAAAAAAAAAAAAAAATTAAAAAAAAAAAGAAAGAGAGAGAGAGATTTCCAGTGATTAGAATTTACCCTAAAAGTTTTCTCTTAGTTTCTGACTAGGAAAATGAATCCCAAAAGACGACGGCGATCACACAGTCCAACCTTCCCACGCAGTGCTGAACAGAGAAGAGCTGCCGTTTTCCGTGGCGCAGCAGTGAGTGCGCTGCTGCCCTCAAGCCCCATCCCCCGACTGCAGGTCTTGTCTGACCCCCCTGCCCCTGTCATCTCAGCGCGGGGAAGGGACCCCAGAGCTGCGAGGACCTCGAGCTTGTCCAGTAGGGAGATGATGTCACCCTCCTCGACCAAACTGTTCTCACTTCTGCTCAGCCAGGAAGCTGCCAGCCCAAGGCCACCCAGCCTGGCCGCAACGGGGCTGGCGTGGAGAAGAGGAAAATCCTCCTGCCAGTGAAGAGGAAAATCCACTTCAGCGACCTGACTAGAGCCTGGGATGCTTTCTTGCTTGCCTCCGTGGGTTCTCTGGCACTAATGAACCCCAATCAGCCTCCATGGTTGCGAAGGGAGCCAAGATAGGGAATGGAGGGAGCCCATTTCCATGCCTCCGTATTGTTGTCTGGGGTCACTGACCAGGGTTATTCTAAGAAAACACCCAGTCCTCCCATCGCAGGCGAACTTCATAAACTGTAAACTCGGGCCTGATGCCCACAGGCCAAAATGCCTTCATGGTCCTGTTGGGCCTCCAGGTGAAAGGAAACTCCCTCACGTCTCCACTCCCTCCAGTGCAGACCTTGACTTCACTTCACACCTCCTCTCTCTACAAAGGCGCCACACCCTGCAGACCCCTCTCACCTAGCAAGCTCTCTCCTGGCTTTCCTGCCAGGTAAGCACTGGCCAGCTGTCAGAATACAGCTCAGAGTGAGCCCCTTAGTGAAGTCTCTCCCTCTTCCTTTCCCACTTCCTCCAAGCCTCACCCTTGCCCCTTGAGTAGACTTTCTTTCTTATTCCCACAGGACACAAGATACCTGGTTGATTATGAATTTCAGACATGCACATCTCAGTGCTTGTCTCTCTGAAGTTCAGGGTTAATTAAGCACCCTGTGTGTTCTTTTGCTAAATTTGGCAGCCCTTAAATGGACCTCCTACAATTGAGGCCAATGGATCCAGGTGTATAGGGCCCAGTTCTCATACAACTTGATGTAGTGATGAGTTCCCTTCAAGAGATGGAATTCAAGGGCTAGAGAGATGACTTAGCAATTAAAAAACGCTTGCCTGTGAAGCCTACGGACCCTGGTTTGAGGCTGGATTCCCCAGGACCCACGTTAGCCAGATGCACAGGGGGGTGCATGCGTCTGGAGTTCGTTTGCAGTGGCTGGAAGCCCTGGCACGCCCATTCTGTCTCTCTATCTGCCTCTTTCTGTCTCTATCACTCTCAAATAACTAAATTAATTAAAGAAATGGAATTCAAAAATAGAGCTGCAACTAGTTGGGTAGCATGAGCCTGTCACGTCAGTACTTGGGAGGCCAAGATATGATGTTCAAAAAGCTCAGGGCCAGCTTGGTCTCAAAAAAAATTTTTTTTAAGTTGGGGCTGAAGAGATAGCATAGCAGTTAAGGTATTTGCCTGCCAAGCCTAAGGAACCAGATCTGCTCCCCAGAACTCACGTAAGCCAGATGCACATGCATCTGGAGTTCATTTGCAAATGCTATAGACCCTGGTGTGCCCATTCTCCCTCTCTCTCTCTCTCTCTCTCTTTCTCAAAAATAAATAAATAAATAAATAAATAAATAAATAAATTTTTAAAAAATTTAAAAATGAGCCAGGCATGGTGGCACATGCTTTAATCCCAGCACTCATGAGGCAGAGGTAGGAGGATCACCATGAGTTCGAGGCCACCTTGAGATTGAATTTCAGGTCAGCCTGAGCTAGAGTGAGACCCTACCTCAAAAACAATAACAGATTTAAAGTATCATATCCAAGACAAAGTAATTATTTTGAATGAGAAAAGAAATCAAAACAAATCATAATTTTTCTTTTTTAACAGAGTGACATACACCACAAATACAACAAAATCCCCAGAAAAATAAAATAATATTTTTGTTAATTCATGCTTATCTTTTCGTGTGTTTCTCATATGACAATTCTTTTTTTTTTTTTCTTTTACTGTTCTTCTCTGTAAGAGATGTAAAAAGCTAAGTCAGAATGCTAGTATGGATGTGTAAAACTGGATTTTTGTTGCTGAAATACTTAAAACATGCTACAGATTTGTGGCCCGTAGACAGGAATTCTGATAAATCCTGCTTTAGAAGATTCCCGCTATACAAAGAAAAGGCCTGTGATTCAATGGTTCCGTTGGAATTGTGAATGGCATTTTTCTGTGTGTTTCACTAGGTCCTAATGAAAGCCAAATCTTTGACTTACAGTTTTCCATATCTGCTGACTGGAAGAGGCTTTAGCACGCTTATTTCTAATGCTGTGCAGCCCAAATCTCACTTCTCTTCCCATGCCTCCCGCACTTCCAGGAATGAGTCAGAGGAGTGCTTCCAGATGCCCTTTTCAAAGCAGGATGGTTAGAGAGATCCTGTCTCACACAGATATGGTGTAAACGATGCAGACATCTGTCTCTAAAGGCCAAGTGCATCTCCATCCAGATGCTCCTTATTCCAGTCTCCCTAAATGCTGGGGCCTCCCTAAAACTACCTGAAATGAGGGGAAGTGTGACAGAGAGGTCTCAGAGTGGGAAAGAACACCCATGTTTCACTAATTAAGGTGAAAACTCTTCCTTTTATGACTTTTGAGAGAAAGTATCACATAAAATAGGCCCCAACTGGGTCTGAGTGTAGAACCTGGGAGGTGGGTGAGCTGTGCTTGTCACCAAGGAGCACGGTGAGGTGGTGGCAGGCTCATACTGTCACATGGGGGCCGCCCACAGTGGGGAAGCCCGTGTTCTCCGCTTGCTCCTCCATAAAAACCTTTGTCCCTGCCACTTTTCCTTTACCTCTGATTGGATCCCAAATACACAAATGTACAAATGTAAATTTGTTGATTTTATTTAAGTCTTCTAATTCTTTCTTCTCACTGTAATTTTTTAAATAATAATTATCTCAAAATGTTGATTTCCACAAAAACAACAGGCCCCAAAGTAAACAGTAACCCCCTCTAAGCATAAGCCTTATGGCAGTAGAGTACATTTTCTTATATGTTCTAAATTAATTTTACCTTTAATCAAAGATTTCCAAGTAGATAATTCTAGAAAAATCGCAATGAAAAACACAGCAGTTGCTTTCTACAATTTCCCCAGCCCTATCCCCACAGCCCAGCGCAACAGCTTCCAGGAAGCAACTTCCTATTCTATGGCATAGGGGGTCTAAAGAGCACTCATAAATTATTTCCTAATGCTTCATATTAGAAATCATCTATCTGCTTACTATAATAGAAGATTAAGACTTACTGTATTCATACAAACATGTCATATTCCTCCTCCATCCTGCCAAGATGTCACTCAAGCCACCCAAAGGCAGCAGCTGCTCTCCTATGTCTCTGTGTCTCAACTTTCTCCAGAGAGTATTTTTTTGATCTTTCATGTCAATATTTACCATTTATTATGGCCACACTCAAGACTCCTACTCTGAAAGAGCTAGATAAAGGTTACTAACTGACTGACTGACTAATGACTGGTCCTGAGTACATCTACCTGCCCAGGCGCTGTGTTGAGCATTTCTCCCTTAATCGTCACACCTATTCTATGAAGTAGATGCCATTTCTGTGTCTGCTAGTTTGAAGAAGGAAGCCAAGAGCTGGGACGGGATGTGATCACTCCAGCACCTCCATTCTTAAACACTCCCCTGAACCAGACACTGGGTCTGGAGAGCTCACAGTCAGTGCTCTTTTCCATACTCAACATCTTTGTCACCTCTTCTAACTTCAAGCTATTTTTTTTTTCTATAGAAAAAAAGACATCTCTTCCCACAGAGCCAAGGGACAGGACGGCAAATGGCACAGAATATGCCTTGAGTGTTCTTCCCAGCTGACAACCGCGGGCATGTCAGGAGAAACAGATTCGGTGGCAATTGGCTGTGGTTTGTTCCCCTTGTTGGTAAAATAAACTGTGTCAATGAAAAGCACTACACCCACAGGTGCTGGGAGCCAGGGAGTTTGGGGGGAGGGCTTCCCCTGAGGAGACCTGGGAGGGGTTGGGCTGGAACCCCTGGCGTCCTGCACAGGCAGACCCAGCTCGTGGCAGAGAGAGGGCTGACCAGCCTAAGACACTTGAGGATTGAGACCAGGCTGGGCACAAGCACCAGCCTGTCATCCACACCACATCCCACCAGAGTGCTCTCCTGAGGAGCCATCCCTGCCTGCACCTGACATCCTGTCCACTCAGAAAGCCAAAATCTTGCCCAGAGGGGTTTCTCCCCCGTGGTTTGTCTAAGTCTCCATCATATTCCAGGTATGAACTCATTGAATGTAGCATGCTGGATGGTAAGCAGCTGACAGAATCTACGAAGAAGTGAGCCACGATGTTCAGTTGAGAACTCAAAATCAAAGGGGGCGGTCCAGTTCCTCCAAGAGTACTTCCCTCATCCAGCCAGCATTCTTTTCTCCTTGGTCTTCACTCAGCACCTCCAGACTTATTTTTGCGTTTGACTTTCAATTGTTTGTGCCATTCAGAAGTCCCCCAGCAGACTTGAGGTTCAGGAGTTGCTGAGACCATAGCTCCCAATTAGGAGGTGTAAAATGCTTAGGACAGAAGTCCCTCTGCTAAGCCAACTTTCTAGTTCGAGAATCCAAAGTCATGTTCTGCCTTGCATATAAATTCCATGGTGGCAACGATATTATTGGTGTTACTCATTGCTTTACCCCTAGCATGTTGCCCAGAGCAGGCACCCAATAAGTGGAGGTTGGGTGAGTGATAAGGACTGGGACTTTCAAAGACATGGGAAAGGACATAGCTCTGTGATGTTTCTCCACACTTGCCTGTCTGGGGTTTGGGAAAGTTCCAAGGGTGAGCACTGAGGAAGACCTGTCAGGCCCATCATCGTGACTTGGCACTACAAGACTCAGAAGTGAAAGCATCCTTTTCCTCCAAAGATATAGAATATCTGGTAGAGGGCTGGAGGGATAGCTTGGCTGTTAAGGCATTTGCCTGCAAAGCCAAAGGACCCAGGTTCAATTCCCCAGGACCCACGTAAGCCAGATGCACAAGGTGGTACATGCGTCTGGAGTTCATTTGCAGTGGCTGGAGACCCTGGTGCACTCATTCTCTCTCTGTCTCTCTCTCTCTCTCTCTCTCTCTCTCTCTCTCTCTCTCTCTCTCATCCTCTTTCTCTCTCTCACTCTCTCTTCTTCCCTCTTTCTCTGTCAAATAAGTAAATAAAAATAATAAAAAATAAAGAACTTCTGGTAGAACTCAATTAGCTTCCCTTCTTAATATTAAGGAAAGCAAGCCCCTTGACTCTATGGCTTGGGGTTTTAAGAATTCCCTTGCCAGGAATAGCTTGTCAGACTTCCAAAGACCCTTGAAGGCTAAGCAAGCTGGTGGGGAGGGTGGGGGTAGAAGAATATACACCACTCTCCTTTTTCTGTCCATTCTTATCCACTGGGACAGCTCCTCCCTTTTTATGCTCAAATGTAACGTAGTGTTATATTTGTTTAATAACACTTTTAATTCCCCAGCACCCAGGTACACAGCTGAGCGTGACCACACAGACACTTGTAATCCAAGTCTTGCGGCGATGGGATGGGGATGGAGGTGGAGCGCAGAGACCAGAGACACAACTCATTGGAACGTGATGGCCAGCCAGTGTGACAGAAAATAGCAGCTGTGCATCTAGGGAAAGATCCTGCCTCAAGGAAACATGGAGATGAGCAACAGTGGAGGAACTTGACATGCTCCTCTAGCCTCCAAGTGCGTGCACACCTACACATGACACACACACACATGCCACCCCATAATACATACTACATGCACACATACACACACATGCACACGCACATGCATGAGCGCACAGCGATTATCTCCATTCTTTCTCCCATCAGCCATTATGCTCTAACATCTGCTAACAGGATTCTTGCCCAAACTGCCCATAGCTGTAGTTGTTCAGGGGCTCTACATCTGCCCTTCCCTTTTGTCTTGATTTTCAGCCCTCTTTCTCAGGAGTACCACCCCATCAACCCTCCTCCATCTCCCCTCTTCATGCAGGCCTGTTACTCAGAACCTTGACCTTCTTTGCTCCCCAGGGGCCTCTTGAAAATTTCTCTTCTTCCTTTGCCCCCCCCAAATTTTCAGACTTAACACAGAACCCCTGTTTTCCTAACTCCAAATGTTAATATCCATTCAGGCTAAAATGCCACGCTTAAGTTTCTACAAATTTCAGGCTGGGTGGGGCAAAGGTATGATGAAGGGAACTCTGGGACTTTCTATCCCCAGGAAGACCAGGCAAGAGCAAGGCATGAAGGAACTTGAAGAACTTGGGCACTCCACTGAATTAAGGGGCAGACCTAACCCCAGAGCAGAACTGACTCTCATCTCACTGGCTGGCCTTTCCCTGCGGCCCCCCTAAGTAATTCCTGGGTTGAAGAGCAAAGGAGAAGAAAGATGCGGGTCTCAGAGGGCAGCATACCAGAGCAGTCTGTCACAAACTCACTTCCGCTTCTCCTTAACTCTGCCCAGCCCAGGATGTTCAGAAACGCCTGGCAGGTGGCACTACCTGCTTCCACCTGCTGCCCTGAGGAGAAGCTGACAGGGCTGAAGAAGCAGGGACTGAGCCTCTGCCAAGAGAAAGGCACACCCAGACTACATGAGTCTTGAACAAACTTCCAGTTCTAGAAGATTCTCTTTTAAGAATGTTAACCCCAGGGAACTTTTTTTATTTACTTATTTGTGCATGCAAGTGCATGCGTGTGTGTGTGTGTGTGTGTGTGTGTGCGTGTGTGTGTGTGTGTGTGTGCGCGCACCAGAGTCTCTTGCCACTGCATGTGGATGCCTGATACATAGATTTAAATGGGTACTGGGGAATTGAACCCAGACTAGCAGACTTTGCAAGCAAGTGCTTTTAACTTCTCAGCAATCTCCCCACCCCAAATCTAGTTATTTTGAGAACATCATTTTAACTTTAAAAAGTTGTGGTATCACTTTCCGTGGCGGCTGGAGCAGAAAATGTGGAGCACAAGTTATGGATAAATCAGAAGCAGATTCTCTTGGCTCTGTGACGTCTGAAAGAGCTGTGGATATTGAAAACCAAAGCAAGCTGTTGCAAGAGGATTCTCCAACCACATTGAAAAACAGAAATATGAACACCACTTTAAGGAATCCTTGAAACAAATGGATGTTGGTGATGATTTAGAAAAAGAAGATCTTGACAGTCATAGATGCAAGTATCTGGATGACGATGGTGCTATTTCTCCTATTGAAGATGAGGCAGTTTACCTTGAGCCTGATGATTGTGATATCAAATTGGTGGAGGAAAGTTGTTTCATAATAAGTTCCAAATGTCCAAAGAAGATGAAAGGATGTTTAGAAAAAAGAAATAGAAATAAAGAGGCTGCAGTGTCTAAAAACTGCTAAAACGAAATCTACTGGGCAGAGAACAAAGACCTGAAGAAAAGTCTCCAGTGAATGTTTTTATCTTGAACATGAGGTCTGCAGATACAGTTACTATCTTAAGCCATGAATGGAAGTTAAAGTTTTAGTATTGACATATCCTAAAGTATTGTAGTTTTCCTAGATGTGATAGCTTAGGAATGAATGGACCTTACATGTTTATATTAAGAAGCGTGGGGTGTCAGCAGTGAAGAAGCAGACAGATCAGCTGTCCTACATTGGGCCCTAAAGTAAATAGCTTCTAGGAATTAGATGTCAGAGATCTCAGAAGCTTTGTCATTCAACCAGAGAGAGACTCCGGAAATTGTGGTATATGTCCAATTAATTGTTCAATTGGATCAGTTCTTGCAAGGACTGAGCTTCAGCAGAACTAAGGTGACCACGATGGACAATGAAGGAAGCAAATGGGAAATCTTTTAAATAAAAGTTTATTGGCTTTTCACATATTTACAGTTTGTGAAATCAGCATATATTTCTGGCCTGAAATTTTGCTAGCATTTTCTGTGGAAAGAGAGAATTAAAGTTAAATTTAGCTCTTAAAAAAAACATTGTGGTATCATCACATTATTAATTGATTCAATACACATATAGAGCATCTACCATATCTGAAACGGCATGCCAGGTATGAGGAATACCAAGAGACTATAGCTCCTTCCTTTCAAAACAACAAGAGTCTGGTGATAGAACTGCCCAAAAGGGCAAAATCCCATTGCAGGCCATAAGGGCTTTGGGAATGGCCAGCTGTACCCTGTAAACATGGTAGAGAAACTAGAGAGTAGGGCATTTGGGTAAAGCTTCTAGATAGAGATGATTCTTCGTTAATGTTTTGAGGATGCATGAGAGTCAGGATAGAGAAGGCTAGGTACCGCAAGTCCTAGGAAACACACACTGGTCAATAGGGGCAGAGCCTAGAAATCGGGTGTATGTCAGGAAGGATGAAGCAAGGTCATGGGAAACTCATATTTGTGCCAAAAGAGCTTCTCTTTGCCCAGCAGAAACAATGTGGAGAAAAAGCCAAGTGTTTTGTCAAGCTATGTCCTTATTTCAAATTCATGATCAAATAAAGAAGTGCTAGTATTTGAAGCCACTGTTCTGAGATAGGCTGTTTTTCAGCGACAGATAATCAGAGCAACCACTTTAAAGCTGGGACTAGCAAGGAGGAGAATGAATGCTAAGTGGAAAAGACAGGTGTTCACATGAGGCACCAATATCTTGTTCCTTCCAGGCTTCATGTTTGGTTAGAAACATCTACCACTTGGCTAACATCTGTAAGCTAACTGACCCAGCTATTTATCATTAAGACATGATTCTAGATAACATGAAAGAGACTTTAGGCTCCAAATGCTGAGCATATCCAAAGTGGGATGGGATTTTAGTACTTTCAAAGAGTTACAGACTTTATAGAGAGGTAGTTTTCTTTTTGGAAAAGTTTAACTTCAAAATTGGCTAATTTGTTTTTTTTATATTTTTATATATTTACTTGCAAGCAGAAAGAGATAGAGAGGAGACAGACAATGGGAAGTGGGGGGCACACCAGGGCCTCCCAGCCACTGCAAAAAAAGAAAACTCCACATACATGCACCTCAGAACATCTGGCTTTAGATGGGATTGAACCCAGGTTGTTAGGCTTTGCCCTAACAACCAGCCCTGAAAATAATTTAGACTTTCTTATTGACAATTTTCACACATGAACATAATATATTTTGATCATAATCACCTCCCATTACCTTCTTTTCTTCTCCCATTCCCATCCCCCATCCACTGAACCCCTTTTTTTATTTTTTTTGTTTTTTGAGGTAGGGTTTCACTCTAGCTCTCAGGCTGACCTGGAATTCGCTATGTAGTCTCAGGGTGGTCTTGAACTCACAGTGATCCTCCTACCTCTGCCTTCTGAGTGCTGGGACTACAGGCATGTGCCACCACGACTGGCTGAACCCCTTCTTCTTTATGATTAGTCCCTCTTCTATTTTTATGTCTGTTTTGCACTCTTTTATCATCGTTGTTGAGATGTTAATGGGTTCGATATTATGCAGGTCTGGTGTTGATAATGATGATTTCTGTGAGATTGTGAATATACCACCACTTTACGTCTGAAAGACAATGTTCCAAAGCTCACTCTCTCTGGCTCTTACATTCTTTCTGCTTTACTTCCTTAATAATTTTAGTGTCTTTTTGTAAATTCCTTAGGATTTTTCTGTATAAACTATGACTTAAGATAGTTTTACTTTTTTTTTATGTTTTCTATTTATTTATTTATTTATTTGACAGAGAGAAAGAGGGAGAAAGACAGGGAGAGGGAGAGAGAGAATGGGCACACCAGGGCTCCAGGGAATTCCAGACACGTGTGCCCCCTTGTGCATCTGGCCTACGTGGGTCCTGGGGAATCAAACCTGGGTCTTTTGCCATTGCAGACAAATGCCTTAACTGCTAAGCCATCCCTCCAGCCCTACTTTTTTATTTTCAATCTGAGGAATGTCTATTATTTCTTTTCTTGCCTTGTTACAGTGGCTCTAATCTCAAGCACAATGTTAAATGGAATAGGATATACTGTCAAATAGCAGATTAGTGCTCTCTTGAGCAGAGGAAATAAGTGAGAAGAGCAGGACAGAAGGATTATAATAGACTGGGAAAATATTGGGTGCTAAGTATATTCATAATCTTGACTGAAATGACACTTTTATATTATATAGATATGTCAAAGGTTATCAAATTGCATACTTTTGTTATAAACTATCTTTGTTTTATTCTTGATATTATGGAGAAGAAAGTGTTTAGTTTTTATTAACTACTGTGTTATTTATGGGTTTTTTATTATAAAAATTAATATTCACCAGAATGAGTAACTTTTTTCTCCAAAGGAGGCAGTTAACACTACAAATTTTTTCTTAAGTATTGCCTTAGCAGCATTCTTCAAATTCTCACATGTAGTGTTTTCATTTTTCTTTCCATCAGAATGCTTTCTACTTTCTCTTTGAATTTTTCCTTGTGATCCAGTGGTTATTTAGAAGTGCAATCGAGTGCCATAGAACATTTTGGTAATCAATAGAGTACATGTGCACAGTTGTACCATAAAATTTTAATCACCTGATGACACTCTTCATTTGTATAAGTATACTCTATGATTCCTGTACAATGGTGAAATCAGCTAAATGCATTTATCAGAATATATACCCACTGTTACTTGGCTTCAAACTTGTCAAATATTGTTCTGTTACTGATTTCTCATTTAGTTCTGTCATGGTCAAAGAACATACTTTGTATGATTTTTAACCCTTTTAAATTTATTGAGACTTGCTATATAGCCAGAATATATTCTATCTTGTCAGATGTCTGTGTTCACTTAAACAGAACATACATTCTGACATTGTTGAGTGTTTGATATATGTCAGTGAGGTCAGCCTGATCAAATGCTATTGCTCAAGTCTACAATATCTCAAAGATCAAGTAGCTGTAGTCACTTGACCTAAGGTCCAGGTCTTTCAATGCTGTTGCATTGGTCTATATTTCTGTTTTTATGCCAGTACCATGCTGTTTTTGTTACTATGGCCTTGTAATATAGCTTTAGATTGGATATGGTGATGCTTCCAGAGGCATTTTATTTATTTATTTAAGAGAGAGAGAGAGAAGCAGATAGAGAGAGGGAAAAATGAGAGAAAGAATAGGTGCATCAGGGCCTCTAGTCACTTCAAAAGAACTCCAGATGCATGTGTCACCTTATGCATCTGACTTTACATGAGTACTGGGCAATCAAACCCTGGGTCCTTGGGTTTTACAGGCAAACCTCTTAACTGCTGAGCCATCTCTCCAGCCCTGATCTGTTTGTCTTTAATTCAGTCTGATATTTTTTCATTTTAAAGGGATAGTAGTTAGACCTTTGTATTAAATATGATTATTGGTGAGCTGGGCATGGTAGTGTTTGCCTTTAATCCTAGCATTCAGGAAGCAGAAGTAGGAGGATCACCATGAGTTTGAAGCCAGCCTGTGACTATATAGTGAATTCCAGGTCAGCCTGAGCTAGAGTGAGACCTTACCTCATAAAACCAATACATACATACATACATATATACATATATATATATATATATATATATATATATATATATATATATATATGGGTTAAGTTTAGGGCTATCTTCCTGACATTTATATTCTCTTTGTACCTGTTTTAGTTTCTATTGCTGTGACAAAATATGAGCTAATTTAAAAGGAGAAAAGGTTAATTTAGACTCATGGCTTCAGACGTTGCAGTTCATAGTCACTTGGCTCTGATTCTTTAGGCTCTGGTAGCACAATACAACATGGAAGCAGTGTGTGACAGAGAAAACTGTCCATCTCACAGCAGTCAGGCATGGAGAGTGAGAAACAGGAAGAACTCTGGGGTTTCATTTTTCCCATGAAAGGAACAATCCCAGTGACCTAACTTCCTTCCACACTGCTCAACTCCTCAAGGTTCCACTGCCTCTTTAAAGCACCACAGGCTGATGTCAAATCATCAGCATATGGGCCTTTGGAAGTCATTTCAGCTATAGCAGTGTCTTGTGTTTTTAATGTCTTTTCCTTCTTTTCTGCAATCTTTTGAGTTAATCGTTATTATTCCATTTTCTCTCTTTTACTGGCTTGCTACATATTACATCATTCACTTCTTTTTTTTTTTTTTAATATATTTTATTTGTTTGGGAGAGAGAAAGAAAGATAGAAAGAAGATGAGAGAGAATGGGTGCACCAGGGCGTCCAGCCACTGCAAAGGAACTCCAGACACGTGCACCATCTTGTATGTCTGGCTTATGTGGGTCCTGGGGAATCAAACTGGGGTCCTTTGGATTTGTAGGCAAATGCCTTAATTGCTAAACTGTCTTCTCCAGCCCCTTTCATTTCTTTTTTTTTTTTTTTTTTTTTTTGGTTTTTCGAGGTAGGGTCTCACTCTGGTCCAGGCTGACCTGGAATTAACTCTGTAGTCTCAGGGTGGCCTTGAACTCACAGCGATCCTCCTACCTCTGCCTCCCGAGTGCTGGGATTAAAGGCGTGCGCCACCACGCCCAGCCCCTTTCATTTCTTTAGTGTAGTGGTTTCAGTGGCTGCTTTAGGTTTTTGGTGGTTTATTTTTATTTTCTTTGCAGCATTGGGGATTGAACCTAAGGCCCTATGCACTAAGCTATATCTTCTGACCTATTTTTACTTTTTATTTTGAGACAGAGTCTAACTAAGTTACCTTGACTAGACTGGAACTCAGTCTGTAGCCCAATCTGGTCTTGAACTTGAGATCCTCCTCCCTCAGCCTCCTTAGTAGCTTGGATTTCAGATCTAAACAATGAGGTCTTGCTTGGAGGTTTCATAGGCTTCATTATACATCTATTACACCTTTAACTTATCACAATCTACCTTCAAAGCATTCTATACCATTCACAAAAGGCATAAAAACCTTACAGTAGAGTACTTCCATTATTTCCCTCCCAGCCCCTTTATTACTATCACACATTTTACCTATATTTATATATTATTCCTAAATGCATTACTACTATTTGTTAAAGTAAATTTTCCCTTAAATCAATTTTCATGTTTTACATTTGCTCACACCAAGCCACTTCCAGTGCTCTGTCTTCATTTGTGTGCATTCAGAATTATATCTAGTACCCTTTTCTTTCACCTAAAGACATTTCTTTAACAAGGGTCTTGTGGCAAGGGTATGGTGGCAAGAAATTCTTTCCATTTTTGCATATCTGGGGGAAAAAACTATTTTATCTTTTTGTTTGTTTGTTTGTTTGTTTGAGGTAGGGTCTCACTGTAGCCCATGCTGACCTGGAATTCACTATGGAGTCTCAGGGTGGCCTCGAACTCACAGTGATTCTCCCACTTCTGCCTCCCAAGTGCTGGGATTAAAGGTGTGTGCCACCACGCCCAGCTTATCTTCATTTTTGAAAGACATTTTCGCTGGGTATAGAATTCTGATCTGATGTTTTGTTTTCCTTCAGTACTTCAGAGCTGCTCAACACTGTCTCCTCAGTCTTATTTCCAATGAGAAAGTGGCTGACATTTTTATCTTTGTTCCTATCTATCAACTGTGTCTTTTAATACAGGCTGGATTATAATTTGCCTTGGTGTAATTTTCCTAAGGGGTGATTTATTTGTTTGTTTGTTTGTTTGTTTACATGTTTGTGGAGACAGAATCTTGCCTGGAATTCACTAGGCAGTCCAAGCTGGCCTTGAACTCCTGATCCTTCTGCCTCAGCCTCCCAAATACTGGAATCACAAGTGTATATGATCTTACCCAGCCTAAGATTATATTTTGCTCAGGATTCTGCTACTCTGTTTTGCTGACTATGATCCCCCAAATCAGTTAATAATCATATAGGATTAATTAACCAAGAAATTCATACATGTGACAATTAAAAGGGGGCATTTTCTCAGGATTTCAAAAGGATTGTATGACAACCCACACAATGGAGATACTTTACTGTTGGAGCTATGTTGCAAAAGTCATTGCCTCTTCTAATGTTTCTTTCATAGCAGTTAAACAGTCCTAAATTTTTTCACATTTTTTGTACTAGAAGATGAAGTATATTCTTCTAGCCCTTCATCTTGGCTTTCTGACTATTTGACTGATAGAATATAGAAGAAGAAACATTGTGCCAATTTCTTTTTCTATTGTTGCTGTTGTTGTTGATGTTTTGGCCCAGACATTAAAACCCTGTCAGTTTCGAATTTATCTTTCTTGAGATGTTAGGTGTTGGAATCCAGACATAAGTAAAATCAAAAACCTGGAGAGAGGTCCACACAGAAAGGAAGTTGACAGGCTACTTCCTTGGCCAAACTCCCAGAAAAACAAACACAGCCGTATGAGTGAGATATCTTTTTTTTCTAACTTTAATTTAGTTTACTTATACATGTATGTGTGCACGTGCACATGTGTGTGTGTGTCTTGCTGCTGTAAATGAACACATGTCTGACTTTATGTGTATGGCTGGGAAATTGAACCCAGGTTAGCAGTCTTTACCAGCAGGTATCTTTAACTGCTAAGCCATCTCCCTAACCCTGAGTAAGACATTTTGAAGGAAGATCTTCCACCCTTAGTTGAGCTTCCTTTAAGACAATATATCACAGTGATGCTTGTTCATCTATTTTTTGTGTGGGTTTTTCTTTTTTCAGGTAGGGTCTCACACTACCCCAGGCTGACCTGGAATTCACTATGTAGTCTCAGGATGGCCTCCTGAGTACTGGAATTAAAGGCATGTTCTACCAAGCCTGGCTTGTTCATCTTTTTTAAATGCCTTCTATTGACAATACATTACATAAATGTATTTAGATCATAACTTCTTACTTTTTCTTGAACTCCCTCCCATGACTCTTTCCACTCAATCCCTTCTTCTTCTTTCCAACTAGTCTCTCTTCCACTTTGATGTTTGCTTTATGTCTTTATTTTTTGGCTCTTCTGCACCATCCATGACAGATGGGCCTAATATTGTGCAGCAGTTCTGTAGGTAATGACAGTCGCTAGGAGGTCGTAAATAGAACGGCCATTTTGGGTCTGGAAGACAGCACTGCAAAGCATTCCTCTCCATCCTCTGGCTCTTAGCTTCTTCCCACCCCATCTTCCACAATGTTCCCTGAGCTTTGGAAGGTGTGGTAGAAGGACCTCACTTAACACTGAGCACTCAGTAGCCACCTATTTTCATCACTTTTGTCACTTTGACAAAAAGTTTTGCATCACCACCATCTGCAAGAAGAAGCTTCTGTCACCAAAGATGGGAGCAGCATTCAGCTATGGGCATAAATGTATATATTTAGAGGACAATTTGATGGGTACAACATATCCATTTGGCCAAATAACAGTAGTATTTTCCATTCTAGGGGATATGACCTTCACAGCCATAGACTTTTGAATAGTTTTGAGTGCCAGGCATGAATTCCCTTCCATGAAATGGACCTCAAATCCAATAAGAGAGCTGTTGGTTACCTCCAAAACTATTGCCCTATTGCACCAGTAGGCACTTCTGGTTTGGCTGGTGGCTTGCAAGGTTCACTGACCTGCTAGTGACTTTCTCTCCAGCAGTCTGCAGAGCACTTCAAGCATCATGCCAGCTAGCCAGCAGAGAAGCATTTAGCTTAGCTCCAGCTTGACTTCCCAGCGTTGCAATAAAAGTAGCACAACCTTTTTTATGAATTTATTTATTTATTTATTTATTTATAAAACAGTTATACCCTTAGATGCCTTTCCCCCACACAACTGAGGGTCTCTTTTGGTGGGGTGGCTGGTATTCATTATGGGGACAAAAGGGCCTCAGTCAGTCTCTGCAGGAGGGATGGGGTGGCAGTGCCTGCCTCGGGTTATTCCCTCCCACCTTAAGGCTCTTACTATATTCCCCACCTCTTCCACAATATTCCCTGATAGGGATGTGACTGAGTGCTGTTTTCTGTGTAGATTCTGTTTTGCTGAGGACTGAGTGATCACGGTATCTGTTGCCATTTTTCTGGAGCTGGTCTTCGGGCTCCCATGAGGACAGGATTTGCGTCACCACTTCCTCTGTAATGATATCTGGGCCACGGCAGATGAGATGCAGGTGACCCATCTCATGGTAGGCAATTGGCTCTCTATTCTTGATGTATTGGTGTATCCTTGTTCTCCTCAGCATTCTCCACCATCTGTAAGATAGAAAAGATTCTCTCTCCAAAAATGAGATCAGTTTGGATTTAAGTGCACAAACCTAGTTATTAGAGAGATATATTAATGTGTACATCCACTCTTCTTAAAGAGCAGTGGAGGTTCTCTCTGGAGCCTGTTGGTTTCTGGTCCCAGGGAATCTGGCTTGGTCCCCAGAGCCAGATATGAGTTCTCCCCCACTGAACGGGTCTCACATCCAATCCATGAGCAGTGTGTTACCAGGGTCAGCTGTGTGCCACTGTTGCACAAGTGTACACTTCTTGCTGGGCTGGTTGGTTTTGTAACTGGCAGGATCTCCTGCTTATTCAATCCATTGGCAACTGGTATTCACCAGCTGCTCTCATAGCTCTTTCCAGCACTGTGAGGGCTAAGTGGGAGAGAACTGAGTTCTTTCTTAGTCCCAGCATGGTCATTTGATGTCCTGTGGCTGCAGGCTGTGGTATCTTCAGCAATAGGGACTTAGCTTTTAGCTCTTGTAGGTAACCAAGTGTTTCAACAATGGCCTGTTTTATTTTGGGGACCTTATGTCTCCCTGACCAACAACTCCCTTTCGGCAGGGAGGGGACCCAATTCTGGCCCTGTGAATTGCCAGCCAGAGCCCATCGTTTGAGGGTAATGCTGTCTTCCCCTTTTATGGAGCTCTTCTGTTGGGGTCTAACCTCCCCCTTAGTGTGATTTTTATCCAGGAAGATGGTTTCTATGGAATTGATTCATGTTGCCATTACATTTGTCAATTCCCTTCCCTGCCCCCTTCCTCTACACTGGAGGCCTTTCCATAATGTTCTTTCTTTTTGCTGACCATCCACTTGTTGAGTAGCTCTTCCTTCCTTCCCTCCCTATTTCTCCTTTTTTCCTATCTTCATTTTAATGCATGTCCATTATTGTAGTCAGGTTCACATTGCTGACAGAAATCACCGAACCAAGAGCAGCTTGTGGGAAAAAATGGGTTTATCTTGGTTTATAGACTCGAGGGGAAGCTCCATGATGACAGGGAAAATGAAGACATGAGCAGAGGGTGGACGTCACCTCCTGGCCAACATAAGGTGAACAGCAACAGGAGAGTGTGCCAAACACTGGCAAGGGGAAACTAGCTATAACACTCATAAGCCCGCCCCCAACCATACACTGCCCCCAGGAGGTGTTAATTCCCAAATCTCCATCAGCTGGGAACCTAGCATTTAGAACACCTAAGTTTGTGGGGGACAGCTGAACCAAACTACCACATCCATATTGTTAATATTTATAGTGTCTTACAATTAATTGATGCTGGACTGGGTTAGGAACTGCATGTGAGAGAGGTTAGTTGGTGTTAGTTTTTCTGAGCCTGTATGACCTCACTTAACATGATTTTTTTCAAGTCACTCCATTTTCTTGCAATTTTGATTATTTCATTTGGTTTTTGTTTGTTTGTCTTGTTTTTTGAGGTAGGGTCTCACTCTAGACCAGGATGACCTGGAATTTACTATGTAGTCTCAGGGTGGCCTTAACGATCCTCTAACTTCTGTTTCCTGAGTGCCAGGACTAAAGGTGTGCACCACCATGCCTGGCTAATGACTGTTTCATTTTTCTTCACCACTGTGTCGAATTCCATTGTGTGCGAGTACTACATCTTCATTAACCACTTATTTGTTGATGAGCATCTGGACTGATTCCAGTTCCTGGCTATTGTGAATAGAGCAACAATGGAAAGGATTGAGCAAGTGTCTCTGAGGCGTCTAGGAGAGTCTTAAGGGTATGTGCTCAAGAGAGGTATAGCTGTATCTGATGGTAGCTCTATTTTTAGCATTTTGAGGAGTCTCCATACTAATTTCCATAGTGGCTGAGCAAGCTGGCACTCCCACCAGCAGTGGGTGTGGGTTTCTTTTTCCCCGCAATCCCACCAGCATAGCACATCCATTTTTATAGTTATACTTGTCTATTACAGCAAAGAAATAGAATCAGCCTACATGTCCACCACAGACAAATAGATGAGGAAAATGTGGGAATGTGGCACTAGGGCTGGAGTATAGATCTGTATTACCGTGCTTATCTAACATATGTAAGGGTCTAGGTTCAATCACTAGTACCAAGAAAAATACAGTAAATATATGTATATGTATGTATGTATATATATATATATATATATATATGTATATATATATATATATGGTGAAATTTCTGTAGTCATAAAACTGAACTAACAAAATTTACATGAAAATGGATGGAACCTAAGATCACGATATTAAGCAAAATGTCAGATTCAGAAAGATAAACATCACATGTTTTCTCTCATACATAGAATCTAGCTTTAAATCTCTGTGTGTGTGTATGCATGTGTGTGTATGTATGTATGTGTGGGTTCCTGGGTTCTTGCTCTGGGGGCTGGCTGTGGTCCCCTCAAAGGTGCCCAGGCAACCGGAGTGGGTAAGCGCTCAAAAGTAAAGTGCATTCAGTGAACAGCTCTCTCGGTTTATTGTCAGGGAAAATGGGTTGATAAGCATCTGAGGGTGGTTGGAGGACCCTAAGGGGATTGGACATACCAAGTTTATCTCTGATGCCTAATTCACATATGGGGACATTCATTCTAGCACATAGGCAATGTCAGGGGGTTCAGGTGATCTAGGGTCTCAGAACTGTGTGAAGGCTACTGGCTGATAAGGAGTTTCCTATACAACTGACTAAAGGTCACAGGACTATGAGCAGAGCCTAAATTCAGGTGTGCTGGGCTTGGAGAGGGAGTGGCCTCCTGTAGCCTGGGGACCCTTAGCCAGGCCTGGAAGCTCAGGCCCCTCTCCTGAAGGCTCCAGCCTGTGCCTGACAGTACCCAACATGTATGTATATATGTATGTATGTATGATGAAAGTAGAAAGTGGACCATGAGAAGACAGGAGGAGATCTAAAGAGAGGAGAGGAGGAGGAAAAAATAGAGTATAATGGAATGCATGTGACATGCAGGCAGAAGGGTGGATTATTTGGGAAGGAGGAAAGGGATCAACAAGAAGGGCCTGAGAGATGAAACAGATCAACATATGAGGAAGAATAAGAACTAAGAATAGAAGAACTAAGGTCAGCATACAAGGAGATGCTGACAAGATGGTGGTACTATTCACAACAACCAAGATATACAGTCAAGCCTGGCGTGGCAGTGCACGCCTTTAATCCCAGCACTCAGAAAGCAGAGGTAGGAGGATCACCATGAGTTCAAGGCCACCCTGAGACTACATAGTGAATTCCAAGTCAGCCTGGGCTAGAGTGAGACCCTACCTTGAAAAGCCAAAAAAAAAAAAAAAAAAAAGATATACAGTCAACCTAGCTTCCCATCAGTTAATGACTGAATAAACAAAATGTGGTGTAAATTCACTGTGAAGAATTATTCAGCCATAAAAATGTATGAAATTACTCCATTTACAGGAAAATAGATAGAGCTGGAAGTCATCATGTTGAATGACAGAAGCCATAAATAGAAAGGCAAGTATGACATGTTTTTCTCTCAAATAATGTGGAAACTATTTTTTTAAGAAAGACTTGAAATAGAAGCAGGACTCAAGGAAAAAGAAAAGGGTTGGAGGTGGAGCAAGAGAAGGTAGATATGATTAAACCACAATAGACCCACATATGGAAATGTCACAGTGATAATTTATACAGTTAGTATATGCTAATGTTTATAATAAATAATAATAACCAAAAATGATACAAGTAAAAGAGAGAAGAATGAGTATATACACGTACCAAGTAACTAAGTAACTGTCATGAGATCATTATTGGTATTTATAACTTCCTCTTTCCATCACCCATTCATTTTATATTTCCTTGGTCTTTGTCCAGTCCCTCTGATGGTGAGGTTTGAACATGGTGGGTAATATCTTCCCTGCAGGATCTGAGTCATTAGTAGTTATGCTTTAGCCAGCCCCTGAGGAGTTATTGTCTTCTTTTAGCTTTTAGTATTAGACATAGAATCCCAAAAGCCACTCCCAGAACATCCTCCTGGGTTCAGATGTAGTTCTTGCTTACCCATGCCCAGAGCGTCACTAAACCAAGTCCCTTTGACAGTCAAGACCACTGGCGACAGCAATAAGGTCCCTCCCCCCATCACTTGTTGTTTCAGTGGCATGTGAAGCCCAAAAGGACCTGATTTTCCAAATCAATGAACATTACTGCATTTCCTAAAAGAGGCATTCGTTCTTGAGGAATAAAGGCTCCAAACTAAAAGAGTTAAATTCAGAAATGGCAAGCAAAAGCTCTGTGAGTAGACTAATGACGTTGTAGAAACAGACTTGCTTCTGCCCCTGAAGCCTAGTCATATTTACAGGAAATAGACCCACATTATTATCTTGGATCTCAGAACCACCTTCCACTTTTAATGTAGAGCCCCCTCCTTTCAGGGTGTAGTCTCCCAGCTGGTACCCTAGCTGAAGCATCAGTAAGCCATTATGTCTTTCTATTAGGTCAGTTGTTTCTGCACGCTGGTGTATGTGGTGGTACTGGTTAATTTCATGAGCACAAACTCATTAGTACACTTCTTTAGAAATGACGTTCTTAAAAAAAAAAAACGAAACAAAAAGAAAAAAAACAAAAAATAGAAATGACGTTCTTGATCAGAAGCAGAGCCTGGAGTATACTACATTTTGTAATCACAGATGGTGGGGCTGGCAGAAGATCTGTAAGAAAGAAAGCGATTCTGTACTCAGAATACATATGTACTGTGCAAGGAAAAATAGGTTCATCCCTCTCTGATGGAAGGGTTGTAATGAATCAGCTGGCCCCTGGCAGATGACTGGAACCCTTAGGGAATGTATCAGAGGCCTAGCTTAGTTGGCAAGTCAGGCATTTCAGTCTTCATAGTAAGAAACTCAATTAGGGTAAGTACAGGCTGTTGAGGCATGCAGAGTCCCAATTCCTGTCAGTGTAGTGGCTTGTACAACGACCCTTGGGCAAACACACAAATAGACCAGAAAGGAAAGGATGCCAACTATCCACATGGGTCATCTGTTCCCCTTCAATCATGACACTGTACATGTAGATCCAGCTTAGAGCAGGAAAGTGGGTGGGAGCCACATAAGACCTATCAAGTGACTAGTCCTTTTATATAGATCAAGCATTGTTTTAGTAAGCTGTCAATCTTCTCCATTCCTAGGTAAACATGATCAATCAGCCTAACTAAAGACCCTTATATTTCCAAGCACTTGGTTATCACAATGTCCCTTCTGTTGTTTCTGGGAAGTGTCATTCCCCTGATGGCTGTTATAGCACTTGGCCTTGGCTCTAACGAAGCCCCATCACTCCCAGAGAACCCAACTCAATGGGGATACCTTTCAATACCACTTCTGGCTTAGAGAAGGCCTCTACAGCAGCCTTCAAAGATGCAGATGCTACCTCCAGCAATGTATTTTTCAATATCTTCATGAAAAGACTATCCTCTAGACATTCTAGGGATGTATTTGGGGATGAGTGTGCAGATCTCATAGGATAGTCCCTTCATTTCTCCCTTGGAAAATGGGAGATACAGTCCAGCTTTATCAAACATAAGCCACCACTGACCCCAAGATTCAGTCAGCCAACCATTAAATTGTTTTTTTATTTTTTTCAAATTTTTATTAACAATTTCCATGATTGTAAACAATATCCCATGGTAATGCCCTCCCTCCCCACACTTTCCTCTTTGAAACTCCATTCTCCATAATATCCCCTCCCAATCTCAATCAGTCTCTCTTTTATTTTGATGTCATGATCTTTTCCTCCTCTTATGATGGTCTGTGTAGGTAGAGTCAGGCACTGTGAGGTCATGGATATCCAGGCCATTTTGTGTCTGGAGAGAGCACATTGTAAGGGGCCCTACCCTTCCTTTGGCTCTTACATTCTTTCTACCACCTCTTCTGCAATAGACCCTGAGCCTTGGAAGGTGTGATAAAGATATTACAGTACTGAGCACTGCAGTCACTTCTTTCCAGCACCATGATACTTTCTGAGTCGTCCCAAGGACACTGCCATCTGAAAAGAGAAGATTCTCTACCAAAAAGTGAGAGTAGCATTAATATAAGGGTATGAACATTAAGAGAAGTGCTTTCTGGGCAGTTTGATAAGTAGAGTATATACATTTAGCCAGACAGCAGCAGACATTACACCCCTAGGGCTCGTGACTACCCCTGTTTTAAGTTTTCAGTATCAGGGATGTATTCTTTCCCATGGAGAGGGCCTCCACTCCAATTAGAGGGCAGTTAGTTTCCACCATGACAGATGTGCCACTATTGCACCCGTTGGCTCATTTGGCCTGGCTGGCCAAATATAAGGCTTGCAGTGTCCACTGTTGAGTATCTTCACTGGTGATTTCTCTTTCTCCCATTGAACTGCATACAGAATAGCTTCTTCCAGCTTTCTGTCAGCTGGTCTACATGGAGGAGGTTATCAGTTCAGTTCCAGCAGGACTTCTCAATGGCCTTGCAGCCCAAGTATGTGGAGTCTTCAGCAATAGGGTCTTACCATCTATTCATGGTGGGAAACCAAGGGCTTTGGCAATGGCCTATAATGTTTTGGGGGCATCACAGACCTCCCTGGCCAATAACTCACTGGAAGGTATCCCATCCCTGGCACTGAAAATTTTCTAGCAACAATCTATGGCTCCTGAGTCTTCCATTATCCAAAAAAGTAGGATTCCATATGATTTATTTATATTCTCTTAGATTTTGGTTAGCCTTCGCTCCACCTTTCCTTTACTCAATCTCTTCCCCTGACCTTGCTTTGGGCCTCTTCACCCCCATTAATCTATTCTTCTATTTACATATATACAATACCATCCTATTAAGTACTCCCTCCGTTCCTTTCTCTTCCCTTTTTATTTCTTTTCTAGTTTACTGGCCTTTGCTACTGAGTTTTCTTCCTACTCACATGGAAGTCCAATCATCTATAGCTAGGATCCACATATGAGAGAGAACATGTGACACTTGGCTTTCTGGGCCAGAGTTACCTCACTTAGTATAATACTTTCCAGATCCATCCATTTTCCTGAAAATTTCATAACTTTGTTTTGCTTTACCACTGAGTAGAACTCCATCGTATAAATGTGCCATATCTTCATTATCCACTCATCAGTTGACAGACATCTACCAACCATTAAACTTTTAAAGCCACATCTAGTTGCTACAGTTCACACAGTAAACCCATAATAGCAAATAAATATCCCCTGGGCTAGAGAGATGGCTTAGCAGTTAAGTCGCTTGCCTGCAAAGCCAAAGGACCCAGGTTTAATTTCCCTAGGACCCATGTAAGCCAGATGCACAAGATGGCACATGTGTCTGGAGTTCATTTGCAGCACCTGAAGGCCCTGGCATGCCCATTCTCTCTCTCTCCCTCTCTCTCTCATAAAAATAGTAAAATAAAATTTTAAAACTAAAATAAATAAATATCCCCAATAAATCCAGTATGATACTTTTTTTTTTTTTTTTTGGTTTTTTTGAGGTAGGGTCTCACTCTAGTCCAGGGTGACCTGGAATTCACTATGGAGTCTCAGGGTGGCCTCGAGCTCAGGGCGATCCTCCTACCTCTGCCTCTTGTGTGCTGAGATTAAAGGCGTGCACCACCGCCCCCAGCTCCATCTAATGCCGTTTGAATCTGCTCATGCATGTACTTCCCAGGATTCTGCCTATATTTATTAACAAAGCCTTGTGCTTAAGTTAGAATCTAAACTATTTTCTCCTCAGTCAAACTTTACCCTTGTACTCCAAACTCCAGAGCAAGCTGAGATATGACCCAAATTATGAGTCTAATGGAGCAAATAAGAGGTCTAGATAGGTCTTAGGAAGAATGAGCCTCCATTCCCTTGAAGGCACCTGCCCCAGAGGAAGCTATTGTAAGTGACGATAAGATAGTTGATTCTGCACTGGCTAATCATTGACTCCAGCCGTGCTGCCGCCTAATTCATCTGGTAACGTTGCTGCCAGCCTCACTGTAAACAAAGGACAGTCTTTTAATGTAAGTATATTCTTCTCACCACCCTCAGCGCACCCCTAGCCCCACTTGAACCCCCTAACTCCCAACTACTGTATCTAGTTCGTGTGTCGCATTTTATCTGATCCATGGGTGCGATGGCGCCATCTAGCGGCAATTGCCCCTGGTTTTCTCAGACCACTTAGAACAAGAATGCGCGCTCTTCCGACCCACACATATACACTAGTGTTGTTACTATGTAGAAACAGGTTAACACACACTAAGATTGATCACACAGTTACTTTGTGTGACAAAAATAACTTAACTTATTTATTTAACAAAACTTTCTTTTTTTTTTTTTTTTTTTTTTTTTTTTGGTTTTTCGAGGTAGGGTCTCACTCTGGCTCAGGCTGACCTGGAATTCACTGTGTAGTCTCAGGGTGGCCTTGAACTCTTGGCGATCCTCCTACCTCTGCCTCCCGAGTGCTGGGATTAAAGGCGTGCGCCACCACGCCCGGTTTTATTTAACAAAACTTTCTAATACAGACCTTTTTTAAACTTAACATCCATCCTCATGTTAAACATGAGTACTTCATACATGAGCATCCTATGTATCTTCTACATCATGACCTTAGACCTTAATCTCTCCACTTGTCACCCTCCCTACTCTCAGTGTCAACAATGTTGTTTTCTGTCCCATATATTTGATCTCCAACAGCTTTCATGTGAGATTCTGCATTGTTTTTCTCTCTCTAACTGCTTTTAAAAAATATTTTATTCATTTTATTTGAAAGAGAGAGACATAGAAAGGCAGACAGAGAGAAAGAATGGGCATGCCAGGGCCTGTAGCCACTACAGACAAATTCCAGATGCATGCACCACCTTGTACACCTGGGATCCTAGGAAATCAAACCTGGATCCTTAGGTCTCGCAAGCAAGTGCCTTAACTGCTAAGTCAACTCTGTGGCCTCTAGCTGCTTTTTGTTAACTTGATATGGTGTTTGCTGGTCCATTCATGCTGTAGCGAATGCAAGATTTCCTTCCTGTACAAGGCTGAGTAATGTTCGGTCATATATACAGGTATACACATTCCTACTTGCATAACATTTTCTTTATTAAATTGTCAGTGTGCTGTCTCCACGTCTTGGCTATTGTGACTAGTGCTGCAATAAACACAAGTCAGGTGTCTCACCTCCTTTTCCTTCATGCCTTTCCTAGTGACCTCTAACATGCTGGAATGGGTGCAAGGCAGGCTTGCTCAGAAACTAAGCAAAAAAGAAAATTATCTTCTTGGGCTGGAGAGATGGCTTTGTAGTTAAGACACATACCTGAGAAGTCTAAGGGCCCAGGTTTGTTTCTCCAGGTCCCAATAAGCCAAATGCACATGGCGGTGCATGCATCTGGAGTTCATTTGCAGTGGCTAGAGGTCCTGGAAGGCCCTCTCTCTGTCTCCCCCACCACCACCCCTTTCTGTCTCTAATAAATAAATAAAAATAAATATTTTTTTAAAATTTATCTTCTGGGCTGGAGAGATGGCTTAGCGGTTAAGCGCTTGCCTGTGAAGCCTATGGACCCCGGTTCAAGGCTCGATTCTCCAGGTCCCACGTTAGCCAGATGCACAAGGGGGCGCTCGCGTCTGGAGTTCGTTTGCAGTGGCTGGAGGCCCTGGAGCGCCCATTCTCGCTCTCTCTATATATCTGCCTCTTTCTCTCTCTGTCATTCTTTTTTTTTTTTTTTTTTTTTTTTTTTGGTTTTTCGAGGTAGGGTCTTACTCTAGCCCAGGCTGACCTGGAACTCACTATGGAGTCTCAGAGTGGCCTCGAACTCACGGCAATCCTCTTACCTCTGCCTCCCGAGTGCTGGGATTAAAGGCGTGCGCCACCACGCCCGGCCTCTCTGTCATTCTTAAATAAAAATAAACAAAAAAAAATTTTTTTTCATGTATCTTCTAAAGCACCTGCCAGAGTTGTGGGTTGCACCCAGGACAATTGTTCTCTGTTGGCAACATAATCCTGCCCAGAGGCGGAAATGAGGAGCCAGAGGAGGACTGGTGTGGACAGGCCCCGGACAGGGTTCGTGGCTGCTTGTGCAGCCCACTCCTTCCACTGTCAAGGAGCTACTCACATCGACCACAAGGCCTCACATATTGGGTCACACATAGGGCTGTGGGGATCTTGATTTCTTTCCCCCTCTTTTCAGATGACAGCATAGTCTTGGGTATTGAACTTAGCCTCTGGAGTCCTTTTTTGTGAAAGCAGATTTATCTGGAAGGGGAGAAGTGCCCCACAGATGAGGAGCGAGGTCACTGTCCTGTTACCAGTCAGCATATGTTTGTGCCCCGTTCTTTCACAACATGAAGAAAAGAGATATTGCAGTGACTTAAGATTTCTCTGCATTTAATTCTTTGAAATATTTAATTTATTTATTTGAGAGAGAAAGAGACAGAGAAAGAGAGACAGAATGGGCATACTAGAGCCTCTAGCAAGTGCAAATGAACTCCAGATGCATATGCTACCTTGCACATCTGGTTTATGTGGGTCCTGGGGAATTTATCCTGGGTCGTTAAGCTTTGCAGACAAGCACCTTAACTGCTAAGCCATCTCTCCTGCCCTTCTCTGCATGTTAGCACTGCTTTCCCTCGCTGTAGCTGGTTTTTGAACGAGGGTGACAGTGGAGGAGAATGAGGCTGAGACCACTTGCATGTTTTCTGGGCTCATCTATGAAGTGGTGTGTCCCATGTTCAGTAATCTAGAACAAGTACATTTCTAAAAAGGAAACTCGCACCAGTCATTATTGTAAAAAATTTAGAGAAAGTATAGAGGTCATCTTCGGAGTACTTTTTCTTTTTTAATGTATTTTTGTGCGAGGAAGAGAGAGCGAATGGACCAAAGCTGCAAACAAACTCCAACTACACGTGCCACTTTGTGTATCTGGTTTTGCAAACAAACAATTGCCTTTAACTGCTGGACCATCTCCACAGTCCTGAGAGTCCCTTTTTCAAACAGCAGCTGATGCTATAGGAGAGTATTTGTTCGAACAACCAGAGCCAGAACTCCAGGTCTTATGTGAAAAGGCACAAACACTGAAAAACTTCCCAGGGAGATCCCAGGTGAGCTCGATGGCAGAGCGGGGTTTCTGCAGATAATGAAGGATATTAGTGTTACCAAGAACTCCTCCCCACATGAACAATATCCTCAAAAAGTATCAATACAGGGATGAATAGATTGCTTAGTGGTTAAGGTACTTGCCAGCAAAGCCAAAGGACCAAGGTTCAGTTCCCCAGGACCCGCATAAGACAGATGCACAAAGTGGCACATGCATCTGGAATTCATTTGTAGAAGCTGAAGGCCCTGGCATGCCCATTCTCTATCTGCCTCTCTCCCTCTCTCTCTCTTTCTGTTTCTTTCTTCCCCCCTCTGTCTCTCTCTCAAATAAATAAATAAAAATAAAGTATTTTTAAAGTATCAATACAGAAACACAGAGTATGGGACCATCAAAACAAAGAACTTGTAAAGTACTCCAAGAGTTTCATTGTTTTAAAAGTGTATCTTTTTGTTGTTATTGTTTGTTTAGTTTTTGAGGTAGGATCTCACTCTAGCCCAGGCTGACTTGGAATTAATCCACTCTGTATTCTCAGGGTGGCCTCTAACTCACAACAATTCTCCTACCTCTGCCTCCCAAGTGCTGGAATTGAAGGCATGAGCCATAACACCTGGCTCTAAAAATTTGCTTTAAAAATGTCAAGATAAGAACTGGAGAGATTGCTCAGCAGTTAAGATGTTTGCCTACAAGGCCTGACATCCCAGGTTCAATACCCTAATACCCATGTAAGGCCAGATGCACAGAGAAATGCATGCATCTGGAGTTCATTTACAGGGCTAGAGACTCTGGTGTGACCATTATCTCTCTCACCTTGTAAATAAATAAATAAAGATTTTTTAAAAAATGGCAAGATAATTAATGTGTTCCTCAATGCTAACTAATTCATTAAACTAACTTGATACTTCAGACCTGCAAAACTGGCCTGAAAGTTGCATATGTCAAGAGATGTATATGCTACTTCTAAGTGGCAGTGGTGAACTGCCTTTTGTCTGTAAATATTAGAGTTTATATCAGTTATAAATCCCTCCTAAAGGAATCTAATCCACGAGATTATAATTTTGTAAAATGTAGCTCAGTCATAATCTCACACTAAAGATTTTACATCAGCTTTGCTAGTATCATTCTTTTAAGAATAATAAGCCAGGGCTGCAGAGATGGCTTAGCAGTTAAGCGCTTGCCTGTGAAGCCTAAGGACCCCGGTTCAAGTCTCGATTCCCATGTTTAGCCAGATGCACGTGTCTGGAGTTCGTTTGCAGTGGCTGGAGGCCCTGGCACACCCATTCTCTCTCTCTCTCTCTCTCTCTCTCTCTCTCTGTCTGCCTCTTTCTCTCTCTGTTGTTCTCAAATAAATAAATAAAAATAAGCATGGCTTTAATCCCAGCACTGGAGAGGCAGAGGTAGGAGGATCTCCATGAGTTCGAGGCCACCCTGATACTACATAGTGAATTCCAGGTCAGCCTGAGCTAAAGTGAAACCCTACCTAAAAAAAAAAAAAAAAAAAAAAAAAAAAAAAGAATTATAAACCACAACTGGGGGATGGCTCAGTGGATAAAGCACTTGCTATACAAACATGAGGACTGAAGTTTAAATCCCCAGCATCCACATCAATGCCGGGTAGGCTTGGCAGCCCGCCTGTAATCCAGGCACTGCTCCAGGGCCACAGACAGGGGATCCTCAGGGCAAGCTGGCTAGCAGGACTATCCATATCAGCGAGCTTTGGTTCAGGAGAGAGATCCTGCCTCCGTAAATAAGATGGAAAGATATTGTGGAAACACACATGAACACTCATACATATATTTATGAGCATGCATGCACACACAGCACATATGTATGCAAAAAATGATTATAATGAAAAATAATTTATTCTTAATGTGCTATTATGTAACATGCCTTAAAAATTATAAAGCCAGAGCCAGGTGTGGGGGTGCACGCCTTTAATCCCAGCACTCAGGAAGCGGAGATAGGTTCGCCATGAGATCTAGGGCACCCTGAGACTACATAGTGAATTCCAGGTCAGCCTGGGCTAGAGCAAAACCCTACCTTAAAAAACATTATAGATCCAGGTGTGGTGGTATACTCCTTTAATCCCAGAACATGGGAGGGCAGAGGTAGGAGTATCACATGAATTCAAGACTACCCTGAGACTAGTGAATTCCAGCACAGCTAGAGAAAGACCATACCCTGAAAAAAAACAAAAAAAAATTATAAATACTGAGCTGGAGAGATGGCTTAGCAGTTAAGATGCTTGCCTGTAAAACCTAAGGATCCAGATTTGATTCCCCAGTACCCATGTAAGCCAGATGCACAAGGTAGTGCATGCATCTGGTGTTCATCTGCAGTGGCTAGAGTCCCTGGTGTGCCCATTCTCTCTCTCTCTCAAATAAATAACTAAAAATATTTTTAAAAATTATAAATATTGAAAAATATAAATACTGGTATGTGTTTCTGATATTTAACCTGAACATGAGATGCTACAAAATAATGCATTTAATATTTGGTGGCAAATATCCATAAGTAGTTTACACCTGATAGATATTTCTTTTTTTAACATTTTCATACATGTCTGTTGAATTTTAATTATATGCATGCCCCATTATACTCTCTTATTCCTCCAGACCCTTTGTCTTCCCACCACTTACCCATGGAAGAGAATGACTCCCCCTCCACCAGCAACCATTAGCTGTTTCTAGCTCCTTGACAGGGGAGTGGCTTCCTCCATTCTTAACAGAATGCTCACTGGCCTATCACGTGCAGGTCCTGTGCAAGTAATCACAGGTGCTGGGAGTTTGTGGGTACATTGGCCTCGTCATGTCCAGATGACAAAGTTCCACAGCATTCCTCCCCATCTTCCAGCTCTTAACAGTCTTTCCCTCACCTCTTCTACAATGTTCTCCGAGCCCACGGTGGGCTGATATGTATGTTCTGTGTATGGCCAAGCAGTCATCACTCACTAGTTCTTAGGCCTGTGACCAGTTCGGATTCTCTGCATTAACTGCCTCTCTTGTTGGGATGGGAGCTTTTCTAACCAGGACTCAGAGCAGAACTAGCTAATCTGTGAGTATAAAAATAACTATTTAGGGCTGGAGAAATGGCTTAGCAGTTAAGCGCTTGCCTGTGAAGCTAAGGACCCTGGTTCGAGGCTCGGTTCCCCAGGTCCCACGTTAGCCAGATGCACAAGGGGGCGCACGCGTCTGGAGTTCGTTTGCAGAGGCTGGAAGCCCTGGCGCGCCCATTCTCTCTCTCTCCCTCTATCTGACTTTTTCTCTGTGTCTGTTGCTCTCAAATAAATAAATAAGAAATTTAAAAAACAATAACTATTTAGAAGACAGTTTGACAACATATCTATTAAGCAAAACAACCACAGTAGGTTCTTCCCTAAAGTCTATGGTCATGAGCTCCCTCTTGTGGAACAGGCCTCAATTCCAATCAGAGAGTGGCTCGTTAACCCTACTCAAAATTTAGTCACAGCCTGGGCTAGAGTGAGACCCTACCTCGAAAAACCAAAAGAAAGAAAGAAAGAGAGAGAGAGAGAGAGAGAGAGAGAGAGAGAGAGAGAGAAAGAAAGAAAGAAAGAAAGAAAGAAAGAAAGAAAGAAAGAAAGAGGGGAAAGAAAGAAAGAAGGGAAAGAAAGAAAGAAAGAAAGAAAGAAAGAAAGAAAGAAAGAAAGAAAGAAAGAAAGAAAGAAAGAAAGAAAGGAAAGAAAGAAAGAAAGAAAGAAAGAAAGAAAGAAAGAAAGAAAGAAAGAAAGAAAGAAAGAAAAGCAGAGAGCTAATCTGTACCAAAAGCAATGAGCTGTTACTTAAAGTTTTGTTTTCACTGAAAGAAGCATATGAAGTGAAATATACACACAAACACACACACACACACACACACACACACACACACACACATGGGTTTTTTTTCTCCTAATTATAAAAACAATAAATGTTCATTGGAAAATACATGAAATGATAACCAGAAAAAATGTTGATATGTTGTGGCATTTCTTCCAGAATTTATCTTTGAATATAGTCATCTATATTCTAATGTGTGATATATATATATATACCATATATATATATATATATGTACATTATATATATATAGTACATTATATATATATAGTACATTATATATATAGTACATTATATATATATAGTACATTATATTACATCATGTAATGACAATTAAAATACATATAAAATTACTTTATAAATACTTGTACTTATACATGTATATTTCACTAAAAGCTTTACAGGAAATATAAGAAATCATCAATTTTGTCTTTTAATTTCTATTTTAAAGTAACATCTATTAAATGTGCAAATAAACCAGAAATTGTGTCTAAGCCAGAAGAACAAGCTGAGGCTCATGTAGTCTCATCACTTAGGAGGACCTTCACGTGAATGTCTTTCTCACTGACTGTAAGCATAATCCTATAAGTATATGTGGGAAGTCTAATTATACTGAAGTGATGTCAAATATATGTCCCATTTGGAAACATGCCAAGAGTATACCAGTGAATAAAGGATACCATAAATCATTTTTTAAAAATTAGTCACAGGCTGGAGAAATGGCTTAATGGTTAAGGCACTTACTGGAAAAGCCAAAAGATCCAGGTTCAAATCCCAAGTACCCAAATAAGCCAGATGCACAAAGTGGCATATGCATCTGGAGTTCGTTTGTAGTGGCTAGAGGCCTTGGTGTACCCACTCTTTCTATCTGCTTCTCTCTTTCTCCCCTTCTCTTAGATAAATAAATAAATGAAATAAATAAATGAAATATCTCTTCATTACCCTCAATAATCCCTTTCTCCTCCAGTTCCAGTCAACCCCTTCCTCTTTCCATGTAGTCCCTTGTCTATTGTGATGTCACATTCTCCCCCACCCCACCACCCCATCATCTATGTCAAAATGTTGATGGGGGCTGGGCGTGGTGGCGCACACCTTCAATCTCAGCACTTGGGAGGCAAAGGTAGGAGGATCGTCATGAGTTGGAGGCCACCCTGAGACTCCATAGTGAATTCCAGGTCAGCCTGGGCCAGAGTGAGACCCTACCTCAAAAAACAAGCAAACAAGCAAACAAAACAGTTAATGGGCTCAATATTGTGCGGGTCTTATGGAGATAGCAACCTGCACTGTACATCAAGAATGCACTAGTTCCTTCCTGTCCACAGAATATTCCTCCCCACCCTCTGGCTCTTACATTCTTTCTCTCCCTTCTTCCTCAATGTTCCCTGAGCCTTGAAGGACATGATAGAAATATCACGTGTTGCACTGAACTCTCAAGAACCTGCACTTTGGTGAGTTCTTTGTATATTCTAGATATAAATCTTCTGTCAGAGGTAGAGCTGGCAAAGGTGTTCCCCGATTTTGTAGGCTGCCTTTCAACAGGGTGGATGATTTCCTTTGCTGTATAGATGCTTTGTAGCTTCATGAGGTCCCATTTGTTGATTGTCTTTTCCCTGGGCAACTGGGATCCTATTCACAAAGCCTTTCTTTTTGCTATAACTTTATTTTTTAAGGGAGGAAAAGTTTATTTTCGTTTACAGTCGAAGGAGAGTCAGGTCATCATTGTGAGGAAGCCATGGAAGCAAGGAACTGAAGTGTCTGGTCACATCGTGTCCACAGTCAGGAAGCAGACAGGTGAATGTTGATTATCTTACTGCCTCTTTTTTTTTTTTTTTGCCTGAGGCAAGTCCAACAGACTGACCTTTTTATATGGGAGATTAAGAGTGAGAGAAAGAGGGCTGGAGAGATGGCTTAGCGGTTGCCTGTGAAACCTAAGGACCCAGTTCAAGGCTCGATTCCCCAGGACCCACGTTAGCCAGATGCACAAGGGGCCGCACATGTCTGGAGTTCGTTTGCAGTGGCTGAAGCCCTGGCGTGCCCATTCTCTCTCTCTTTCTCTCTCTCTCTCTCTCTGTCACACTCAAATAAATAAATAAAAATGAATTTTTAAAAAAAAGAGTGAGAGAGAGAGAGAACTGGCTCGCCAGGGCCTCCAGGCACTGTGATTGAACTCCGGATGTGTGTGCACATTTGTGTGCTCTCGTCACTTCATGTGTTTGGCTTATGGTGGACCTGGAGCTTTACAGACACACGCCTTGACAGCTATGCCATCTCTCCATCTCTGTCTCCTTCTTTATTTAAGCTGGATGGGTCTTCTGTGATATTGATGCATTCATGACCTCTCGGGGGAGGGGGGGTTGCCACAAGACCTGCACAAACCTGCCTGGGGGTGTCTCTGAGGCTACTGTAATATAATCAATCCAACAATTACTCATTAAATCCATTAGTTCAAGTTCATTCAATTACTACCTTATAGACATAAATAAATCACAGATTAATTTTTTTAATATGGAATACTTCGTGAATTTGCATGTCACCCTTGCTCAGCTGAAGCAGCACAGTAGCTAGACAGTTTCCTACACAAACGTCCCTCCTACCTCGTATGCAGCCCGACAAGCATAGACCAAGCAGGCTTAGAGAAGCTTCTGTCTTTTCATTTTTCATCTCCTACTTCTGGTTTTTATATTTATGACCATTCAAAGAGGAAGACCCAAGGCACAAATAAAACAGATCATGGGACAGAACATTTTCTGCCTGTCCCTCGGGCTAATAAGATTATAGTGCTTTGAGGTGAAAATGAAAATGTGGCTTTGCCTAAATTGACCAAGACATCTTCACTGTTATTCCTTTGGTTATTCTAATCCAGAATGTTCTGAGTGCTGGAGAAATGGCAGTAGTTAGCATTGTAACACCTAGTTACCCACAAGGACCAAAAAGCTGCTCTCGTAACTCCTGCCTTATCTGCTCTTTTGGTCTCCTTCATAGCACCTTGGCTTTGTAACATAACTTGAAATCACATTTGGTGATCTCGCTAACAGTGCTCTTCGTGCTCAAGATTGCTTCAGTTATCCAGGGCCTTTTGTGCTTTCACGTGAATTTTAAGATCTTTTGGTTGTTGTTTTATTTTTATTTATTTATTTGAGAGCGGCAGACAGAGAGACAGAGAGACCGAGAGAGAGAATGGGCACACCAGGGCCTCCAGCCACTGTAAACCAACTCCAGATGTGTGCGCTCCCTTGTGCATCTGGCTAACGTGGGACCTGGGGAATCGAGCCTCGAACTAGGGTCCTTAGGCTTCACAGGCAAGCGCTTAACTGCTAAGCCATCTCTCCAGCCCTTGTTTTTCTTTTTTAAAATTTTTTATTTTTATTTGTTTATTTGAGAGAGAGAGAGAAAGAGGCATATATATACCTATACATATAAATATACACATACATATACATATACAGAGAGAATGGGTGTGCTAGGGCCTCCAGCCACTGTAAATGAACTCTAGACATATGCACCGCCTTGAGTATCTGGCTTACATGGGTTCTGGGGAAGCAAACCTGAGTCCTTTGGCTTTGCAGGCAAATGCCTTAATTGCTAAGCTATTTCTCCAGCCCTTCTTTTTTTGGGGGGGGAAAGGTTACTTTTATTTATTTGAGAGTAGAGAAAGAGAAAATGGGCACATGGAGGCCTCTTGACACTGCAAATGAACTTTTGACACATATGCCAGTTTGTGCATCTAACTTTCCATGGGTACTAGGGAAATGAACCCAGGCCTTCAGGCTTTGCAAGCAAGCAACTTTAACATATAAGGCATATCTCCAGCCCCATTGGGGTTGTTTTTCTATTTCTATGAAGAATGGTGCTAGAATTGTAGATGGAATTTCATTGAATTTTTTTTTAATTTAATTGAGGTAGAGAAAGAGTAAGAGAGGCACAGATAAAAAGAGAGAGAGAGAATGGGCACACCAGGGCCTCTAGCCACTGCAAACAAATTCCAGATGCTTGTGCCACCTTGTACATCTGGCTTAAATGGGTACTAAGGGATCAAACTTGGGTCTTTAAGTTTCACAGGCAAATACTTTAACCACTAAGCCATCTCTCCAGCCTCAGGAACTACATTGAATTTTAGATTATTTTTGATAGAATGTCCATTTTCATTATATTTATCCTTTCAACCCATGATATGGGATGTCTTTCCATCTTCTAGAGTCAACCACAATTTCTTCCTTTAGTGTTTTAAAATTCTTCTGGTACATGTCTTTCACTTTCTATTTGTGCCCAGGTCTCTGGGACTGTTTCCCTGATTGCTTGTTTTTTTATTTTATTTTATTTTATTTATTTATTTATTTGGTGAGGCAAAGTTTTATTGGGGAAAAAAAAAGATAGAAAAGGAAAAGAAAGAGACTGGTGCACCAGGTCTGCATCCCAGGGTTTGGGATCTCAAGATGCAGCCTCAAACCGCTGTGAATGTCGAGTGTCAAGTGTCAGCTTTTACTGGAAAAAACCACAAGATGTTCATTGTAAAAACAGGATAGAAGGTAAAATACAAAGCTAGGCAGAACTGAGGCAAGAAACATTCTATGCCATGTAATCACAAAGGTATTTAGAAACAGAGAGGTAAAGGAAGGTTAGGGTACATTGCAAGGGGCGGGGGAGTGTCAAACACCTGCATTTTGCAATAAGGCCTGTGATAACAATTCCTGAAACTTTTCCTTTATCTGTCAGGAAGATCAGCTTGGGTGGTGACCTCCATTATGTGTGCCTAAAGGCAAAGGCTTCACAGGGGGATGTTTAACCAGGTCCATTGTGTCCCTTTACATTCCATTTTCCATTGCCCCCCTGATATGACACTAAGTCAAATCCTTGACTGTGAAGAACAGTGTCTAGGGTGTTTTTGTCTAAGGGGGTGTATTGCATCTGCAATACCATGAGTTTCACAGAACTTATTCTCTTCTTATAATTAATTGTTTTTTTAAATTTTTTATTTATTTATTTGAGAGCGACAGACACAGAGAGAAAAACAGGTAGAGGGAGAGAGAGAGAATGGGCACACCAGGGCCTCCAGCCTCTGCAAACGAACTCCAGACGCGTGCGCCCCCTTGTGCATCTGGCTAACGTGGGACCTGGGGAACCGAGCCTCGAACCGGGGTCCTTAGGCTTCACAGGCAAGCGCTTAACCGCTAAGCCATCTCTCCAGCCCCTTATTCTCTTCTTTACATGTCTACTTAGAGCATTAATAATGCAGGGTCCTAAGGTAAGGCCTAAGAGCAGTAGTATCAGGGAACCAGCAATAGAAGAGACAAGGGCAGTTAGCCATGGAGACCAACTAAGCATAGGCTGAAACCAGTTACTAGTGGCTTGTCTCTGAAGTTTTCTCTCTTTGAGGTTTTCTCTAACTAAAGCCAGTGTATCTTGGATTGTACTTGATTGATTGGCATAAAAGCAACAAATTTTACCTAAAGCCATACATAAGCCCCTTGTTTCATAAAAAGTAAGTCTAATCCTTTTATATTTTGTCCCTTCCATTTTCACAGCTGTTGGAGTGTTAGGGTGACCCGGTGGGGTCCCTTCCAATGTCCCAATATAGTGTCTCTTGATCCAAATTCTGTCGCAGGACTGAAAGGGATGGAGGCAAACAGGGTGTGCTTGAAAAGCAGCTTTGATTGCCAGAACAATGGACTCCTTGACTCTTTGTAAGACTTGGATAGAAATGAAGAAGCCTTTCATTAGTAAATTCAGTTATATGTCCAAGACCCATCCAGGGCAGGATGGGAGGAAGGGGTTCATACATAATTTTAAATGGAGTTATTCCTTTTACATAAGGGGTACACCTTGCCCTTAACAGGGCAAAAGGAAGGAGTCCCACCCATCCTTCACTGGTCTCTAGGGTTAATTTAGTTAGTCTTCTTCAAGGTCTGATTTATCCTTTCTACCTGTCCTGAACTTTGGGGATGATACATGCAATGTAATTTCCAACTAATCCCCAGCATTTTAGTCAATTTTTTAGTGATTTTTGACATAAAGGCAAACCCATTATCTGATCCTATCTTGAGGGGGAATCCATAGCAAGGAATTATTTTCTCTAATAATTTTTTAAACTATTACTTGGGCTATCTCAGACTTGGTTGGGAAAGCTTCCACCCATCCTGAAAAGGTATCAACATAAACAAGTAAATTTTTTTGTTTGTTTGGCTGTTTGTTTTTTGAGGTAGGGTTTCACTCTAGCTTAGGCTGACCTGGAATTCACTATGTAGTCTCAGGGTGACCTCGAACTCACGGTGATCCTTCCACCTCTGGAATTAAAGGCATGCGCCACCACGCCCTACTACAAGTAAATATTTATACCAACACTGATCTGGCTTTACCTCTATGAAATCAGCTTCCCAATATCTACTGGCTCTGTTCCTCTCTCTCTCTCTCTCTCACCCCCATTGGTGGCACCTTACCAGAGGAGGCATTTGTCTGTTGGCAGGCCTGACAGAAGGTGGTGATCTCCTTGATGACTGAGTCCATACCTGGGAAGAGACACTCTTTCCTTTTAGCTTGGCTAGCTTGTTGCTTCGTAGGTGAGTTCCTTCATGTAGTTATTTAGCCAGTCTCTGCCCTAAGGCTCGGGGCGGCAACAGTCATCCATTCTCCAGTTGGTACCATCCTTGTGGGGTCTGTTCCTATTTCAGATGAGAGGTGAGCTGTAGATCCTGTTCTGTGTACATTGGTAGCTCAGGAAGAGTGGGTGCCGACAGGGTGACCAGACAATCTGATGGATGCTGAGAGGCAGCACTCTGCTGATAGGTCTGCCAGTCTGTTCCCTCTTGCTTCTGTGGTCTCCCCTTGTGTGGTGGTTTAATCAGGTGTCTCCTATAAACTTAGGTGTTCTGAATACTAGATTCCCCAGCTGATGGGGTTTGGGGAATTAATGCCTTCTGGAGGCAGTGCATTGTTGGGGCAGGCTTATGGGTGTCATAGCCAATGTCTCCTTGCCAGTGTTTGGCACACTCACCTGTTGCCATGGTCCACCTTATGTTGGCCAGGGAGTGATGTCCACCCTTTGCTCATGTTGTCATTTCCCCTGCCATCATGGAGCTTTCCCTCGAGTCTGTAAGCCAAAATAAACCTCTTTTTTTCCCCACAAGCTGCTCTTGGTTGGGTGATTTCGGCCAGCAATGTGAACCTGACTATAACACCTTGTTTCTCTGATTTCTTTCGCAGCATGTTTGTCATTGATATAAGAAAGCTACTTATTTTTGTGTGCTAATTTTGTGTCCTGATATTTTGCTAAAAGTGGTAAGCAACTCTGTGAGTTTTCTGGTACTGTCTTGGGGGTCTCATGTATAGAATCGTACCACCCACAAGTAAAGATATTCTGACTTCTTTTTGCTTGTTTGTTTTTGTTTTTTGAGGTAGGGTCTCACTCTAGCCCTGGCTGACCTGGAATTCACTCAGTAGTCTCAGGATGGCCTTGAACTCATGGCAATCCTACTATCTCTGCCTCCCAAGTGCTGGGATTAAAGGCATGTGCCAGCATGCCTGGCTAAAATGGTTTGACTTCTTCCTTTCTTACTTGTGTCCTTTTTATTTCCTTCTCTTGTCTTATTATTCTAGGTAAGACTTTGGGCACTATTCTGAATAGGAATGAAGAGAGCATACACCCTTGTCTCATTCTTCATCTTCATGGAAATGCTTCAAATTTTCCTCTAATTAATGTGATGCTGGCTATAGGTTTGTTGTATGTATGTATGTATATGTATATGTATATATATACATGTATATATATACATATATATATATCCTTTATTATATTATTATGATATATTCCCTCTATCTTTAATCTCTCCAAGGTTTCTATAATGAAGGGATGTTGGATTTTGTCAAAGCCCTTTTCTTCATTTGAGATTATCATGTGATGTCTGTTATTGACTCCATGTGTATGAAGTATAACATTTATTGATTTAAGTATGTTGAAACATCCATACCTGCATCTTTGGAATGAAGCCAACTTGACTGAAGTGAATTTTTTTTTTTTTGGATGTGTTCTTGAATTTTGCTTGCAAGTATTTAATTCATATATTTTATTGAGGGCATAAACATCATGTCCATGTTCATCATGGAGATTGGTCTGTAATTTTCTTTTTTTTAAATTTTTTTAAATTTTATTTATTTATTTGAGAGCGACAGACACAGAGAGAAAGACAGATAGAGGGAGAGAGAGAGAATGGGCGCGCCAGGGCTTCCAGCCTCTGCAAACGAACTCCAGACGCGTGCGCCCCCTCGTGCATCTGGCTAACGTGGGACCTGGGAAACCGAGCCTCGAACAGGGGTCCTTAGGCTTCACAGGCAAGAGCTTATTCGCTAAGCCATCTCTCCAGCCCTGTAATTTTCTTTATTATTGCATCTCTATCTGGTTTTGCTAGTTGTGTAATACTGGCTTCATAAAAAGGAATTTGGAAGTATTCCTTCCTTTTCTATTTTGTGCAATCATTTGAGAAACATTGTTTTCTGTTCTTTTTTTATAAAAATTTATGTACTGCAAGGAGGGAGAGAGAGAACAAACATGCCAGGCTCTCGAGCCACTGCAAAGGAACTACAGATGCATGTGCCACTTTGCACGTCTGGCTCTATGTCGGTACTGGGGAATTGAATCTAAGTCATTAGGCTTTGTAAACAAGTATCACTACTGCTGAGCTATCGTTCTAGCCCCTCATTTCTCTTCTAAAGGTCTGACAGAATTCTGCTATGGATCTACCTGGACCTGGACCTGGACCAGAAAGGGCTGGGAATTTTTCTTACTGCTTCAATATCATTGTTTGTTAAAGGTATGTTTAAATTACTTATCTCGATGATCTTTGATAGGTCATATATATCTAGAACATCAACCATTTCTTTTAGATTTTCTAATTTGGTGAAGTTAGGTTTTTAAAGTATGCTCTTATGAGCATACTTTAAAAGCATACTTTCATTGGCATCTGTTGTAATGTCTCCTTTTTCATTTCTATTCTTATTGAGTTGGTTTGTTCTCTTTCTTATGGATAATTTGACTAAAGGTTTGTCAACAAACCAACTCTTTGTTTCATTGAGTCCTTTCCTTTATTTATTTTTATTTGCTTTTTTTGTGTTGGCTTGTATGTTTCTACTCATTGACTTCTTCCCTGATTATGATGATTCCTTTTTATCTACTACTTTGAGTCTTGGTTTGTTTGTTCTTGTTTTCCAAGACCTCCAGGTGCAGTACTAAGTTATTTACTTGTAATGTATGTACTCAGAGATTTAAACTCCCCTCTTAGAAATGCCTTTCTTGTATCCCATAGGTTTTGGTATGTTGTGCTGTCATTTTAATTCAGTTCTAGGAACTTACTCCTTTCCTTCTTGATTTCTTCAATGAACATTCATTAAGTGTGATGTTTAATCTCCATGAGTTTGTGAATTGTCTGGTTGACCTCTAGTTTTATTGCATTGTGGTCAGATAGAATATAAAACATATTAATTTTCCTATATTTGCTTAGACTTACTTTTTTTGTCCTAATATGTGATCTATTTTAGAGTAAGTTTCATGCAGGGTTAAAGAAAATTTTATTGTGTGGTGTTGCAAAAGAAGTGTATTGTATGGTATTTGGGTGGAATGATTTTTACACATCTCTTAAGACTTGCTCTAAAATGTCATTTAGTTCCAATGCTTCTCTATTATTTTTTCTGGATGACCTGTGTATTAGAAATAGTGGTATTTTGAAGTCATCTAGTTTGATTGTTATAAGGTTAATGTGTGACTTTATGTCTGGTATTATTTGTTTTATGAAATTGGGTGCTTTTGTATTTGGTGAGCATATATATATATATATAGGATTTTAATGTCCTCTTCATGGATTTTTCCCTTAATCAGCATGAAATGACTTTCTTTTATCTCCTGACTAGTTTTAGCTTGAAGTATATTTCCTCAGATATTAAAATAGCAGTGCTTTCTTTTACCCAGGTTTCATTTGCTTAGAATACTCTTTTCCATCTTTTTCTAAAAAGCTTATTTATTTATTTATTTATTTATTTATTTATTTATTTATTTATTTATTTACAAGGACACGGAGAGAGAGAGAGGGAGGGAGAGGAAGAGAATGGGGATACCAAGGGCTCTAACCACTGCAAACAAACTCCAGATGCATGTGCCACCTTGTGTATCTGGCTTAAGTAGGTACTGGGGAATTGAAGCTGGGTCTGTCTTTGAATGTTATGTGACATTCTTGGAGAAAAAGATGGATTCAGTTTTCTAACCCAATCTGCTAGTTTTTGTCTTTTGACTGAGGGATTAAGACTTTTTATTTAGTATTATTATTGAAAAGTATGCATTCATTTCTATCATACAGATGATTTTATTGTATTTGGTGTTTTCTTAGTATTCATTTATTTAACAGCTATACTAACACTGACCTTACCACTACCACCCACAATACACACACACACACACACACACTCTAGGCTCTTAAATGTGTTTATCCTTCTCTTCAGCCTAAATTATCTCTTCTAGTGTACTCTGTAGAGCTGACTTAGTGGTAATTCATTCATTTGTTCTGCTTTTATCATGGACAATTTCTCTATCCCTTTCTAAGAAATAACTTTGGTGGCTATAGTTGTCTGCATTGGCAGCTGTGATCTTTCAATATGTGAACATTCTTCCAAGCACTTCTGGCTTTTAGAATTCCCACTGAACAGTCAGCTGTAATTCTGATGGGCCTGCCTTTACATGTGACTTGATGTTTCTCTCTTGCGGCTTTCAGTGTCCTTTCTTTGTTATATATAGTGTTTTGACTATAATATGGCATGGGAAGTTTCTTTACTGGCCCTGTCTGATTTGTGTTCCTTATTCCTCTGGTACATGGATGGGCATTTCTTTCCCTAGATCTGGGAAATTTTCTTCCATAGTTTTGTTGTAAACATTTTTCTATACCTGTGGCAATTTGATTCAGGTATCCCCCGTAAACTTAGGTTTTCTGAATGCTAGATCCCCAGCTGATGGAGATTTGGGAATTAACACCTCCTGGAGGCAGTGTATTATTGGGGGTGGGCTTATGGGTGTTATATCCACCTCCCCTTTGCTAGTGTTTGGCACACTCTCCTGTTGCTATTGTCCACTTTATGTTGTCCAGGGGGTGATGTGCATCCTCTGCTCATGCCATCATTTTTCTTGCCATCATGGAGCTTCCCCCTCAAGCCTGTAAGCCAAAATAAGTCTCTTTTCCCACAAGCTGCTCTTGGTTGGGTGATTTCTACCAGCAATGCAAACCTGACTGCAACAATGCCTTTGGCATGGAGTTATCTGTGCCATAACTCATAAATATCCCAAATATCTCCCATGTTTCATTCATTTTTTGAACTTATCATTGATTTTGACTAGCTGGTCCAATTCCTCGACCTTGTCTTCATGCCCTGCTGTATTCTGTCCATTACATGATCCATTTTATTGACAGCAGGTTTCATGGGACACAGGAGGGGCCTGATATCTGAGAAGGCACCTGTATTCATGTATAGAGTCCCAGAAATGGATGCCATGGGTCAAAGGAGAATCCTGGCATCTGGACAGGAGCCTAGATTCACATCAGGGGCCCTGGTAGTGGATGACACAGGCAGGCAGAGAGGTTTGGGATCTAAGTAGGAACCCAGACTCATGTGTAGGGTCCTGGCTGTGGGCAACACTGGCAGAAGGAAGGGATTGGAGTTTATGGGACTACCCCTAGATTTATGTGTGTGACCCCAGCAGCAGGCATCATGGGATAGAAGAGAGACATGAGTGCTATATAGAAGTCTAGGCTCATCTGTGGGATCCCAGTGCCGGGAAGAACAGGCCTACATCTATTGTAATAAAAGATATTGAACAAGCTTGGGCAGATCCTAAACAGAAGAAACAGGTAGTTCAGCCTGGAGCTGACTAGGACTCCCTCTCCAGCCTCCATTCATGGCTCCTTAGGTACCAGTCTGCAAGGAGGGACATCATTATCAACACACAAAAAGTTTGTTTCCTAAGAATAGAGAGCAGCTCTGCTTATTTTCCCTACACAATATTACTCTTGAGATCATGGGAAGTAGTATGAATTAGTTTCCAGAACCTTCGGCTTTCTGTCTCTGTCACACAAGGTCTGCATACAACCCCTTCTTGTGGTGCCATACCTAAACTGTCCTTGCTTGCATAAATCCTTGCAGCCTCATTGCTACATCTGCCTCTCCCATTTCTTGTTGTGCCACAAGGTGTCTATACTGCCCACAGACTAAATGGGTTAGGAGCTTTCTCTTGGGACACTTGCCAGGTCTTATGTCAGCAGTGGGCATGTGGGCAGAGCCAAACTCTTCTTTGCCAACTGGGAGACTCTGGTACGCAGAGGTCTCAGCTACCCCCCACCTTCCTACCATACTCTACCAAAGTCCGTCCTAGCTTGAGACAACTGCTCATTTACACTTTCCCTACATTACCCCTATACACACCCACACCCACCCACCCACACTATTCCCTGCATAACCCTCCCTCATTCACGTCCTTCCTTCCTTTGCTACAGTCGCTCCACATGCACAGCATTCCACTCTCCGACTTCTACATCACACCAGTCTTGTCAATATTTATGGGACTATGTCAGAAATGGGAAGCACTAGATGCTAGGTTTTTTCATTTAATCTGGAACTTTAAAATCTGCCCTATCCTACATTTTCAATATCATAGTTCAAGCTTATGTAAAAATATACATTTGCCATCAACTTAGAAATTGTAGTTAAATCAAGAGCTTCTACTTCTTTCTCTACATATTTATTTCTGTGCATAGTTGTCTCATTTCAATGTTCTTTTTGTCCTCCATTCTGCAACTACATACAAATGTACATAGCATTCTGTATCCTACACAGTGCTAGTAATTCAGAGGTGAACGATATAAATAAAGTCCTGGACTAGGAGAACTTATTTACTTATTTGCACTTGTGTGTGTGTGTCTGTGCCAGAGCCACTTGACTGCTTGTGCCACCTTTTGTGTCTGGCTTTGTATCACTCAAACTTGGACCAGGAGGCTTTGCAAGCTAGTTACCTTTAACCTCTGAGCCATCTCCCCAGCGCAAGTCTCCTATTAACCTCTGAGGAGGTCATGTAACTAAACTAAGACATAGTGAAGGAGAAGAAGCCAGGAAAAGAGGATCAAAGAGAGTCCCAGGTATAGGGAACAGTGTATACTAAGGCTTGGCACATGTGCAGAAAGGACGGATGGGTGGCTGTGTGACCAGTGTGGCAGGTGACCACAGAGTGATTTGGCAAAATCAACTACAGTCTTAAAGCCCATGTCACTGTGGTTTTGAATTTGTTGTCACCTCTGTGGGCTGAATTTTATTCTACAGGCCATAAAAAAAACATAAATTATTTTTTAAATTTTTTATCTTCATTTATTTGCAAAGAGAGAAGAGAGACAGGAAGAACAGTGCACCAGGGCCTCCAGCCACTGCAAACAAACTCCAGATGCATGTGCCACTTTGTGCATCTGGCCTTACGTGGGTCCTGGGGAAGCTAACCTGGGTCCTTAGGCTTTTAGTCAAGTGCCTTAACCACTGAGCAATCTCTCCGCACCCCCCTCACCCCCAGCTGCATAAAATTATTTTAAGCAAGGAAATGATTTCATGTGGTTTACTTTGGATTGTACACAGAGAGTGGCTTAGGAAGACTGAAAGTGAAAGAGGAAAAGAAGCCAGTAGTCTATGGCAAAGCTTGGATAACAGATGGTACTGTCGTGGATTAAGGCACTAACGGAGGGGCAGTAGAAAGGGTACTAAGCTCAGGTACATTTCGGAGGTAGAGTCGTGGAACCTAGTGGTGATTCACACTTGCTTTATCTTTATTATTGTTTGTGTGGGGGTGAGCGCTCACATGTGGAGGCCAGAAAGACATTGGGTGTCTTTTTCTAGTGCTCTCCACCTTATTAACTCAGGCAGAGTCTCTCACTTGAACCCAGAGCTCACTAATTTGGCTCATCTAGCTACCAGCTTGCCCTGGGGATCCCCTGTCTCTGCCTCCTGAGGGAGCACTGGGATTACATATAGGCTGCTATACCCATTCAGTATTTATGTGGGTGCTGGGGATCCAAGCTCTGACTCTCAGGCTTACACAGCGAGTGCTTTATCTACAGAACTATCTTGCCAACTCTCATCCGTATCATTTTTGAACACAAGTTCTTTCCATGTTTGCTCAAGGAAAGTCCTGGAAATTGCATTTTCTAAGTACGTACCTTATGAGTAACATTTGCCTAGGTAGAGAATGAAATTCTTGGATCACACAGAATCTTTCCTTTACAGTTCTAAGAACTTTCTTTCATTGTCATTTAGCGTTTAGAGTGGCGGAAGACAAATCTGAAACATACTTAATATTTTCTCCTACTCATGTGTATTTATAGTTTTTTTTTTTAATTGTCTTTTAAGTGTAAAAGTCCTACTTGGCATAATCTAGGTTATATTGGTAAATCGTCAAGTGCTTTTTGAGCTTATTGTGGGCTGGCTCTGAAGGTCTTAGACTATCTTAGACCCAAGCATATTTATCTCAAATGTCCTCAAAGACCCTTTGTCCTGGGGCAGGCTGGCCCAGAGAACAACGAACAGCCCACTACTCCCTTGTGAATGACCAAAAGGTAGTCCTTTTTTCAGACTGTCTGGCACTTCCCTAAATCTTAAGATCTGAGCAGAAGTCACTATTGTTTATGTCATGATATAAAAATGCCTGTGGTGGTAGCAGCTAATTAGAAACTTTATCCAAGGAGAGGACATTCTTTCCTGGGACCCTGGATCAGGGACTCCAGCAGACCAATGCCACTGGGACTCACCAGTCTTTTCTCCGGAGTGATGGAAGTACCCAGTCTGATGTTCTGTGGTTACTACTCTTCGCCCTTTTCTTTTTCCACTTTTCAGCAAGGCCACTACAGTCATTCCTGCTGGAGCTTGTAAGTAACCAACTTGGTGTCTGTTATTTATTTGTGGCTTGTTATATCATTAATAAACTCACTTGTTACAAGCTGAAAGTATGCATACAGAGGATCACTCTTCAGATGGAATACCAAGATAGTTATGAAAGTAATCTTTTTTTATTCACTTGTCCAAAATGATGTTATCTAGCTTGCCCTGCATCTATTACCTTTGCTTCTGGAATTAGTGACCTCATTTTCCTTCTGGAAAGATGTCTCTCTCTCACAGCCCATGTGGACATTGTGTAGAGCTGAACTGCCCTTCATTCCAGGAGTGGACATGGGATGCCAGGAATTTGAGGCAATAACACTTTTCATTTTTATACAGATTGATTCAAGGATGAACACATGACTAAGCAACCCAGTCAAGGAGGTTGAGAATTAGCTCAAGGTCAATCTCACAAGTAATTAAAGAGGAAGAGAGGGCTGAAGAAATTGCTTAGTGGTTAAGGTGCTTGCCTGCAAAGCTGAAGGACCCATGTTTGACTTTCTAGATCCCATATAAGCCAGACGCACAAAGGCGAGACAAGCACAAGGTTGGATGTGACCACTAGGTGGCTGAGGCCCTGGCATGCCACTTCTCTCTCTCTAAAGTAAAAACATAAGATAAAAATTAAAATAAAGGAGAGCTGGAGAGATAGCTTAGCAGTTAAGGCTTTTGCCTGCAAAGCCAAAAGACCCAGGTTCAATTCCCCGGGACCCACATAAAGCCATGTGCACAAAGTGGTACATGAGTTTGGAGTTTCTTTGCAATGGCTCGAGGCCCTGGCACACCCATTCTTCATTCTCTCTCTCTTTCTCTCCCTCTCCCTCTCACTCTCATAAGCAAATAACACTTTTTAAAAGAAAAGGAAGAGCTCTTTCTTCCCATGGGACTAATAAAGCTAGAAGAATATGAGCCTGGAGATGCAGCTGTCTCTCTATTGGAGCCTACCACCCAAGGATGAAGCCAACCCAGGGGAAAGCAAACGCTGGAGGAAGACTCCTGGGCTCCATTCCTGTCTAGCAGCCAGCTTGGGCGGGGGCTCTGACACAACCCACGTTCCTGGCTAACACACACTCCATTTTTTTTCCTGGTTAATACATATTCTCTTTTTAAATTTTTTTGTGCTAGGAACTCACTCTTTTTTTTCAGAATAAGATTTTGCTTCAAGCAAATACTTTTTCTTCATAAGGCATCTGTTTCTATTGATTCTGTGACTTGTTTCTAGGAACTCCTGTTACTTGTGGGCTGGTGCTTTGATATCTGTCCTTCAGGTTTACTCTATTCTTTCATTGTTTTTTTTTTTTTTTTTGGTTTATCTTTTTCTTTGATGTTCTAGGAACTTTATCTTCAAGTTGTCTTTTGCTCCCTGAGTTGCCTCCTCCAGTGTTCACTTGTACGTCATGACTTCCCTTGAAACTTTAATTTAACAACTACGTCTTACAACCCAATGAACACTATCTTCCCCTGACTGGCTCCTTTTTATAATATGGTTAACTTAGTCACACAGCTATAAAGTTTTCCCAGAATGTACCCAGATGGTATTATTTTTAATAAAATTACTTATTTATTTGAGAGAGAGGGAAAGAGATGGATAGACATGGTGGGTATGCCAGGGCCTCCTGCAACTGCAAATCAACTCCAGATGCATGCACCACCTTGTGCATCTGGCTTTTATGTGGGTACTGGGGAATTGAACCTGGACCAGCTGGCTTTGCCAGCAAGTGCTTTTAACCAATAAGCCATCTCCACAGTATGTGGTTGATATTCTCAGACAAACAAAAGAAAATGAAGTTGTTACTAATTTTCCTGATCAGTGATTATCCTGATCATGTTAACCCCACTTAGCCTGCATGATATTTCTTTAATATTTTATTTTTATTTATTTATTTGACAGTGAAAGAGGGAGAGAGGGAGAGAATAGATGTGCCAGGGCCTCCAGCCACTGCAAATGAACTCTAGACACATGCACCCCCTTGTACATCTGACTAACGTGGGTCCTGGGGAATAGAACCTGGGTCCTTTGGCTTTGTAGGCAAACACCTTAACTGCTAAGCCATCCCTCTAGCCCATTTCAAGGTCTTTATAGAACCTACCAGGTAAAATTTGTGCAAACATAAAGAGCTAGAAAAATGCCTTGCACGAGTGGTCATTCAAGAAAAATGTACAGAGGGAGGGAATTACCATGGGATATTTTTTTATAATCATGGAAAATGCTAATAAAATTGTTTTTAAAAAAATATGAACCAAAAAAAAAAAAGAAAAGAAAAATGTACATACAAGTGGCTGGGCACGAATAGACTCACCTTTAGTGTGCTTAAGATCTCCTTGATAAGCTAAAGCCAGCACGAGAAAGGCAGAATAATCCACTACAGTTGACTGAGCACCATTAGAAATACCCACATGATCGAGAGATAACAAACTGTAGAGATACAGGCATGTATCTAGAGGCAGGTGTGAGCATGAGGAGATGGCTCAGTGCTTGACCATAATTGTCCACAGAGGATCTTTAAGAGGAACATGAAGACGGGGTGTGATCTGGAAGGAAGGGGAGCTATGGATTCTCCCTCCAGCGAGTGTTCCTCTGCACTTCCCATTGCTCCTCATGCAGTCAACACCCTCACTCCCTGGAAGTCACAGCTCCTGCTATGTAAGGGGACTCCAGGGCCAGAACTAATAAAGAATTCTAGATTGAAAGAGGCTGCTTCATCTTCTACTCCTCCACCCCAAGCAAAGGTACCAAAGAGGAGACAGAAGAAGACAGGTCTCTGAGGTTTGCTCTCTGTCTCTGGTACCTTGAGCTTCTGCAGAAGGCCATGACGCTGTCAGGTCTTCTGAGTCTTCTTAGTGAGCTTCCATTATGTCTGGTGAAGTGCTGACATCAGTAAAAGTTGGTTGTTGACTACAAAGATGCAAGCTATGACTCAAGCAATGCACGCTTAGGGAGACTTCACACACCTTAATTTCTTCCGTTCTAGGCACTTTCAGCTTCTTACAACCCAAATTATTCCAGAGCAACTAACCTAAGGGTTATCCCCAGGAGGGGAACATAAGGAGGCACAGAAAACTGATGCAAGTCAAAAAAAAAAAAAGCATTTGAAAAGCTAAACATCAAAGGCAGGCATGGTCTGCACTAGAAAGCACCTCAAAATTCATCAGCCCCACCTCCCCCAGCACAGAGACTCTCCTCTCTGTGACTGGAACAGTTAGTTGACATCTAACTCTGTTCTCAAGGCCTTGAATCCCTCAGCCTACAGCTAATGTGCAAAATTTGGCAGGCTGACTCAAGCAGCAAGCAACCCGTATTTCAATATCCTTGACGCTGCTCCGGATTTTGTAGTTAGATCTGCCCATGTGCTATCGTACAAAAGAGAAATGAGGGGAGTAGATGATAATAGTGTCGTGGTTAAGCTCATAAGATTCTCCCTCTCACACTAGAGAGTGGTCTCCAAATCTTGTTCCCTGGCGTGTTGACAGACTGGTTGTTCCAGAATTCCAGATTCCCAGACCCTTACCCTGAGACTTGAATGTAGCACATCTGAAGTGATACCTGAACATCTGAATTCTTTTTGAAGAGTTGGCTTATTTTGAAGTATGTACAGGCTGTAACTCACTTTCTCAGAGAACCCTAGACTAGAACACCTCAAGGTTGGTGGTTAAAAACTCACACGAGGTGAATCCTCTGGCCTCGGGCAGTTCTCTATAAGCTGAGCTTTGCACTCAACCCTACAGGAATAATGCTGTCCTGCTCTCTCTCCAGTCCAACCTGCCTGAAAGCCCCTGGAAACCCGTGCTGGGCCTCAGTAGCTCAACACGGGTCTATCTTGCCCTCTTTGTTGTGGGCCAGCCAAGATGCTGACAGGAACAAAAATGACTTGTTTTTGAGAGTAAAGATCCAGGCTGTGAGTCAGATGACGCACACATGTTCACAGAGGGAGACTCTCACATCCGACCCAGCTCCTTCCGTCCACAGAAAGTCACGTTGCTACTCTAACCACATCACTAATTCCGAAATATGGGGACTCCTACACACAGCCTCCAGGTCAGAGCTTCTGATCGGTGTAGGGGCCTGGGAGGCATCCAGCCTCCAGTTCCTGGCACCCGCAGCTTCTGGGGCAGCAACAGTAAAACCCTACTGGGGAGACTGCACTGTAAAGGCAGTGTTCTCAATCTTTAAATTCTCTGGGATGCTGTCGCAAAAGGGAGGCTCTTGAACACCACAGAAAGACATTCTACATATTGGGGTGGGGACAAGAAATCTACCTTTTGAGGAAGCAGGTTCAGGTGCCCCCAAGCAAGGCTAGTGTTTGAATTTCATTCATTTGGAAGTGAAATCTCTGGGGGAAAAAAGGGGGGGTGGCTGGAGAGGTGGCTCAGCGGTTAAGCGCTTGCCTGTGAAGCCTAAGGACCCCGGCTCAAGGCTCGATTCCCCAGGACCCACGTTAGCCAGATGCAAAAAGGGGCGCATGCATCTGGATTTCATTTGCAGCAGCTAGAAGCTCTGGCACACCCATATTCTCTCTCCTCTCTCTCTCTCTCCCTATTTCTCTATCTGTTATTCTCAAAGAAATAAATAAAATTAAACAAAAAAATTTAAAAAAAAGAAGGGTCATTAGAAAATAAAATGACTTCATGCTGCCACCCCAGGGCTAAGGCTGGAGCATTTACTGAGATATGGCCAGGCCCATATGCTTTTGGCATTCACTGCACTTTCCTTCCCCACCAAAGAAGTAACACCCCATGTGATGGTGTATTCCCATACATCCCAGCATGGTGGAGGTCAAGAAAGCCTGGGCTACATCGAAATAACACGTCTTAAAAGGAGGTGAGGAAGGAAGAGGAGGAAGATATCTATTACAAACTCACGAGCTCTATGACCTTACCAAGCCTCAGTTCAAGAGAAGGAAATGGCTCTTGCTTCCTCATCAAGTTTTTGTGAAAGTCTTGTGCGCACTGACACATATAAGGAGCCCAGTACCCTGCTCAGCACTTACTGAGCCACGTCCTCCGCTTTTCCTTCCTCCCTGTAGGTTTCTGTGTTTAGCCTGCCTTCACGCCATCACGCCTTTGCACCATGGGACTCGTTCTATCAAAACCATCTTTTCCCCTTCTTCTGATTGTTGAAATTCTTTTTTTTTTAAGTATTTTTTTAAATTTATTTATTTATTTATTTGAGAGTGACAGACACAGACAGAAAGACAGATAGAGGGAGAGAGAGAGAATGGGCGCGCCAGGGCTTCCAGCCTCTGCAAACGAACTCCAGATGTGTGCGCCCCCTTGTGCATCTGGCTAACGTGGGACCTGGGGAACTGAGCCTCAAACTGGGGTCCTTAGGCTTCACAGGCAAGCGCTTAACCACTAAGCCATCTCTCCAGCCCTGAAATTATTTTTTAAAAAATATTTTATTTATTTATTTATTTATGAGCGAGAGGGAGGCAGACAAAGAAAGAGAATGGGCATGCCAAGGCCTCCAGCACTGCCAACAAACTCCAGGTGCATGTGCCGCCACATGCATCTGGCTTACGTGGGTTCTGGGGAATTGAACCTAGGTCCTTAGGCTTCACAGGCAAGTGCCTCAACTACTAAGACATTTCTCTAGCCCTGATTGTTGAAATTCTTCAGAGCTGCCTTCTTCCTATCCCAGCCCCAGACAAAAAGCACAGATATACCATCTTTTACTAACTAGCAGGGTCCTTTGCCAGGAACTATTGCTAGTGCCAGGGATAGAGAAATGATCAAGGTTTAGTTCTGAGCTACAAAAATTTAATTTATTTGCCAAAGACCATGCAAGTTGGAAAAGTAGAAGAGGCCAGAAATTCCTCCATCTACCCCTTAACCTGACCAGCATCCTCACAGAAAGGAGCCATCATGGCCAACCTTGACATTTTGTGGGTATCTGGAACCCCAATCTTATAGAGATAGAATAAACTGTATATCCCAGGCCCAGAGAATGAATGTAACCCAAGTGACTCATCCTGCAGGAGGGATAGAGCCCAGACATGTCTGCACGCATGCTCAGTTATGCCTGTCCATGTGGCTAGTAAAGAGCTCACCAGCTTGTCCAAGTGCTCCCTCAGTGAAGAGAAGTCATAGTCATTATTACAAAAAGCATACTAGGCCCTACTTTATGGTAGCTTTGAGGGCCACAAAAGGGCACACACAGCAAAAGAACTTAACCCAGCTACACTGAGCTGAATCACACCCTCAATCAAGGCTCTGGATGAGTGGGAGGCTCCAAAGCAGAGAAATCAATGATGTTTCCCCCAGCCTTGTGGACTGTGACCTATGGCTAAGCAGATGAAGTAAGGGAAGAGGCAGCCAGGTTTAGTGGAGTCCTGGGGCATTCACAGTTGGAGGAGGAGCTCTCTTTAAGAGAAAAAACAATACTTATATCCATATTCATCTTGAGTATAGACTTCTTTATTTTTATTTACTTATTTGCAAAGAGAGAGAGAGAGAGAGAGAGCATGCACCAGGGCCTCCTGCCACTGCAAACAAACTCCAGATGCATGTGCCATTTTGTGCATCTGACTTTACATGGGTAGTGGGGAATCGAATCTGGGCCAATTGCTTTGCAAGCAAGCACCTTTAATGACTAAGCCATCTCTCCAGCCTGGGTATAGGTTTTGTAATGAGCCAGTATAAGAATGAGAGATTTTGGTACTTTAGTTTTATTTGTATCACAGGAAATAGATTTGGGGGGATGGAGAGATGGAAAATTGAACTTAAACTATGTTTTTCTTTTCTCTGTCTCCATCCTATACCAACTAAAGTCCTTAAGAATTGTAGGTCCAGCCAGGCGTGGTGGCGCACGCCTTTAATCCCAGCACTGGGAGGCAGAGGTAGGAGGATCGCCCATGAGTTCAAGGCCACCCTGAGACTCCATAGTGAATTCCAGGTCAGCCTGGGCCAGAATGAGACCCTACCTTGAAAAACCAAAAAAAAAGAAAAAAAAAAAGAATTGTAGGTCCACCAGCTAGAAGGGAGAGGGGCATAGCAGAGGGCAGTGGGGAATAAATGAAGCAAAGCATGATATAGATGAAGGCAACATGATAAGGCCCATTATACTGAGTGAGGCCAACACTCAGCCAAGCGGACGGCAGTAAGGTAGGGAAATGAGCAGCCAGTTTCTCTTCCATTCTTGCCATCTCCGTGGCCCAGGCACTCTCACATTCTCTCATCTGCTTCTCCCCTTCACATGCATCCTTTTTTTTACATATTTTTCATTTTTATTTATTTATTAGAGACAGAGAAAGGGAGAGGGAAAAATAGAGAGTGAGAATGGCCACGCCAGGGCCTCCAGCCACTGGAAACAAACTCCAGACGCACATGCATCCTTTTGCAGGTCATGCAGTCCTTTCCATTGGGAAGCTGGGAGGGAGACTTGTCATTGATCTCGCAGTGTAGCTAAGAATACAAGCCTGAATCAAGCTGCCTAGGTTTGAAGTTCAGCTCTGGCATTTTTTTAATTTGTTTTTTAATTATTTTATTTTTTCAAGATTTTATTTTTTATTTTATTTTCTTTATTTACTTGAGAGAGAGGAAGAGAGAATGGGCGTGCCAGGTCCTCCAGCCATTGCAAATGAACTCCAGATGCATGCGCCCCTTGTGCATCTGGCTCATGTGGGTCCTGAGGAATTGAACTGGGGTCCTTAGGCTTCACAGGCAAATGCCTTAACCACTAGCCCATTTCCCCAACCCAGCTGTGCCATTTTTTAACTTGACACTGGGCAAGTTAGTTCAGCTTTCTCTCTCAGACTTTCAGTTTCCTCTTTGTAAAACTGCAAGACTCAGACCTTACCTCCTAAGGTAGTTGTGAACAGAACCCAGAGCAAATGTCTCAAGTAGTAAGCAGCTAAAAGGTTGACTCTGATGGATTGTAACTTGCCAGCATTACCAGTCAACTGCTGCTGGGTTTTAGAACCTGGCTTTCCATGAAAGATGGGGTATTTTCTTTGCCCTTCTCTCTGAGGAGCTCAACATGTTCATCAGATAGACAGCCCTGGAGCAGCATATGAGGAATTGGAACAACTCTCTCCATTTCACAGCCAGTGAGGTAAAGCCCAGAGCTGTTAAAGAAAAGGCCAGGGGCTGGAGAGATGGCTTAGTGGTTAAAGCGTTTGCCTGCAAAGCCAAAGGACCTAGGTTCAATTCCTCAGGACCCATGTAAGCCAGATGCACAAGGGGGCGCACTTGTCTGGAGTTCGTTTGCAGAGGCTGGAGGCCCTGGGGCACCCATGATCTCTCTCTCGGCTTCTCTCTCCCCGTGTCTGACTCTGTCTCTCTCGAATAAATAAATGAAAAGAAGTTTTAAAAAAAAGAAAAGAAAAGGCCAGAGCTTTTGAGAAAGCAAAGTCAGGTACACTAGTGGAATGAATCAAGTCTAATGGACTCTGAGTACTAGTCTCTGGACTGGGAAGGGCTGGGGCTACCCATGGAACACATTAACTCTGACTGGTAAAGGAGGAGAAGAAAGAAGAAGTGGTCCAAGGAAAGTCTCTGATCCTTAAGTCCTGTCGCAGCACGTGCATTCTGCTTTTCTTCAACTCCAACCCAGTGCAACCAAATTCAGAGGGCTCTGGGCTCTGAGTAAAGACAGCAGCCAGGAAGTCTGTGTGCTGTTCCTAGCTCTGCAACTTGCTATCTCTGAGATTCACTTCTGTCAATGAAATCAGGGATTGGACTGGGTGATATCTGAAGTTCTTGAGCCAAAAGCCAATATCCCTGAATGTGACGCTTTCTACCAACAACAACACTTCTGGCCACCCTTCAAGTCCTGGAAAGTCCTGATCCCTGAGAAGACATGGCCATTTTCCATGGCCCTTTGGCCACAGAATCTTCCGCCTTTGTAAGTGATAGCAGTGAATCTAGAGGAGGCAAAAGTATGTTTGGTGTTTTCTTAGTCTCTCTCTCTCTCTCTCTCTCTCTCTCTCTCTCTCTATCACACACACTCACACACACACATCAATAAGGGAACAAAAGAGTATAGAAACATGCCTATGTTCAATATAAGAATTTCCCAATTTTTTCCTGGCTCCTGACAGTAAGGGTCCCAGGTAAAACTACAGTAGCATGGGGTTGACCTGCACCCCAATGAGGAGGGCCTTTTTGGAAAAGGGGCAGGGATGAGGGAAAGGATGGCACAAACATGTGTTGTTTACATACCACGTATGTCCATATCTAATTAAAAAAAAAAAAAAACTACAGTAGCAGAACCTTGACCATTTACAAGGGCCACTGAACTCTCAGAGATCTGAGATGACCACAGGTCAGTATGGAAATACTTTGGTGCCTCTGAATCCCAAGGGTTCTGTTTAAGAGGATGAATGACATTACCCTTTCTCACCCATCAGTTGGACACTTTCCTTCCTGAGGATTCTAGAATCCTGCACCAGTTGAGCAAGACAGCATAAAGAAAGACTGACTTGGCAAAATTCCATGAGGCCTTGGTGAAAGGAATGTTTGGCAATGAATGTGTCACAGTGTGACCCTAAACAAGTGACTTGACCATGCAAAAAGAAGCATGTTCACATCCTGTCCAGCTAGTCTCTACACAGCAGGGGATAGTCCTGACCCTTAGAGGTGACCCGGCCAAAGCAGTCAGAGAACATTCTCTTCCCTAAATCTTACCCGAGCCTCACCCTTACTTAGACAAAGAGGTTTTGTAACCTGATCATCAAGTGATGTTACTCACTTGCTGGACTGCTGGCATCCCTAAGTTTGTATCCGTGGGCCAGACGGAAGATGGGGATCCAGATGAAGATGCTGACAGCAGCTATTGCTTCCATGGCTGTTATGATGATGGAAGAAGCTGCCTCAAGGAGATCCTGATGGCTAATTTTATGTGTTGCCTTAACTGGATTGATCACGTGATGGCCAAATGTCCGGTTAAACATTTCTTCCTGGGTTTATCTGTGAGGGCCCTTTGGGAAGAGACTAACATTGGAATCTGAAGACTGTGTAAAGTAGATTGCTCTTCCTGATGTAGGTGAATATTATTCAATCTACCAACAGCCTAACAGTACAAACAGTTCAAGAAAGAGAAGATGCACCCCCTGCCTGACTGCTTGAGTTAAACCATTCTCTGCTCTGGGTACTCCTGGTTCTTAGGACCTCCGGCATGGATAGCATCTTGGGCTTTAGAGCTACATAGGCTTTCTGGAACTCCAGCCTGCATGCAGACAGCAGATCATGGGACTTCTCAGTTTCCGTAAGTGCACAAGGTGAGCCAATTTCAGTACCTCTATTCATTCTATGGGTCCTGGAGAACTCCAGCACAAAGATGGACTGAATTGATTGAGGAAAGCTTCTCAGAGAAGATGAGACTGACACTAGAACAAAAAGTAAAACTTCACTTATTTGGACACAGTTAGTTGAACAGGTTAAGGGGTGAGCTGATGGCAGCTTCTGATCCAGGAACAAGAAAGGGAACAAGTGTCCCGGCATAGAGACTGCATGAGTTCATAGCAATTTCCTCCCAAGCTCTAAGTCTCTCTCCCCATTCTTGAAAGAGAAAAATGGAAAACTATTCTTTAGAACTCCAACTTCAGCATTCCTACCGACGGTAGTCCTAGAAGTGTAGGAAGGAGACAGGGGCGATCTGTCTAGGGTAGAGAATAGAAAATACATGGTAAGTAGGTGAGGACAGGCCAGGCACTTGAGGCATCCACTCTGAGGTAAACTCAGGTATGTCAGCCTGAGCTGAACACAAACTTCATCCCTGAAGATATAACATCCAGGGAAGTCTCTATAATGCAGCCACAGAGTAAAATAAACCCACTTGGAGGAAAAAAAAAAAAAAAAAAAAAAGCAAGTAGGCTGGAGAGATGGCTTAGTGGTTAAGCGTTTGCCTGGGAAGCCTAAGGATCCTGGTTGGAGGCTCGATTCCCCAGGACCCACGTTAGCCAGATGCACAAGGGGTGCACACATCTGGAGTTCGTTTGCAGTGGATGGAGGCCCTGGCATGCCCATTCTCTCTCTCCCTCTCTCTCCCTCTCTCTCCCTCTCTCTCTCTCTCTCTCTCTCTCTCTCTCTCTCTCTCTCTTTCTCTCTCTCTCCCTCTTTCTCTCTCTGTTGCTCTCAAATAAATAAATAAAAATAAACAAAAAAAAATTTTTTTTAAACACAAGTGGCTGTAGAAGGTGGCTGTGAGCCTGGGAGTAAAGCTTTGAGATTTATACTCCAACAACAGACCACTGCCCACAGGCTGTTGCCAAGCAGTGTTCCAGGGCCGGCTCTACTTCTCGAGTTCTTCAATTGGCTCTTGGATCTTCCTCCAGACCAGCCCTAGGCCTGAGCTTGTCACACAGAGAGAAGAAAGTTGCCAAACAGGCCCAGGTAATCATAGGACAGTGTAGATCTCTTTAATTGACAGGGGCCATCACTGTGGGGTTCAGGAAATCTTGAGTGATCTGCAAAGCACAAAGTTTTGGGGCCCCGCATCCTGCCTTAAAGGGTACATTTAATGACCTTTTTCCTGATACTTCCAATAGATTCAAATTAGCGCAAGGGACAGGAATGAGTATGGAAATTGAGGAACATGGCAGGATCCCAGAATGACAACCAGGACTTGGTCCAGGTTGTGAAACATGGTCCAAAGAAATCCCCAAAGAGAAGCACTCCATCTGATTTCCGCATCACCTTGGATAACTGTTCATTGCTACACACACACCCCTGTCCATCCTTAGGGTCTCTTCTTAAGGACCTATTGCTCACTTCTTGGTCTCGTAAGGCATGAGAATCAAAAGAAACAATGAACCCAGTTCCTGCACTTAAGAATCTATAATCTATGTGGAAGATAAAACTCACAGTCATGCTTCAAGTTAGAAGGTCCCAAGAAGTATGTGATGATTAGGGCCAAACCACAATGTTCAGAGGCTCCGAGGAGGGTTGTCAATCAATGGAAGCCAGAGAAGTCGGAAGAAGCTTCATGGAGGAGGACCACCTCGCGCACAGTAGCATGAGGATCAGTGGGCATCTGGAAAGCAAGGACTGAGCGAGGGTGTGGGGGTTCAGGGAAAGGAGACTGGAGAATAGGATGTGACAAATCATAGAAACTGGAATGAAGTGAGCTACCATTCACTGAGTGTCCACTGAATGCTGTATCAGGCACTTGTCTTCTGCAATTGCATTTTATCTTCCCAACCAGAATGGGAGTCTCTTTACTTCCACAATGCAAGTGGGGGAAACAGACATCCACATGAATGTAAGCCTGACATGGTGGTCAATAAAAAGTGGCCCATGACCAAACTGAGGGAGGACTGAACTGCAGTGCTGATGGAGTATGACTGGCCTGGCCTTGGTGACAAGCACACTGGAACAGAGCATTGTTTATGTACAACCTGAAGGTCATGACCCAAGCCCTCCTTGATGCCTTGCCCGGAGACTCACTCTCATGACTCAGGCACACCAACATTAGCCTTTTCCTCAAGGACCTTTATCTACACATGGCATCAGGCTTGTCCCCACTCTCTTCCTCTAGTGTTCAGCCTCTTGCCAACAGCTGTGTCCTTGTTGGTTTTTCCACTGGATGGTGTCATTAATCGCCTCCAACCATTAGGGAGACCAGTGAGGTGTCACCAGAAGCGCTGACACCGCAGTTATGATTAAAAGTGTCCACGGCTCAGAAAGGATTGCTAGTTATTCAAATTATTTCTTCCTTCCTTTGTATTTTTCCTATTTTTGAGGCCCCAGGTGTGAAGACAATGGGAGAAGGGAGGCCCAATAGTTCCGGCATCAAGAGGATATGATATTGCGGACCCAGACTCCCACCAAGCCTTTTAGTGACCCAATGGCATTCTCTAGAAGCACCTTGATGAGGTCTGAGCAATCGGGGGCTGGTGTGAGTCAGGCCATGTGGGGAATCAGAAGGTTCCACCCGAATGCAACTACAGGCGTACAGTCGGGGAATCCCTCAAGCGAACCGCAGACCCATGCTGACCAAAGCAGCTCTGAGGAAAACCCTGTCTTGCTACATGACCCCTGATTCATGGCTTTCTTCTCTGGGGCCTGGTTCAGAGCTGTCTCTCAGTAACCATCACTACATGCCTCGTGTTATTTTTTAAATAATCACCCACCCTGTACAGACTCCACCTGAGACGGAGACCGGAGTGCTAAAATCTGCAACAGGCCCCGTCAGGAACCAACTCCAGGAGTGCTCTCCTGAAGGAAGACTCAGAAAGCCCAGGTAATTGCCTGTGGCCTGAGGGTACCCCACAAACTCATGTCCTTTTAACTCTAACTGATCTAATTTATCCCACTGTTGTTAAAGTACAAAGCATTCCTCATTCAGGCAACTAAAATTCACTGCATACTGTATATGTTGGATACCAAGAAGTACATTACTTCAGGTAGTAAAATGCAAAACGTGTCCCCCAGCCTCTTTTAAAGGACAGCAGGGTCTGGCATTTGCAGCAACAGTCTCCAGGTTCGCATCCTGATTTGGACACTCACCAGCTGTATGAACCTGGATTGGGCACATCATCTCTCTGTATTCAGTTTCTCTGACTAGGAGATGGGTTCATAAGAGGTACTGGTATCACTATTAGAACTAAGGAGGGGATTAAAGGAATTTGTTCTAGAACCATGCCTGAAGCATTTCAAGGGTTAGCATTCGGTTTTGTTGTTGTTTGTTTGCTTGTTTTGGGGGAGTTGTTTGTTTTTTTTATTCTAAGTAAAATGCATGACACTTTGTCAGGCTCAGTCCTGAAAACAGCTCTTCAAAGTGGAGGGAAGATAAATGTACGGGGCCCCAAAGTGCAGTCATCTGTTCTTTAACCTTATCCTCCCAACCAGACTAGTACTGCCTTAAATCCCATGCTGTGTGTGGGGAAACTGAGATACTGGTATAAATACAAATGACACAGCAGCTACTGAGCAGAGGCAATGAGGGTATCACCCCTGCTCCAGCACCCATTGTTTCCTAGAGTAGACTGTCTGGAAGCATGCATTACTGCTATCTACACGTAGAAGGAGACCATGCCCCTGGTGAGAGGGGAGGAGAAGATGGTCTAAAGATTCAGACCTGCCCCTGACTCAGGGCCCCTGGTGACATTTATTTACTATGGAAGTGAGTAGGCAGTTGGCTATTTGTGTATTATTTCCAGAGTGACACTTTATACAGTTCCTCATACTTCCTCAGAGAAAGAGCATCTCATCTCAGCCTTCAAGAGCCACAGACATTCCCAGGATGGGGCAATTCCTGAGACATGAGGGTCTGCATGACTACTGCTATTCATCACTCATGTCAGGAAGAGCAGGTGACCTGAGAAATAAAACTGACTAGGGAAGGTCCAGGGCCCAGTGCCAGCCTTGCGACACACACACACGCACACACACACACACACACACACACACACACACACACGTATGTGCATGCAAGTGCACAGCAAGGGGTGCTCCAGTTTATTTCAGTGTTCGCAGTTTAAAATTATAGGTGTTTTCCCATGGGGGTGAGAGATCATGATTAGGACCTATTTTGGGACATGTTCAGTTGGCCAGTTGCCTTTAAGAACACGGGGCTTTTGTGAGGTGAGGTAGTAGGAGACAGCATCTGGTGAATGTTCCAGGTGTATTAAAAAAAAAAAAAAAAAAAACCACAGAGAGGTTTTGAAAAACAGAAGCAATGGCAGAAAGGCCCGGCATGGGGCACAGGGGGAGATGGAGCTGGGGTGACAGTGTATACAGAACCATAGTCAAGACCTAGAGACCACCCCCCCACCCCAGTCAGAAACAGCAGCAGCAGGGCCACTGAGATCTAGCCAGCCCTATCTTGAAAATAAATCATTTTCACAGGTGAGTTCTCCCCATCCAATCCCACAGCCGTGCTCAGAACAATCTCTTTCTTACCAAGGAGGAAGTGGAGGTGGCCGCTCTGGCATTCTGATTAGAATCTGATTATTGGTGGGTGTAAGGGGCACTGTCTCCTACCATAATCAGCTGATGAGATGGTAAATCTGACCAGCCTTGGGAAAGCCCCACCCCCACTCGGTCTAGAAACGGTTTACACTTACAAGCACCGCACTAGAGGAAACAAGTTAGTAAAAAGGAACAGAGAAAGATCTTGAATATCATCTGTCATGTCATCTTCCACTAGCTTTCTCGGATCTTGGCTTAGAGAAAACCCTTCGAAATCACAGCTCGCGCCTTGCGCCTTGCCGGCACTGCCTTCAGGATGGGGTTTGTGGCAAGGGGTTCTGGAGAAGCCAGAGCCCTGTGGTTTTTCTTTCACTTCCATCTGCTTCTGCCCAGCTACCTGGGCCTGCCAGGGCAGGAGGGGAGGGAGGCAGTGGATGAGGTGACAGAAGCCTGGCATGAGCTCCTAAACTCCACACCTGCACCTGCAGTCAGTGGGTCTCCCCTGAAAGGAAAGAGAGCAGCGGGGTGCCACGACCCAATCACAGTAGCCAGAGCAGAAACCACGGCTCTGCATGGGGCAGTTGCCTCTGAAGAAAATTCTGCCACACGAACCATAGAGAGGCTCAGTGGCATTTACCGCCCATGGCTGCCAAGTCTCGGGTTTTCTGATTGTTTTTGTTTCATTTTGTTTCCCCTCTTTTTCTATATGAAAAGCACGGGGTACTTTTGCCTCACTGCAATAGAGAGGCTGTGCTGCATGCCCCTAGGCAGCCCGCAATCCAGAGGAAAAACTCTCTGCTGCTATAATGGGAAGGTGAGACAGTTTTAGTCTTTTAGAAATTCCTGCATCCACACTGTTTGTCTCAAAAGATATGAGACAATTAGAACATCAGAGCTCTAATTCCTGCTAATCCTCTGCCTCTGGGGCAAGTCTTTTAAATGCTCTCTAGAGGGGCTGGAGAGATGGCTTAGCAGTTAAGGCGGTTGCCTGCAAAGCCAAAGGATCTGGGTTCAGTTCTCCAGGACCCATGTAAGCCAGATGTACAAGGGTACATATGTGTCTGGAGTTCATTTGCAGTGGCTGGTGGCCCTGGCATGCCCAATCTCTCTCTCTCTCTCCCGTTCTCTCTCTCTCTCAAACAAAAAAATAAAATATATTTTAAAAAAAGAATAAATGCTCTCTGGACTTCAACTTCCCCATCTGGAAGAAAGACAGGGATGATACAGAAACCAACTAGAAAATAAATCCTGAAAGTTCTCCCAGAGCTAATAGTGCCAAGCACTGGACTTGTAGCTGAGTCTTCTCACATTCACGACTTACGTTCGGACTGGCCGACTTCGGGCACATCAGCTAACCTCTGCTTCTTCTTCTCTGTGTAAGGGAGGTAAGAAGTCCACCTTGCCACCCTCCGTGGAGACAGTGGGAAGTGAGTGGCCTTATGTATGCAAGGCCCTTTGTGAACCTTGGAGGGCCTGACACGTGAGACCATTTGGATCATGTCTACTTCCCAAAAGTTTTGACAATCTGTAAATTCTGCCCCTGTGAAGCTGGCAGTAGGCCCGTGGTAATGCAGGAGAGGGTTTGCTAGGCAAAGAAATTTGCTGACCACAAAGAGCATTAGACTTGATGAAGTCTTTTCCTAAAGGCCTCAGGAAAAGGAGACAAGGATTGAGCAGTTGGCTCAGTCATTTCTCAAAAGCCTCATCCACACAACTTAGTTCCCTTCTACTTTAAAAGCCAAATTCTGGAGTTTCTCTCATTGGATCTGGGAAATAATCTGACTGGATTTAAGCAGGATCATTTCCAGCCTCCAAGGCTTCCTGGAATTTGGAGGTGGCTTTCTGGAGAATACTTTTGAAGGGTGTTAGCTCATGCCAATGATTTCCAAAACAAGATTCCAAGGATGGGTGACATGGGAAGCATATGGAATTGAGAAGAAATGAAGAGAAGTAAATTAGTAGTTTCCTAAGAGGAGATTTTTTAAACTATTTTTATTATTACTAACATTTCATATGGATACATCAGGTATTGGTACCCTCTTTTCCTCATCCCTGCCTCCATTCCATTGGGGACCCTCCTCAGTGGGGCTGCAAGTATGCCCTATGGGATTGTGACTTATGCTTTGTGGGAATAATAGTCATTTATTTGGGGGGGGGATGCCTCTGGGCATGATGTCTCAACTTGTGACTCTTACAATCTTTCCGCCCCCTCTTCTGCAAAATTCCCTGGGCCATGAAGTTACAAAGGAATTGGTGAGACAAGCCAGAGTGCTGCTTCCAAGCTGAACCTCATAATCAGCACCAGAGTGTAGGAGACAGACCCTGAGGGTACTCATCACTCACTAAAGCAAAGATCCAGAGGCTCCTAAGAGCTCATCACTGAAGCAGACTAAGAGGAAATCGTACTGAGCAGTATAGCTACTCAGGGGAAATGCTTGCTCTAATAAGTTACATGTTCCAGCTGTTTTTGAAAGGTCTTCCCATTTCTGCCTCAGTCACTAATTAAGAGTTCCTGAGCCTTAATTTACACTTCTAAAATGGGAATCACAGTTGGGTAAATTCTTAGGGTGGATGCAAAACAAAATAAACTAATTCAAACTATTGAAACAAAATAACACAAAGTATCTGGCACATGCAGAGAAAATAAAGAGTGCAGGAGGAGAGCCAGGTAAGCTAGGGACAATCCCATGGGCAGTGATTTTAAGCCCACATTCAGAATATGTTAAGTTGCCAGCACACAGTATGTAGTATCGACAGCAGGCAGCAGTTCACTCATGGGAGAGCTCCAGGCAGTCACCTAGGCACACACACCTGCGTACACACCTCACTCAGCACATAAGACGGCTTAAGCTCGCATCTCCACAGTTGTGAAGATGAATAAGTGTGAAGACCAGTGTGTTTCCCCAGCTGTATCATGAGGCAAGAAGGTCCACAGGGAACCAAGAATCCTGGGCAGAGGGGATTTTTAGAGGGAATCTTAATGAAAAGCACAGATTTCCTTCACTATGAATGTTATGGTGAGGAAAGGAAAGTGAAGCATGATGGGATGTGTCACAAGGTATACTGGAAAGAATAATGTGGTCCAAAAACTACAGTATCATATTCCTATCTCTGGTGTGACGAAAGGCCAGTAGGGCCTCCATCACCGAGTCAAGGACAAGAACACAAGCCGGGCGTGGTGGTGCACACCTTCAATGCCAGCACACTGGGGAGGCAGAGGTAGGAGGGTCGCTGTGAGTTCGAGGCCACCCTGAGACTCCATAGTGAATCCCAGGTCTGCCTTGGCTAGAGTGAGACCCTACCTTGAAAAAAAAAAAACAGAGTGGTTCTCTCATGTTGAGCCATTTCCATATTTCATATATTTCAAACAAATGTGACAAGCCTCTGTGATGCTTTCTGTAAGAGATGCAAATTTCACAGATAAAAATCTCAGGCTTACTGTAGTTGGAAAGCATTGATTGCCACAATCACACAAGAAAAACTAACAAGACCTGCCCACCTCTCCGTTTGCTGGTTCAAATTCATTACCATCTATGAATCGTGTGTGTGTGTGTGTGTGTGTGTGTGTGTGCGCGCGCGTGCACGCATCCACATGCGTAAGTGCAGGTGGACACACCATGGCACATTTGCAGAGGTCAGAGGGAAGACTTGGAAGTCTGTCCTCACCTTCTACCCTGCTTTGAGGCAGTGCCTTGTGAGCTCCGGGAGCATCTGGAGATACTCTTGTCTGTCTGCTGTCTCTGCATAGGGGTGCTGGGATTAGGGGTGCATGCTACCTTGTCCCACCCTCTTCATGCGATTCTGGGCATCTCAACTTAAGTCATCGTCTTTTTGTTGTTGTTTTGTTTCACTTTGCCTTTGGAGGCAGGGTCTCACTCTAGCCCGGGCTGGCCTGGAATTTATTAAGTAGTCTCAGGCTGGCCTCGAACTCATGGCGATCCTCCTACCTCTGCCTCCCAAGTGCATGTGCCACCATGCCCAGATTCAGGTCATCATTCTTGCTTTGGGTGTGTGGGCATGCATGCTTGTGCACATGATGATGGGTATGTATGAGCATGTGTTGTCACGGCTCACATGTGGAGGTCAGCAGACAACCTCTGAATCGTCTTTTTCACCTGGTTTTGAAACAAGGTCTCTCTCATTTTGCTTCTGGGAAGGCCAGATTATCTGGCCCCACAAACTTCAGGATACTCCTGACTCTGCCTCCCGTTGCCATAGGTGCTTTGGGATGCTGGATGCTAGGATCCAAACTTCAGTTGGCAGGCTTGTACCACTGAGTCATCTTCCCAGCTCAGCAAGTGCTTCCACCTACTGAGCCATCTCCCCAGCCCCTCCATTGGAGAATGTTCAAACCCATGTCCTAGCCAAAATGTGAAAATAGCCACACCAAGCTAGACTGCATCTCCTCTCTATTCCTGGCATCCATGAAACATGGATCCTGCTCCAAAGAACAAATGTACGCGCACACACACACACACACACACACACACAGGAAAAGACTCTTGACAACGCTAGATGGTGTACATCGAAGGCTGCCAACTGCATCATGAGTGCTGGAGGATTTTCCCCCTTACTAATTACAAAATAATGCATTAGTGAATAATAGAGCAAATTTATTTGCATGTGCATGTGTGTATAGGTGCCCCCAGAGTCTTGTGGCTGCTGCAAACAGATGCAAGATGCATGCGCCTCTTTGTATCCAGCTTTATGTGAATGCTGGAGAGTCAAACCCAGGCTGGTAGACTTTACAAGCAAGTACCTTTACCCACTGAGCCATCTCCCCAGACCTATAACAACTGCTAAAGCACTCTAGTGTGGTGTCTGACGCTCTATCAGTACTCCCCAATGGTAGCTTTCGCTTCTGTTATGTCTAATCACAAAGCAGATCCAGCAAGGCTTCTATCTGGAAGTCCATTTATCACTCATTGATTTTGTTCATATACGAACTTTTGAATAATAAAAGGCATAGCTTAGAATTTAGATGACACTTTGCTATGTAGCCTGACCTTTCCCAAATTACTAAAACATAAGATATCACTCCCAAGCAAAACGTTGACCCACCAAGGCTCTTAGGCTAGTGGGGTGTCCAGAAAGACCCTTTCCTACCCGTCTGAAGGGTGTTGAGTGACAGTGGGAGCTACACCCTCAAATGTTCTCCGGGTACAAACTCAGTCTTTCAGGAATGAGCCAGAATGAGGAGACAACAGGCTTGCTGACTTCCAGAGTTTCAGGGTAACTCCCACCCTTCCATACTTTCAAATGCAAGGCTTTTGGAGTGTGAGTGCCAAACTGGGTGGCTGCACTCTGTTCTGAAGGCTATGGGGAGCCATGAGAGTTTGGTTATGAAATTTGTGTGTTAGTGCATTGGAAAGATGAACCTGGGATGGTGCTACGGAGTCATCTAAGATGACTTTAAGAATGCACCCTAATCCCTGGTGGCCCAAGAGCTTGAAGGGACAAGCTACATTAAGAGTTAGCCTGACTAACCTCAGAATGTTGAGAAGTAACAACAGAGCAGCTACAATTGAACCCGCCTGTGGTCTTTGGCTCAGCTGAGGTAGGAAGTTCAGGGAACCACTGTGGGGTCAATGTGAAGAGCTCAGCATCCCTCACACTCTTTTGCCAGACTAATCTTGGTAACTGCAGCCCTAGAAGCCTCAACCCCAATTCCCCCTCCCTGCCCCAGAGCTCTGCAAGGGAGCAAGCTCTTGTCTCAGTGGGGCCTGTGGGGAGCCGGCCTCCCCTCCTCCCCTCCTCCCCTGCAGCTTACTCTAAAGGCCTCTGACATTACATGAAATGAAACAGAAGCTCTAGCCTGGATTCTACTGCTTCTCACGGGCCTCTGCCAAAGGCCCTACCTGGCTAGTCTCTATCAGCCTCTGACCCCAGGAACAGGACTTGGCAGGTGGGATACGATCATTTCCTCCATTTACCATCAATCTCTGAGTCTTCAAGGTCATTTCAGGAGGCCCAGAAGGAAACGTACAATTGTGATGGGATCAACAGTCTAGCTGTTCTGGTGACCCAAGTTGTCTTCTCATAGCTAGGAGAGGGATGTTATCATTTTTCCATCTTACAGAGATGGCAGGGTTTCCTTGGAAGAGTTATACTGGAGTTCTAGATCCAATGGCTGAGCTACAAGGAGGCCCCCTTGCACGTGGTGCCCCACTAGGGATATGCTAGCATTCTTGCTCCACCTCCCCCCCCCAGCCGCAAGATCCTCCCCAACCCCCTCACTAAAACACGGCTTACACCTGGCGCTCCCTCTGTTTATGTGCTGCAGTGCAGGGGACTTTGGGGCTGTGCATGAATGTTTGTAAGTTACTCTTATAGAACTTAGAACAGTATCTTCATGAAACTTTCTTTTATAAATGCCAATTGTTCTTAGCCTACAATGCAACCGGGTTATAGCAACATCCTCAGGTTAGGATCTAGTCTGTGAGACAAAGGAGACTTTCTCCTACTTGACGTATGACTTGGTTTAGGGAACATTTAAATAGACAAAGTTGTCTTGAGTCACCTCCTACAATGTTCTACTCCCTCTTCCTGCTAACCTTCTCAGGAAGACCCATCCCACCTTTCGTTCTAAGGGGCTCCAGATCCCTTATTGAACCCCACCTCTCATCTTCTACCCTGCTTACCCAAGTGCACCCAGATGGCCCATTCCTCCAGTATTCCTGCTCACCATCCAGCGCTGCATGGAACCCACCCTCTGGGCTCTGAGCAGTGAAGGAGTTGTTTCTTCTTCACTACATCTTTCCTACTTGTGTATTTGAACCCTGGCTTCCTAGAAGCTACTGATCATTTCATAAAGGATTTCTCTCAACAGGTGTAAGGAAGGATCAACATTCAGGACTGTAGAAAATGGGCACTTCTGCCGGGCGTGGTGGCGCACGCCTTTAGTCCCAGCACTCGGGAGGCAGAGGTAGGAGGATTGCCATGAGTTCAAGACCACCCTGAGATGACAGAGTTAATTCCAGGTCAGCCTGGACCAGAGTGAGACCCTACCTCGAAAAACCAAAAAAAAAAAAAAAAAAGAAAAGAAAATGGGCACTTCTGGGATTTGAATGATAGCTCAGTGATTAAAAGCACTTGCTTGCAAAGTCAGCCAGTCTGAATTCAATTCCCCAGCACCCACATAAACCCAGACATGGAAGATCAGAACTTCAAAAGTGGCAGCGGCTGAAGTCTTCAATGTGTTTCTGTTCTGTGAACCTCCAGCCCACCTGCTCTGTGCAGTTTCCTCCATGGGTCCATGAACAGGCTCAATCAGAGTGTGCTTGATGGGAGAGTTCACCCACAAGGGTAACTGCCCCTTCCATCCTGTCTTCTCTCCTTGTCCCCATGAAATGTGACAAAAGGGCTGGGGATTTTAGACCTCAAAGTCTAACGTTACTGGCAACCGTACCAAAATCAAACTAGCCTCCAAGCTAGCCTCTTGTGCACTGCGAGAGGGAAACCAGCAGCACCCCACAGTCATCTCTGTTGAAAAACCTTATCACATTGCGTCCGTTGTCATGAGTGAACCACACCAAGAAGGCTCAAGCCTGCCCCACAGGAGCCATTTAAGTGGTACAAATTAATAAAGTACAAATGTTTTACACACTGGCTCATTTCTTTTTTAAATATTTTATTTATTCATTTGATAGAGTCAGAATGAGCACATCAGGGCCTCCAGCCATTGCAAACAAAATCCAGATAGATGTGCCACCTTGTGCATCTGGCTTTATGTGGGTAGGGAATTGAACCTGGGTCCTCAGGCTTTGCTAGCAAATGCCTTAACTGCTAAGCCATCTCTCCAGCCCCCGCACTGGATCATTTCTTTTCTATTTGTTCAGCTTGAGCATGGAGACTCTTTGTTTGCTTGTGAGACAGTGTCTCAGGTTGGCCTTATTTCATGATCCTCCTGCCTCAGCTCCTGCCTCAGCTGCCTGAGTACTGGGATCACAAGCATGCGCCATCACATGTAGATGATTTCTTGGGAAGGCGTTGGTCCTTCTGAATGAGCTGTGAAGTGCTGTCGAGGGTTTTCCAGTAATACTCTTTCCTCCTGACACAGTCAATATGAGAACTCCACTCTCAGAAGGTGATCACCTCCACTCCACGCCCCCATCGCCACCCTGGCCACGCTCTTGAGGAAAAGGCAGCATCATGTCCTGCCGCGCAGCAGAGGCCCCTCGGGTTTCCATTCTCTCGGCACGCCTGACTCACAGCGAAACTGCAACCTCAAAGCACGGACGCAGGGTGGGGGGGTGGGGGGGGGCAGGATGGCGAGAAGGAAATACAGGTGAACAAGCAAAAGCTGCCCCGGGAAAGGAGGCTGGCTTCTCTTACAGAGTGACACTTCCAGGCCTGGGCAGGCGCAGCGAACCGAAAGAGGCTGAAGGGGCCTGGTCTCTGCTGACCTGGGGTTTCGGCGAGGAAAGTATGCATCAGAGCTGCAAGTGCCAACTAATTTCCGCCGAGGAGAGTAGATGGAAGGGGGGGGGGGGTCACAAAACATTTTAGATTTGGACAGCATCTTCTAGAAACAGCTCTGATAACACTCCAGGATGCCAAAGAAAGCCTAGGAATAAGAAAGAGCTTGCCTCAGCTTTCTTGGAACAAGAATGAGAGCAAGAAGTGGGGTTCTAAGGCCCGATTGCAGGGCTCCCTCTGCTAGGGTGGGGGGTGCCTTCTCTTTCCTACCTTAATGTCCTCAGATGACTGGAGACTTGTCCTGTGGTTCCAAGGCCTCAGGTCTGTGAGCAGATAGCCAGTTGCAGTAACTAAGAGCATTCAGAAGAGACAGTCTCTACACGACCCCCTCAGGTGCACCGGGGGCCTGAACCGGGACAAGATCTCATGAAAGCATTTTGTGGGCCCAAAGATTCATTTAGTGACAGTGCCCACTGTGCCAGTGCCCACTGTGCCAGTGCCCACTGTGTAGCTGCTACAACACAAGCCAGCCCAGTAACTTGCCTGACATCATATAGGAGCAGAGCTGGGTTGCAAACTCAGTCTGACTTATACCCACTTAACCACCATGGTATGCTGCAAAGGCAAGCCCCAAAACAGGCACATCTTGTGGCTTCCAGTAACAGAACACCAGGACCCAAGCGCAGGAGGTAGTGGAGCAGCAGAGTCAGGAAGGAAAGTCTAGCCTTGGGGGCTGGGAGTGTAGCTCAGTGGTGGAACACACGCACAGCCTATGTGAAGCTCCCCAGTCCTGGAAAGCAAGTAGGAAAATCCACCCTTTGTGGTCACAGGTAGATGAGATAGGCTGCATGGCATGTAACCGTCTTTCCTACAAGAACTCAGGAACTGACAAAAGGATAACTGTCTATCTGGGCTCCCGCTTAAGGTTCCTGCCTTCAAGGTGTCTGTTAAGAACAATCTAAGATCACCTAAAAAGACAAGGCATAGGGCTGGAGAGATGGCTTAGCAGTTAAGTGCTTGCCTGTGAAGCCTAAGGACCCTGGTTCGAGGCTCAATTCCCCAGGTACCACGTAAGCCAGATGCACAAGGGCAGCACATGCGTCTGAAGTTTATTTGCAGTGGCTGGAGGCCCTGGCGAGCCCATTCTCTCTCTCTCTGCCTCTTTCGCTCTCTGTCTGTCTGTCGCTCTCAAATAAATAAAATATTTTATTTTAAGAAGACGAGGCACAAACCTCACTGTGCTTGTTTCAATTCATTTGCCATTACTTGTATATGATTTTGAACTGCAGTCAAGTAAAGGGGGAGTTCAAGAGATAGGGGGGAGCAGAAAGCAAAGTAGAAAGTGGAGCCTCAGGTCGGCTGGCAGTGGAGCCCCTGGAGTAACCCTGTGCCACTCAACCCCTCAGTCCCTAGAGCCTGTCCCCAGGCCTGGAGCCCTGAGGAAGGGGTTTACAGTAACAGGTAGAACACTGCCCTGACCCTCCATGACTTCTGACTGGAAACCGCACGTGTGTGGTACTTGGGCTTCCATGACATCAGAGGTGCTCATAGGATCTGCTGAGCCAATGGGCCACACCAGTTACTTGGAAACTGCATGGAGAAGACAGCAGAGGATGTGTTCAGCTGCCCAGGCCAGGTGCCCTTCCTCCAGTACTTCTCCTGGGTTATACAGACCTTGGAAGAACTCGATGGTTCTCAAGGGATGTGCCGAGGAACCCTGGGCCGGCTTTCCTTTCCTCGCTGCTTACCCCCCTGCATGAGGCTGAGTGTGGGCTCCAAGGAAGACAAGACTAAACGTCAGATAGCTAAAGTGGCCTGGAAAACAGTGTAAAGCATTGTCAGTCTTCTTGCTAATACATCCTAGGTTGAAAAATAGTTATCGCTCATTTTAAAATACGCATGTTAGTAATTACTGTTCGTACCTTTGAAGGTTTTCAGTAGACATTTCTTTCTCAGTTTCAGTTTCTAGTAGAATAAATATGGCTGACATAACACATATAAATAGAAGCTCTTTGAAAAATACCCCAATAATTTTTAAGATTTTAAGGGAATCCTGCATGCAAATAGTTTATGAACAGCTGGCAGGGAGCACCCGGTGCTGGGCCCAGCTGCACACACGCATGTGCGTGTGCATGCACACATACCCACACGCACGTGCACACACCCTGTCCATCCTCCAGAAGATGATGCTAAAACTGGCATGTGTGAAAAACACAGTCACAGTTGCACTCGCCAGAGCACGGCGGGAGGGGCATCAGGACCCTCCTGTGACATGCAGAGGTGTACCCTAAGCACATGCCATGCTTGTACAATAGAGTTGTGGATGTAAAGTCAAGGTCAAAACCAAGTGGCACAAGGTTGCCGACTCAGAACCAGAGATACATTTCAGAGATGAATATCTCTAACGATGGGCCACATAAAGGGAGGATCCACTCTCTCCTCTCTTTAGCCAGAATTCTGGCAGGAATTGGTACTTTAAGATACTGTAGCAAGATGGCATACAATCATGCTCTTGACACTGCTACAATCAAGTACCAGAGCCAAATACAGTCGGAACACTTTTCTGCCCCGTAAAATTCGAAGGCTCCACTATTTTTCTATAACAGAAATAGCTCAGCCGAGCTGGGGAGCTAGCTCGGCCAGTAAAGTACTTGCTTCCCAAGCATAAGGACTGGAGCTTGATCCCCCAGTGCCCACATAAAAAGCCAGGCATGGTGGCACATGCCTATAATTCCAGTACTAGTGAGGCAGAGACGGGAGGAACCCTCGGGCTCACTCGCTACCTACTGGAGCCTAATTGGTGAGCTCCAGGCCAGTGGTTGTCCTCTGGCCTCCACACACACGTGCACCCATGCACATGTGCACAGCAAGCACTCATGTGCACCCACCCCACATGCACACATACGAACACAGACACACATACAAGCACACCGCACACACATGCAAACTACAATACATCCCTGGCCTTCAAACCAGTTCCCAAACATAAAGCTAAATGTAGAAAATGCAGAATAGAGTCATATTATTTGGTGGCAGGAAATACATATTCACATATTACACAAATCCTTGAATACTCCTCCCAGATGTCTGTGTGGCCCAGAGAATCGAGTGTTTTAATACAAAGTCAAGGAATAGCTATAGATGGAAGAGCAAAATTAGGTTTATATCTCACCTTTGCAGTTCACCCTATCCAGAGGAGATCTGCATAATCCCACCACAGAACCAGTTCTGAACCTGAGAGAAGACACTGGCACCTGCAGTTATCCCAGCTAGTCACAGAGATAGCAGAAATGGCTATGGCCTCTGGGTAGTCAGCAATAACACCTGGTACCCCTCATGGGAGAAGTCGTAGAGCAGGGTGATTGTCCCCTGAGGAAAATCCAAAACGCTTAATGTGGCACCACAGTTGCACAAAGGGGAATTCCACACTGGTTGTCCAATGATCAGCCCTTCCGCTGTGGTTTGCGATGTCTGCTGGCCACTGTCCTCAGAAGGACATAATGCAGTTTGCATAACCCTGGCCTGTTTTGCCCTGGGGCTACCCCTAACTTGGTCTCCTGTATCCTATCAGTCACAAGGTAGCAGTTAAGAGGAGCTCAGAGGAAAACACTCATAGACTCAGACACTCCCCATAGACTCCTGTCTCTTTGGCCCCCACCTGGCCACTCATTCATTGTATATGATACATGGGGGGTTATTTGCAACAAAGCCACCAAGAAAATTTCTGTCCAGGCCACTGAGGAAGGCTATCCCGGAAGGACTAGAGATTTCAAGCTAGTGAAATTAATTTACATGCTACATGTCCTGGATAAGAAGAAATGAAACTCATTATTAGCTTTTTTTTTTTTAAGCGACTATTAATGGCAAATAGGAAGCAAGCACTAAAGGGATTTTTGTCAGGTGGGCACAATCCCACCCTCTGCCTGGATTATGCACCTGCCTACTGTCAGTGCTGACCCGATCTATTGCTGAGCAAACTGGCTGAGTCAGCAATAGCCCCCTAGCATCCTTCCCTTACTAGCTCCAGTGTGGCACACAGCGCTCCCAGCCTTTCCCACTCTTGGGTCCAAGAAGAAGTTCTGCTGAAAGTGCGCGGCTGCTATATACTGCCACCATCAACTTCACGTCACTGGGACGAACCTCCAAACCAGACACAGTTTATGGGAGGAACAGGGTTTATTTGAAGCTTCGAGGTCCAGGGGAAGTTCCATCGTGGTGGAAGAAGCTGGTCCCCTTTCGCAGGACCATGCAGAGAAAAGAAAAAAGCAAGCAGCACCGGCGCAGGAACCCACACTCCAGGAGCCCAGACAGAGCTCAAGCACTCTGCACACCTTTCAGCTGGAAGCACCTTAGGGCCAGACCCCAGGATCTGCCCACAGTGACACCTCTTCCAGCCAAGCGGCTAGAAATCCAAGTTACAGCTTTGATGAAACTCCTGTATCTGTTGGGGGACATCCATTCCAACTACCCCATATACCAAGAAATCTGCCATTTTCCTGCCGTGAAGGTGGATTCCTTCAAAGATCTGCTGTATTGTCAACAGGCCCCTTGAAAATCTATTCATGTATATCCATATATACACAAACGTGTGCTTGCGCATACAAGTAATGCTTATCTGCCCAATTCCTTTGCAGCTAAAAATGATAAAACTTGGTGGTTTCCTGCCCTGACATGCCTTTGGACTTGAACTTTACCATCTATCTCCCTGTTCTCTGATATCTAACAATGAAGGGTAAGGAAACAAGAAGAAAGAAAGGCCAGGCATGGTGGCGCATGCCTTTAATACCTGCACTCGGGAGGCAGAGGTAGGAGGATCACCGTGAGTTCGAGGCCACCCTGAGACTACATAGTTAATTCCAGGTCAGCCTGGATCAGAGTGAAACCCTACCTGGAAAAAATAAAAGGAAGAAAGCATGGGTCCTGGTAACATATGAATGTAATACCAACACTGGACTGAATTGGTGAGACTAAACCCCAAACTGGGTGTGGTGGTGCATATCTGTCATCCTAGCACTCTGGAGGCTGAGGCAGGAGGATGATGAGTTCAAGACAGTCTGTGATAGAAAAAAAGTAAACTTTTCAAACCATACTTAGGAAGATTTCCTTTCACTGGCAGCTGAATGCAGACTTTGGAATATTTTGGATGTAGGGGCAGAAGCAGAGTTACTCCTTTTTTCACAGTTTTCAGCTGACTTCCCAGTGGATAATTAATTAAACTGAACTTCCTAGGTTGAGTTTTATTTTTTAGATGCTCATAGGTATTTACTAGGTACCTATAGGTATCTAGACTGATCTAGGCCATTTGATCCCAAGGGGCTCACAGTGTGACATGTAGCAATCATGTCCTTTTGAATTCATAGCTCCAAATGAAACCCATACTGACACTGGACGCATCCCGCCCTCCCCAGGAACCTGCTCTCATTTCCCCATCATGGGTTCTTCCCTTGTCCTGACATGCACTGGTCAGCATTTCTGGCTCAAATGTGATATGGGTATGGGTCTTTTCCCAGGGCATGCCACAGACTTTTCAGGTGAGCAGGTGCCTTAAAAAATTTGAGATACAGGAGTTATCTATGCAGCTCTTACTGTTTCGTCAATAAGGGTTCAGGTCTTGACTTTCTTCAGCTGTCCATAGGGTCTCTTGGCACCCGTGCTAGAAGACACGCTGTAGAAAATATAGCTGTCCATTGGCTAGGTAAGAACTCGCATCAAGGGATTTGCCTATGGTTAGCTCTGACCATTTAGTTTGAAATTTTGAGAACAGCATGCTGTAAATAAAGGAAGAAAGGAAGGGTAAATTACTCAATAAATGGCTATAGGGAACTTGTTTCAAAACAAAGAATTCAGATGTCAACCTTAATCCCACTTAATGGATTATAAATTTAAATACGGCTTTTTTTGTTTTCTTTTCTTTGTTTGTTGCTTGGTTTTTTGGTTTTTTGTTGTTGTTGTTTTTTATTTCAAGGTAGAGTCTTACTTTAGCCCAGGCTTACCTGAAATTTACTATGTAGTCTTAGGGTGGCCTCGAACTCATGAAGATTGTCCTACCTCTGCCTCCCAAGTGCTGGGATTAAAGGCCTGTGCCACCACACCCAGATCTTTGCTTTATTTTTTTTTTTGAGGTAGAGTCTCACTATAGCCAAGGCTGACCTGGAACTAACTCTGTAGTCCCAGTCTGGCCTCAAACTCACAACAATTCTACCTCTGCCTCATGAGTACTGGGGTAAAGGCAAGTTCCACCATGCCCAGTATATATTGCTTTTATATATCCTCTCATTTCCCTGTCATGGCGGGAGTGTGGGCATATGTATGCAATGTGTTGATAATAGTAATACATAATATAATATATTAATGGCATACTAATTATATTAATATCATATATTAATATAGCGTATCTTGATATAGTGATGTATGTAGATACATTAGTACAGATCATATGGTTACATAATTAATTATATATTCATATGTCATACATGCATAGATTATGTTTATAGTTTGACATGTATATGTATACAATTTTAAAAGAGAAAATTGTAAGATGTAAGAGGTGCTGCCTCTCTCCCTGAGTTTCTCTCCCTGCCCCTCTGCCTCCTGGTATTCTGCCCTCCAGCCCTGGCCCAGGCCCCGGGGCTCCACTGTGGCACATTCTGTGGGCCACACTTTGTGCTGGGAATGAGGCGTGTGAATAACAATACCTCGTGCTCAGGGAGCCCCAGGCAGCTGTTCAAGACAAGGGGTCCCAGGGTGAAAGTGATGTAGGACTGTGGATTTCTCAGCGAGGATGTCAAAGGACCCAACAGGGGAAAAGGTAGGTGAGATCCCGGCTACCTGGGTCAAGGAGGACCTCAAGCCTCTCCTAGGATTGAGAGCCCTGGCCTGACTGGCCTGTAACATCATGTCTGTACCTAAAGCTCAAAGAGAAGGTCACTCCTGTAAGGGAAAAGCAAACAACTGAGAAAACTGAGGAGCCAGGAGGGAAGGACAAAGTGAAAGAGGTGAAGCCCTGACCTGGTCCCTCTGTTCTCTGCTTTCTGGGAAGAGGACTCAGTCCCGCATAAATTTGACAAGAGGGCTGGAGATATGGTGGTTAAGGCACTTGCCTGCAAAGCCAAAGGACCCAGGTTCAATTCCCTAGGACCCACCTAAGCCAGATGCACAAGGTGGCACATGCATCTGGAATTCATTTGCAGTGGTTGGATGCCCTGGTGTGTTCTCTCTGTCTCTCTCTCCCTCCTCTCTTCCTCTTTCTCTCTGTAAAATAAATAAAAATAAAATAAAATAAATCTCACTGGAGCAGTGATTCTTGAGTTAGCTCCATTCCAATTTCTACAAGGTTTTTTTTTTTTCTACCTTTACAATTAGTACGTTTCTGCATTGATACTCCTCAACGTTTTGGGGAGAACACAGCCCTGATCCTTACCCATAGCAGGTAAATCCAAGAGAGGACCTTTTACTCTTCCCTTCTTCTCACTCTAAACTGGATGGGCCCCAGGTGCCTAACTCAATTTGGTGCCCAATGGGGCAGATTTGGAACCCAGTGCCATCAGAGATGCCCAGTGCTGAGGCAGAAAGGTGGAGGAGTCACAAGACCCTGGGGAGTGCTCACTACCTGCATCTACTGTTATTTAAGCACAAAGACCCCTGGCCAACATTGAAAGCAGTCACAATAGGGAGGGCAAGTGACTTGCCTGGGGTACAGGTGGCAGGAGAAGTCCTTGTGAGAGGGAAAGTCTAGGCACAATGGAAGAATGAACAGAGACTTCCCAGAAATCCTAATGTCACTGTCACTGTCCCTGTCCTGCAACTAAAGGCAGAGCAACACACCCCACCTGGCCAGCCTGCACCCCCACCACACACACACACACACACACACACACACACACACACACACACACGAAATTCCTAGAATGGAGCGCTACAGTGTCTTTGGGAAGAGGGGATGTAAAGGGAAAGAGCAACTCTACTCATGGAATCCTCAGCTATTTTTCCAACTATCTCTATTTCTTCCTCCTTATATCAGAAACCCCAAGAACCATCTCAACCTACCTTTCCTTCTCACACTGGGTACAGTGTACAGCAGGGTCTGCCCTGGCTCAGCACCAGGGAACCTTGTGCAGGTTACATATCTACAAACCTCTGAGCACTCACTGCAAAACAGAAACACTAAGGGCAGTCAGAGAAGAAAGGAACTCAGGGAAACTGAGGTCCAGAGAGTTCAGGTGACTTTCTATTAAATAAGGAGAAGTCTTGGGTGTTCAATCCAAGTTGAAAAGGAAACCAATTATTTCTCAATCCTCGCGTGTTCTAGAATGGCCAATTTGTCCACGTCACTGTGACCTAGGAATACGTGAATGGAACTCACAGATGTAGGGCTCTGGGCATACGGCAGCTGCTCTCCCCAGGAAATCAACTTATTTGTATTGGGAAGCTAAAAACTTGATTCAAAAAAAAAAAAAAGGTAGCTTTGCTAAAAATAGCTATAATGCAGAAGTTAATTTTCAGACAGTCCCTTTGCTTATGATGCAAAAATAATGAAAAAAAAAAAGCTCAACAATTGCAAAGTCTAGGAAAGGGAGGAGCTTGAAACACACACACAACCCCCACCCCAGAAGAAAAACTTTGTCAGTAAATTCTGGCCTTATAAGTCGAGAGGTTTCATTGGGCCCTCAGTATAAAAGAGGACAAGGGAGGAGAGGACCACACTTCAAGGGCTTGCTCTTGCAATACCAAGATCACAAGGCACCCTTGCAAAAGAAGACAGAATTCCGCCATGCCCCACTCAGCACTGTTCTGTTGTCTGGTCTTACTGGCTGGAGTGGGGACCAGCAGAGGAGCCAACACTCAAGATGAGGACAGCTGCATCCACTTCCCAGCCGGCCTGTCCCACATGCTCCTAGAGCTCCGAACTGCCTTCGGCCAGGTGAAGACTTTCTTCGTGAGTATGATGCACGCTGCCCCCAGTGTGCACCCTGTCCTCCCTCCCCCACCAATCCTTTCTTCCTAAGACTGCCTGTCTGGACAAAGCATTCTTTGGAAATTATAAGCCCTCTTCTTCCTCCTCATCCCCTTCCTGTTCCTCCTGAATCCCTGCACCCATTCCCCTTAAATTCTTCAGAGAGCCCTAGAACAAGCCACAAGATCAGTGAGTGACACTAAGCGCAGGTGTGTAGGTAAAGCTGACTAAAATGTAAATGCGCTATATCGCTGTACCGAGGAACTTTCTGTAAGTTTCCACTGGTGCTCCATATTTTATTGTCAGGGAGAAAGGGTTGTGGCAGGAAATACAACGTATTTCTGCTTAGTCTTCAGACCTGAAAGATTAAGGTTTGAGGCAGCCCCAGGCGTGAGGGCCTGCATTGGAAGACGCTTCTATTCCCAGAGCTTTTGGAGCTGGTGCCGGATGCCCAGAGAAGGCAGGAAGCAAGGCACAAGCAGGGGCTCGAGGCCGAAGGACAGAAGCAGGACCCTTAAATCTGATGGGGCTTTGCCAGAGAAGAATAAGCCTGCTTCAAACTTCTGTCTGCGATCAAATCAGCTAGCTTAAAAATAATAATACCTTGATCTTAAGAGAGAGGACTTGATTAAAACTCATGCTTTCTCTCCGGGGCTACATTGATTACAAATGCAAAACTCTATAAATGGAAGGTCCTCCAGAAGACATGCATTTCAGGTATTTCTCCAAACTCCCCACTCACTCACTCTCTTTTTTGTTCTTGCAGCAAACGAAGGACCAGGTGGGCAATGTGCTGTTAAGTGAGTCCTTGCTGCAAGACTTTAAGGTAAGCATTGCAGTGGGGCCATGGAGAGTGTGCAGTGTGATTAAGGAAGGGAGGCACGCTTGGTGACTGCAAGGAGCTGGGTCTGCTGCTCCAGCTTTGAAAAGGAGAAGTGGGAAGGCTGAGCACGCTGTCAGCAGTCAGGGAGTGTGAAGAAGAGCACAGTCAGGAGAGATTGGGGGGCGAGGGGGCTGGTAAAGCAGGATCCCTGGAGCAGACCCTTCAGTCTAGTTGCTGTAGCTTGATTGTCCCAGTTACTCACAAGATTTAGCTTCTACCCTTTAGGGTTACCTGGGCTGCCAAGTCTTGTCAGAGATGATCCAGTTTTACCTGGTGGAAGTGATGCCCCAGGCCGAGAACCACGGCCCAGACGTCAAGGAGCACGTGACCTCCCTGGGGGAGAAGCTGAAGACCCTCCGGATACAACTGCGGCGCTGTGTGAGTAGCAGACCATGTCTTCCGCTTGCAGCTGCCCCTCCTCCCACAAATCCCACCTCCTACAGCCCAGCGGGAGCACGCACTCCCAATGGCACGCAGAGTAGACTGAGGGCTAGCTGAGCTTCTGGAAAGGTGACTGGAGTCAGGTCCCTTGCTCATCTCTCTGTAAGCAGGAGTGGGGGTGGCTGCTGGGCATTTGCACATGAAGATTTGCACACAGCTTTCCTGTTATTTGTGAGTCATTGTGGGTTATTAGCTATTCCCCTCTCTCTTCATGAGAGGACCAGAGCTTGATTCAGAGCTCTCTTATCTCTGTGGACCTGGGCTCCCAAGCAAAAGAAAACACTGACTTCTTCTCACCTTTTGGAAAGCAAAACACTCCATGGAGCACAGCTGGCTGATAGGACCCTCCCTGGTAGTTTAGAATGACCTGGAGGCTACTGTCCCCAGGCAAGTACCTGTGAATAATTTTCCTACTTTATTTATTTCTCCAATTAAAGTGATGCTTTCACCACAAGTGATTTGCCTTGTTTTCTCACTGGTACTGGAAAATCTCACTGAGAGTGGAAAAACATGTATTTGCAAGGCAGAACTAGGCAAAGGACTTGGCCCCACTGGCTAAGACTGCATCTCCATTCTCAGATACTTAGAAATGGTCCCTTGTGGCTAAGACTGGAGAAAGACAAGACAAGGAAATGGGACAAGCGTAGTAGATACTGTGGGAGACGAAGCCTGGGTTCTCACCATTGCCTCACAAGCCCCCTGAGTGCTTCCAGAGACATACATGCCATCTCCCTAGCCTATTTCTCCTCTATCCCTAGTGCAGAGGGTAACCAGGGCTCACTTCTGCCTTGGAGACAGATAGGAGATGGGCATTCAGGATAAATCTGGCCACTTCTTCTTGCAACAAAGTGTCCTGGGCACAAGACCCCAGCCATGATCATTAACATTTTCCCTTTTCTCCCATAGCATCGATTTCTTCCCTGTGAGAATAAGAGCAAGGCAGTGGAACAGGTGAAGGATGCATTTAGTAAGGTGAGCTTGGATGGTGGCTGAGAGGGTTCACAGAATACAAGGTCTGTCCCCTCCTCAAAGGACAGAGGGACAAAGGGAGACAGGTGCCCGTTCTGTATTTGGAAGGCGTGTAGGAACTTGACATATGGTGCGATTTCCTCAGCCAGTAGGAGCTGCCACCTCAATTACGTGGTATTCTGTAAAGTGTCTTTAGAAGTTTCTAAATGACTGCTCCCTACCCCAGCAGGCTTTTGGTTTGTGCTGACCAGCCAGCCTATGAGCACAGTACACTGGGTCCTGGGGAGAGTGAGGAAGGAAACAGAAAGTACAGAAAGTGGTTTGTTGGGAGTCCAGGCTGAAACCCACAAGTGCAGAAAGCTGACATGTGAATGAGCACGTGCAGATGCACCTGGTTGCTCAGCCTGGACTCCTGAAACTGAGAATTCTCTCACTCACTTAGAGTGAGTTCAAGTTCACTTTCCATCTGGCAAACCAAGTAGGGTTCACACTTCCAACTGCCTGTGAACCTCTCAACCCCTATTTCCCAGAAGCTGTGTGGCCCGTGTCCTTTCCATGGGCTAGACACAGACACCAGGCAGGGCTCCAGCACCTGAAGGCATGAGTCCCCTGACAGTAGGTCAGAATGGCAGAGCGGAAACTGCTCAGTCCCCTGAAGGGACAGCACAAGCATTAAAACGTTTCCCTATGGGCTGCTTTCTCTGTCTTGCCTCCAAACTTCCTCCAACGTGTTTGCATCATGTGCCACGGGCGTGTTATGCATGCACATGAACTGTGGGAACATTGACAAGGCTCCATTCTATAGGCAGTGCATTGAGAAGGGAGTGTTTCTATTGATGCCCATTAGCTGAACTTAACGAGGAGATGAAGGTCCTCTTCCAACAGCAGCTGGACAAAGGGTCATCCTTCATCCTGGGTCCCATCCAGCCATGTGCAGGGGTCCCCTTAAGGCCTCCAAAGGGTCTTAACTAGGTGCTTCTCTCTCTCTCCCTAGCTCCAGGAGAAGGGCGTCTACAAAGCCATGAGTGAGTTCGATGTCTTCATAAACTGCATAGAAGCCTACATGACGATGAAGATGAGAAGCTAAGACAGCCAGCAAGGCAACCATATTACACTCCAGGACATAAATTGCAGATCTGCAAAATCTGATCCAGGCTCCTGGGCTAGCAGAACCAGCTCCTTGGAGAGCCTTGCTGTACCTCTCTCCGAGAATATTTATTACCTCCAATACCTCAGATCCCATTCTATTTATTTACTGAACTTCTCTGTGAACTACTTAGAAAGAAGCCTAATATTATAATTTTTCAATATTTATTATTTTTACTTATGTGTAAGCTGTTTCCATAGGGTGAGACCCTATGGCATGTAAGTGTTTCAAAGAAAATTATAAATTATATAAGGGGAAAATGTTCTGTGGGAAGCCAAGTGAAGCTTCCATTCCAAGCCCGGCCACACTTTGCAGCTATGGGCCTGTTTTCTAGGGCTCCCTATAGTTTCTCTTGTCCCTGAGTTCAGGGCTCTTGAAGCACTTGCAATGACACATTTGGTCTTAGGAAGGGAAACTAGGGAGCTCCTTGGATGAGTAACCTTCCAGCAGCTCAGAGGGATTCCCCTGACCTCATCCTCCAACCACTTCATTCTTGAAAGCTGTGGCCAGTTTGTTATTTATAGCAATCTAAAATTGGTTCTAATAGAACTCAGTTTTAACTAGAAGTAATTCAATTCCTCTGGGAATGTCACATTGTTTGTCTGTCTTTGTAGCAGATTTTAATTTTGAATAAATAAATGTGTCTTATTCAAGCCATGCTATGGTGTCTGGTATCCACTGAGTCCTCTCTGATTAAAATTGTTTCTTCAAAGCTTCCAGGAGACATACGGGTGAATGAATTCTACATTCCACCAAGAGGATGCCAGCAACCTCTCCAGAAGAGGCAGACTAGGAGAAAAAGCTAGGCTCCCTTTCAGAGCAATGCAAAGACCACCATGATCTTCCTATAGCTCAGTCTGTGAAGATTTGTCCCTAAACCCTTAAAGATTTGGCTGGCTTTCAAGGCTGAGGAAAGTGATTCCTTATGTACAAAAATCAAAGATAGGTATATGTTTGCTTCAAGCTCCAAAAGTCCTTTTGCCTGAGGTATCCTGGGATTAAGAGAAAGTAACTGACCCCTGGCACTGGGGGACAGTCCCACAATACAAAGTTGGTTGCTATTGGTAACTAAAATTAAGACACAGAAGCTCCCATCAAATCTTTTGTTAACAGTGTTGAGGATCAAACAGCCCAGGACCTTTCACACACTAGGTGAGTCATCTGCCACTGAGCTAAATTCCCGGTCCTTGGTTTTGTGAGTTAGGACTCACTGCATAGCTTTGGATAGTCTTGAGCTCAACCCTTCCTGTCTCAGCCTCCCATGTGCTTGGATTCTTCTTCAAGCTGAGATCACAGGCAACAGGTTTGGCCCCAGTTGAGTAGAATATATGCAAATGGACCCACTCAACAGTATATCCAAGGATCGAGCAGTTACTCCCTGTCCTCTTTGAGCCACCAGAGAAATGTGAGATTGGCTTCTGGCTGTGGTGTGGGTAGGAGGGACAGTGGCCGGGGAAGCCCTACTTAACGTCCCGTGACTTCAAAGATAAGGGGAAATAGTGGGCTGAGTAACTGTGACCTCCGGCTCCCTCCCGCCCCCCCAAAACACACACACATACAACATACTAGCCAAGCAACCCTGGGACCAGGTGAGTGGGAGCTAACGGGCTGTGGTCACTTTTTCAGTAAGACCTGACTCACTTCGGTTAAAGTAACCATCAAAAGGAAGTGGCAAGCATCAAAGCTGAAATTCTGAGATGAAAGGTTAGAGTTAAGAATGGAGGCTGGCAGAAAAGGACTAGAGGTTTCTATCCCACACTACAGACTTCTTGAACCCTCAGCCAGGAAGGTTCAGACAGCTAGGGCTCGCTGGCAGCCAGCTAACTAGTAGGACATTATATCCTACTCAAGAGATCAGGGCTGAAAACAGATACAAACACATCTGCAAAAACAACACAGCTGATGTCAACAGTAGGTACAACTTTGCTAGTGCTTAATATGAGCTGTCAATACCAGATGCATGTTCATCATACATTTTATTATTGCTATTTTTTGTTTGTTTGTTTTTGTTTTTTGAGGTAGGGTCTCGCTCTAGCCCAGGCCGACCTGGAATTCACTATGTAGTCTCAGGGTGGCCTCGAACTCACAGCGATGATCCTCCTACCTCTGCCTCCCAAGTGCTTGAGTTAAAGGTGTGCGCCAACACACCTGGCCTTATTGCTATTTCCTATAGTAGAAAGTATTATTGCTATTTTTAAAGTTCATAAATAATGAGGGTTATAGCTTACTTTGCCACAGTACAATTATCTACAGGTATGTTCTACAGGTATGTTCTACAGGTAGGTTGGAGATTAAAGGTTTTTTTCTATTTTTAAAAAAATTTATTTATTACAGTCAGAAAGTGGGAGAGAAAAAGAGAGAGAATGGAAGCACCAGGGCCTCTAGCCATTGCAAACAAACTCCAGATGTCTGCACCACTATGTGCATCTGACTTATGTGGGATCTGGAGAATCAAACCTGGGCCCTTAGGCTTCATAGGCAAGCACTTTAACCATTAAGCCATCTCTCTAGCCCAAGATTCAAGTTTTTACTAGTCTATTAATGCAACACTCTGAGCCATGAGTTGATCATAAATTAATACCTAAAATACTGAGGAATCCCTTGGATCTGTGCTTGCTACTTAAATTCTATGTGTGTACATCCCTGTTCCAGTATTCTTAATGTTTGTGTTAATAAGGAATGTGAACATGATTGAAATCATTTACCAGCTACTTTGCCAAGCACTTAGTTTGTTCATTTATTATCATGTAACACTATGAAGTATTACTCATTAGCACCTCAATTTTTATATACTGAAAATGAGATTCAGAGAAGTTATATAATTTACTTTAGATTGTCCAGCTACTAGGTGGCAGAGTTCATGGTCTTGATTATACTATAAACTGCTACATACCATTTTCATATGTAAAGTATCACATCATTATTTTTCTAATATTGTTCTGTGTCATTATAAAAATTGACATCACCAGGCTGGTGGTGCACACCTATAATTCTAACACTTGAAAAGCTGAGGCAGGAGGATTGAGAGTTTGAGCCAGTACAGGCTAGATGGTAGGACCCTGTTTCAAAAACAGCGATAAAAACATAGGGTGTCATTATAAAAATTGACATCACCAGGCTGGTGGTGCACACCTATAATTCTAACACTTGAAAAGCTGAGGCAGGAGGATTGAGAGTTTGAGCCAGTACAGGCTAGATGGTAGGACCCTGTTTCAAAAACAGCGATAAAAACATAGGACCCCTAGCCAGGCACAGTGGTCATACCTGTAATGCTAGTGCTTCAGGAGGCTGAAGCAGGAGGATCACTTGAGCCCAGGAATTCAAGGTCAGCCTGAGCAACATAGTGAGGCCCCATGTCAAAATTAATAATGAATATACATTTTAAAATGGTGTGTCTCAATTTTTATTGTCTCAAGATATTCTTTATTTTGATTTCTTTTTAGATCCACTGATTCAAAGATCTGTGAGCTACAAAATTGACTCCAGAATGACAGAATGAACCAGTCGACTCTATCACTGAGGACCCAGTGGTTGTCAGATGGCATGGGTATTTCATCGTTCAGTGCTCCTTTCTGGCAAGAACTCATGGTGTCTTTGGAGAGTTACTTAGCCTATCTGGGACTAGGGTTCCTTAGTAGTAAAAGACAGAAGTAGGTCTGAGTCAGTGATTTCTAAGCTGGGGCCATGAGTGGAGGTACTACTGGGGGAAAGGGAGATTTGAGCAAGTTCCAAAACTTAACGATACCTTATGGGAAGTGCTTTTGCCACCAGCCCCTCCACAAGCCTGCACAGATCCCTTCCACAGTTCTTCTCCCCATCTAGCAAGAGTCACAACCATTCTGTCATAAAGGACTGCTTGTCTCATACTGTTCAAAATTCCACTTATGAGCCCTCTATTATATCTCTGATAAGCAAATTCAGAAAATGGAATTGTGTCTTTTAAAAATTGTTAAGCAAGTGGGATGTTGTGGCTTATGCCTTGAACTCCAGTACTTGGGAAGCTGAGGATCTTTGTGAGTTCAAGACCAGCCTGGGCTACAACATGAGTTCCAATTCTAGTTCAACGTTTGCTAGAGTGACACGCTGACTAAAAAAAAAAAAAAAAAAAAAAAAAAAAGTTAAATCAGGTGTGGTGGCACATGCCTTCAATCCCAACACTCAGGAGACAAAGCTAGGAAGATCACTGTGAGTTCAATGCCACCCTGAGACTACATAATGAATTCCAGACCAGCTTGGGCTAGAGTTAAGACTCAACCTCAAAAAGCAAAAAGCAGGGGCTAGAGAGATGGCTTAGTGATTAAGCGCTTGCCTAAGAAGCCCAAGGACCCCTGTCCCAGGCTCAACTCCCCAGGACCCACGTAAGTCAGATGTACAAGGTGGCGTATGCATCTGGAGTTCATTTGCAGTGGCTGGAGGCCCTGGTGTGCCCATTCTCTCTCTGTCTCTTTCTCTGCCTGTATTCTCAAATAAATAAAATAAAATAACTAAAAAGCTGGTTTGGTATTCTTTTTTTTTTAATTTATTTATTTATTTATTTGAGAGCGACAGACACAGAGAGAAAGACAGATAGAGGGAGAGAGAGAGAATGGGCGCGCCAGGGCTTCCAGTCTCTGCAAACAAACTCCAGACGCGTGCGCCCCCTTGTGCATCTGGCTAACGTGGGACCTGGGGAACCGAGCCTCGAACCGGGGTCCTTAGGCTTCACAGGCAAGCGCTTAACCGCTAAGCCATCTCTCCAGCCCTGGTTTGGTATTCTTAAAAAGAAAAATGTTAAGCAGATAAAATCTTTTAAATTTTCAGGTCCCTGAGGAAAAGTAACAGTAGCATTCCTTGGCAGTGCTGAGCCTCAAAAGTTGACACTGACTTGTACTCAAGCCTCCAGTGTCTCATTCCAGCCCCATGAGCACCCCAGCCAGCCAAGGCCCTTTCCCACCCCACCCCCTTGCAGGACACATTCCTGCTTCTACACCAGTGGTTTGCCAGACGGTGTCCAGTCACCTGCATATCATCAGCAGCACTCCTCTCCAGCAAGGTTGGGCAGCCATACAGGCCTCTGAGTTCCAGAAGCTTTCTTGGCACCATGGCTGGAGAAGACTTGAAGAAAATTAAAGAAAAAAAAAAAAAAACCTGCCAGGCATGATGGCACATGCCTTTGATCCCAGCACTTGGGAGGCAGAGGTAGGAGGATCGCCGTGAGTTCAAGGCCAGACTGAGACTACATAGTTAATTTCAGGTCAGCCTGGGCCAGAGCGAGACTCTACCTTGGGGGAAAAAAAAAAAACCCTGGGGAAAGATAATGCAGCTTACCTCTTACCCCATCACACAGGGATGGTATATACAACTTCTGCCTCAGCTGCAAACCCAGGGCTGCCACATACCTACCAGCTTCACAACCTTGATATGCCACCTACCTCAATATTCTCCCTAACATAGAGAAAATAGTCATTCCTTCAAGGAGCTGTTGTTGTAAGAAATAAAGCTATGGGAACATGTAAAGCTTCTAGTAAACTCATACTTTTCTTTTTTTAATATTTTATTTATTTACTAAGTAGAAGGGGGCAAATAGAGAGAATGAGTGTGGGTGTACCAGGGCCTCTAGCCATTGCAAACTCCAGATGCACACACTACCTTGTGCATCTGGCTTTACATGGGTAATGGGGAATTGAACCAGGGCCTTTAGGCTTTGCAAGCAAGTGCCTTAACAGCTAAACCATCTTTCCAGCCATCCTAGTAAATTCTTTTTTTTTTCTTTATTTATATTTATTTATTTGAGAATAACAGACAGGGAGAAAAAGAGGCAGAGAAAGAGAGAGAGAGAGAGAGAATGAGCACACCAGGGCCTCTAGCCACTGCAAACAAACTCCAGACACATGCACCACCTTCTGTATCTGGCTTATGTGGGTCCTGGAGAATCAAGTGTCAAACCGGAGTCCTTAGGCTTCACAGGGAAGCACTTAACTGCTAAGCCATCTCTCCAGCCCCTCCTAGTAAATTCTTAATAAAATAAAATAAAAAATATCTATCCGTTAGACATTTAGGGAAAATATTTGTGTGGAACCAGATGAAAAGAAAGATGCTAACAGCGTGAAAAACTGCTGGGCACACCTTGTACCTGTGCCAGCAACTAGACATAGACCTTTCTGTATAATGCTCCTGACTTCCTGACTACTGTTTCTGGGTAGAAAGCAAAAGGTTCATCCTTGCAGTAGGAATGGGAAGTCAAGAAATGGGTTTTTTTCGTTGAGTGTCTGCTTTCTGCTCCTGATGTTAATCTCAGATATGCTTTGGCTTGGTGAAGGGAACATACATACATATGTGAATTATAACCACAGGAGTCACATAAATCCGATAGCCTACTTCATATGTCTAATTGCCCTTCTGAGCAATAGTAGCTACCTGGATCAGTGCAGATTCATCTTACCGTGGACAAGCCTTATTTGATTACAACACTGGGCCTTGTCATCTATGCCCATTCTCTGTCACAGTGCCCATCAGCTAGAAAGCTGAAGTTCTAGAGTTCAACCTACCGCTCTTTCTTCCCTTGCCACTTCTTGAGGAGGGGAAAAGATGTCTTGCAAGGTCATGAAGTCATCGCAAACCGAGTTTACAGCTTTTCCAATACACTGCCCAATCTCTTGCCTGCTTGAAGAAGTTTTCTTGGGTTATTTGAAGACAGGAAATGTTACTTCCCCAGCCATATCCTAGGATGCAGCAGTAACTAACTGATCTAATCTCCTGACACACTACTGTCTACATATTGATGAAATCCAAGTCAGAAGAGAGACAGATTAAGGTCACCCTGACTTTTTCCCAAATCAGTGTGTTTATAAAGTGTGCAAGTTTGCACAAAGAAGTCATTATGCTCTAGGAACTGTGCTGGGTGATGAGACAAAAGCAGCAAATGAGGCAGACAGAATTCATGACCTCATGTGTTTCCTACCAGAGGAGACACACATCCCAACATTAGCTATTTCATTTGTTATGATTATGATTCTATTTTTTTGCCTGTGTTATGTTTTTTTTTTTCAAGACAGAGTCGATGAGGCTCAAGGAATCTCCTTCTTCAATCACTGTACTTTGCTAATTATGATGATTTCTCCATTTAAACTTATTTATTTGGTTATTTACATCTTTGAGACAGAGTCCCACTATGTAGCCCAAGCTTCCCTTAAGGTCTTGATCTTCCTGCTTCCGACTTCCAAGTGCCAGAATTATTGGCATGTGCCACCACACCCAGTGTGATAGTTCTGTTAATGAAAACTGGGAGATTTAACAAGGCAACTAATTTTGATTGGGGGAGGTTTCCATAAGAAAGTGACATTCAGCTGGATTGAAGGATGAGGAGAAATGACCAGATGAAAAAGGTGGGGACAAGCAGACAAGCATTATCTTTGAAGCAACAAGATTTGTGCTGATACAGAACAGAGCTGGACCCCGTCCCAGGCCATCAGGCTTCTCGACCGTCTCATGTTGAGGACTTGAGGTAGCAAGGAGCTCGAGTGATTTGAGGAACTAAAGGGTAAATCACAAAATATAAAGGACATTGTATAGTAGGGGGAGAGATTTACAATGAGAATGGAGAAATAGGCAGTGGACCGACCACTCAGAGATGGCAGACTTTAAGAGCAAAGACAAGCAATTGAAGGGTATTAAGCAGAGAGGAAAATACATATCCTCTGTAGGAAACCATTCAGGGGCCATTTCCTCCCAAACTTGATAAGGAGGAGATGGTAGTCCAGGGCTCAGGTGGTAATAAATAGGAATACGTAGAATTCAAGCATTCAGCAATTATTTAGGTGACGGTGGGCGATAGGCAAAATGCAGACTTCTGGTCTGAGTGACGGAGTAGGGAAGAGGCAGGTCTGAAGGGCAGGATGATATATTTGATATTGGCACTGCTAAGCTAGAGATGCTGGCTGCTATGACAGTAAAACGATCCAGCATGATCAGACAGGTATTGAACTCCAGTCTAGAGATGAGGAGTTTGCAGGTGTCACTGATATAAAGATGGTAAGAGGGCTGGATAGATGGCTTAGCAGTTTAGGTGCTTGCCTGCAAAGCCAAAGGATCCAGGTTCGATTCCCCAGGACTCACGTTAGCCAGATGCACAAGGGGGCACATGCATCTGGAGTTTGTTTGCAGTGGCTGGAGCTTGGAGCGCCCATTCTCTCTCTGTCTGTTCCTACCTGCCTAGTTCTCTCCCTCTCTCTCATTAATTAATTAGTTAATTAATTAATTAAAGATGGTAAGAGACATCATAGAAGTGAACTCTATCACCAAGAGTATTGAGGGCTGAAGAGATGGCTTAGCGGTTAAGCACTTGCCTGTGAAGCATAAGGACCCCAGTTCGAGGCTCGATTCCCCAGTACCCACATTAGCCAGATGGGGGCACGTGTCTGGAGTCCGTTTGCAGTGGCTGGAGACCTTGGTGCACCCATTCTCTCCCCCATCCCTCTCTTTCTCTCTGCCTCTTTCTCTGTCTGTCGCTCACAAATAAATAAATTAAAAATAAACAAAAGTATTTTTAAAAAAGACTGTTGAGTACGGCGCAAAAGCCCTGAACAATTCTGAAAAGCCCACATATTTACAAGTCAGAGCAGAATAAAGGTATAGAGGAACACTTTCAGGAGTGGCCTGAGTGGCAAAAGAAACCAGAAAAGGAGTGAGAGTGTGAGGACAAGAAAAAAAATATATTGTAAGATAAAGAGAGTGGTAAGCTGTATCAAAAGCTATAGGTTCCTTGAAATAACACTGTGTATGGCTAGAGAGAAGAGAAGAAAAAAAAAGCTATAGGTAGCCAGGCATGGTGGTGCATGCCTTTGATCCCAGCACTCGGGAGGCAGAGGTAGGAGGATTGCTATGAGTTCAAGGCCACCCTAAGACTACATAGTGAGTTCCAGTTCAGCCTGGACTAGAATGAGACCCTACCTCAAAAAACCAAAACAAAACAAAAAAAAATGCTATAGTTAGGTCATATAAGGTAGCAAATGCTGACATTGCTGACTTATGAACAAATGTGTGGGCGTGGCAGGGGTGAGAGATGGACGGATATAAAATGGGAGATGGAAAAAGGAAGGTGACAAGTGCTGACCACTCTCCAGAACACTGGGCCAATAAAGCCAATAAAAATTGATGAGGAGAAAAAAAAAAAATTGATGAGGAGGAAGATGGGAGAACGGATGAAGTAAGCTCCTGTGACGGTAAGAGGACGCAGCATGGCAGGCGAGAGAAGGCCTGCCTTTGAAACCAGGAGATGCCGCCAGTGCCAGCCAGAGGAGGGGGCATGCTGGGAGGGGAGCAGGGTGGTTTGAAGAACTCCTGGAAGGAAGCTGAAATTGTTTCCTTCCCATGTTTTCTATTTTCCCTTAAGACAGTGATTAAGGGGAAGGTCATGCAGGGAAGTCTGAGGACAGACATGAAGGTGGAAGTGATATTTACAGAAACATAGAAAGCAAACAACTCCAGAGAAATGTGATAGATTTTCAAATAGGGTCGAGTCTAGTGAAGGCAGGTGATTGAGGGCTCACATGGTCTGTCTAATTGTAGCAGCTTTCTTAGGGTTCTTTTGATGGCCTGAAATGAGTACATAGAAGACAAAATCACGTTTTCCCCCAGAGTATACCAAATGACAAGCAGGGAGAAGTTAAGAGAACCGGTAAGAGTCTTATTGGAATACTGGATCAAGGAGTCAAGGTTAAACAAGAAACACAAAGACAGACAGAGCCGATACAATGAGATAGTGTAGCTGAGCCAAGACTAGGAATCCTTGACCCTAAGGTCAAGCATGTCTGACTCACCATGGAGAGGAGGTTATGGCCAGAGAGGAATGTCTGAATGAAGAGACTTGGGAGGTGGGGCAACTTTGAGGAATGACAAAATCCAGGCATCATCATTACAACAAATGGCTGAGTAGAGGCAGGAAAAGGTCACTGAAAATATGGAAGTCACGGAATTGAAAAGCCACATTGTAGATGAGTCATTCACAAGGGCCTGAAGTCCGCAGGGCTTGTGGCTATAGAAGGGAGCTCATTAAAAGACAAGAGAAGAAAAGGTGCTCGCACTTGAGAATGAAGGGGAGAGGAATTAAGCATCCTAGAGCACTATGGAGTCCAATCTCCACAGATGTGAAGTTCTCAGTGCTCCATACACTCAGCATTATAGATTACCTAAATCTTCACGAAGGACGAGTTTAGATTTCTGAGGAAGTCTCCCTAGTGGGATTCCATATTAAATGAAAGTGTCTCTATGTTTATGAATTATTTTACCAGTTCCAAGTCACTTTTAAACCATAAAAATAACAAGTGTTCAAGTATTGACTCTAAAGTCACTTAGGTCAAGATGACATTTCTGACCAAGCTGCGTCATCATCAAATGACACATCCTGCGGGAGTCTCTAGTAAAACTCCAGAAACAGACCCTTCCTCCTGTGTGCAGGTTATGTATCCCCCAAGCCTCTTCCAGCTCATGAATCACCATGAGCTCAACCTCTTTCCCATAACACGAAGAGGGAAAATCACCATCAAGAAATTGCTTCCAGACTGGAGAGATGGCTTAGCAGCTAAGGCACTTGCCTGCGAAGCCCAAGGACCCATGTTCTACTCTCCAGGTCCCAACTTAGCCATATGCACAAAGGTGAGGCAAGCGCAAGGTCGCACATGCCCACTAAATGTCACAAGCACCTGGAGTTCCAATGCAGTGGCTGAGGCTCTGGTGTGCCAGTTCCCTCTGTATCTCTCTCTTTCACTCTCTCTAAAATATAAAATAATAGCCAGGTGTGGTGGTGCACGCCTTTAATCCCAGCATTTGGGAGGCAGAAGTAGGAGGATTGCCATGAATTCAAGGCCACGTTGAGACTACATAGTGAATTCCAGGCCAGCCTGGGCTAGAGTAAAACCCTACCTCAAAACAACCATAATTAATTAATTAATTAAAATTTTTTAAAAAAATTGTTTCCCTCCTCCACAGTTTCTTCTGGAATACACACTTCCACTGTAGCTTGCTGGGGTGATCTAGGTGTATGTTTGTTATTTGGAAAGTTTGCGAAGAAATCCAAAACATAAAATGTAGGTGGAAATACTAACCATCTCCTGCATTTCTTGGTATTCCATCTTGTACATTTCATAATATACAGGCTATTCCTGTATATTAGCTCAAGAGGTTGTTACTTTTTTGCACTACCGTTTTTGATGGATTTGTATCACACATAGTTTTAAAAAAAAAAAAAAAGAAAAGAAAAATGAAAGGAAAGAAAAGAGCCAGGTATGGTGGCACACAGCTTTAACCCCAGCACTTGGGAGTTGAGGCCACCCTGAGACTACATAGTGAATTCCAGGTCAGCCTGGGCTAGAGCAAGACCCTACCTGGTAAACTTTGTTGCAAAATAATAATAATAATAATAAAATCTCCAAAACCCACATAAACAGCTGGGTATGGCCACATACAACTTTAGCCCTGATCCCACAAAGGGGTTCAGAAACCTGGGAATTGTCCTGAGTTATGAAAAGGAGCAAGCTCTATTATCAGTTAGAGACTTAGGCTCAAATACGAACAAGTAGTAATGGAGCAGGACCACCAGATGTTCTGTCCAGCCAGCACAAGTAAGCACTGCCCCCCACACACTGCAAGCCAGTACATGGGGTGCTGCAATGACACCTGCACTTACACACAGCACATATGAACACACACACACACATGCATACACCATATTACATACACACAAGCAAAATAGAGAAAGAAATTATTTCCTCTTATCTAACGTAGACGTCCTGATAAACATAGAAGTCTATATAAGAACAGCAGGGCAAATTTTTTTTTTAATATTTTTTGTTCATTTTTTATTTATTTATTTGAGAGCGACAGACACACAGAGAAAGACAGATAGAGGGAGAGAGAGAATGGACGCGCCAGGGCTTCCAGCCACTGCAAATGAACTCCAGATGCGTGCGCCCCCTTGTGCATCTGGCTAACGTGGGACCTGGGGAACCGAGCCTCGAACCGGGGTCCTTAGGCTTCACAGGCAAGCGCTTAACCGCTAAGCCATCTCTCCAGCCCAGCAGGGCAAATTTTTAACCTCTTGATCTGAGGTTTGGTTCAACATGACAGGCAATAATGGTCCCACCATCATCTCAGTTAAGGCACTCAAGTATAGAACATCCTGAATTACAGTCTAGACAGGAAGATGAAAAAAGAAAAAAAAAACTGTCTAGCTCAGGCTGCTGGATATGGGCCCACAAAATGTTTGCCACAAGCTTGCTGAGGGATGTCTTAGCTTTTCATTGCTTGACAAAATACTGGAGAAATCAACTTAAAGGCTGAAAGGCTGGTTTTGGCTCACAGTTTCAGGGACTTTAATCCTCAGCCACATGATTCCATTGCTTCTGGGCCTGCACAAAAGGCAAAAGGCATATCATGTCAAAGAACAAGTGATAAAGAAAATCTGCTCACTTCCTGGTGACAGGAAGCAAAGACAGCTTAATTTTATGGCAAAGGCCATCTCCTAAAATCCAGCAAGTGCAGCAAAGCCCATAAACAACTTAATCCAGTCTTGAGGTCCGAGCCCTCATATGCCAATTATCTCCCAGAGCCTCCCTGACACACTGATGCTCTAGAGACCAATCCTTCACACATGAGCTCTGAGGGAACATTTAGGACTCAAATCATAATACAAGGTAAGTACAAAAATTAGGAGTGTTTAGAAAACTTGATGATAATTTGACCTCTTCTGTTTGTTAGATTGGTTAATTTAAAATAGAACTTATACTTTAAATAACTTTCTTTGTTGTGGGGGGGTTGTTTGTTTGTTTGTTTGTTTTTGAGGTAGGGTCTCACTCTGGCCCAGGCTGACCTGGAACTCACTATGTAGTCTCATGGTGGCTTCAAACTCACAGTGGATCATCCCTCCTCTGCCTCCCGGGTGCTGGGATTAAAGGCGTGCACCACCATACCCAATTTTACTTTGAATATCTTAGTGATATTTCCTAGTTATTCTCTCTGTTGCAGTTTACAAAACTATTACTCCACAATGGACTGGAAAATTTTTGCATGTGTATATGTGTGTAGTGGGCATGCAATGCGTATATGTATGCATAGGCACATGTGTGTTCAGGTACATGCGTGCACATGTGGAGACCAGAGGCTGACATTGGATGTTTCCTTCTACAGCACTCTACCTTGTATATTGAGACAATCTGACATATGAACCCAAAGCTTCCTGATTCAGCCCGTATAGCTAGCCCTTGTGACCCAGGATTTCATGTCTCCGCCTTTCAGGCACTGGGATTACAGCCTATATAATTAGTTGGAGGCCGACATTTGCTACATGAAACCTTGACTCAAATAAAACAACTACAAAAAAAAAGAAAAAAAAAACCTTCCAGGTAAGATGGTAGATGGCAGATGAGAAGGCCCATCTGAGGAAGAGGATGACCACTGGGCTAGGCTGCTCCTACTAAGTACCCAACTCACTGACAAAGCAGCATTGCTCTACATGCCACAGCACGTTTCCCACAAGTGGACAGAGTGCCCACCATCATAGCTACCACCCTATAGTTGCCAGGGCCAACGGCCCCTCAGCCACCCTGCAGGTAAGCATCGACTGCCTCTCACCGGTGGACCTCAGGCAGGAGCAGCATGAAGAATCACAAGGAAAGAACCCAGCTGATTAAAGCCAGCACAGAGCCGAGCAGCGGAAGGACTGACCGCAACTGCGGAAAGTGAGGCCCGGGATTCTGAGCACAAAGCTGCCAGCCAGAGAAAGTGATGCCCCCTGTCCCCCCTGCCATGGCTCACTGGAGCTCTAAGAGTGTGGTGCCGTGGAACCCAGCGCTTTGCCAGCATATAGAGCTACTTAGGGCAGAGAGTCCTCTGCACCTTATCAGAGCCCGAATCGCAGAAAGCTTTGCCTATAGCAAGTTAGATCCCTAATTCATCAGGAGCTGGATCGTAACATGCACAGGACTCGGGAAGCCAGGCCGGGAAACTCGGCAGTCTGTGCTTACACAAGTTCTTTCATCTGGAAGGGCTCAAAGGTTTGACATGTCTGAACAGCTCACGTCCTCAGTCCTTCCCCCAACCTGTGACACAAATGACAGTCCCAGGGGAGAGAGAAATTACATCATCCCAGCGAGGGAAAGAAATTCAGACCAATAATATAACAACTTTCATTTCATATTACTTCTCATTTTTTTATTTTATTTTATCTTTTTTGGCTTATATTTATTTATTTATTTGTGAGCAACAGGCAGAGAGAGAAAGAGGGAGAGAGAGAGAGAGAGAAAATGGGTGCACCAGGTTCTCCAGCCATTGCAAACAAACTCCAGACACATGCACCCCTGTTGCAGTCCGGTTCGCGTTGCTGGTAAAAATCACCCAACCAAGAGCAGCTTCTGGGAAAAATATTTATTTTGGCTTACAGGCTTAAGGAGAAGCTCCACGATGGCAGGGGAAAACAATGGCATGAGCAGAGGGTGGACATCACCCCCTGGCCAACATAAGGTGGACAATAGTAACAGGAGAGTGTGCCAAACACTGGCATAGGGAAACTGGCTATAACACCCATAAACCTGCCCCCAACAATATAATCCCTTCAGGAGGCATTAATTCCCAAATCTCCATCAGTTGGGAACCTAGCATTCAGAACACCTAAATTTATGGGAGACACCTGAATCAAACCACCACAGCCCCATTGTGCATCTGGATTACATGACTCCTGGGGAATAGAACCAGAGTCCTTAGGCTTTGCAGACAAGCACCTTAACCTCTAAGCCATTTCCCCAGCCCTATGTTTCATGTTCACTTGTAGTATTGTTTCAACTTTTAGTTGGCTAATTTTTTTCTAGTTATATTTTTATTACTATTTATAATTTTGTATATTAATTGTTTATGTTCTGTCTCACCATAAAAAGACCTCTAGACCATCCCTGAACTTTCTATACCTACAGAATCTTTTTTTCTACATTTCTACATTTGTAATCGTCTCTTTCAGACCTCCAACACATATTCTATCCCTCTCATTTATAGTTTACCCCATTTTTTTCTCCTTTCCCCATTCCTTCTTCATATCACTACGTAGGTATTGATACTTTTACCCTAAAAAATTGGGGGGGAGGGTATTACCATGGGATATGTTTCATAATCATGGAAAATGTTAATAAAAATTGTAAAAATAAAATAAAATAATTTTTTTTAAAACATGGGATAGACTACATTGTCTCCAACCAATACTCCAAGAGCATTTTCTCCAAACCTTAGCAGGAACATAAGTGAATTGTACAAGGCAAAACTAGGCCTCCTGGTAAATTCGTAGGGGGAATAGTGCCATCTCCCCCTCCCCGAAGCCACAGGAAATATAAGTACTAGTAAACATAACCTGCAGGAGGAGTCACATAAAAGAAACAAACAAACAAATGAGGGTGGAAAAGGGGAAAGTTTAAACTGAAAGACACACCGTCCCAACAAACACACAAAATCCAACAAGGGAACACAAAGAATATGTGATAACAACCTACCACAACACATTGCCAATCTCTTAACTTCCCAGTAACGTAAGCTAAAGTCACAGAGAGCCAGAATGTCCAAGACAGAATGCAGTCATACTTTTAAAATGAATCAGTGACCATAGAGTGGACTCAAGTAAGCAGGTGTGTGCAAACTAAGGAGATGAATTGAGGACCTAGACGAAAGTTACCAGAGCGGACAGAATGGTCTGAACTATAAAGGAAAAACTCAGAACAGAAAGTTAAACACTGAAAAGAACCAAGTTGAAATTCTGAAAATGAAAAAAAGTTTTTTGATTAAGTGAGAAAACAAAACAAAACACATCATAAAGTATCAACAGACAAGATCATATGTAAGAATGAAGTTCAGGAGCCGGGCATGGTGGTGCACACCTTTAATCCCAACACTCGGGAGGCAGAGGCAGGAGGATCCCCGTGAGTTCGAGGGCACCCTGAGACTACATAGGGAATTCCAAGTCAGCCTGGCCTAGAGTGAGACCCTTCCTCAAAAAAAAAAATAATGAAGTTCAAGGGTGGAGGACAAATCAAGGCAAACAAATCAAGCAGACATTAAAAAAAAAAAAAAAAAAAGAACTAATGAATATGACCAAGAAGTCAGGGATAAATTAAGAGACAAAACCTGAGAATCCATGGGGTAGAAGAAGGAACTAAAGCAAAGTCACAAGGTTTGGACCAGGCTGGAAAGATAGCTCTGCAGCTAAAGTGCTTGCTTGCAAAGCCCGACAGCTTGGATTCAATTCCCTAGTACCCATATAAAGCCAGATGTACAAAGTGACAAATGCGTTTGCAGTGTGTGTGCCCATTCCTTCTCTTTCTCTTTTCCTTTCTCTCTCTCTTTCCTTTTGCAGATAAATAAATAAAATATTTTAAAAGACATGGACAAATTATTTTAAAAAATTATAGCAGAAAATCTCCCAAGCCTAGAGAAATTGACATCCAGACACAACAGCCATTGAAACCCCCAAATAGGCATAACCAGGGAAGAGCCTCTCTGTAACATAGTTAAGAGGCCAAAGAGAGAAAGCAAAGAAACAATGCTCAACGAAAAAGGGCTAATTCACATACAAGACAGGACTAATGGAAGAGAGGGATCCAAGATGTCAGCTAACACAGGGATGGCCAGGCAGTGCACAGGAATCATCTGGGGAAAGGTGAAAAACAGCTATCAGAAAAGCAATGGACATGGTACAACTAGACAAAATGTCATGCCCAGGGTAACAGTAGCAATAACAGAAGGAGAAGACAGGAAAAGCCCTCTCCCCCTGGTGCCAGATGTTCAACGCCGGGAATGGACCGAGCAGGAAACTTCCACTGCAGCAGTGGCTTGGGAGCCTGAAATCCTCTGAGAACCACCCTCTCAGGAAGCTTAGACCAAGTTTCACCAGACTATACACAGAGCCACACAAGGCTGCAAATAAGAAATTGTGAATGGGACCTTCAGAGCACTCCATGAGAAGAAAAGCTGGTTAGGAACCATGTATACAAGGGAACGCATAGAAAGGCATAGAAATTGTTCAATACAATCATAGCAGAAAAACCCACAGAACAAGATGCCCTTCTGCATTTAAGCAGCAAATAGAACACCTAATAGATAGGACCAGAAAAGAAACTCACCGCATCACACTATACACATTATATAGCTAAAATACAAAATATACAAAACAAAGACAATTTAGCAAGCACTGTAAGAAAGAAACACTATGTCATATTAAAGACATGTCCATCAGAATAATAGCTGATTTTTTCAATGGAAACTTTAAAACCCAGCAGGGCTCGGAATGATGTGTTTAAAGTCTTGGAAGATCACAGCTGTCAATGCATACTGTCATGTCCAGAAAATCTACGTGTCATAATCGAAGGAGAGAAAAGAACTTTCCATGACAAAAACGGGCTAAAGAAATTTATGATTACCAAGCCAGCTCTACAGAGGAAACTAGAAGAAAAACTTCAGAATATATTAACAAGGATTAACACATCCAAAGGGCCACAGGGAAAAAAATAAATGATGACAAAACAATTACTGAGCAAATGAGTACTAAAAAAGCATCAAACACTACAAAATCAACAAAATGACAGGAATTAAAATGCACCTCTCAAGCGGGGCATGGTGCCTTTAATCCCAGCACTTCGGAGACAGGTAGGAGGATCACTGAGAGTTCAAGGCCACCCTGAGACTACATAGTGAATTCCAGGTCAGCCTAAGCTAGAGTGAGACCCTACCTTGAGAAACAAAGCAAACAATCAAACAAACAAACAAAAAATCTTCACAATAAGAACTCTGAATATTAATGGTGTTAATCACCCAATCAAAAGACACAGATGAGTAGCTGGATTAGAAAACAGGATCTATCTTTTTGCTGTACACACACACACACACACACACACACACACACACACACACGAGCACACACTGAAAGATAGACACTACTTTAGGCGAAAGGATGGAAAAGGCATTCTAAACAAATGGAACCTGGGAAGAAGCAAGCACCACCATGCCAATATCTGTGAAAATAGATTTTAAGGCTAGGGAGATGACTCAACAGCTAAAGGTGCTTGCTGGCAAAGACTGCTGACCAGGGTTCAATTCCCCAGTACCCATGTAAAGCCACAAAGTGGCACATGCATCTGGAGTTTATTTGCACCAGTAATAGGCCCTGGCACATCCATACATGCTTGCAGATAAATAAATAAAATATTTTTAAAGGGAAACAGAGGGCTAGAGAGATGGCTTAGCAGTTAAGTCACTTGCCTATGAAGCCTAAGGACCTACTTTCAATTCCCCAGGACCCACATAAACCAGTTGCACAAGGTGGCACATGTGTCTAGAGTTCATTTTTTTTAAAATTTTTATTTATTTATTTGAGAGCAACAGACACAGAGAGAAAGACAGATAGAGGGAGAGAGAGAATGGGCATGCCAGGGCTTCCAGCCTTTGCAAACGAACTCCAGACGCATGCGCCCCCTTGTGCATCTGGCTAATGTGGGACCTGGGGAACCGAGCCTCGAACCGGTGTCCTTAGGCTTCACAGGCAAGCGCTTAACCGCTAAGCCATCTCTCCAGCCCTAGAGTTCATTTGCAATGGCTGGAGGTCCTGGCTCACCCATTCTCTCTCTTTCTCCCCACCCCCTCTCTCTTCCTGCCTCTTTCTCTCTCAAGTAAATAAATAAAGTAAAATAAAATTAATTTAATTTAGAAAAAGAAATAGACTTCAAACAAAAACTAAACAGAAGAAATATAGAAAATCACTTCATATTGATTAATGGAATAATCCATCAAGATGATATGACTATACTAAATATATACACACTGAACACAAGTGAATCTAATTTCATAAAACAAATACTACTTGTTATAAAGTCAAATATTAACCCCAACACAATACTACTGGATGACTTACAAACTCTACTTTCATAGACAGTTCATCCAGACAAAAAATAAACAGAAAAATATTTGGAGTCATATTACATCAAAGAACAAGTGAACCTAACAGACATTTATAGAACATTCCACCCAAATACTACAGAATATACATTCTTCTCGCCAGCCCAAGGAACTTTTTCTAAAATATGTCATATATTAGGCCAAAAATATGTCTCAATAAATATAGACATTAAAATAACTTCTAGCATTCCATTTGGTCACAGTAGGATTAAGCTAGAAATAAACAGCAATAAAATGACAGAAAATAAACTGGGAGTGGTGGCACACGCCTTTAATCCCAGCACTTGGAAGGCAGAGGTAGGAGAATCACCATGAGTTAAAGGCTACCCTAAGACTACAGAGTGAATCCCAGGTCAGCTTGGGCTACAGTGATACCCTTCACTGAAAAACCAAAAAATAAAAATAAAAAAGGAAAGAAATTTAAAAAGACAGAAAATGTATGAACTCATGGAGATTAAATAACATACTTCAATAATGAATGGATCATGAAGGAAAGCTTAAAAATTCTTAGAATTGAATGAAAACGAAAATGTGATATTCCAAAATGTATGGGTTAGAATAAAGGCTGTACTAAGAAGGAAATTTGTAGCTCTAAGTGGCTACATTAAAATTATCTTAGACAATTCAGATAATGATATACTTTAAGGGCCTTAGAAAAACAAGAACAAACCAAACCCAGGCCAGGCATGGTGGTGCACGCCTTTAATCCCAGCACTTGGGAGGCAGAGGTAGGAGGATTGCCATAAATTTGAGGCCAGCCTGAGACTACATAGTGAATTCCAGGTCAGCCTGGCTAGAGTGAGATCCTACCTCAAGAAAAAATAATAATAAAATGCCCAGCTGGAAAAAATCGCTTAGCAGTTAATGTGCTTGCCTGCAAAGACAAAGGAGCTAGGTTCGATTTCCCCAGGACCCACATAATCCAGATGCACAAGGTGACACATGTGTCTGGAGTTCGTTTACGTGGCTGAAGACCCTGGCATGCCCATTCTCTCTATGTGCCTCTTTCTTCCTCCTCAAATAAATAAAATAAAATTTAAAAAAAATGTTAAATAACACTTTGGAATTATCTTAACTAAGGATGTGAAAGCTCTGTACAATGAAGCTTTAAAACTCTGAAGAAAGAATGCTAGAAGATTGAACCATCTACCATGCTCATAGACTGAAAAAGTTAATATTGTGAAAACGGCCATCCTACAGAAAGCAATATATAAGCACAAGACAATCCCAATCACAATTCCAACACCATTTCTCACAAAAATAATTCTAAAATTCATATGGAAATGCAGAAGACCCTGGGTAGCCAAAGTAATCCTGAGCAAAAAAAAGAATGCTTCTACAGGTGTACCATACCTAGCTTCAGGTAATATTCCAGAGCAGTAGTAATGAAAACAGGATGGTACTGGCCCAAAAGTAGGTGCATAGATAATGGAACAGAGTACCTAGACATGAGTCCCCGTAACAACAGTTACCTGATTTTTTACTAAGATGCCAAAACTACGCAATGGAGAGAAGTGAGCATCTGCAACAAGCAGTGCTGGGAAAGTGGGTATTTATATGCAGCAGAGTGAAGATACAGCCTTGTCTTTCACTGTGCACAAAAGTTTACTCCAGATGGACCAAAGAACTCAGTGTAAGAATGGAGCTCTGGAAATGTCAAAGGAAAACACAGGGAGTAGACTCTAAGATATGGGACTAGGGATGGACAGAACTGGGGCCACTCAGGAAAGAAGGCCAACAATAGACAAATAAGATCTGATAAAATTCAAAACTTTGTTGTTGGTTTTGGGTTTTCAAGGCAAGGTCTCACTCTAGCCCAGACTGACCTGGAAGTCACTCTATTATAGCTACAGACTTGCCTTCAACCCGCCTCGATCTTCCTCCCTCAGCCTCCCCAGCACTGGGACTAAAGGCACACGCCACCACACCTCACTTGTAAAGAGCTTTTGTATGGCAAAGGAAACTGTCAATTGAGTGAAGAGACAGCCTACAGAATGGGAGAAAATATTTTCCAGCTACATATTGGAGAGAGGATTAAAATCTAGAATATATAATGAACTCAAAAACCTAAACATCTAGACAACAGAAACCCCAATCAAAAACTGGGTTATGAGGGAATTTGTGCCTGGTACTGAGAACGAGGTCAAAAGCCTATGGCTGAGAAGGTCACAGACCCTAAAGGAAAGCTTCCACTATTAGACTAAATGGAGACACTATGCCCATCAAAAAGGCTATCTGGAAATGTATGCATCAAAAAGCCTTCTACTGCCAGGTGTGGGGGCTCACACCTTTAGTCCCAACACTCAGGAGGTAGGATGATTGATGTGAGTCGAGACCAGAGTGAACTTCAGGTCAACCTGGGCTAGATTTAGACTCAACCTCAAAAAGCCAAAAAAAAAAAAAGTCTTTTAGTGTATATAAGCCCCTTGATTATTGCTGATCTCATTTTTGGTTTGTTTTTTTTAAAAAAAAAAAAAAAAAAAAAAAAAAAAAAAAAAAAACCTTCTTTTGAGCTGGAGAGATGGCTTAGCAGTTAAAGTACTTGCCTACAAAGCCAAAGGAACCAGATTCAATTCCCCAGCACCCATGTAAACCAGATACACAGATGGTGCATGTGTCTGGACTTCATTTCCAGCAGCTCAAGGCCCTGGCATGCCCATTCTCTCTCTCTCTCTCTCTCTCTCTTTCTCCCTCCCTCCCTCTACCTATCTCTCTCAAATAAATAAGGTAAGTAAATTAAAAAATTGTTTAAAAATATTTAAAAGAAGAAAAACACCTTTTTGTAGATGGCAGCAAATACTAGGGGGACCAAGACTCATCAAAATGACAAGAAGTGGCTGGAGAGATGGCTTAGCAGTTAAGGCACTTGCCTGCAAAGCAAAAGGACCCAGGTTCAATTCCCCAGGACCCAGTAAGCCAGATGCAGAAGGTAGTGCATGTTCTTTTGCAGTGGCTGGATGGTGTACCCATTCTCTCTCTCTCAATCTCCCTCTCCCTCTCTCTCTCTCTCTCCCTCTCTCTCTCTCTCCCCCTCTCTCCTTCCCTCCCTGCCTCTACTTGCCTCTCTCTCTCTCTCTCTCTCTCTCTCTCTCTCTCTCTCTCTCTCTTTCAAATAAATAACTAATAAAATATATTTTTTAAAAAAGAAAGGTGTAAGCCATCACCCCTGGGTAAAATGACAAGAAGAAGAGAAAGCCCGGGCCTCAGCGCTGGAGGAGTAGGCTCTGTCACACCCACCAGGGCTCAGCAAGCATTGCTGAGGGAGCCACAGAAAGAATACACATGCTGCTGTCACTGCTAGCCAGAGAAAAGTCTAGGAGATGGCAGGGGATACTGAGAAGACTCAAAACTCATCAAAGTAAAATATAAGATGTTTTTAAGAGCTCAACACTAAAGGAGATTTCTACCTCACCACACCCCCAACCCCTGCCCAAGGCTCAGGGAATGTTGTGGAAAAGGGAGCAGAAAAAGGAAATAAAGCAAAATGCATGTCTTGTCTTATGTATTGACATTGTCAATAAAAGTATTTTAAAAAGAAATCAAATGATGCTGGGTGTGGTGGCACACGCCTTTAATCCCAACACTTGGGAGGCAGAGGTAGGAGGATTGCCATGAGTTCAAGGACACTCTGAGACTACATATTTAATTCCAGGTCAGCCTGAGCTAGAGTGAGACCCTGCCTCAAAAAACAAAAAGAAAAAAAAAAAAGAAATATCAGAATAACATCAGATCTTTCATCAGCAACTACAAAAAAATCTGGAAAGCATGAAATTATATTTCAAGCCCCAAAAGAAAATAGCAATCAAGATTGCTACACCCAGCAAAGTTATCTCTCAAAGTTGACAGAAAAAATAAGGATATTTTAAGATAACCACAAACTGAGGAAATTGATGCATATTTTGAGAAATTTGCAGCAGAATGGATGGACCTGGAAATTATTGGGTTAAGCAAGGTAACCCAGATTCAGAAAGACAAACACCACATGCTCTTTCTCCTATGTGGGTCCTAAATTTTAATGGTATGTATGTATGATGTGGAGGGTTAGGCCATGAAATTAGTAAGCAGACCATGAGGAGAGGGCGAGAGTTGTTGAGGAAGGGAGAGGGAAACAGAATGCATGTGACAGGAAAGCAGAAAGGAAGGTGTTGGGGTGGAAGGGCAGAAGGGGGACAGGCAATAGGGAAGAGGGGAAGAGGGGAAGAGGGGAAGAGGAGCAACTGAAACAAATTATTTTTGAAACTGTCATGGTGAAACTTAATACTTTGCATACGGATTAAAAAATAAAAATCAGGCTTTTAAAAAAATGGGGGCCCTCAAAGGTTTTTCTAATGCCTTTGGATGCTTAACATGTTTGAAGTCTGTGAAGATTTTGGGGGCTGGGAGAGAACTCAGCACAAGAAGATGAACCAAAGAGAAGAAAACAAAAGAAAATGTGGAACCAAGAAGGAATTCAATGATTATTAAACTTATGATTTAACCAATCCCAGATGATATCTACTTGATATTTTCAGTATGCAAAATAGTCATTTTCCTTTTAAGTCATTGTTAATTGAGTTTTTGATTACTTATAACCAGAAATATATACAAAAGAGATGAGTAAATTCTTGAGCTATCAACTGTGCGGTAATTGATCCAGGGGCTTCCCCTACTCCCTCCTCAGCATCTGAGTCACAGCTGACTCATCCTTGGGCCCCAAATATTTGAAGGAGTACAGGAGGCAAGGAGTTCATTTTCTTTCACCACAGGATATGGTGAAACTCCTGAGTTTTAGCAAATTCTTAAGCCAGCTGTAATCTCACCTTCCTCATTGAATTCCGCTAATGAAACCAGAGTTCTATGAAGCTAAGTGCAGACCTGAGTCAGTGAATGAAAGGTGAGTGGAGCCTGGCCGAGCTGCTTCTCTCACAGGCTCCACCATAACCTCCCTTCTGAAGTGGATCCCCTATATCCAGCTTTCCCCTCTTCCAAAGCCATTTTCAAATCCCCCCCCATTAGTGAAGCCTTCCACCATACTCTACACTACACATTTAGACACCTGTGGGTCCCTGGTTCCTCAGGGGGTCATTTCACATTGGCTCCCCAGAGGCATCCAGGCACCTGCAGAGCAGGGTCTTAAGTGGCCATGAGTGTGATGGGAAGAAACACCCAGGAGACAGATTCAGAGAATAGCTCATTTATTTGCCAGAGGAGTTTCTATAAGTTATAAGCAGTTGAGAGAGGGCGAGAAGAGCATCCTAAGGGGATTGGTGGGTTCAAAGATTGCTTAGCAATGTCTAGTTGGCATATAGGGACGTTCATTCTAGCATGTAGGGAGAGAGTCAGGTGATCTACGTAGTGGCGGGAAGAGGTATGGCGTACAGGTCACAGTGGGGTGGGCTGTGTCAAGGCTGCTGGCTGATACATATAAGGAGTTTCCTAGGCAATTGGCCAAAGGTCACAGGGCTGTGAGCAAAGCCTAAGTCTTATCATGATTTGAAGGTGTTCTGGGCTGGGGCGGGGGTTGGTGTCAGGGCCAAAGATTTGTCCAGAGGTCTAGGCTCACCACGACTCCTGAGAATGGAAGGAGGAGCCTTCCTGTGGGTTCAGGTCCCAAGATTTGTATGGTGGTTCCGACTGCTGCTACCTCTCCATAGCCTGGGGCTCTAGCCACGTCTGATAGCTTAGGCTTGCTTTAACCCAGGGTCTTACCTATGTCCGACAGCTCCCCTTTGTTTTTATTTTTTTTAATATTTTTTTATTTTTATTCATTTATTTACTTGAGAGAGCAAAAGACACAGGGAAAGAGAGAGACGGACATACCAGGGCCTTCAGCCACTTTAAACAAACTCCAGACACATGCACCACCTTGTGCATCTGGCTTACATGGGTCCTGGGGAATCAAACTGAGGTGTTTGGGCTTTGCAGGCAAACACATTACCATTAAGCCATCTCTCCAGACCAGCCCCCTTTGTTTTTATAATGGGGCAGAGTCATAATATTGAATGAGATCTTTATAGTCTTTCATAGTTTCAGATAGAGCTATATGGTGTACAAGTGAAAGGCAGAATGGAAAATTTTAAAGTAAACTTGGTGAAGAAATAGCTGGTTGCTATAGGTAGGGGACAGCCTGAACTGTATATTCAGGAGTATATCAAAAATAGGCTAAAAGATAGGCTGCGGGTGGCCCAAGATATGGGTTGGTTGGGTCAACCTAAACTTTATGTCCTGGGAAGAGAATAAACAAAAATACAGTTTTGAGAAAAACCAAAATAATAAAATAGTTTCCCAAGACAACCTGACCAAGGACTTAAACTCTGGTTATGCACAAATAAGATATGTAGACATAACTGTACAAGCTTGGCAAATACCCTTGTGAAACCCCCTCCCCTTTCCCTTCCTTGCTAAAAACTCTATAAAAAGAAACACCCAATAGGGCTCAGGGTCAACTCCTCTGTCTCCTGCATGAGATACGTGTTGACCCCAGAGCTCTGGTTTCCCGAATAAAGCCTCATGCTTTTGCAGCAAGTTTGGTCTCCCGTGTGTCTTTGGGTGCGTGCTATCTCGAGACTTGAGTGAAGGTCTCCCTCTGGGGGTCTTTCACAGGACCTAATAAGTAGCCATGTTAGCAGTATTAGTGATTTGTCTGGGAAATTTGATGAGGCAGGGGGCTGTAAGTAATAGGGTTCCTATAGCAAGGAGGGGGCTAAGGATGGGGCTAAGGAGGGGGAGAAGCCAAGTGACTAAAGGGTTAGAGAACCAGGTGGTGGGGTCCTCAGGCTTGTAGTGGTCAAGCAGCTCCTTGAGAAGTTTTTTGAGTTTTAGCATCTTGTTCAACAATATTTGATTCATTGACAAAAAAATAACATTCTTCTCTCAAGACCGCACATGTCCCCTCATGTTCAGTAGTAATGAGGTCTAAGGCTCTACAGTTTTGAAGTACCACACCCACCAGAGAGTTCAATTGTCTCTGGAGAGATTCAAGGCTGTTGGTAGTAGATATCATGGCCTACTCGTTTGTTTTGGAAGTCTCCTGTGAGTGGTTGGTCTGGACAAGAGCAGTTCCTGCAGCCCTGGAGGCACCCAGGGACAGCGTCACACAGAGGCCCACCAGCAGAGGGATGAAAATTTCTCTCAATTGGTTCAGACAGGGCTGGTAGGCCACTTCTTCTTCCTGATAGAGATATACCTGTGGAACAATTAAGACTTGGGAACAATAAGTGGGAGTGGGAACATGTATGCATGGGGTGGTTACCCTTTGCACCAGAGGAGAGGGGATGTCTTGACACAATTTGTCCTATTTATGGAAATATTGAGGAAACACTCGGCTCTAGTAGCTTACAGCTGGACAGGCAAAGGGGCATAACTTGACTGGCATCAAAGAGGGTATGGCTTGTCCTTTGTAAAGCCAGGGACGCAGCGCACATGATGGCAGCAACACAGGATGGCAGAGATCTGGGCCCCCCAAGGAGGTCAGGAATTTTTCTCTCTAGCTTGGTTTTTGTTTTTAATATAAAGTCAGAGAGGGTTTCCTCCAGCTTTTGAGCTCCCTCCCAGAAAGGGTCCTGACTGTGGAAAAACAATTCTTTGGAGTCTTTGGAACTGGGCAAGAAAAACGTTTTACCTTCAGGGGTCCAGTCACCCTAACTCTACCCCTCTTCATTTCTCCGTCTCATGGGAAGGCACTCTAACTACTGTAAGAGGACAAGGGGCTGATGAAGTCCGATCGTTAACTATTTCCTGCTAAATGGGGCATGAAGTTGTGGCAGTTAGAGTCTCTCCCAGAGAGGGGAACTATTCTAAAGGACCCTGGAAGTGTATTGATGGAGTGTAGGAAGATAGTCTTAGAAGAGAACACTGGGGAGAAAGAATAAAAGTAAGGAGTTAATGAAAAATGAGCACACAGCAAACTGGTCACCTTCAGGGTTATCCTTCTTATGGACTTCTAGGCCTTGTGGAGTATTCAAGGGAACCCAAGTAGACAGAGTGGGATTGTCTCAGGATCATCTGAGCAAGAGCTGGCTGACATTTTCTTCCAGAACTGTTCATTGAGTGGCACAGTAGTGTTTGACATGGCCTGAATCTGTTTCCATATGGCTTGTAAAACAGATGAGATATTAGCAGAGTTATCAGAAACATATACATAACATTTAACCTTGATAACAGCCTCCTAGAGTATACCTCTAAGTTCATCTTGGGGCTAGCCAGAACCAAAGATTAGTACCTTAGAGCCATTGGGTGCCATTAAAGGCTATACAAATATATTTTTGGCCTCAGAACTTACTTAGGGATGTCCTGACACAAGTTAAAAGAAATTTACCACTGTTCCCAGCATAAGGAAGTCTTTTGAATAAAGCTATCTTTAGTCAGAGTCAGCTATGTGTATTCTAGATTTGAAAATAACCCTTTTGATACCTATGGTTGTTTTTCCTCATTATATGATGATAACTATTAGAGATGGGGGCAACATGTTTTAAGGTCTTGCTTGTTTCCCCTCTTGGAAAGCTCTTGTTGTATCACTTAGTAGTCCATTCATATATTTGAGGTATCTCTTTATTTTGGAGGTCACCAATGGCTCTCCAAAGGAGACTTTATGGACCCAGAAGTAGAAGTGTCCCATCATCTCCAGTGGCCTCATGACCTGGGAGCACAGGACAAAATATTGGCTTCTTTGCTCCCATGATTCCAGTTGGTTTTCATAGGCTATTAATACACTTAGAAAGGAAGTTAAACCAGCCTGGATATATGTACATATAGACACATTTGATTACTGAAATAGATTTAGTTAAAGAATGGCATAAGAACTTCTTAAAATCATTTTGTCCAACCTTTAAAAATTTTGTTGTCTTGTGGAAGCATAAGCCATATCTAAGGCATAGAAAGTAGGCATATGGCCTTTACATATCTAATAGTTATAAATGTAGGAAGAACTTGTTATCAGTCTTGAAAATAATACAAAGTTAACCAATTAATTTAACCTAGTTATTGTCTGGAAATGACAAGTAAGACAGTATAAAGTCTTAGCACTTGTATTTGAAAACATCTTTGATTAGTTCAGATACCTGTGTGGGTACTAATTATCCAGGGAACATTGGAAACGGAACCATAGAGCTTGAAATTATTTCTCTCAGGTGAGGACCGTTGTTTGAGCATGAGGCTGTACCCTAAAGTAGGGAATGTGTCTTAAGAGTTAATTTTGTTGTAAGCACTGGACTTGAGATGCCAGAAATGAGACAGCTACTTTACAAACAATAGAGCAAAATCTGGTCTTTGTTGAGCCAAAACAGCTAAGCTCTAATACAACCCTTGACAAATCTGTTTAGAAAGAAAAAACACCATATGACAACCAATGATTTCAGCTTAATCTTGATAACCATTGATTTTATGTACCATAGCAATTTTATTACCATAAAAACAATTTTATGTTTTACCCATGACTTAAATTTGATAAAGCTTAAGCAAGCTATCCCAACACATTTTACCTAACAGGTGTATAAAGATTATAGTGGCTGAAATTAAATCACTTAAACCTAAGTGATAAGACCTAGTGATGATTATTTAATAGAATTAGAATAAAACAGAAAGTACCTTTAGAGTCACAATGTCTTTAGGTATGAGTACCTCATGTTTGGAACTTAAACACTTATACGTGAACCTTTATCTTAAAACTCAATTTCCCCAACAGTTAAAACCTTGACAAATAGAGGAACCTAACTTACTTTACAAGAGTCTTAAAGCCAGTTTTTATAACCCTTAACCCATAACAAATTAGCACCAGTGAGCCATTAATGAGTAAGGCCTTAACTATAGGACCCAGTTTCTCTGATTAAAACCTTGGCATCAGGTAAACATATTTTATATTTTATCCAATTAAATGCCCTTCCCTGAACCATGTGTTTTTACTTTGACATACACTTTAGGTAAGCCTGATGCTTGTTTTATATAAGGCATTTGTAACATGATCAAATACCTCGGCTCAATTTACTTAGGGAGAAATCTCATCTAACAGATGCGACTTTAGGTAAACCTCTAAAGAATGTGAACTACACCTGTGCATATGACCTTGTAACCTCTATAGCATAGAATATCACCTGTGTCTAATGTAAGCTGAATTCAGATTAAGTCCATGTTCCTATATAAAACTTTTAGAGCATCACTTAGAGTCTGTAAACAGTTGAAAAATCTTTAACCTCAGGCATGGTGTTTAGGGTTAGCCTGAAAATTATCTTTCTGTTCCTTATAAAAGGAAATTTAATTATTAGACAAAATTTGGGGGACTTTTTTTAGATCTCCTATATCTTTCCTACATATGCACATCTTCATCCACATACTTTAACATTCTGATCTAAGTACCACTCAAAAAGCATTCTTAACAGGCATTCTATGTCTAACATTGAAAAATTCCTTCCCAGGTCCTCCAATCAACTCATCTCACCCCATAATTAATCATCTTTCTTATAAGATTATTAAGAGAAACTATACCAAATTAATTAATCCTCTTACTCACTGACAAGCAAGTAGTCTAGATTAAAACAATTGCATGTCATCAATACCACTAACACACTTGGGAATGCTCTTATTAGGAGTAACTAAGGCAAATTTTGTTTCTGTCTTGAGGCAGGCTGGCCTAGAACTCGGGCCAGTTGTCTCCTCCTTTTAAGTAACAGGACATTACAATCTTTTAACAATACCTGGCAAATTATGAGTCACCACCTCAGAGAGAATTTTTTTGTTTTCAATAATCCTCTATGTAAGTTGAAGTTGATCTAGAACATAAACTCAGTAATCATATTTATGATATCATTTAACAAAATATGACATTGTTTACATAAAATTTCAGCTTACCACAGGTGAGCTCATTACCTTCAGATTAGCCCAACCCTGCTCTTACCCGGGGTTGGGTCTGGTAGGCATGGAGGCAACAGTCAAGACGTCTGGCTGCCCACAGGCCAGGGTGGCACATGGCCTTTGGGAGTGAAGAGGAAGCCTCCCGAGTCCAGCCTCCTCACAGGGCAAGTATGCCCGGGAGCCAGCTTTCTGAAGGGGAAAGGAAGGAGGGGGCCACCAGGGAGAGAAGTGGAGATGCTGTGGCTGTGCAGGTCGAGGCGCTGCTGTCTTGTTGATATTACCCATGATAGAAAAAGCATGGAAATGCCAAGACCAGAGGGCACTGTATTTGGTCCCTCACAATGGCACAAACCAAAAGTAAAGGAGGAAAGAGAGAAACCTACCAGCCTTCAGAACATGGAGGCACAGGACACAGAGGGCCAATGTCCCTCAGGAGGATGGTGTCCCTTCAAGGGAGCACTCACCTACCGTGGTGCATCTCAGAGGACCCCTGTTCAGGCACCAGCTGTAGGTCCCTGGTTCCTCAGGGGGCCATTGCACATTGGCTCCTTGGAGGTGTCCAGGCAACTGTGGAACAGGGTCTTGAGTGGCCATGAGTGTGATGGGAAGCAACACCCAGGAGATAGCTTCGGAGAATAGCTCATTTATCTGCCAGGGGACTGAGTTTTTATAAGCAGTTGAGAGAGGGAGCATGAGAAGAAGATCCTAAGGGGTTCACAGGTTGCTTGCCAATGCCTACTTGGCATATAGGGATGGTCATTCCAGTATGTAGGGAAAGAGTCAGGTGATCTACGTAGTGGCAGGAAGAGGTATGGGGTACGGGTCGCAGGAGGATGGGCTGTGTGAAGGCTGCTGACTGATGCCATATAAAGAGTTTCCTAGGCAACTGGCCAAAGGTCACAGGGTTATGATCGAAGCCTAAGTCTTACCAGGATGTCCAGTTGTCACAGGCTGGTGGGGGGAGGAAGTGGCCCTACTTCCTGCTGGTCTCATGGCCCAAGATTTGTCCAGGGGTCCAGGCTCACTGAGACCCCAAAGAATGGAAGGAGGAGCTTTCCTGCAGGTTCAGAACCCGAGATTTGTCTGGTGGTTCAGGCTGCTGCTACCTCTGCATAGCCTGGGGCCCTGCCTGTGTCTGACAGTTTAGGCTTACTTTAACCCGGGGCCCTGCCTATGTCTGACAGACACCAGGCAATATTCTGCAAGATTCTGTTGGCTATGAGCTTGGCATTTCTCCCACTCCTGACTGTGTATCTTTGAATGCAGGGATGAGTATAGCCCAATGTCCCAAACCACACAAAGGAGCACTGGATAAATGCTTGTGCACAACCAAAGATACATTTCCCAACAACCACAAGCCCTTCAAGTTAGACTCTTAAAGGCCTTCCTGTGTTGGCTGCCCACAATGACCCACCAGGAGGCCACTTCACTTTCCCACTTCAGTGTTCACAATGGAAAAGTACTCATTCTTCTGTGAGCTGCCTATTTCATTTCCAGGCAGCTCCCATCATTGGAAATATGTTCCTATTTGACTATTAGGTCTCAATTTTCTTTCATTATAATTTGACCTCAGTAGTTCTATTGATTTGGGGGGGATAAAATGAAGCAAAACTATCCCATGTATTCACATGATAGTCCTACACAAATTGACGTTAGCTGTGATATCTGTTGCAAATCCTCATTTCTTCAGATTAAGAATTTTCAGTTAAATTGTTCTATAAAATGTGTAACTTCTGCTATTTTCCATATTTATTATATGCATTCCAATGAACTATTGCTGTATTAAAACCTCAAGTACTTAACATTCAATGATACTGGTTGACTTCTTGCTCTGTGCCAGGCTTACTTCAGGTTATCAGACGTGGACAGTCCAGGAGGGAAGGCAGTTAAGCAGTGACAGAAGAAACATTTAGTGCTAGGTCACTGCACTGCATAACTCCAAGAGTGCCACTTATATAATACAAAGTTGGTTTTAGCCTCTAGAAGTCACACAGCTTGGTAAATTCACCATAGGAAGGAGTGAGCTAACTCTGAGTTAGGAAAGACCTCCCTAGAAGAAACCTCAAACGTAAAGTAAGAAAGGAACGGTGTACTGGGCTAAAGAAACAACATGTACAAAGTCATAGAGAAGAAAGGGGTGAGTGAAAAAAAAAAAGCAGGAATAAAGAGAGATGAGGCTTGGCATCAGGCCATGTTAAAGTTCATTCATACCCTGAAGAGGGTGAGAGTCCATTGGAGGGTTTAATCAGGGAATAACATGTTCATATTTGCATTCTGTGTGGAAAATGATTTAGAAGAGAATATGACAGAGGCTGGAACATCACCCCAACCCTATTATAAGTAATCCAACCCAAAAGAAGTTAGGCAGTGGACTAAACCAAAGTAATAGTAGTAGAAATTAAAAGTAAATAACATAGACATATTTGTGAGCTAGCTGAAATGTAGAGTCAATTTGATTTGATAACTGACTGTATATACGGGGAAAAGGAAAGAGAGAAGTCAAGGACATCTTAGACAAATGGGTAGGTGGAGGGACCATCTACTGAGACTGAAAACCTAAGTTTGGATTTGAAAAGCTATGGGGAAGATCAAAAGCCTGAGTTTGGAGATAGTAGAGATAGTCTGAATAGCTAAACAGAGATGTATAATCCGATTCCAGAACATACCTCCACATGACTCTGGAGTTATCAGTATGTGCGTGCTACCTGAATTTGTGGGAAAGGATTAAAAAAAAAAAAAAAGATGAATGAGAAGGTGTAACCCAGCAAAGAAAGAAGTTATCCATTGACTGAGTTACAGAAGAGGCATCAGCATTGGAGGCAAAGAAAACAACAGCCCAAACCAGGAAAACCAGGAGTGTGATGTCATGGAAGCCCAAGGAAGCAGGAAGAGCCAAGCACTGCTAAGCATCCTCTAGCTGTGCCCAGCCCCGTGGGCTAAGGTGATTCCCCCTCCTCTGGGATTATGTCAGATGCAGCTCCCCACTGCAGTGTGGCGCCTTCAGCATCAGCCATGCCATGTTTTTGGGCATGTCATGTTGTCTGGGCACAGCAGGTTGAACTGTGTCTCTGAAATTATATTCAAATCCTAATGCCAGTACACTTCAGTTTCCCATTGGCATGACAAGGTGCTTGAGAAAACCAACTTAAAGGAGGAAAGACAGGAGTGTGGTTTCTGATATGGCCACAGACCTCCTTCCTGGGAGGGGGTAAACTCTGAGATTTGTGACTTCAGCTACAGTTTATGGAAGTTTAGTCTAGCTTCTATGAAAACAATTGCAAATATACATGAGAAATGGGAAAACTAGTGTTATATATTTGCTGTCGGTGGAACCAGATAAAATGCTATCTCTTTGTAATCTTGACCCCTAAGGAAATTGTATCTTCTTGGATGTTCATCTGTATATGCCATTCAGAGACAGGAGGCAGAAAGTTTTTAACCGCTGAGTCATCTATCTAGCCAAGAGGCAGGAGTTCTTTAACTGAAAGACTTGTAGGGGTGAAGCATGACCAATACTATAAAACTGTTGTTTTGTGATTTCAGAAAACTGGAGAAACACCGATATCCCTTTGTAGGTCTCTAGCTCTGAGATTCTGTGACTCAGAGCTACCCAGTATGTATACTTCTCAATCTACTCTCCAGTGTGCTCTAGTGGGGACATGTGATTCAAACCCAGAGAAGAGTTAGGACACCATAGGAGTTGTGACACTCAACTTCCCATACAGGCCCCGGGAGCAGGTGACATACCCCACACCCACAGTGGGCTGTAGCCCAGGGCTGCCCTTGTTTGCAGCTCCTTGGAGCAAGAGACAGTGCCTGGACAAGGGCAGTCCTTTAGTTCATGGTTTTGTTCTGACAGGCTCCAATGGATAGGAGCTTGTGACCCATACATGCCTCTCCTTATAGTCCCATTTGTATTGTCTTATTTTTTATTTATTTTTATTTCTTTATTAGAGACACAAAGAGAGAGAGAGTGGGCATGCCCAGGGCCTCCAGCCACTGCCGACGAACTCCAGAGGCATGTGTCACCACCTTGTGCATTTGGCTTATGTGGGTCCTGGGGAATTGAAGCTGGGTCCTTTGGCTTTGCAGGATAATACCTCAACCACTGAGCCATCCCTCCAGCCCTGTATTTTCTTATTTATTTGTATTCAACTACGTTGGGCCACAACAAATACAAATTTGTTAGCTTTCATGTGGGGAAATTGGAATAAAACAACCTGTTATTGTTATTGTATTACAAGCACATAACAAAGAGAAGAAAAAGCAGCCATGGTTCACTTGGCTAATGCCATCATTGTGGCTAGGTAACCTTTTACCCCTAGCTTTTCCCATATCTATTGCACTGGTCTTCCTAACAGCGGCCAAGGTGGTATCTCCATGGGTTTTATCTTATTTCAAAGGTGAGCATTCTGTGTGCAGCGGCCATGAGTGCAATGCCAGGAGTGGGAATAGGCTTGTGCAATGAGATGGGCTGGAATAATTAATGCAGTTACTACTACAGGACCTACCAAGCGCAGAGCAAGAGGGAATGGGTTGAAGAGACAGCCAGAGACATTGGAGTTTGACATGGCCACATCCTGTCTGTGGCATGGCTACTGCTGACTGCTGTTATTCAGATCGGCAGTGACACAGCAGTAAGTGCAGCACGAAGATGAAAAATGTGAAAGAAGGAATGTGAGCAAGTTTAAAATTCCCCACAAAGGAACATGCTGGAAAAGCAGCTGTACTTGCTAATGGGTAATAGAAAAGAAGCCCTCAACGCAAGACCCCACCCTCTGAAGGCTCTAACGTGTGAGGATGCCAAACCACTTGATGCCGCAGGGATTCCCTGTGGAAAAAAACCACCTAGTCAACCTATAACTGTGCTTGAGGCCAGCCAGGCTGCCTACCAAGCGGACGGCAGAGCCTGGCAGCATCATCCACATGGCACTGGTTTTGGAGTCTTGCGCCACGGTTTCAGAGTCACTGAGATCAAGCCATGTGTGGCAGGGTGGGATTCCCTGTAAGGAGACCCTTGAGAGGCCACTACATGAAACTATAAAGGTGAACCCTAAGTTGTAACAGAGACCTCAGAATGATGGAGATGCCAAAACCATAGGAAGTCTGCTGCCTTCGAGTGGAGCTACTCTAAGAGAGGATGTGAGTGCTACCTACAGGCCCAAGAGCTGCAGGGGTGGAGATCCAAACTCTTTAGAAAGATCCCATCATGAGCCCCAGGTGCTGGACTGGAGCTACTAGATTTGGTGTTTGCCCTGCTGAGTTTTGGTCTTGCTTTGAGTTGATCTTTTCCTGCCATCCCCTATTCCTCCCTTTTGGAATGGGGATGTTTTCTGTGTGCTGCTATAGATTGGAAGTATTTATTAGCTTTATAGAGGCTCTGAGTAATTGCTTTGAGTCTCAGAAGAGACTTTGGCCTTTTGAACAATGTTGAGACTGTTAAAGACTTAGGATGGGCTGGAGAGATAGATTAGTGGTTAAGCACTTGCCTATGAAGCCTAAGAATCTCAGTTCGAGGCTAGATTCCCCAGTACCCACCATGTAAGCCAGATACACAAGGTGGCATCTGGAGTTTGCAGTGGCTGGAGGCCCTGATGTGCCCATTCTCCCCCCCCCCTCTCTTTCTCTCTCTCTCTCCCTCTTTCTCTTTCTGTCACTCCCCAATAAATAAATAATAAAAACAAACAAAAAATAAAAACAAACTTGAGGATATCTGGAGATGGACTGGGTGTATTCTACATTGTGAGATGGCCAAGATGGAAGGTTGCAGGTTGATAGTGATATGCTTGAGTGTCAGGTTGACAGGATATGGAGCCAGGGTGGTCAGTCATATTGATTTGATGGAATTTAGATTCACAGTGGAAACAAACCTCTGGACATGTCTGTGAGAGGGTTTCTAGATTAGGTTAACTGAAGAGGGAAATCTACCCTCATGAGGGCAACACCATTCTATGAGCTGGGGTTTCCGGACTGTAAGTTAAAGAAAGTGAGATGAACACCAACATTCTTCTCTCCTCGATTTCTGACATCAGACACAATGTAACCAGCTGTTTCATGCTTACCCCAATATAACCACAGGCCAAATCAAGCCTTAAGTTGCTTTTATCGGGTATTTTGTCACAACAATGAGGTGCTTTAGGTCAATGAGTGCTGTAGACTGCAAACTGTCACTTAGTCTTTACAAAAACAAAGATCTGGGACTCTCTCTGCCTCAAAGTCCTCCAATACCTCTTTGCCTTCATGAGTTGTCCCAAGTAAGCTGCACATGTCTGCCAAACCTCTTGATCCTACACACTTAAGGATTCTTTCCTAGGAACTTAGTAAAACTGAGTCTGGGGCTGGAGAGCTGGCTTTGCAGTTAAGGGGTTTGCCGGCAAAGCCAGAGGATCCCGGTTCAACTCTCCAGGACCCATGTAAGTCAGATGCACAAGAGGGCACGTTCATCTGGAGTTCGTTTACAGTGGCAGGAGGTCTTGGAACACCCATTCCACACCCACTCTCTCTCTCTCTCTCTCTTGCTCACTCACTCACTTGCTTGCTCCCTCCTTGTTTCTCCCTCCCAAATAAATAAGCAAAAATATTTAAAATAAATAAACTGAGTCTGTCTACAACTTTACAAAGTAGGAAGAATAATTCCACTACCTCTACAGGTTAAAATCCAAGTGTTGGGCTGGAGAGATGGCTTAGCAGTTCAGACACTTGCCTGTGAAGCCTAAGGACCCAGGTCGACTCCCCAGAACCCATGTAGCCTGACACACAAGGTGACGCATGCGCACAAAGTCACACATGCACTCAAGGTGATGCACACATCTGGAGTTCAACATCCGTGGCTAGAGGCCCTGGCATGCCAATCCTCATTCTTTCTCTCTCATTAAAAAAAAAAAAAATCCAAGTGATCACCAAAGGTGAGCTGAAGTCTCTGAAATAAGCCAGGAGTCTCCTTATACATTCACAAGTGTCAGGAGCTGGCCAAGAGCTGACTCCAGTCAGCTGTTTCATTTTCACAGTACCATGATAAAGATGTTCTTCAATCACCATTTAGCTCACTGGACATTGCAGTTCATAGATGTCAGCAAGTGAGCTAGTGAGCAGCAGAGCTGGAATGTGCTGGAATGTGCACCCAAATCTGCAAGGGCCAATCACCTTGATTCTCTCTCAGGCCACATTTTCTTTGGTGGAATGAGATAGAACCAGGTTCAGAAACTCAATTAGACACACCCTCTCTCACATTTCCTCTGGATCTGCCCTGATGGGTGTTCTCCTTTGCTGGAATATAGTATAGGGGTTTTACTTGAGACAAAAGAAAATAGTCCTCTACCCAAGCCTGACTAGTTTTGTCAACTGTGGGGGGAAAAGGAGGGAGAGCATTCTGAGAAGTGGGGATGGGGCTGGCAAGTTCCACATTTAACATATTCTATAGACCACAGAGAGGCACGTGCAGTGTTCTCTGAGAAACTGTGTCCCTTACATCACACTTCTCCTCTCACGATCGGTTTCCCTTCAAGGCTCACTCTTCTCAACATTATCCCTTGATCCCCTATCACCAACTCTGTCTGGCTGCTGAGACTCCTCCATGACCTAATATGACACCTCTCAGAAAGTCCACACTTCACTGTTGACTAACTGTCATGATGCTAGAAAGAGCAATGTAGCCTGTTGGGGAAGAAAAAGGCATCAGTGGTCTTAATCAAAAGTGGACCCTACAAGTTTCACAGCTTGCCAGCCAGGCCAAATATATCATCTGGTGCAATGGTGGCATGTCTATTATGAGGGAAACCAACTGCTCTCTAATCTGATTTGAGGACTTCTCCACATGAGGGAATTCATGCCTGGTGTTAAAAACCTAATCAAAAGGGGAAGTCATAAGCGGGGGCGGTGGGGAGACTACTACTGCTTTTTAGGTAGATGTTATATGTATGCCCACAAACTTGTCCTCTAAATACTTATGTTTATGACCATATGCTGCTCTCACTTTTGGTTAGAGAAGCTTCTCTTTTCAGATGGTGGTGACCACTGGAGAGACTCAAAACTCATCAAAGTGCTAAGGAGAGGCAGTGATGCATGTTCAGTACTAAGTGAGATATCTCTATCACATCCTCCAAGGTTAGGGACAATAGCTGAAGAGGTGGCAGAAAGAATATAAGAGACAAAGGAAGGGGAGGCGTGATTATAATACTATCTTCCAGATATCAAGTGACTGGAGCATTCAGGACCTCACAAGATCTGCATAATTAGAAGGGGGAAATGATGACATCAAAATAGAACAGGGACTAGTTGAAAAGAAGGGTTTCTGCGGGGGAAGGATAGAGGAGTTTAAAAAAGGAGGGTGGTGGGAGAGGATCAGTCATGGTATATTGTGTATATGTGTGGAGGTGCTGCTGATTGGCTTTCTGCCAACCTAGTACATGCAGAGAGATAAGAGTGGATAAGCTGAGCATGTCTGTGCACCTCTATAATCCTAGCTATACAGTAGGAGGAAGCAGAAGGATCATGAGTTCAAGGCCAGCATTAGATACAAGACAAGCTTTGTGTCAAGAAAGTGGCTCATCACCAACGCAGAAATCTAGAGGCTGCTGAGAGCACAACAGTGAAGTAGACTTAAAGCACCCCCACCACAGCTCAAGGAACTTTGCAGAAGAGGGGACAGAAAGAATGTAAAGGCCACAGAGTAAAAGGGAATGTCCAGAGGCACCGCCCTCTCCCCCGCAATGACTGACTGTTGCTCACACATCTATACCTCCGCAAACCTAGGAAAAATACCAGCAATCCCACTGAGGTATCTCAGCAGAATGGGGACACCAAGGTTGGAAATGATGGTACCAACATACGATGTATGCACATAACTTTCTATTTAATTTAAAAAAAAAAGTGAGTCAAGGGATCTGGGGAGATAACTTGAACTAAGTTCAATTCCCAGAACCCATGTTTTAAAACAAATGCCTTATATGGTTGTGTGCACTTGTAATCCCAGAGCTGGGAAAGGGGAAGCAGGTGGACCCCCAAGGCTGTGGCCAACCAACATAAGGCTACTTGGTGAATTCGAAGACAATGAGATCATGTCTCAAAAAAAAGTGGGTATTCTTTTTTAAGTATTTTATTTATTTATTTGAGAAATAGAGGTAGAGACAGAGAGAAAATAGGGGTGCCAGGGCCCTTAGTCACTGAAAATGAACTCCAGAAGCATGGGCCACCTTGTGCATTTGGCTTACATGGGTACTGAGGAATCAAACCTGGGTCCTTTGGCTCTGCAGGCAAGCAACTTAAATGCTAAGTCATCTCTCCAGCCCAAAAGTGGGTATTTTTATTGAGGTTGTCTTCTGGCCTCCACACATGTGCACACAAATGCACACACGAGGGAGTCATAAAGAATTCAGTCAACAGAGCCAGGGAGAGGCAGGAAAACATGCTTCTTGATTCCTGCGTTCCAATTCTCAAACGTAAACCAACCTGCTTAGCCTGCATAATAGCCACGGCTTACTATGTGGAGGTATAGATGTGTGAGCAACAGTCAGTCATTGTAGGGGAGAGGGCGGTGCCTCTGGACATTTCCTTCCACTTTGTGGCCCTTACATTCTTTCTGTCCCCTCTTCTGCAAAGTTCCTTGAGCAGTATAATGACAAGTGTTCTATGCCAGGATATAGCATCTGCATGACACTTCTAATGGTTTCACGGTACTAATACGCTGTTTACATGATTTTTAACTCTAGGAAGTAGGAGATATTCTCCTTAGTATGTGCTCTCCAAGAATCAGGTTCCAAAATGAGATTAAGGGCTGGAGAGATGGCTTAGTGGTTAAGGCTCTTGTCTGCGAAGCCAAAGGACCCAGGTTTAATTCCCCAGGACCCACATAAACCAGATGCACAAGGGACACATGCATGTGGAGTTCATTTGCAGTGGCTACAGGCCCTGGAGTGCCCATTCTCTCTCTCTCTCTCTCTCTCTCTCTCTCTCTGTCTGACTCTCTTCTCTCTACCTACATATAAATAAATAAATATTATAAAGAAATGAGATTAAAATATGCAATGGCTCATGAGAAGAAAATTCCTTTTTTTTCTTGTTTATTAACTTACTTCTGTTTTGTGTTGTTTTTCTTTTTTAATTTTTATTTGATAGAGAGAAAGAGGGAGAGAGAGAATGGGTACAGAAGGGCCTCCGGCCAATGCAAATGAACTCCAGATGCATGCTCCACCTTGTGCATTTGGCTAACATGGGTCCTGGGGAATAGAACCTGGGTCCTTTGGTTTTGTAGGTAAATGCCTTAACCATTAAACCATCCCTCCAGCCTGGAAAATTCTTTATATGAGAAAATCATCAGACACATCTACCCCACTGAGCAGAAGGGGGGGGGCACAAGTGTTCTGAACTACTGCAAAGTCTAGGAAGCCTCCACAAATGGCAAGGACCCCCACAGCTAGCAAGCCATCACTGCAGCCATGGCTCTTCCAGGAAAAGGTATGACTCTGCATCTCTGCCAAGCACTGGGTGGCTGGAAGCATAAATGTGGTGGCACACCTGTAATCCCAGCACCCAGGTGGCAGAGGTAGGAGGATCACCATGAGTTTGAGGCCAGCCTGGGATTATATAGTTTCAGGTCAGCCCGGGCTGAAGTGAGACTCTACCTCAAAAATGAATAAATAAATGGGCTTTATTTTTTCAAGAGGAATGTGGATAGATTGGAAACCTTGGCCTAAGAGATGCCTTACAGTGCTAAAAGTACAGCTTGATGGATGATTCTGGTCAGAGTTGAAAGACCTCAATGCATTAAGAACTATGGACTATGAGGTTTGGCTTGTGAGGATGAGAAAGCTTTGCCTGGACTGGGCTAGAAGCACTTTGTGTGAGAGGCTTGCTGATATGCCTGTGTCCTGAGAACTTGTGCAGGGTTGCAATGCATAGAAACAGACTGGTGTGTGCAGAGGGATATGGCACAGGAATGAAATGTTTGGGCTGAAACTTCTGTCCATGCCACTGCAGTTCTATGAGAGATTACAACCATTGAGATTGGGCCAACTGAACTGCATTGGGAAAACAGAAAGAATGTAGTCTTTTGAAGGGCCCTGAATGCTGAAGGGGAGTCCTGCTCTTCAAAGTCTGCTTTACTCCCTGCTGGATTAACAAATTGGCACCCTACCGGATATTATGGAGTGTAAGAAATGCAGGAAAGAGAGGGTCATTGAATTTGCATCATGGTCATGTGATTTGGAATTGGCCATGGGCAGTGTGAATCAGGGTTGCTGGATGCCTGCATGGAGACCCAATGGAGCCATGAGGATAAACCACGGTTGCAATGAAAACCCAGTGGAGATGCGGGGACCACGAGTTGGCTGCTAAGGAGAGCTGCCAGCCCTGGATGAAGTTTTCCAGGACCATGAGTAGCCTAGCTGAAGGGGCAGAATTGGAACTCCAGAGACTTGTTGCTGGTTAGAATTCTCAGCCTTGGAAACTTATCACTGACTAGAGTTGTTGGACTTGGAGCTACAGAGTTTGATGTTTGCCCTGTTTAAATGTTGTATTGGCTGGATATTTCTTTGCTATGCCCAGTGCCATCTTTTGCAGTATGAGTGTTTATTCTGTGCCATTACGGGTTTGGGAAGAATTTTTTGGTATTATGGCTCAGTTAAAAGACCTTGGGCTATGGGGATGTTTAAACATCATTAGGATTAATAAAAACTATGGGGACTTTTAAAGTTGGGCTGGATGCATTGCATTTTACATCATGCACGGTTATCAGTTGGGGGCTAGGGGCAGAATGTGGTGGTTTGATTCAGGTGTCCCCATAAACTTAGATGTTCTGAATGCTAGGTTCCCAGCTGATGGGGATTTGGAAATTAATGCTTCCTGGAGGGAGTGTGTTATTGGGGGTAGGCTTATGGGTACTATAGCCAGTATCCCCTTGCTAGTGTTTGGCACACTCTCCTGTTGCTATTGTCCACCTTATGTTGGCCAGGGAATGATGTCCACCCTTTGCTCATGCCATTGTTTTCCCCTGCCATCATAGAGCTTCCCCTTGAGTCTGTAAGACAAAATAAACCCCTTTTCCCCAAAAGCTGCTCTTAGTAGGGTAATTTCTTCCAGCTATGCAAACCTCACTGCAACAGTTGCTAAGTCATGAACTAATGTCTTTTTGGCCATGCCACCCATAAAGACCTAAAACAGACATATCCTTAGATCTAGCTATTCCACTTCTAGGAATCTAGCCTATAGAAATCCTTACAGGTGTGCTTAAAATACTGCACAAAACATTTCAAACATCTGGGACTATTAAATAAAGGGGAGGGGTATTACAAAATTTCCACCAAGAATAGTTAAGATTATGAACATTCATACCATGGAATTATAGCCACTAAAAAATACTGGCTGGATTTCTCAGTGGTTAAGGCACATGCCTGCAAAGCCTAAGGACCCAGGTTGGATTCTGCAGGTCCCACATAAGCCAGATGCACAAGGTGGCACATGCGTCTGGAGTCCATTTGCAGTGGCTGGAGGCCCTGGTGCACCCATTCTCTCCATCTCTCCCCCTCTGTCTCAAATAAAAAATGTTTTTTAAAATGTGTGGTGGTACACGCCTTTAATTCCACACTCAGGAGGTAGAGGTAGGAGGATTGCCATGAGTTCAAGGCCACCCTGAGACTCCATAGTGAATTCCAGGTCAGCCTGGGCTAGAGTGAGACTAGGCATATAGCTCAGTGGTAGAGCATTTATACTATAGACAAATAACAAATCAATAATATGGTAGAATTATGAGTTCAGTCATGGAAATTCATGGATATGCTAAGAAACAAGGTGTGGGTTGGAGATATACCCAAGTTATAGGGCACTTGATTGGGATGCATGAGGCCCAGGGTTTGATCCCCCAGCACCACCACCCCCACAAAAAAAAAAAAAATCAAGTTTCATGTTGTGTGATATTTAGTGACACAACATCCTATACTATTGAATGATACACTTAAGAGAGTTACGATGGCAAGTTTTGTGTGATCACAATTGATACAGGCAAGTTACAGAATACACTTAAAATCATCAGAAGTTGGGCTGGAGAGATGGCTTAGCGGTTAAGCGCTTGCCTGTGAAGCCTAAGGACCCCGGTTCGAGGCTCGGTTCCCCAGGTCCCACGTTAGCCAGATGCACAAGGGGGCGCACATGTCTGGAGTTCATTTGCAGAGGCTGGAAGCCCTGGCGCGCCCATTCTCTCTCTCTCTCCCTCTATCTGTCTTTCTCTCTGTGTCTGTCGCTCTCAAATAAATAAATAAAAATTTTAAAAAAATCATCAGAAGTTTCTCAGCTATGCTTATAAGCTGGTTTGTATCCGGATTGAATATACATCAAAATAAAAACCAAGCTGTTAGAAGTTACTTCTGGAGCAGGCGCTGGCATTGTGGGTCAAGGCGGGCATGCAGAGGAACTTCACGCTGTGGCCATAGAATGCTTTACATGTAACATCTACAGTGTGGGAATTACTGTGACTACTTGAGCCCTTTATTTATATGCATTTCTCCATGCAGCAGATACCAAGCCTCCCTCCCTCCCTCCCTCCCTCTCTCTCTCTGTCTCTCTTTTGGAACTTGCCTCCCTTCCTTGCAGGCCGGCTCAGAGAACAGCCTACCCTAGTGCCTCCTGGGGGTGGAGTGGGAGGCAGTGTTCCTATCTCACTATTCAGACTATTTCCTTAAAACAGGTTTATGACCAGAAAAGGGGGCAGTTGAGTGCCAGAAACTCAGAGCCCAGCTACCCTCCACCCAGTTCTTACTGCAAATATAGACATTCCTCACACTGCCAGTTTCAAGCTAAAGTCTAGGCCTCAGCCCCAAAGGAGATTGGTGGTTTCTTAGGAGAGTAAACCTTTGACTGGTGAGTTCAGAACCAGGTTTACAAATCAGAGGGTGAAACTGGGAGAACTCAGTCCTTGTAATCCCCAAGAAAGTCTAGCTGTTCGAGGACCCAGAGATCCGCAGCTAAAAAAGAAGCAAAACGTTCTTCCCCAAGGACCCCCAGAGAACAGTGAGTACACTGCCTTGAGCAAGGGCTAAAGCCCCAGGGCAGAGGCTTATTCACGCAGCCTCTGTGGGTGCTCTGTAGGTCTTCGAATCAGCAAGGTTTACACTAGTTAGGACTTGGTTAGTTAGGACTTAGTTACACAGGGTGGTCGGAGGTGCAGAGAGAAGGGAGAGGGGTAGCAAAGGGAAAAGCCAGTTCTGGTATTTCACTTGCAAATCCTGGCAGGGGTGTGAGATGAGAGTAGGAAACTTTACTATGCCTAAGAGCAAGAAAGTTAAGCAAATGAAAGCATTTGCATGGCAGTCCTGGTCCCTAAAAATGACTTACCACACACAAAGGTTCCACCACCCAGGACACTCCCTGAAATCCTACAGGCCTGAGGCAAGGACTTCCCGGTCAGAGGCTGTGGGTGGTAACCTACCTTCAGAGCAGCCATTATCTGTGAGGCACGTATAAGCTCCAAGGTAACACAGGGTTTGAGGTGCTGGTGTTAGAGACAAGGGGAGCTGAAGTGCAGCCACAATAGTGCTTGCCCCATGGAGATTCCCAAGGGCTTCATGCCTACTAGCAAGTAGGGCAGGGATCACCAGAGGACATAAAATGGGAGGCTGCAATTAGCCATGTTCCTTTAGGGGCAGTGTCAATGTGCAAGGAAGCCCCTGGGTTTCTTCTTTCAGGAGGACCTCAATTCATGTGAAACCATTTTTTCCAGCAGTGATTTGCAAAATGCATAATTAAAAATGATCTTGGTTGATGGTATTGCCTTTTAAGGCTTACAAAATTAAAAAATGAATGGGGAAATCCCTATTAGACTATGTTCCCAAATTTTGTTTGGGGAAAGCAAAACTGAGAACTAGGGGACTCCAGGTTGCAGGGGTGGGACATAAAATATCAAGGGCACCTCACCGAGAGGGACAACCCAGATTCCAGGAGACAGAGCCCAAAACCACAGAACAGAGCAGTTAAGACAAAACAGGGAAGGTGACTCTGGCTCAGCAGAGAAACCAGACTACAGGCCAGTGGGAGCACCCCACCATACTCTTCCTTCATTTCTACGTTGAGTGTCTTGAAGGACAAGGGTCAGCCCAAAGGGCAACTGGGAAGGTCTGCTAGGGCTCTGCAGCAGTGGCTCCTCTGCAGACGGCGTGACTCTCCTTCCTTCTGCCTTAGTGACATCCATTTATTCCTCAGAACTGGGCTGGGCCCAGTCAGTTCGTCTGCATCTCTAGCCCTGAACACTGACCCAACCCAGAGGTACTGGTGAAAACTGGAACCAAAGGTGCAAATTGACTTTAAGGTCTTCAGGAAGCCATGCCACTGACCAGATATAAAGGGTCCTGGAGCATGGGGATTGGCACTGACCCACACACTCACCAATAACCCCCATCATCCAAGCCTGGCCATGGCCTCCATCTTGGCATGCCAAAATAGGAATAGGCCCCAAACCAAAGTGAGAGTATGAAGGCTTTATTCAATCAGAGGACGGCAAGGGCCAATGTCACCTTCATTCCAATGGAGAATAGGAACAAGATAACTTTTTTTTAGTCAGCCAACAACAGAGGCCCAAGGAGAACATGAACACTAACTTGACTGCCTGGCAGGACTAGAACCCACATCAGTCCCAGTCTTATCCAAGATGGCTGCAAGCACTTCTTTGCCAACAGTCTCCTGCTTCTTCAAGTTTTCCACACCTTTAGCATACCAGTGGGCTGGTCCTTCCTGAATCAGCCTCTGGAGTCCACCAACCAATCAGGCCTCTCCCTTACACACTTGACTGATGATGAGGCTCATTCCAATCAGATGCTTGACCCATATAAATTTCATGTACCATGCATGCATATGAATCTCCCTCTCTCTCCCCTCTTGGCACGTGTGTCTCTCTTGGTCTCCTTTGCAGGCTAGGAAGAGGGAGGATTTCTTCTTGTCTGGACATTTTCCTATCTTATTTTGGATGGTTTTCCACTTTGCTTTCTCTCCCTCCCTCCCTCCCTCCCTCCTTCCTTCTTTTCCCATCTGTGTGTTTTCCACCAAACCTTTCTCTATAGATTTTCCCCATTTTTTTATTCAAATATTTTATTTATTTGAGAGAGCGAGCAAGCTAGAAATAGGCAGGTAGAGAGAGAGAATGGGCACGCCAGGGTTTCTAGCCACTACAAACGAACTGCAGATGCATGTGCCCCCTTGTACATCTATCTGGCTTATATGGGTCCTGGGGAATTGAACCTGTGTCCTTTGGCTTTGCAGGCAAATGTCTTAACCACTAAGCCAACTCTCCAGCCCAACCCCATTTTTTTTTATTTGGGCTGCCTTCCCTCTGGATCCTAACTGTCCCCAGAATAAATCTTCATAATTTACTCTTCTCTGAGTCCACGTTTTCTTCTTTGTTTTTGTTTTTTGAGGTAGGGTCTTGCTCTAGCCTAGACTGACTCAGAATCCCTATGTAGTCTCAAGCCTCAAACTCACAGCAAAACTCCTACCATAGCCTTCCAAGTGCTGGAATTAAAGGCATGTGCCACCATCCTGGCTTGGTTTGTGTTTTCAATTATTTATTAACTTGGACAAGAAACCCAAACTGGGGTCCACAAGCCTGGGGATTTCCTACATTTTTATGGAATTTAGTCCCTTCTCTGGACTCCAAAATCTCACATCATTTTCATTTACTCATCTTTCCTGTCTCAAAATCTCTAGAGCTCTAAGAGTTTGTGAAGCTACCTGGAAGTGGATGGATGACGCAGCCCTTTTGCTGGCTGCTGCCGTTTCTAAATGTCCAGGCATGTGGGTGGGGAGAAAGGGAGTATTAGGTCACTGTGGCACACAGACTCTTGGCTCTGAACCCCTCCCCTCACACACACACCCGGCCCAGCCCACAGCCTGGCCTTGCACTTCCCTTCCCCCTGAGCGCAGGATGTACTAATGTGCCTGGATGCTGAGTGGTGTGGTGTGCAACCTCTCCACGCCGACTCAGTGCAGGAAGAAGGTAGGAGAATAAAGTCATCAATACAGCTCCCCAGAGCTGAAGCTTGACGTCCCCTCTACAGAGCCAGCTGTCAACCTCGATCCAACTCAGCTGGGGTGATCAGGCCCTTAAATGTGGCCTGCATGAGACAGATCCAGGGAGGGGCTGTAATCCTCCAGGGTAAGAGCATGCAGGCAGCCACCTGAGCCTTATGTCTCCTCACAGCACTGACCCTGGCCTGACACACACACCTTCTTGGGGTCCAGTGGGGTTTTACATTCACAGTGATGGGACAGTTACCTTCCCCCCAGCCTCCTCACTTGAGTAACTGAATTTTCTTTGCACCTTGGGCAGGCTCCCCTTGTAATTTACTCCTTGCCCAACTGTAATTCACAGCACTCATGTGCTTCCTGTCAACCCACAGGAAAGTCCCAAAGGTACTGTTTATGCCATGGGGTAAGAAGGCAGTTGGGCTGGTAAAGATTCAGTCTCACACCTCAGCAGGGACAGGAGCAAGAGCACAGGCCCAACCTAGGCCACTGACCTGCTCAGCAGGGCAGCCTTGTAGAGTGGGGATCTACTAGTGAAGAGGGCCTGGCACCCCAGGGAGCATTTAAATGCAGAATCTTCTGAATTCCTGACAATACCCATAGGCTTGAGACTATCAACTCTTTACAAAAAGAAAAAGGCTCTCCTCAGGGGTAGAGTCCAGTCTATCTCCATTGCATCGAAAGGACTTCTCTTTGAAGGGATCTAATGATAAGAGCAGCTGATCCAAGTTAGACTAACCCAATCAGCTGTGGACCCTTGGCTGTGTTTACATCTGAACCTGAATCTCCTTGCGAGAAGGGAAGCCTGCTTGCTGCCTCAGAGGGCTTATGACATGCTCAGAGGTTACCAAGGAGCAGCACTTCACTCAGCAGGTATCCAGGAAAGTCCATCCAGAAGCCCACTTTAACACTGAGAAGCAAACCTGGGCCCTTCGTATCTACAGCCACACACTCATGAAAGCCACCATCCATCATTAGGACAAATTTCTATTGCCATTAGGGTTAGAGAAATGGGATCCCAGGGTCATGGGAGAAGGTGGAGAGGCATGGCCGGAACCCCATCCTTCACCTCAGCCATCTTCCCTGGAAGCCAATCCCAGACTGGCCGCTTTGCAGCCACAACAGTGTCCTCATGAGCTGGACTAACACAAAGAAGGAAATAAAACCCAACGTTTGGGTTGGAGAGATGGCTTAGCGGTTAAGGCGCTTGCCTGCAAAGCCAAAGGATCCCGATTCAATTCTCCAGGACCCATGTAAGCCAGAAGCACAAGGTGGCACATGCGTCTGAAGTTCATTTGCAGTGGCTGGAGGCCCTGGCGCACCTCTCTCTGTCTGTCTCTCTCTCTCTCTCTCTCTCTCTCTCTCTCTCTCTCAAATAAATAAATATATTTTTAAAAACCCAAAGGTCAATTCAGGGGCCCCACGACAAGAAAGCTGTTAAGACTGGTGTCTGTGGTGGAAAAGCAGCCCCAAAGATGTTCATGGTCTACTTCCTGGTCAGTATGTCACCCTCCATGGCAAAAGGGATTTTTCAAGACAACAAGATAACTCTGAGCCTGCTGAGTGGACCCAATCCCACCATAATGGTACTCAGGACACCCCTTCAGGATTGGGCCAGAGAGGTGATAACAGAAAGATCAAAAAGACAGATGTAAGGCAGCTGGTCTCAAACACAGAGGAAGGGGGCCATAAGCCAAGGAATGCCTAAGACTCCAGAAACTGTAAAGGGCAAGGCAACTGAGCTTCCAGATCAGAATGCAGCCCTGCCAGACCTGCTGTCAGCCTACAGGGGCCTGCCAGGCTTCTCACCCCACACTGTCAGGTGAAGACTGTGTTATATATGCCATCAGGTGTATGTATGATGGCATTAGCAGGAAGCTCATAAAGTCCCTCAGACAGCAGAGCTCCGACAACTCTCTCCTGTCCTCTGCCAGACTCCCTTCCTACCAGCCTTCCTTCCTCTTCCCCTGGGGTCCTTCCTTACTGCTGCCACCTTTGTCAGCACAGACAGGCAACTGAATTTCTGAACACAAAAGCATCTGCTGGCTGATTTTAAGTGTTCTAGCATGATGGGAGCCTCTACCGGCTCTTTTCAGAAACACAGGAAGAGTGATGGCTGAGGGGGCAGTCAAGTGTCTCCTATAAAGACCTCAGATCCTGGAGACTGAGTTCTACGAACCCACAAACGATGTGACTCTCACCACAGTTCTTCCCACTCTGGGGTGATAAACCCCTATAGCAGGGTGACAAATCACCCTGCTTTGCTTTCTCCCCAGGCATGCTATTCCTCCACCGGACTAGGAGCAGCAGTAGTGGGGTCAGCCCCTGCGGCTTCTGCTCCAGGCTGACCAAGGCTAGTCATTTCATGGCAAGCTTCCAGGGAGCCTCAAAGCCTGAAGTCTCCTAACTCAGAGGTTTCCGCCTGGCCCCTGCTGCCCCCTTCTGGAATTCACAAGTACTACACTAACCAGTTCCCCAGGTCTCTCCCAGAGCTGGAAACAAATTGTACTACTATTCCTTCCTGGGAGGGCTGCATTTCAGTAGTTCCCCCAGGCCTGACAGCTGTACGTAGCTCGAATAATCTTAGGCTGAAAGGCACTTAGCTCCTGTTTCAGTACTTAGCATGAGGATGGATGGGTGCCCCAGGCCTCACTGATCATCTCTTTATCCCAGGCTCAAAAGAAAGTAACTCTTATTGTCACAACACTAGAAATGCTGAGCAGTCCACCTCTGTGAGAGGGCTACTTCCACTTGATGGCCCAAGGGGCCCTTATCTCCCTGCCAGATGCCAGAATCTTCCACCCAGCAGGAAAACCCTGTCTCCATGGGTAGGAAGAATGGAGGTGAGGGGTCAGGGCCTGAGCCCAGGAAGGAAGAGAAAGAAACACTTTCAACTATTAAATCTGTTTAGTAAAGACAATTTCGCTCATACAAAACAACAGTTTACAACAGTCTTGAGTGCTGGACACACCACCACAGAAACAGGAGGGGCTGCAGACATCCAGGCCCTGTACCCAGACCCAGAGAAGCCTGGATACCCCTCCACCACCAACTCCTGAGAGAGCCACCCTCCCCATTGGGGACCAAGGGACAAACGACTCTCCCCATCCACTCCTCCTCAATCCTGGGAAACCCCACCCAGGCTGAGTTGTTGGAGGGTAAGGTAATAGGCAGAGGGCAGAGTCAAGACATCTTTGGTGCGAAGACTGCCCCACCCACCAGGCCACACAGTGGAAATCTGAGGGACGACAACTTGTCCACAGGGGAGGCTGGCCGCAGAGCCTGGGGGAGACGCATGAAATTCAGCTGCTTTGCAGGGCAACCTTCCCAGGCTCATACATGTGGGCAAAGAGGCAGCCCACTGAGAAATGGCTAAACGTTTCAGAGAATTTAACAAAAGTGGGTTAAAATCAGCAAGAAGGGCAAGCAGAGCTACTCAGCAGATCAGTGCCTCAGGGGACCAAGGACCAGCAATCCATGGGAGAGGAGGTCTTGAGAGGCTCTAGTCCTCCTGATGGCTGTGCAGGTGCCCGACCCTCCTCTCTGCCTCCCTAGTCCAGCTAATACACAAGCCATAGACGCCCAGCACTGGATCTGGACAAGCTCCCCAGGCACTTAGGCAGGCTCAGTTCGGGCAGGGAAAGAGAGGTTTTGGGCCCCAGCAGGACTCCCTGCAGCCCTGCCTTGAGCCGCTCCTATGCCCAGGCCCAGGCACAGATCTGGGCATGCACACATGCACACACTCTCACACTCACTCCTATCTGTTGTGCACACTGGTGATGTCTGAGGCTCCACAAGGAGATGGGTGGCACCAGCCCCCACCCTGGGCCTGAAGCTCTCAGATGCCAGAGCCAGTGGGGACTCCAGGCTGCAGCAGGAGGTAGGGAGGACATATGGGACACAGGGACACTCCCTGTAACAACTTCCACAACACCCTTGGGTAACCCCCAGTCTCCCCAATATCCAGATGAGATGGAGCCTATGGAAAAGGACAAGGAGTAGGGGAAAGGATAATAAAAGAGATTTCATAAAAATTCTAAGTCAATTACAGATAAAATGGCAAAAGGAATACAGTTTCTAGAGCACCGTGCCCCTCCTCTTTGCCTCCCACCTCCCAGCGCCAAAGGCAGAAGTCAGCCAAGGACGCCTTTCTGGGCACCATACAGCCGAAGTGGGCAGGAGACAGAAGGGGCAGTCTGTGTCTCTTCGCTTAAAAAATATATTCATGTAGAGAGTTATTGCTTATCTTCCAGGGGGGTAGGAGGTGGGGCGGCTCAGTGGGCAAGGGCTGCAGCCTCCAGAGCCCGAGCTTTCTTGCGCCTCTTCAAAAGCAGAGGGTTGGACGCATCTTCAATCTTCTTTATTTTGATCTGCTCATAGTCCACACGCATTGTGGCCAAGGCACTGGTCATCTCCTCCTGGGTTCCAACAGGGAGGACAGGAGAGAGATAAATGTGATGAAAGACACACTCAAGGCCCGAGGAAGACACTGGTGGGCCCAGGGAGAGAAGAGGACAAGCTGGTTGTGGGTCCACACTGCAGACAGCAGCATCCCTGGGATTGGAGCTGGGTCAGAGCCTGGCTACCATGCAGTTAATCCCAAGGGGACCTCCCACAAGCTCACAGGAGGAGGATAAGCCCTGAGCCAGCCAGGTAGGAGCTCTGAGTCTGGTCCTGTGTGACCTACAACAGGCTACTCTGCCTCTTGGGGTTTCAACGTCCTCTTCTGCAAAATGAAGGAGATGGTACCCAAATGACCTTTTGAGAGAAGAGGCTTGTGGCAAAGAGCTGTAGCAGAGTGGGCAGGACCACAGAACCACCGCCTAGAAGCCAGTCAGAGTAATGGCTCAGCCACTACTGTTGTTATGGAGATACTGGTATGAAGAACACAGACTCAAGCTGTCATGATCAATGTCAGTGTACACTGGGAACTTTGTTTAGGCTGCCTCGCTGAGCCCTCTTACCCAGTGGAATTCCTCACCTTGACATCTTCCCACCGCTCCTTGTCCTCCTTCAGGACACGACTTGTGTGAAGTGGAGTTTGAGGGACCTTTGTGGATTGCTGAGGGAAGAGAAGCAGGATCAAATGAACACCTAGGCAGTACAGTCCTAGTGAAGGTCCTATCCCGAGGAAAAATCCCCTTGACCAGACCAGGCTTCCCGGACCCACCAAGCTTACCATGATCCAAGGGTGGTTCATGAACTCTGTGATGGTCATTCTCTGAGTGGGCTCTGTTTTCAGCAGGTTCCGGATAAGCATCTTCACTATGGGGTGGGGCAAAAGATAGGAAAAGCTCAAGAGCCACTCCCTGCTCTACTCCTTGCAGTTTTCAGGGGAAATCAGGTTCAAGGTGGGGCCACATGGAGGCAGGCTGCCCAAGGAGCAGTGGCCTCATCCACTAAGCACATGAGAGGTCCTGTCCCACCTCAGGCTCTTCACACAGCAGGACATACCCAGCAGGTATGCAAATAGGCACAGGTACTCAGTTCTATCACCCACATGAGACAAGATGCCAACATGCACATATGCATACATGCACACATGCACACACACTCCCTCTTCTCCTTGTCCCAGAAGGCTGGGTTCCTACCTTCCTCTGAAACTTCTGACCATTCTGGGTTAGGAAACTCATACTGGCCCATTCGGATGCGAGTCTTCATGCCCGGAGATATGGCAAGACCATGGTTGGAATAGAATGGGGGATACCCACACAGCCTGTCAGAAGCAAAAGGGCAGTGTAATGCTATTTAGGAGCCATTTACCTGACACGGAGTGAGAAACATGATCTTCTTGTGATGGTCACGGAGAGAAATAGCTTGTTCAGACAGTCACAACACAATGAATCACAGCCCAGGAGTCCAACATGCCAAGGACCTTAACCACAAATTGCAGCCCACTACCTAGCTTTCTACCACCACTGAGCAACTAAACACTGAGAGAAGGGGACACATGCAGGGGATTCCTAGGAAATTCCCCTTCCTCTTGTCCTGCAGAGGTCAAAACTTCCCAGCTCTCTGCCCCTCCCCAGCACACTCACAGGATGTACATGATGACACCCAAGGACCACATGTCACAGGACTTGTCATACTTCTCAGGGCCCAGCACTTCTGGAGCTGCAAACCAAAGATCATCATGGGTGGGCTATCCCTTGGAACATCATGACTTTCCCAGCCCTTCAGACCATCACAACAAGAAAGCAGCTGGGGTAGGAAGGGGAGCAGAAGACCCTCCCCACAAAAGAACTTTATTTTGGAGTGTCAGAATGAAAACATCTCTGAATGGCAAAGACTTTCAGGCACAGGCTTCCCACTTCACTTCACACATGCCTTGGGAGTGTGTTCTATGCCAGTCCATTCAGACCCAGGCTGCCCACTTCACTTCACACACATGCATCAGGAGCATGTTCTATGACAGTCCATTCAGACACTTCACACACATGCCTGAGGAATGTGTTCTATGACAGCAGTCCACTGAAAACACGATAGTGACTGAGGCTCTGTTCTGGAAGCGTACATGAGCACATATCCTGCCATAAGCCCAGCAGATAATATCTACAATTCCCAGGCCTCGCTTAACTCTAACAGCCCATTTTTGATGGGGCCCAGGTTAGCAGCAAAGAAGCTCATAAGGACTCAACTCCCCTAGGACCTGTGTGTCCTAAGACTGGCAAAGGAGGGGTTGAAACACATTCTGGGGAAGACTTGGTCTTGGGCCTCCTCTAGACTCACCCACATAGTACGGTGTATAACACGGAGTGGTCAAAGAGTTGTGGCTGGTGGTTTCCTTTGCAAAGCCAAAATCAGTGAGCTTTAAAATGGCATTGGGCCTTTTGGAAGTGTATAAGAGGTTCTCAGGCTGTAAAGAGAGAGAAGAAAGACCCCTGTTGACTATGAGTGGTCATCAGAAACCCAAGGAAGGGTCACTCCTTTCTCTCATCTGCCACAATGACCCATCTAGTTTCTTTGTCCTGCATACCACGAAGACATCAGCTGTGTGACCAGTCCCTGCTTCTCTCAGCTTGTAGCGGGCCCGTCGACCAGAGACTAACACACAGAACTGTGAGGGACACTACCAGGTTGGAAAGCCAGGAGGAAGATAACGAGGTGCTGATGAAAAGAACCACAGGGCTGTGGACAGCTAACAAGAGCTCTGTTTACTGGGTTCGTGGTTTGCCCACAGGCAGAGAGAATAAGGTAGAGAATGGCCCACAGACCCACCTTGCCAGAGTGCAGGGGAACTCTGACTGCCCTCCCTGGGTTACCACTGCCCATCCTTAGCTCCTGGGTCTAAACAGATGGTACCTTGACATCCCGATGAGCAATGTTGATAGAATGCAAATACTGGATGGCCTCGCCAATGCTCTTCATGATTTCTGATGCTTCTGGAGAGGGAAGAAAGTCACAAGGTGTAGCATTAGGTCCGAAATCCCCATATGCCAATCAGCCCTACTAGCCATGCAGCCTGAGGCACCCATATCCATCCATCTATCCATCCAGAAAGAAGGCAAGACCTGCCCTATCAGCTGAGGGACACACCCTTGGCAATGAGCCAGGGGAGAATAGGCCCTACGGAGCCCTGCAGTCCTCTGCTGTCTGTCCCTGCAAACTTGTCCCTAGAACAGACCCTCTTTACCTCTTTCTGTGAACGCCTGGTCTCCTCGGTCCTGAATTCGGCTAAAGAGTTCTCCACCATCAAGACTGAAAGAAAACCACAGTGAGAGATCCAGGAACCAGTAACCCTATCACCCCACTGCCCCAAAGGAATTGAGCATTGGCACTCAAGCTTCAATATCCACAGTGGACTGTTCCCAGAGGCAGCAGCATCTGAGGGCAGCATGGGGGCAGGCTGAGTATCCGGCTGGCGGCTTACCACTCCATGACAATCAGCAAGCATTTCCTCCCTGCATACAGGTTCTCGTAGACATCCACGATGTGCACGATGTGTGGGCACTGGGAGGCCCTCCAGTGAAGCTCCACCTCCCTGCGTGCCTTGGGGCAGTCCTGGAGCATCTGCAAGGCCAGCAACCCCTGAGTAACACTTGTCTGCTGGGGACAACTGGGGCTTCCCAACAGGCCTGTTCCAAGCCTGAGCCCACGTGCCAGCTTTCCCATAGATGCCACACACACCCTCTTGGCACCCATCTAGTCTCCATGGCATCTTCCTTGGCCCCTCCTCCTTCAAGATCCTGAGAGGATTCTGCAGCACTTTATCTGCTCATCACAAAGCCTTAACTGAGCTAAAGCCTCAGGTCATTACATGAGTCAGCGAGGGCTTCCTCAAGTTAAGGACATGAAGTCTATGGACAGCAGGCATCCATCTCGTAATGGAGGACAGTGAAGACATACTGAGAAGAACCAGTATAATGACAGAAAGGGGCCAAGAAAGAGGAGACTCCAAAATCAAGAACAGGCACCGAGATAACTCAAACCCACAAAGAAGATCCAAAGCAAGTTTCTGTCTATCTGTGGTTTACACTTCACTTGTCAGCAGAAAGATGGCTCTGGAGTTGACCAGTTATTGGTATGAACCCGTGCTTTTGATTTGCAGCCATAAGCAAGTTAAATCAATGTGTCCTTCATGTCCCCTCTTCTTCCCTGGGCCAGGTGTCTACAGATACCTCGCCAGCCTTATATGCTCAATCTCTGACTAGTCTAAGCCAGCTAATGGGTTCCGTTCCTTCCAGTAGCCAAAGACCCAACTGGTTCAGAAGAATTCTGAAGGTGAGCTATGAAGAGGTTGTTACAAAAGAACACAGAGAGCTGGAGAGATGGCTTAGCAGTTAAGTGTCTGCCTGTGAAGCCAAAGGACCCCGGTGCAAGGCTCGATTCCCCAGGACCCACGTTAGCCAGAGGCACAAGGGGGTGCACGCATCTGGAGTTCGTTTGCAGTGGCTAGAGGCCCTGGCGCGCCCATTCTCTCCCGCACCCCCCCCACCTTTTCCTCTCTCTGTCTTGCTCTCAAATAAATAAATAAAAATTGTAAAAAATAAGAACACAGAAACCCATGTGGTCCCTCCTATGTCTGGTAGCCAGATGCATTCTGTCACCAGGGTACCATAAAGCACAGAACAGTGCGCTGAGGGAAGCAAGTGAGAGACAGCATCTACCTGGATACTTGCTGACATCGTCCAGCATCCCCCGTGACTTCTTTTTACTAAGACAACAATTTCCTGTCTGGCATGGTGACACACACCTGTAATCCAAGCACTTGAGAGGCTAAGGCAGGAATATCAGAAGTGCAAGGCCAGCTGTGGCTACATATCAAGTTCGAGGTCAACCTAGGCTACGTAAGACCCTATTCAAAAAGATCAAAAAATATTTCTTGGCTGTTTAAAATCTTTAGTAGAATTATTTATTGCTTGGAGCCAAAGATATCCCAATACACTTCTACTTTATAAAACGGGGTAATGGCTTTATTTTGTGAAGGTAAATGAAATACTTCTGCAGTGTACTGTCATGTGCTCAGTAATAACAGCCATTATTTTTATTTTTACTTTAGAGACAGTAAGAGAGAGAGAGAGAGAGAGAGACAGAGACAGAGACCTGGCACACCAGGGCCTCAGCCACTATAACTGAACTCCAGACACCTGTGCCACCTAATGGGCATGTGCTTTGTGTAAATATGGCTTATGTGGGATCTGGAGAGAAGAACAGAGGTCCTTAGGCTTTACAGGCAAGCACCTTAATTGCTAAGCCATCTTTCCAGCCCACAGCCATCATTTTTATTAAGCGTTTCTGCTAAGTGTGTGGCACAGATGCCAAAAACCATTAAGACAAGGACTCTCACCACAAGATTTACCATCTGTGTGAGAAGGGAAGATCAGTCCTATATAGCACACACACCACCTGTTGGACATTTTTAGTGCTGGCATATATAGGTCAGAGGGAAGGCATCCAGGCAGAAGATAAGATGAGGACTGGGCACTAAGTGACTAGGATGCAGAGAACTGGGTGAGTGAGGGATGCACCAGGGAGAGCTGGGTGAGCTGCTGGAAATGTGGAAGCCTAGTGAAGCAGATGACAAAGGTGGTGCCAAAGGCAAACATAGGAACTGCTAACAATAGAACTACCATGCTTTTATGCTATGACTCATGTTATATGCAGCTTTTTCTAATGGTACAACAATTACCACCTAACAGAATGAGTAAACAGAGACTCAAAGAAGTATCCTGCCCAACACTGTTTCAGGTTTGGAATCAGGTCTGACAGACTCCAGAGCCCAAACCTTTCCTCTACCATTCCAAATAGCTTTTTTTTTTCTTTTTTGAGGTAGGGTCTCACTGTAGCCCAGGCTGACCTCAACTCATGGTGAACTTCCTATCTCTGCCTCCAAAGTGCTGAGATTAAAAGTTGTGCCACCATGCCCAGCTCCACCATTTTTGTTGTTGTTTTTGTTTGTTTTTTTGTTTTTTGTTTTGAGATAGGGTCTCACTGTAGCTCAGGCTGACATGGAATTCACTATGTAGTCTCAGGGTGGCCTCGAACTAATGGTCATCCTCCTACCTCTGCCTCCCAAGTGCTAGGATTAAAGGCATGTGCTATCACACCCAGCTTCCACCAATTTTTAATAATAAATTAAAGGCTGGGCTGGAGAGATTGCTTAGCGGTTAAGGCGCTTGCCTGTAAAGCTTAAGGATCCAGGTTCAATTCTCCAGGTCCCACGTGAGTCAGAAGCACATGGTGGCACATGTGCCTGGAGCTCATTTGTAGTGGCCAGAGGCCCTGACATGCCCATCCTCACTCTCTCTCCCTCTCTCTGTCTCTAATAAAAACAAATCTTTAACAAAAATTAAATGCTAAAACTTCTCAGAGTGATTTTTAAGAGATACTTCCTCAAACAGGTACCCAGAAGAAATCAGTAACCAGATCGCCACCTCCCAAGTGCACTGGTAAGCCAGCAAATCGATGCAGGATAGATACAGTGTCCCATAAGGTCACACTGCCACCTTGTGGCCATGAGAACAATGTGTGGAGTTCTGCCTCTTCATTCATTTAGATGGACTAGAGGGGGAAAGTTTACTGTCTTCCCATGCTCAAGAGGAGCAAGAAGAGGCACTGGCTAACATACTGTACAAGTCGTTCAAACCAACTAGCACTGACTGAGCTCCTACTATGGACCATACGTTGTGCTGAACGCTCAGGCTAGCGAGGAGGGGAGGAAGGATACAAGAAAGGATGGACACGGAACTCTCTCCCATTCTCCCTAAGGGTGCAGAGCACAGGTAAAATGGAGAACTCCATGGGGGAACTCCCATCCTTACACATTGCCTCTATGTCTTCGAGGAGAACAGTGATAGACAGCTGGGCAGCCAAGCTGTTGGTCCCCAGCTAGGTTCATCACTAGATCTTATGCCATCCAGAGAAATGAGACCATCTGAGACAGTAACTTGTCAGAGGTTGGACACTGGCTTAGGATCCAGGAATGTGCCTGCTTGGGGATTAAGTATGACCAAGAACCGGCATCCACAGTATGGACTTGTATATGATGGTAGGCAGGTCAGGCTCACATTAAAGACCAGTATGCAGAATGGGCTGCCCTGGGGCCAAACAATCTACAAAGGTGGTCTCTGGCAGTTTCCGCAGCAGTCTGATGGATATCCTTCATGGCAAATTTCTATGCAATGGCCAATAAAGGTTTGTAGTGACTGGGTGTGATGTCACACACCTGTAATCCCAGTACTCTGAAGGCTGAGGCAGGAAGATCATAACTATCCTGTCTCAGGGTTTAATTCCCAAGTACACACATAAAATCAGATGTACAAAGTGGCACATGCATCTGGAGTTCGTTTGCAGTGGCTAGAGGCCCTTGTGCGCCCATATTCATTCTCTCTTGAAGAAGAAATAAAATATTGAAAAGTTGTCAGGCTGAAGAGACAGCTCAGTAGTTAAAGGCACTTGCTTGCAAAGCCTGATGGTCTGGGTTCCATTCCTGAGTACTCACATAAAGCCAGATGCACAAAGTGGCACATGTCTGGAGTTCGTTTGCAGAGGCTGAAGGCCCTGGTGTGCCTGTACATACTCTCACTCACTCACTCTCTCCCTGCCTCCTTCTCTCTCAAATAAATAAACAAATAAAAATAGATTTTAAAGTTGTCGATGTGTTTAAAAAGCACAGTGCAATGAAACACTGTGCTATAAATGTGCTAAACACAGGTTCAAGAGTATGAGTACACAGAGCAGGAATGGCCTCTTGTTGCCCTCTACAGGCACATGGGAGCAAAGACCCAAACAGAAGAGCACTCAAGCTGAAAGGATCAGAGCTTTCCACAGAACAGAGGTGACATGTGGTTATGGTACAACAGGAGAAGCATGAGGCCTGGTCTGGAACTTGTCAAATCTGGTCTCACAGCCTTGGAGAGATCATACTCACCCCAAGCTTCTTCTGTATCTACAGAAGGGACAGTACGAGCTGCATAGCCTCCCTGCTCAGTGTCCTTTAAAGCATCTAACAAAGTCTAGTGTCCAGTTATCAGAAAGGCACTGCAAACCAAGGACGTTTCCATGGCCATGGCTGGGGAGGGGGACACACCACACTGAAGCAGGAGCTAGATCACAGCTTGGGTTTGTCACTAGCCCAGTGACCACGACCAATACATCACCTCTAATCATTTAGTATCATGATCAGTGACAGGCCCAAGTCCATGCATGTGTCCCTGAGACACCTGAGCTCAGAGCACTCAATGTAAACTCTGCTCTTTCCGCCTTACACAGGTTAGAGTGTGTGGCCTCCTCACCACCACAAAGCCTAGCTCTCATCACACTTCCAAATTCACAAATCCTCCACCTGCAACAGGGGTGAGCTGGTGTTACACAGTGAATGTGGGCTTTGGAACTGTGTGCATTCTGCTGAACCATCTCCCCAGACCTATTTTTAATTTTTTTCTGAAAGTTGATCTTCTCCCAACAATTAAACTCTAGGGGCCCTAGAGGTCCCTCCCCTAAAGTAACCAAGAAGGAAAGGAACTACAAGCCGACCTCTCTTCTCTGTATAAAGAAAACTGCAAATGAACCAAGAATATTCTTAATTCTTAGAGAAACGTAGGAAGAATTTCCCAGGAAGACTGGTAATTGAAATCAAACTAGATTTTACTCTCCAAAAACCTCAGGTTGGTGAGATAAAACCATAAATATGAAAAGTATTTTTTGTTAAAGAAAAATACCTACATAGTATGTGTGTGTTTCATTATGTTTATTTGAGTTAGGATCACCCTATATGCCCTAAACATATGCTTATCAGAAATCCTTCACTGGATACGAAAGTTAACTAAGGACATGAAAGCAAGACCTTCATATTGGTCAGGTCATATTGGCTGACTAATATCATAGGTCAAAAGCCATACAGTGTCAAAGACATCTGTAATCAAGTCTGGAGAGAGAAGGACAGTGTGTGGGGGTGAGTGCAGTGGTCTGCAGTGAGTAGGTGGGACCCATTTCTGGACTCCTCCCTCCTCCTCCCAGGTCTGGGTTCTTTGTGCAGTCAGTGTGTGGACAGGGTAGCGATCTAGAATGAGAGTAGGCCTGACCCCTGTATCTGGACTCCTCCTACCTCTCAAGTCTGGGTCGCCTGCACTGGTCTGTGTCCTGGAGGGCACGGCACAAAGTAGGCCAGATCCTTGTTCCCTTGCTTCCCCTAGTCCCCTGGTCCTGAGGTCCCACTGTGCCTTGCTCCGGGAAGCCTGACCCCTATGTAAGCTGTGGAATCAGGCCTTTTGCTCTGGTACCCTGACTGGCCACTAAGTACCAACATCCCTGTTCACCTGAGTCACAGTGTGCATGGGCCAAAGGACAAAAACTTTCTTCCTCCTCAATAAAATAAAGAGTCTTCCTAAAATGGGTAGACAACAATGCAAAAGAGCCAACAAAAGTCAGAAAACTGAGATATCTCCACCAAGGATACCTTGTTGTACTATGGAAGCCTCCAATGATTTCACAGAGAAATCAACAGAAATTCATTCCCAAAATGAAAACACAACAACCAATGAGAACGTAGACCTAACGGATATCTACAGAACTTTCCACCCCAACTCTACAGAATACAGATTATTCTCAGCAGCCCACAGAACCTCTAAAACCACAGAGATCTCCAAAATTGACCATATATTAGGCGATAAAGCATGCCTTCATAAAGTCACAAAAATTGAAGTAACTTCCTGTACCATGTCAGATCATAGTGCTTTAAAGCTAGAAATTAACAAGAGACACATCAAGAACTCCACTAACTCTTGGAGACTAAACACACTTTTAAACAATAAATGGATCATGGAAGAAATCAAAAAAGATTGTAAAATTCCAAGAATTGAATGATAATGAAACACAACCTACCAAAACTCAATGAAGGCAGTCCTAAGGGAAAAATTCATAGCCCTAAATGGCTTTATTAAAAAGACAGAGAGATCACAAATCAATAACCTGACTGTCCACCTAAAGGCTCTGGAAAAACAAGAAGAATCCAACCCAAAGAGCTCCAGATAGAAAAAAATAATCAAGATTAGAGCAGAAATTAATGAACTGAAATCTAAGAAAACAATTTTTAAAAATCGATGAGCTGGTTCTTTGAAAAAAATAAACAAGATTGACAAACCCCTGGCAAAACTAATCAAGCAAAACAAAGAGAGAGAGAGAGAGAGAGAAGTCTCAAATTAACAAAGTCAGAAATTAAAAAGGAGAGATCACTACAGACATCAGTACAATCAGAAGAATCATCAGGGCATACTTCCAAAACCTCTACTCCACAAAATTAAATAATCTAAAAGAAATGGATGAATTCCTAGATACATACCACCTACCAAAACTAAACTCAGAGCAGACTAGTCTCCTAAACAAACCTATCACATTCATGGAGATTGAAAAGGGTAATCAAAAACCTCCCCAAATTTCACTGGGGGTAGTAGCACATGCATTTAGTCCCAGCACTTGGGAGGCAGAAGGGTTTATACTTCAACACAATACAGGCTATATATATATAAGGCTCCTAAAGCCCAAATAATACTTGATGCATGAGTTCAAGGCCACCCTGAGACTATATAGGGAATTCCAAGTATGCCTGGGCTACAGCGAGGTACTACCTCAAAAACCAAAGCAACAACAACAAAAAAAACTCCCCAAAAAGAAAAGTCCAGGACTAGATGGCTTCTCAGCTGAATTCTATCAAACCTTCATAGAAGAACTAACACCAATTTTTCTCAAACTATTCCACATAATCAGAGACCAGGCAATTTTCCCAGACTCCTTTTATGATACCCTAATACCAAAACCAGACAGAGAAAGAAAATTACAGGCCTATATCCCTAATGAACTTAGATGCAAAGATCCTGAACAAAATCCTTGCAAACCAAATTCAACAACATATCAAAAGCATTATCTACCTTGATCAAGTAGGTTTCATCCCAGGGATGCAGGGATGGTTTGACATACAAAAATCAGTCAACATAATACACCACATAAATAAACTGAACCATAAGAACTACATGATCATCTCAATTGATGCAGAGAGGGCCTTCAACAAAATACAACACCACTTCATGATCAAATCACTGGAAAGAATAGGGATGAAGGGTTTATACTTCAACACAATACAGGCTATATATATATAAGGCTCCTAAAGCCCAAATAATACTTGATGCAGAAAAATTCAAGGAGTTCCCATTGAGATCAGGAACAAAAAGGGGGCACTCACCATGCTCTTCAACATAGTACTAGAAATACTAGCCCCAGCAATAAGGCAGGAGAAAGAAGTAAAAGGGATTCAAATTGGAAAGGAAGAAGTTAGCCCTATTTGCAAATGACATGATCCTATATGTAAGTGACCTGAAAGTGTCCATCCCTTCAGCAAAGTGGCAAGATGCATAATCAATGCACAAAAACCAGTAGCTTTTCTATATGCAAAGGACAAATATACAGAGAAAGAAATCAGGGAGACTGTCCCATTTTCAATAGCAACAAAAAAATTTAAATACCTTGGAATAACACTAACAACGGATGTGAAAGAACTATATAATGAAAACATAAAAACACTCAAGAAAGAAATGGAGGAGAAACTGAGAAGATGGAAAGACCTCCCATGCTCCTGCTTAGGTAGAATTAACATTGTGAAAATAGCAATTCTACTACCAAAAGTAATATAGAGATTTAACGTAATACCAACAAAAAATACCAGCATCATTCTTCACAGAGATATTAAAAATAATCTCAAAATTCATATGGAATGGCAGAAGGCCTTGGATATCCAAACATATCCTCAGCAAAAGAAACACCTCTGGTGGTATCACCACATCTGATCTAAAGCTATATTATAAAGCCATAGTGACAAAAAAATATATGGTACTGGAATGAAAACAGAAACATAGACCAGTGAAACAGAATTGAAGACCCATGCCTTAGGGCAAGCAACTACAGCTGCTTGATCTTTGACAAAGGTACCAATAATGTCAACTGGAGAAAAGACAGCATCTTCAACAAATGCTGTTGGACAAACTGGATATGTAGAAAATAAAATTAGAGCCACTCATTTCATCATACACAAAAATGAAGTCCAAATGGATTAAAGACCTCAATATAAGACCTGAAACTCTTCAACTACTGGATAGGAAACACTCTCCACGATATAGGACTGGGAAAAGACTTCCTGAACAAAACCCCAGTAGCCAAGAAAATTAAACAAGCACTCAACCAATGAGAGCTCATGAAGCTAAAAAGCTTTTGCACAGACAAACATACCATAAGCAGAGCCAATAGATTGCCCACTGAATGGGAGAAAATCTTTGCCAGCTATACCACTGACAGAAACCTAACATCTAGAATCTACAAAGAACTCAAAAAACTAAACAATTTAAAAAAAAAAAATCAGCTGGGCGTGGTGGCACATGCCTTTAATCCCAGCACTTGGGAGGCAGAGGTAGGAGGATCGCAATGAGTTCGAGGCCACCCTGAGACTACATAGTGAATTCCAGGTAAGCCTGGTCTAGAGTAAGACCCTACCTCAAAAAAACAAAAAACAAACAACAAAAAAAATCAAAACTACTCCAAAAGTAGGGCAGAGAACTAACTAGGGAGTTCTCAGAGGAAGAATTACAAATGGCTAACACATACTTAAGAAAATATTCAACATCCCTAACCATTAGGGAAATGCAAAACAACTATGACATTCCACCTTATCCCAGTAAGGATAGTAAACATTAAAAATTCAAATGAAGGTCTGAGAAGATGGCTTAGAGGTTAAGGCATTTGCCTGCAAAGCCAAAGGACCCTGGTTCGATTCCCCAGGACCCATGTAAGACATATGCACAAGGTGGTACATGCATCTGGAGTTCGTTTGCAATGGCTGGAGGCCCTGTTGCACCCATTCTCCCCCCCCCTCCTTCCCTCCCTCCCTCAAATAAATAAATTAAATATTTAAAAAAATTAAATGAAAACAAATGTTGGCGAGGCTGTGGAGAAATAGGACATTCATTCACTGTTGGTGGGAATGTAAGCTGATACAACCACTGTGGAAATCAATTTGGAGACTCCTAAAAGGATGAATATAGAGTTACCAACAGACCCTGTTATTCCTTTACTGGAACTTACCCTAAAAGCTCCACATCTCAGCTCAGAAATTTTGTTCAACCATGTTTATAGCTGCTCAATTCATAATAGCTAAAAACTGGAATCAATCCAGGTGCCCATCATTAGATGAATGGATAACCAAAATACAGTGTATTTACATGATGGAATTCTACTCAGCAGTAAGAAAAAATGACTCATTGAAATTTGTAGAAAAATGGTCAAACTTGGAATAGATCATTCTAAGTGAACTCACACAATCACAGAAAGATAATCGTTGCATGATCTCACTCTTCTGCAGTTTCTAACATGGATCAGCCCAAGTTGCTGACATAAATGAACAGCATCTTGAGGCTTAGACAATAGGGAGGGTAGGATTTGAGGAAGGGGAAAGGGAAAGGTTGGGGAAGGGACACAAAACTGAACTCAAATTGAACTGGTACCATAGAATCCTATATCTATCCTGGAAGTCAGACTAACAGGTGGAACCCTCAAGAGGACCTTAGAGGGAGCACCTGAATCAAAGAACCCTGGAGAGAGTGAGACGAAATTTAAAGTTAAATTTCTCCTGTTTCTTTTCTGGCTTTTTCTTTTTTCTTTTCCCTTAGTGCTGACCTGTAATTCCCCGTACCAGGATGTGGTCTATATCCACAATGAGCTGTTGATCACAGAGACCTACTAGATCTCCCAAAACAAACAAGACAGACTTTTGTCAGAGCACTTGATAACCCACCAGAGGTTAAGGGCAAGATCCTACTGCTGAAGACACCAAATGCTGTCAGCATGGACCATGGAGAGACCTCTTTGGAATCAGGAGGAAAGCCAGTCCCCAGACCATTAGGCCATCTAGTGCTGGAAGGCGCTGCATGAGCTACCAGGGGAAAGTGGCCAACATCTCTCCAAGCAACTCAAAGTCTAAGCAACTCAGAAGCAAACAACTTGTGATGCTCACACAAGTGCAGTAGTGCACACAGCCATGATGGGTAACTAACTGCTCTTAATTGGCTAGCAGATCCACTGGGTGGAAAGGACACCGTATCTGGAACTAGGAAACAAGTCAGAATCATATCCCAGTAATGATTCTGCTTTCCATTGTCAAGCTACCACTAGCCTTAGCCTGTAAGAGTGTCTAAACCTTTTAATTCTCCCTAAATTAATAATGGTTATCCCATTTAACTGGCACTGACTTCACTCTCCATTGGAGAATCTGCTTCTCTTATTTATTTAGTTATTTATTTATTTATTTTTAAGAGGAAGAGAGAGAGAGAGAATGGGCGTGCTAGGGCCTCCAGCCACTACAAACGAACTCCAGACACATGTGCCCCCTTGTACATCTGGCTAACATGGATCCTGGGGAATCAAACTTGGGTCCTTTGGCTTCGCAGGCAAACACCTTAACCGCTAAGCCATCCCTCCAGCCCTGCTTCTCTTTTTCAGATGGGAACTGGACCTAAGGAGATTCCACCCTGGACCCAGCTGAAACCACAGAGGAACCGGGGAAATGAACAAAAGTGCTGCTTTCTTAGTTAAGCTGGTATCAGCACAAGGGTGATGGAGAAAGATACTGAGTACATGCAACACCTACAAAACCAGAGATCCAGAGGTTCCTAAGTGTCCGTCACTGAAGTAGACTTAAAATGCTCCACGCATGGCTCAGGGAATTTTGTGGAAAAGGGGGCAGAAAGATTGTTAAGAGCCACATGTTGGGACATTTTGCACAGAGACATTACCTCTTCCCCATAACTTACAGCTGCCCCCACAATCCCCATGGGGCTGACCTGCATCCCCATCAAGGAAGGCCTCTACAGAAAAGGGGCAGGGAGGAGGGAAAAGATGGTACCAATATGTGATATTTACATGCAAAATATGCCCATATCTAACAATAAAAATAAATAAACATCAGATGAGCTAGCAAAACATGAAATAAATTGTTTTATATCTGAAAAGAAAAAAAAAGAATAATCGGAAGAACAGGGCTAAGTAAAAGACACGAGTGCTGCACTCCCACCAGGCAGAGAAGGGGACAAGAAGCATTCCCAGAGAGCTACCAGGGACCCCAGCAGAGTACGACAGAGCAGCAAGCATCACCAGGAGTCAAGAGTCATGTGGGCAAGGTCCTGCTCCTCCAGCACAGACAAGAATGGTGGAGGCCAAAGGACCCAGGACCATAGCTCCGAGAGCCAGATAACGGAAGAAGCACTTTTTCACTAAAAAGCCACAGGCCTTTAGTCAAGGAGTGACTAAGAAGGACTCTGAAATATGTGACATTCATGCAAAGCCTGAGAGGCAGGTTTGTGCCTTGCCTCAGCTGCATGCACTGTGTCTGAAATCCTCTTGCACAAGAAATTAAAGGATACATGTTCAATGCTAGCAAACAACAAGGCAAATGCTGCCAAATTTTCCAGGTGGCAGAACCCACACCCTGGGGTGGAACCTCTAGGGAGGTGGCAATAAGGGAGACAAGACCTAAAGAGTACCCAAACAATCATGGCTAAAGGCCCCTGAAGGCAGAAGAGGCCCTAGATTCTGGTTTTATCTTCCTCTCCCTTACTTGACCTTCCTCTTCCATGCCAGGACCCTGCAAAGACATTCTAAGTCAAGCAGAAAGCTAGAGAAAAGGAAATGAAAAGGGAGATGCTCAGAGCCCAAGGGACTCCTCACCAAGAACCAGACGAAGAAGGAAGAAAGAGAAACTTCTCACTAGCTGTGTGATGTAAGCAGGTCTAACTCCTGTGTGTCTCTTTTTTCTTCACCTGTTAGGTGAGACAATAATAGTACCAAAGGGGTTGCTATATTTATCACGTGCACACATTATGTAAACTACCAGGAACAGAACTTGGCACATACCAAGCACCGCATTAGTGTTTGCTATTATTACCCTGTCCCGCTCTTGTGTTTGAGTACCAACAGGGTGAACAACTGGGATCCCAATCACACCCACTGCACTTGGAGGTTATTCACGGGTCTAGACACCAGGTGGTGGGGGACTCAGTATACCAGAAATGAAGTAGGCTTTGCCATTGCAGTCCTGAGCTTTCCTCACCCCGGTACCACCTAAAGGGACAGCTGGGGTGCTTCCAAGAGTAAAGCAAAAGCCTGATTCAGTGCTGTCAGTGAGGATATGTGCAGTTAAACAGGACCTCTGCACTCCTGGGAGGCAGCTGCAGGTCAGGGGAGCATGTGGTACACTAACCCACAATGCTTTCAGATCAGGGCCATCTTTCCCTAGACCACAGATACCTCTTCTGTATCACATGGAAGATGGCTACCCTGGATGGAGGACTTCAGGGAGGAAGCCACCACTGTGAGCACATCCAACCACCTGAGCACAGTGCTCAAGAGGGCAGCGGGGAAATGAGGAGCACCTAGTGTAATGGCTACACATGTCCAGTGTGTCATTCTACCTGCCTCACATCCACTCTGAGAGAGGACATCTTATTCTATAAATGAGATAACTCATGGAGTAATCCCTCCTAAAGCCTGTCAGCTAGCTGTGGAAGGGCTAGAATTTGAACCCTGGCCTTGAGGCTCCTAAAGCCCCCTTTCCCATCAGCCCAAGAAAGGCAGATGGCAACATCTGCCCAGGACTGCCCATTTCATCAACAATCAGAAGCAGAGGCTGAAAGCACCTTTATTTACAAGTATCTAGTAGTAAAATGAGTGTGGTGGCACACACCTGTAAGCCTCGCATTTAGGAGGTTGGAGGCAGGAGGACAAGGAGAAGTTCAAGGTTATTCTTAGCTACATAAGCACGTTCCAGGCCAACCTGAGCTATATGAGTCTACCTCAGAAAGAAGGGAGGGAAGGAGGAAGAAAGAGAGGGAGGGAGGAGAACAGGCAAGTGGTACCTTTAATCCCAGCACTCAGTAGGCAGAAGCCAGTGGATCACTGTGAGTTCAAGGCCACCCTGAGACTACATAGTGAATTTCAGGTCAGCCTGGGCTAGAACAAGGCCCTACATCGAAAGTCCAAAAAATAATAATAAAAATAAAGTAGCTCAGGCTGGAGAGATGGCTTAGCAGTTAAGTGCTTGCCTATGAAGCCTAAAGACCCCGATTCAAGGCTTGATTCCCCAGGACCCACGTTAGCCAGATGTACAAGGGGGTACACACATCTGGAGTTTGTTTGAAGTGCTTGGAGGCCCTGGCGTGCCCATTCTCTCTCGCTCTCAAATAAATAAGTAAAAATAAACAAAACAAAAAAAGTAGCTCATGCCCACAGGGTACAAGCAAGTACCCCCAGCCCTCTCCCCTAAGGCAGAACAGTGTAGACAGACCTGTTCATTCTCTGTCCCCCTCCAGCTGCACTCAGCACTGTTCTAGAAACCCTTGCCAACAAATAGTGTAGTATTGTGTCTAGAGATAGCTGGGTCTTTCCTTTCAGTCTGAAACGCAGGAAGCAGAGTCCTACACACAGGGTGAATTAAAATGCTAACTAAACGCTTACAAGTCAATTGGAGAAGGGAGGCACGAAACAGTTACTGAACCGCAAGAGCAGGACATGCATCCCTGTGTCATTTGCTATTTCCTCTGGGTCCCTCAGGGGCCCCATTCTAGGTCCAGGACCAGAAAGAAACCAAGGGAGGAAGCTCCACACAGAATGCCCAACACTGAGTATAAAAAGTAATGTCTGAGACCCTCCGGCCGCGGGGCTGGCACTGTCATGAAGTACACAAGCATAACAACACACAGCGTGACTTATAGTACAGAACGAGAAGACGCAGCTGCAGCTGCAGCCACGGCCCAGGAAGAATCTCAGCTCCCAAAACTTACCAGCAGCTGCCTGCAGGCTGCAGGAAATGTCTGGTGTCTCTGTGCACCTAACCCAACTCAGGAACAAGTGCAAAGACAGCAGAAATGTACCCACTGTGTGACTGGCCCACGGTGGGTGAAGGATCGTCCTTCCCCAACTTCTACAAGGCTCAACGGGAACCACTGATGATGCTCCCTGAGAAGTCTGATCTGAACATCTAAACAGAACCCTCCAAACACAGACAAGTAAGACACACGGATGTGCTGCCCAGGCCTTGTGCTGGCGGCACCCGTTCCCACATGTTGGTTGGGAGGAAAAAACTCGAGTTTTTCATTGTTATGGAACTTTCACAACTATGATGAAGGAAAATCCCTACCCAAAATAAAGTAGAACAGACAATGAGGAATTCTAGTACCAAAATCACTAAAGCACCCTTGCCAAACTGCTCCAGATAAAGCTAATCTCCAGAGGGTGACTGTCTCTATCATCTCTATCCACCACAAAGGACAGAGAGCCAACGAACAGTCACACTATAAATGACAAATTCTTAAATATTTGCAGCACATGATGATGGATAACGGCTTCATTAAGGATCTGAGAAAAGAGCCCAGTCAGTCAAGCACTTTCTGTGCCTATGTGAGAATCTGAGTTTGGATCCCCAGCTCCCACACAAATGCTAGGTGGGAATGGTAGCCCACCTGTAATCTCGGAGATGGGGGATCCCTGTGGCAAAGCTGGCTAGCTAGACTAACCAAACCAGTGACCCAGTCTAGCTTCAAGTAAGAGGCCTTGTCCTAAGAAATAAGGTGGAGAGTAGTTGAGGAAGGCACCCAACACTGCAGCCTCTGGCCTCTACACATGTGTGCGCACACATACACACACAAAAAGGCTAACTCAACTCCAGCACTGATCAACAATGCAACATAAAAATGGCTGGAGGATAAAGAATAAGCACTTCAAAAAAAATATGACCAAATCAAACACGCTTGTTACAACTCATCTAAATGTATGCAGTAAGTGTGCACATATGTATGCATGTTCATATGTATGAACCTACAGCTCACCAATTGGGCTAACTAGGCAGCAAGCCGCAGGGATTCTCCTGTCTCCATCGGCCCAGCACTAGGATTACAGGCATGTGCCACGGTGCCTGGCTTTTACATGCTGAGAATCCAAACTCAAGCCTTCATACTCAAACAATAAGCACCTTACTGATAGAGTCATCTCCTCAGCCCCTGGCAAAACTTTCTAAGTGTTTGATCAAACTCCTAGATTTGCAAAGATCTAGGAAATAAAGTCCCTCTCATATACTCATCGTGGTGAGGACTGAAACCAGTCTGATTTTGGAAGAAGCTGGCTCAATCTATCAAAAAATTTTGAATGTTTAAATCTTACTCAGGCTGTATGTCTAATGTTCTAATTTGTTAGGCAGAACCATACTCATACTTCTAAGGTAACTTTTAAAAGTATATTCATATGACAAGAAGCAGACACAGCAAAAGGTTAGCTAGGGAGGCTGGAGAGATACCTCAGTGGTTAAGGCACTTGCCTGCCAAGCCTAAGGACTCATGTCCAACTGTCCAGGTCCCACATAAGCCAGACGCACAAGGTGATGCCAGTGTGCAGGACTGGCCATGCACACTAGGTGGCACACACATCTGGAGTTTGATTATAGTGGCTGGAGACACTGGTGTGCCAATATTCATTCTCTTCCTCCCACCCCCGACTTCTGCTCTCTTATGTATAAAAAAAGACAGTCTGTTGGGCTTGCCTCACAAAACGTGGGGGGGCAGGGCTGGGGAGATGGCTTAGTGGTGAAGGCGTTTGCCCACAAAGCCAAAGAATCCAGGTTCAATTCCCAGGACCCACGTAAGCCACATGCACAAGGTGGCACTTGCATCTAGAGTTCATTTACAACAGATAAAGGCCCTAGTGTACCCATTCTCTCCCTCTCTCTCTCTCTCACCCCCCCTTAAATAAATAAAATATTTGTTAAAAAGGTTAGCTAGATTTTATTATAAATGGGAGTAATATGGATAATTGTTTTTCCTTTTATATATTTCTGAGATGTCTAAAGCTGAAACAGTATTAGTAAACAGGATGCATACTCCCATTGTTAAATGTACAGCAGTTGTTCTATTTCTTCACACAAGAGGGGAAAGGATATATGGATTCCTAGATGCTTAAGAGGTTTGTTGTTTTGGTTTTTTTTTTTTTTTTTTTTTTTAGAGAGGACAGGAGAGATGGCTTAGTGGTTAAGGCACTTGCCTGTGAAGGCTAAGGACCCAGGTTTGATTCCTCAGTGCCCAATAAGCCAGATGCACAAGGTGGCGCATGCATCTGGAGTTCGTCTGCAGTGGCTAGAAGCCTTGGCACACCCATTCTCTCTATCTGCTGCTTCCCCTCTTTCTCTCTCTTAAATAAATAAATAATTTTTTAAAAGAGGGTTTTTTGAGGGATATAAATTTTTTAAATTAACAGTGTTGACCACCAGGGGGTAGATAAGTAGTAGAGAGAAGCATGCATATTTTTTTTATTTTCTATTTTTAGGTTTGTCTAGTTTTTTACTATCTGCATGAACTCCTTTTTAAAAAAAAACATCATGGAAAATGCTAATAAAAATTTTAGGGCTGGAGAGATTGCATAGCGGTTAAGCACTTGCCTGTGAAGCCTAAGGACCCCGATTCAAGGCTCGGTTCCCCAGGTCCCACGTTAGCCAGATGCACAAGGGGGCGCACGCATCTGGAGTTCGTTTGCAGAGACTGGAAGCCCTGGCGCGCCCATTCTCTCTCTCTCCCTCTATCTGTCTTTCTCTCTGTGTCTGTCGCTCTCAAATAAAAAAAAATAAAAAAATTTAAAAAAAAACTTGATTCATCAACCTTTTAAAAAAATTTTTTTAAATAAAAAAAGAAAGTAAATAAAAATTAAAATCCTACTAAAGTTTTAAAAGTAAAAAAAAAAGAATTTAAAACAAACAAAAAAAATCTTCCTTTGCATTTCAAATAAATGAACTGTGATTCTTGAAAAGTGAGGATTCTGCCTGCTTTGTTAATCTATATTCCTTTTCCTTTTTTGGTTTTTTGAGGCAGGGTTTCACCCAGGCCCAAGCTGACCTAGACCACTCTCTGTAGTCTAAGCTGGCTTTGAACTCACAGTGATCCTCCTGCCTCTGCCTCCTGGGATTAAAGGAGTATAGCACCACTCCAGGTTTAAAAAAAAAAATCAAAGCAAATAATTTTTTTTTTTGAGTACTCTGTAGCCTAGGTTGGCCTTGCACTCATAACAATCCATTAACCTCAGCCCTCCCAAATGCTAGAATTACAGAGGGAAGCTATCATGCGTAGCTCACTTATTTTTGTTGTTGTTGCTGCTGTTGTTTTTCAAGGTAGGGTCTCACTCTAGTTCAGGCTGACCTGAAATTCACTATGTAGTATCAGGGTGTCCTTGAACTCACAGTGATCCTCTTACCTCTTCCTCCTGAGTGCTGGGATTAAAGGCAGGTGCCTCCACACCTGGCTCAATTCTTTATTTAAAACATATCGCTACACGTAAATCTAACAGCCCAATGGGATACATACAATTGCTGGCTCCATTATGCAGGTATGGCAACCAAGACCCGATGAAGCAACTTGCTCAAGGCCTCCTGTCTAGTAAATGTTTATATAAAGCTAAGATGTGGGCCCACCTCTAACTTCTAGGCTTTGTGTTTAGGGGGACTGGTTGTTGTTTTGTGTTTTTAGTAGGTTGGTTGGTTGGTTTGATTGTTGACTTTTTTAATTTTTCTTTTCACTACAAAAGAGGCTGCTGTCTTACTGATGTCCTGTCTCTTCCAGTCCTCAAAGTCTCCCACTCCTGCAGTGTTCCCAGGCCTGCCCCAAGTGTCTCTCCATCCATCACGCCCAAAGAAGAGCCCGGCATGGGAAGAAAAAGAGTCAGAAGAGTGGCAATGAATACTTAATGATTAAATGGATGGCCTGTGCATCAGCCACAGGTCATGGCTTTCAACGAACTACAAGGCATCTTTTTTTTTTTTTTTTTTTTGAAGAAGGTAAAGTGGGGTTGGAAGGAAATATGTCAACCCCTCAAGTTGGCTTTAGGCAATTTGAGTAGCAGAAAATACCAGTTCTTTGCAGTATCTATGTATGACTTGTAAAAATCCACAGAGATCTGTTGTTGTTTAATTAAGGCAGAAGGAGGTCAGGAGCCTTTGGCCTTAAACAGCTCAGTCACTCTGGACCCTGCACACTAAGCAACAAGAAAAAAGATGGTCCCTACAAACTGAGGGCTAATATTTGCACAAGTACATGTACGCACATACATAGGTGCTCACAATTTTACACACCTAACACTGGTGAACAGCTGGATGAGGAAAAAGGAAGAGAATCAAAAGGCAGATCATTCTGTGGTAACATACAAGAGAATGCACAGCCAGGGAGAAGATGGGAAACACTCCTGCACATCACTAATAACGGCTAGACAGAAGACAGAGCTCAAGTCCCCTCAAACAAGAACATGTGTGACAGGCCGAGCGTGGTGGCGCACACCTTCAATCCCAGCACTCAGGAGGCAGAGGTAGTAGGGCAGCCATGAGTTCAAGGCCACCCTAAGACTACATAGTGAGTTCCAGGTCAGCCTGGGCTAGAATGAGACCCTACCTCAAAACACACACACACACACACACACACACACACACACACACACAAAGTGTGACAGAGAGGTCAACTCTTGTTCCACTCAGAGCAAGGTACCTGATAAACGCTTGTCTTGCCTTACTCAAGACACCATCAGTTCCCCACCTGAGAACACATGCAAAAGAGCTGCCTGCCACTGTGATTTGACTGACCAGGATCTGACTGTTTATACACATACAACCCTTAGCAAAAACAAGAACACCTCAAAGAGTAAAGAGGGGGAAAACTGAATATAAAACCAATAATCTAGCCTAAACCAACATTTAGACATCACACAAAGCAACAAACCAGACACAAAGGGAATCCACTTGGAAAGGTACAGCTGGGGCCCTGACAAGTGAATTCTAACAATAATGCCCTAGGAAGAAAGCAGGAGGCTCAGCCACAGCACAGGGGAAGTGAAGAGCACGAATACTAATGGATGTGTCCCAAGACATAAGCAGCTATAGGCAAGCAACAGAGAGTAGAGCGAGCCATGGGCTCACAGAAAAGGAGCAGAACACCTGAAAACCCATGAACTACTGGGACACGTCTTAAAGCAAGAGCCAAGTTATAAGAGGGGTCAGTGAGGAAATGGCCATCTGTTGAGAAGCTCCTGTATAAGAGACAGAAAGTGGAAGATCGCTCATCTCTAGTATATCCATCTTTTCAAAAGAAAGATGAACTTCAGATTAGTGCAAGCATATGCAAAATGACAGACATGCCCACACAAACGGAATAGCAAATCCAAGCTAGACTAAGAATCAACATTTAATCACTCCACTTGACCATGCTACAGAGCCCAATTTCAGAACAGTCACATCCAGAGACCCAGTGAGGATCTGTGTGAGTAAGCCACAGTGGGCTGTGGCCAAGCCACCTCAGGGGAGCTGGGCAGGACACCATTCTCAGTGTCCAAGGCACTCCTAGCTGACTGTTTCAAGAGTTCACAGCTGGGCCAGAGGGAAAAGAAACAATATACAAACAAAGTCTTAACACAAGATGACAGCTAAAAAGACAAAGGATCTTTATTTGCTTATTTACATATAAAGGGCTAAACAAGATGGACTGCTACAAATACACCCATGTCTGACAAATCTCTGGGACAGATCATCAGCTAACTAGAACTTTACCACACAGCCTGGACTCCCTCTCTCTGAAGCCACAGCAAATGTACTTCTTTGCAGAGTCACTAAATTAAGCACCACAGGAGTGCCAGATGAACAGGGCAGTCTCCTGCCAGACCTTTTGGATGGCATTTTCCTGGATCTAGGACAGGAGCCTAAGCACCAAACTAAATCCAATCTGCCCTCTGCTTTGTCAGTAATTGGCAATAGTGTCACCATCAGCCCATAAGAAATGTCTCTGATCACTTCCAGGCACAGGCAGCCCCTCTTTCCTCTTCATTCCCACAAGACTCTTGTTGAACAACTAAGTCAGCACTTGCTGGTTGTTATCGTTTGCATATGAAATGCACCCACAAGTTCATGTGTTAAAACATAGACCCCCACCAGGTATGTTGATACACACCTTTAGTCCAGCACTTTGGGAGGCAGAGGAAGGAGGATTGCTATGAGTTTGAGACCAGCCTGAGACTACATAGTGAATTCCAGGTCAGCCTGGGTTAGATCGAGACCCCCATCTCAAAAGACTTTTTTAAAAAAAGGTTCCCAGCTCCCCAGCTGGTGGGCACTACTATTTTGGGAGGTTCTGGATACTTTACAAGGTGGAATCTGGTTGGCTAAAGCAGGTCACTGAGACTGTGTACTTGTGGCTATCTTGTCCCTGCATCTTTTCCTTCTTACTTTCTATTTCCTGTCTGCCATGAGGTAAATGACTATTTTCCACCACATGCTTCTTACCACCATGTCTTCCTGAGCACATGAAGCCATGGTCTGAGCCCTCTGAACTATGAGCCAAAATAATCCTTCTTCCCTTTGATTATTTGTGTCAGTTGTTTGGGCACAGCAACACAAAGGCCTAATACACTGGTGATGTTTACAAGATGGTCTTCCTCCTGCCACAGAACTCTTGAAGACTGGGGCAATGTATCATCATTCATCCTTTGATTACAAGTCCAGTACATAGCACTTAGGACATAGTTAGGACATAGTCAATAAATATTTGCTTGCTGACTAATCTCAGAGAACATTTCCAAAGACAAACCAAAGAATATCATCACTGACTTTTCTAGTATTTTACCAACAAACTGGCTGAAGACATAACATACAGCAAGCTTACCAAACTTGCAAGTGACAAATTTAGTAACAGCTTTCTCATCAGGTGGTGGCAAGGATTAAATAAGACTATGACAAGTAGGAAGTGGCAATCAATATCACAGGTTCTAGATGACTTCACAGTTTATTAATAGTTCCTTAGGTTTGTGACATTCTTACAAACTCACCTGCTATGACACCATGAAGCTGCCTTCAGCTCACTGCCAGATGAAGTACCTGACTGAGAGTGGGGTCTAGATCCAACCACTATCTGTACTGCTCACACAAGAGCCACACCAACGTCCAAAGGAGGACAACCAGGATGTAGCATGTCTGAGAACCATGAGAAATGACTCTATCAAATGGAATAAGCACCCTGAAGAAGAAAAACCCCAAAGAGACAGCAGAGAGTTCAACGTGGTAATAGTCCTAAAATTCCATGGGGCCACTGGAAAGGGGCTAAATTAGACTTGGCCTACATGACAAGAACAAAGTCTTCAATGGTTGGAATCTTATAAAGTGGTCAACACCTTTCTCTCCCTGGAAACAGTGGAGCAGTCAGGTGGGTGCCATGGGACTCCAACATTGGTAAGCGAGTAAGTAAGCGGAGAAATGAGGCCCTCATTCTCACATTACCTGGTGTAGAAGACAGGGAGGGACAGGGCAGGATTATCCAGGAACAGAAGTAAAGCCTCCCATATCCCAGAAATCGTACTTTTAGCTATTTACCCAAGAGAAATAAAAACATGATGTCCACAAAGACTTGTGCAAGAAAGTTTCTTGGAACTTTATTCATCAATGGGCAAAACTGGCAACAACCAAAATGGCCAGCCATAGGAGAATAGCTAACTAACACATCCATGCAATGAATGCTCAGTACAGGAAGTAACCATGTGGATGAGCTTCACAGAAAATTTCATACTGATTATCCCATTCTATGAGCTTCCAGAACAGGCAAAACAAATCTAGGGGGGAGGGCACACACACACATGTAGGGACAGCTACAGGAATGGTTGGGACAAGCATGAGGGTATTTACTAGGGTAATAAACTTTTTGTTATAGAGGTCTGGGTTGCAGGGGAGGGAAACCTTTGTTAAAACTCATCAAATGAGCTGGGCATGGTGGCATACACCTTTAATCCCAACACTGGGGAGGCAGAGGTAGGAGGATCACTGTGAGTTTGAGGACACCCTGAGACTACATAGTGCATTCTAGATCAGCCTGAACTAGAGTGAGACCCTACCATGGAAGAAAAAAAAAAAAAGTGATCTTAGGATGACTCAGAAGGCACCATGGTGCTAACAAGAAGTTGCAGAGGAATGCTCAGCACTGAAGTATCTCAATCACACCTTCCTAGGCTCAGGGTCCATTGCAGAAGAGGTGGCAGAAAGAACTTAAGAGCCAAAGGAAGGGTAGGACTCCTTACAACATGCTCCTCCAGACACAAATTGGCCTGGATATCCATGACATCATAGTGCCTGACACTACCTACACAAGACCATCATAATAGGAAGAAAAGATCAAGACCTCAAAACAAAAGAGACTGACTGAGAAGGAGAGGGGATATGATGGAGAGTGGAGTTTCAAAGGGGAGGGGGGGAATTACCATGGGATATTGTTTACAATTATGGAAGTTGTCAATTTAAAAAAAAACACAGTCAGCTAAGCATGGGGGTATGGCTCAGCAATTAAAGGCATTTGCTTGCAAAAAAAAAAAAAAAACTCATCAAATGATACTTTAAGATTAATTAATAACTATGTATGCAAAAATATTTGAGGTGAAGTGCACTGAAATCTAATCTGACTGTGAAATGTTATTATCCAAGTAAGATGGAGAGTAAATGGCTAGGAAGGCTGAAAAATGGAAAGAGTGATAAAGCAAATATAATAAACAATGAATGGTAAACAAGTGGCTGAGCAGGTACACTACACAATTCTTCCACACACACTACACACATCTCAAGTGGTTCACAGTAAGAAGCTGTGAAGAGGAGAAAGTAACAACCTGTCTCGAAAGGGCTGAGCCCCAAAAGGGAAAGAGGCAGCTGGGAAGAGAGAGCCAGCTCCAGCCTAACCTCACAGGCCTCCCAGGCCAGAACTGGAAAAGGCCCTGCTGACCTGAGAACAGATACCTGGCCACCTCAGAGAGCACATAAGGCTGGTGGCTCAGACCCTGGGTGTCTTAATCTCCTGTTCCCGTGGGACCAGCTAGGTCTTTATGGGACTGGCCACTCTGACCTTGGATGAAGTGATCAGTGTTCCACGAGGGGATGAGCTTCAAGGATACGACCATGTGCTGTCCAGCACTGACAATCCATGGTTCACACTATCTCTGAAAACCACTTTTCCAGACAGAAACCAAAGGTGCAGACACCAAACCCAGCTTCACCCAGCTCCAATGCAAGGAGCCTGCCATTCTAACACCACATCCTCAAAGAAAGGGCCTTTCAGTATCTGCATGAGGATGACCACGTTGTAGACCAGCCACAGTGAACACTGAGTCAGGAGCAGAAGCACCTGCCCAGCCCCCTGAGACATGAGGCATAAGAGAAGCCCAAGAGAACTGAAGAGGTACATTTGCTGGATAAAAGGTATTTCCAAAGGTCCTGTTTTGCCAGGTGTGGAGGCACATGCCTTTAATCCCAGAACTCGGGGGGGGGGGGGGGCAGAGGTAGGGGGTTTGCCTTGAGTTTAAGGCCACCCTGAGACAACATAGTGAATTCCAGGTCTGCCTAGGCTAGAGTGGGACCCTATCTTGGAAAACTACCAAAAAAAAAAAAAAAAAAAGTCCAGTTTTGATATTAAGATCACCACTCTACCTCACCCCTGACACAGATCATTTCAATCTGGCTGCATACAAGACAACATGGTTCCCATGCTCTCCACCTTGAGGACATATAAGTTTACCAAATGGTAGGTAGACTTCGCCAGAAGAGCAAAGCAAGTTGGCCCTAGCCTCAGTACTACAATTAGCTTGGTGAGAAGCTACAGACAAGTCACATTTACTGTTTCCTCCTCTGTACATCTAAGATATGCCTAGCCAGAGTAGACCATGCAAGTTACACAGAAAAGCACAGTAGACAAGGGAACCCCTCCTAGTCACCAGCAGCTACAACTAGCCCCCTTCCTTTTTTATCCTCAGCCACTCTGGTGTCCAAGGCACTGGAGCATGTAGAGCTTAAAGAAAAGATAGTATAAGCCAAGCATGGTGACACACGACTTTAATCCCAGCACTTGGGAAGCAGAGGATAGCTGTGAGTTCAAGGCCACCCTGAGACTACATAGTGAATTCCAGGTCAGCCTGGGCTAGAGTAAGACACTACCTTGAAAAACTAAAAAAAAAAAAAAATATATATATATATATATATATATGTGTGTGTGTGTGTGTGTGTGTGTGTGTGTATATATATATATATATATATATATATATATATATATATATATATATATATATTGCATATACCAAAGCAAAGATCAACCTCACAAACCAAAATAATTTCTAGCAGGACTTCCTTTCTTTTTTTTTTTTTAATTGTTTTTTTTTTTAATTTATTTGAGAGCGACAGACACAGAGAGATAGAGGGAGAGAGAGAGAATGGGCACGCCAGGGCTTCCAGCCTCTGCAAACTCCAGACGTGTGCGCCCCCTTGTGCATCTGGCTAACATGGGACCTGGGGAACCGAGCCTCAAACCGGGGTCCTTAGGCTTCACAGGCAAGCGCTTAATCGCTAAGCCATCTCTCCAGCCCAGGACTTCCTTTCTATCTTTCTGCTTCCAGAGACAGAGGGTGGGTGGGCTGCTTAGAGGTCAAGACTCCAAAACAAGAGCCTGAAGGAGCTTTAGGAGGTCTCTTAGTGACTGGAAGTGGGAAAAGTCTCTCCCATTCATCCCCTGTAATAACTGCAGCCAGGCACCTAGGGGAAACCTGGGATCCTCATTGCCCAAGACATCAGGACACCCTGTCTAGGTACAGACATCCCACAGGTGCCTAACAGAATGAGGGCACAATGCAAACACCCTTCCCCAACTATAAGCCTTTAGCATGCTGAAGAACCACAGACCAGTTAGGGGAGCAGATGATGTGAGGACAAAGGAGAAAGCCAGGACAAGGAGTCACTACAGCACAAGACTCAACTACTGCGCTGCTTCCAGTCATCAGGGACAGCAGGTAAGTAACTTAACCCACAGGGCCCACAACCTGGAAAAACTGAAGCTTTCTGAGTAAGCACAGACTCAATGGGGAGTAAGCCTCCATCATGACCAATTTGTTTAGAAGAGACCTAAAGGTCTTCCCAGCAACCATGATGCATGCCCAGCTAATGGGGAGGAAGGGAGTCATCCCACACTCTTCTTGTGCACCCAGATTTTCTCCACCCTCAGCCCACTTCCACTTCAGTAAGCACACAGATTCCTGGAAGGGGCTTCCACCCAGAGAGCAATGCCCGTCTTGAAGGTCACAGCTGCTGGTCTCTCCAGAGGCTCTGGAGCCTAGGAGTCTGCAAGCACAACCCTAGCTGTGTTAAATACTGCTGCTTCCCATGCCAAAGACAGCCCACCTAGACTGGGCCCAGCACCTGCCCTTTCTCTACTGGGCATGCTCCTTCTCCATCTCAGTGACAATGAGCCTCTCACAGTGGCTGAAACAAGGTAGTAAGAACAGGCCAAAAGCTGGGAAATGTAAAACACCCTGCCTGGTTTTGGCTAAGGACAAACTAACCCCTTCCTGTGAGATGGTCAAAAGGAAGAAGCCATCTTAAAAGAAAAGTCAATGAATCAATCAAACATAAATAGAAATAGGAAATCCTGGCCTGCCCTGAATCACACTGAGGTCTCAACAGTGACCATTCCTATTCTACTTCTTATTTTTTCCCCAGATGCTGATATCCTCACAAACAATCAAGACTTCCAGACAACAGCACCTCAGAAGGCACTGAGGCTTGCAAAAAGGCTCTGGGAATCCCCCTTGGCCTGGGTTTGCTCCAGTGAGGGCCCCCAAAGGCATTTATCAGGGAACCAGACATCTGGAAGTTCCTACTACAGTGTGGTCTAAAAACAATTACAGTCAGGACTCTCAAGTAAAAAATAAATAAATAAATAAAACCTCCACAAATTTCAGTCCATCTGTTTCACAATTCTGAATTCATCTTAGCTCCTCTGACCAGTGGGAAGGGGAGAAAATCTCCAACCCACCTATTTCTTCCTAGCTGGACCCCTCAAAGGTCAACGCAGTCCCCTTCCCATTATAGTCAAAGATGAAAAATGCAGGAAGATAAGAAGGTCAAATCTTGCTCCTCTCCATTTCCAGGATTAGCAAGCAGCTGCCTGTGATTCCCATCCCCTCCATTCTCCAATACTGAGCTCTGGGCAGTCTGGCCTCCAGCAAGGGGGTCTGCTGACTGCTCATTCACCCCCACTCGGAAAACTGCACTTTCCAGGCTCAACAGATGTAGCTGCTATTCAGCGATTCCATGCCGGGACAAAGCTGCTCCAGAAATGCAGAGCCAAAGGGCTGCAGACAGGGCCATCTTCAATAGAAGCCACCTGCTGGCTCCGTCTCCACCACACCCCAGCACTCACTTGCACACACACAGCTTTTTCAGACCTCCTCTATAAATGGCCATGCTGTGTCCCTCTCTCTGGGGAGAGCTGCCCAGATAAAGACGAGTGACAAAACTGGGCATGGTGGCGCACCTTTAATCCCAGCATTCAGGAAGCAGAAGCAGGAGGATCGCCATGAATTCAAGGCCACCCTGAGACTGCATATTTTTTCAAGTACTTTCTTTAAATAAATGAATAAATTTTTATTTTTATTCATTTATTTAGTTGACAGAGAAAGAGGGGGAGAGACAGAGAGAGAGAATGGGCGCACCAGGGCCTCCAGCCACTGCAGACAAACTCCAGACGCATGCGCCCTTGTTCATCTGGCTAACATGGGTCCTGGAGAATAGAACCCGGGTCCTTTGGCTTTGCATGAAAATGCCTTAACCACTAAGCCATCCCTCCAGCCCCTGAGGCTACACAGTTAATTCCAGGTCAGCCTGAGCCACAGTGAGACCATACCTCAAAACTCAAACAGAAAAAAAGATGAGTGAAAGACATTCAGACATTCCACAGATCTTCACAATTTCTCAGAAATTTCATATTCAAACTACATTTATCTTTTGAACTTGAAAAACTGACGTCAAATAAATTTGGGTGGGAAATACAAAGCCCTTGTGTTCTGGAGTGAACTTATGGCCAATAACCTTCCAGCCCACCATGGGGTAGAGTTTTGGCTTGCTCACAATGAATCTAACCTGGAAAAGGAGTCTCCATTGACCTCTGAACTTGAACACAGAAGCAAATGTACCTCCCCAAAGCATGTGTGTGCACGTGCGTGCGTACACACACACACACACATGTATGCACATGCATACATATAGGTTGAGCCTCACCTGCCCACAGGAAGCCCCTCCTGAGCTGACCACTCTTCTCTGAAGACTTGGGAGTATTCCTGGCTTCTCAGAACACCTTTCAGATCTATTGCTTGTGGTTAGTGTCTGGCCACCATCAAAAGGCTAGGGGAATTCCTCCAGCTTTGCCCAGACCCAGAAGGGGAGGGGGGGTGCAAATTAGCCTTCCAGCTCCCGCAGAAGCGTCAGAAGAAAACAGTGTGAGGCAGGCAGTGAAAAAGCCCTATCAGAAACAAAAGCAGGCACTTCTGTATAGGAGCTGTGACCTTGGGGTGCAGGCATTTTATACCATTTATACTGTTCGGTCTTCCCAACTTCTCTCCAGGCCCACTCGGCAAAATTAGTCCCAACTGGGCCTGAGAAGAACACTGACAGGCTTTCTCTGAATCGCCTCCCTAAGTCCCTCCTCAACCCAAAGGGCAAAATCAAGACCCTTTCTGACCCTGCCAGCATCCACTCAGACCCCTTTCCCTCGACTCTTCTCAAGGCTGTGGAGGGGCCTAGGGAATGGCTCAGTCAATAAAGTTCTTGTCACTCAGGCCTCAAGACCTGAGTTTGGATCCACAGCACCCACATAAACCCTAGGTGTGGTGGCATATGCTTATAACCCCAGCACTCACAGGAGAAGACAGGGAATCCCTGAGGCTCTCTGTCTAGCTGAATCAATGACTTCTATTGTCTCAAAAAATATGGTGGAACCTGGCGTGGTGGTGCATGACTTTAATCCCAGCACTTGGGAGGTAGAGGTAGGAGGATCGATCCCTGTGAGTTCAAGGCCACCTGAGACTACACAGTGAATTCCATGTCAACCTGAGCTACAGCAAGACCCTACCTCGAAAAAATAAATAATAATAATAATGATAATAATATGGTGGAGAGCAATAGAGGAAGATACCTAATGTCAACCTCTGGCCTCAACACGCACATTGACAATTATGAACATGCATCCACATCTGTACATGCACACAAACAAATGCTGTGGAAAATGATTTGGCTCCACTCATTCTGATTACCACTCTAACTGGGCAGGGTTATGCTGGAAATAGCTGCTTCAGAAGCTGACTATTTAATACTTGGTATTTAAAAGACTATATTGTTTAAATACCCGTTTTGCTTCTAAGGCAGTCAAGCCTCACATACTGCTTGTTAATTATCAGCTGCTAAACAGCACTCTTCTCATTGGAGCTGATGAGCTCTGCTGCTGAGGGTGAGGATGCTGATTCAGGGCAGACACGCCAGCTCTCCTAGACAACTTTATCAAAGCCTCACAAAGAGCAAATAAGCAAAACACAGGTACACTCACGCTTCACATTCCCTGCTTTCAACACAGATCTGCCCGGCGTGGTAGCGCACGCCTGAATTCCAGCACTCAGGAGGCAGAGGTAGGAGGATCGCGGTGAGTTTAAGGACACCCTGAGACTACATAGTAAATTCCAGGTCAGCCTGAGCTAGAGTGAAACCCTACTTTGAAAAACCAAAAAAAAAAGATCCTGGAAAGCCAAAGGACCTAGGTTAGATTCCCCAGGACCTACATAAGCCAGATGCACAAGGGTGGCACATGCATCTGGAGTTCGTGTGCAGTGGCTGGAGGCGCTAGTGCACCCATTCTCTATTTGCCTCTTTCTCCTTTCAATAAATAAAAATTAAAAATTTAAAAAACACAGATCCACTCATGCTGCATGTTCAATACGTTCAAAACACAGATCCACTCACATTGCATGTTCTATGTGTTCAAAACACAGATCTCCTCACCCAGCATGTTCTATGTATTGGAAATTGCCAGGCACCATGCTGGCACATGGGCACCAGGCAATGAGCTACAATCCTGTGCTCAACAGCATGGTCTAGCAGAGAGAAGGTGAAGGTGGCTATAATTCAACTTCATTGCAACCACAGCAGGATGAACCAGCACTAGTCCATCTACAGTTGCCTCTACCTGGAATGGGACAACAGGTAGGATCTTACAGGAACCAGAAAAAAATACAGAAGGGCAAGCACATGGAAGGTCCCCCGAATAAATAAAGAAGCTTCTGAATGTGCAGTAGGGTGGAGGGAATGACCACCTGGAAGAGCAAGGGTGGAAAGAGAGAGCAAATCCAACTTGCTCAGATGCCAAGTTTAGAAGTGCTTACACGGGAGGAGAGGTCTCCTGAAGTTCTCTACACAGAAGCTATGGAGAAGGAGTTCATCAAGGGCTCTGAAGGAGGCCCCTGGATGCCCATGAAGGCATATGCTAATCACAAAGAGCAACAGAAGCAGGATCCAGAGACGTGAAGAGTTCACACAGCCCACACTGGCTAGCCCGTCCTTGGGATGCTCAATGAGCTTCAGAGCTCTCCTCAGTCTCCCAGACTGGTCTGACGGTCAGAGGGATGCTGGGAATGATCCTTTGTCTCTGTCTCCCTAGAGCCCTTAGATTCTGAGACTCTGCAAACACATGCCTGGCTCCAGGTGGCAGGGCCCACCCTACAGCATGCTTGAATACCTACTGAGAATAAGCACAGACATGGAGGTGGCAAACCCTTTTTGCAAGGGTCTTTTTTTTCTTTGTTTGTTTCTTTCTTTTTTTTTTTTTTTTTTTTTTTTTGGTGTTTCCAGGTAGGGTCTCACTCTAGCCCAGGCTGGCCTGGAATTCACTATGTAGTCTCAGGCTGGCCTCAAACTCATAGCTGTCCTACTACCTCTGCCTCCAGAGTGCTGGGATTAAATACATGCGCCACCACACTCAGCTCAAATTTTTGACTCAAAAAAGAGAACTACAACAACATTATGGTTTTCAATGGTAAGATTTTCATGTACTGAGTTTAATGTAGAATCTGAGCATATGTTAGGTAGACAGGTGGTTGCCAAACCCAGGTTATTCTCACTTTGGAGTATACTAAAAGAACATATCTATATGAACATGCTATAATGATATCTATTACTTGGTATGCTAACTTAAAAAAATAATTTAAGAGCTTGACAGATGGTTTAGTGGTTAAGGTATTTGCCTATGAAGCCTGAAGACCCAGGTTCGATTCTTCAGCACCCATGTAAACCAGATACACAAGGTAGCACATACATCTGTAGTTCGTTTGCAGTGGCTAGAGGCCTTGGGATGCCCATTTTTTTCTATCTGCTTCTTACTCTCTCTCTCTGCCTCGTTCTCAAATAACTAAATAAAATATCTTTTAAAAAATTTCCTGCACCCTTCTGCACTGCTGGTGGGAATGCAATCTGGTCCAGCCATTGTGGAAAACAGTGTGGAGGTTCCTAAAACAGCTAGAGATTGGTCTACCATATGACCCAGTTATAGCACTCCTAGGCATATATCCAAAAGACTCATCACATTTCCTTAGAAGTACGTGCTCAACCATGTTTATTGCTGCTCAATTTATAATAGCTGGGAAATGGAACCAGCCTAGATGTCCATCAACAGATGAGTGGATAATGAAGATGTGGCACATTTATACAATGGAGTTCTACTCAGCGGTAAAGAAAAATGAAGTTATGAAATTTGCAGAAAAATGGATGGACCTGGAAAGGATTATACTAAGTGAGGTAACCCAGACCCAGAAAGCCAAGCGCCACATGTTCTCTCTCATATGTGGATCCTAGCTACAGATGACTGGGCTTCTGCGTGAGAATGAAAATACTTAGTAGCAGAGGCCAGTAAGTTAAAAAGGAGACATAAAGGGTGGAGAAAGGAAGGGAGGAGGATACTTAATAGGTTGATATTGTATATATGTAATTACAATGATTGTAATGGGGAGGTAATATGATGGAGAATGGAATTTCAAATGGGAAAGTGTGGGGGTGGGGAGGGAGGGAATTACCATGGGATATATTTTATAATCATGGAAAATGTTAATAAAAATTAAAAAAAAAATTCCTGCATACTACCACTTAAGAGTCTATGACCTAACAAAACACAAATGAGGGCTGGAGACATGGCTTAGAGGTTAAGGCATTTGTGTGCAAAAGCCTAAGAACCCAGCTTCAATTCCCCAGGACCCACACAAGCCAGATGAACAAGGTGGCACATGCATCTGGAGTTCATTTGCAGTGGCTAGAGGCCCTGGCGTGCCCATTCTCTCTCTCTATCTGCCTCACTCTGTCTCTTTCCAATAAATAAATAATTTAAAAACAAAATACAAAAGAGTTACATGAAAAGCTATACCTTAAGGCTGAAGACATGGCTCAGCAATTAAAGGTGCTTGCTTGCAAAGCCTGAAGGCAAGGTTAATTCTCCAGTACTTCTGTAAAACCATATGCATAAAGTAGTGCATGTGTCTGGTTTGTTTGCAGTGTCTGGAGGCCCTGGCATGCCCATATTCATTCTTTCTCTCTCTCCCTCTCCTTAAAATGCTGCTCATGAGTGAATTTGATGGTCAACATTGGCCAAAACTTGTAGCCAAAAGACTAAATGAGCATCTATATGTTGTGATGTTTTCTGAGCTAGACAACATTTTGAAAAGATCCTTTCTAAATGAGTAACTTCGATTTACTCTTCACCTCTCCTGTGTCATTCCACAAGTCTCCTCCTAACTCAGATGAACGTGTACCAGGAATCAGACGATCTCGGATCCCACACTAAGCGAATGTTCTGTGACAACTTTTCTTTACTCACAACAGTGGCCACCAGCCAACCACTGAACACTTAAAATGTGGCTGGTGCTTCCAAAGACTTAATGGCTAGGTCTTACCGAATTACTGAAAATACTATGTCAAATAGTTCCATGTGGCTAGCAGCTCTCCTAGTACCAGTGCAGCCTCCTTCAGAAGAGGACTTAAGTCCTCACCATGGAACCCGGAAAACAAGCAAATTCTGGCCCCAATCCCTGCACTCTTCCTAGCCTGAAGACAAGCAGACTCACCCCTAAGCAAACAGCAGGGAGGAGAAATTACACATTCCAGGTACCTGAAGCAACAAGAACAGGGGAACAAAGAGCCTGAGGACGTGACCCTCTCCTGCCTGTCCATCACCTGCCCTGGGTATCCTGGCTTCCTCCCAGCAAGCAGACCTCATCCTAGAGATGACTAAAACATCTCTAAAGCTACAGTTTCAAAGCTGGATTGTTCTGAAACTTTTGGGCTATGGCAAGGTAATGAAAGCCAAGAGAAAGGAAGCAAATCTCACCAAAGACAGTCAGTCAGTTCCACTGCTTTTCCAAACCTCAAAAGTTTTCATTAGGAAAACATATCTCCACACTTCCAAACTCAAATGGATTCTTGTCCAGTTCCAGCCCACAGGCCAAAATCAAACATGATTCCAGATTAATGTGAGGTGGTAATTCAATTTCTACCTCCCACACACATTTTTGGACCCTCTTTCCCAGCTTCTGCCTAGATCCACAGTCCCAATGTGCCAACAAGGCAGTCATCATTCCAAATGAATACAGACCCAAGTGGTAGCAAAAGGCTCCAGGTAAGCCTCAGGACCCACATGTCCTATTCAAATAGCTCTCAATGTCCAGGCAGAGGCAGCCAGCAATCTTCAGTTGGTATGTGTTGGATCAACACACCTCTGGTCTGACAGCCATGGGTAAGGTACCTTCTCAAGGTGTCCTGAGTGCAAGTTGTGGCTTCTTTTCTCTCTAGATATGGCTAGTCTGCTGGAAGAAACATCTCTCAGAATGAGGAAGGTTGGCAGATGGGGAAGAATGCCGAACACTATGAGGAAAGGGACAAAAACCATCCATCAAAGACAAAGCACTTTTCCGAAGTTTACTGGAAGATAGGTTCCCCCTCTTCTTCTTTCTCTATAAAAAGAGGGGGGGAAATGTTGCAACTTCCTTTGTCACAGCACATGCTCACTAAGAAAGAGACCCACCCCATTGCTTCACTTTCCCATCTGCACTGACAGACACTCCCTCTCCAGCCCTGCCTTCTGTTCATCAGGAAGCGGATGACCAGACCTGTGTCTGCCTCCTCCTCCCCATGGACAGCTAAACATGAGGAAGATGGGGTTCTTCCAAGTGAGAGTGGAGCCCTCTGAAGGCCCAGGAGGTGAACACAATCTGCCAGGGCTAAAGCCCAGCTTTTGTTTTCATTATTCACTTCATTACTCTTCCCTGCTTCTTCGAGATAATCAGTTAACACAGCTTCCAAGTGTTTCCTATTACCAGAAAGATTCCTGGGGAGACATCCTCTCTCTTCTTGGCCAAACAAAAGAGAGGAGCAGCCAGCAAAGTCTCTCCACTTCTTAGAAACTATCCTGCCACCCATACTTTTGCCTGAACCTGGGTGTGTCTCAGGTGTGTCCATGCAGGTTCTTGGGCTATACCATGCAGTGATCACACCCTCTACCCCACCCCTGCACCTCCACCTTGGAGAACCCACCAAATGCTTCTATGTCCTAACTGATACCCTGTTGCCCTGCCTCTACCACTTACCTACCACCAGCTCCCTGAACAGTTCCTTGGATATAAAACCAAGCATCAGGCCACTTGGTCTATGAAGTTTTAATGAGAAAATGCCAGAACTGGCACAAACTGGATGAAGGTGGTGTTTTTCATTTATTTTACACACATACACACATATGTATATAAAAAACAAAGCTTCTAGCCAGGTGTGGTGGCGCACGCCTTTAATCCCAGCACTCGGGAGGCAGAGATAGGAGGATCACCATTAGTTCAAAGTCACCCTGAGACTACATAGTTAATTACAGGCCAGCCTGGGCCAGAGTGAGACCCTACCTCGAAAAAAAAAAAAAAAAAAAAAAAAAAAAAGGGCAAAGCTCCCAAGACAGGGTCTACTAGTTATTTTTATCACTGTAGGATTCCGTACAAATAAACATGCCATGAATGTCAAATGATAGAAGATAAATTGCTAGTCACCTAAGTAGTGAATTATGATGGCATCACAGAAGACCTCAGGAAAGGCAATATTGTGAGCTATAGAAAAAAGATGGAGGGATGGCTTAGCAGTTAAGGTGTTTGCCTGCAATGCCAAAGGACCCAGGTTTGATACCCCAGGACCCATGTTAGCCAGATGCACAAGGGGGTGTATGCATCTGGAGTTCGTCTGCAGTGGCTGGAGGCCCTGATACACCTATTCTCTCCCTCCCTCTCCCCCCTCCCCCCTTTCTCTTTCAAATAAATAAATAATAATAAATTTTAAAAAAATAAAAGGTCTAGGTATAAGCCAGGCGTGGTGGCCCGCTTTCAGTCTCAGCACTCAGGAGGCAGAGGTAGGAAGACTGTAGTAAGTTCGAGGGCATCCTGAGACTACATAGTGAATACCAGGTCAGCCTGGGCTAAAGCAAGACCCTACTTCAAAAAACAAACAACAAAAAAAAAACCCACATACAATGCCACACATACATTCCTGACATTTCAGATCCTCTCTCCCTTTTTGTTTCTCCTTTCTCCCTATCATATCTGACAAGCTGCACCACTGAACTGATCATGTTCTATCTTCTCCTGCAGGAATACAAGTCACTGATATATCCTCAACGCCTAAAATGAAGCTTAGCACTTAGGTGTTCAAACAACTGCTAGCTCTGAGCATGTTTCCTGTTCTGCTAAAAGTGGGGGAAGAGTTAACAGGGTGTACACAGACATCAATTGCATTGCCTAACACATTGCACCTGCTCCATAAGGTCTTTCTATTTATCCAACAGACCTCAGAGCAGCTGAGCTTCCAACAGAGGACTGAGGACTAAAGACTGCTAAATGTATCAAAGCCAAACTGCAGCTCTGATCTATCCGCAGGGAAGCTGAAAAAATTTATTCCTGGCATTGCTAATTAATTTTCTAAAGTAGCAAGTTGTTTTGGATCGTAGGAGGATGGAAGATAATGGAAGTCAAACCCTGCTTAGAAACGTGAGTGGCAGGGCTAGCCTATTACACTTGAGGGAGAAAGAAAATCTTCAGGCCTCTATCCTCTCATACAGCAAAATCTTAAGGAATGTGTAAGCCCAAGGGAAGGACTATGTCTACTCTTCCATTCCAGACTAATCCTACCATCTGGGCTCCTGATGGCCAGTCAGCTGCAAAGACAAGAGGAGGCATGGAGGAAAATAAATGTTTACAAACAGTGGGTGAGTGAGTAAAAATAATGCAACCAACAGGAGGGTGAATAACACCAACCTACAAAGAATAGCCGAGGAGGCTCTCTGCATGGCTCTCCTGCTGGAAACTGGGCTGACCACTTTCTTGCCCGCAGCAGGTCTTTTTCCCAGCAATGGAGGATGCAGTAACAGGAGGGGGAGGGGGGACACGACCCTCTTCCTAGGTCAAGTCCAATCCCTTTGATTTACAAATGAGGAAGCTAAGTGAGGTCCAGACAGGTTCTAGGACTTGCTCAGGGTCACAAGCATAGGGTAGGAAGCCAGGTCTCTCAGGTTCTGTTTCCTACGCAAGTCTTCTGGGCATACAGATAAGTTGCCTCATGAGACAAAGCTCTGACTTCAGACCCAACAATTTGGCGCTCAATGCTGGTCCCTCTTGCAACACACAGGTGCGAGGCCAGCAGACAGATGACACTGGATTGCATCTGAGTCTCTGCTGTACGTTTGAGCTAACCAGAAAGTGCCAAGAATTGTAGGAAAGTTGGCACATTACACTTGTGGAGGCAGAAGGGTCATCTCCTTCAGAGAACAGAAAAGGGAGGGACCTTGGAACAGGGAGGAGAAGCAGCAGCTCTTACAATACTCTTGTAAGAATGAGAACTCAGGCTGTGGGTGTAGCTCAGTAGGCAGAGTGCTTGCTAGTACTCACAAAGCCCTGGGTTCAATCCCCAGCACTGCACATACCATGTGAGATGTCTGATGCCTCTGATCCCAGGACTGGAAAGTGGAGGCAGAGAAGATCAGAGGTTCAAAGTCATCCCTGGATATGCATTGAGTTAGAGGTCAGCATAGGATATATAAGACCATTTCCTCAAAAGAAAGAGTGGGGAGGCTGGAATGAGAACTCTATGAGCAAACACAAGATCTGCCCTTGAGTCAGAAAATCTGAATGGGTGGAGGACAGAAATGCCCAGAAGATTGTGCTGGAGCAGGTGCTGGCAGACAAGAAGACAAGGGCACTTGGGGGAGCTCCACTACAGCGCTGGCTCCATCTGAGAGCCCAGCCCAACACCACCATACTGCAAGCGATGCCATGCACCTAACCCTGACTTATAAGGATATCAAGCCACTATGTCTAAGAGGATATGAAAAAAAGTAACTGAAGAAGCATATCACCAACTAATCCAGTATTTAAAGAAACATTGTGCACATGGAGAAATGCGTTTTTATATGAAATAACAGGTCAGGTTCTCTTGGCAATTTGATGGAAAGGATGACATTTCCTTTTAAATTCTATTCCCCCACCCAGCACTAGAGGCTGAACCCATATTATCAAGCATGTTGTAATTCAGAACCCACTTCTGGCATCAAAGATTTCATTGTGTGAGGCAAAAGAGGCTGACAGAGACAAGGTGAGGAAAAGAGACACAAAAAAATATACAGATGGAAAAATGCAAAGATGAATGAAGAGCCAAAAAAAGGTATGTGTTCAAGAAAAAAATGTTGCCGGGCATGGTGGCACACGCCTTTAATCCCAGCACTCGGGAGGCAGAGGTAGGAGGACTGCCGTGAGTTCGAGGCCACCCTGAGACTCCATAGTGAATTCCAGATCAGCCTGGGCTAGTGAGACCCTACCTCAAAAAAACAAAAAAAGAAAAAAATGTTTACAGCCAGATCTAGGAAGGATCTAGATACATCACATCTAGCAAGCAAATGAAACCCAACTTGGAAGCTATTAAGATCACAGCTGGGCTGCAGGCAAACTAATCCTCAAAGGGCACAACAAGGATTGAGAGGAAAGACCTTCATTCCAGTGAGGGTTATTAGAATGGGCCTACTGAACTTTCTACTGCACTTCAAACCCTTTGCCACTTCTCTATATTCCTTCGTTCTCTAATTACACCTCAAACCCAATCTAATTTCTGTCAAAGAATCATAGCCAAGGGAATCAAGTCAACTCAGTCAAGTCCATTCTGTTGGGACAGTCTTGAAACCCAGGATAGGAGACATTGCTGCCCTCCAAGAGCACAGGGACAGAACAGAAAGGGGACAAGGTTGCTGAGGATAACTGGCAGGCTCTGCTGGACAGCACATGGCCCTTGTGAGTCTATGCCCTGAGAGGGTGACACCACCACAAGCTTTTCTGAGGTAAGCACAAACGTCACACGTTACTATACAGCTTGTTCTCGCTGTGGCCGGCAGCCTGCCAACAGCCTGGGCACCACTAGGGAGAGGGAAGAGAGGCACAGTTTTTGCTAACCCCTTGCTAGCTAGTACAGCCTCTCTAGTAACCCTCCAGAGCACGCCTGCTTTCCACCAGTCCACCTGCATTCCTAGGATGCCCTAAGTTCCTTGCACACATGCCCTGGCCACTCTTCACTCCCCCACACCAAGTCAACCTGGGCTCTGCAGAAGCCAAACATGACGGTAGAGTCCTGCCAAGCCTGGTCTTTAGAATCCTATTGGCCTTTGCCTAAGAATTACAGAGACTGAAGAAGGGAGCCAGGTTAGGGATAGAAGAGAGAAGGTATGGCTACTCCAAGAACAGAGGCTCCTTCTGTCACAGTTAAAAATAAACTCTTACCAACAACACCCAGCTCCTCCCCTCCAGAGGCCAACAGGCCTTGGCATATAAATCGTTCTCTGCAGAGGATATGAGGCTTCAAATGACAACAGACCAAAGAGAACAGTCAGTGAGACACAGTCAGGAAAGGTACTTCCACTGAGGCAGAGCGCTCCCTAGGTTCTATCTCTTGGCTCCTATCACTCATCCCACACAGCTTTTCACCTAAATAAATCTTAATCCCAGAAAGCAGAGAACTGCACCTGAGTCATGATTAACACCAACATCGGTACAGGGACTAGAAACCTCAGAAAGAAAGGGGTGCCAAAGTAGAGGTGAAGGAGATACTCTGACTAGTACCTCCAGCTAAGCAGGTCCACGGCTACCTACACCCCTTCCTCGTCATGCTATGCAGGTCTCCAGCGCCTTCAATAGTACATACAGGACGAAGACAGCGGCCAGAAGGCAGAAGAAAACTCGGGTTCTTGGTGGCTTTGTGCAGACGGATGAGCTAGGAGGGCCTGTGGGGCCCTGGCTGGGCTCAGGAAGGAAGCACAGAGCCATGGCCCAATTTCTCTTGGAAGTCAATCTGATGAAGTCATACTTTAGAATGTGGTAACATGAAACCCTACACTGTAGGGTGGAGAGTATAACTTAGCAACAAGCAGAACAAGCAGGTAGCACACTAGGTCCCAGGCCAGTCAGGGCGAGCACTGGGAGCAGCATGGTCCCTCACCCTGGCAAGGAGGCCGGCTTGGAGATGCAGCTCACAGAGGATGCAGGGCTGTAGGCAAGCCCAGCAGAAGGCTAACCTGTCCACTCTCCTGTGTCTGGCCCTCTCCCATCTAGGAACGGGCAGGACAACTCCCCAGCTATCCTTTGTCTGTGACTCCTGAAGAGGCGCAGCCACAGCTCACCCAGTATCCAGGGTAGAGGGTTGGCCCCAAACTGCCCACCAAGTTCCAGCTGGAAGGAAAAAGGGCACAGAGGGAGAGCCCAGTTGCAAAGTGAGATAAACAGTTCTGCAGCATGGCAGACCTGGGACAGCTATCAAGGCCTGGCTGTGAGGGGAAGACTGCAACAGTGACAGGTTTATTTTTTGTCATTGGGACAGAGACCCAGGACAGGAAGTCAGGCTACAAATGGCTAGTGTGGGCTAAGAGGCTCCTCCCAACAGGGCTAATCAAGATAGCAGTGAAGGAACCAACTTTATCTGCCACAGAGGAGAGAGAGAAAGGAGCCCCAAAGGAAAATAACAGTATAGGAGCTGGCACAAAGAATGGTCACTGGGTCTTTGAGCTCCCTCCCTCTCCTCCCCAAGACTGGATGTCACCTTTACTTCACATTCAAAGGAAGACTTATCACTGAGTTAAGGCAAACAGAAAGAAGGCATCAACAGCCTAGCTCTCCCAGGCCTTCTTCTTCTCTGAGCCAGAAACACTTTACTCACAATGGGTAGCCACAAAGCAGGTTATCTTTGGCCACCATGAGATGCCTAGAGATGCCCCTCAAGACTAAGATGCCCTTTCACATGACTCTTAAGAGAGCTCAGGTTCCCAACGGAACAAACACGCAGCTTGGCTGATCTTAGAGGGAAAGATCACATACAAACAGTGGTTGACCTTCAAGCAATGTCCCAGGATCTACCACCTCCAAGCTGGCACACAGACCTGTTTACTGGACCACAGAATAAAGTCCCCAGGAACTGGACAATGCCAGGGGCCAAGCCCAACCTTATGCTCCCTTCCTCTGTGCCTCTCCTCCTTCAGAAAAACTGGGACAGGGGCTGGAGAGATGGTATAGTGGTTAAGGTACTTGCCTGTGAAGCCTAAGAACCCAGGCTCAATTTCCTAGTACCCATGTAAGCCAGGTGTACAAGGTAGCACATTCATCTGGAGTTTGTTTGCACTAGCTAGAGGCCCTGGTGAACCTATTCATTTTCTCTCCCTCTCTCTAATAAATAAATAAATTATTTTTTAAAACTGGGACAGCTTGGCAGACAGGACCCTACAATGCATACCTGCAGCTGAAACCACTGGTCTCTTCTGGAGCAGGCAGGAAGGACAAAAGCCAAACATGTCCAGATATGTCTTTCTCCACTTGCTTCCTCTGACTCTCACACTGAGGATTCAGTAGATTTTGCAGGGAAATCCTAACATCCTCATCTGGGAATCAGAACTACCAGCTCACAAAAGTCCCTTGCCCATTACTGTGACTATGGGCAAATTAAAAGAAAGATCCCTATAAGTGAACCAGCCCCGTGCCACAGCAAAGACACACTGGCTAAAATTCAGCCATGCTCACCCTTCAGCCAGGTATCCCTGTATAGGGCACAGCTAATGCCTTCAAATGGCAATGGAGTTTGAGGTAGGGAAAAATAAAGGGCTCCTCATCTCTACCTGTGCCACAACTGCACTAAGATTCCCATACATACAGCCTGTCCACTCTGAGGAGCAGCTAACTAGAACACTTTCCAAGTCTTCATATGAGACAGACAGCAGCTGGCAGGTGAGGATTATTAATTAACTAGACGTATTTCAACTATCAAAAGGGCATCCACACTGGCCCAGGTATTGCTGACCATCAGACCGGGAGCACATCAGCAGTATCCTGCCTGCCCTTGGCCTCCAGCCTCCAACACTGTCTGCCTCTCCTATTGCTCCTTGATGCCAGCCCTCAGGGGCTGATGAAACCTAATCTTCTGATGTAGACAGGCCCAGAAGTTTAACTAACTAAATGTCACACAATTAGTTAGCAGGACACAAACATTACACTGTTTTATGATTTTGGGTTGATTTTTGTTACTGTTACTATTTAGGTTTTTTTGTAACTTTCTTCCCTACCAATAACCCCTAATAACAGGCTCATCACTACTTGCTGATATCTACAGATGCATACTTACATATAGATATATGCTTGTATTTCAAACTATGTAAGATCACTTTTTCTAAACATTAGAAAAGGCACAGCAACCTTACTGGGATATAGTAAACTGTTTTGGTCTGACCCCTTTTCCTTACCAATGCCTTCTTTTTTGATTTTTTTGTTTTTGGTTTTGGTTTTGGTTTTTCAAGGTGGGGTCTCACTCTAGCTCAGGCTGACCTGGAATTCGCTATGTAGTTTCAGCATGGCCCCAAACTCACAGTGATCCTCCTAACTCTGCCTCCTCAGTGCTGGGATTAAAGGTGTGCACCACCATGCCCAACTTCATTTTTCATTTTTTTTAAACAAAGCTACCTATGAGGAAAGTTCCTACTTGTCAAGATAGTAAAACTGAATTCTGAACTCAGATCTTCAGTCCCAATACTACTACCTACTAGAACTAAAAAAAAAAACAAAAAAAAAAAAAAAAGACCAAGAGCATGCTCCAGAAAGCCAGGTCCCAGCATACGGCTCTGATGCCCACACCAAACAATACCCTGGGAACCTTTGTGGCGCAGCCTCTTCCTCAATAAGATGGAAGAAGGCCGAGCAGTATCCATACGGAGTTGCTGCTGAGGTGTGGGTCCCTTTACTTTGGGGTCTTGAGGACCTACAGCCCCTTCAAAGAACTCTGTCCACTCACAAGGAGAATACAGTACTGGCGAGAAGGGGAAAATGAGACTTCCTGTGACCCTTGGAAGGATGTGAAACTAAACAGGAGGCAGGAAAGTGTCACCGATCACAAGGCACCAGGGAAAGTGATGGTTCAGAGCATGTCAAGGATGCTCAGACACTGCAATCACAGGTACTGGCACCTCAACTCTGCCCCTCCTTGGTGGACGTTGCCCAGACACAAATCCCTCATAGCTCTGGGCCTTGTGGGTGACAGGGGCTTTGACCTCCATGTCCAGCCCCAGGACATAGCCAAGGATGAAGTCTGACTTGGCAGTCCTGAGGGTGATCCTTTCCCATACTCGTGTCTTCATGTTCCCCTCAAAAAAGCCCTTTGCTCCCAGACACCCACTTACAGTCCTGGGTCCCTAAGAAAGATTTCTCTCCTTTCAGCCATTGTTATGGTTTCAAAGTGAAATGTGTCCCTATAAGCTGTTGTGTTTGAACACTTGGTCCACAGCTGGTGGCACTGGGGTGAAGGTTGTGGTGATAGACTTAAGTGGGTCACTGGAAGTGAGCCTTGAGGTTTTATAGCCTGGCTCCACTTCCTGTTCCTCCCCTGCTTCCTGACTACTGCAATGTAACCGCTGCCTCATGCTCCTGCCGCCATGCCTCCCCACCCAATGATGGCAAGTAAGCCCCTGGAACTGTAAGCCAAATAAACCTATTCCTTCCTTCTTGTTCACAGCAACAAGAAAGGAACTAGTACAGCCACTGACCACAATCTTGACTGGAGAGTGTTTTCCAGCTCCCAAAGCCCAAAACTCACAAGAGAACATGAGTCAAAAGGCTGATCCTGCATCAGTGATGCCCAGATCCCTGCTTCATCAGGGACAGGTAAGGACTGGGCCACAGTCACATGCCTGAAATCTTCCAACAGAGAGAAAGGGTCTCTTAAAGCAGAAACCAGGCCCTTTACCAGAAAGATCTGCAAGCCCCAAGTTCAGTGAACCCCCTTAGTCTTTCTTTATAACACCCTCAAGCCTCCCTCAAGCATCCCCTCCAACAAATACCTTTGAATTGTGTTTTGATACAAAGATGGGTAGGTTCAACTCTTCAGCTCCACTGCCACCTACCAACTTGGACTCCTGCAGGCCCTCTCACCAGAGTCTCAGCCAACTTCACGACATCTTCTGGCAGACCTGCTCATTCCTCAGAGGTCCAAGGTCTCACTGCCACCAGCCAAAGCTTCCCTTCCCACTTCAGTACTCAAATATGCCCCTCTTTCAAAGTTCCTCTACTCCTAACCACACAATTTAGTTTCTCGGCCAGCAAAGTCCAGTTGCGCTTTCTGCAACAATGAAAATTTTTCTGTACTGTTCAAATTGTGGCAACTGAATTCACGTTGTTTCATTCCTTCATGTTCATTTATTTTGTTTGGTTTGATTTTTCTGTGTTTAATCCTCCTACCTCTGGCCTCCCGAGTGCTGGAATTAATGGTGTATGCCCCTGTGCGGCATTGTTCATTTATTTTAACCTTTTTTTAATATCTTTATTTATTTGAAAGCAGAGAGAGACATGAGAGACAGAGAGAATGGGCGTATGCACCAGGGCCTCCAGCCACTGCAAACGAACTCCAGATGCATGTGCCACTGTGCATCTGCCTTTACATAGGTACTGGGGAATCGAACTCCAGTCGTTAGGCTTTGCAGGCAAATGCCTTAGCCACTGAGCCATCTCTCCATCCCTGTTCATTAATTTGAATATTAATAACTACACAAGGATATTGGCTACCATTGTTCATAATGTAGCCCTTCACTGCATCTATTAATTTTGCCTTCTCCATTAAGTTCTTGAGCCCCAAAAACCACTATCCTCCATGGGACTAACCACATGGTAAATGCTTAGCAAACTGTCAACTACCTGTAACAATGAATATATAAGAGGCTAGCTTGGTCCATGAGACTTTCTTCCGTCCAACAAAGCCCAAACTGAAACACTAGTACCTACCTGTCAGCCATACTAACTGTCATCTCTCCAGCAGACACACAAAATGAGGAAGGACACTGCCTATACTGGAGAGATATGGGAGCTCTGGAGTTTCCCTCCAAGTGTACAGACCCACTCTGAGAGTTTCTAATCATCTTGCACCCCTTAATGAAATGAAAGGAAGCCAAATCATGGCAGCACTTCCATGACCTGGAGAGGGAGACCTGCTGGAGACCCAGAGAAGAAACTGAGAACCTCACTTCCTCCACTAGTGTATGCAATGGAAAGATAAACAAAGATAAGTTATGACAACATTCTAGATTCTAGAAAGCAATTACATGCCTTACCTAATCAGTGCTGTATAGCAGAGAGGTACGACACTTCGAAATTTAATTAAATTTGTTCACTTAATACTTGAATGTCACCATGACACAGGAACGCACTAAGCAGCTGAGAAACCCACAGGGAATCTAACCAATTAGTACACAAATGGGTTAAGACTAGGTGTCCCTACCACAGGAATACTAGAATCCCCACATTCTGATACAAAGAACAATAGGTCTGGGGAGATAGGTCAGTCAGTCAAGTGCTGACCTTGCAGTATGAGGGCCTGAGTTCCATCCCTAGAACCCATGTTTAAAGAAAAAAAAAAGCCTCAGGGCATAAAAGCACACACCTGTAATTTCAGCTGGGAGAAAAAGACAGGCAGACCCCTAGGGCTCACCAGCCAGTCAGACTAGTTGAATGGTCAAATTCAAGGCTACCCTGAAACTAATTCCAGGTCAGCCTGGGCTAGAGTGAGATCCTACCTCGAAAAACCAAAAAACAAAATAAGTTGTATAGCCTTCCTAAAGAATGACACCCAAGGCTGTCCTCTGGCCTGGGCACACACAAATAAGCACACTTACACATATGAATTCACATACACATACATGTAAGTAAGAGCAAAGTTTCTATCATGCACACACTTACAAAGGAGGAGGGGAAGCATGTTCCCAAAGACCCAAATCTAATGGAGCTGCAGAGATGGTTTAGAAGCTGCCTCTCCAACTCTGACAAATGTGAATAGAAGGTGGCAGATACCAAACCAGTGCCCACCAGCCACAAATGAAACCTGTGGTAAGAACAGCTCTCCAGGGGCAAGGTAATCTAGACCAGTAATCTGGTACATGCCTTTCCATATCACCACCCTTAAGAAACAGGGAAAGGCCCAAAACTAGGAAACAAGAGACCTGAATTCTAGTCCTACCAAATGAGATCTGAGCTCTCTCTCTCTGCCAAGTAAGTAGCAAGAGTTACCACTTGCCTTAAGCAGGACACTCCTTCCTTCTGGGCCTTGGTTTTCTCATCTGCAAAATGAGGGTGTTGAATGTGATGGCCTCTCAAATGCCTTCCAACTCGGCCTGGAAGTATAAGCATGACTCAGGGCCCAGCAGGAGGGATGAGGCAAGATCTCAGCACCTACCAAAAGCATTTGAGCATCAGCTTTCCCAAGTGGAAGAAGAAAAGCAGCAAGACTAGTTGAGACCATTTCAAAAGCACTGATTTCACTTAGCACCAAGAGGTCACCAGGACACAGACAGGGAGTGGAACCTCTGGGCAGCTGTCACGTCCCACTGATTTTCAGAGGTACAAGAGAGCAGACTTCCCAGGCACCCATGAGGGTTGGGCTGCTGCCACACTCTGCCCTCAATACCAAGAATAGGCTCAACACTCATTAGAGTACAGATCTGCTCTCTGTTCACAGTGCCTTCCCTATGGGATCATCATCCCTATGGGCTTGCCCCACCACATCTTCCTCCCTGGCTCTCTCCTCAGAAAAGTCTCCTGGTTTTGAAAATAATTTCACAACTCAGCACTTAGTCAATATTCAAGATCAAGAAATCTCTATCACTGGACGTGGAGGCACATACCTTTAATCTCAGCACTTGGGAGGCAGAGGTAGGAGGATCACTGTGAGTTCGAGGCCACCCTGAAAATACAGAGTGAATTCAATTTCAGCCTGGGCTAGAGTGAGACCCTACCCCGAAATGTCAAAAAAGAAAGAGAGAAATCTCTGTGGTGCATGTTTCTGGAACAGGATTCTTTCTAACCAGATTCCCCCACGGCTGTAATTGTGCCTTAGCCAATGTTTGGATATGCAAGTGCTGTTGACACTGCTGTCACTCTCCAAATGTCGTCTCTCTTTGTTCTTCCTAGATTATTATACTGTAACACAAAGATGTGTGGGAAATGTACGGTTTAACAGTTGAGTCAACGTCTCAGATATGGGAGCAGACTGCCTGTCAAAACAGACTCTGACTTCAATCTTCACCCACCTCTAACCAGAAGGTAAAACATGAGAACTGTCTAATAGCTAGACTTTTTCCTTCTGAAAACCATACAGAGGAGAAAAACACTCAGTCTTCTCTCCTAATTACACAAGAAATCTGAACTGCCACCCATAAGCATCTTAGAGGATGATGTGTCTGTATTAAATAGAAAAAGGGGAAGTTGAGAGTTCTGCTCTGAAGTCTTTAAATTATATTCCAACTATCCATGAGAATGAACAGCCAGTGTCAACGCCTGCTGAGGGGTAACGGCAGATGGCAACTCAAAAAAAAGACAGAAAATGCTACTGGAAAGAACATCTGTCACTTCCTCCTCAACAGCGTTAACTGTGATCAAGCTCTTCACTCACCTCCAGCCCCAAAGGTCGGAGCCAGAGTCAATTCCAACAACTACTGGAAAGGGAGGTCATGGGCTCAAACACTGCAGTGTTTAAAACAGCGCGGCGTCAACAACACGCAGCTCATGCCACCAAGAAAAAAAAAGGGGGGAGAGAAGGTTAGCCTCCAGGAAGAAAACTATTTTAGAGGCCTTGAAAATCTAGAAACTGAGCGTCCTTGCCACCTACAAAATAACAGGCTTTAATTCCATTCGATTCTGGATGTCAACAGTCCCACCCATAATTCAACTAAGTTCAGGATATGACAGCTCAAACACAGCAAGCAAACTGTGTGGGTGGAAAGGGAAGAGAAAAAGATAACACAGGAAGTATTTCTCTCCTCCAATCAATTAAGACACCCCGGGGAAATAAACCTGTCATGTGACCTTTAGAGATGTGGTTTGACTTGAAATCCTTACAACTTTTTTTTTTTTTTTGGTGGCTTAGGGGAACCCCTCCCTTGGCATCAGACCTCCAAGCCCCATTCAGTTTAACTTCAAAAGTAGCGATGTCACTTGAAATCCCTGTTCTCCCCTATCATGCTCCCTCAAAAACGAAGAGAGGAGAAAAGGTTAGGTTTCCCCAGCCCAAGAATAGCGTTTCCTTCCATCCATCAATCAGTGTCCAGTGGCAGCCTCAGATTTGCAGAATCAGCACCGGGCCGAGCCCGGCGGACAGACCAGGTTTACTAGGATCGATGCAGCAGCCATGGAAACGGCAGCGCGTGGTGGGGCCGCCAGGCCACCCATCTGGAGCTCCGGGCGCTAGAGGTGGAGCGGGGCCGCGGCGCGACCCATCTAAACAATCCCGCGCGGGGGGGCGGGGGAGCGGGTCCGGGAACCCGCGTCCCGCGCTGCCGGGGCCGACGTGCCCCACCTCGGTAGCCCTCGCGAGGCCGGGCTCAGCAGGCGAAGTCACATTCCGGCTCCCAAATAAGGAGCGAGGCTCAGTAAACCCCCGAGCGCCGACTTCTCCAAACCAAGCGACCAACCAGCTCAATGAGTAATGGACCTTTTGTGCCCGCGGAAAGAAAGGGAGGGAGGGAAACCGAGAGGGAGGGCGGGGGGAAAGACACGAGCCCCGGAGCCCATCTCCCAGACACCGGGTCAAAGTAGCAGTTAGCTGTCCCGAAGCTAGCCGGTGCCACTCGGCTGGATCCCCTTCCAAAGCCCAAATGGCAGAGTCGCCCCGAGTCCACTTGGGTCCCCCACGAGTACGGAGCGAGGGCACCCGGAACCTCGGTCTGGGCACAGCGTCGGGTCCGGGGTTCCGAGCGCAGGTTAGGGGACACCGGGCGTCGAGGGCGCTTCGCCCGCGCCCCCAGAGAGCGGAGTCACCCCCGGGAGCCCGTCTCGTCCCGTCCCGGGGCAGACTTACCTTGAGCGCGAATTTCTGCTGGGTCCTCTTGTCGAAGATCCGCAGAACCTTGCCATTGATGCCCAGGCCCAGCACCTGGCTGGTGACCTTGTAGTCGTCGGTGATGGCGTTCTTCTTGATCTGCAGGCCCGACTTGACGTGGAACTGGGGGAACGGAGGCGGCGGCTGGGCCGGGGCGGGCGGCGGGGGGCTGGGGAACGGCGCCGGCGGGCTCTGGCCGCCGGGGGAACCCGACAGCATGGTGCCCGGGGACGCGCGCGCACAGGCGGGAGGCCCGGCGGCCGCCCCCTCCTCCGGCTCCGGCCCGGGTCCCCGCCACGCCCCGCCCGGCTGCGAACTTTGCTCCGGGCTGGAGCCGGCTTCCCCGCCCCGGCCCGGCTCCAGGCTCGGTGGGTCGCGGGGGGGGGGACCCGTGGGTCCCCGCCGTGCGTCACGGGGCGCCCACCGGCCCTGCTCCCTCCCCCCGGGGGCCTGCGCTCCGGGGAACGCGGGACAGCGGGGCCCGGCGGGGGGGAAGCGCCGGCACCCAGAAGTACTCAGACCGGGGGCGGCGGCCGCGTCACAGGCTCGTCTGCGTCCGGGGCCGGTCCTTAAAGGGGAGGGCCGGGGGTGGAGCTTGGGGAGGCGTGGGCGTGGGGGAAGGGCGGGCCTTAAAGGGGAGGATGCGGGTTCCTTGGAAAGCCAAAGAAGCCATGGGGGGCTGGAAACTGGGGGTCAAGGGAAAGAAAGAGAGGAAGAAATACGACTTCTTAACCTGGGCCACTCGCTGGGAAGGGAGAAGGGAAAGAAAGTAGCTGAAATTCAGACGAAAACATCCAGTATTTTCCACCCGTCTGGATGTAGGAGACCGCATCTGGGGATTGGAAGAGGTAGTGTATTTTGAAGATGGATGGCTGATAATAAAGCTACGGGAGACCTCAGGGGTGGGATGGAGTAGCTGAGGTTCACCCTCGTAGAAACGAGGTTCGGGCAATGGTAAGGATTTCCTTAACCCAAACATATCACTCTGAGTTTTACAATTTATTAATTATGATTTGGAACATATTTTATGTAAATAAACTGAAAAGGGTGCTGTCTTCAGCAGCACATATACTAAAACTGAAAAGGTGGGAAGAGACTCACCTATAATCCCAGCTAAGTGCAGAAGAATGGAATAAGAAGATAACAGGAGAGAGATGGTTTGCCGGTTAAGGCATTTGCTTGCAAAGCCAAAAGACCATGGTTTGATTCCCCAGGACCAGATGTACAAAGTGGCGCATGCATCTGAAGTTCATATGCAGCAGCTGGAGGCTCTGGAGTGCCCATTCTCTCATCCTCTCTCTCTGAATCTCTAACTATCTCTCTCTCTGCCTATTTCAAATAAAATACGCCTTTAATTCCAGCACTAGGGAGACAGAGGTAGGAGGATCGCTGTGAGTTCAAGGCCACCCTGAGACTATACAGTGAATTCCAGGTAAGCCTGGACTAGAGTGAGACTCTGCCTTGAAAAAATAAAAAATAAATAAAATAAAATAAAAAATACTCAGGGCTGGAGAGCTGGCTTAGTGATTAAGGCACTTGCCTGTGAAGCCTAAGGACCCAGGTTTGATTCTCCCATCCCATGCAAGCCAGATGCACATGGTGGAGCATGCAACTGGAGTTCGTTTTCAGGGACTAGGAGACCTGGTGTGCCCACTCTCTCTTCTCTCCCCTCCCTCCCTCCCTCTCTCCCCCTCCCCCTTCTCTCAAATAAATAAAAATAAATCTTTAAAAATAAAATAAAAAGGTTGAGTCTGCCTGAGTTCTCAGAGCCCTCTCCACTGGCTGATCCTGAGAGAACCTCACACCCTCCTGAGGAATGATTCTGTGGCAAATGGATTGGTCCCTGAAACTACAGCCATAAGAAATATGCTTTTTTGTTGTTGTTTTGTTTTGTTTTAATATTTTATTCATTCATTCATTCATTCATTAGAGAGCGAGAGAGAGAGCGGCAGACAGAGAAAGAATGGGTATGCCAGGGCCTTTAGCCACTGCAAATGAATTCCAGACACATGCACCACCTTGTGCATCCAGTTTACATGAGTTCTGGGGAATCAAACCTGGGTCCTTAGGCTTTGCAGGCAAGCACCTTAACAACTAAGTCATCTCTCCAGACCCTTGTTTTGGTTTTTGTTTGTTTTTTTGTTTGTATGTTTGTTTTGAGGTAGGATCTTGCTCTAGCCCAGGCTGACCTGGAATTCACCATTTAGTCTCAGGGTAGCCTTGAACTCATGGCAATCCTCCTACCTCTGCCTTCCAAGTGCTGGGATTAAAGGTGTGCACCATCACACCTGCTCAGTAGTTTTGAAGAAACCTAGCTCCAGCACTAGTCTCTTGAGGAAGAAGGGCCTAGCTGGCTCCATAGCCTGCCCACATCCAGGAGTTTGACTCTACGAGCAGTTGAGAACTGAGAAAAAAGAACAAGACAGGTAAAGACAATGCACCTGTCTACTGATTTGGACAAATTAGAGAATGAGGCTTGACCCTGCCTGGCCTCACATGGCCCCTAATATGTCCCAACTAGACTGAAGATAAGATAGCATTGTAAGAAAGGGTCCCTTGGGGGCCAAGGCCAGGGGCTAAAGAACATTTGCTAGTTGTTTCTGCCCTTGTTTGCCTTTCCAGAAACATTTGTCTCACAGGAAGGCAGAAATAGAAAGGTGAAGGACTGGAGTCACCCTCCCCCTGGATGGAGATGGGCAGCAGGACTCATTCTGGACCAATGAGACAACCAGTCCCCTTTGCCAGCAACACTTTCTCTTTTTTTCTTGTAAATATTTTTATTCATTAATTTGTAAGCAGAGAGGGATAATTAGAAGAGAGACAGAGAGAATGGGCACACCAGGGTCTCTAGCCCCTGTAAACAAACTCCAGATGCATGCACCACATTGCATCTGGCTTTACATGGGTACTGGGGAATTGAACTTGGGTCTTTGACTTTGCAGCATCTTAGCTGCTGAGCCATCTCTCCAGCCCCTCTCTTCTTTGAATGATAAAAGATTAATAATTCAGCTTCATCTGAGTTGACCTTCCCCTCTCAAGTGCAGAGGGATTCAAGTGAAACCTTGGTTCAGGCTCACAGAGGGGAATAGGTCAAAGAAGCCCTTGAAGAGGGTAAGGGTCTGGAGTACTCCAGTGGTGCAGGCTGTCTCCCAGATGGAATGCATGGCCAGCTGGAGGCTGTCTAAACCCAGCACCTACAGCCCTAATCAGGAAGCCAAGCCAGGGGCTGGAGAGATGGCTTAGCTGTTAAGCGCTTGCCTGTGAAGCTCAGTTCCCCAGTACCCACATAAGCCAGATGCACAAGATGGCGCATACGTCTGGAGTTCATTTGCAGTGGCTAGAAGCCCTGATGCACCCATTCTGTCCCTCCCCCGCCCCCCGTCTGCCTGTTGCTCTCAAATAAATAAATAAATAAATAAAAATAAAATAAAATAAAATAAAGAAGCCAAGCCGGTCATGGTAGTGCACACCTTTAATCCCAGCACTCGGGAGGCAGAGGTAGGAGGATCGCCATGAGTTCAAGGCCACCCTGAGAATACAGAGTGAATTCCAGGACAGCCTAGGCTAGAATGAAATCCTACCTTGAAAATCAAAAAAAAAAAAAAAAGAAAGAGAAAAAAGCCAAGATAAGTTCAATGGTGGTACCACAGGGGAAATCATTCTGAACCATGAAGTCTGCAGGGGAACACCAACTTGGCTGTCCACCTCTCGGATCAGTGCTTCTGAGACCACGTTGGATACATCGCATTGTTTGCTATTCACCAGTGTTGTGTTTAAAGTGCCATGCTCAGCTTTGTGGTGGTGGGTGGCAATGTTTTAGTGAAGAAGACAAAATGGAAACATTGGGCAGGAGTACAGCAGGCACAAGCTTGGAAGGTGAAGACCACCAGAGTTCTGTCAGTTACAGCTACATGACTTCCTCCTGGGCTAAAGGACAGGCCAGACAGCTCTGAGATTCCCCGGATCTTCAAAAACGGATTCTACCTAAGGCCACAGAGATGTGACTGGGGCTGGAATACAGACACAAGGAAGAATAAACTCTCACTGGCTCAGATGGAAGGGAGCCCCTCGTCTAGGTTGCCCCCTCACCTACATACCCACAAAAGGTCTCCTGGACTTCCAGTTATTGGCATCCGATGGTCACCTGCTTCTGTCTATGCAGCTGGAAAGAATAAGCTCTCAGAGGCAGCAAGGCACAGTAGAAAACAAAATCTTGAGATGAACACACAGAACCCAGTTGTCCACATGAGGTACCTTGAACAAGCCTTTTGACCTCTCTCTGTGTGTCTGAAAAAAAGGGGGTGGTAGGCTGAAGAAATAGCTTAGCAGTTACAATGCTTGCCTGCAAAACCAAAGGACCCAGGTTCCGTTCCCTAGTTCCTACTTAAAAGCCAGATGCACAAGGTGGCACATGTGTCTGGAGTTCATTTGCAGTGGCTAGAGGCCCTGGCGCATCCATTCTCTCTCTATCTGCCTTTCTCTCTCGCACACACACTCACAAATAAATAAACAATTTTTTTCAGTCAGGTGTGGTGGCAAATGCCTTTAATCCCAGCACTAGGGAGGCAGAAGTAGGAAGATTTCCATGAGTTCAAGGCCACCCGGACACTTCATAGTAAATTCCACCTCAGCCTGAGCTAGATCGGAAACTTTACCTCGAAAAACAAACAAAAAAAAAAATTTATTTCAAAAGGTTGGGGTGTGGGCAGGAAATCCTCAGATCCTCTTTTGGGACGAAGTGAGAATGAAAAAAGATGGTATCTATGGGGACTCGTCATACAGCATGTACTATGAATTATTTTGAGAAGCTAAACATCATTACCCAAGCATTGCTGGCTTGCTCCTCTGCTCTGTTCCCACTGTTTAGGAACCTGTCCCTGACACCGAGCTGCCTTTCCATGTAAGTGGAGTTTGGGGGAGATGCTGAAACCTGAGGACCTAGGAATAGCAGACCACCGAAACCCAGCAGACCATTCTCTTGGAGTCATAAAGGCTACATGGGCTTAAGGGGCACACGGGATAGCCCGGGCACATACATACACCATCTACACAACACCCAGAAAATACTCGTGTGAACACAACACAGACACTTGATGAATCTCCAGTGGAACTTACTGGATGAATAGCTGAGGACTGGGATGAGCCAGAGGAAAAGGTACACCAGAGGTCAGAGCCTGAAATTCTCCTGGCAGTGGCTAGCCATGTGACCTCATGAAAGTCCCTTGCCTCACAGTTCCTTCTTTCTTGCCATTATAGAGTGATAAGAACATCTGCTCTGTCTGCCTTGTAGAGCTATTATAAGGACAAATGAAGTCCAAAGTTCTGTTTTTATAACACCAACCTCTCAGCCATCTGTAGTGAACTACTTAAGAACTTAAGTTGTTAAGGATGTATAAAAACACTTCAAAAGTTGGAAGTCACCAGTTGGGGAGATGGCTCAGCAGTTAAAGGCATTTGCTTGCAAAGCCTATCAGCCCAGGTTCAACTCTCTAGGACCCACATAAAGCCAGATTCACAAAGTGGTACATGCATCTGGAGTTTGTTTACAGCAGCAAGAGGCCCTGGCCCATCCAATCCATTCTTATCATCATTCTATCTCTATCTCTCTCCCTCTCCCTCTCCACCCCCTCTCTCTCTCTCCAATTTTTTTTTTAAGTTATAGGTCAGGTTGGAACTATAACTCAGTAGTGGAATGCATACTTAGCAAAGTCCTAAGTTTGATCCCTAGCACAGCATTAAAAAAATGTTGGGGGGGGTTAGAGAGGTCGTTTAGCAGTTAAGCACTTGCCTGTGAAGCCTAAGGACCCCGGTTCGAGGCTCGATTTCCCAGGACTCATGTAAACAAGATGCACATATATCTAGAGTTCATTTGCAGTGGCTAGAGGCCCTGGCACACCCATTCACTGTATCTGCTTCTTCCTCTCTCTGTCTGCCTCTCTCCTCTCATATAAATAAATAAAACCTTTAAAATAAATAAATAGGGTTGAGGAGATGGCTCAGTGGTTAAGCACTTGCATGTGAAGCCTAAGGACCCTGGTTCGAGGCTTGATTCCCCAGGACCCATGTAAGCCAGATGCACAAGGTGGCATATGCATCTGGAGTTCATTTGCAGTGGCTGGAGACCCTGGTGCACCCATTTTCTCTCTCTCTCCCTGTCTCTCCCATTCTCTCTGCCTCTTTCTCTCTCTGTCTATTGTTGTCAAATAAATAAATAAATAAAAATTGAAAATAAATGTTGAGGGGCTGGGCATGGTGGTGCACGCCTTTAATCCCAGCACTCAGGAAGCAGAGGTAGGAGGATCACTGTGAGTTCAAGGCCACCCTGCGACTACATAGTGAATTCCAGGTCAGCCTGAGCTAGTGTGAAACCCTGGTTCAAAAAACCAAAAAAAGGAAAAAAAATGTTGAGGGCTGGAGACATGGCTCAGAGTGGTTAAGAAACTTACCTGTGAAGTCTAAGGACCCAGGTTTGATTCCCCAGTACTCATACAAGCCTGATGCATAAGGTGGCACATGCATCTGGAGTTTGCTGTGGCTGAAGGCCCTGACACACTCTCAATCTCTCTCTGTCTCCCAAATAAATAAATAGAATATATTCTTTTTTAACCTTGGGGGACAGCCGGGCATGGTGGCACACTCCTTTAATCCCAGCACTGGGGAGGCAGAGGTAGGAAGATCACCATGAGTTCGAGGGCACCCTGAGATTACATAGAGAATTCCAGGTCAGCCTGGGCTAGAGGAAGACCCTGCCTTGAAAAAACAACAACAAAAAAATATTATATGTGTGTGTATGAGAGAGAGAGAGAGATTTTTTAATCCCACTTTTAGCTTTTAAGTTAGGAGGGGAAAAAAAAAAACCCATTTGGTTTTTCTCATATTAATTTAGAATTTTAGCTGATTTTTTTTGTGTTGTGTTTTGTTGGGGGAGGTTTGTTTATTTTGTTTTGTTGGGGGGTCTTTGTTGTTTTTTTTTTATCCTTTGGTTTTTCAAAGTAGGGTCTCACTCTATCTCAGGCTGACCTAGAATTCACTATGTTGTCTCAGAGTAGCCTCAAACTCATGGTGATTCTCCTACCTCTGCCTCCCAAGTGCTGGGATTAAAGGCATGTGCCCTAGGCCTTTGTTGGGTTGTTTTGTTTTGTTTTTGAAATAGGGTTTTGCTCTAGCCCAGGCTGACCTAGAATTAGTCTCAGGCTGGCCTTGAACTCACATCATATCCAGCTACTCATTGTTTTAAAGTGTATCTCTTTGTCATTTTGAAAGAGATTTACAAATCTTATCATGGTTTGCACACCTGTAATCCCAATATAAGGAAGCTGAGATGAGAGGATGGGAATTTGAGACCAGACTGGGATACATAGGGAGACACTATAGGAAAAGAAAAGAAAAGGAAGAAAGATAAAAGAGAAGAGAGGAGGCTGGAGAGATGGCTTAGCAGTTAAGGCACTTACCTGTGAAGCCTAAGGACCCAAGTTTGACTCCCCAGAACCCACGTAAGCCAGACACACAAGGTGACACATACACACAAGGTGGCGCTCACATCTGGAATTCAATTGCCGTGGAGAGAGGCCCTGGCATGCCAATGCTCTCTTTCTCTCCCTCTCACTCTTTCTCTCATAAACAAATAAATACAAATAAAATATTCCCTCAGCTTCTTTAAAAAACAAAATCAAAACCAGGGCTGATCCAATAAGACAAATCTAAAGAGATGATTCCTCAAGCCACCCCAACCTAGCCTGTGTACATTGCCAAAGCCACCATCATGCTGAATGCTATGTTCCCCTTCGCTTAGCTTTCCTTTACATATGGTTTTAGTCCTCAGAGATGTGTTCAAAGGTATCATGAAGAGCTATAGGTGTGCTGGTTTGCACCTGTAACCCCAGCAGGTGGGAGGCTGAGGGTTGACACCAGTTTGAGTCTAATCTGAGCTACATAGTAAAATCCCCAGGGCAGCTGAGGCTGCATAGGAAGGCATTGTCTCAAAAACTACAATAAAATAAAAATATAAAAGATGACCTACTATCCAGGAGAAAGGTTTCTATGGTACCAGTTCATTTTGGGTTTTGTTTTGTGTTTATTTCCCCACAATCTCCTATTCCCCTCCCCCCAAACCCTTCCATCCTTATTGTCTGGCCCTCAAGTTGCCTGTCAGGTAGGGGTGGAAAGATTGTAAGAGCCACAGGTTGGGAGGCCAAATCCATAGGTATTGCCACCCTCTCCAGACAATGACTGACTGCTGCCCTCAAAACACATAACCCACAATCCCTGAGGAGTACCAACCCCACTGACAGGGCAGGGAGGAGGGGAATGATGGTACTAACACATGATATATCCATACAAAGTAGATATGTGTGTGTGTGTATATATGTATATATGGTTTGTTTATTTGTTTTGAGGTTGGTTCTCACTCTATTCACTATGTAGTCTCAGGGTGGCCTTGCACTCATGGCAATCCTCCTACCTCTTTTTTTTTTTTTTTTAATTTGAGAGCAACAGACACAGAGAGAAAGACAGACAGAGGGAGAGAGAGAGAATGGGCGCACCAGGGCTTCCAGCCTCTGCAAACGAACTCCAGACGCGTGCGCCCCCTTGTGCATCTGGCTAACATGGGACCTGGGGAACCGAGCCTTGAACCAGGGTCCTTAGGCTTCACCGGCAAGTGCTTAACCACTAAGCCATCTCTCCAGTCCTCCTCCTACCTCTTAAAAGTGTGTGCCACCATGCTCAGCTCTCCAAAGAATATTCTTAGTTTTTTTTTAAAAAAGGGGGTGCTGGAGGGATGGCTTAGTGGTTAAGACATTTGTCTTCAAAGCCAAAGGACCCAGGTTTGACTCCCCAGGGCCCATGTTAACCAGACGCACAAGGAGGGGGCACGTGTCTAGAGTTCATCTGCAGTGGCTGGAGGCCCCTGCACACCCATTCATTCTCTCTCTCTCTCCCCCTCTTTCTCTGTCAAATAAATAAATATTTTTTAAGTGGGAGCTGGGTGTGGTGGTGCACGCCTTTAATCCCAGCACTTGGGAGGCAGAGGTAGGAGAATCACCGTCAAATAACTTAGTGAATTCCAGGTCAGCCGGGCTAGAGCAAAACCCAACCTGGAAAAACAAAAAAAAATAAATAAATAATTTTAAAGCCTGCCAATTCTCAAAAACCAAACAAAAAAAAAAAAGATGATAGCTATGGACTGGGGAGATAGTTCAGTGGTTAAAGGTGCTTGCTTACAAAGCCTGCTGGTCTGGGTTCAATTTCCCAGTAACCATATAAAGGCAAATGCACAAAGTGGAACATGCATCTGGAGTTGGTGTGCAGTGGCAAGAGGCCCTAGCACACTAATACATGTGCTTGCTCTCTCCCTTCTTCTGTCTTTCCCTCTTTCTTTCTCTCCTCACAAATAAATAATACAAAGTTTTTTTGAGGTAGGGTCTCACTCTAGCCTAGGCTGACCTGGAAGTCGCTCTGGACTTCCAGGCTGGCTTCAAACTCACAGGGATCTTCCTACCTCTGTCTCCCAAGTGCTGGGAAGGATTATAGGCATGCACCACCAGAAAAAAAAAAAAAGTATATATATATATATATATATATATATATATATATATATATATATATATATATGTATATATGATGAAAATCACTGAGTGATCCTTCTGTGCCCAAAATTGTGCTAAGCTCCCTATTCATCTTGTTTAAATTTCACAAATGGGACTGGAGAGGTGGCTGAACCATTGGCAGTGCTTGCTTGAAGGCCTGGCAGTCTGGGTTCAATTCCCCAGTACCCACGTAGAGCCACATGCACAAAATGGCTCATATGTCTAGAGTTTGCAGTGACAGGAGGCCCCAGTGCACCCATTTTTTTTCTTTCTTTCTCTCTCTAGTAAATAAATGCATAAAAGGTTTTAAATTTCACAAATATTTGTAGCTGAGATGTCTCACTGTCTGGGCCAATTGGTACTCCCTTTCTCTGATAGTGACAAACCCCCAATATTTAGCTGAACACATGACTGCCTGCAGAAAAACCACACCTCCCAATTCCCCAACCTCTATGACAGCTGGTTGAACTTAGGAGACTTAGGTTCTACCCAGTGACTCGGAAATGGACATGATTTGAAGGGAAGTGATCAGCCTTATTCCTCTACTCTTTTCTTTCTCCTGCTGCTGAAATGAAAATTTAGTTCGCTAGAGCTTGAGCAGCCCTCTAACATCATGATGTGAAGCTGGAGGTTGAAGGTGGAAAAGAAAAGGATGGAAAAGCCTGTGTCTTGGTGAGTACAGGTCAGTTCTGTCAGGCCTGAGCCACTTGCCTAGATCTTTATGTAACAGAGAAATGGAAAAGAGAAATGAGTTTCCTTCTTGTTGAAGTGGCTGGCGTTCTAGGTTTTCTGTCATTCTCAGCCAAACCTGCTCTAAAACCCTGCAAGGTATGCCCGGTTACAGACGAGTATCGATTGCATAAATGAGAAAACCAAATTCAAGAAGGCTGGAGAGATGGTGCAGCAGTTAAGAGAACCTTCTGGGCAAGCATGACTGCCAGAGGAGGCCTAAAAGACCACTTGAAGCGGGGTGTGGTGGCGCACGCCTTCAATCCCAGCACTCGGGAGGCAGAGGTAGGAGGATCGCTGTGTATGCAAGGCAATCCTGAGATTACATAGTGGATTCCAGGTCAACCTGGGCTAGAAAGTGAGACCTCACCTTGGAAAAAAAAGAAGAAGACCACTTCAGTTTAATCCCTAGGATGGGCCGTGGTGGCCCACACCTTTAATCCCAGCACTCGAGAGGCAGAGGTAAGAGGATCGCCATAAATTCAAGGGCACCCTGGGACTACAGAGTGAATTCCAGGTCAGCGTGAGCTAGAATGAGACCCTACCTCAAAAAAAAAAAAAAAGAGTGGGGAGAAGAGAAAGGAGCGGGACATCAGACATTCCATTCTGGCCACTATTGGTGAGCACATGGGGCACCATATAGGCACATACACCACACACACACACACACACACACACACACACACACACACACACACACATAGAAAAGAAAACTGAGTTCTCAAAAAACTAACTTTCTCAAGGCCATTCTTGCAAAGGACAAAACCACATATTTCTGACCTAATGTCCATGATCATAGCTCCTTTCATGAGCCCTGAGCAGACATGTACCCACACACTTTATAGACGGCTGACTGGAGGTTCCAGCAGGGAAGCATAGCTCCTTGTATAGCACTGGACAAGGGCTGGTCCTCCTCCTCCCCTTCCCAGGAAAGCCATCTTCTTTGATGGAGTGTGCGCTCCAGGAGGGGTACACAGGGAGCGCTGAGGGAGGGAGGGGACACCCACCTAGCCAGCCAGCTTAGCAGAATCAACCCAACACTGATGATCAGTATGGTGACTGATGTCATAGCTAGAACACCCTCCATCTATCCACATATTCTTTTTTATTACGTGTGTGTGATGCATGGCTGTGTAGTGTGTGTGTTTGGGCACACACAGACTACAGCACGCATGTGAAGGTATGAGGACAACCTTGGAGTATTTGGGTTTCTGTTCTCTCCTTCTATCCTGTTTGAGACATGTCTCCATCATTTTTTTGTTTGTTGGTTGGTTCATTTTTTTTACTTTTTGGTTTTTTTAGATGTAGGAATTCACTCTAGTCCAGGCTGACCTGGAATTCACTATGTAGTCTTATGGTGGCCTCGAACTCATGGTGATCCTCCTACCTCTGCAACCTGAGTGCTGGGATTGAAGGCGTGTGCCACCACGCCTGGCTAGTTCTTTTGTTTTTATGCTGCTTCACTTCATTTGTGCCAGCCTGAGAGCTACCTGGGTCTCCTGACTCTGTCTCCCATTGCAATAGGCATGTTGGGATTACAGATGCATGCAACACCTTGTACCCAGCTTTACTTGGGAGCTATGGAATTGAACTATGGTGGAAATCTATGGAGGTGGGTTTCCTAGAACATTCATGTAGCATCTCTCAACAAGATAGAATCATTGCCTGGCCGGTGGAAACGTGGATACAGGCAGATGAAGCCACCTTTGTATCAACTACACTTATTTCAGGTAGGAGGCCTGTCTTCATAAGACTTACCCTTGGAAAGGACAATGACAACTGGTAAGAAATAGGCCATCTTCAAGTCACAAGCTAATATATATATATATATATATATATTTTTTTTCTTTTTTGGTTTTTCAAGGGTGAGTCTAGCTGTAGCCCAGGCTGACCTGGAATTCACTATATAGTCTCAGGCTGGCTTTGAACTCCTGCCTCAGCTGGGATTAAAGGTATGTGTCACCATGCCAAGCTTCACAGGCTAGTATTTCTTAGATAAAGTGAGAAATGCTCCAAAGCAAAAGTGGCATATATAAAAATCATTAATCACAAATATTACTGACCCAGAAAGTGATTTACAACTTTAGTCTCAGTAATCTGTCATCCTTTCCATCTTACCTCTCTTGTGGTATTAATCCACAAAAATAAATTTGAAGCAGAGTGTGATGGCACGTGTCTTTAATCTCTGTACTCAGGAGGCAGAGGTAGGAGGATCACTGTGAGTTCGAAGCCACTATGAGACTACATAGTGAATTCCAGGTCAGCCTGGACTAGAATGAGCTGCTACCTCAAAAAAACAAAAACCTCTGCCTCCCAAGTGCTGGGATTAAATATGTGAACCAACACACCCAGATACTTTCTTTTTCCTTCATTTTACTTATTTATTTGTTTGACAGAGAAAGAGAGAGAGAGAATGGGTGCACCATGGCATCCAGCCCGTGCAAACAAACTCCAGATGCATGTGTCACCTTGTGCATCTGGCTTATGTGTATCCTGGGGAATGGAACCTGAGTCCTTTGGCTTTGCAGACAAGTGCATAAACTGCTAAGCCATCTCTCCAGCTTTTTAAAAATATTTTATTTTTTATTTTTTGAGGTAGGGTCTCGCTCTAGCCCAGGTTAACCTGGAATTCACTATGGAGTCTCAGGCTGGCCTCAAACTCATAGTGATCCTCCTACCGCCACCTCCAGAGGGCTGGGATTGGAGGCATGAGCTACCACACTTGACATTTTCCCTTCGCTTAATCTAATAAAAATCTCTAAACCTTACCCTCTGGTCTATGGATTTTAATGCTTTAAATTCATAAAACAAATATCTGAACCCAGGCCTAGAAAGCCAAATGTTCTCTCTCATATGTGGATCCTAGCTACAAATGATTGGACTTCTATGTGAGTAGGAATAAAACTCAGGAGCAGGGCTGGAGAAATGGCTTAGTGGTTAAGCACTTGCCTGTGAAGCCTGAGGACCCCGGTTCGAGGCTTGGTTCCCCAGGTCCCACGTTAGCCAGATGAGCAAGGGGGCGCACGTGTCTGGAGTTCGTTTGCAGAGGCTGGAAGCCCTGGCTCGCCCATTCTCTCTCTCTCTCTCTCTCTCTCTCTCTCTCTCTCTCTCTCTATCTGCCTCTTTGTCTCTCTGTCACTTTCAAATAAATGAAAATAAACAAAAAAATTAAAAAAAAATTGCTACTGTGTTTAAAAAAAAAAAAACAAACTCAGGAGCAGAGGCCAGTAAGCTAGAAAGAAGATATAACTGGAATAGAAAGGGAGGGAGGGGGGACTTCATAGGATGGTATTATATATATGTAAGTACAAGAAAAGACTAATGGGGGTGAAAAGGCCTAAGTGAGGTCAGGAGAAGAGATTGAGTAAAGAAAAGGTAGAGGGAGGGCCAATCAAAATCTAAGAGGATATAAATAAGTCACATGGAAACCTACTTTTTTGGACAATGGAATGCTCAGAAGCCATAGATTGTTACTAGTTCCAGGGATAGGATACCTTTCAGTGAGTTGTTGGCTAGGGAGGTCCCAGATGCCCCCAAAACATTACAGGCCATTGCTGAAGCTCTTGGTTTCCCACCAGGAATAGATGGTAAGACCCTATTGCTGATGACTCCATATACTTGGGATGCAAGGTCATAGAAATCCTGCTGGAGCTGAGCTAAAAACCTCCTCCATATAGACCAGTTGACAGAAAGCTGGAAAAAGCTACACTGCTTGCAGTTCAATGGGAGAGAAAGAAATTAACAGTGAACAGACTCAACAGTGGATACTGCAAGCCTTATATTTGGCCAGCCAGACCAAATGAGCCAACAGGTGCAATACTGGTATGTCTGTTATGGGGGAAACCATCTGCCCTCTAATTTGGCTGGAGGCCCACTCCATGGGAGGGAATACATCCCTGATATGAAAACCTAAAACAGGGGTAGTCAATGAGCCCTAGGGGTGTAACGTCTGCTGCTGTCTGGCTAAATGTATTTATTCTGCTCACCAAACTGCCCAGTAAGCACTTCTCTTAATATTCATGCCCATATATTAATGCTACTCTCACTTTTGGTTAGAGAATCTTTTCAGATAACAGTGACCTTGGGATGACTCAGAAGGCACTATGGTACTGAGAAGAAGTGACAGAGGAGTGCTCAGCACTGAACTGTCTCTATCACACCTTCCAAGGCTCATGGTCCATTGCAGAAGAGGTGGCAGAAAGAATATGAGTCAAAGGAAGGGTAGGACCCCTTACAACGTGCTCCTCCAGACACAAAATGGCCTGGATATCCATGACCTCTCAGCGCCTGACACTACCTACACAAGACCATCATAAGAGGAGGAAAAGATCATGACATCAAAATAAAAGAGAGACTGATTGAGAGGGGGAGGGGATATGATGGAGAGTGAGTTTCAAAGGGGAAAGTGGGGGGAGGGAGGGAATTACCATGGGATATTGTTTACAATTATGGAAGTTGTCAATTAAAAAAAGAAAAAAAAAGAATCTGGAGTACCCTAAATTTATTGCTGCATTGGCACATTGGCATAGTGAAAAAGAACCCCAAAATTCTCATTTCAATGAGTCAACCAAAAGTATTCATAGGGCTGGAGAGATGGCTTAGCGGTTAAGGCACTTGCCTCTGAAGCCTAAGGATCCAGATTCAAGATTCTAGAAACCATGTAAGCAAGATAAATGTACATGGTGGCACATGCATGCATCTGGAAGTCATCTGCAGTGGCTGGAGGCCCTGGCATGCCCATTCTCTCAATAAATATTAAAAAAGAAAAAGGCTGGAGAGATGGCTTAGCAGTTAAGCACTTGCCTATGAAGGCTAAGGACCCTGGTTCGATGCTCATTTCCCCAGGACCCACGTTAGCCAGATGCACAAGGGACACACGCATCTGGAGTTCATTTGCAGTGGCTGGTGGCCCTGGCATGCCCATTGTCTCCCCCCCCCCGTCTCTCTCTCTCTCTCTCTCTCTCTCTCCCTGCCTCTTTCTCTCTGTCTGTCGCTCTTAAATAAAAATAAATAAATAAATAAATGTTAAAAAGAAGTATTCATAGATTTTTGTCTAGTTACCAGGTGATACCCCTTTCTTTCTTTTTTCATTTTCTTTTTCTTGGGGGAGGGACTGGTTTTGTCTTGTTTTTTCAAGGTAGGATCTTACTCTAGCCCAGGCTGACTGACCTGGCATTTACTCTGTAGTCCCAGGCTGGCCTTGAACTAACAGAGATCCTCCTACCTCTGCCTCCTGAGTGCTGGTATTAAAGGGGTGCACCACCATGCTCTGCTGTGTTTTCCCCTTTCTTTAAATAAGTAAATGGAAGTTGAAGGGTATAAAAAGGTGTGAGAGTGTATATGAGGAAGATGTGGAGGTTTCCTAAGGGAATAAAGATAAATAGCTTCCAGAGAATCTCAATCAAAAACAAAGAATTAAGGGCCAGGTATGATGGCACAAGCCTTTAATCCCAGGACTTGGGAGGCAGAGGTAAGAGGATCACCATGAGTTCAAGGCCATCCTGAGATGACATGGTGAATTCTAGGTCAGCCTGGGGTACAGCATGCAGAGTTCATTTTCACTGGCTGGAGGCCCTGGCATGCTCATTCTCTCTTTCTCTCAATAAAAAAAAAAAAATTTAATCATAACTTTTTGCCTGGTGACCAGGTAATGCTCCCCTCTCTCCCTTTCTTTCTTTCTTCCTGTTTTTTTTTTTTTTTTTGAGGTGAATATATATATATGAAAGAGATTGAGTGAGTTTACTTATCTAAAATATGTAGGACCAGAACCATTTTGGACACAAGGCTTTTTGTTGTTGTTTGTTAAAAAAAAAAAAAAACTTTTATTTTTATTTATTTATTTGAGAGAGGCAAATAGGCAGAATGAGAGAGGGAGAGAGAGAGAATGAGCGCACCGGGGCTTCCAGCCACTGCAAACAAACTGCAGATGCATGGGCCCCTTGTGCATCTGGCTTATGTGGGTCCTGGGGAATCGAACCAAGGTCCTTTGGCTTTACAGGCAAGGGCCTTAACCACTAAGCAATCCCTCCAGCCCTGTTTGTATTTTTTTTTAATTTTTTTTGTTCATTTTTTATTTATTTATTTGAGAGCGACAGACATAGAGAGAAAGACAGATAGAGGGAGAGAGAGAGAATGGGCGCGCCAGGGCTTCCAGCTTCTGCAAACGAACTCCAGACGCGTGCGCCCCCTTGTGCATCTGGCTAACGTGGGACCTGGGGAACCGAGCCTCGAACCGGGGTCCTTAGGCTTCACAGGCAAGCACTTAACTGCTAAGCCATCTCTCCAGCCCCCTGTTTGTATTTTTAATTGAGAATATTTAATAGATTTCACTGGTTGAGCATCCCCAACCGCAAAACTGCAAATACTCCAAACTCCGAAACTCGGCAGCATCCTCATCCTCCTGTTGGTGTCCAGAAGTCCTTGGGTCGCAGAGTTCCAGGTTAGGATTACTACTCAGTTTGTTCTGTGCTTTATTTTGTTCTTGTTCATCCCAAGACAGAGGCGGAAGATAAGTTTTCCCCTCTTTGTCTCTCACGAGGTATGAACACTGTAACAGAAGTGACAGGAACATAGGAGGACCGGATCTGGTCTGTCCTCCTCCCCCTGAGGCCTCATCTATACCGTCACACACCCAGATGGGTGACCTGAACCAACTCAAAGCTAAACCAGGGCATGGTGGCCTTTCGTTCCAGCATTTGGGAGGCAGAAGTAGGAGGATCACTGTGAGTTTGAGGCCATTCTGAAATACAAAGTGAATTCCAGGGCTAGTGAGAGACCCTACCTCAAAAAACAAAACAAGCCGGGTGACGTGGTGCACGCCTTTAATCCCAGCACTCGGGAGGCAGAGGTAAGAGGATCGCTTTGTGTTCGAGGCTACCCTGAGACTACCTAGTGAATTCCAGGTCAGCCTGAGCTAGAGTGAGACCCTACCTAGGAAAAAAAAAAAAACCTCTAGGCCATCAAAACAGCTGGTGCCTCATGACAGACACCACATGAGGAAGTTCCTGAGTCAGCTAATAACTGTATCTTCACCACTGCCTCCCCCATCCCCCACCATGCGGCTTTTCCAGGCAGCACTGAGCCAATCCCGCAGAATGTGTTGACTATAGGAAGGACCAACACCAGTGATAAACTTGGCAACTAGTGGGAGGCCAGACAACTTTGAATACCTTGAAAGGGTTTTTTATTTTTGTTTGTTTTTGTTTTTCAACATACGGTCTCACTCTAGCCCCAGGGAGGCCTTGGACTCACAGTGATCTTCCTACCTCTGCCTCCCAAGTGCTGGGATTAAAGGCATGCACCACCACGCCTGGCTCCTTGAGAGGTTTTATACACACATGTGTGTGCACACATATGCACATGCGCACATGTACACATGTAGTAGTGAAAGGTGGGTGCATATACATTTACCACTGACTGATTTTCACCATACAGTTCAGTGGCATTGAGTACATCCACATGGTTATGTAACCATCACAGCCCCCCTCTGAAGAATTATTTTATCTTGCAAAACTAAAAGCGGTTAAACAATAGCTCTCCCCTACCCTATACCCCTCATGCATAGAACACAGTGGCAACTTCTGGCATCAAGAAAGGCACTGTTTCTTCTGGATACTGACACTGGCCCAATTCTCACCATTGGGACCCAAGTACAAAGGCACAGATAGGCTACCCTGTGACCTCTCAGCTCAGGAGGGGCTCCTGCTGTCCATTACCTAAGAGACTCATGTCTTGCAAAGACCACAGGCCCACCCTCCTCCCTACTGGCCCACTGCACACAGTAATGGGTCTCCTTTTTAAAAAATATTTTATTTTTATTTATTGGGGGAGAGAATGGGTGCACCAGGGCTTCCAGCCACTGCAAATGAACTCCAGACACACACACTACCTTGTGTATCTGGCTCAAGTGTGTCCTGGGGAATTGAACCTGGGTTCTTTAGCTTTGCAAGCAAACGCCTTAACCACTAAGCCATCCCTCCAGCCCCATGAATCCCCTTTATAGTGCAATATTCTGAGTCTTTCACTCAGAAAAATCTCAACTCAAAGTAGCTATGCCCTTGACCCTGCTAAGCCTGAAGCCTGGCTGTCCTTCCTGATGGAGTGGCTCACTGCTTTCTGTCATAAGGACAGAGGCAAGAGCTATTCTCTAGATTGATGTACAAGGAGTTTATGATATCATGGAACTCTTTTCCTTCTTCCCTTCTGTTGCAATCAGGTTTGCATTGCTGGTAGAAATCACCCAACCAAGAGCAGCTTGTGGGAAAAAAAGAGGTTTATTTTGGCTTACAGGCTTGAGCGGGAAGCTCCACGATGGCAGGGAAAACGATGGCATTAGCAGAGGGTGGACATAACCCCTTAGCCCACATAAGGTGGACAATTGCAACAGGAGAGTGTGCCAAACACTGGCATGGGGAAACTGGCTATAACTTCTATAAGCCTGCCTCCAACAGCACACTACCTCCAGAAGGCATTAATTCTCAAATCTCCATCAGCGGGGAACCTAGCATTTAGAACACCTAAGTTTATGGGAGACACCTGAATCAAACCACCACATAGTCATTCTTGCTTTCCTTTAAAAAACGAAAACAGGGACTGGAGGGATGGCTTAGTGGTTAAGGCATTTGCCTGCAAATCAAAGTACCCAGGTTCAATTCCCCAGGACCTATGTTAGCCAGATGCACAAGGGGGCGCATGCATCTGGAGTTCATCTGCAGTGGCTGGAGACCCTGGGGCACTGGTTCTCTCTCTCCCTCTTTCTCTGTCAAATAAATAAAAACAATATATATATTTTTTTTAAAAAAAAAAAAAAGGGCTAGAGAGATGTTCTAGAGGTTAAGGCACTTGCTGGCAAAGCCAAAGGACTCAGGTTCAATTCTTCAGTACTCACGTAAAGCCAGATGCACAAGGTGGTGCATGTGTCTGGAGTTCATTCATTTGCAGCGGCTAGAGACCCTGGCACACCCATGCTCTACTCTTTGTCTCTCTCTCTCTGTCTGCCTCTTTGTCTCTCAAATAATTTTTTTATTTGTTTTATTTTTTAATTTTTATTAGCATTTTCCATGATTATAAAAAAATCCCATGTTAATCAAATAATTTTTTAAAAGTCACTTTGCTACAATATTGTAGTTTAAAATGCAAACACCTAATGGCCCTTACAATAAAAACATCACCCTGTCATTCCAATCCCTAGGCACCAGGTCACCCCATATTCTTGGGAAGCCTGTCCAACCTTCCACCTAGAAACTAGCAGCAACTGTGCTGTTTTGCTTAAATCTCGGGGGATCTGATCCTGAAGTTGCCTTATTTTTTGACATTTTTTTAAAAACATATTTAATTAATTTATTTGAGAGAGAGAAATAAGGAGGGAGGGAAAGAGACAGATTAAGAATGGGCACATGGGGAGGTAATATGATAGAGAATGGAATTTCAAAGGGGAAAGGGGGGGGAGGAAGGGAATTACCATGGGATATTTTTTTATAATCATGGAAAATGTTAATAAAAATTTAAAAAAAAAAAAAAAGAATGGGCACTCCAGGGCCTCCAGCCACTGCAAACTCCAGACTCAGGTACCCCCTTGTGCCTCTCGTTTAGGTGGGTCCTAGAGAATCGAACCAAGCGCCTTAACCACCAAGCCATCTCTCCAGTCCTGAAGTTGCCTTATTAAGAAGAAAACCTTGGGAAGTGGGAAGAGAGTCCGTAGGGAGAGTGCGCGCGTGCTGTCCGAGCGAGGTTCGGTTCCCCCAGCGGTGGCGGGTAGTTGTGGCCTGGTCACCGGCGTTGCGCTGCCCTTGCGCGGAGTGAGGTTTCCTGTGTATGGTGTGCTTGGGAAATCAGCTGAGAGATCCCAATCCCACAGACATCGTGGAGGCACCCCCAGTCACCATGATGCCAGTTACTGGTGGCACCATTAACATGATGGAGTACCTGCTGCAAGGAAGTGTTTTAGATCACAGTTTGGAAAGCCTCATCCACCGTCTTCGTGGCTTGTGTGACAACATGGAACCCGAGAATTTCCTTGACCATGAGATGGTGTTCCTCCTTAAGGGTCAACAGGCCAGCTCATTTGTCCTAAGGGCCCGGCGCTCCATGGACAGAGCTGGAGCACCCTGGCACCTACGCTACCTGGGACAGCCAGAAATGGGAGACAAGAACCGCCACGTTCTGGTGCGTAACTGTGTGGACATTGCCACGTCTGAGAACCTCACTGACTTCTTTATGGAAATGGGCTTCCGCATGGACCATGAATTTGTCTCCAAGGGATACTTGTTCCTTAAGGACATCATGAAGATTATGGTGTACAAGATTTTCCGCATCCTGGTCCCTGGGAACACAGACAGCACTGAGGCCTTGCCCCTCTCCTATCTTGTGGAATTAAGTGTTGTCCCACCAGCTGGGCAGGACATGGTCTCTGATGACATGAGGAACTTTGCAGAGCAGCTCAAACCGCTGGTTCACCTAGAAAAAAATAGACCCTAAAAGGCTTATGTGACTAAGAAATCTGTCCATCTTTGGGGCCTGTCCTCACTTGTTAGAAAAAAGATGTTACAGCCAGGCCTGGTGGCACACACCTTTAATCCCAGCACTCAGGAGGCAGAGGTAGGAGGATCGCTGGGAGTTCAAAGCCACCTTGAGACTACAGAGTGAATTCCAGGTCAGCCTGAGCTACAGTGAAACCCTACCTCACAAGTCCCCGCCTCCCCCCCAAGAAAAAAACACATTACAGGGCTGGGGAAATAGCTCAGCAGTTAAAGGCACTTGCTTGAAAGCCTGCTGGTTTGGGTGCAGTTTCCCAGTACCCATGTAAACCCTTATGTATTAATGCATGCATGTACATGTGCACAAAGACAAGTTAATATTAAAAAGTAGACACCAAAGAAAAAAGAATAAGTAGATGTTCATTTCACCACTGCGATCCAACCATATTTCTTCAGGAAAGAGAGAGATTTTAGTTGGTATGTAACAGTTTTCTTAAGGTAATTTTCCTTTCATGACTGTCTTTTTACACTGAAGGCTCAGGTAACATGGAGAATTTGTCTAATCCCTCTACACAGAGAATAAACTGAGATAAGCTTTACAAAGAAAAACTCATCATTATGGGCTGGGGAAATTGCTTAGCAGTTAATGCATTTGCCTCTGAAGCCTAAGGACCTGGTTCCATTCTCCAGGACCCACATTAGCAAGATGCACAAGAAGGCGCGTGCGTCTGGAGTTTGTTTGCAGTGGCTAGAGGCCCTGGTGTGCCCATTCTCTCCATCTGCCTCTTTTTCTCTCTCAAGTAAATAAAACTCATCATTGTGTATCTTCTCTATTTGTATATAAGGTTTGTAACTTAGTATCCACGATCTTGTATTATACAATAATAAAAGCTATTAAAAGAAAAAGAAAAAAAACAAAGAAGAAAACCTTGGGCCCGACCATGCCACTTAAGTCAGCCAGCTTTGGCCACCTGTGGGTGAGTACTACACACCCACACAGCCTTCACTCTGGGGCCTGGAAGATCCTAGGACCATGAGTCAGAGTGTCCTCCTGGGCGTCATAGAGGGACTGGAATGTGCAATGGTAGCCAAAATACGAAGAGAGTGGGGCAGGTCCTAAAAGAGGAGAGGTGGTGAGGATGGTAAGCTCTTTGTCCATTTGTGTCCAAAAAGCCTATGGATGCCAAGGCCCCTCTAATGTAGGCCAAGAAGGGCTAGAGGGAAGCAAAGCAAGCCCGTGAGCATTCTCTCCCTTACTCCTTTCCCAGGAAGGTTAAGTGTTTCTTCATGGCTCTGTGCAATCACAGCTACCTGGCCAGCACGCCTACCCATATCACTGCCCAGGCATCTGTCTGGCTCTGGGTTACCATGCAGGGTGTGGTAATTACTGAGCCCAATGACCCTCCTCCAGCTTTCCAGAAAACTTGTGGAGGAAACCAGAGCCTGAGAGGGTGAGGGGCTTCGCAAGGAGAGCTGTCGAATGAGAGGTTTCCGTATCTCAGTCCAACCAGGGCCTCCCTCACCAAGACAGAGAGCCTGCAGAGGTTCTGGCCTTCCTTGACCTTCAAGACACCTGGGGCCCATCTCCCCATGGAATTGAGAAAGAAGAGCTCAATGTGATCACAGCTATTGTGTGTCAAGATACAGCTCTGTGTCAAGAAATTACTAGTATAAACTGGGCATGATGGCGCACACGTTTAATCCCAGCACATGGGAGGCAGAGGTAGGAGGATCGCTGTGAGCTTGAGGCCAGCCTGAGACTACATAGTAAGTTCCAGATGGGCCTGAGCTAGAGTAAGACCCTACCTAGAAAAACTAGAAGAAAAAAGAGAGAGAGACAGAGAGAAATTACTAGTACAACAAAGTGCAGGAGAAGAGCACTCATGTAGGATACACAGGTTCCAGGTTCCAGCCCAAGAAATGTAATACACTTTTAACAGAAGCCTTGGGAAGGGAATAAGCCTTCTGAGACTTGCACTCTACTAACTCTGTATCTTCCCTGGTGACTGATTTGCCAAATGCCCAGCACAAAATAGAGCACTTGGAATTGTGCTGGATGGTTGGGTGGAGGATGGTAGGTGACAGGTGGAAAGAAAAATTATAAAGGTCATTCTAAGGCTGAGAGGTGGTTCAGTAGTTAAGCCTCTTGCCTGCAAAGTCAACTCCCAAGTACCCACATAAAGCCAGAGACACAGAGTCACATGCATTGTGAATTGCTTTGCAGTGGCTGGAGACCCTGGCTTGTCCATTCTTTCTCTCTCTCTCTCTCTTCTTGCAATTAATAATACATTTTTTAGAAAATTTTTATGTATTATTATTTTTTTATTAACAACTTCCATGATTATAAACAATATCCCATGGTAATGCCCATCCCCCCCTCTCCCTTTTGAAACTCCACTCTCCATCATATCCCCTCCCCTTCTCAGTCTCTTTTTTTATTTTGAAGTCATCATCTTTTCCTCCTATTACAATGGTCCTGTGTAGGTAGTGTCAGGCACTGTGAGGCCATGGATATCCAGGCCATTTTGGATCTGGAGGAGCATGTTATAAGGAGTCCTACCCTTCCTTTGGCTCTTACATTCTTTTCATTATCTCTTCTGCAATGGACCCTGAGCCTTGGAAGGTGTGATTGAGATATTGCGTGCTGAGCACTCGGGTCACTTCTTCCCAGCACCATGATGCCTTCTGAGTCATCCCAAGGTCACTGCCATCTGAAAAGAGAAGGTTCTCTACCAAAAGTGAGAGTAGCATTAATATATAGGTATGAACATTAAGAGAAGTGCTTACTGGGCAGTTTGATGAACATAGTATATACATTTAGTCAGACAGCAGCAGACATTACACCCCTAGGGCTCATGACTACCCCTGTTTTAGGTTTTCAGTATCAGGGATGTATTCCCTCCCATGGAGCAGGCCTCCAGTCCAATTAGAGGGCAGTTGGTTTCCACCACAACAGACCCGTTGGCTCATTTGGCTTGGCTGGCCAAATATAAAGCTTGCAGTGTCTACTGTTGAGTATCTTCACTGGTGATTTCTCTCCCATTGAACTACATGCAGAATGGCTTCTTCTAGCTTTCTGTCAGCTGGTCTACATGGAGGAGGTTATCAGCTCAGTTCCAGCAGGATTTTTCAGTGGCCTTGCAGCCTAAGAATAATGCATTTTTTAAGTTGGGCATAGTGGCACACACCTTTAATCCCAGCATTCAGGAGGCAGAGGTGGGAGGATTGTTGTGAGTTCAAGGCCAACCTGAGACTACATAGTGAATTCCAAGTCAGCCTGAACTAGAGTGAGACCCTACCTTGAAAAAAAAACAACAACAATAATAATAATAATCTATTTTTTAAAAGGTGATGATAGGGCTGAAGAGATAGCTTAGCAGTTAAGGCACAAACCTGCGAAGCCTAAGGATCCAGGTCCGATTCTCCAGGTCCCACATAAGCCTGGTGCACATGATCTGGAGTTCATTTGTAGTGGCTGGAGGCCCTGGCATGTCCATTCTCACTCTCTCTCTTTCTCCCTCTCTCAGCCTCTAATAAATAAATAAATAAATGTAATAATAATAAAAAATAATAATTAACAGATGATAATACATCACACTGATTGTGATACTGACATGACTCTTTAGTTCCATGTCCTGACTCAGTCAATGCCCCAGAAAAAAAACCCACAAAGTAGATGTTACTAATAGCTTTTCAGTAGCCCTCAGGAAGAAACTGAAGCCTACTGAATTTCAATGACTAAAAGTCAATGCTTGGAGTGGGGTCACAAATGCAGGAGGCTAGTACTCAAAACCTGTCTTCTTAGCTACTGTGTTGTTCAAAACTGGGATCAGGCCCTACAGTTGTCCCAGTTTGGGTTAGAAAGAGCCATATCAGAGTTTTTCTTCCTCAATCTCTTCCCTTGCTGTGACCCTCATTACTACCTTAACTCCTGGGGGTATTTCTCTGGCACTATACTCTAGGTTCAGAAAAACTAGTAGAGAGAAAAGGTATACCAACATATGTCATGTCATTTCATCCTGTCTTCCATATATGTTGTGTTATGTATGTCAGGCCCATACTCTGTTTTGTGATTATTTTGTTGTTATATTGAGTTTTGTGGGGGAGGGGTGGTAAGAACATTGAACATGAGATATACCCCTCAACACAGTTTAAGTGTGTAATATCTTATTGTTGACGAGAGGATCCATGTGGTACAGCTCTCTAGAGTGTATCCTTGTTATCTGCCTGAAATTTTATGCCCATTGTTGATTACCTCCCTTATTTCTCTCCCCACCATTACCACTCAATGTGAAATCACCATCCTATTCTTTGATTTGATGAATTTGATTTTTTTCAGATATTTCATATAAAAGGAAGCCATAGAATTTGCATTTCTGACTTTTTTCACTTTACATAATGTCTCTAAGGTTTATCCATGTCAGTGCCTATCACAAATTTCCTTTTTAAGAAAAAGGCTGGGAGCTGAGGTTAAAGGCACTTGCTTGCAAAGCCTGCTGGTCCAGGTTCAATTCCCCTATGTCCATGTAAAACCAAACACAAAGTGGCACATGCATCTGGATTCATGTGCATTGGCAAGAGACAAAAGCATGTGCATGTATACACACACACTCTCCCCTCACATATACACAAATAAATAAATAATTTTTAATAGCTTATTTATTTATTTGAGAGAGAGAGAGAGAGAGAGGAGAGAATGGGCACACCAGGGCCTCTAGCCACTACAAACAAACTCCAGATGCATGCACCACATTGTGCATCTGGCTTATGTGAGCACTGGGGAATCGAACCTGGGTTCTTAGGCTTCATAGGCAAGTGCCTTAACCACTAAGCCATCTCTACAGCGTCCCCCAAATTTTTAAAGTAACACATGTATCTGGCATTTGTTTGCATGCATATACCTGTGAATAAAGATTTAAATAAAAAATAAAAAGGCCAGAGAGCGAGGTGGCTCATAACTTTAATCCCAGCACTCTGGAGGCAGAGGTAGGAGGATCACTGTGAGTTCAATGTCACCCTGAGGCTATATAGTTCATTCCATGTCAGCCTGGGCTAGGTGAGACCCTACCTTGAAAAACCAAAAATAAAATAAAATAAAATAGCTAAATTATATTCCATAACTTATCACTTTCTTTAAAATCCATTTATCTGCTACTGTAAACTTAGGTGTTGCTACATCTTGAATATTATGAATAGTGCTATGCTTTCCCAAACCACAATTCCAGAATAACCTACTGATTTGGCTCAAGCTCTTGTTATGAAAGTCATAAAAAGTATAGGCTTTGGGAACCAGGATATAAGCCAAACATCCCACACAATTGAAATGTTCTCTCCTTCCTCTTTGCTCTCCTTCTTTGATGCTTTTTTTTTTTTTTTTTTTTTTTTTTTGGTTTTTGAGGTAGTGTCTCACAGTAGCCCAGGCTGACCTGGAAGTCATTAATGTCACAGGGTGGCCTTGAACTCACTGAGATCATCCTACCCCTACCTCCCAAGTGCTGGGCTTAAAGGCGTGCACCACCACGCCTGTCTTAATGCTTTTTTTCCTCTGCGTTTTTGTGGGGTTCCCCCCACTTATTTGAACAAAATGAGGAAGTACTTCAGAAACACCCACATGGTTCGTTAACTCCCCTAACAGCTGCCAGTTCTTTTCTCCCTAGGAAGATGCGCTAACAAGGTATGATGAAAATCAGGTCATGTTCACTACTTCCCAGTGTTTTCAAAGGCCATGACGCTGCAAATGGAATCATCAACATGGGATAATTACATTGGCCCAGACGCCCTGTTTTCTGTTTACCATTTATCCAGTCAATTCCTGTAAAAGAGCATTTGCATAATCAACCAAGCAGAGTGTCAGGCTGCTAGGCTGAGGAAACCCAGCTCCTAGAGAGGACAGGGGAAAGGGCCCTGGCTTATGGGAAGGGTCTGTTGAGAGGACAAAAGAAAGGTGGGTGGTTCAATGCTGGCCTGAACAGATAAGGTGTGTGCTGTGGGAATCAATCAATCATGCAATTACTCATGAGCTTCTCCTTTAATTTGTCCCTCTAGGAAACAGGGAAGGAAGTAGTAGGGAAGTACCCTTAGGATATCATGTGAAGGGGAAAGGGTGTTAGACTAGTACTGGAAGATCATAGAAGGTTCTGAAAACTACATATTTAAAGATAGTCCTGTGACATTAATTCACCCACACCTCCACACTCTCACGCTGGAAATGTCTAGAGCCTGTAGTTAGAGCTACACTTTTTGGCTGGCTTCTTTGTCTTAGGATCTCCTGGGGACAGGGGACTAGGAATTTATTGTGGGCAGTTTCACTTCCTATTTTCTCACACTGAAAGCGTGGTCATCATCGAAATGGTAGTGGCAGTTCCACAGTGGGCCTCTTTCTTCTGTTTATCTCCAGCTTACTGGGATAGCACGTGAGCGGCAGGGAGGGAGTCCAGCATTCTACTCTGTCAGTAAGGGCAGGGGATAGGGACCAGCAATGGAAAGTTTTGTTTTGTTTTTTAATTTTAATTTATTTATTTATTTATTTTATTTATTTATTTATTTTGGTTTTTCAAGGTAGGGTTTCACTCTAGCCCAAGCTGACCTGGAACTCACTATGTAGTCTCCGGATGGCCTCGAACTCACAACAATCCTCCTACCTCTGCCTCTGGAGTGCTGGGATTAAAGGCGTGTGCCACCATCCCCAGCTTTTAAAAATATTTTTAAAGCTATTTTATTTGTTTGTTTATTTAATTTATTTAAAAGTGAGAGAGAGAAAAAAAAATAAGCAGAGAGAGGGAGGAAGAGAGAATGGGTGCACCAGGGCATCAAGCCACTTCAAATTAACTCCAGACGCATTGTACATCTGGCTTATGTGGGTCCTGGAGAATTAAACCTGGGTCCTTTGACTTTGCAGGCAAGCGCCTTAGCCACTAAGCCATTTCTCCAGCCCTGTTTTGTTTTTTGAAGTAGGGTTTCACTTTAGTAGGAATTCACTGTATAGTCTCAGGGTAGCCTCAAATTCATGGTGATTCTCCTACCACAGCCTCCCAAGTGCTAGGATTAAAGGCACTTGCCACCACACTTAGTTTGCAGTGGAAAATTTTAAACTCACTTCTTCAAGAGGAGTAATTTCAATAAATCGGTAGTTCCCTAAAGCTATTACCACCAGAGTCATTCATAAACCCCTTTTTTCCAAGATCCTCCAAAATAAATCTTTCCCCAAATCTTCAGGTTGGATCCTAGTCAAGATAATGTTTATGAGTTAAGACCTAGAAGGTTCAAATTAACTTCTCAAAGTTGCATACTGGTTCAGAAGGGAGAAAGAGGGAATTTCCAACTGTATGGGGAACTGGCAAAGTTGTTGGAAAAACCACAGCTATTTCTGTCAAGGAAAAAAGTATGTACTTGTAGTTGCTATCAACTTGCAACCCTCAGAGAGCGACTTTCCCTCTTAGTGTGACTGTGCTGTGGGCAGCTACAGGTCGAGGGCATCTGCCAGGACAACAAGTTTGCAGAGCAGAAGTGTTGGGACAGGGAGTTCTCTGAAGTCACAAATTAAGTACTTCCTGGGCTCCAGGGAATGAGATGGGAGTGGAGGGAAGCAGGAAGGGAGCTATTATCTTGATGGCAATGGTGACATAGTCCTACTTAGATCTTGCCCTTCCCTCTGAAGGAGATGAGGACATGAGGGAGGAAACAGGAGGTTAAAGAGTCCTTAAAAGAGTCCAAAATAAACAAAACAGGTAAAGAAAAAAAATTTTTTTTTTTAATGAAGCCAATAGGACCTCTAATTGAAGGGGCTATGCACTAAGACACACACCCCAGACACCCTGAAGCACTCTCTAGCTACACAAAAGAAAAGAGAAACAAAGAAGGATATGATATCATACATTTATTGTGCAATTATTGTTGCTGGATTTTGTTTTCTCCAAAGGACAATAATAAGCCTGGGGCTACATAGTGACTTGCAAGCTAAAAATTGTGAAAATAAGATAGTCAAGCTGGATGTGGTGGTTCATGTCTTTAAACCCAACACTTGGGAGGCAGAGGTAGGAGAATCACCAGGAGTTCAAGGCCACCCTGAGACTACATAGTGAATTCCAGGTCAGTCTGAGCTCGAGTGAGACCCTATCTTGAAAAGCCAAAATGAATAAATAAATAAAATAAAATCAATCTTTAAAAAGAAAGAAAGAAAGAAAAAGTTGGCTAGAGAGATGACTTAGTGGCTAAGGCACTTACCTGCAAAGCCAAAAGACCTAGGTTCAATTCCCCAGTACCCATGTAAGCTATGTGCACAAGGTGGCACATGTGTCTGAAGTTTGTTTGCAGCAGCTGGAGGCCCTGGCATGCCCATTCTCTCCCTATGTGCCCACGTCTCTCAAATAAATAAACAAAAATAAAATTAGAAAAAGTTGTCACCTACCTGACTCTTGAGCCTATTGCACTCCCCAATTCCAGGTACTGGGTAGGCTATCCAGGGTCCAGGTGCTCCCTCTCCATTCCTTCCCCTGAAGCTGGCACGGTCTTGGCCCACAGTTGCTGGGATTGGGGATAAGGCCCATTTGGCACTCCTCTGCCTGCCTGTGTGGCTCAAAGTAGGAACTCCTAAGGTGATAACATTCCACAACCTGGTACACTGAGTAGGCCAGACCACTCAAGATCCATCTCAGACCCATGTGGAGACTGCACACACAAGGAGGAGCCTGATCAGCAGCCAGTGTGCCCAGCCAAGCCTGTGGATAGACTGTCATCCCATGCCCACCTGGGTCAAGGCTGCCCAGGCCACTCAACACAGGCTCCGCAAGAGCTACTGTTGCTGTATTTTCAGCAAGACAAAAGGACTACCTTGAGATGGGAAAACCACAATAACACCAGAAACCAAGGCAAGATATTCCCACCAAGAATACCTTGTTCCAGTCAAGAGTGGTGGCGCACACCTTTAATCCCAGCACTTGGGAGTTAAAGGTAGGAGGATCGCCGTGAGTTCGAGGCCACCTTGAGACTCTGTAGTGAATTCCAGGTCAGCCTGAGCTACAGTGAAACCCTACCTTGGAAAACAAAACAACAACAACAAAAAAGACACAGGTGGGGCTGGAGAGATGGCTTAGCAGTTAAGCGCTTGCCTGTGAAGCCTAAGGACCCCGGTTCGAGGCTCGGTTCCCCAGGTCCCACGTTAGCCAGATGCACAAGGGGGCGCACGCATCTGGAGTTCGTTTGCAGTGGCTGGAAGCCCTGGCGCACCCATTCTCTCTCTCCCTCTATCTGTCTTTCTCTCTATGTCTGTCGCTCTCAAATAAATAAATAAATAATGAACAAAAAAAAAATAAAAAAATAAAAAAAGACACAGGTGAACAGGCTGGATCCAGCCGTATCCTCAAGAAACCTACCTTATCATTAAAGATAGACACCGCCTAGAGGGAAAGAATGGAAAAAGATATTCCAAGCAAATGAAAATAAGAAATAAGCAGTTATGACTATACGGAGATCTGACAAAATAAACTCTAAACCAAAAGCAATCAAGAGATAAAGCACTTCATACTCAAGGGAAAACTCAACAAGAGTCATAAACATATATGCATCAAACACAGGTGAACCAAAGTTTATAAATCAAAATCTATCAGAGATTAAATCAGAAATAAACACCAACATAATAGTGGATGACTTTAATGCGCCACCATGGTCAACAGACAGATCATCTAAATATAAAATTGAAAAACAATGGAGCTAAACAACATAGATCAAATGGACTTAGCAGACATCCACAGAACATTTCACCCAAAGTGAGTAGAATTCCTATTTTTCGCAGCAGCTCATGAAACCTTCTCTAAAGCAAATCATATAGTAGGGTATAAAGCAAGTCTTCACAAATTCAGGAAAATTGGCATAACTTCCTGTGTTATATCTGACCACAATGAAATAAAGCTAGATATCAACAACAAAAGAAACAGAAGCCAGACTATGCCTTTAATCCCAGCACTCTAGAGGCTGAGGTAGGAGGACGGAGGCCAGCCTGATACTACAGAGTGAATTCCAGGCCAGCCTAGGCTAGAGCAAGACCCTACCTCAAAAAAGAAACAAACAAAAAAATATACCAACTCTCGGAGATTAAACAACACACTATTGAACAATGAATAGATCATTGAAGAAATCAAAACAGAAATAAGGGCTGCAGAAACTACTTATCAGTTAAGGTGCTTGCTTGTTTGATTCTCCAGGACCCTGGTAAGGCAGATACACAAGGTGTCACATGCATCTGGAATTCATTTGCAGTGCCTGGAGGCCCTGGCACACCCATTCTCCCTCTCTCTCTGTCTCCCTCTCTCTTTGCCTCCCACTCTCTCAATAAATAAATAAAAATAAAATAAAACAAAAACATTTCTATCCAGGCATGGTGGCACATGCCTTTAATCCCAACACTTGGGAGGCATAGGTAGGAGGATTGCTATGAGTTTTACACCATCCTGAGACTACATAGTGATTTCCAGTTCAGCCTGAACTAGAATGAAACCCTATCTTGAATAAAACTCAGTAGCAGAGAGGCCAGTAAGCTAGAAAGGGGATATAAAGGGAATATAAAGGAAGGAAAGGAAGGACTTAATAGGATGGTATTATATATATGTAAGTAGAACAGATTAATGGGGGTGAAAAGGCCTAAGTGAGGTCAGGAGAAGAGATTGAGTAAAGGAAAGGTGGAGGGAGGGCCAATCAAAATCTAAGAGGATATAAATAAGTCACATGGAAACCTACTTTTTTGTACAATGGAATGCTCAGAAGCCATAGATTGTTACTAGAAAATTTTCAGTACCAGGGATGGGATACCTTCCAGTGAGCTGCTGGCCAGGGAGGTCCCTGATGCCCCCAAAATGTTACAGGCCATTGCCGGAGGCCCTTGGTTTCCCACAAGGAATAGATGGTAAGATCCTATTGCATAAGACTCCACATACTTGGGCTGCAAGGTCACTGAGAAATCCTGCTGGAGGGCTGGAGAGATGGCTTAGCAGTTAAACGCTTGCCTGTGAAGCCTAAGGACCCTGGTTCATGGTTCGATTCCCCAGGACCCACGTTAGACAAACGCACAAGGGGGCGCACATGTCTGGAGTTCATCTGCAGTGGCTGGAGGCCCTGACGCGCCCACTCTCTCTCTCTATCTGCCTCTTTCTCTCTCTGTCTGTCCCTATCAAATAAATAAATAAAAATGAACCAAAAAAAATAAAAAAGAAAAAAGAAAGAAATCCTGCTGGAGTTGAGCTAAAAACCTCCATATAGACCAGCTGACAGAAAGCTGAGAAAAGCCATGCTGCAAGCAGTTCAATGGGAGAGAGAGAAATCAATCACCAGTGAAGATAGTCAACAATGGACTCTACAAGCCTTATATTTGGCCAGCCAGGCCAAATGAGCTAACAGGTGCAAAATAGCACATCTGTTCTGAGGAAAACCAACCGCCCTCTAATTTGACTGGAGGCCCACTCCCTGGGAGGGATACATCCCTTATACTGAAAACCTACAGCAGGGGTAGTCATGAGTCTGCTAGTGTCTGGCTAAATGTATATACTATGCTCACCAAACTTCCCAGTAAGCACTACTCTTAATGTTCATGTCCATATATTAATGCTATTCTCACTTTTTTTTTTAATTTTCACTTTTGTTTAGAGAACTTTCTCTTTTCAGATAGCAGTGACCTCGGGATGACTCAGAAGGTACCATGGTGCTGAGAAGAAGTGACAGAGGAGTGCTCAGCACTGAAATACCTCTATCACATCTTCCAAGGCTCAGGGTCCATTGTGGAAGAGGTGGCAGAAAGAATGTAAGAGCCAAAGGAAGGGTAGGTCTCCTTACAATGTGCTCCTCCAGATACAAAATGGCCTGGATAGCCAAGACCTCAAGTGCCTGACACTACCTACACAAGACCATCATAGTAGGAGGGAAAGATCATGGCATCAAAATAAAAGAGAGACTGATTGAGAGGGGGAGGGGATATGATGGATAGTAGAGTTTCAAAGGGGAAAGTTAGGGGAGGGAGGAAAGTACCATGAGATATTGTTTACAATTATGGAAGTTTTCAATTAAAAAAAAAGGAAAAACATTCCTATAACTGAATGATAATGGAAACACAGCATACCAAAATTTATAAGACACAATTAAGGCAGTCCTAAAAGGCAAGTTTATAGCTCTAAATGCAAACATTATAAAAACAGAGACAATGCATGCCTTTAATCTGAGCACCCAGGAGACAGAGGTAGAAGGATCATTATGAGTTCGAGACCAGCCCAGGCTAGAGTGAGAACATACCTCAAAAAAAAAAAAAAATAGAGATATCTCAAATAAATAACTTAATTATACAGTCAGAAGATTTGGAAAAACAAGAACTATCCAAACCCAAAAATATCAAATGGAAAGAAAGAATCAAGACCAAGAGCAAAAATTGGAAATGAGGAAAACAATTTTTTTTTAGGTACGGTCTCACTGTAGCTCAGGCTGACCTGGAATTCACTATGTATTCTCAGGGTGGCCTCAAACTCACAGCAATCCTCCTGCTTCTGCCTTCCAAGTGCTGGGATTAAAGGCATGCACCACCATGCCCAGCAATTTTTAAAATACATGAAATGAACAGCTGCTTCTTCAAAAAAATAAACAACTCATAAACCCCTGGTAGAATTGATCAAAAAAATAATCTAATCAATAAGATTTGAGAGAAAAAGATGATACGACAGACACCATTGAAATTGGGAGAATCATTAGGATAGATTTCAAAAACCCATATAACATAAAACTGGAAGATCTGTCTCTCTTTTATTTTGATGAATTTCAAAGTAGAAAAGGGGGGAGGGTATTACCATGGGATATGTTTTATAATCATGGAAAATGTTTAGAAAAATTGAGAAAAAATAAAATAAAATAAAACTGGAAGATATGGAAGAAATACATGAATTTCTTGATTCATATAACCAAACAAAACTAAACTCAGAAGAGATAAATTACCTGAATAGAGCTATAACATCAAATGAGATTGAAGAAGTAATTAAAATACTCCCCCTCCCACAAAATTCCAGACCCAGATGGACTCACTATGAAATTCTATCAAACCTTTATAGAACTAAAACCACTTCATCTCAAGTTATTTCACAAAACTGAAAAGAAGGGAATTCTCCTTGACTCCTTCTATGAGGCCCAAACCAGACAGAAACACAAGAGAAGAAAATATAAACCAGGAGTGGTGGTGCACAACTTTAATCCCAGCACTTGGGAGGCAGAGGTAGGAGGATCACTGTGAGTTTGAGGTCACCCCAAGACTACAGAGTTAATTCCAGGTCAGCCTAAGCTACAGTGAGACCCTACCACCAAAAAAGTAAAAATAAAAAAAGAAGGGCTGGAGAGATGGCTTAGCGGTTAAGCGCTTGCCTGTGAAGCCTACGGACCCCGGTTCGAGGCTCGGTTCCCCAGGTCCCACGTTAGCCAGATGCACAAGGGGGTGCACGCGTCTGGAGTTCGTTTGCAGAGGCTGGAAGCCCTGGCGCGCCCATTTTCTCTCTGTCCCTCTATCTGTCTTTCTCTCTGTGTCTGTCTCTCTCAAATAAATAAATAAATAAATAAATAAATAAATAAAAATAAAAAAAAATAAAAAAAGAAGAAGAAAATATAAACATCCCTGGTAAATTTAGATACAAATATTCTCAATCAAATTATTGATTGCAAATCGGCCAGGTGTAGTGACCCATGCCTTTAATCCCAGTACTTGTGAGGCAAAGGTAGGAGGATTGCCCTGAGTTTGAGGCCACCTGAGACTTAGTGAATTCCAGGTCAGCCTGGGCTACAGTGGATCCCTCCCTTGATTGAGCCCCTTCCCCCCACAAAAGCATCATATATATATATATATCTCCAAAGAATACATCAAAATATCATTGACCTTGATCAAGTAGGTTTCATCCCAGAAATGCAGGAATGGTTCAATTTATAGAAATCAATAAACATAATACATCACATAGATAGAGTTCAGGATAGAAGTGACATGATCATTTCAATAGATGCAGAAAAACCCTTCAACAAAATACAACATCCCTTCATGATCAAAACACCGGAGAGACTAGGAATGGAGGGATCATATCTCAACATAACAAAGCCCTAAAGCCCATATAATACTAAATGGGGAAAACCCTGAAGCACTTCCAAGGTCTAGAACAATACAGGGGTTAACCACTGCTATTCAACATAGTACTTGAAGTCTTAGCTAGAGCAATAACAAAAGAGAAAGAATAAAAGGGATACAAACAGGAAAGGAGGAAGTCAAACTAGCCTCATTTGTAGATGATAGGATTCTAGATTAAAGTAACCTGAGAGCTGGAGAGATGGCTTAGCAGTTAAGGTGCTTCCCTGCAAAGCCAAAGGACCCAGGTTCCTGTCTACAGGATCCACAATCCATGTTACCTAGATGCATAAGGTGGAGCATGCATCTGAAGTTTATTTTCAGTGGCTGGAGGCCCTAGCACACCCATTTTCTCTCTTTCCCTCTCTCTCTCAAATAAATAAATATAAATAAAATATTAAATCTGAAAGGCTCCATCAAAAAACACTCTTTCAACAAAGTAGCAGGATATAAAATAAACACACAAAAATTAGTAGCTTTTGTATATATCAATGACAAACATAAAGAGAAAGAAATCAGGAAAGCAGTCCCATTTATAATAGCAACAGCACAAAAAAATAAATATCTTGGAATATCTCTAAACAAGAAAGTGAAAGACTTCTACAATTAAAATGTTAAGACATGGCTGGAGAGATGGCTTAGTGGTTAAGCGCTTGCCTGTGAAGCCTAAGGACCCTGGTTCAAGGCTCAATTTCCCAGGACCCACGTTAGCCAGATGCACAAGGTAGTGCATGCATCTGGAGTTTGTTTGTAGTGACTGGAGGCCCTGGCACGCCCATTTCCTCTCTCTCTCTCTGCCTCTTTCTCTCTGTCTGTCACTCTCAAATAGATAAATAAAAAAAAAAAATAAACAATTTATTTTTAAATGTTAAAACACTGAAAAAAGAAACTGAGGAAGATAAGAGAAGATGGAAAGATCTCTCATGCTCATGGGTTGGAAGAATTAATATTGTGTAAATGGCCATCCTACCAAAAGCAATATGCATATTCCATGCAATTCCAATCAAAATTCTAGCACCATTCTTCACAGAAATTTGAAAAGTAGTCTCAAAATTTATATGGACGTACAAAAGGCCTCAGATGGCCAACAATGTCCTCAGGAAAAAGAATATTATGAGACTTCCAGTCAAGATGGCATCCACCTAACTGCACATCTCCTGGGGAAGGAAAGAGAGAGAAAAAACGATCTCAAGATTCATATGAATTGGCAGAAGGCCTTGGATATCCAAGAATCAGCAAAAGAAACACCTCTGGAGGCATCACCATACCTGATCTAAAGCTATATTGCAAATCCATAGTAATAAAAATAGCATGGTACTGGCATAAACACAGGATTATAGACCAATGGAACAGAATTGAGGACCTAGACTTTGGGTCAAGTAACTATAGCTACTTGATATTTGACAAAGGCCTTAACAATGTAAACTGGGAAAAAGACAGCCTTCAACAAATGGTGCTGGACAAAAAAATGCAGGAAAATGAGAAGGAAAATACTTAGTAGCAGAAGCCAGTAAGTTAAAAAGGAGACATAAAGAGAAGAGAAAGGAAGGGAGGAGGGTACTTAATAGGTTGATATTGTATATATGTAAGTACAATGATTATTGTGATGGAGAGGTAATATGATGGAGAATGGAATTTCAAAGGGGAAAGTGGGGGGGGGGAGGGAGGGAATTAACATGGGATTTTTTTTATAATCATGGAAAATGCTAATAAAAATTCAAAAAAGAAAAGCTTCCACAAAATATACATGAGTTTTAGTCCCTTGTTAAAAAGTTTAAAAAAATAAACTTAGGGGCCCGAGCGGATGTCTCCGGCGCGTCCGTGCACGGGGCTGAGGGCCGCGGTGGCTGCCGCCAGCATGGGGTTGAGCGACGGGCCGGCGGGCTCCGGCCGCACTTGTCGTCTCCTCCGCCCGCCTCCCCCGGCGGCGCCCGGTGCCCGGCTGTTACGGCTGCCGGGTTGTGCGTCCGAACGCGCCGGCTGGACCGAGGCGCTGCGGGCCGCCGTGGCCGAGCTGCGTGCGGGCGCCGTGGTGGCCGTCCCCACCGACACGCTGTACGGCCTGGCGTGCTCCGCGAGCTGCTCGGCGGCTCTGGACGCCGTGTACCGCGCCAAGGGCCGCAGCGAGGCCAAGCCGCTGGCCGTGTGCCTGGGCCGCGTGGCCGACGTCTACAGGTACTGCCGGGTGAGAGTACCCAAGGAGCTCCTGGAGGACCTGTTACCAGGACCTGTGACCTTGGTGATGGAACGCTCCAACGAGCTCAACAAAGACCTGAACCCCTTCACTCCACTTGTTGGCATCCGAATTCCTGACCATGCTTTCATGCAGGACTTGGTCCAGATGTTTGGGGGACCTCTGGCTCTCACCAGTGCCAACCTCAGCTCCCAGGCCAGTTCTCTGAACGTTGAGGAGTTCCAAGACCTTTGGCCTCATTTGTCCCTGGTCATTGATGGGGGACCCATTGGGGATAGCCAGAGTCCCGAGTGTCGCCTTGGCTCTACCGTGGTTGACTTATCTGTGCCTGGAAAATTTGGCATTATTCGTCCAGGATGTGCCCTGGAAAAAACTACAGCCATCCTCCAACAGAAGTACAGGCTGCTCCCTTCACAGGGTTTCTGCTCATGAAACGGGAAGAGGGGCAGCCTAAGAACAATGCTGGATACTATGTGTCTGTCCACTGCTGGTTGGCAAGGCCTCATTGCAGAGGTCGCTTGGAGCCACATCAGTAGCCTGATCTTTTGGGGCAACATGTGTTCTGGACCGTAAGTTGCTGGCTTAGCCTTGCACCTGGTGGGGGAATATTATATTCATTCTGTAGCTTCCTTTATCAACCAAAGTTGTCTTCCATGGTTCTGCCCTGATAAGTTCCCTCCCATCTCCCCCCCTACCCCCACCCCCCCGTCTTGAATTGAAAGGTGATTTAAGTCACAGGTTTAGAAACTAGTAAGAGCCTCTTCTCTGTTGGACAGTGGCATTTAATGTTCCAAGCAGCTAGAAGTGCAAATACATTTTAAAAGCCTTGGGACCAGGGCAAAAGTCTGGGAGCCATGGGCCAAATGCTTTCCTATGAAGTAAAGGAGGGTCATTTGGGCCTAATGGGGGGAGTCCATATTAAATAATATTAGAAAACTATCTTTTTTTAGTGATTATTTCTTATTTATGCATAAAATAAATTATATAGGAATATGTATAACACCTTTTATTTAATGTCACTGGAATGGGCAGCCTTTTTGTCTTCATTCATATGTATGTTGAGTGTTACATGATTATTGTTGGGCATCTGAGCTTTGCTTTTCTCTATTAAAAAAATGTTGCTACTGAAAAAAAAATAAATAAATAAATAAATAAACTTAAAAAGTAAACAAGAAAAAAAATGCATGCATTGGGTTGAATAAACTATATCACTAGAATAAATTTTTAAAAAAAGGTAAATTTTGGGCTGGGCATGGTGGTGCACACCTTTAATCCCAGCACTTGGGAGGCAGAGGTAGGAGGATTGCCGTGAGTTTGAGGCCACCCTGAGACTACATAGTGAATTCCAGGTCAGCCTGAGCTACAGTGAGACCCTAGCTTGGGAAACCAAAAAAAAAAAAGTAAGTTTTGGGCTGGAAGGATGGCTTAGAGGTCAAGGCGTTTGCCTGCAAGGCCAAAAGACCCAGGTTCAATTCCCCAGGACCCGCATTAGCCAGATGCACAAGGGGGTGCACTTTGTTTGCAGTGGCTGGAGGCCCTGGCACACCCATTCTCTCCCTCTCTCTCCCTCTTTCTCTGTCAAACAAATAAATAAATAAATACAAATAAATACTTTTTAAAAAATAAAAATAAATAAAATAAAATGCAGGAAAATGAAACTTGATCCACACATCTCACCATGCACAAAAATCAAGTCCAAATGGATCAAAGACCTTAATATAAGACTGGAAACTTGGCTACTACTGGAAGAAAAAATAGGAGGAACTTTCCATGATATAGGAATGGGAAAAACTTCCTGATCACAACCCCCGTAGCTCAGGAACTTAAACAAGCACTCAACCACTAAGATCTCATGTAGCTGAAAAGTTTCTTCATAGATAAACATACAATTAGCAGAGTCAACAGATTACCCACAGAATGGGAGAAAGTTTTTGCTGGCTATACAACTGACAGAGGCCTAATTTCTAGAATCTAACCAGGTGTAGTGGCGCACGCCTTTAATCCCAGCACCCGGGAGGCAGAGGTAGGAAGATCACCATGTGTTTGAGGACACCCTGAGACTACATAGTAAATTCTAGGTCAGACTGAGCTAGAGTGAGATGTTACCTTGAAAAACCAAAATAATAATAATAATAATAAATAAAAATAAAATCTACAAAGAACTAAATAACCTAAACAATAAAAAGTCAAACAACCCACTCACAAAATGGGACAAAGAACTGGAAGAGAGTCAGTCAATTCATCTAGTGCCAAAAGGTACTACATGAGTGACTGGGGGAAAATGACCAACATCTTTCCAAGTAATTCTTGGTCTAAGCTACTCAGCAGCAAACAATATGATGTGATGCTCACACAAGTGCAATAATGGCACACAGCCATGGTAGGTAACCAGCTGTTCTTGATTTGGCTAAATGATCCACTCAGTGGAACAGAACTCATAGCTGGAATTGAGAAACAAGTCAGAACCATATCCAAAAAACAAGCCTGCTGTCCATTATCAAGCTCCCACAAACTGTGGGCTACAAGAGGGCCTACACCTATTAAATTCTCTCTAAAATAATAATGGTTATCCCATTTATCTGATGCTGACTTCACTCTCAATTGGAGAATTTGCTTCTATTTTTTTCAGAGGGATGCAGGTCCTGAAGAAAGAATCAGCCCATGACTCCTCACCAGGGCCCCACTGAAACCAAGAGTAATTGGGGAAATGAACAAGAGTGCTGCTTTCTTGGTGAACCTGGTACTGGCACAAGGCTGAAGGAGATAGACACAGAGAACACTCAATTCCTACCAAACCAGATATCCAGAGGCAGAGAGGCTCCCAAGACCTCATCACTTAAGTAGACCTAAAAGGAACCCAACATGCCTCAGGGAAGAGGGGGCAGAAAGATTGTTAGAGCCACATGTTGGGACATTAAGCACAGAAACATTGCCTCTTACCCATAACTGATGGCTAACCCCAAATGCACAACCCACATTCCCCAATGAGGAGGGTCCCTGTGGAGGGGGAGGACAGGGAGGAGGCTAATGATGGTACCAACATGGCTGTGTACACAGTGTGTACATAACTAATAAAAAAGAATACCAGTAGTATTGCCATACTTAATTTCAAAATATACTTAAAAGCCATAGTAATAAAAATATCATAGTGGGCTGGAGAGATGGCTTAGCGGTTAAGCGCTTGCCTGTGAAGCCTAAGGACCCCGGTTCGAGGCTCAGTTCCCAGGACCCACGTTAGCCAGATGCACAAGAGGGGGCACATGCATCTGGAATTTGTTTGCAGTGGCTGGAGGCTGTGGTGTGCCCCCATTCTCTCTCTCTCTCTCTCTCTCTCTCTCTCACTTTCAAATAAATAAACATAAAAAAAAATCATGCTACTGGCACCAAAACAGATGAATAGAATAGAATAGAATAGAATAGAATAGAATAGAATAGAGAATAGAATAGAATAGAATAGAGAATAGAATAGAATAGAATAGAATAGAATAGAATAGAATAGAGAATAGAATAGAATAGAATAGAATAGAGAATAGAATAGAATAGAATAGAATAGAATAGAATAGAATAGAATAGAATAGAATAGAATAGAATAGAATAGAATAGAAAGAAAGAATAGACAATGCAGGTGTAAATTCTAGTAACTACAGTTACCAGATCTTTGACAAAGAGACCAAAAATGCACACTGGAGAAAAGATAGCATTTTCTACAAATAGTGGTGGAGAAACTGGATAACTACATGTAGAAGAATGGCTCTAGACCCTCCCAGGCTGCACAGAAATCAACTCCAAATGGTTGTGGACCTCAATATAAGACCTGAAACTCTAAAATGACTACAAGAAATAGTAGGGAGAACAGTGAGAGAGACATAAGGAAAGACTATCTGAGTAAGACCCCATAAGCACAGGGAATTAGACCAACAAAACCATTGAGATCTTATGAAACTAATCAGCTACTCTACAGCTAAGCAAACCATCAAAAGAGGCCATAGACAACCTATAGAATGGGAGAGAGTCTTTACCCAGCTATATAGCTGACAGAGGTTTAATCTCTAGAATAAAATGAACTCAAAACTAAGCAATAAAAATCCACTCAAAAAATTGGGCAGGAAGCCGGGTGTGGTGGCACACACATTTAATCCCAGCACTCGGGAGGCAGAGGTAGGAGGATCACCATGAGTTCAAGGCCACCCTGAGACTACAGAGTTAATTCCAAGTCAGCCTGGGCCAGAGTGAGACCCTACCTCAAAAAAAAAAAAAAAAAATGGGCAGGGAACTGAACAGAGAGCTCTGGAAGAAATACAAATGACTAATGAACATCTAAACAGATGTTCAGCATCTCTAAGCCTGTACAAGGACTGGATTCCTTAATGATTGAGACTAGGAGCAAGGTAGTCCCCTTTTGCAGGTACGTAATTAGGGAACATAGGCCCAAAGGAAATAGATGTCAACCTGCACTGTTGAGACTAGAAGAGACCTCTAGTCTGACTCAATATGGTGACCAGGAACAGCTTCCTCGTTCTTCTTCCTTAAATTTCCCCAAGATCTTGTCCCACCCAAGGGCTCCTTCAGAGTCTGCATCCTCCTCCCTGACCAACCCACCAGTCAAGCTCTTTTATATACACTTGGACTTTTACAATGAGACTCATGCCAGCTGGATGCCTAATTGCCATCTCCAAAGTTATAAGAAAACCTGATGAAAGTGGCCATGCAGATTTCCCTCTTGGGACTCTTCCCAGTTTGGGAATTAACACCTGCTGGAGGCAGTGTATTGCTAGAGGCAGGCTTATGGGTGTTATAGCCAGTTTCCCCATGCCAATGTGTGGCACACTCTCCTGTTGCTGTTGTCCACCTCATGTTGGCCAGGGGGTGGTGCCCACCCTCTGATCATGCCATCATTTTCTCCTGCCATCATGGAGCTGCCTCTCAAGCCTACAGGCTAAAATAAACCTCTTTATCCCACAAGCTGCTCTTGGTCAGGTGATTTCTCCCAGCAATGTGAACCTGATTGCAACATATGCTCACCAAACTTCCTAGTAAGCATTTCTCTTAATGTCCATACCCATATTTTAATGCTACTCTCAGTTTTGATTAAAGAGCCTTCTCTTTTCAGATGGCAGTGACCTTGGGATGACTCAGAAGTCACTATGGTGCTGAGAAGAAGTGAAAGAGGAGTGCTCAGTACTGAAATATCTCTATCACATCTTCCAAGGCTCAGGGTCCATTGCGGAAGAGGTGGCAGAAAGAATGTGAGAGCCAAAGGAAGGGTAGGACTCCTTACAGTGTGCTCCTCCAGACACAAAATGACCTGGATATCCATGACCTCACTATGCCTGACCCTACCTACATATGACCAACATAATAGGAGGAAAAGATGATGACATCGAAATAAAAGAGAGACTGACTGAGAGCGGAAGGAGGATGATGGAGAGTGGAGTTTCAAAGGGGAAAGTAGGGGGAGGGAGGGAACTACCATAGGTTATTGACTGCAATTGTGGAAGTTGCCAATAAAAAAATAAAAATAAAAAAAGAGTCACTGGCTTGGGGAGTTCTAATGACCACTGAGTATCTGTCACCCCCACCCCTAAGGTAACCAACCAGAACTGAGAAAAGCTCTGTCACTCTCAATGCAGGTAGCACTGGTCTCTCTCCTCTGCTCTGACCCAGGAACCTAATTTGGAGGACCCAGTATAAGGTGAAATGCAGAGTTCCTTGTTTAAAACTTACTAAAAAAAAATAATTAAGACAGGGCCTGGGGAGATGCATAAGTTGTTAAAGGTGGTTGCGTGCAGAGCCTGATAGCCTGGATTCAATTTCCTAACACCTATGTAAAAAGCCACGTGTAAAGTGGCTGGTTCGTGCATCCATGATCCCAACATGCCAAGCACAGGGGTCGGCTGTTCTGAATCCAGTCCTTGATTTGCAGTGGGAAAAGACTGTCTCAAAGAAGGTGTGGCACAGACACTTCAAAGTGGTCCTCTAACCTCCACATACAAGGCATGGCACACATGCCCACATGTGACACACACAGAAAAATAAAATATTTTTTAAAGAATTTCAAGACAGTTTTTAAATAATGGAGGAGTAAGCCAAGAGTGGGGGCTGTCCCTTTATGACTATACTTTTACCCTGTCGATACTCAAGTCTCAAGCAAGGAAGGAGAAAAATATAGCCTACCCCAAATGCTCTGGCCCATGTGTGCGGCTTTGTTGAAAGTTTTCTACAGCTAAAATGGGTTTGAGAAACATGATGTAGACTTTGTTTTTGATTTTTTGAGGTAAAGTCTCACTCTAGCCCAGGCTGACCTGGAATTCACTATATAGTCTCAGGGTGGCCTCGAACTCATGGCGATCCTCCTACCTCTGCCTCCCACGTGTTGGGAATGAAGGCATGCGCCACCACGCCAGGCTTGATCTAGACTATTTTTTAAAATCCCCCCAGTGGTTATGCTAGGAAATTTGTCCTTTTATTCATCTCTCTCTTTATGTCCAATGTCTAGTCATTGGCAATTCTTGCTGATTCTATTTCAGAAGGGTCTCCTGTATTCTATCTTCTTAACCATCTCCCTTGCCAATGCTCTGGTTTTCTCTCACTTGGAATAATGCAATAGCTCAATTTAAATTTCTTCTTTTCAACTCTCTGTTTTTCTGATTTATTCTTCATGATGTTTGTTACCCTTGGGCTTTTTTGTTCATTGCCTTTAAGAACATTCACCCTCCTTAGTTGTCATTTCTCTAGGTTAGTCCTCCATTCCCCACCACCTATGGGTACCTCAGGTAACAAACTGTTGGGTACTTACACAATGTTTCTCTGCAATCTCTCTCCTTTCCCATCAGTGCCACCTTCTGGGCTATCGCTCAGTCACTGGAGCTCTAATTCCGGAGGAAAGGATGTCTGAATCACAGGGGGCAGAATGGCATCCAAAGTCCTGTTCATACTCAGATCAAAATGGGACCAGCTGGAAATATTAAGATTTGCCTCCTCTCATGGATCAATGAGGAGTGATAATGACAGTGACAATGGGACCTTTATGTTCAGAAGGCTTGTTTGACTATGTATCAGCCAGAAAGACAGACTGGCTTCCATAACCTTCACTACCATGGAAAGTAACCAGCTTGGTTAAACAATCAGGGTTTTGTTGTTGTATTTTTCTTTTCTCAGGGTATTTCTTACTGTATTCCACACTGACCTGGAACTCACTCTGTAGTGCCAGGCTGGCCTCAAATACACAGCGATCCTTCTACCCCTGCTTCTCAAGTGCTAGGATTAAAGGTGTGCACCACCACACCCAGTGGTATTTAAATTTTTTTTTCTTTATTCATTTATTTGAGAGAGAGAGAGACAGAGAGAGAATGGGCATGTCAGAGCTTCTAGCCACTGCAACAAACTCCAGATGACTGTCCCCCCTTGTGCTTACGTGGGTACTGGGAAATTGCACCTGGGTCCTTAGTTTCTTCTGGCAAGCACCTTAACCACCTAACCATTTCTCCAGCCCCCATAGGATTTTTTTTTTTTAATGTTTCTTGCAGTCAGGAGTGATGGCACTTTAATCCCAGCACTTGAGAGGCAGAGGTAAGAGAATTGTGATGAGTTCGAAGCCAGCCTGATACTACATAGTGAATTCCAGGTCAGCCTGGGTTAGAGTGAAACCCTGCCTTGAAAAAACAAAAACAAAAACAAAAATGTTGTATTACTGTTTCTGCAGTACTAGAGGTTGACCTGTGACCTTATGCATGCTAGGCAAATGTTCTACCACTGAGCTAGACTTCCATCCCCCATTGTTTAGTTTTTATTTTGAGACAGGACTTCACTAAGTTGAGCAGAATGACCTTGAACTCACTCTTTAGCTCAAGAACTTTCAATTTTCATGCTTCAGCCTCCAGAGTACCTGGGATTACAGTCCTGTGGTTACAGGCGCAGCTTTAAGATGGCTTGAAAGAGTGGTGACCTTTGCAGCATATGGTGGGTCATGGCTGTGACCCCAGCACTCAGGAGGCTGAGGCAGGAGGATCAAGGATCAAGAGTTCAAGGTTACTTTGGGCTACACAGACAGATTGCATCAGAAAGAAAAAAAGAGAGAGTCGAGACAGAGAGAGAAGAGAGGAAGAGAAGGCGAAGAGAGGAGAAACAAGAAAAGTGACTTGACTAGTACTTCAGGAAACAAATAATCAAAGATGGCTTACTTCAACATTCAATATTCCAAAAAAGCTTATTGGTACCCTGATCTTATCTTAAATGTAACTTAAGCAGGGCATTGTGTCTCACACCTATACCACGAGTGCAGGGCCAACCTTGGCTATGGAGCGAGTTCCAGGTAAGTCTGGGCTAGAGTGAGACTTTATCAAATATGTTAACCTCCCTGTATCAGATAGGACACATTCCTCTGAGAAGTCACAGGCAGTGAGTGGCTTAAATCAAAAAGAAGCCAATAGTTTTTTAGTAAAATGGAAGAAGGATGAACTCAGGTTGTCAGCTGCTCAACCAAGTCCTCAAATACTAGCCAGTATATAGAACCTAATATCCTTACAGACAGTGCTCTGAACTCTGCTGTGCTCACTACCTCAATGTTCTCAGAGACTGCAGCAGCTCCAAATTTTCCTAATTACTTGATTCAACAGAGAAAGGAAAGAGGTTGGGGGGAAAATATTTTTTTAAAAAAATTGAAGGCAGGCTGGAGAGATGGCTTAGCAGCTAAGGCACTTGCCTGAAAAGCCTGAGGGCCCATGTTCTACTCTCCAGATCCCACATTAGCCAGATGCACAAAGGTGAGGCAAGTGCAAGGTCACACATGCCCACTAGGTGGAGCAAGCGTCTGGAGTTTGATTGAGGTGGCTGAGGCCCTGCTGTGCCAATTCTCTATCTCTCTTCTCTCTCTCTCTCTCTAAAAACTGTTTTAAAAATTGAAGGCAAAATGATTTTAGATTCTCCCCCCACTAATACACAGTTTATTTATGGAAGGAAAAAATGCATCCCAGAAATCATCGATCTATCAATCCTACCTTATGTCTCTTTGGCCTGAAGTGGGTCATCTGTCAAGTCCTGAGCCAAATACTGACCAAAAGAACAGGAATTCCTATGACCCAACTCTGGGCTAGAGAAGGAGTTTGCCTTTCCCAGAACTTTCCTTTTCCTGCGGAACCATGCAGGAGTCTATCCCAAGGAAGGGAAGGGGTGCTTTTTCTTTCTTTTTTTTTTTTTTAATTTTTATTTATTTATTTATTTGAGAGCGACAGACACAGAGAGAAAGACAGATAGAGGGAGAGAGAGAGAATGGGCGCGCCAGGGCTTCCAGCCTCTGCAAACGAACTCCAGACGCGTGCGCCCCCTTGTGCATCTGGCTAACGTGGGACCTGGGGAACCGAGCCTCGAACCGGGGTCCTTAGGCTTCACAGGCAAGCGGTTAGGCTTCACAGGCAAGCGGTTAACCGCTAAGCCATCTCTCCAGCCCAGGAGTGCTTTTTCAAAAGGCAACTAGCAGCATCTACTCCACTCCCACTCTAGAGACCCCTTTTCCTGCCCATAACACATTAAAGTACCTTGCCTCCAGTCCTGCCTGATCCCTGACACTCGCCAGGGTCTCTGAGAACCTTCTGTAGCCACATAGCAGTACTTCCTGTTGGGACCTGTTCATCTCCCAATCACTCAACTCTTTCAACATTTGGCTTTGGTTTTTGCATCTCCACCAACCTCCTCATCTTAGCTCACACTCTCAGTTTAGTTCTCTGCTGAATTTCACACTTGACACCAACTCTTTTTTCCTTAAAACTCTCACCCACCTTGACTGGCAGGACATCACTCTGAAGTCTACTTCTATACCCCCACTCACTTCTTGGTTTCCTTCAATTGCTTTTTCTTCCATTCCGGCCTTAAAACATCAAGGCTTGTGCTGAAGAGATGGCTTAGTGGTTAAGCGCTTGCCTGTGAAGCCTAAGGACCCCGGTTCGAGGCTTGATTCCCCAGGACCCACATTAGGCAGATACACGAGTGGGCGCACGCCTCTGGAGTTCATTTGCAGTGGCTGGAGGCCCTGGCACACCCATTCTCTCTCTCTCTCTCTCTCTCTCTCTGCCTCTTTCTCTCTCTGTCACTCTCAAATAAATAAATTAAATTAAATTAAAATTTAAAAAAAATCAAGGCTTTCTGAAAATCTTCCCTTGGCTATCTTTGCTAATCATTTTGTACTAATCCCCACGTTTTCTGCTTCTGCTAACCCTCAACCCCCAAATGTACAAATATAGTTGAAGTATTTCTCTTAAACATGCATACATAGTAGACTTATTGCTCATGGACAGTCTCAGGCACTTTACAGTCAATCTCAACAAGGTTGGTTTCAGGATCTAGAACACACACACACACGTAAACAAACACACACCCCTCTTCACTCTGCTGCTGGGAGATGGAGCGGCTCTCCATCTGATTGCCACAAGCTGAGGCAGCTGTCTTGTCAACCTAGATTCCTTGCGGTCACTCGTGCCACAGTCAGCCAGTGACCAATTCCACTTAACCCACCACCCACTCTTTCCATCCCGGGCCATTATTCTCCTTCAGGTACTAACTCCTATTATGACCTCAGCCCTCTTCTGACTTTTCTGTTCCTAATCTATTCTCCCCATTCTTTATTCTTTAACATTTATTTCTTTATTTATCAGAGAGAAAGAGGCAGAGATAGAGAAGGAGGAAAGGAGGGGGAGAGAGAGAAAGAGAGTGAGACAGAGAGAGAGAGGATGGGCACACCAGGGCCTCCAGCCACTGCAAACAAACTCCAGATGCATGCACCACCTTGTGCATCTGGCGTATATGGGTCCTGGGGAATTAAACCTGGATCCTTTGCTTTGCAGGCAAGTACCTTAAGCACTAAGCCATCCCTCCAGCCCTCTCCCCATTCTTTAATTGGAAATCTGATCTCATGATTCCATTCTTAAAAGGTCTTTCAGTAATTCCCACTACATGGAGAAATAAGCCAATCCTTCAGTGCCACTTATATATGGGGATTTTCACTGCTGTGGCTCTAAACCAGGAGTTATAATTTTAGAAAGCCAATCCATGTCTTAAGTAGGTAAGATTTTAAGAGATGAGAGCATTGTTTTAAAATTTCTACCATCACATTTGCTAGTATTTCATAAGCCCAAATTTCCAGGACCCCTTTGAATCTACACAGTATTCAATGGAATGCTATGGATTTGATTAGCATGGGAGTTTTGACCTGGGCTGATTCACCCCTCTTTAGGCAACCTGGTGAGAGGGAACTGCACTGAAGCTGAAGTTAGTGCAGACACCCCATCAGCACACAGCACTACCGCCAAGAATTCCTGGGCTCCAGGAGTCCTCTTCCTCAGCCTCCTGAGTAGCAGGGACTACAGATGCCACCACACCCAACTGTTGATGACAAATATAAATGTATTGCTTTCCATGGGGTTTTAGCTCTTCCATGGACTTCACATAGTAGAGCATAGAGCCAAAGGGCATAGATCTTAGCTAGAGCACTTAATTTCCTCAAATTCCACACTCCATCACCTTACATTAGAATTTGGAGGGCTGGAAAGATGGCTTAGCTGTTAAGGCATTTGCCTGTGAAGCCTAAGAATCCATGTTTGACTCTCCAGATCCCACGTAAGCCAGGTGCACAAGGTAAGCGCAAAGTTGCACATGCAGAGTCTGGAGTTCAATTGCAGGGCTAGAGGGCCTGGCATGCCAACTCTGTCTCTCGTAAAAAAAATGTTTTTAAAAATTTGGAGGTAATACACAGGACCCTCATAATAGGAGGAAAAGACGATGACATCAAAATAAAAAAGAGACTCATTGAGAGGGGATATGATAGAGAGTGGATATGTGAAGGGGAAGTGGAGGAGGGGAGGGAATTATCATGGCTTATTGTCTATAATTATGGAACTTGTCAATAAAAAAGTTTAAAACGCCAAGCATGGTGGCCTTTAATCCCAGCACTTGGGAAGTAGAGGTAGGATGATCTCTGTATGTTTGAGACCACCCTGAGATTACATAGTAAGTTGCAGGTCTACAGTGAGACTCTAGGCTAAAAAAAAAAAGGGGGGGGCTGGAGAGATGGCTTAGCGGTTAAGGGCTTGCCTGTGAAGCCTAAGGACCCTGGTTCGAGGCTTGATTCCCCAGGACCCATGTTGGCCAGATGCACAAAGGGGCGCACACATCTGGAGTTCGTTTGCAGTGGCTGGAAGCCCTAGCGCATCCATTCTCTCTCTCTCTCTCTCTCTCTCTCTCTCTCTCTCTTCCTCTTTCTCTGTCTGTAGCTCTCAAATAAATTTAAAAAATAAATTTTAAAAAGAGGGCTGGAGAGATGGCTTAGCGGTTAAGGTGCTGGCCTGCAAAGCCAAAGGACCCAGGTTCGACTCCCCAGGACCCACATAAGCCAGATGCACGAGGGGGCGCATGCATCTGGAGTTTGTTTGCAGTGGCTGGAGGCCCTGACGCGTCCATTCTCTTTCTCTCTCTACCTGCCTATTTCTGTATCTCTCTCTCTCAAATAAATAAAATAAATTAAAAAATATATATATATTATTATATATAATAATATATATATATATATTTTTTTTTTAAAGAGAGAGAGAGAGAGAGCTAGGTATGGTGGTGCACGCCTTTAATCCCAGCACTCAGGAGGCACCCTTATTCATTCTCCAAATCTCTCTCTCTCTCCCTCTCTCAAGTAAATAAAACACTCAGGGGTAGGGAGATTGCCCAGCTGCTAAAGTTGCTTACTTACAAAGCCTTGATGGTCTGTCAAGTCCCCAGTATTCATGTAAAACCAGACACACAAAATAGGACTTGCATATGGAGTTCGTTTGCAGAGGCAAGAGACCCCGACATACTCTTTCCCCTCTCTCTAATAAGTAAATAAATAATATTTGTAAACATAAACTGTTCAGTGGCAACAAGTAGACCCAGCCTTTTCCCTGTGTCTTTCCAGTCTAAGTGTCACAGCCACCAGGTCACTTTGTCCTCCCCTGGCTGCCAGCCTTAAGCAGCTGGACAAGCAGCTTTGTGACAGGGATGGAAAGAGGCTGGCAGCCAGAGGAACTGAGCCACAGGGTATCTCAGGACCAGGCATGTGCGCAGTGATGCTGCTTAGAACAAGGAAGACCACCTGGGTAATGGCAGTGAGTCTCAGCATAGGGAACTCCCCTCTGTCAGTGACCCGATCTCCCTGGGAGATAGGCAGCATGTCTAGGAATGTCGCTGGGTTTCAGATAAGGAGCAGCTAAGTTTGCACATTGATGTTTCAAAAGGTCATTTCTTCTGCCCCATAGAGTCTCAAGAAGTGATGGACTCAGAATTCTCCTCGGAACCACACAAATCACCAGAGCTTCCCACTGGCACATGTGGGTCTGCCACACTGGCAGAAGTTCCTGATTAGCAACAGTGACAGCATGGGGGTGGTGCGGATATTGGAAGAGAAAGAGTCAATCTCACATTTCTGGCTCACCCTCCTTTCTTTCGGAACCTTGGAAAACTGCACAACCTAGGGAAGGGTCGAATAAATTGGCCCCGGTAACTTTCTCCTTATATCCAACACCAGAGGGCGCAGTTGCTCCACATCAATTTTTTGTTTCTTTTTCTTTTTCTTTCTTTCTTTCTTTCTTTCTTTCTTTCTTTCTTTCTTTCTTTCTTTTTTCTTGTTTTCTAAGTGCATTAAAGAAGGTGCTGGCTAAGGGGAGAGAGACCCTTGGGTTAGGTCTCAGGGCCTTTTAATCTTTCCGTTGCTAAAAGGCTGAACTTTCCCTGTGTTAGATAGGAAGGCACTATAGCAATATCTGGCCACAGGCAACTGAGTTTCTCCCACTCCCAAAGAGCTCCAGAAATAGACTCCTCGCCTCACTTGGCTGCAGTCACAGGCGAATTTCTTAGTGTAGGCTGTTAGCTGCCCACAGCCCCCGAGGCAGGAGCCACCGGAGCAGGTGCACCCTCACAGTGATCCCACATTAGCCCCTGTGGAGGAAGACTGTCTCTTTCTGGCAGCGCCTTCACCCTGCCCCCACCCCAGGACCTCTCCCACCCTCCGGTCTCCTCAGACAGTTCCAGTTCTCCGTTCCCAGCACCTGGGAGCAACAAAGAGACTGTGGTCTGCAAGCCCGAGGGCTGGAGCCCCTTCCTCTGCCTTGGCAGAGGTGAGTGCATGCTCACCGAACCACATTTAGAATCCACTCCCACCCTTATTGCCCCCGATGCATCTGTCTCTGCTTCATTCCATCTGGTGCCCTCAAAGGAATGGCTAATTAAATCAAGACACGCTGGCCTATTTTTAGTGATTTTTAGCTGAGACCTGGGGGAATCGCCACAAAGTTTGGAAAGAGCCCCAGAAAGACTAAAATGCTCTGGAATGGACCATTATTCTAGCACCTGCAGATCCTCCACCACACCTGCCTGCTGTTCTCCTTAGGACTCCATCCTGTTCTCTTGGTTGTCCAGTTTGAGGACGGGGCAAAGGCTAGAGAAGATTGGACACATATGTTTGAGGGGCTGGAGAGATGGCTTAGCAGTGGAGGTGCTTGTCTGCAAAGCCTAAGGACCCAGGTTCAATTCCCCAGATCCATATAAGCCAGATGCACAAGGTGGCGCATGCGTCTGGAGTCTGTTCCCAGTAGCTGGAGACCCTGATGTGCCCATTCTCTCTCTGTCTCAGATAAATAAATAAATAAATAAATAAATAAATAATGAACCTGAATATGGTTTGTTATGACCCCTAGTGTTGACAGAGCAGTGATGGTAAAAGATGATGGGCCCTTCAAGAGAGAAGTCTTGGGGGAGATGAGTCACTGGGAGTGTGCCTTCAGAGGGGATTGAGCTGGTTTTCATGGAAATCCAAACAGCTCTGGTAAGAAGGTTGTTATGTAAAAGCAATACTGGTCCCTGCCCCTAGCTTCCTATCTCTCCTTCTCACAGGCACTGCTACCATGACATGCCAGCCATGATGTGACACAAGGGGGTGGGGAATGTTGCCAACATATGGCACTGCCTGATCTGTGACTTGTGATCTCAAAACACCAATGAGCTAAATCATAATATTTCCCTTATAAAGTGCCACTCAAAAGATCTCACTTTTTTTTTTTTTTTTTTTTTGCTATAGCACCTGAAAATGGACTGATACAAAAGAGAAAAGTCCTTAGGAGTATTCTTGAGTGTTTTGTTTGTTTATTTAGTTAATTTATTAAGTAGAAACTTTGTATGGACACATCATATGTTGGCACCATCATTTCCCTCCTCCCTGCCTCCACTCCATTGAGGGCCATCCTCAGCAGAATTGCTGGTGTTCACCATGGAGTTGTGAGAGCAGCTGTCAGTCATTGGCGGGGAGGGAGAGGCCAGTGGGCAATGTCTCTGGATATTCCCTCCAACCCTGTGGCTCTTACAGTCTTTCTATCCCCTCTTCTGCCAAATCCCTGAGCCTTGGGTGTGTTTTAAGTCTAATTTAGTGTTGAGCTCTCAGCAGCTTCTGATTTCTGCTTTGGTGCATTTTGAGTGTCCTCGGGGTCTGTCTCCATGACCCTGGTGCAGGCTTCAGGCTCACCGTGGAGGCAGCAGTCTTGCTCATTTCTCCTGTTCCTCTGCGGTTTCATCTAGACCCTTGCTGCTGTGCAAGGGGTGGTTCATCTCCTGCCGGGGAGTCAGCTATTCTTGTCTTGTTGATAGATTTTGATTGTCCTTGCTTCTAGCTGCTTTCTGGGGGGGAAAAAAAAAAAGAAAAGAAAGAAAGAAAGAAAGATTCTCCAACAGAGAGTGAGATCAGGATAGGTTAAAGGAGATAAGCATTGTTTTTAAAATATTGATTTTTATTTTATTTATTCCTCTGAAAGAGAGAGAATGAATGACAATGGGCGTGGCGTGCCATGCCTCTACCTGCTGGAAATGAACTCCGATGCATGTGCCACCTTGTGCATCTGGCTTATTTGGGTCCTGGGGAATCGAACCTGGGTTCTTTGGCTTTGTAGGCAAAGGCCTTAATCATTAAGCCATCTCTCCAGCCCAAGCATTGTTAATTTAGAGTGATTTTGATGGGTGTTGCCTCACAGTTGGACAAAGATTAGTGGGAGCTTCTCGTTGGAGTCCATCATCTTGATCTCCACAGGATTCTGACTTGGTTCCCAGTTATGGGTTCCTTTCCACTGAGCGGATCTTACAGCCAAGCAGAGAGTCATTGGTTACCCACCCAGGTTGTGTGCCACTACTACACACATGTAGCCATCGTGTCAGGCTAGTTGCTTTCATATAGCAGCGTCCCGTGCTTGCTCACAACATTGTTGGCCATTTTCCCCAGGATCTTCAGGTAGCCCCCTTTTCAATACTATATGGGCTAACTGACTGAGAACTGGCTTCCTTCCAGATTCCAGCCAGATCTCCTGATGTTCTGCATCAGCAGCATGTGGTGTCTTCAGCAACAGGGACTTACCTTTTACCTCAGGCAGGTAATCAAGTACTTTGACAGAAGCCTGTCTTAATTTGGGGAACTCACAGGTCTCTCTGATCAATAGCTCAAAATGGATTGTAGCCAATTTCTGCTACTGGGAGTTACAAACCAGAGCCAAATATTTTAGGGTTAGATTTCATTCTACCTTCTCCAAGGCCCTTCTTACCACATGATCCCTCCATGCTCCCATTGAGGGTTATATCTTTTTGATTGCTATCCAGGAGGAAGGTTTCTATGGTACCAATTCATTTTGGATTTGGTTCTGTGTGTATCTCCCCCATCCCTGTAATTCCTCTCCCCACAGACTCTTCCATCCCTCAAGGTGTCTGTCAGGCTTTTTTTGTTTGTTTGTTTGTTTTTGAGGTAGTGTCTCACTCTGGCCCAGGCTGACCTGGAATTAACTCTGTAGTCTCAGGGTGGCCTTGAATTCATGGCGATCCTCCTACCTCTGCCTCCCAAGTGCTGGGATTAAAGGCATGCGCCACCATGCCCAGCGTCTGTCAGGCTTTTAAGGCAGGATCTCATTCTAGCCTAGGATGGCCTAGAACTCACTCACCCAGGCTGGCCTCTAACTCACAGCAGTCCTTATTACCTCAGCCTCCCAAATGCTGGATTGTATGAGCCACGACATTCGGCCTGTCCTGAAGTTTCTTAATTTACACTATTCTAGAAGTAGAGGCGAGCTGCTCAGTTTGTCCCTGTTGCCATAATACAAAGTTGAATTTCAAATGAGAACTGTTCTTGGGAGAACGGTGGCAAGGCTGGGGAGGTGCCAAGGAAGGGTTGGGGGTAGAGGCAGAGCTTGGAGCAGAGGAGCAGAGGAACAGATCTCTGTCTCTGATTTCTTGACTATGCTTTCCTACTAGTGGATTAGCCTTCCGAGAGCAAATTCATCATGTTAGCCTCTACATTAGCCCTTGCTTCCTTATTTGTCTGCTGAAATGACAAACTGAATTTTTAAAAATTTATTATCATAGGAGGAAAATATCATGACATCAAAATAAAAGAGAGACTGATTGAGATGGGGAGGGGTATGATGGAGTTTCAAAGGGGAAAGTGGGAGATGGAGGGCATTACCATGGGATATGTTTTTATAAGCATGGAAATTGTTAGTAAAAGAAATTTGAAAAAACAATTATTATCAAGCAAAGAGAAGGGAGAGAGAGAAAGAAAGGAAAGAATGGGCATACCAGGGCCTCTAGCCACTGCAAACGAACTTCAGATGCATGTGCCATTTTGTGCATCTGGCTTATTTGGGTACTGGGGGATCAACTGGGGTCCTTAGGCTTTGCAGGCAAGCACCTTACCTGCTGAGCCATCTCTCTAGACCCGTGACAAATTTTTAAACTAGAGCTATAATATCCCTTAACACCACCTGAACCTTTCCCTCCAGACTCAATTCCTGCCCCCTGCCATGCTCAGACCACCCTGAAGAGTTCACTCTTGTTGTTTGTACATGTTTCAAGTCTCTGCCTAGCAAATCCTGCTTGTAATGGGCTTGCAGTGCAGTTCTTGCTTTCCTGGAGCTCTTACTTCTCTACTGTGATCTCCTGGAATTTTGCTCATGGTTCCATTATACCTCCTTTCCAGCCATATTTTCATCATTTTACATGTCTATGTCTGTGTCGAATATGCTTGTTGACAACAAGAAGTGTGTTCTGCATGTTTGTAAGCCAAGTTCCCAGTGAATTTTTATTATTGATTGGATTTCTTTAGATAATATTTTATTTATTATTATTTATTTATTTATTTACGTTGCAGTCAGGTTCACATTGCTGGCAGAAACCACCCATCCAAGAGCAGCTTGTGGGGGGAAAAATAAGGTTTATTTTGGCTTACAGACCTGAGGGGAAGCTTCATGATGGCAGGGGGAAACGATGACGTGAGCAGAGGGTGGACATCACCCCCTGGCCAACATCAGATGGACAACAGTGACAAGAGCATGTGTCAAACATTGGCAAGAGAATGCTGGCTATCATGCCCATAAACCCACCCCCAACAATGCACTGCGTCATGAGTCCTGAGATTAAAGGTGTGCGCCATGACGCCTGGCTCATTCCCATGCTATATTCCTATTGGGCAGCATAGTACTGGTGTATTATACTTTTAAAAAAAAGCGTTTATTGACGCTGATGAAATTGACTACTTGAAATCACAGAGACTATCGTATGTACTGTTCGCCTAGCTGAATCTATCTACTATCCTTCTATATTCCATCTCCCAAAGTCAAGTTTCAGATTATCTATGCCCAGAATAACAACCATAACCACAGAGACCCAGCCTCACTGGGTTCCATGTTTTAGGACTACAGCCACAGAGGCTGCACCAATCACACTGGCTTCTAGTTAGCCTGGCCCATGGGAGGCGTGGAAACAAGGGTGAGGTCAGCATGTTTACTACCCTCGGTCCTCTGCAAGGGCCGCAGGCCACAGGGCCCGCTTCCTCCACCAAAGCCCGTGGCTTTTGCAGGTGGGCAGCCCTCTCTTGCAGCCTCATTCACAGCCATGGCTCCCCAAGATTCCACCCAACACTCCTGTTCGCCTCTCCCTTGTGTGCTTTGCCACCCCTTAAGCAGTGTTCCCAAACCCAGCCCACATTTTGCAAGCAGTCTCTGTGGGGGGATTAGACCCAGTATCTGCACGGTTCTCCAGATTCCTGCTCCATATTGACCATTGTCCTAAACTGGCTCATGCAAGTTTTGGGTTGTTGTTGTTGTTGTTGTTGTTGTTTTGCTTCAGGGTGGCCTCAAATTCATGGCAATCCTCGTTACCTCCGCCTCCCGAGTGCAGGCACTGGGATTAAAGGCGTGCGCCACCACGCCCGGCTTCGTGCAAGTTTGCTGAGGGCACTATACTACCTTCTATGCTTTTGCCTATGTTCCCTTTCCCTGCTGGCTTCTCAAATTCCCCCATCAGAGAAAATAGACATTTCCCTCAGCCTTAGAAGTAATTTCCATGGAACTTGAAGTTACAGAATAGTTCTTGAAAAATCAAATTATTTGTTTTCCTCCCTCAGTATTTTTCTGGTCCAAACTTGGGGGAAGGGTTTTTTTGTGTGGTTTTTTTGTTTGTTTGTTTGTTTGTTTTGTTTTGTTTCTTTTCCTTTTTTCTTTTGGTTTTTCAAGGTAGGTCACTCTGAGACTACATAGTGAAATCCAGGTTAGCCTGAGCTAGAGTGAGACCTTACCTCAAAAAAAAAAAAAATTATTTTCAAGCAAAGATAGACAAAAAGTGGATGCACCAGGACTGCCAGCCACTGCAAATGAACTCCAGACACATGTGCCACTTTTTGCATCTGGCTTTATGTAGGTACTAGAGAATCAAACCCAAGTCATTAGGCTTTACAGGCAAGTACTTAACTGCTGGGCCATCTCTCCAGCACATCAAGGAACTTTTTCCAAGCTTTGTTTCTCTCTAACCCATCCACACATACTGATCTGATCCATGCTTTCAGCCTCTCCTAGCACCAGCAGATAGAAATGATAACTTTGCCTGGGGCAAAGGCCCGCTGGCTAGCTTCCTTAGTGGCCTGAATTGCTCCCTGTCCACTCAAGCACCATAAAGAATAGCTCGGAGTTTCTCATGCCAGAAGAGACACCTGAACTGGGAGATTACCCAAGTTCGTTCTCTCTCTCTCTCTTTTATTTTTTCTTTTCCTGAGGCAAACCCAACAGAGGGCCTTTTAAATTTTTTTATTTATTTATTTTTTATTTATTTGAGTGAGGGAAAGAGACAAAATGAGAGAGAAAGAATGGGCGCACCAGGACTTTCAGCTACTGCAAACTAACTCCAGATGCAGGTGCCACCCTGTGCATCTGGCTTATATGGGCACTGGGGAATCAAACCAAGGTTCTTTGGCTTTGCAGGCAAGGGCCTTAACTGCTAAGCCATCTCTCCAGCCCCCAGAGAGCCTTTTTTAATGAGAGATAGTTGGCACGCCAGGGCTTCCAGCCACTGCAATTGAACTTCAGACACGAGTGCCACCTTGTGCATATGTATGACCTTGTGCACTTGTGTGTCTGGCTTATGTGGGATCTGGAAAGAGAGTGAACATGGGTCCTTAGGCTTTGCAGGCAAGCACCTTAGCCACTAAGTCATCTCTCCAGCCCCCAAGGTTTCTTTTTAACCAGGCTCAGCTCCTGTGACTGGCTGGCTTCCAGGTAAGGCATTCAGTGCTATCTAGCTCCCACTGGGTTCCTCTCAGGCAGAGCTGGCAGGGCGGGGCTTCCCCCTTCTGCTTAAGCCCTAGCTGGCACCACTTTGCTCTAGCCTTCACCCCTTTCCCAGAGCAGGAGGTAAAAATAAACCCATTTTGGCATCTTTGGGGAGCTGGCAGGCAAGAAAGAACAGCTGCTGGGAATGCAACTAAACAGAGGGGAGAGACAGCAAACCTCTGGGAGTCTGGCTCCGAACCCAAGGGACTGAGGTATTTGGGGTCCCCAGTTTGGCTCTCCGACTCGTCTGGTACTTCTTTTTTTTTTTCCACTGGGAGGAGACTAGGCATCATTCATTTTCTATCTACAAGGCAAAAGGCATGGTAGATAGCTTTAGGGTTCAAGAGCTATTTCCTCCTTCTCTTCCCTCCTCCCAAGTAGCCATGCTCAAGCTAGGCCCCAAATTTGGGAACTACATCCCATTAAGGTAATTGAATACAACCTGGGTAGAGAAGAGGACAGGCTACCTCCCCCGGGCTCCCACCTGAGTCTCACTACACAATGTTCCTTCCTCGCGGTGTAGTTTATTTATTAGTTATTATATAAATTTGGCCCAGCTAATCTGATATTCAGTTACAAATTGGAAGCTCGTTTGTAGTGGTAAGAGACCCTGTCTCAAAGAAGGTGGAGCACAGACACCTTGAGGTTACCCTCTGATCTCCACATGCGCACAGTGTCACGTGTGTGCGTGCTTGTGCATACACACACACACACACACACACACACACACACACACGCATACACACACACTGGTTTGATTCCCCAGTATCCACATAAAGCCAGATGCACAAAGTGGCACATACATCTGCACTTTGTTGGCAGTGGCTGGAGGTCCTGGTACGCCTATTCTCTCTGTCTCTCTTTCTGCTTGCAAATAAATAAATAATTTTTTAATAGAAAAAGTTCCTTGGACAAATCTTAATTTAACCAAGGCTGTTATTTTTAATTTTTTTTTATTTATTTGAGAGCGACAGACACAGAGAGAAAGACAGATAGAGGGAGAGAGAGAGAATGGGCACGCCAGGGCTTCCAGCCTCTGCAAACGAACTCCAGACGCGTGCGCCCCCTTGTGCATCTGGCTAACGTGGGACCTGGGGAACCGAGCCTCGAATCGGGGTCCTTAGGCTTCACAGGCAAGCGGTTAACCACTGAGCCATCTCTCCAGCCCTGTTATTTTTATTATTATTTATTATTATGGGGCTTGAGCAGACAGGGAAGTACAAGGCAAAGGGGCAATTCAGGCCACGGAGGAAGCTGGCCAATGGGCCTTTGCCCCAGGCAAAGCTATCATTTCTAGCTGCTGGCGCTGAGAGAGTCTGAAAGCATGGGTCAGAGCAGGCCCACCTCCTCTCCCTAATGACCCTTAGAAATCCCTTTTTCCTCCCTTTCCCAGTATTCTAGAACTCCCTTCCCTCTATCACTTTGCATCCGCCAATTTATCCCACCATTAAATAAAAAGACTTGGGCCCAAGAAACAGTTTGTCTCCAGTTCCCCCTATCTGTTTTTTGGTTTTGTGTTTTCGAGGTAGGGTCTCACTCTAGCCCAGGCTGACCTGGAATTCACTATGTAGTCTCAGGGTGGCCTTAATGGTGATCCTCCTACCTCTGCCTCCCAAGTGCTGGGATTAAAGGCGTGCACCACCACGCCTGACATTTTTTTTTTTTTTAAGACAGAAAGAGGTAGAGAGAGTATGGGCATGCCAGAGCCTCCTACCACTCACTGCAAGTAAACTTTGTGCAGGCTTTACCTGGATACTAGGAAATTGAACCCAGGTCGTTTAGCTTTGCAGGCAAGCGCCTTTAACAGCTAGGCCATCTCTCCAGACCTTTCCTCTATCTTGAACACAGAACTTGACAGATAGTAAGTGATCAGTAGAATTTGGAGGCCAAAGTAGGTAGGAATAAGGGGAAGAATTAGAAAGGAAGTAGTCATGGATAGTGATAGTCAATAATAGTTGCCACAACCTTCACCCACATCCACTCATCTTTTTTGAGGAAGGGGCATCTAGTCTGCCTACCATAATATATTACACTGTATCTCAATTCTTATTTTAAAAAAAATGCGTGAGTGTGTGTGTGTGTGTGTGTGTGTGTGTGTGTATGTGTGCACACACATTTGGGCCACTGCACACATGTGGAGGTTAAAGGACAATCTCAAGGAGTCTGTGCTCCACCTTGTTTGACACAGGGTCTCTTGCCTCTGCAAATGAGCTTCCATACTGCAAACAAATACCAGATTAGGGCTAGAGAGATGGCTTAGTGGCCAACGTGTTTGCCTGCAAAGCCTAAGACCCAGGTTTGGTTCTCCAGGGCCCATGTAAGCCAGATGCACATGGTGGCCCATGTGTCTGGGGTTCATTTGCAGTGGCTACAGGCCCTGGTGCACCCATTCCTCCCCCCCCACCTTTTTTCTCTCTCTCCCTCCCTCTCAAATAAATTAAAAATAAATGACTATCATATTAGCTGGGCCAAACTTAACTTCAGACTAGCTGGCCCACAAGCTTCTCATTCTCTGGTAGTTAGTTAGGGACACAGGCCCCCCAAAAACACAGCTGCCAGCTACCCTGACAAGACTAAAAGGGAATTCCAGTCTGACTCAATATGGTGACCAAAGACAGATTCCTGGTTCTTCTTCCTAGGCAGTTTCCACAATTTTTTTTTTTTTTTTGCTTTTTGAGGTACAGTCTCACTCTAGCCAAGGCTGACCTGGAATTCACTATGTAATCTCAGGGTGGCCTCAAACTCACAGTGATCTTCCTGCCTCAGCCTCCCAAGTGTTGGGATTAAAGGCATGCACCTCCACACCCAGCCTCCATATACCTTTAAATTTGGCAATGAGAGATGGGGAAGGGGTATGATGGAGAGTGGAGTTTCAAAGGGGTAACTCCAGGGGGGGGGGGAGGATATCACCATGGGGTATTTTTTATTATCATGGAAATTGTTAATAAAATAATTAAAAAATAAAAAAATAAAAAAAATTGGCAATGAGGTTCATCCCAACTGGATGCATAATTGACCACCACGGTTATGAGAAAACCATCAAGTTGCCACATGGTTACCCACTCAGGCCCCTCCCAGCTCCTCAGTTTGGGAACTTTTCTGCTTTACTTCCACTTTCTCCTCAAATAAATCTTTCATAACCTACCCTTCCAGGTCTGTGTTTCTGTTTACCAATTCTTTGCTAGGGATAAGAGAAGAACTTGAGAGCCACTGACTTGAAGAGTTTTAAGCCTGTCCAGAGCCCAGAGGGACTTTGTCACTTTTAACACCCATAACAAAACGTGTCGTAAGCCAGGCGTGGTGGCAGGGGTAGGAGAATCGCCATGAGTTCGAGGCCACCCTGAGACTCCATAGTGAATTCCAGGACAGCCTGGGCCAGAGTGACACCCTACCTCAAAAAACCAAAAACCAATATAAAAAAATGTGCTTTAAGATGGCAGATGTATGTGTCACTGTGCATCCAGCTTTACGTGAGTGCGAGGGGCTGGAACCCAGGCTGGCAGGCTTGGCGAAGAAGCACCTTGAACCGCCGAGTCACCTCCTCTGCCCCGTATCTCAGTTCTTTTACCTGTTAGACTTCCCAATAAACGTTGAGTCTCCAGAGGGCAAGGACATGGCTCATTCAATGCTTGAATGAAGACACTGGGCGCAGGCTGAGGAAAGAGGAAGGCAGACGAAGGAGGGACGGGGCACCAGGTACCCCCTGGAGAGCCAAGGAAGAGGTGCAGGAGGAGAGGCTGGGAAAGAAGGCCTCTCTCGAAGCCCAGGGGCCCTGGTAGTTGTTCCAATTAGACAAGCTGCCACTTAGGTGGGGGAAATCTCCACCATGCCCTCTCTAGCCCTAGAAGCTCACCCCACCTTCACTTCCAGGCACACAGCAGAACACAAGGGGGGGGGGGGACTTAAAAAGAACAGAAGAATTAGCGCAGCTGCCTCAGGCCAGGCTAGGCTTAGAAGGGGAACAAAGGGTGGCACACCACTTAGCAGTTGGAAAACAGCTGTCCCCGCCCTGAAGACCTGCTGTGGGGAAGCACCCTGTTTTAGCAGGGTGGAAGGGAGGCCTTGCATCCTGTTCCTGTTGGCCCCCAAACTCCGCTGATGCCTCTTCCCTCTCTGAGCCCAGCTCTCCCTGGCATTTTAAAGCATTTGCTGACTTTGGCTCCCAAGGAGATGGGGGACCTTGAATGAAGTAGGGAATGGAACCAGGACAATGTAGGACACGTGCCCCTAGGTTGAAGGGGCACTGTCCTCTCTCTGGCCCCCTAGTGATAGACCCATGCAGCTATCCATAGAAGGTCTTTCCCGGGGCCAGGCCAGGAAGGATAGGAGAACACTGGGGATGTCACCTCCTGGTATGTGCCTCCTCTCTTAATCTGAGCCCGTCCTTTCCATTCTCCCCAACAACCTCATGTGTACACTCTTCCTATCCACATTAAACTCAACTGAAACAAACAAACAAAAAACAGATTATCATTGTAAGAAACTTACAGGAAGAGCTCTCAGGGACACAGTTTCTGATTTCATCCATGCACTGTGTCTCGTGTCTGGCTGGCTTGTAGGACACACATAAACACTGTTGATTCAGCCACTGCAGAAAACAAGACTACAGCCAGCTAGATGTTGAAGGTGGTGAGACAGAATGGCAAAAGAAGTGTTCCTGATCAGAGGATATGGAGCGCCCCCCCCCAAAAAAAATATCAGCGTACAGTCTAAAACAGGAAAGTCACAACCAAGGGGGGAAAAAAAAATCAGTTCCCCTGGCTTCACAAAGAAGGGAAAACTACTTGGCCAGCTGGGCTCTGACTCATCCTAACATCAGCACCAGTACTGGAGAAGCCGTAGTGCTCCTCCCCGGTCCCTAGAGTCTCCTTTGGGGAGCCATTAGTGACCTCTAAAATTAATCCTTGATTAAATTTTGGCTACCTGCTTGGTCTTAAACACTTACACAGAGAAATGTAAAACCAAGGATAAAGGGATGCCTCAAACATTATATGAACGGCCTACTAAGTAACACAACAAGAGGTTTCCAAAAGGGGAAACAAACAAGGCCTGAAGGCACGTTGGCCCCTGTCTCTAATAGTTCTGATTCTACTTTCTACAATAAGGAAAAACAGCCATGATATCAGTATGGTTATGGGGGGAGGGTATAAAAAAAAAAGGCAGAAAAGTCCGCACTTGCTAGAAATCAAAGATGATCTGACATCTTATCTCTTGCTTAGTTGCCCAGACCTGTTTTTCCACAAACAGCCAGGACCCCTCCTGGGAGGGAGGTTTTTCACAGGGTTTAAACATTGGGGGTTGGTCAAGTTCAGTCCCCAGAACTTGGTGCCAGGGCTAGCCTCTTCCTGAGACAGCCCCTAGCACGGGCCAACCAGCTGTCCCTCTGGGTCACCTGAGTTGGCCCTCAGCCAACCATTATAAGGTTATAAAGACCTTTGCAAGGGGAGGGCAGGCTCGCTGACCACTTGGGAACTTCCAGCTGTGGGTGAGCTTTTCCCTAGCCCAGGCCCAGCCAGGAGAGCCCCCCAGCCCTTCCTCTCCACATGGGCTCCTTGACCCTGTGTAGCTCCCCCATGGCAGGAGCTCCTTGAACTTTCTTTACTCTTTTCTTTCTATGGTTTTTCCCAGGCCCTCCATGTGGGATCTTTAGCCATGTATGCTGTGTGCCCACTTCTCATTAACTCCTTGCTTTTATTTTTTTCTCTCCAACTTGTCTTCCTACACGCCATCAAGATACTTTTGGGAGGGCTGGAGAGATGGCTTAGCGGTTAAGTGCTTGCCTGTGAAGCCTAAGGACCCCGGTTCGAGGCTCGGTTCCCCAGGTCCCACGTTAGCCAGATGCACAAGGGGGCGCATGCATCTGGAGTTCATTTGCAGTGGCTGGAAGCCCTGGCATGCCCATTCTCTCTCTCTCTCCCTCTATCTGTCTTTCTCTCTGTGTCTGTCGCTCTCAAATAAGTAAATAAATAATGAACAAAAAAAAAAATTTTTTTTTAAGATACTTTTGGGGTCCTTAATTTAAATATTGTGGTTAGTCAAGTTCATTTCCCAAAACTTGGTGTCAGGGCTAGCCTCTTCCTTAGACAGCCCCTAGCCCTAACCTGTCCCTCTGGTTCACCTGAGCTGGAAGGCAGGGCCCTCCATCATAAGGTCATAAATACCTTAGTGAGGGGAGGGCTTGCTCTCTAAGCTGCCTGACCACTTGGGAACTTCCAGCTGTTGGTGAGTCTTCCCTCAGCTGGGCCAGCTGAGGGGAGACCCCCCCCACACACCCCCCCGCAGCCCTTATTCTCCACAAAGGCTCTTTATTCCCTCTGGAGTCCCACATGGCAGGAACTCTTTGAACTTTCTTTTCTTTCAATAGTTTTCCCAGGCCCTCCACGTGGGATCTCTAGCCACGTGGATGCCTGTCCTCGGCTCTGTACTTTCCTCAATAAATATAATAATTTAATAATTAGGAAAAAAAAAAAAAAGAAGTGAAGCCTGGTTTGAAGAGTTAATGAACCACTGACCTTGGACCACTAACATCGGTGGACCATAAAACTTTCCAGGACCATAGCATGATAGGGGATATCTGTTAAAAAGCAAGCTCATAGCTCCAAAATCTGGCCTCAGGCCACCTGTACAGGCAATTGTACCTTCTCCCCGCTCTTCACTCCCATACCCACATCCCCTGACCCTTTATTTTTATTTTTATTTTTTTTTTTTTGGTTTTTCCAGGTAGGGTCTCAGTCTGGTCCAGGCTGACCTGGAATTAGCTCTGTAGTCTCAGGGTGGCCTTGAACTCACGGTGTTCCTCCTACCTCTGCCTCCCGAGTGCTGGGATTAAAGGCGTGCACCACCACGCCCGGCTCCCTGACCCTTTAAATCAATCTCTAGTCCCCCCATTTAAGCAGCAGCAGCTCCATCCTGGAAGAGCTGCTGTCCCTCCAATCAAAATTAGTTTGATCCGGATGTGGTGGCGCACGCCTTTAATCCCAGTATTTGGGAGGCAGAGGTGAAGATAGCCTTGAGTTTGAGGTCACTCTGAGACTACATAGTGAATTCCAGGTCAGCCTGGGCTAGAGTGAGACCCTACCTCAAAAAAAAAAAAAAAGTATTGCTGTTGAATCTAGCTTTTTCCTTCGCTCTTGTATTTCTCACATTGCTCTAGTCCATCCCAAATTCCAACACAGTGCCTGCTCTTTCTTCCTCTGATAGTTGCTTTGGAAAGTTAATGGGATAGAATCTGTTTGATGAAGGAACAAATCCTTGCTCTGAAATCTAGGTGGGAAAAACCTCAAGGTTACCCCATCTCATCTTCAAGGTCAGCCACAGTGTAGTGACAATCTAGGAGTGAATGGCATGTCTTCCTTACCTTTCATCTTCATCACCTTCCTCCTCCTCCAGCTCAGAATCCAAGCCTGGATTGTGCTATAGACTAAGAACATTCTCTTCTGAACCTACCCGGCCTGTCCTCCGGTCACTTGCAGACGCCGCAATAACACCTTGTTGGCAAGTTTTCTTCAAACCCATTGCCTGGCTTTGGTTAAATTCGGAACAACATATCTTTGTCCACTCTCCTCTCCCGTACCAACACTCCTTGTGCATAACCTGGCAGTTCCCCAAGTCATGATGAAAGAGCAGGTCCATCAGCAGAGGCCTGTGTGGACCTGCTGCAGAAGAACAGAGGGGAATTTGCTTTGGGCCAGAGGGAGAATTCTCTGCAGTGCTCAGATCAGGTATACTGGGTCTGTTCCTAAGTCAGCTCATCAGTGACCGACACTTGCAGAGGCAGAGCCCATGGGCTTTTGTACAAGGTCAAATGCACCCAGATTCCTGCTGCAGAAAGGTCAAGTTCATATTGTAGCATCCTTGGCTTAGTTTACCCTCACTCACTTCAGATTTTTACCTCTGGACTCACAAATGCTTTCTTGCTTACCTGGTAAAAAGCAGTGAACATGCGTATGTCCCTCCTCACCATTTTCACTGTCTTCTCCAGTCTGGAAGATTTTTGTCATGAATGACATAAGTAGCTGTGGGAATGTGAGGCCTTATAGTATACTTGATCATGGGCAAAAAATTTTAAAGTATTTCTATTTATTTATTTATTTGCAAGCAGAGAGAGAGAGAATGAATATGGATGTGTCCGGGCCTCTATCCCCTGCAAACGAACTCCAGATGCAGGCACTACTTTGTGCAAATGGCCTTATGTGGGTCCTCAGGAATCAAACTCAGATCCTTAGGTTTTGCAGGCAAGTGCCTTTATCACTGAGTCATCTCTTCCGGCAGAACATGGGCAAATTTGAATAGTTATGTTAAAGGCTGAATAGTCCGTTAGGAGCTGCCTGGCCTAGCAGCGGTTGTTTCCTCACAGGCAGTTGCCTCATCGGAGTATGGGCAGGCCCATGTCCAGCTTTAGACCAGGCTCCCATACGGCAGAAAGCCTAGTCAAGAATCTGGGGACAATTCAAGGGTGGCAGAAGGTGGTCTCTCGGTTCATCATCCACTAGGTCCTATGGGCAGGGCGGAAGGGGTCAGGGCCAGACCGGAAGCGAGCTGTAGCCAGGCTGCCCACAAGCCCCTGATCACATTGTTTCTCTCTCCTGTTGTTTGCTCAATTCTGTTTTGTTTTTTGAGGTAGGGTCTCACTGTAGCTCACACTGACCTGGAATTCACTATGTAGTCTCAGGGTGGCCTTGAACGCATGGTGATCCTTCCACCTCTGCCTCCCAAGTGCTGGGATTAAAGACATGAGTCATCATGCCCGGATCTTGTTTGCTCAATTCTGAACATTCTCTCACAGACCAGTTCTTGGGCCTGGAACATCTCAGATTTCCCAAACTGCATTCCTGAAAACAATTTGTCAGTCCTCATTCTCAAACTAAGATCACACCCCCCACCCACGTGATGGCCCCAAATGGGAGAATAAACAGTCAAGAGCTCCGTAGGAGATGGTCATACTGAGGCAGGATAGAAAGGAGAGAAGCCTCAGTGGTTAAAGCACTTGACTATAAAACCTAATGACCCAAATTTGATTCCCTAGTACCCAGGTAAAAGCCAGATGCACAAAGTGGTGCATGCATCTGGAGTCTGTTTGCAGCTGCGAGAGGCCCTGGAATGCCAATTCTCTTTGTCTGTCTCTCTTCTATCTCTCTCTGCTTGCAAATAAATAATTTTTTTAAAAAATTAAAAATAAAAACAAGAAAGATAGGGCATTTGGTGACATGGGGAAAAGGCTAGGAGGAGGTTCTGATCTGCTTTGACTGCTGAGCAAGGTAAGAGACATCAGACTCCAATGGAAGAAACTAATGACCTCCAGAGATACCAGGTGTTTTCCACAAAGATATCTTGTGAAAAAACAGTTTGCTGTGTTCACTGAGGGTCAGATGATGGTTGCCAAAGATACCTCAATCAAGGATGTCAGGGACAGTAAGTAGTGTGTGCTTACTTAGGGCTAACGTCACGTATAACTGAGTTTCTAACTCTCCTCTCATTCCTAAATCTGTACAACACCCCTCAGAAAGACACCTTGCAGTTTGGTTTGCTGAACTTCTCTCTTAACCTGCATGCTTAAACTTGTATTACATATGTTTGAAGCTAGAGAGATGGTTTAGCAGTTAAGGCCCATGTTCAATTCCCTGGTTCCCGCATAAAGCCAGGTGCACAAGTTGGTGCATGTGTCTGGAGTTATTTGCATTGGCTAGAGGCCCTGGCAGTCTCTCTCTCCCTTTTCTCACTCTTACTCTCAAGTAAATAAAATAAAATCATTTAAAATATGTTTAAGCCGGGCGTGGTGGCGCACGCCTTTAATCCCAGCACTCGGGAGGCAGAGGTAGGAGGATCGCTGAGAGTTCGAGGCCACCCTGAGACTACATAGTTAATTCCAGGTCAGCCTGGGCTAGAGTGAGACCCTACCTCAAAAAAAAAAATATATATATATATATATGTTTAATAAAATCTCTGACTCTGTTTCATTTTAGCCTATCTTGGAATTCTATTTTCTTTTCCTTTGTTTTAGTTTTCCAAGGTAGGGTCTCACTCTACCTCAGGCTGACCTGGAATTCACTATGTAGTCTCAGGGTGGACTCACACTCACTGTGATCCTCCTACCTCTGCCTCCCAAGTGCTAGGATTAAAGGCGTGTGCCACCATGCCCAGCTTCCTTTTCTTCCTTTCTTTTCTTTTCTTTGCTATCTTTCTATATTTGAGAGAGGGACAGAGAAAGCGGAAGAGGCTGAGAGAGAGAGAGAGAAAAAAAAATGGGAGCACCATAGCCTCTAGCCACTGCAAACAAACTTCAGATGCATGTACCACCTTGTGCATCTGGCTTACATGGGTACTGGGGAGTTGAACCTGGGTCCTTAGGCTTCACAGGCAAATGCCTCAACTGTTAAGCCACCTCTCCAGCCCCTGGAATTCTTTTCTGTGAAGCCACAGATCACAGTTTTGCCTGAGTGGAGCTCCCTAAGGGAAAAGGGAATTCTTCAGGCTGCTGTGGGGGATGGGGTGGGGCTCTGCCGATCCCTGAGCACTGTATCTGTTCTCTCCAGGTCATGCCAGGCCCCACAAACCAGACTGGCAATGGCAAACCTTCTCTCACTCTTTTCTCTCCCTGGCATTTCCTTTGCCAAACATTTTTTTTTTATTTTTAAACCATTGCCACCAAGCCAGAGGTTATATCTGAGCACAGCCCCGGTAATACAGCTTAGCTGGCTCTCACCCCTACAAGACATTTCAGGGTCCTGCTGGGATTGTTTTCTGCCTTGGCTTTGAAAAAAAAATATATATGTACACATAGGGCTTTAAAAAGTGCTTTAAAATGCTTTAAAAGATCCTTAAAGCAGGGGAAAGTTGGGGGAGAGAGGGCATTACCATGAGATATTCTTTATAATCATGGAAGTTATTAATAAAAAACATTTTTGAAAAAAATCCTTAAAGCAACTTTTTTTGTTGTCATATACTTTTTTGAAGGATTATTTTTAAAGTAAGTCATTATTTTAAAAAAGGATACTGTAGGTGGTGTGGTGGTGAGACCACTGACTCATCTGCCAAGCGGCATTTTCCAGAGGAAGCCTGTCAGAAGGCTCAAATGAATAATAGAATCTCAGGATACCAAAGTGATTCAAAGCCACTGCTTTGGAGTCAGATCTAAAGTAGCCACAGGTCACCATTTGGCCTAATTTATGGCTCTGCTTTCTATTTGGTCTATTTATGTGGTGGGAGAGGAGGTGAGATCTTTCTGGTCTCCAGTCATGCTGGCATCTTGTGTCACAGAAAAATATCATGGACTTAGCAACGAGTGAGCTAAACTAAGAAACTGTGGCTCCTTCAAAGTCTAGACAGCTATTTGTAGCTCTGGCTTATCACAGCGCTTTTAGGTCTTATGTGGATGAGTTAGTCCCTGTGACATTTATTTTCTCGCTGAAATTAATAGATAAGACTTAGCAAACACTAACAAAGGGTTACCCTTGTTCAGGTCTGCAAGTAAGTACTTTTAAACTCTTGGGCTCCAGGAAGCATAAAATTGTCAAAAGGAAGCCTGGCATGGTGGCACATGACTTTATAAAAGCCCAGCCCTTGGGAGGCAGAGGATCACCCTAAATTCAAGGCCACCCTGAGACTACCTACTGAATTCCAGATTAGCCTAAACTAGAGCGACCCTACCTCAAACCCACCCCCTGAATAAACAAATCAAGAGGGATGGGTTGAAATAAGAATGTTGAAAATACTTTTGGAAACTTGAAGGCAGATCCCTTATGGGGAACAGCTTACCTTTGACTGCGGCCCTTTCTCACTTTGTACTTGTAGGGACTTTGGGTTTTCCTCTCACAGCTGTCAACACTTGCTACAGCACCATATAATCTTCTCATCTCTGGTAAAGCTAAGCTGGAAGAAGTTATGCTCTGACTTCAAAGGTTCCCACCCCTCCCCCCGAGGTAAGGTTTCACTCTAGTCCAGCCTGGAATTCATATGTAGTCTCAGGGTGGCCTCAAACTCATGGCGATCCTCCTACCTCTGCCTCCCAAGTGCTGGGATTAAAGGCATGAGCCACCATGCCTGGCAAAGGTTAAGTATTTTAATTCCCAGAGGGGGGAGATTAATTCCCAGTCAGGCTGGAGGGATGGCTTAGAGGTTAAGGCATTTGCCTGCAAAGCCAAAGGACCCAGGTTCTATTGTCCAGGACCCACGTTAGCCAGATGCACAAGGGGGCGCACACATCTGTATGGAGTTCATTTGCAGTGGCTAGAAGCATGCTCATTCTCTCTCTCTCTCTCCCTCTTTCTCTGTCAAATACATAAAAATAAAATATATTTTTTAAAAAGGCAGAGGCCTTGTGTCGCAGTGAACTTTCCACCGCCTGTGGAACAGGGGCCAGAGAGGTGGCTCAGCACTTCAGTGCCCTTCCTGCGCCAGCATGAGGGTCTGAGACCCACCAAGTTCAAATCTCCAGACCCTATGTAAACAGCTGGGAATAGACATGCATGCCTGTAAACCCAGTCCTGGGGAAGCAGAGACCCAACAGTCACCAGAACTTGGGTGGAGGTTGCATGGGAGGGAACCAGCAAGCTCCAGGATCTGGCAGTAGAGTGATGGAACAGGACCCTTAATGCTCTGCTTTAAGGAGTGCATGAAGCGCTGCAAGGGAATGTACATACACATATATCAAACACACACACTCACACACAGGCAAAAATTAAAAATAAATTGGAGGGAGCTGGAGAGAAGGCTCAGCAGTTTAAGTGCTTGCCTGTAATGCCTAATGACCCAGGTTCAATTCCCCAGTATCTATGTACCAGATGCATAAAGTGGCACATGCATCTGGAGTTTGTTTGCAGTAGCCAGAGGCCCTGGAATGCCCATTCTCTATGTCTCTATCCTATGTACCTCTCTCTGCTTGCAAATAAATAAATAAATGTTTTTTTTATTTTTTATTTTTATTTTTTATTTATTTATTTGAGAGCGACAGACACAGAGAGAAAGACAGATAGAGGGAGAGAGAGAGAATGGGCGCGCCAGGGCTTCCAGCCTCTGCAAACGAACTCCAGACGCGTGCGCCCCCTTGTGCATCTGGCTAACGTGGGACCTGGGGAACCGAGCCTCGAACCGGGGTCCTTAGGCTTCACAGGCAAGCGCTTAACCGCTAAGCCATCTCTCCAGCCCAATAAATAAATGTTTTTTTTAAATCAGTTGGAGGCTGGAAAGGCTCAGTGGTTAAAGGTGTTGGCTTACAAAGCCCACCAGTCAGGGTTCAATTCCCCAGCTCCCATGTAAAACCTAACCAGTGCTTGTTTGTGTAGAATACTCACACGCACACATATGCAAATAAATAAATATTAAGAAAATAAACTGAGATTTTCCCATGATTCAGTAAAGCAGTGGAAGTATTCTGCCTGGGAAACCTATAACCATTTACCAGCTGCCATCTACAATTCAGTCTCGTTTGGAGTTAAGTCAAACAGAAAGTAAGTATTGCAACACAACCCACTGCTACAGCTCCAAACTGTTTCCTACTTAAAAAATATTTTTTGCCATGCGTGGTGGCACATGCCTTTAATTCCAGCACTCAGGAGGCAGAAGTACAAGGACCACTGCGAGTTCGAGGCCACCCTGAGACTGCATAGTGAATTCCAGGTTAGCATGAGCTGGAGGGAAACCCTACCTTGAAAAACATAAACAAACAAACAAAAAATGTTATTTGCAAGCAGGGAGAGAAAGAAAGACAGACAGACAATGGGCATGCCAGGAACTCCAGATGAATGCACCACTTTGTGCATCTATTTTGTGCATATGGCTTCCTGTGGGTACTGAAGAATCGAATCTGGATCATTGGGCTTTGCAGGCAGACACCTTAACCACTGAGCCATCTATTCGGCCAGATTTTTTTAACTCTTTTTTTTTTTAATATTTTAGTTTTATTTATTTATTTTAGAGAGAGAGAGAGATACAGAAATAGGAAGGTAGACAGAGAGAATGGGTGTGACAGGGCTTCCAGCCACTGCAAACGAACTTCAGATGCGTGCGCCCCCTTTTGCATCTGGCTAATGTGGGTCCTGGGGAATCGAGCCTCGAACCGGGGTCCTTAGGCTTCACAGGCAAGCGCTTAACCACTAAGCTGTCTCTCCAGCCCTTTTTTTTTTTTTTTTTAACTCTTTTGGTTTGTGAACACATAGTAAACTCTATATTAACAGATTAACTATCATGAAATTGGATCCCATCCTCCCCCCTATGAGACAGGTGAAGAATCTTTCTATAATAGGTTGTGCTGTTTTTTTTTTTAATGTGTGTGTGTGTGTGTCATATCCAGGAGTGTGCTATGCATGTATCAAATGTGCACATGCATGAAAGCCAGAGGAGGATGTCAGGTGTTCCCCTCTTCTGCTCTTCTGCCCTACTTCCCAACAACAGGGTTTCTCACTGAACCTGGAAATTACATCATTTTCCTGGTTAGAAGGGCTGACCAGGAGCTCCAGTGAACCTTCTGCCTCTATCCCAGCCCTCAGTTCTGGGTTTACAAACATGTATGGTGATACTCAGCTTTTCATGTGGGATATGGGTGCTGGGGTTAAACTCAGGTCATCACACTTGAATAACAAGCTCTCTTACCTGCTGAGCCATCTCCCTGCCCACCCCACCCCACCCCCTTCCATTACTCACAAGCTAATTGTGCCTACCACTGGCCCAGAAGACAGTGTCCTCATGTAACCCCTATCTGGTCACACTTTCCCTAAGGAAGACATCAGAGTGTGGAGGCCAACTTTTAAGGGGTTCCCAATCCTGGAATATGGAAGGGTCTGTTAACTCAGAGCCTTGTGAGCCCTTTTATTAGTTCCCATGCTAATGGAGACATCAAAACAGCACAGGATGAAGGACTAGGCTGATCCCAGGCTAGAAGCAGAACAGTCCAATAAGATGAGCAGGTGGTAGGTGGATTAGTCAATTTCCCATGTTCAAAAAATTATTTTAGAAGTGAAATAAAACTGTAAGGTTCAGGAGCAACCAAGCCCATGCAAACCACTCTGACGCAAAGATGAAAGCTTTTATTTGGGAAAAGCATGAGCTGCCAGGGCTGACTCTCAAGAGTGGAGCACAGCCAACCTGAGTTTTCAGATAGTGGCCTTTATAGGGCTCTTCAGCTGGGGGAGTATGAGGAAGGGAAAAGAACTCATTTGTTCTTTACATTAGCCATTTTCAAATAGCTAGGGCTTGAGACCAGAACAGTGATCAGGCAACTTACGAGATAAGGGGCCAGGAAACCATGACCTGGGGCATTGTTAGGCAAAGAAGTGATAATGGCTGGGCAGTTTCTTGAGGAATATGGATAATCCACTTCCTTATGCCTCTGTGGCCATTCTGCTATCCTTGCTGATTCCATTTTGGGAGCCCATTCTGACCTAACATTTTGACCCTTGCAAATTAATCACAATTTGTAAGTTTTAAAATTTTTTTTATTTTTATTTATTTATTTGAGGGTGACAGATAGAGAAAGAGGCAGAGAGAGAGAGAAAGAGAGAGAGAGAGAGAGAATGGGTGTGCCAGGGCCTCCAGCCACTGCAAATGAACTCCAGATGCATGCGCCCCCTTGTGCATCTGGCTAATGTGGGTCCTAGGGAATTGAGCCTCGAACCAGGGTCCTTAGGCTTCACAGGCAAGCACTTAACTGCTAAGCCATCTCTCCAGCCCCAATTTGTAAGTTTTGAGTTGATTTTGTCTTAGAAATTAGTAAGGTAGGGGGGCTGGGGAAGATTGCTCAGTAGTTAAAGGTGCTTGCTTGCAAAGCCTACTAGGCCAAGTTTGAGTCCCCAGAAAACTCCCCAAACCACCAGACACAAAAATAAAGGCAAAACAGGGCTGGAGGGATGGCTTAGCAGTTAAGGCGCTTGCCTGTGAAGCTTGAGGACCCAGCTTCGATTTCCCAGAACCCACATAAGCCAGATGCACATGGTGGCACATGGGTCTGGAGTTCATTTGCAGTGGCTGGAGGCCCTGGTGTGGTCATTCTCCCTCTCTCTCTCTCTCTCTCTCCCTCTCTCTTTCTACCAAATAAATAAATAAATAAATGAGCAAAACATCCGACATTTGTTTGCAATGGCAAGAGACCCTGGTGTGCCTACACACACACACACGTGCAAACAAATAAATACATTAAAAAGAAACCAGTCAGGTAAACAATTTGATCTGTTGAACTGAAACAGCTGGGACAAAACTTGCTGGAGAGCAATCCAGTGGTGTAAGAGGGGTCTGCATCACTGTGATAATTTTTCTTTTTTTATTTATTTTTATTTACTTTTTTAATTTTATTAGCATTTTCCATGATTATAAAAAAATATCCCATGGTAATTCCCTCCCTCCCCCCCTCACACTTTCCCCTTTGAAATTCTATTCTCCATCATATTACCTCTCCTAATTTTTCAATTTAAGTTATTTGCTGTGGGAGCTGAGCAAGGGATGCAGAGAAATCTAATAATTGCTAAAACGGGAAAGGGGCAACAAAGGTAACAGCTTCTAAAACCACAGTTTGTCCCCAACTTGAAAGCCACCTTCACGTCTCCTCAGATCCCTTGGCATAGCCAGCACCATGTTGTCTGTCTACTGTCCCCTACCCTGAGTCACTGCAGAAGGCAGGCCAGCCAATGTGCATGACTCTGCTCTGCGTCATTCTTGGCTGCCAAGTTTAGGCAGAAATCTATCCATTCACCTCTCCAGAGCTTTCTACAATTTGTGTAATCTCTCTCCTTTCACCTAGTTTCTGTGACCTCAGGCTACTCATTACACAGCATAGAGCACATGCCAGTGTGGGATCCAGGCGCCTTTTTCTCTGGAGTTCAGTGCTGGCTCACCAAGACCGCTCATGAAAGCATTCAAATCCAGAGTGCCTCCCTTGTTTGTGACCCTTCCGACTGTCTGCTCTGGGGAGCAGGTCTTCTCCATTGATAACAACGGGCAAAATCACCCCAGCATGTGTTCTGCCTAGATAACAAGGGAGAGAACCCAGTGGGAGTCAGGACTCTACAGGAGCTGTGTGTTGCCTTCTGTAAACAAGGAGTAAAGAAAATTATTAAGTTTAAATTGTCCTTTTTTTTTTTTTCCCAAGGTAGTGTCACGCTCTAGTCCAGGCTGACCTGGAATTCACCATGTAGCCTCAGGGTGGCCTCGAACTCACAAGATCCTCCTACCTCTGCCTCCCAGGTGCCCTCATGCTGGGAGGCAGGGACCCTTACTTTTATTTTCCACACTTGAGTTGGGGCAGTCACAAATGCTTTTGGATAAGGACAAAATTCCCTAAGTAATAGGACCGGTGCTTTTCCCCCCTTATTCTTTTTGTTAATGTGTTACCAGAAGAAACTTTCTTTTCACCTTATGGAATTTCTAGAGACTGAATTCTTGAAGGAAAAAATAATTTTTTGAACTAGGTCACTCCAAGAACCTCATGGTAGAAAGGAAAAGTTCTGCACTGAAGAGCGGCCCTCAGGACAGAATCTGGGCACATTCCTCTTCCAGAGGGGTGTGGAGGCAGAAGATGGGGCAGGGCTAAAACAACAGCAGTGTGTTGCTTGGTTTCTGTGCCTTTTCCACCCTTCCAGTGACACGTGTGGCAGTTCCTTGCATTACCAGCCTTCGCTGCTTAACTGTAAATCATGGCGGGGGGGGGGGGGGGGGGGGGGAGCGGGGAAACAACAAAGGCCGCAGCAAAGGAAGAAAACTAGGAAAATATGGATTATTGCCAGTTTCTGGACCTTCAAATAAGATTTCTTTTTTTTTCAAGGTAGGGCCTCACTCTATCCCAGGCAGACCTGGAATTCACTTTGTCATCTCAGGGTGGCCTTGAACACGTGGCAATCCTCCTACCTCTGCCTCCCAGGTGCTGGGATTAAAGGCATGCGCCACCACGCCCAGCCAGATAGTTTCTGTATAACTGAAGTTCACTCAGACCCTAGGGGAGTGTCTTAATTCAGTTAAAGTGGAGAGTGTGGCACATTAAGTTGGAGAAGGGAGAAGAGAACATTCAAACTGCACTGCACTTACCTGACCCTGATCAGGGTCATCACAGGGTGAGTCTGTGACAACTCAGCGGGCAGGCTGGCTGCAGTTGACCAAGAAGTGGGGCGCTGAAGTTTTCATGCTGATTCTACTTTTTTTTTTTTTTTTTAGATAGGGTCTTGTTCTAGCTCAGGCCGACCTGGAATTCACTATGTAGTCTCAGGGTGGCCTTGAACTCACAGTGATCCTCCTACCTCAGCCTCCCAAAGGCCAAGACAAACATGACAAATGAACTCCAGATGCATACACCACCTTGTGCATCTGGCTTACGTGGGTACTGGTGAAATCAAACCTAGATCCTTTGGCTTTGCTGGCAAGCGTAGCTAAGCCATCTCTGCAGCCCCAGATTTTACTTTTGATGATCTAAGAATATCCTTCCTCCAGATGGGGGAAGAAGATGCATGAGTTGGTTTTAAACTGGTACCTATGTTAGTTTTCCATCACTGTGACACATCTCTGAGAGAGATCAGCTTGAAGAGGGGAAAGGTTTGTGGGTCTCATGGTTCAGAGGTGCGAGTCCATGGACCGACCGTCTGTTGTTTTGGGTCAATGATATCACAGCACAATGAAATGCATGACAGAACTAAGCCATTCACCTCATGGCTAGGAGTTGAAAGAAGAAAAAAGAGACCAAGGTTCCACAATCCTCTCCAAGAACATGATGTCAGTAGCCTGAAACCTAACAGTAGGCCCACCATAAAAATTCCACCCCTGCAAAGCTGGGTGTGGTGGCGCACGCCTTTGATCCTACCACTTGGAAGGCAGAGGTAGGAGGATTGCCACGAGTTCGAGGCCACCCTGAGACTCCATAGTAAATTCCAGGTCAGCCTGGGCTAGAGTGGACCTTACCTTGAAAAAAAGAAAACTCCACCACTGCAGATGCGTACATGTCTTTAATCACAGCACTTGGGAGGCAGAGGTAGTAGGATTGCTGTGAGTTTGAGGCCCGCCTGGCACTAAAGAGTGAGTGCCAGGTCAGCCTGGGCTAGAGTGAGACCTTACCTTGAGAACAACAACAACAAAAATTTTACCATCTCCCCACAGTGTCAAGGGCTGAGGAGCAAGTCTTTTAACACATGGGCATGTGGGGAAGACATTCAAATCATAACAGTAACCTACAGGGTCATGTGGTAAAGTGATGAGATGTCTGTAGACCACTCTGAATAACCAGGAAAGAAATCAGAGGCAAAATAATGAAGACAACATAAACCACCACACATCAGAGAAATAGAACTGAAGAGCAGTGACAGCATCTGTCCAGATGACAAACAGCTTTGAGGTACTTGCTACCCCATACTCTGTTCCGTCTTTTCACCCAGAATGAGCCCACAGAACGGCTTGGAACAAGAGTTGTAGCTGTGGCCGGGCATGGTGGTGTATGCCTTTAATCCCAGCACTTAGGAGGCAGAGGTAGGAGGATCGCCGTGAGTTTGAGGCCACCCTGAGACTACATAGTGAATTCCAGGTCAGCCTGAGCTAGAGCGAGACCCTACCTCAGGGGGGTGGGGGAGAGTTGTAGCTCTGTCTCTCATCCATGACTACCATATCCCAAACCTCCCTCCAGAACAGATGCTGAGGGAGACAAGAAGTGAGGAGTCAGCATGTATTTTTAGAACACCTTCTATCATGAGAGATATAAACCAACAGAGTAATGCATGGTACCTCTGAAGATAGTAACAAAAGATGCATGGACCTATGAAAAGCCATTTAATGTACACTCCAGATGGCCAATATAAGCTGGTTAGGTAATCAGCCCTTGAAGAGTTCTTTTATCATCATATAAAAATGTTCTGCTTTGTTTTAAAAAAAAGTCTAATCTAACAAAAACATATCCATCAATGGGCTTGCATTGTTTTCCTTCTGCATGTTTCCAAGGTAATTAAAAATACATTCATAAGCGTTTCTGAGCGGTCCATTAGCTAATCAGCTTTGGCAATACACTGCACAGAGGTATACTGCCGCTGGTTTCTGACAGGAGGTTAGCTTTGAGCTTACTGGCTATTCCAACAACGGGAGGCAGCTTGGAACCCAGTCCCTGGAAAGTATCTGTAGGTTTAGTTATCTGTTTCCCTGACACTTTGTCTATGGTGAGAGGCTTGGGTGCAGACTTGCTAATCCAAGGGTGTTTTAATGCTTGAGCTGGAGTCAGGCGGGCAGAAGGGTCCCAGTGAAGACATCTTTTCAGAAACTCTATGAACAAGTAGTCATCACACCCTTTCAGTGCTGTCTCCCAGTCTTTGCTGCCTGGGGGACCTCGCTTTTTACCCCTGCGTGACCGACCCCCGATAAGCACAACCCGCCCATCTGCCTGAGTAGTCACAGAGCAGTAGCGAGGCAGGCCCTTGGAGCTAATGAAGTACTTGGCACGCCTGGATTGCTCCAGTAGCTTTGGTGGCGGCATCCCTAGCAGCTCCATCACGCAGGCCAACTGGTCTCCCTCATCCTCTCCGGGGAACAGGGGCTGTCCTGTCAAAAGTTCCGCGAGGATGCAGCCGAAGCTCCAGATATCGATAGGCGTGCTGTACTGGCACCCCAAGATGATCTCTGGAGCTCTGTAGAAACGGGACTGGATGTACGTGTACAGCTTCTGGTACTCGAAACAGCTCGACCCAAAGTCGATGACCTTGGTTGCACTGCGCCCATGGTGCTTCAGGAGGATGTTCTCTGGCTTCAGGTCACAGTGGATGATTTTATTTTTGTGAAGAGCGTCCAAGGACTGCAAAATGGACTGGGCGAACTTGCGCACCAACTGGATGCTAAAACCCTGAAACTTGTTCTTTTTAATCAGCTCGTACAGATCTATGCTTAGCAGCTCAAAGGCCATGCATACGTGGTTCCTGAAGGTGAAGCTTTCCAGCATGTGGATGACATTCATGCTGCCAGTCTTATCCTGTTTTCTAAGATGTTCCAAAATCCGGATCTCTTCAGCTGCCTGACGATGAAAGCGCTTCTCATTGCGCACCATTTTTAGGGCCACGTACTGTCGAAGTTTATGATCATAGACACGGGCTACCTGACCAAAACTCCCCTTGCCAATAATTTTCAAGACCTCATAGCGATAAGCTAGATGGTCCCGAGGTACATGAATATAGGTCCCATCCACATCATCATAGCCCCCATTATTGGGGCCGCCAACAACTCCTTGCCGCTTTTTGGCATTTGGACCCACAAAGTAGATTTCTGGGTAGTTGATGATCTCCAGCTTCTCATAGGCGGTGAGGTGGTGCTTATACTGTTTCAGAGCCTGCTCAGGAGTCAGGGGCACCACCTTCGGTGGTTTGGCTGAACTGCTGCGTTTCACTGTGTTCCAGTTGTCTGAGCTTTTCCCCTTAGAAACAACCAGGGAGCCTTTTTCAGAGGTGTTGATGCCATCTGACTGAAGGGTATCAGACCTTCTGGTGCCAAAGTCCTGAAACAACTGTTCCACCTTCATCTCAGCTCCATTCACAAAGGGCTGAGTATGATCCCTCGTGAACTGCTCAGTGGCGATCTGTGAAAGAGAAACGCGCACAGTGTTAAAGTCACCAGAGCCAAGCAAGAGAGCACTGAAACCAACTTCCCTCTGGCAAAGTATCTAAACATGTTCAGTCGAGTTTAAGGTTAAAATCCCCAAACAGGAGATAAGGAAAGCAAGTCTCTAGAGACCGGTGTTACATCATTCCTCAGACTCCTTTACTAAGTAAGGCCTCCCGCAGCTCCTGCATATGCCCAGCTTCGTTCAAGACAAGATGACTGTCTTACCACCCCTCAACACCCAGCATGCCTTCTTACAGGCACCCCACCTACTCATATCCTCCACGCCTTCAAGACCCCATTTTTGTCTTCTCTCTTCCATTTAGCACCACTCCAAAACCATACTAATTAATCTCATGTTTCTTTCTTTCTTCCTTTTTTTTTTGTTTGCTTTTTGAGGTAGGGTCTTGCTTTAGCCCAGGTGGACCTGGAATTCACTAGGAAATCTCAGGGTGGCTTTGAACTCACAGTGATCCTCCTTCCCTACCTCTGTGTCCTGAGTGCTGGGATTAAAGGCATGTATACTACCATGCCTTTGTTGTTGTTGTTGTTTCTTTGTTTTTTGTGTGTATTTGTGTTTTGAGGTAGGGCCTCACTCTAGCCCAGGCTGACCTGGAATTCACTATGGAGTCTCAGGGTGGCCTCGAACTCGGTGACCCTCCTACCTCTGAGTGCTGGGATTAAAGGCTTGTGCCACCATACCCGGCCTAATCTCATATATTTTTTTTAATTTTTATTTTTTTATTTGAGAGCGACGGAGACAGAGAGAATGGGCGCGCCAGGGCTTCCAGCCTCTGCAAACGAACTCCAGACGCGTGCGCCCCCTTGTGCATCTGGCTAACGTGGGACCTGGGGAACCGAGCCTCGAACCAGGGTCCTTAGGCTTCACAGGCAAGCGCTTAACCGCTAAGCCATCTCTCCAGCCCTAATCTCATATTTTTAAGTACAACTTTTTCCGTCTGTACCACATAATTGGGCAGAATATATACTGTCGTACATTGTCTACCACTTTTCGTCATGTATCCTTCCAAATCTTAAGGTTAAGTAGCAGGATCAAAACAGTGTATCTGGAGTAGAGGTGGGAGGCTTGAGACAGGGTCTTACTAATGTAGCTCAGACTAGCCTTGAACTCATTCTGTAGTCCAAGGTGGCCTCAAACATGCAGTGATTTTCCTGCCTTAGCTGCCTGCATGCACCATTACACCCAGCTCAAAACAGTTTATATTCCAGTGACTTGTATACAATGAAGCCCTATGAAATGACAGAAGCAGGAGGTGACCCATGTCTCCCCGCCCAGGGCTCTTCCCACAGACAGAGCTCAGGGCCACATCCTCCTGGTATCTACGGAATCCCGAGGATGGCTGCACGCTGAGTACGGCCTGCACTCGGCGAAGGCCTTCTCCACTCCCAGGCCTCCTCACGCAGCTCACTGAAACGCAAACGCTCTCCACTGGAGAGAACTTGAGACCATCCGGGCCAATTCTTCATGTAGTTGACCAATAGCAAAGAATCCAAGAGCTCCAGGGAACTTCTTGCAAAACTTTTCCCTGGCAAGAGCCTCAGTGATAAAACAGCACTTCTCTTTTTACTCAGTTTGGCCTTAGCTTTTCTAGAAAGGACAATAACCCTTATTCCTCAGGATTGGCATACCATTCTGTGAATGGAAACAAGATTCTCTGGAATAAGATGGAGGAAATGAAAAGCAAAAATAGCCAAGTATCTTAAAATATTTAATTTTAAGAGAAAAAGGATAACCCTGAAAAATATGATATATTACTTTGCTTGACTAGATAACCATTCACATAACAAAACATCCTTCTATACATCTTAAATACACATAATTTTTTAAACAAAATATTAGATATAAAAAGTGCTGGGTGCAGTGGCACACACCTTTAATCCCAGCACTTAGGAGGCAGAGGTAGGAGGATCACTGTGAGTTCAAGGCCACCCTGAGACTACACAGTGAATTCCAGGTCAACCTGGGCTAGAGCAAGGTCCTACCTCAAAAAAAAAAAAAAAAAAGACTAGAAGATAAAAAATTAAATCTATTCATTTTTATTTATTTATTAGAGAGAGAGAATGGGCATGCCAGGGCCTCTAGCCACTGCAAACGAACTCCAGACACATGCACCACAGTGTACATCTGGCCTACGTGAGTACCAGGGAATTGAACCTGGGTCATAGGCTTCACAGGCAAACCTTAACCACTAAGCCACCCCTCCATTCCCAATTCTATTGTTTTAAAAGTCTAGCTGGTATAATGGTGCAAGCTTGTGATCAGAGGCCTTGGGAGGAAAAGACAGGAGGATCAGGAGTTCAAGGTCAGTGTCTTCTACATAGTGAGTTCAAGGCCAGCCTGGGATACATGAGACCCAGTCTCAAAAAAAAAAAAAAAAAAAAGCCTGGAATACTTAAAAGAATGACTGTTTTTCCCAATGGATGTTAATCTGTTAGACAATTTCATAATGAAGTGTAATAACCCTCTATGGTCACAGCTGTTTGAGAATTTCAGAGGGCCTTTTGTATGGGGCAAATAATTCCAGAGCAGCTCTAGCCTCCAATTAAAACCTTTCAAAATACAAGTTAAGAAGCATTCAAACCCTAAAACAACGGAATTCTAATATAACCTCAGCAAACCAAAAGTCATATTTATATATTACCAAAAGTTATGTTTCCATGTTACCAAAATAACTGAAAAGTAAAAAACAATATAAAAATGTACATATGGGCTGGAGAGATGACAGTGGTTAAGGCGCTTGCCTACAAAGCCAAAGGACCATGGTTCAACTCCCCAGTACCCATGTAAGCCAGATGCATAAGGTGGCACATGCATCTGGAGTTTGTTTGCAGTGGCTGGAGACCCTGACATGCCCATCCTCTATCTGCCTCTTTCTCTCTCTCTCAAATAAAATAAATAATAAAATATTTTTAAATAAAATAATAACAAAAAAGGATTACAAAATTAAGCATTGGCATAGCTCAGTCCTGACTCAGTTATAAAAGCAATATTAGCTCTTATTATCTTACTGTTCCTTTAATGTTATTTTTGTTTGTTTGTTTTTTGAAACACAGTCTTATGGATCCCAGGCTGGTCTTGCACTTCCTATGTAGCCAAGGATATCATATATTACAACACTGGGCTTTATGTGGTGCTAGGGACGAAACCCAATGCTCTCTGCTTTCTAAGCAAGCACTCTACAAACTAAGCTACATCCCCAGCTTACCCTTCATTTAGTCAAATTAAATATTAATGGCTACAGCTATGAAGGATACTATAAAATCTTAAACAAAAGTAAGCATCCAGTTCAGCTATAGCCACAGCTTGGCATTTAATTTTAAAGCAGCCAACTCTAGAGCGGGTGTGGTTTCTCTAACACCGAAACAGAGAACTGTCACTGATCAAGAAAATCACTCGGCCTGTAGGCAGAAATGCAATACCTTGTTCAAATGCAAATGCAACATTTTTCTTATTAGTAATTAAGTTGAATAACTACTCTCTTTTAAAAATATTTATTTAAGCCAGGTGTATATATACATATACATACATATATATGTATTCAATTTATTTATTAGAGAGAATGGGTGCACCATAGTCTCTAGCCACTGGAAACAAGTTCTAGACTCATGGCTACCTTGTACATCTAGGTCAGCCTGGGCTAGAGTGAGACCCTACCTCGAAAAACCAAAAAAAAAAAAAGAAAGAAAGAAAGAAATGGGCTGGGTGTGATTGTGCCTGCCTTTAATGCCAGTACTTGGGAGGCAGAGGTAGGAGGACTGCTATGAGTTCAAGGTTACCCTGAGACTACATAGTGAATTCCAGGTCAGCCGGGGCTCGGTGAGACCCCACCTTGAAACTCACTCCCTCCCCCACCCAAAAAGATGAACATATGGGCTGGAGAGATTCCTCAGTAGTTAGGGCACTTGCCAGCAAAGCGTAACAACCTGGGTTCGATTTCCCAGTATCCATGTAAAGCCAGATGCATATAGAGGCACATACATCAGGAATTTATTTGTAGTAGCCCTGGCCCACCCAATCTCTCTGTCTCTCTCCTATCTATCTCTGCTTGCAAATAAATAAATAAATAAAAATTTTAAACAATGAACATATGCATGCAACTTGGACAATTCTTAAACTGTTTACTACCTATCTTTAATACACCTAAACATTTACTACTAGTCTTTTGCACACATCTTAATGATATATGATCAGAAGGATTGGGCTCAGGTCCTGTTTGCATTGCAAAAAGCTACAGGCTCCTAGGCAGGAAACTTTAACCTTTCATAGCCTCAATTTCTTGATTTATAAAATGTGAATAATATCTACTAACAAGATGTTATGGGAATCAAATAATAATAATAAATCCCATAAATTATAAAACATGTTCAAAACATTGGTTATAATTTACAAAATTCTCAGAAGGTTTAAAGTTCCATATTCTCTCTTCTCCCCACTTTTGATTTCTTTCCCCTCTTTGTGGTGGCTCCATCCACATTTTGGGCTCCTTCCACGGAGCATCTGGCACTAGGTGTGCTTTCTGCCCAGTGAGGGCTTCCACCCACACCCACACCCAAATAGGCCATCGCATGAAAACTCTATACCCTTTTCTCCCCCCCAGAAATCCTACTTTCAACTTGCTATTCAGTTTATTTACCTCTTTAGGGATATTCGAACTTTAACAGAAAATCACTGTCTTAACCCAAAGCAACGCCTCTCTAGGAAATGCAGCATCACTGACAAGCTGTAGGGAAGGTATATGTGGTCCAGGGTCTAGCTCTGGGAATTTTCTCTGCCTAATAGTAGGCTGGGCTGGCTCTGCAGGTCTTCACTTCTGTTTGTGATAAAGAAAGGGTCTCAGAAACAGCACATTAATAAAAGCAGAGATAAACAGAAGTTCAATTTCCACAGAATTATTACAAGACTAAGGAAGTCACTGGGATTTCCTACTCATGGTTTTTCCTTAACTGGAGCCTTCCTCTCACTCCCTGCAAATTGAGTTTGACTTTTCCCTCCAGAATTACACAGAAGTGTTCAAATGTCTTGTAAGAGCCCTTGGAATACACAGACAGGACTGACCTGTTCTTGCCCCCCTCCCATTTTTTTTTTCCTCTCACCTCACTCATGCAGGTCAGGACCCCTTGCCACCCTGCTTTCACTCTCTTTGGGCTGCACTGTGTCTCCCCTGAAGGGAGGCTTCCAGAACAGCACATACTACCTTCAGGTGTGGTAACCTCTGTGGGTAACCAAGGCTCAAATAGTCAAGGAACCTGAAGAATTCCAGGAAGAAATCTTTCTACTTTGGGAGGGGTTCTTTCCTTCTCAGTCTTTCTTTTCCTGTAAATAATTGAAATCTGATCTCAAACAATTATATACCAAGTCTTCTGTGCTATAAATAGAACTTCCCTTCCATTGTTCTCAAGCAACAATATTCACATGTAAAATGTAATAGTTGTGAAATACTGTATATTTCTAGCCTAAGGTTATAATGATAATAATCAGGAATATATAAATATATACAATGGATTCTACCAAAAAATATATATATATGTGATTTTTTTTTTCAAGGTAGGGTCTCACTCTAGCCCAGGCTGACCTGGAATTCATTGTGTAGTCTCAGGGTGGCCTTGAACTCTCAGTGATCTTCCTACTTCTGCTTCCCAAGTGCTGGAACTAAAGGTGTGTGCCACCTGGCTTTCTACCGAATAGTTTGTTAATTATGCAGTTAGCTATATACAGAGAGACAGGTCATGTCATGGTGTCCATGTTTTTTTTTCTTAAAAAAGTTACATACGGACTGTTAATTTGGAGGACACATTGTATTTCACATCAACTCTGCTATATTAATTGAGTTCTAGAAATCTTGTTGAGGGCAGGGCATGGTGGCTAATGATGCTTATAATCCCAACACTTGCAAGGATGAGATAGGCAGATAACTTTGAGTTCAAGGCTAGTCTGGTCTATATAATGAGTTCAGGACAGTCTAGGCTAAAGAGTTGAGATCCTATCTCAAAAAACAAAAACAGGGCTGGAGAGATGGCTTAGCAGTTAAGGAGCTTACCTGTGAAGCCTAAGGACTAAGGTTCTATTCTCCAGGCCCCATATAAGCCAGATGCATAAGGTGGCACATGAGCCTGGAGTTTGCAGTGGCTAGAGGTCCTAGTGCACCCATTCTCCATTCTCTCCCTCTCTGTTTCTAATAAATAAATAATAACAATAATAAAACTTAAGCCTGGTTTTGATTCCCCAGCCAACCACATAAAACTGGATGCAAAGTGGTACAAGTGTGCATCACACACATACACACACACACACACACACACACAGGCAAATAAAATTTTCTTACGGCTGGAGAGATGGCTTAGCAGTTAAAGTACTTGCCTTTGAAGCCTAAGGACCCATGTTCAATTTCCAAGTACCCAAATAAAACAGATGAACAAGGTGGCACATGTATGTGGAGCTCATTTGCTGAGGCTAGAGGCCCTAGCACACCCATATTCTCTCTCTCTCTCTCTCTCTCTCTCTCTCTCTCTCTCTCTCTCACACACACACACACACACACACACACATAAACACACAAATAAATATTTTTAAAAATTCTTAAAATCTTGTTGAGAAATTCAGAAGGAATAAATAATTATCCATATATTTAAAAACTTATCCTTTCCCCAGTTCCTGACCCTAAATTCCTGTAACACGGAATTTGTTCAATAAAAGTTGAACTGGCGTGGTGGTGCATGCCTCTAATCCCAGCAGTCGGGAGGCTGAGGTGGGAAGGATCACTGTGAGGTCCAGGCCATCCTGAGACTACACAGTGAATTCCAGGTCAGCCTGGACTAGAGTGAAACCCTACCTCAAAACTAAATAAATAAATAAATAAGTGCCTACGGGCAGATGATGTCACCTAATGAGACATGTAATGAGAAAGTGAGAGCACCTTGAATTAACAACAAGACTAAAATACTTGGTGCAAGAGTAATACGGACTCAAGATGGAATCACTGCACAATGAAATGTAAGTGCTCCAGGAGGTCATGCCTATGTTTCTCCCCAGCCAAATCTGTAATGATACCATTTGATTAGAATCTGAAGTCCTGTGCTTCTCAAAAACTGTGACTCCCGAGCCGGGCGTGGTGGCACATGCCTGCCTTTAATCCCAGCACTTGAGAGGCAGAGGTAGGAGGATCCCTGTGAATTCAAGGCCACCCCGAGACTACAGAGTGAATTCCAGGTCGGCCTGAACTAGAGTGAGACCCTACCTCGAAAAATTGGGGGAAAAAAAAAACAAAAAACCTGTGACTCCAGGACTGGAGAGATGGTTTAGCAGTTAAGGTGCTTACCTGCAAAGTTTAAGGACATAGATTCAATTCCCCAGTACCCACGTAAAGCCACATGCACAAAATGGCACATGTGTCTGGAGTTTGTTTACAGTGGCTAGAGACCCTGGTGCAACTGTCCCCCCCCCCCCCCGCCATCTGCCACACTCTCTCTTAAATAAATAAATAAATATTTTAAAAAATCTGACTCTGGATGGCATGCAGTAGGAAGGAAATGAATTTTGATCCTGACATGCTGGAAGGGGATCAGCATGGGCCAAATCTGAATAAAAGTTAAATGAACTTTAAGTCAGATGTCAACTCTTCAGCTCAACCGCAAAAAATTTCCGATACACTCATGCTACCCGACAGCGTGGAGAGAGGAATTATGGGGAGTCCCAGGTTATATGGTTCTGGAGTTCTGAGAGTTGTTCATGTGCTACCGAAGTAAAACCACAAGGAATGGAAAGAACCACTACTGCACTCCAAAAATAGAATTTAAAATAGGGGGACCAGACTTACAAATATTTTTAGGCTATGACTTGTTATATTATTAGCCTTGTCATAAAGTAGTGGGAAAAAATGAGTTTATAACAAAACATGAAAACTTAGGAAGGACTATAGCAATGCAAGTCATTTTTTTCCATATAGAAACAATTCCAGGTCTTAAACGGAAATATGAAAAAGAGCTGGTACAAAGTTGTCAGTTATTCAGGAGGTTCATTAGATGACACATGCAGCAAATTATGAAGTCACAGGACAGTGTCTTCTTGTCTTGGAATGTGCCCAATTCCTGCCCAGTCTACTCTGTGCTGATGGAATGTGACCTCATTTCATTATTATCTTAAGATGGTGTCAAAAGCTAAGTGCCTGCAGTTCCTAAAATGATTAAATGCATCATGAACAAGCTGTATTGTTTAATTTTAATTTAGGAATTACAAAACAGCTCTCTTTAGCATACTGATAAGCTTGGAATACATTTCAATCTTGCAAGGGAAAATTCAGATCTATGAATTCTGAGATATTTACTGTTGTCTGTTTTTGCTCAAAAGACACTTGTAATACTGCATATATGTCAGCCTCTTTAAAAATAAACACCTAATGATAGCTGTGAATTCAAGGCCAGTCTGGTATACAGAGTAAGTTCCAGGGTAGCTTGGGCCAGAGTGAGACCTATCTCGATAAACAAACAAATAAATAAAGTGTTATCTAGGTATAAAAGTAGCACATATTCAACCTAATGTCATATACTTATCCTGGTAGAAACTGCAAGGAAAAGGTGAGCTTCAAAACCACTACAGAAAGCTGAACTTAGACTACAGAAATTGTTTTCCCCACATCTAGAGAAACAAAAAGACTGTCGCCAGCAACCCTAACTTGAACATAAAGTAAGAATTCCTCTCGCCCAAGACAATCAGAGCAAAGAATTTCTTCCTTTACTTACATTTAGCCTTCTAGGTAGAGGGGCTTCAGAGGGATTGCAGAGTGAGTTTGAACAGGAAGGGCACTTGGTTTCATCGATCATCATGAACGTATCATAGAGACCATCCCCCAATCTAATGGAAAAGGACAAAGAGAAAACGGTTAGTCAATAGTCGCTAACTGTAAGTTTGCATTTCCACAAACATCCTATGCCTGAAACTGTTCCACACTTGCTGCCAGGAACAAGAGACAAACATCACCCCTGCCTCAGGCACTGCTGCCACTGGCACCGCTGGCGCTGAAAACAAGTGGGACATTTGGCAGAGGAACACAGAATCTTTCTTTTCCTCATATTGTTTTTAAAGAAAGGAAAACATTTCCAGACTCAAATTTTGAAGTGGCTAAAACAAGTCTTACTTTCTGAATGTTGTTTTAAAAAAAAATCGTGGGAGCATCAATTAACATGCCTGTTCGACAATGAAGGCTAATCTGAATATTAAAGCTAAATACAAGAGGAGGGAAAACGAGAGCAAGATGTTTGTTTTTGCAGCATCTGCTCTCCTTGTCTGCGCCACCTGCCCGCCCCTCTGAGCAGGTTCACGCTTCCCCTGGAAGAACCGCTCCAGTCTACGCGTTCTTACTAGCAAGAAATGAAAGGTCTCTTAGGGCTGTTTTCTGTGTATTTACTTATTCACCTACTTATATGTCCCCAGCTTGCAGAAAAATACAGTGACACTACTGCAAATACTGCCGGGATGCTTCCCATCAGTTTTTCTTCTGTTTGCACTTGTTTCCTGGTCGATGGGGGAGGTGAAATGCTAACAGATTAAGGATCTAGTCGGTTCTTTCACTGTGGCTCCACTTACTGAAAGAAACACAAAAGATGGACGGGACACAAGATGGCCCTGAATAATGTATTTCACAGTTACACACATTAGTGTCTCACTGTAGCACTAGATGATACATACTGTGAATACAATGACTGTGTTACAGGGGAAGAATTTTTTTAATGCCTTTAAATAAATATCCTGGAGGAATATTTCAAGTTGCCTCAAAGCTGTCTTGTAAAATCAGTTCTAGAGTTTGATGTGTTAAAGGAATTTAAAAGGGTGATTTTTTTTAAGAGTTGAAAATTTTTCAAATGCTCGCGTTCTGACAGAATTATTTCTCTCTTTAACAAGGAAATGCTTCGACTGAAGCCAAATATTCCCCGGGACCGACCTTTGGCCACAGCATGATAAAACACACAGCGACAGCCATTCACGTTTACCCAGACAAAGCTAGACACTAAAACCTTCCCGGTTCTCCTAACCCAGGAAGGCTGCGAGCGGAGGGGGCGGAGGGGAGCTCCTCCTCCCCACCATCACGGTGG